>NC_133707.1:57500-2457500 GCF_048934315.1 Petromyzon marinus
CAACCCCAACCCCAACCCTAACCCCTAACCCTAAACAATAACCCTAACCATTTTCCCTAACCCTAATATCCCTTTCCCTAACAAGCCTAACCCATAACCCCTATCCCCTAACCTTAACCCTAATAACCCTAACCCTAACCCTAATAACCCTAACCCCTAACCCTCTTACCCTAACCCTCCAACCCTAACACCATAACCTTAACCCTAACCCTAATAACCCTGACCCTAAACCTAACCTTAAACCTTAACCCTAACCACTAACCCCTAACCACTAAACCTAACCCCTAACCATAACCCCTAACCCCTAACCCTAAAAACCTAACCCTTAACCATAGCCCCTAACCCTCTAACCCTCTAAACCTAATCCTAACCCTCTAACCCTAACCCTCTAACCCTAACACGCTAACCTTAACCCGAACCCTTAACCCTAATAACCCTAACCCTAACCCTAATAACACTAACCCTAAACCTAATACCCCTAACCCTAATAACCCTAACCCAACCCTAACCCTAACCCCTAACCCCTAACCGCTAACCCTAATCCCTACCCCTAACCTCAAACCCTTACCCCTAACCCCAAAACCCTAACCCTAAACCCTAACCCCTAAACCCTAAACCCTAAACCCTAACCACTAACCATAACCCCTAACCCCTATACCCTAACCCTAACCCTAAACCCTAAAACCTAACCCCTAACCCCAACCCCAAAGCCAAACCCTAACACTAACCCTATAAACCAATAATCTTATAACCCTATCACCCTATAACCATATAATCCTAACCCCTAAACCCTAAACCCTAACCCTTAACCCCTAACCCCTAACCCCCAACCCCAACCCCAACCCCAACCCTAACCCCTAACCCTAAACCCTAAACCCTAAACAATAACACTAACCCTAACCATTATCCCTAACCCTAACCCTAATATCCCTATCCCTAACAAGCCTAACCCCTAACCCCTAACCCCTATCCCCTAACCTTAACCCTAATAACCCTAACCCTAACCCTAATAACCCTAACCCTAACCCTCTTACCCTAACCCTCCAACCCTAACACCCTAACCCTAACCTTAACCCTAACCCTAATAACCCTGACCCTATACCTAACCCTAAACCTTAACCCTAACCACTAACCCCTAACCACTAAACTTAACCCCTAACCATAACCCCTAACCCCTAACCCTAACCCCTAACCCTTAACCAAAACCCCTAACCCTAAACCTAACCCTCTAACCCTAACCCTCTAACCCTCTAACCCTAACCCTAACCTTAACCCGAACCCTTAACCCTAATAACCCTAACCCTAACCCTAATAACCCTAACCCTAAACCTAATAACCGTAACCCTAATAACCCTAACCCAACCTTAACCCTAACCCTAACCCCTAACCCTAACCGCTAACCCTAACCCCTAACCCTAACCCCTAACCTCAAACCCCTAATCCTAACCCCTAACCCCTAAACCCTAACCCTAAACCCTCACCCCTAAACGCTAACCCCTAACCCTATCCCCTAACCCTAACCCCTAACCCTAACCCCTGACCCTAACCCCTAACCCATGACCTTAACCCCTAACCCTAACCCCTAACTCTAAACCCTAACCCCTAAACCATAACCCCTAACCTTAACCCCAACCCCAAACCCAAACCCTAACCATAACCCTATAACCCTATAATCCTAACCCCTAACCCTAACCCCTAACCCCTAAAACTAACCCCTAATCCTAACCCCTACCACTAACCATAACCCCTAACCCCTATACCATAACCCTAAACCCTAAACCCTAAAACCTAACCCCTAACCCTAACCCCAACCCCAACCCCAAAGCCAAACCATAACCCTAACCCTATAAACCAATAACCGTCTAACCCTATAACCATATAATCCTAACCCCTAAACCCTAAACCCCAACCCTTAACCCCTAACCCCCAACCCCAACCCCAACCCTAACCCCTAACCCTAAACAATAACCCTAACCATTTTCCTAACCCTAATATCCCTTTCCCTAACAAGCCTAACCCATAACCCCTATCCCCTAACCTTAACCCCAATAACCCTAACCCTAACCCTAATAACCTTAACCCCTAACCCTAACCCTCTTACCCTAACCCTCCAACCCTAACACCCTAACCTTAACCCTAACCCTAATAACCCTGACCCTAAACCTAACCTTAAACCTTAACCCTAACCCTAACCCCTAACCCTTAACCATAGCCCCTAACCCTAACCCTCTAACCCTCTAAACCTAATCCTAACCCTCTAACCCTAACCCTCTAACCCTAACACGCTAACCTTAACCCGAACCCTTAACCCTAACCCTAATAACCCTAACCCTAACCCTAATAACCCTAACCCTAAACCTAATACCCCTAACCCTAATAACCTTAACCCAACCCTAACCCTAACCCCTAACCCCTAACCGCTAACCCTAACCCCGAACCCTAACCTCAAACCCTTACCCCTAACCCCTAAACCCTAACCCTAAACCCTAACCCCTAAACCCTAAACCCTAACCCCAACCCCAAACCAATACCCTAACCCTATAACCCTATAATCCTAACCACTAACCCTAACCCCTAACCCCTAACCCTCACCCCTAACCCAATAACCTTATAATCCTAACCCCTAACCCCTAAACCCAAACCCCTAACCCTAACCCCTAACCCTAACCCCTAACCCTAACCCCTAAACCCTAACCCCTAAACCCTAACCCCTAACCCTAACTCCAACCCCAAACCCAAACCCTAACCATAACCCTATAACCCTATAATCCTAACCCCTAACCCTAACCCCTAACCCCTAAAACTAACCCCTAGCCCTAACCCATAATCCTAACCCCTAACCACTAACCCAAACCCCTAACCCCTAACCCTAAACCCTAACCCCAACCCCAAACCCAAACCCTAACTCTATAACATTATAACTCTATAATCCTAACCCCTAAAACCTTACCCCTAACCACCAACCCTAACCCCAACCCTAACCCCTAACCTTAAACCTTAAACCCTAAACAATAACCCTAACCATTATCCCTAACCATAACCCTATATCCCTAACCCTAACAAGCCTAACCCCTAACCCCCAACACCAACCTCAATCCCAACCCTAACCCCTAACCCTAAACCCTTAACAATAACCCTAACCCTAACCATTATCCCTAACCCTAACTATAATATCCCTAAACCTAACAAGCCTAACCCCTAACCCCTGTCCCCTAACCTTAACCCTAATAACCCTAATAACCCTAACCCCTAACCCTAACCCTAACCCTCTTACCCTAACCCTCCAACCCTAACACCCTAACCATAACCTTAACCCTAATCCTAATAACCCTGACCCTAAACCTAACCCTAAACCTTAACCCTAACCACTAACCCCTAAACACTAAACCTAACCCCTAAACATAACCCCTAACCCCTAACCCTAACCCCTAACCCTAACCATTAACCATAACCCCTAACCCTAACTCGAACCCTCTAACCCTCTATCCCTCTAACCCTCTAACCCTAACCCTCTAACCCTAACCCTAACCCTCTAACCCTAACACCCTAACCCTAACCTTAACCCGAATCCTTAACCCTAATAACCCTAACCCTATCCCTAATAACCCTAACCCTAATAACCCTAACCCTAAACCTAATAACCCAAACCCTAATAACCCTAACCCAACCCTAACCCTAACCCCTAACACCTAACCCTAACCGCTAACCCTAACCCCTATCCCATAACCCTAACCTCAAACCCTTACCCCTAACCCCTAAACCCTAACCCTAAACCCTAACCCCTAAACCCTAACCCCAACCCCAAACCAATACCCTAACCCTATAACCCTATAACCCTATAATCCTAACCCCTAACCCTCACCCCTAACCCTATAATCCTATAATCCTAACCCCTAAACCCAAATCCCTAACCCTAACCCCTAACCCTAACCCTAACCCCTAACCCCTAAACCCTAACCCCTAAACCCTAACCCCAACCCCAAACCCAAACCCTAACCATAACCCTATAACCCTATAATCCTAACCCCTAACCCATAACCCCTAAAACTAACCCCTAGCCCTAACCCATAATCCTAACCCCTAAAGACTAACCCTAACCCCTAACCCCTAACCCTAAACCCTAAACCCTAAACCCTAACCCCTAACCCTAACCCCAAACCCAAACCCTAACCCTATAACATTATAACCCTATAATCCTAACCCCTAAACCCTAAACCCTTACCCCTAACTCCCAACCCTAACCCCAACCCTAACCCCTAACCCTAAACCTTAAACCCTAAACAATAACCCTAACCATTATCCCTAACCCTAACCCTAATATCCCTAACCCTAACAAGCCTAACCCCTAACCCCTAACCCCCAACCCCAACCCCAATCCCAACCCTAACCCCTAACCCTAAACAATAACCCGAACCCTAAGCATTATCCCTAACTATAATATCCCTAACCCTAACAAGCCTAACCCATAACCCCTGTCCCCTAACCTTAACCCTAATTACCCTAACCCAAACCCTAATAACCCTAACCCCTAACCATCTTACCCTAACCCTCCAACCCTAACACCCTAACAATAACCTTAACCCTAATAACCCTGACCCTAAACCTAACCCTAAACCTTAACCCTAACCACTAACCCCTAACCACTAAACCTAACCCCTAACCATAACCGCTAACCCCTAACCCTAACCCCGAACCTTAACCCTTAACGATAACCCCTAACCCTAACCCTCTAACCCTAACCCTCTAACCCTAACCCTAACCCTCTAACCCTAACCCTAACCCTCTAACCCTAACACCCTAACCCAAACCTTAACCCGAACCCTTAACCCTAATAACCCTAACCCTAACCCTAATAACCCTAACCCTAATAACCCTAACCCTAAACCTAATAACCCTAACCCTAATAACCCTAACTCCTAAACCCTAACCCTAACGGTAAACACTAACCCCTAACCCTAACCCATTAACCCTAACCCTAACCCCTAACCCTAACCCCTAACCCCTAACCCTAACCCCTGACCCTAACCCCTAACCATAACCCCTAACCCCTAACCCTAACCCCTAACTCTAAACCCTAAACCATAACCCCTAACCTTAACCC
Source organism: Petromyzon marinus (assembly GCF_048934315.1). Classification (NCBI taxonomy): domain Eukaryota; kingdom Metazoa; phylum Chordata; class Hyperoartia; order Petromyzontiformes; family Petromyzontidae; genus Petromyzon; species Petromyzon marinus. The sequence continues at coordinate 62,602 of NC_133707.1, forward strand.
CAAACCCAAACCCTAACCATAACCCTATAACCCTATAATCCTAACCCCTAACCCCTAACCTTAACCCCTAAAACTAACCCCTAACCCTAACCCCTAATCCTAACCCCTAACAATTAACCACTAACCATAACCCCTAACCCCTATACCCTAAACCCTAAAACCTAACCTCTAACCCTAACCCCAACCCCAACCCCAACGCCAAACCCAAACCCTAACCCTATAAACCAATAACCCTATAACCATATAACCCTATAATCCTAACCCCTAAACCCTAACCCTTAACCCTTAACCCCTAACCCCTAACCCCCAACCCCAACCCTAACCCCTAACCCTAAACCCTAAAGAATAACCCTAACCCTAACAATTTTCCCTAACCCTAATCGTAATATCCCTATCCCTAACAAGCCTAACCCCTAACCCCTATCCCTTAACCTTAACCCTAATAACCCTAACCCTAATAACCCTAACCCCTAACCCTAACCCTCTTACCCTAACCCTCCAACCCTAACACCCTAATCCTAACCTTAACCCTAACCCTAATAACCCTGACCCTAAACCTAACCCTAAACCTTAACCCTAACCACTAACCCCTAACCACTTAACCTAACCCCTAACCATAACCCCTAAACCCTAACCCTAACCTTTAACCCTCTAACCCTAACCCTCTAATCCTCTAACCCTCTAAACCTAACCCTAACCCTCTAACCCTAACCTTCTAACCCTAACACCCTAACCTTAACCCGAACCCTTAACCCTAACCCTAATAACCCTAACCCTAATAACCCTAACCCTCATAACCCTAACCCAACCCTAACCCTAACCCCTAACCCCTAACCCTAACTGCTAACCCTAACCCTAACCCCTAACCCTAACCTCAAACCCCTAACACTTACCCCGAACCCCTAAACCCTAACCCTAAACCCTAAACCCTAACCCTAACCCCAAACCAATACCCTAACCCTATAACCCTATAATCCTAACCCTTAACCCTAACCCCTAACCCCAAACCCTCACCCCTAACCCTATAACCCTATAATCCTAACCCCAAAAACCAAAACCCTAACCCTAACCCCTAACCCTAACCCCTAACCCCTAAACCCTAACCCCTAAACCCTAACCCCTAACCCTAACCCCAACCCCAAACCCAAACCCTAACCATAACCCTATAACCCTATAATCCTAACCCCTAACCCTAACCCCTAAAACTAACCCCTAGCCCTAACCCATAATCCTAACCCCTAAAGACTAACCCTAACCCCTAACCCCTAACCCTAACCCCTAACCCCAAACCCAAACCCTAACCCTATAACATTATAACCCTATAATCCTAACCCCTAAACCCTAAACCCTTACCCCCTAACTCCCAACCCTTACACCAACCCTAACCCCTAACCCTAAACCTTAAACCCTAAACAATAACCCTAACCATTATCCCTAACCCTAATATCCTTAACCCTAACAAGCCTAACCCTTAACCCCTAACCCCCAACCCCAACCCCAATCCCAACCATAACCCCTAACCCTAAACAATAACCCGAACCCTAAGCATTATCCCTAACCCTAACTATAATATTCCTAACCCTAACAAGCCTAACCCCTAACCCCTGTCCCCTAACCTTGACCCTAATTACCCTAACCCTAACCCGAATAACCCTAACCCCTAACCCTAACCCTAACCCTGTAACCCTAACCCTCCAACCCTAACACCCTAACAATAACCTTAACCATAACCCTAATAACCCTGAACCTAAACCTAACGCTAAACCTTAACCTTAACCCTAACCAATAACCCCTAACCACTAAACCTAACCCCTAACCATAACCCCTAACCCCTAACCCTAACCCTTAACCATAACCCCTAACCCTAACCCTCTAACCCTAACCCTCTAACCCTCTAACCCTCTAACCCTAACCCTCTAACCCTAACCCTAACCCGCTAACCCTAACACCCTAACCCTAACCTTAACCCGAACCCTTAACCCTAATAACCCTAATAACCCTAACCCTGATAACCCTAACCCTAAACCTAATGACCCTAACCCTAATAACCCTAACCCCTAAACCCTAACCCTAACGGTAAACACTAACCCCTAACCACTAACCCTAACCCATTAACCCTAACCCTAACCCCTAACCCTAACCCCTAACCCCTAACCCTAACCCTAACCCCTAACCCCTAACCCCTGACCCTAACCCTAACCCCTAACCCTAACCCCTAAGCCTAACCCCTAACCCCTAACCACTAACCCTAACCCCTAACCCTCAAACCTAAACCCTAACCCCTAACGCCTAAACCCTAACCCCTAACCCCTAACCCTAACCCCAACCCCAAAACCAAACCATAACCCTATAAACCAATAATCCTATAACCCTTTGACCCTATAATCCTATCCCCTAACCCCTAACCCCTAACCCCTAACCCCTAACCTAACTTAACCATTAACCCTAACCCTAATAACCCTAACCCTTACAACCCTAACCCTAACCCCTATCCCCTAACCCTAACCCTAATAACCCTAACCGTAATAACCTAACCCTAACCCTAAACCCTCACCCTAAACCCTAACCCACAAACCCTAACCCTAACAACTCTAACCCCTAACCCTATCCCTAATCCTCTAACCCTCTTACCCTAACCCTAACCCTAACCCTCTAACCCTAACCCTCTAACCCCATCACCCTAAACCTAACCTTAACCCTAAACCTTAACCCTAACCCTAATAACCCTAACGCTAATAACCCTAACCTTAACCACTAACCCCTAACCCCTAACCACTAACCCTAACCCTAACCCCTAAACCCTAACCCCTAACCCTAAACCCTAAACCATAACCCCTAAACCCTAACCCCTAACCCCAAACCTAAGACCAAACCCTAACCCTATAACCCTAACCCCTAAACTCTAACCCCTAACCCTCAACCCCAACCCTAACTCCTAAGCCCTAAACCCTAACCCTACCAATTAACCCTAACCCTAACCCCTAACCCTAACCTGTAACCCTAACCCCTAACCCTAACCCCTAACCTCTAACCACTAACCCCTAACCCTTAACCCCTAACACCTAACCCTAAATCTATCCCCTAAACCCTAACCCCTAACCATAACCCCAACCCCATCCCCAAACCCTAACCCTATATCCCTATAACCATAACCCCTAACCCTAACCCCTAACCCCTAACCCTAACCAATAACGCTAACCCCTAACCCTAACCCCTATCCCCTGACCCTAACCCCTAACCATAACCCTTAACCCTAACCCCTAACCCAAAAACCTAACCCTAACTTCTAACTCTAACCCCTAACTCTAAACCCTAACCTCTAACCAATAACCCCTAACCCTTAACCCCTAACACCAAACCTTAAACCCTATCCCCTAAACCCTAACCCCTAACCCTAACCCCAACCCCAACCCCAAACCCAAACCCTAACACTATAACACTATAACCCTATAACCCTAATCCATAACCCCTAACCCTAACCCCTAAACCTAACCCCTAACCCCTGACCCTAACCCCTAACCGTAACCCCTAACCCTAACCCATAACCCTGACCCTAAACCCTAACCCCTAACCCGAACCAAAACCCCAACCCCAAACCCAAACCCTAACCCTATAACCCTATAATCCTTACCCCTAACCCCTTACCCTAACCCCTAACCCCTAACCCCTAACCCTAACCCTAATCCTAACCCTGACCCCTAACCCTAATCCCTAATCCTAACCCTAACCCCTAACGAATAACCCTAACCCCTAACCTAAACCATAAGCCCTAAACCCTAACACCTAACCCTAACCCCTAACCCCCAACCCTAACCCTAACACCTAACCCTAAACCCTAAACCCTAAAAAATAACCCTAACCATAACCATTAACTCTAACCCTAATATCCCTAACCCTAACAACCCTAACCCCTAACCCTCTAACCCTAACCCTCTAACCCTTACACCCTAACCCTAACCTTAACCTTAACCCTAACCCTAATAACCCTAAACCTAACCCTATACCCTAACCACTAACCCCTAACCACTAACCCTAACCCTAAACCCTAACCCCTACACCCTAACCCCTAACCCTAACCCCAACCCCAACCCCAAACCCTAACCCTATAACCCTATAATCCTAATCCATAACTCCTCAACCCTAACCCCTAACCCCGAACCGTAACCTCTAACCGTAACCCCTAACCATAACCCTAACCCCTGACCCTAACCCTAACCCCTAACCCCTCACACTAACTCCTAACCTTAACCCCTAACCCTAACCCCTAACTCTAACCCCTAACCCTAACCCCTAACCCCTAACCCTAACCCTAACCCCTAACCCTAACCCCAACCCTAAACCTAAACCCTAACCCTATAACCCTATAACCCTATAATCCTAACCCCTAACCCCTCAACCCTAACCCCTAACCCCTAACCCCTAACCCTAACCCATAACCCCAACCTCAACCCCAAACTCTAACCCTAACCCCTAACCCCTGACCCTCACCCCTAACCCCTAACCCTAACCTCTAACTTTAACCCCTAACCCCAACCCTAACCCCTAACCCAAACCCATAACCCCTAACGCTAAAAGCTAACCACTAAACCCTAAAACCTAACTCTAACCCCAACCCCAAACCGAAACTCAAACCCTAACCCTAACCCTATAACCCAATAACCCTATAATCCTAACCCCTAACCCCTAAACCCTAACCCCTAACCCTAACCACTAACCCTAACCCCTAACCCCTAACCCTAACCCTAACCCCATCACCCTAAACCTAACCTTAACCCTAAACCTTAACCCTAACCCTAATAACCCTAACGCTAATAACCCTAACCTTAACCACTAACCCCTAACCCCTAACCACTAACCCTAACCCTAACCCCTAAACCCTAACCCCTAACCCTAAACCCTAAACCATAACCCCTAAACCCTAACCCCTAACCCCAAACCTAAGACCAAACCCTAACCCTATAACCCTAACCCCTAAACTCTAACCCCTAACCCTCAACCCCAACCCTAACTCCTAAGCCCTAAACCCTAACCCTACCAATTAACCCTAACCCTAACCCCTAACCCTAACCTGTAACCCTAACCCCTAACCCTAACCCCTAACCTCTAACCACTAACCCCTAACCCTTAACCCCTAACACCTAACCCTAAATCTATCCCCTAAACCCTAACCCCTAACCATAACCCCAACCCCATCCCCAAACCCTAACCCTATATCCCTATAACCATAACCCCTAACCCTAACCCCTAACCCCTAACCCTAACCAATAACGCTAACCCCTAACCCTAACCCCTATCCCCTGACCCTAACCCCTAACCATAACCCTTAACCCTAACCCCTAACCCAAAAACCTAACCCTAACTTCTAACCCTAACCCCTAACTCTAAACCCTAACCTCTAACCAATAACCCCTAACCCTTAACCCCTAACACCAAACCTTAAACCCTATCCCCTAAACCCTAACCCCTAACCCTAACCCCAACCCCAACCCCAAACCCAAACCCTAACACTATAACACTATAACCCTATAACCCTAACCCATAACCCATAACCCCTAACCCTAACCCCTAAACCTAACCCCTAACCCCTGACCCTAACCCCTAACCGTAACCCCTAACCCTAACCCATAACCCTGACCCTAAACCCTAACCCCTAACCCGAACCAAAACCCCAACCCCAAACCCAAACCCTAACCCTATAACCCTATAATCCTTACCCCTAACCCCTTACCCTAACCCCTAACCCCTAACCCTAACCCTAATCCTAACCCTGACCCCTAACCCTAATCCCTAATCCTAACCCTAACCCCTAACGAATAACCCTAACCCCTAACCTAAACCATAAGCCCTAAACCCTAACACCTAACCCTAACCCCTAACCCCCAACCCTAACCCTAACACCTAACCCTAAACCCTAAACAATAACCCTAACCCTAACCATTAACTCTAACCCTAATATCCCTAACCCTAACAACCCTAACCCCTAACCCTCTAACCCTAACCCTCTAACCCTTACACCCTAACCCTAACCTTAACCTTAACCCTAACCCTAATAACCCTAAACCTAACCCTATACCCTAACCACTAACCCCTAACCACTAACCCTAACCCTAAACCCTAACCCCTACACCCTAACCCCTAACCCTAACCCCAACCCCAACCCCAACCCCAAACCCTAACCCTATAACCCTATAATCCTAATCCATAACTCCTCAACCCTAACCCCTAACCCCGAACCGTAACCTCTAACCGTAACCCCTAACCATAACCCTAACCCCTGACCCTAACCCTAACCCCTAACCCCTCACACTAACTCCTAACCTTAACCCCTAACCCTAACCCCTAAATCTAACCCCTAACCCTAACCCCTAACCCCTAACCCTAACCCTAACCCCTAACCCTAACCCCAACCCTAAACCTAAACCCTAACCCTATAACCCTATAACCCTATAATCCTAACCCCTAACCCCTCAACCCTAACCCCTAACCCCTAACCCCTAACCCTAACCCATAACCCCAACCTCAACCCCAAACTCTAACCCTAACCCCTAACCCCTGACCCTCACCCCTAACCCCTAACCCTAACCCCTAACTTTAACCCCTAACCCCAACCCTAACCCCTAACCCAAACCCATAACCCCTAACGCTAAAAGCTAACCACTAAACCCTAAAACCTAACTCTAACCCCAACCCCAAACCGAAACTCAAACCCTAACCCTAACCCTATAACCCAATAACCCTATAATCCTAACCCCTAACCCCTAAACCCTAACCCCTAACCCTAACCACTAACCCTAACCCCTAACCCCTAACCCTAAACCCTAACCCCTAAACCATAACCCCTAACCCCTAACCCTAACCCCAACCCCAAAACCAAACCCTAAACCTATAAACCAATAATCCTATAACCTAATAATCCTATCCCCTAACCCCTAACCCCTAACCCCTAAACCCTAACCCCTAACCCCTAACCCCCAACCTAACCTAACCATTAACCCTTTCCATAATAACCCTAACCCTAACAACCATAACCCTAACAGCTAACCCCTATCCCCTAACCCTAACCCTAATAACCCTAACCGTAATAACCATAACCCTAAACCCTAACCCACAAACCCTAACCCTAACAACCCTAACCCCTAACCCTATCCCTAATCCTAACCTTAACCCTCTAACCCTCTTACCCTAACCCTCTAACCCTAACCCTCTAACCCCAACACCCTAACCCTAACCTTAACCCTAACCCTTAACCCTAATAACCCTAACCCCTAACCACTAACCCTAACCCCTAAACCCTAACCTCTAACCCTAAACCTTAAACCCTAAACCCTAACCCCTAACCCTAACCCCAACCCCAAACCCAAAAACAAACCATAACCCTATAACCCTATAACCCTAACCCCTAACCCCTAAACTCTAACCCCTAACCCCTAACCCCCAACCCTAACCCCTAACCCTAAACCCTAAACCCTAACCCTAACCATTAACCCTAACCCCTAACGCTAACGCTAACCCTAACCTCTAACCCTAACCCCTAACCCTAAGCCCTGACCCTAACCCCTAACCATAACCCCTAACCCCTAAACCAAACCCCTAACCCTAACCCCAAACCCAAACCCATAACCCTAACCATAACCCTTAAACCCTAACCACTAACCCGTAACCATTAACCCCTAACACCTAACCCTAAACCTATCCCCTAAACACTAACCCCAAACCCTAACCCCAACCCCATCCCCAAACCCAAACCCTAACCCTATAACCCTATAACCCTAACCCCTAACCCTAACCCCTAATGCTAACCCCTAACCCCTAACCCTAACCCCTAACCCTAACCCTAACCCCTAACCCTAACCCCTAACCCTACCCCCTAACCATAACCCCTAACCCCTAACCCAAACCCCTAACCCTAACTTCTAACCCTAACCCCTAACCCTAAACCCTAACCACTAACCCCTAACCCTTAACCGCTAACACCTAAGTCCTATCCCCTAAACCCTAACCCCTAACCCTAACCCCTAACCCTGACCCTAAACCCTAAACCCTATCCCCGAACCCTAACCCCAACTCCAAACCAAAACCCTAACCCTATAACCCTATAACCCTATAATCCTTACCCCTAACCCCTAACCCCTAACCCCTAACCCTAATCCCTAACCCCTAACCCCCAACCCCAACCCTAACCCCTAAACCCTAAACAATAACCCTAACCCCAACTCCAAACCAAAACCCTAACCCTATAACCCTATAACCCTATAATCCTTACCCCTAAACCCTAACCCCTAAACCCTAACCCCTAACCCTATCCCCTAACCCCTAACCCCTAACCCCCAACCTCAACCCCAACCCTAACCCCTAAACCCTAAACAATAACCCTAACCCTAACCATTATCCCTAACCCTAACCCTAATATCCCTAACCCTAACAACCCTAACCCCTAACCCTAACCCTCTAACCCTAACCCTCTGACGCTAACACCCAAACCTTAACCATAACCCTAAACCTAACCCTAAACCCTAACCACTAACCCCTAACCACTAACCCCTAACCCCTAACCCTAAACCCTAACCCCTAAACCCTAACCCCTAACCCTAACCCCAACCCCAAACCCTAACCCTATATCCCTATAATCCTAATCCCTAACCCCTCAACCCTAACCCCTAACCCCTAACCCTAACCCCTAACCCTAACCCCTAACCCTAACCCTAACCCCTAACCCTAACCCCTAAACCCTAACCCCTAACCCCTAACCCCAACCCCAAACCCTAACCCTATAACCCAATAACCCTATAATCCTAACCCCTAACCCCTAACCCTAACCCCTAACCCTAACCCCTAACCCTGACCCTAACCCCAAACCCTAACCCTAACCTCTAACCCTAAACCCTAAACCCTAACCCCTAACCATAATAATCCTAATAACTCTAACCCTAACCCTAATAACCCTAACTCTAACCCTATTAACCCTAACCCTAATAACCCTAACCCTAATAACCCTAACCCTCATAACCCTAACCCTAATAACCCTAACCCTAATAACCCTAACCCTAATAATCCTAACCTTAACTTTAATAACCCTAACCCTAAACCCTAACCCCTAACCCTAACCCTTAACCCTAATCCTTAACCCTAACCCCTAATCCCTAACCCTTTTTTCCTAACCCTAAACCCTAACCCCTAACCCTACCCTAGCGCTCACCCTAACCCCTAACCCCTAACCCTAATTAACCCTAACCCTAAACCCAAACCCTAAGCCTAACACTAACCCAAACTCTAACCGTTAACCCTAACCCTACCCTAACCCACACCCAAATCCACACCCAAACCCAAACCCTAAACCCTAAACCCTAACACAAACCCTAACCCTCACCCGAACTCTAACCGAAACCCTAACCTGAACAAAAACCCTAACCCAAACTCTAACAGAAACCCTAACCCAAACCCTAGCCCTAAGTGGGACCCTTGGGAGGCATTATAAGCGGGACCCCTGGGAGGGATTGTAATCAGGGCACCAAAGAAGGATTGTAAGTGGGGCCCCTGGGAGGGATTCTAAGTGGGGCCCCCGGGAGGGAATGTAAGTGGGACCTCTGGAAGGGATTGTAAGTGCGGCCCCTGGGAGGGATTGTAAATGGAACCCCTAGGAGTCATTGTAAGTGGAGCCCCTGGGAGGGATTGTAAATTCTCCCATAGACTTCCATGTTAATTTCTCCCTTAGACTCCCATGTAAAATTCTCCCATAGACTCCCATGTTAAATTCTCCCCTAGTCTCCCATGTTAAATTCTCCCATAGACTTCCATGTTAAATTCTCCCATATACTCCCATGTTAAATTCTCCCATAGACTTTATTATTATTATTACCACGATGTAATAATAATGTACAACGTTTTGTCAATCCACTGCTGGATTAAAGCATCGCCCCCACACGTGTAGGCCACGGACATTGCTTTACCACACTTCACAACGCCGGTAAGTCAGTGCGGGTTGGTGAAAGAGGGGAGCCACCGAAGGACCGGTTCAGATATCACTTACCACTGATGTTAGCCGTGACTGGTAAATGAACTCGGGTCACAAAGTACAGCACACACCACTCCGCTAACGACTGCCGCTCACCCCCCGCCCCCCCCCCCCCCCCCAGGGTCCTATAGGCCACAACAGTATTGGTTAAATAGGCGCCTTGTGTTTTCCTGCGTAATTTTCTCGCCGGGGCTATTACAATGTTACTCGTTGAAACGTATTTATTTTCCCCTTGGAGTTTCCATGAACGCGGCTCTGGGTTTACGTTGTAATTCGCGTGTGCAAGATGAGAGTGGGGCCCTGGTAGTTTAGCCCGTGAAGGGTGGGAGCGTGGTGGGAGAGTGGAGGGTGAGGGTACATAAAGTCCAAACAGCTTGTCCGAATGTGCACATTATCGTTAAGAGCACTCGCGTGATAAGCACGTTTAAACGACAACAATTTCCTATTATTCAACATCGCCTGGCTATATATTTTTTAAGACTAACACGCACAACAGCCTCTGTGTGTTTTTTTTTTCATTTTGGTACTGAGGTTTCCGTGTGTTTCTGTACGTGGATAAAAAATATTGGGTCCGAAAACATCGAGGGCCAAGGAAGGATAGCCTAAACAACCAACGGTGCCGATCCCTTTAAGGGGACGGGCATTCCGAGCTATGAGCGCAGTAAATGAGCGTCGAGTGTTGAAGCAGCTCGGGTCAGTTCCAGCGGTGTATTGTTGGGAGAATTGCGTGCCAAGTTTGTAAAGGGATGGACTTAAGGAAGTTTTACGTGGCCTCGGTTTTAAGAGCTTTATATATTAAAAAAACAGCAATGAGAGACGTGAAGAGGTATTGAGAGGGGCATGTTTGGTCTAAAATAAAATACACAGATCAACGTTAGCCTGGGTGGATTTAAGTTACGGCATTTGGAGAAGATATAAAACATCTCCTTCTTTCTTTCGTATGGCCGATGTAGATGCAGAGCAACAACTACATTTGCACATTCAGGTGGTCAAGCCAGACAACCGCGTCAGGAGCACTAGAGCGTATCGCTGTGATGTCTCTGTATTTGTGGATCGAGCATTGCGTCGTTATACGTTGTATGGTCTGTTCTGGATGACCACAGTAGCGCACCGGAGAGTTTGTAATGCTCCAAATGTGCATTGGGTATCCGCATCTGCCATGGTTTGTGCGGATGCGATTTGGGGTGCACCACGAGCTTCGTGGAAGATCAAACCCAGAGATATCAAAATAGAGCGATGCCTCTAGCAATATTTGTGAATCATCGTGTGAGTTGCAGTTGGCATGTAGTGATGCAAGGGTTTGTCGATGAACTTGAATCTTAAGGTCACAATGCACTTGGCGAGCCGTGCACGTGAGAGCCGATCAATTGCAACATTTCCAATGCGTTGTGTTTAAACGATGCGTTGGTATTTTGTTTACATGTTTACGCCAGCAGAATGAAATAGACTGCACCGACAAGACAGAACAAACGAGAAGACATTGCTCACGATGGGCAAAATGAGACGGAGAATAATAAACTCTCGAAATGCGACCCACAAATCGTGACAATTCATTGCAATTCCTGGGTGAAAGTGTGGTGGGGGGGGGGTACGGGAGGGACCCCATGCCCCCCCCCCCACCCATCCTCTTCCCTCTCTCTGTGCCTGACTGACTTTTTATTCATAATACACGCAGTTTCTTAACAGCGCCAAGGACCGGTTCAGATAGCAATCGCCACTGATGTTAGACACGAATTGAACTCAGGTCACCAAGCTCATTGCTCAGTGCGTATGCCACTCACTGCGCCACCCTTGTATGTCTCTCTCTGTCACCACAAATCCACGGTGTTATTGTTTTCTACAGGCACATCATGCACTTTCCTTCGACGCAAAATAAACATTCTTAAACGACTCAGCCAGATATTCCAAAGAAGCAGGGCCCTCTTTCAATATAAGTGTAACGGTGTTATAGGGCGAACATCCACTGTCTCCGGTTGGTACCTATTACTTACCAATAGGGGGCAGTCAACGGGCGAGCCAGTACCAGGGGAGTATAGCCCAAGAGGCCAACAGTCAGCCAGGAAAACGGATCCTGGAACGAATGGCCCAACCCCCAGGTAGGGGGCTGTGGGGGAATTATGTCACCCTTCCAGAACCTGGTGGAAGGTTCTGGAAGGGAGGCGTGGCTATGGCGGAGCAAGTCACAGAGCAGGATAAAAGGCCGGACCCCGGGAGGGTCTGGGCAGTGTTGCCAGCTCAAGAGAAGCGCCAGTTGAAGACAGAAGACCAGCCAGCAAGGACCCTGGGACTCACCTGACGTCTTTATCAGGGCGGGGAAGAGTGGGCCAGTGGTGCGACCCTGGAAGTCTCGGAGCCCGACGTCCTTATCAGGGCCGGGTCCGTGTTGCCAGTGGTCGAGACCTGTACCTTGGCTGGATCAGTCAGACTAGCCTCCCCTAGGACCCCCTTTAGCCGGAGGATTCCGAGACCCTAGCCCAGGAATAGGGCGAATCAGACCGGAGGCATACCTCCTCAGGCAGCGGGTGAAGGGGCCGTTACCCCGTCAAGTGTTTTGCTGTATTGTGTTGTGTTAAGCACCTCTGTAATAAATAGCGTTGCCTCTACCGATCCGTCTATGCCGTCTTAAAGAACCCACTACATAAGCTTTTGTAGAAAGGAAATACGATACTTATTTTTCTTCACGCCACATATACTAAAATGTATTTCTAGGTTAATTGAAATGCGAATTGAAACGTGTATATTTTTTGACATTTTCAGCAATGATGTGCATGGCCTATGCACATTTAGGTTGCGCAGAGAGAGGGCTCGTGGTGATTGCAGTTGCTGGGGATCCCAGTTCTCGCTCGCATTCAGTAGCAGAGAAATCTCCAGCCTGGGAACGTCTACATCCAACAATCCGATTAGGCTGCTCGGCTGTGGCGCAAAAATCTGGTTTACGATGCGTCCCTAAAACGGGTGGCGTGTTTTGGGGGATTATACAGAGATTAGTGCACAACGCCTTGTGCCACAGCTCGCTCCCTGAGCATACACGGCGACGGAGAGGGCCCAAAGCAAGCTGCTCGAATGTGTACGTCATGCTTTGTTTTTCCAGCGCATTGGACTCCGCCGTGAAATGAACGTCTTCAAATACACGGGGTTGGACCGCGCGCGTCCTGCTCGCTTGCCAAGCGGGGGAAACAAGCCGCATATATCGCTGCAATATGCAGTGATGATAATAATAACCGCTATTATATAATGCGCCTTTCATATTGAAGTATCTCAAAGCGATGTACGTAAAACTACACTCACAAGAATAGATAAAATGTAAGTGAAATAGAAAGCTGACGATATAATAATATAATTAGCTACACTCGAAACTGCAATAAAATTAAGACATGATAAAAGCGAATAATAATAATAATTACAGAGTAATCTAATCAGACAATACAATTGCACGCGACTGGCACATGTTCTCACGAGCAAAAGGCTCCAAGAATGTAACTGATTAAATGTATATTCTTTTTTTTAACACCTGATGATGAGTGCTTGTGTTGCAATCGAAACGTCGTGAGAATTGTATTGTTTTATTTTTATTATTTTATTATTTCCCTTCTACGTGACTTTACCGAAAGAACTAAGAATATGAATCCCTGCAGTCACGAAATCTGTAAATTTATTAAATGTATCAATACATAAATGAATGCATAAAAAACGTGCCATTTATTAAAATGTACAAAATTAAACGTATTAAAGTCACTAAGGTCCGGCCAAATAAAGATGTGCTAACGGTGCATGATACACTGCGCTATGAGCCCGGTGGCCTGAATATGATTCCTAGCCCCAGTCAACGTTCTTGGCGAGTGAAGCGGTTTCTGAACCGGTTTCTTGGCTCCCACTTAACCAACGCCGTACTGAGCAGCGTTAGTGAAGTAAAGTCAAACAATTCCCCCCCCCCCCACCATGACTGACACAAGGCACATGGGGCCCTTCATCCAGCAGTGGATAAACAAAGATCTGTAAATGCTTGTTTAAGTTGTCTTTTTATTATTGCAAACATTAAAGCTAAATGCAATCCACAAATGCATTCCGTAGTTTTTATCTTGTACTTAACGTACCGAGGCTGTGTCCCGGGGTGTTCAAAACAAATGAGAAGTTTTACTCACGACAAAAGGACCTCAAAGTGTGCCATTATAGCACTCTGGTGACATCACTGTCACATCACTCCCATGCTTTTTACTCGGTCAGTGCAATGATGTCACTGGAGCGCATGGAAGGAGTTCCTGACCCTGAGTCAGAAACTCATTAACAACGTTCCAAGATTATCGCGTTCAGCCCATGGCTGGCACAGGCCTAACACTTGCCTACAAAGCTGTTCTGTTTTTGGGTCATAGCGGCCTTTTTAAAGAGGGGCACTCAAAAACCAGAGGGGACGAGGAGGAGCGGGTCAGCAAGTTAGCAGCAGCTGGATGATGAACAGAATAGCCTCTTGGATGGGGAGGTCAGGGGCAGACTGCGCAGAGGTGGAGAGGGCTGATTGTCAAGGCATCACGAGCGGCTCCACAACGCGTACAGTCAAGAGGCTGATGGCGACACTGACGATGATGACAAAGAATCGAGCTAATGGACTGCACGACAGTGAAGAACGTAGGCAGATGAATGACATCGTTCAAACTGTTAAAAAAAAAAACGTGGGCTTGGGCAGACACATCTCTGGAAGCGACGATGTAACCTGTGGTCAAGGCTAATGACGGAGTGGTAGCCAAGAAACGGAATGCACGGAAAAGCCGTCCGCTGGAGAGATGGAGTGATGAAATCAGCTCGTGTGCAGGTGCTGGGTAGATTTGTACACCTGTAGTGACGCCGACACACGTTCTTGCCTCGGTCATTACACATCGTAGGATTGTGGGAGGTGGCGGCGGTTTAAGAAGGTCTAATCCAGCGGTGATTGACCATGGTTGATGAAAGCCGGGCGGTGGTGGCTATGCACACCTGTAAACCAGCACTGTGGAGGTAGGAAGGTTTGATGGATCACACACAAGTTGTGAAACTCCTTTACCGTGTGCGTTGAGGTGCCATACCCTGGCTCGTCAGGTGAAGGCAGTACAGCAAGTGGACTCAGCGCCATCTGATTCCGTATGTACGTGGATTGAGTGATGCCCCCTCGTGCGCGTTGGTTTTCTCCGGTGCTCCACTTTCCTCTCACTTGTATAATAAACACTAAATTAAACTCAACCATGCTTTTATTTATTTTACCAGGTAAGGCCCACTGAGCCTATATTGCTGCAACCTGGCCACAAATGATAGCTCAAGAAAGTGGCGTATTATGTGGAAATGTACAGCAGCCAAATACTCAAAATGCATGTTGATTGTGAATGTGGAGGGATAAACCGGAGGACCAGGGTAAAAATACAGACGACCACGGGGAGAGATAACATGAAAACTGTAGATATACAACAGGCTTCAGGGTCGGGATCAAACCCACGACCTCTTGCATACCAGGCGAGATAGTTAATATCTCATTTTGGCTGATATCTTAGAAATAAAAACGTGGCAGAACTCATTGCGGCAAAACAAAGCGAGAAAAAAAACGAGCAATGACGCTCACCATGACTCAGATGCGAGCTGACGGATTTGCGCTCGCGTAAGAGGAGGCAGCCCGCACTGCTGCTCCGTCGGCTTCTTGTGAATCACAAGAAATGTACAGCAGCCAAATACTCAAAATGCATGTTGATTGTGAATGTGGAGGGATACACCGGAGGACCAGGGTAAAAATACAGACGACCACGGGGAGAGATAACATGAAAACTGTAGATAATACAACAGGCTTGTGAATCACAAGAAGCCGCCGGAGCAGAACGGGCTACGGAGCCAGCGGAGATCATTAACCGGGCGCTTTCCCCTCTCCGCGCGCCCGCCAGCGCCAGCCGGTCGCCAGCTGCGGGGGGATCGCCCGGGGGATTAGGCCGGGAGAGCAGAATGTCGGCGGCGGCGGTGGTGGCAGGGCACGGGAGGCAGAGCAAAAGGAATTCCAACATTTTTAATCAGATAAGGGGGGGGGGGGGGGGTCTCTCGCTCCGGGGTTACTCCGCCAGTTTGATATATTTCCGAGAAAAACAAATGCGCGCAGTGTTGCGGCCGGCCGGGGGGAACCCGTCAGCGAATGTGAGACGCGCGTCAGTCGTCACCCGTCAGAATCGGCCATCGGTGCAGGGGTTGGTGGATCGCGCAGGATAGGAACGTTTGTCACGGTAGCCTATTGCAGCAAGGGGACTGTGAATGTATGATGAACTTTTTGTTGTTGTTGCACCACCCGTACATCGTCAACCGCGTGCTCATCGAAGGCACTTGGGAATGTGGCAGGCGGTGGGGGAGTGCTTCACAGGTCCTCCGTTGTGCTCCAAAAGTCGACACGCAGTGTGACCGTAAATTCCTTAAATGTGCAATGATCAGTTTAACACGTAGGCTTTCGCGACCAATATAATCCATAATAGAGTTTTGTTTATATCGCGTAAATATAAAAAAAATGTGTCGTTAAACCCGCCACCACCCGACACAACCAACTAGTAAGGGTTGTTACGTAAACAGAACATGCCAATTCGTCAGCACTAGTGTATAGTTAGTGTAGTGTATAGTAGTGTTAAGTGTAGTGTATAGGGTAGTAGTGTATAGTGTAGTATACAAGTACAGGAGAGCCAAGCTGCAACATTTACAATTTGAGTAGATTTGGTTGTCGCCTGATGTAGCTCGTTGTAATTACTGGTGAAACGTCGTACTCAGATTGTAAATGTTGTGGCTTGGCTCTCCAACACACCGGTGTGCTGTACTAGTGACGAATTGGCATGTTTTGCTTACGTGATAACCCTTACTAGTTGGCTGTGTCGTGTTGTATATATGCCTTTTTCAAAAATGTATATTAAGAGTGATATTGCCTGTTTTTAATGTTATAGATTTTCTTATATATGGATTCAGCGAGTTCCAAAAAAAAGTGCAGTGACGCATACCTGTAAACTCCTTCCTCTATGCAACAAAAGCCCCCCCCCCCTGCCTCGCCCACACAAGACATCTGCAGGTTAATTGCTGCGGAAAGTTGTAAAACTGAAATAACGACCCTTAGGGGCAATTGAAAGCATCTGTTTCCACAGGCCATGAGATGGTTGGAGGAAGGGGACAGGAGCCATAGCCTTGCTGTCACTTAGGAAATTACTTCAATAAATTAGAACAGACAGACACACACGTACACCGGACAAACGGTCACAATCACAGGCCTAGGAGCGAAATCAAAGGAATTCCGGTCTTTTGTGATAAGACGAGCCAAAGGTGGGAGATTTTCGGATAAAACGAAGAAGCCGAACCACGCAAATCAGTCTTGCAACGGCAATCTCCGGGGTATGGTCCTCAAAATCAACCATGGATGTCGAGTCTTGCAGAGGAGAGGGTCGATGTGTTGCCGAGTGTTGAATTCGGCGCTGACAGACGAACTATCGCTGAAGGTTTTATAAATTGAGTGACCCAGCCAGCGGACAAGCAGCCCACAGCAGGAGCCCTCCTGGAGGAAGGGCGGGGCAGACGCCCAGGGTGCCCACGCGAAGCAGGCAGCTGCTGACAAGGACCTGAGCGTGTCCACTGAGAGAGCGTGGAGCAGTGAGACAACGGCCGGAGGACTCTCTTGAAGAGGGGGGAGACGACAGGCGCTGTCTCTCCAAGCCGTTCCACAGTCGACAAGGATTAACAGTGTCTAGTGCCAAGCACGGTGAAGCGCTGCAGCCAGCGGACGAGTTGCGAGCGCTATCTGGCGACGGGATCTTTGCGCACATCGACGCAGATGGAGCCGGACCCATCATCCCTGCCAGCACGGGCACCGCCGACAGCGTGAGCATCGTGCCGACTCAACAACCGCCCAGCGGTGGAGAGAGAATGTCGGCGCAGGCGAGAGCGCCGTGTGTTCGACACATACCCACGCCGACCCAGCGGCCTGCTGGGGACCTGAGGTATTTTCGGTACAAGGAACGCTGCACCGCGGAAGTCGCTAACTCAACAGTTGGCAAGAAGACAACACACACACATAACGCGCATATCGGTACTAATAAAATTGTTACAAAAAGTTATCTTTGTGTTTAAAAAAGGGTTGCCATCTCAAGATGGTGCGTTAACTATTATCTGACCGTGAAAAGCATTGTTCTGTCCCTTGAGTTACATGAATACGGTCGTTTAGAAGTATTTTAGTCATCCGTTTTTGTTAATTGCATAATCTTACCAATGAACTCATTGATGACACATTAAACATTTATAAGCATCTATGTTGCGAATCTACACACTCACAGGAATACTGTTGTGTTGAGATGTTTCTTTTAATCACAGAATCTTGCCCGCTAATTCATTGACGTCCCATTTGCCAATTGATAAGCATCTTCTTGGTTCTTTCGGTAAAGTCACGTAGAATGAGAATAAAATAATAAAAATAAAACATAAAAAATAATAAAATTCTCACGACGTTTCGGCCACAACACAAGTAGCCTTCTTCAGGTGAAGAGACAGGACTGTCTAGAAGACAGCGCTCGAGTGAACACTTTAAAGCTGTGTGGGAGGAATTAACATATTAATTAGCATGTTAAAATGAGAGCGCGACGGAGGAGGGGGTGGGTGACATAAAGCAACGCTGCGTTGCTCTGTCCTATGCTATAAGCTGGACTACTATACAATACAATATACCTTCCAATCTAAACTACATAATATCATATCTATGGATAAATTCCACCTTTGAATTATACAATGCGTTACTGTACACTACCCTATACTTTAGACTATAAAATATTAGACTTGTAATATTACACTATGTCTTATTCTATCAACCCTACTGTATACCACACTGCTGTATATTCACTACATATTAACATGCTAATTCATGTTAATTCCTCCCACACAGCCTTGCTTGGCAGTGTTCACTCGAGCGCTGTCTTCTAGATAGTCCTGTCTCTTCACCTGAAGAAGGCCACTTGTGTTGTGGCCGAAACGTCGTGAGATTTTTTTAAATGTTTTTCTTCTTTGGTTCTTTCGGTAAAGTCACGTAGAATGAGAATAAAGTAATAAAATAAAACAATAAAATTCTCACGACGTTTCGGCCACAACACAAGTGGCCTTCTTCAGGTGAAAAGAACAACCTGTCGGGACGACAGAGCTACACGTTCCGACAGGTTGTTCCTTTCACCTGAAGAAGGCCACTTGTGTTGTGGCCGAAACGTCGTGAGAATGTTATTGTTTTATTTTATTATTTTATTCTCATTCTACGTGACTTTACCGAAAGAACCAAAGAAGATGAATCCTTGCAGTCACGAAAGCTTTAAATCGAAATTTTTATGTTTTATTTTTATTTTTTTATTATTTTATTCTCATTCTACGTGACTTTACCGAAAGAACCAAGAAGATTAATCCCTGGAGTCACGAAAGCTTTAAATCGAAAAATGATAAGCATCTGTTAGCCAAACAACAACAACCACCATTCGCCACTAAGTGGCGGTGACGTCACCACGACGCTTGTGCCAGGCTATGTGCACCTTGAGGCCACATGAAGTGTCGAACGCCCGCTGGTAGGAGGTCAAGGGGCAGACCCAGGTGCCACGGGTTGACTGACTGAGACGACTGGCTGATGCACCTCCTGTGCCCTCTACGGTGCCAACTTGCTGTGCTTTAGCTACCCGGCGCTCCGCTTGTTGTTGTGAGCGTCGCTCCTTCACCCTCCGTTGTTGTTGGAAGGCGACTGCCTCCAACTGCCCAGTAGTGTCCTTCACGAGCCTCCTCCACAGAGGCCGATCTTGACACCGCTGGTACCAGTCATCGGCAAGTCCACTCAGCTCCACGTCCTCCTGTACCACATCACTCCATCTCTTCTCTAGCCTGTGCCATGCGCCCGTTTAGCCCCCTCGATCCGGCCGAACAAAAGATGTTTAGGCATGCGGTGGCTGGACATGCGGGCTACATGACCCAGCCAACGCAGCCTTGCCTGCTGGAGGAGCTCACCGATGGGACTTTGTCCACATCTTTCAGACATTTGTGAGCTCCTCACACAATCCAGCCTGGTTAAACCCAGGATGGATCATAGGCAGGCCAGCCTAAATGTTTCTAACCGGCAAAGATGTTTTATTACAGGGGTCCACGTTTTGCAAGCGTAGAGAAGGGAGGGAATGACCATGGCCGAGAAGACCTGAAGTTTCATGCGGAGTGATAGACCAGGTAGCTTCCACACAGCATTACGCAACCGCTGAAAAGATAATGCTGCTCGACTGATTTGGAGTGAGACCTCTGCTGCTAAACCGGAGCTGGTCATGGGCACACTGCCAAGGTATGGGAAACTCTCCACTTTCTCCACAACTGCCCTATCACCAATTGGGAGTTGTGGGGGTGGAGTGTCCGATGGTACAAAATACCCAGGCAGATGCTTAGTTTTGGTGGGGCTGATGGTAAGGCCCCACATCTTGGTGGCAAGCTCCAGTTTCAGCAGCAGCGCTTCCATCTCCTCCTCTGAGTGAGCAGCAATTACCAGACAATCGGCATACATTATGTGGTTGAGCAATAGAGAGCCATCCTTTGACCGCACCCGGGCATTGATCAGCCTCCCATTATATCTGTACCAAATGGAAATTCCTCCGGTACAGCTATTGAAGGCTTCATGAACAACGTGGTCAAAATAGATGTTAAATGATGTGGGAGCCAGAGGACATCCCTGTTGCACCCCAAGGTGTACAGGGAATGGCTCTGACTCCCTGCCACGTATTTTTACCTGGGCCTGCTTCGTTAATTGCATAATCTTACCAATGAATTCATTGATGTCTACTTTTGCCATTGGGCACATGTTTCTTTAGCACGGTTCCGTATGAATATTGTAATATTTTTTAAGGCCTTTTCCTATCGCCGTGTGTGGTCGCGTTCCTCTGAGGAGATTGTTCTATTGTTCAACTTTAACAACGTAACCATTGAGAGTTAATTGTATGGATCGATGAGTAGAACCTCTACAGGAGTACTGTGGTGGCAATTCTGATCATAAGAGTGTTCGCATTTTAGAGTGTTTTTAGATATTAAAGTTGCTTAACACAGAAGAGTCTCAGTGGTTCCTTCCTAAGTTCATGCAAATAATCTTAATTATAAGAACTGTATCCTGCAGTGAGATCTGAATTCTGAGACTGGACATAATTACACTAAAACATAATCAGTAAAACTTCAAGCGAGACTCATTGTATTATCACGATTGGTAATACAACCCTAGACAACGAAGGCGATGATAAATTTGCATAATTTCACAAATTAGCGTAATTCAATAAATGTACACATTTTACATTTTTCATTTAATTTATATATATTTTTATTATTTTTCAAGACACAATATATACAACAGTCGGGTGGTGGCAGGTTTAACAACACATTTATATATTTACACGATCTAGCAATGATCTCTGCACGTGGGATGACATTGCGAGTGAGTTGCACGTGTCATCGCAGCCCTCTCGGTCACGTGTCCATTCACTCGTTGGCGTTAACAATTCGAATGATAATGTTGCGCATATTTGCAGTCATAAATTCACGTTTATCCATAATCTTTGGGTTTTTCGGTAAAAACCCACGTAGATAGGACGAGGTGTGGAGGGCGAGGTCCCAGGCTTCTTGTCTCCGGCTCTTGTCCTCTTCGTTCCTTCAGCTCCAACCAACTCAACTCAACTCTGTGTTCTCTGCACACCCCTTTAAATCCCCCTCCTTATTAAGGGTCCTCAGTTGCCCCCTATTAAGCCGGCGCTTCGGCGGCGCCTCCTGCACGTGCTTTCTCTCCCTTATCATCTCCATCTCCCGTCTCTTCGACGCCTACTCCGTGTTTGCATGCTTGCACCTGCCTGTCCCCAAATGCAGCCACCTCATTACTGCTTCTCCCCTTAACTGCTCTTCTTTGGCGGCTGTTCCATGTCCGAAAGCTTGCACCTGCTCGCCCTGAAATGCACCCACTGTTTGCAAACACCGCACGTGAATGCATCCGCTGTTTTCAACCCTGCGTGCGTTACGCCACTACAGTAGTATAGACTGACTGTAGCAGTATGTATTAACCGTAGTGGTATCTATTGACTGTAGCAGTATCTACCGACTCTATAATAGTAACTACTGACTCTATACTCTTTGGTTCTTTCTGTAAAGTCACGTAGGTAGAAAAAATAATAGATCATGACGTTTCGATCGCAACGCAAGCAATCATCATCAGGCGGAAGAAAGAGGAGGGAAGCTGCTGATGCAGGCTGCTTTTAAAAGTTAGAGATGGGCGTAACCCGAGAGTCATAAACGAAGTGGGGGGGGGGGGGGGATAGTGATGTCAAAGTGAAAAATTTGCATGTAAATGTACTGTGTTAATGTGATTAGCATGTCAATGTAAGCTCGCAGCGCGCCGTCACATCGATGTGTCACATAGTATCTACTGACTCTATAGTAGTATAGACTGACTGTAGCAGTATTTATTGACCGTAGTGGTATCTATCGACTGTAGTAGTATCTGACTCAATAGTATCTGCCAACTCCAGAACAGTATCAACCAACTCTATAATAGAATACTGACTATACAGTAGTATCTAATGACTATATTAGTATCTACGGAATCTATAGTAGTATCTATTGACTCTATAGTAGTATCAACTGACTATATTAGTAAATACTAACTCTATAGTAGTATCTGCTGACTCTATAGTAGTGTCTGCAGACTCTATAGCAGTAACTACTGACTCGATAGTAGTATCCACTGACTATAGTAGTAACTACTAATGCTACAGTAGCGAGGTTAGAGGTGTGAGAGAAGGCTTACAGGCTAGCAGAGTGTTCAGTAACAGGCTAGTGCAGTACTCAGTAACAGGCTAACAGAGTATTAAGTGACAGGCTAGCGGAGTAAGAGAGAGAGTTTGGAACAAGAGTGCGTTGTGGAAAGAGTGAGGAGCATCTGTGCGGGATGCGAAGTAATAAAGTGACACAGGAGAAAAGCTGACAGTGTCCATGTGAATACACCACTACACTGCTATAGAGTCAGTAGATACTACTGTAGGGTCGGTAGATACTACTATAGTCAGTAGATAATACTACAGTTAGAAGATACCACTATAGTCAGTTTCTACTGCTGCAGAGTCGGTAGATACGACTATAGAGTCAGTAGATACTGCTAAGTCAGCATATACTGATATAGAGTCTGCAGATACTGTTATAGAGTCAGCAGATACTTCTATAGAGTCAGCAGATACTACTATGGAGTTAGTAGTTACTACTATAGTCAGTACATCTACTGTTGAGTTAGCAGATACCACTATAAGTTAGTAGTTATTACTATAGGTTTGGTAGATACTACTGTAGGGTCAGTAGATACTACTACGGTCAGTAGTTACTACTGGGCTCAGGAGATACTACTGTAGTGGGTTCTACGGAGGCACACACTTTAACTTGGAGGCAACACGTTTATTACACGACCCCACACTACATAAACGTACACTGGTTAACTAGACCACAACAGGGTAACTACATAACCGGGTCAGTCAGTAACACACTGCCTGACCCACGATGCCAAGCGTAAAGACTGAAGACCGAAGACCGAGGATCGAAGAGACGTAGCACCGACGGGTTCCATTCCAACAGACAGCCATGGTTGCTCTCGGGACCTCCCCTTTATGCTCCCGAGCATGGCCTCGCTCTGCCTTCGGCAACGCCCCATTTTGGATCTCACCAACCGAGCATCGCGTGCCCCTCAAGCCCCTTTTTGGCCCTCCTCGCTACCCTGTCCCGGTCACGTTCCCTCTCGGGTTCACCCACCAGAACCATGGCGCCGAGGGCCTGCTTCCATGCCATACGTACTCTGGTGCCAAAGATAGGCTCAAGACGTACAGTTCTACTCTTGTGACAGTAGATGGCGCTAAACGCCATAGTGACTCCATTTACGTCACTACACTACTATGGTCACTAGATACTCCTCTATTGTATGTAGGGTGTGTAGGTATATATGCCTACGTGGGGGGTAAAACAATTTTTTGAGGGAGGTCGACAATTTTCGGAACACTTTTAGATCAACTATTACCCCCCACTTTCTGTGATTTTTTTGAACTTCTGCAAGCCTCTTCTAATTTTGTTGACGGACAAATGGATAGACAAACGGCATGCCGAGCTTTCACAATAGCTTAGTATTTGTGCAAGTACATGTTATGTTTTTAAGAGAAGTTTTGAAATATATTTTTCCCCCGGGCAACACCGGGTACTTCCCGCTTGTGGGCTATAAAGCTCTTTTTCACAGATGTCCAGTAGGGGCAGGTAAGAACGTTACAACAACAAACAGTATGAAAGACACGGAGCCGTCACTCTCACGATATTCGATCGGCTGTTGGGAAGAACGCAAGAGGGCCTTTAATGATCACTTAGCAAGGTCGAAATGCAAGTAATTGATGCAAATTTCACCACACGATCGCCATAGTTGGCCGGGTGGCACGCAAGGCTCGTGATATAGTATATGTTATGGGCGTATGATGCACTGGCCGTGTAATACTTATGGATGTGTAGCTTAGTGATAGTTTTTTGTATATTTTAATCTTTTATAGTTATTTTCTGAATTGAAATAATTTACGACTGTACATTCTTTGCACTACTTATATCAGTTACAAAAGACACAAAAGACTTTGGCTCGTCATCATCATTATCACCTATTACTTATCTACTGCCGGTTGAAGGCCTATGCAAGATATCCCCATAGCTCGCGTTAAACAAGTCCCACGACTTAAATTTCGATTTAAAGCTTTCGTGACTGCAGAGATTCATATTCTTGGTTCTTTCAGTAAAGTCACATAGAAGCGAAATAATACAATAATAAAAAGAAAACATTATAAAAATTCTCACGACATTTCGATTGCAACACAAGCAATCATCATCAGGTGTGAAAACTACAAGAAAATTTTAGCTGAAGTGGGAGAGATTCTGTGATAAGGGGTTATATAAGTTAGAGAGGGGGAGGAGCAAGGGAGGGGGAGTAGGAGGAGGGTAGCATTGCGTGGAATGCTACCCTCCTAAAAAATCTTTCCAAAATCTTTCCAAATCGAACCAAACATTAAACTAATTTTCAGTGGTGCAGTATATTTATTCAGGTGGTGGCATTCCAAACTTCCAGGGTGGTGTATTATCATCTTGTGCTAATTCCAAGCGTTGTTAGTGGTGTGTTTTATGCTAATTTCCTTTGTCAAGGGGTTTTCTGTTTACCCCCTCAGCTTAAAAGGAGGCGACCTGCGCTTGGCTTTCTTCACTCCAACGCTGTCCCCTGGACAGTTTGCCCCTTCACCTGATGAAGGCCACTTGTGTTGTGGCCGAAACATCGTGATTTTTGTTGTTTTATTTTTTTACCTACGTGACTTTACCGAATAGAACCAAAGAGTATGGATCCTTGCAGTCACGAAAGCTTCAATTCTAGAAAAGTACTGCTACTGTTGCTTTGTTGTCTTACATTGGCTTTGCTGCAGTGGCATTGGTTTACTGCACCGTTCTAGCCCCGCCCACTTCCCCCCCCCTGCCCAGTAGTATTCCACGCAACGCTACCCTCTCCTTACTCCCCCCTCCCTTGCTCCTCCCCCCCCCCCTCTAACTTATGTAACCCCTTACAAAGCATCTCCCCCACTTCAGCTAAAATTTATTGCTGTAGTTTTCACACCTGATGATGATTGCTTGTGTTGCAATCGAAATGTCGTGAGAATTTTGATAATGTTTTATTTGTATTATTTTATTATTTCCCTCCTACGTGACTTTACCGAAAGAACCAAGAATATGGAATCCCACGACCTACGCAGCTTGTGGAAACGTTCATCCAGCAGTGGATTGACAAAGGAGCTGTCCTTAATTTAAAAACACTTGCCTCAGCAGTCGCCACGGTGGCGAGATGCTATCTCTCTTGCCTGGAATGCAGGAGGTCATGGGTTGGGTCCCAACCCTGACGCCTGCTGTATATTTGGAGTTTGCATGTTCTTCCCGTGGTCGCGTGGATTTTTTCTCCCGGTCCTCCGGGGTTTTCCTCCAACTTTATAAACGTGATTTTAGATTATTTGGGTGCAGCTATAAATTCCCACACATGATAAGCCACTTCTTTGAGCTATCATTTGCGGCCGGGTTACTTCTTAAAACAAGAGCGAATAGCTCAGTGGGACCTTGCCTGGTAAATAAAATGTTTTTTTTTTGTTGAGTTTGTTTTGATTGAGGTTAAAGAGGCAATCTTTGTTTCTGTGAGTAAGAGTTCGGCTGGACGGAATTGTGGTGTTCTCGCCACCTAATCTTCTTTTCTTGAGTGGTTGGTAGCGATAGTTCCTGGATTACTAGATTAAAAGTTCGAAAAATTATATTCGCTGGGAGGAAAATGTTTTTGTTTCTCCGGTGTGAACCGAGTTCTGGCAAACGGTGCAAAGGGAACGCGGATCCATTCCCAGCCATCCTACAGTCTGTCCACCTGGCTTCAAATCTGCCATGCCGTAAGTGGGCCTTGATGGAGAGGTTCGGGACAAAGCAAGGTCTCTGTGCAGCCAACCTTCACCGTTGGTGGGGGGAGGGGGTCTTCATTACAAGCTAAGCTGCAGCTGTGACACCTTACGTACGACGTCGCGTATTGTTGATGACTGTCTAAGAAGTTCAGCGGAGCTCTGCAAAAAATACTACACGTGCCCACTGGGGATGCTTATCACGTGGCTCGACAATTACGCACAAACACCGAATGAGTCTTTGCTTGGACGAGACCGTGGTGGAATGATTTGCACACTGGAGGATGTATTTATCGGAAGAGGTCACTGCGCTGATCTCCCGACACGACAATTGAAAGAATCGGCAAGTTTCCTAAATCCCTCTGCCTCTGTCCATCCCCGCAGGAGAAATGGGGAGGGGTACACCAAGGTTAGTCGGTCGACAGGTTTAGTGCGGCGATGTAACTTTTGGCTACTCCCTCCTCTTTCAAGACATTTGGCCAGTGTGGAAGAGTAGGCCAAAATATCTCTAATGGCCTCTCTCTATTTAGCATCGTCAAGTAGAGGCCCCTCTGCCAGAAGTGGCATGGGCAAGATATCAGAATCGTTATGTAGACTGGAGGAATTCGATGAGCTATGAAGCTCTTTTTCACAGATGTCCAGTATGGGCGGGTAGCAAGGCTGCACATTTACTTTTACCATCGACTCGTGTGCGTTTAGTTCGGTCATATTTAAACGAATAAACCTTAATATATTTTTTTTATTTTACCAGGCAAGGCCCACTGAGCTATATATAGCTCTTTTTTAAAAGCGACCTGGCCACATATGATAGCTCAACGAAGCTGCTCACCGTCGTGTGGAAATCTATTGCAGCCAAATACTCTAAACGCGTGTCGTTGATTTTAAATGTGGGAGGTGGGGGGGGGAACCGGAGCACCCGGAGAGAAAAATCTACGCGACCACGGGAAGAGAGAACACGCAAACCCCAAACATGTAGGCGTCGGGGTCTGGATCGAACCCACGCCGTGACCCTGGCTGACCCCCCGGGCGGGATCGCGGGTCGCACAGCGGGCACTCCATGGCTACTCGTCGCCTGACAATGGGGGTGGGCTGTGCTCGCTCGCCCAAGCCGTTCGGCCACCCGCTCGTCCGCTGGCCTTTGTGCGTGGCCCCTGGGGCTGTGGCCAGCGGAGCGGGGTGCTGGAACGGAAAACACCTCCACGTTGCCCTTTGACCCCTGTGGATGGCGTTAAGCAAGCTGTGTACGTTTCAGCCCAGTGCTGTTTAGCAACCTCTGCCATTTTTTGTTTATACAAAACATTTTCATCATTAATTTTTGAAAAGTGTCCAAAGTCCATAGTGCACGGGCAGCCTTTGAGCTCAGCATGCCACTGCTGCTCAGTAATGCCTGTGAAATCCCCGTGTTTCGTATTGTACAATTTGTGTCTCACGTTTACACTACGTGCAGATGCAGTCCTTTTATCAGTTTTCCGCCGGATGAGGAGGCTCTTGAGGCCTCCGTCTGGATCATGAGTTATTTGACCCATACTTCACCACGCTAGTCATCATGGATTTGAGTAAAGCGCGGTTGGCTGTGTACGGTGCGAAAGGAATTCAGCATATGTACATACATGAAGATGGGGGAGCGTAATGGGTGGAATTGGGGGGGGGGGGTACGGGGGGTGGCAACCCATCCTCCCAAATTGGACACCTTTATTAATTTATTTGTAGTAGTTTACAATTCAAATAAAACAAATTATTATATCCACCCGCGATTCTTAATGTGAGGGACAAAGCGAACCCCTGCCTCCCCACGAAACATAGAAGTCAAACTCCGCCTACGGGGGAGCGTACACATGGCTCGGTACAACGATGGGATTGTACTGCGATACTCTCTGCCGCCCAGCGGTGTAGCTGGCGTAGCAACCGAGCGTGCAGGCGGTGCAACTACACCGGGGTCTCACACAGGCCGGAGGGGGGGGGGGCGATGTCCGGGCACCGGGGAGGTTGAAATTAGACCGAGCCCGTGCCAAGCACGCCACGTCCGCTGCGTTTCTTGCCTTCCCCACAATGTCCCCTTCCACCCCTTTTGTGAGCCTTCAATAGTGGCTTGGCTTCATAGCCCCCCCCCCCCCGCCACCAAAATCACGAAAAGTTTTACTTTTCACCAGCGCAACACGATAGCTGCTGACCCACACACACACGCGCCCGCGCGCGCACCACAGCAAGAAGCTCACCGAAGAGGCGCGCATTAGGGATGAAAGAAGGGAAAATGTTTGCAAAGGGGGGGGGGGGTGTGGGCGGCCGGACCGACGGTACAATAACAAGCGCCAAAAAGTATTTGTGCGATTCAGAGCCGCCACTGTTGTGATACATAGTCACGGCCTCATTCTCACGTTCATTGATGGAACCGCGCTGTCGTGGCAGTTGCACGCAATCAGAAAGGTTGAGGCTTGTGGGGAACTTTTCGGGCGATTCAAGGTTTTAGTTGCACTTTATTGCAGCACACTTGTTAGGAGTGTGGTTCGTGTGTGTGTGCGTTTTTTTTTCTCGGGGGGCGGTGATGTAGCAGTTAGCGCACTGCGCTACGAGCCCAGCGACCCGAGTTCGATTCCTGCTCACGGTCAACACTGGTGACGATTATCTGGGACTCCCCTAGGTTGACTCAACATCAAATTAGTACCTGGTGCGGTGTGTAAATATCGTCACTGGGGAGACAAAGGCGGCCGGGCGTGGTGCTGGCCACCCAGCCACTCGTGTGGCATGCCGGCCTTCATAGATGCTCGCTAACAGCACTTGCCCCAGTAGTTTGTGAAGGCTATACTGGGGATCTTTGTCTGTATGGTGGGGGAGAAGCGTGGTGCAACTGGATAGGTCACCAAAACACACGTAGGTTAAAAAATATAGCAAGACAAAAATATATACGATTGTTTTAATGCTTGTTTATTAAAGTTTTTTTATATATCGTTTGCATTTGTCTTTCAGTTCAATATCTTTGGCAGCATTTGTTTTCTCAAAAAAAGACACCCGTCGTAGTAGCAGAATGACTAAAAAAAACCCCAACAAAGTGCTTCAACAGTAACAAAGCATTCCACTGCAAAGGATTGACCCTTGCCACCCCCTGCCCGAGCGATGCGTCTGTTGGCGGAGTCTCACCAGATGGTGCTTCACCGCTTGTCACAATGGGACCCCATTCGCCCGCCTTATATCCTACGTTCCGTACATTACAAACATGTGCTGTTTCTATATATTCACACAGCGTTGTGCACTTTAAGTGTACAACATACACATACATTACGTTGTGGCTATTTAAAAAAACAGATCTTTACAGCCCCGCAATAATTTTCTCGAAGTAGGCCATTGCGTGGCCAATGTCACCAAGCAAAATTGCGTATTTTAACACCCCCCCAAACAATTTATACAAAACGGCACAATTCCTATTCACAATGCCCCCCCCCCCGCCAGTGGGAGCTGTGAATGGTTATCGGCAGTGTCCTTGAAATCACGGCAGCGGATATACCGTACGCAGCATCCTGCCTTCACACCCCACCACCACCACCACACCCCCGCGTCTAATAGAGGTTTATTTGGGGGGGGGAGGGGGGACGAACTCCTAAAAGCTTTCCAAAAGCTGAAGGGCGATGTGAAAGCAATGCCCGTCTCGACGCTGCGAAGAAACGTCACCTGCCAGGCAGTCCCAGCCGAGTACTGCACACTAACAGAATTGACTGATGTCGCAAAAATGGATTGCGAGGTTCCAGGAAATTGGCTTGCGGTTGTTATTTTTTGGTGAGGGTATTTTTCAGCAGTGTAATTTTATCTTAAAAAAATATATATATCAAATAATACTAATTTCCAGATGATTGTTTTCATTACCATACTTGTGAAATAAAAAAAAACTCCACTGGAAAAACTAGAGAGGATCCGATACATTTTTGAATGTATCACATGTCAGAATGAAAGTGGATTCCCATGCAAGCCAACACAGGGCGGTGCTTCATCTCCTACTTACATTCCCGAGCCAGTGGTGGAAATTCCACATTCCCATGGTAAAGGAGATCCACCGTTGAATTTCTACTAAGTGGCACTCTTTTTATCTACCTAGTTGGGTAAAGGATTGAGTCAACCCCCGACATATAAATAGTATGACAAACTGTAAATGGTCTTCATGGAAATAATTGGGATTTGTTAAGAAAATGGATATACCAGGCCACCCCCACCCACGATTAAGCTCAGTATTTTGAGGACACAAGCTGTAGTACAAGATGCGCAGTGGCGCTGTAATTAGCACATTTGGCTACGTACGGCATGAAATAAGTTAAACATACATACATACGTAATTCTGCTTTTCTCCATTTGTGTGTGATATGCCCCCATCTATATTATCCGTTTACAAGTCTCTGGTTTGGTCAAGTGAGAGTTTGAGTGAGAATACTCGCCGTGGGCGTGTGGATGTATGAATACAAAATAAGGGACTAGTGGAGCGCCATAAACCCGGCGGCCTCGGTTCGATTCTTGGTCATATATGTATGGAAGTTGAACTTCTTTCGCACCGTACGTAGCCAACCATGCTAATCGGAGGTGTGGAGTGTTGTTAATGGCAAATGGTATCTGAACATATACTGGCGCTCCCCTAGCTTGACTCAGCCTTAAATAAGTACCTGGTATGGTGTGTCAAAGTCAGCACTGGGGAGACAAAGATGGGCGTTGGTCACACTACCTCCTCTTTTGCAGAAACCGGTCTAAATAGGTGCTCACTAAACAGCCCTTGTCAAGATAGCCAGAAGACCAAACATGGCATCTTTGTCTCTGCTGTAGACTTATGAACCGGGGAAAGGACACATGCCGGTGATGAGCGTGCGTGTAAACAAAGCTCTTGAAATGAATTCACATGCAGTGATTAAATCTCACGAAAATAAACCCATGAAAATGGAGCTCGAGGTTCAATTCCCTCATTACCCACAATTATGACTTCAATACAGATGACATTAAATGCAGTGACGCCGATGTAAACACCAATTGAGATTCGCAATCGCAACGTATCGAGCATGACACAATTCCCAACCGGTAAAAAGCCAGATGACGGCTCGGGGGAGTGTCTCATTACTTTGCGATCTATAAAGAGGCCGCTAGAAAAGTATACAGGGAAGGATGCGTGACAAAATTCCTAACATCTCAAAAGTCAAAATCAAAGTGAATTCCTATTCCAAGCAACATGGGGCAGTGCTCAATCTCCCGGTTACATTCCTGAGCCAGTGGTGGAAATTACACAATCCTATGGACGGGGGGCCATTCTTATTATAGGACAACCACTGTTGAATTCCCACTAAGTGGTATCTATTTTATCGACCTTGATGGATGAAGGACTGAAGTACACCCCCCCCCACCGCCTCAACCTGCATTTGAACCGGTAAACTTGTAATAAAGAGCTGTACACTACTACATTCCTGCTGCTTAAATATATAAAAAATATATATAACTGCATGTCGAAAGTATTTCGTTCAATCCTAAATAATACAACAATAAAATACGTTGTGTTGAATGTACCAAGCAGTTTTTTACGGTCACTTTTGTAACTTTTATTTTATAAAATGTTTAAATGTGGTCAACACGCATTTAATGCATTGGCTGATTTAAAAAGGTACATGTTATATACACAAACTCTTATCGAGATGATGAGTCACGAACATTGACTCCAGAAAGCGAACTTTATAGAAACAAAAAATGACGTTAATGCTGCATTGGCTTTGGGCAAATATTTCATGAATGGATCTCACAGCCCACGCATTTGGGATGTCTTTGCTGAAGTCACATACCGCCGTCGCGAGTCTTCGAGGGAAGACAATGATGACGTAGACAATCCACCGCTCACATCACCGCTCACATCACCGCTCACATCACCGCTCACATCACCGCTGGATACGCATCGTTGTCGAAAGTACAAACAGAATCCGTCTGGCGACCCCAAACGCAGTCGTCAAGCGGATTCTCTAAAATCAACGTACACAACGTATGTATGGGTATAAACTCTCGGTCCGTTACTTAAAAATACAGTACAAGGGAACATTTTAAGGGTGGCTGCATCTTACTCTCACGGGGAAGGGGACGGTTCAAGTTGAGAGGCACTAAGGTGTGGGGCGGGAGGAAAGAACCCTTCAGAATAATCATTCTCCAGACCCCACGTCGGGCAGTGGAATTTCTCAAAAGTTCCTCAGCGAGTTTTCCATAAACTCACGGGCGCATTCACATTTCATTCGCGCCAGTGACCCTGGGGTCGTGGCAGTGGTGTAGTAGTCTGGTTGGCGTGGGCCCTGGTGCCAAGTAGTTAATTGGAGCCCCCTGTCCCAAGTTCACCCCCTTTTCATCGTAGCCTGATGCCTGGAGAACCCCTCTGGTCCGCGGGGGCTCCGGTGCCGTTGAACCCAGCTGGGTTTCAGGGTTGCCTCGGGAAGCAATCCGTGTCTGGCCACCGTGGCTGCAGTTTCTGCGAAGGCAATGACAAGTGGCCCTGGCGCGTCGGGCTGCAGTCCGGCCTAGACATCCCACGCCTTCCACTGGACACAGGCAACAGGCAACAGACAACAGAATGAATTCAAGTGTCGCACTTTTCCATTCATGGTTCGTGCAGTGAAGCAAGTAGGTTGCTGACCAAACTCCGGTATTATACGGATTGAGTGCTCTACTCTCATGTTGGCGGGTTTTCTGGGGGTACTCTGATTTACTCGGACACAAATGTAATTGATACAGGCAGAACCCTTGTAAAAACATTTCTTACAATGCAGTGAAGGTGCATTTTTTTGTTTATCATGAAGATTAACATTCAAATGGTCAAGTCAGAAGTGGCTGGGTTGCTCAGAGCACTGAGCTGGCATCCCGCACCTCAGATTAGCATAGTTGGCTACGTGCGGTGCGAAAGAAGTTCAACATATACGTACGTACATACATGTCAAGGAGATCCTGGTTTAAAATTAGATCAGGTCCTTGAGAGTTTATCCCAGTCACCAATGACTGCACGAACAAATCGTGATCACACTAAGTTTGGGCTTTCACTTAATTCGGATAATTTTCAACTCTGAACGAACAAAGAAAAATGTCTCAAATATCGATTTAAAGCTTTCATGACTGCAATGATTCATCTTCTTTGGTTCTTTCGGTAAAGTCACGTAGAATGATAATAAAATAAAAAATTGATAAAATAAAATAACACAATAATATTCTCACGACGTTTCGGCCACAACACAAGCGGCCTTCATCAGGTGAAGGGGGCGAGACTGTCTGGTAGGACAGCGCTGTCCTACCAGACAGGACAGCGCTGTCCTACCAGACAGGACAGCGCTGTCCTACCAGACAGTCTCGCCCCCTTCACCTGATGAAGGCCGCTTGTGTTGTGGCCGAAACGTCGTGAGAATATTAGTGTTATTTTATTTTATCAATTTATTATTTTATTATCATTCTACGTGACTTTACCGAAAGAACCAAAGAAGATGTCTCAAATATTTTTTGTGTAGAAGGACATTTTGTGGGAAGGTGCATTTGCCTGCTAGTGTGGATTAGAGGTCACTTGAAGTGACCTCAGAAGAATATTTCTGTAAACCCCTTTCCGTAAGGCCTTTCTCTATTATGGGACTATGAGCTAGCCTCCAACAAGAGTGCAGAATGGACCGAGCCTCATGACACAATGCGGACTGTGCAATTGGAATGCAATTGTTTTATTTTATTTTTCTACCTACGTGACTTTACCGAAAGAACCAAAGAGTATAGAAGTATTTACGTAAATATTCAATTAAAAGCAAAATATTGAATTAACGTCTAGATTTTTGGATGAATGGTCCAGGGTTTCCGTGGTGGTGAGATGTTAACTACCTCGCCTGGTATATAGGAAGTCATGGGTTCGATTCCGACCCTGTGCATGTATATTTGGAGTTTGCATGTTCTCCCTTTGGGAACATGGATTTTTCTCTGGGTCCTCAGGTTTTTTCCTCCAAATTTAGAAACATGCATTTAGAGTATTTCGCTGCTATCAATTTCTACATGATAAGCCATTTCATTGGCCTATCATTTGTGATGGTCAGGTCGCCTCTGAATCACAGCTACACAGCTCAGTGAGTCTTACCTGCTAAGATAGAAAAAATAGTTTCATCATTTCGTTTTCAATGGTATGGATGGTGGATTGCAAGTGGAGAAAGCGAATGAAACCCGACTCTGCTCTCCTGGTCATCATGAAAAAAAAGGACTCGGAATCAACGTGGAACGGACCTCACGGAGCCTCTGGGCCTGCAGCTCGGCCTGCAGCTGCTGGCTCTGCTGCTGGAGCTTCTTGTTGGCCTCCTTGAGGTGCCCCATCTTCTCCATGAGGCGGCACAGCTGGTCCAGGTGGCACAGCCCCGAGCCGGGTGTCATCTCTCCTTCACACCGCATCTGGTGGCACGGACAAACACAAACGTCAGAGGGATGCGTACGTATTTCCTGCCGTGGCCGATGAAGCAGCAACGACGGCGACCAAGGCAGGTAAATTCGCGATCTATTCTTTTTTTTTGGATCGCGCAAGTAAAACGCGTTGTCGTTCACCCTCCTCCACCCGACGCAGCCAATTAATAAAATCATCACGTGAACAGACGTGACAACTTTATTACCGTTTCGGCAACACCATGGGTGTTCTGGAGAGCAATCCACAACGTTCAACAATTGGGTACGACCTTTCACTGGTAGTTCCAAGCCAGCATCGTCAGGAAGTTTCCATAATTGTGAAAATATCTTCTGGTCTTAAAAGGGTGGCCAAACCCCAAAAATGTCACACACTGCTCTCCCCAGTTGCCCAGGTATTTTTGAGCCACTTGCTACCAAGGCTAAATTATAAAAATATTACTCCAACTGCGTAGGTTTTCGCGGTTATGCTGTGTAGTTCTCTTGTATGACAGACAACACACGATTGCAACCCAAAAACACGTCGAAGATTGTTACTTGTGATTTAACTCACATCACACTCGGCCTTTAACTGGAATAAATCGTGCCCTTAATCTCCACCAATCGTGCATGCTTCTAATTACGTTAAAACGGTCTAACAGTAGGCTTAGCACGTACGGATATAGATGCAGCAACTTGTCAGGATGCAGGCTTATGAAATAAATATCCGAAAAAAATCCAAAAACACACACGACGCACACACACACGTGGCAGCGGCTCTACGAAGCGACTCTGCCTTGTGGCCCCCACCCCCCTGCACCAGCTCAGAGCCCCTCACGTCGCCCTTCACCTGGTTTAATTGCGTGTGGTTGTTGATGTACTCCTCCCAGCTCTCCACGCTGTTGAGGTCATCGTGACTCGACGCGTTCCCCCTCTCCATACTCCACGCGAGGGACACGTCGGTCGACGACGACATGCCGGACGACCCTCCAGTCTCGTCGGACAGAGATTGGCCACGAGCCCCTCTGTCCAGACGGCCTCCGAGATGGTCCCTCGCGCCGCCGCCCTCGCCGGCGCCCATCGCGACGTCTGGTGACGTCGTGCGTCTCCCGTCGTCATGCAGCGCGGCGCTGCGGGCCGATCGCCGGGACACTCCTGCCGGCGCCGTCGCCGCAGCCACCGCCCGGAACGCCGCGTCCGGCTCGGTTTCCGGCTCCGTCTCGTCGGACACACTGCTGCTGCCGTCGCCACGCCCGCTGCTCCATCCGGCAGACGCGCCGGGCACGAGCGGCGACGGCGGGAGGCTCTCCACGTGCGCCATCTCCACGCCCGAGTCGCACGACCGCCACTTGACCAGGCCACGCATGCCCTTCGACTCCCTGAGATGGGTGGCCACCGCCCCCGCCCGGACGTCCAGGCCGGGAAGCTTTACGGGCGCGGCTCGTCGGGCCGAGATGCCGGGCGCCGGCAAATTGGGCAGCACGGCGCTGAACGCGTCGAGCGAGCGGATCTTCTTCAGCACCACCCCGGAGTTGGATGTGCATCCCACAACGGCATCAGCCTCTGTACGATGGGGGAGATCAAAGGTCCGTCCCACCCTTTAGATGAATACAGATCGGCATCAAAGATTAGGCTAAGCTCTCTCGCGATAAAAGGTGTTAATGTGGCGTTTTGTGTGTGTGGTGTGTTTGTGTGTGTGCTCAGTGGTGTTTACTGAATGCACTTGAGCAAGAGTGCAACTGATGCCTCTCTGACAACAATGGGCATCCTGAAACTTTTCTCGAATGGGACACACTTTGTGAAACGTCGTCGTGCAGCGTTTTAAAAATAAAAAAGCCCCCCATCCATCAGCAACGCTGCCAGATTTAAAATTGTTCAGCCACTCAGGATACGTTCATTATGGTTGGCGTCCAACGCCTGTTGCCAAAAAGTCACACATTTTAGATTTGAGAGCTTACGAGTGGTGGTAATTACGGGCACTTGAATGCGAAAAATTGCATACAGTTCCTCTATTTTTGCTTTAATACGTAAGCTTTTGATCTGCATGTGGACTCGTCTGCAATGGTTTAATTCTGCATCTCTGCTTGCATACTCTTTCCCCCCCCCCCCCCCCCCCGTAAAAGAGCCTCATTGTGCGAGACTGCGCCGAAATGTTGGCCGAATGCAAGGAGCTTAAACGCATAATTAATTTACTTCCCTTTGTAAATCCCCCCCGTCACCCCCAGTGGATGAAGGCCTCCCCCCGCAAAGACGGTGCCGACGGGGTTGTTGGAGCATACTTCACCACCCCAAAAATTAAACACACATCGATTGATGGAGGAGCATTTACATGTGCAGCCCCCACAGTCTGGAAAACTCACCCGCTACACATCCGACAAATCAAATTAATTAACTTATTCAAATCTGAACTCAAGGCATATGTATTTGTCCTGGCATAAGCTCGAAAATAGCCATTTACATTATTGTCCAACTGGCTTGTAACTTTTTGGCCACTCCGCCACCGCTCGAGTGAAGGTTCTCCAAAATCCGGCGAAATTTTGGGATTGTGGTCTGGGTCATGGAGACCAAACGGATTTATTTATTTTCAATCTTGATTT
Source organism: Petromyzon marinus (assembly GCF_048934315.1). NCBI lineage: Eukaryota > Metazoa > Chordata > Hyperoartia > Petromyzontiformes > Petromyzontidae > Petromyzon > Petromyzon marinus. The sequence continues at coordinate 100,074 of NC_133707.1, forward strand.
GAAGCTTTCGTGACTGCAGGAATCCATACTCTTTGGTTCTTTCGGTAAAGTCACGTGGGTAGAAAAAAAATAGATCACGACGTTTCGATTGTAACACAAGCAATCGTCCTCAGGTTGGATAGAGAAACAGGCTGCTGAAACAAGTCCTTATATATCGAGCCGAGAGGGGGGGAGGTTGGGTTGCCGCATCGGTCAAGAGGGTGGGGGCTGGAGATTGTGCCTAAGTGAGTGGGAAATCCAAAGATGGGAATCAAGATGTATTTATTTTCATTTCGTTTCTCTGTGATTATTTTTTCTAATTTAGTCTATTTTTTTGTCGTTATTTATGTATTCGTTTTTTTTATTTCCTAAGTAGTGTGGATTTAGTTTTGTATTTTTTTACAGAACTGTATAATTGATGTGCAGCGTTGTGGGATGCAATTGCATGAGTGACGCGATATAAAATGAAATTATTATCATTAAGATGGTCAGTGCATGTCGAGATTAGGAGTGGGGGAGAAACTCGCCCAGTTCAGATATCACTCGCCGCTGATGATGACTGCCATGGTTGGAAATCAAAACTCATGTCGTTGGGTTTTCATGGCACACAGCGAGCCAATCACTGCACCGCTACCCACCCCCCTTAAACATCTGATTACATCAGTTATCACGAGGGATGGTTCCACACGTTAATTAATGAACGCATGTATTCATTATTACATCATCCCTTTGACGACTTAATGTCTATTTTCACAAGAGGATCCCCTGGGAACGTTTTGGCCAGATCACCAACCTCGGGACAAGGGGTGCCACAGTGGGGAGATGTTAACTACCTCACCTGGTATAAAGACGGTCGTGGGTTTGATCCCGACCCTGACGCCTATATATTTGAAGTTTGCATGTCTCTCTCCCCTATGGTTGCGTGGATTTTTCTCCGGGTACTCTGGCTTTTCCTTCCACATTTAGAAACATGCATGCAGAGTATTTGGCTGATATAAATTTGCACGTGATAGGTCACTTCATTGGGCTATCACTTGTGGCCATGTCGCTTCTGAAAATATATATATAGCTCAGTGGGCCTTTCCTGGTAAAATAAAAATGTTTTAGCTTAGTTTTTAGAATCTCCCATGCATGCATGCATTAACCAACAGGAGGAGGCTGTGCTTGGCAATGTCTGACCTCATGGGATCAGCATAATAGCTCTGATTGCCCCATAGTCTCACGCATATTCCTGTCTCCATGCACGAGCATGCACATCTATTTAAGTAGCAAATTACCGTTTGCTCAGTGAGACTGCTTTCACAATTTCTGGCAATTTGGCGAACGGAAAAAAAATCTGTAAAGTGGGATAAGAATATTATGTTTCGGAATCATGCATCTCATACAATTGCGACAACTCGGCTCATCCAAAAGTATAACTTGTGCCCCCATATAGTGTACTGCATGCGTTTTAACAAACATCTTTCATTACATGTCAGCCTATATCTGTTTTTTGTATTTACTTACAAGAAAAGAGCAACATTTTAGAGATCACTCTCCGAACAATATCGTTGTGAAAAAGTTGGCTCAGTTTGGCTTCAGTCTGTTTTACTTTTCACCGTACCATATATTTGGTCCAAACTTTGTATCTCACCCATGTATCCTGCCTCCAACCCTGATCTTTCACCCTCACCCTATCCAACAGTGCAGGTGGGAACAAATATTCATACTATATCTGCTCTACCCATGCGGGGAGCTACCGCAGTGGTGTGGCAGATAGCACGATGCACTCGTAGCCTCGAGGTCGCCAGTTTGGCTCAATCTCCCGGTGCGGCAGTTGAAACAATGGGCAACTTCCCAAAGTCTTCCCCGGCCTGTGTCCACCCAGCAGTACAAATGTGGGTACCATTGCAATTGGTCAATCGGCAGATCACGTGTGGTGGGGTAAAGTGTGGGTAGTTCCACCTCTTCCAAGAGTAGAAGAGTAGGCCAAAATATACCCCTCTACAGTGGCTCTTCTGTCAGCAGTGTGGTGGTGAGCAGGCAATTACAGGCAATTAAATGTAAACAAATATGCTAAGCAGAAAAGTGTTGTTTGTTGTCCTTCCCCGGCACCTACAATTAGCACGGTTGGCTATGTACGGTGCCAAAGAAGTTCAACATACATACGTACATTTAAGAACCTACTCGCACACCACTGGAGTCAAATCCAAATAAATCCCAATAGATCCCTAGATCCCTGGGAAAGTAATTGCAAGGCTGCGCCATTTCCTACACCCCGTGGTCGGGGGGGGGGGGTGAGAGCAGCACGACCCCTACCATTGCGCCGTGCGCTCTGCACTCGGAACGCGTCTCTCCTGCGGCGGAACATGTCCACTCCGTCTCCCAGCGGACTCCCACTGCCGCCTGCCACGCACACATAGACACACGGCGGGGGGGGGGGGGGGGTGCGGCAACGTCAGGGCCAAGGCATCCTAAAGACTCATATTGAAAACTCACTTCTTTAGAAATGCTTTTTGTGTTTAGTTTGTTGTCCTCCCCTGCGCCTCCAATTACTACGTACGGTGTAAAATAAGTTCAACATACATAAATACTTATACCTATGGTCGATACTTCTTAACGGCGGATATTATTACTATTGGAGCCCAGTCGCGCTGGTTTCAATCTCTGGTTGTGCACACCACCTTTGGCAATCAGTAACTGGTGGGTTGTTTTGACTGTACTTCACCACGATCAGAATCTGTATTTATCCTGGAGAAATCCCATGAGATATGAAGCTCTTTTTCACAGATGACCATTAGGGGTGGGTCAGAAAGTCACAACAACAAACAATACGAAAACACGACAGGAGTGCAGAGTACAGGAAAGGTAAGAAAATCACTAAACATACATAAAATAGATGCAGTTATATTGGTTTAAATTGCATAAGAACACCAATTTTCACGCTTGGGTAAGGTAGAAAAACAACAGCAACAACAGTTCCAGACCACACCAATACAACACAGTCCCCGGCCACAGCAAGATTTGTCAGAGTAGACATCTGTGAAAAAGAGCTTCATAGCTCATCGGATTCCTCCAGTACAAATATTCCGACTGCTATTCTGAAGACCCACGGTGTGTCACTGTGGGTTGGTGAAGGTGGAACAAGAACTGGTGCCGCCTATGTTCTAGACGTACGTCAGACCTCGGAACTCGTGAAGTCACCGGAGCGTGCGCGCACTAACCACTGCACCGCTGCTGACACCGTTAACTTTTCGCATACTATTCATCCTACACGCGCAGCTGCTCCTGTTTTTTTGTGTGTGGTGTGCTGCATTCACAGAAAGAAAGAAAAAAAACCTTCCAACTCGGATCTCCCTCCCTGTGTAAGAGACATTCAATTGTGTACTCTAACCTGGCTATGAATAAAGAGGCTCGTTGTGTACCGATGTGTTTTATAACACAGCGAGGAGCGGCGGTGCAGTGGTTAGCGCGCTGCTCTGCGAACTTAGATAAACCGAGTTCAATTCCCACTCACGATCAATAACAGTGGCGAATATTTCAACTGGTCGAGGGGGGGGGCTCCTCTAGGTCAACTTGGCCCCAAACGCTACTGGCCGGCGTGATGCTGGCTACCCACTCCATAGTGTGTCGTTCCGCCCTTTATTATGTGCTCGCTAACTGCAAATTCCCCAAGAGTCTGTTGTGGGCTATACGCGAAATCGTCGACTGTGTATAGAACACACCTGTTGTGTTGCTTTGCGCAACATTGGGAATGCATTACAGTATATTCATGATTGAATAAGTATTGATTATACGACTATGGAACGTACGGCATATGCAGTAATACACACGATAATTAATCATGACCGTTCACATTTCGCTTACCGTTGTATTTGAATTAATCGATGAACGAGTACTATTCATTTACTCTCAAGACAATGCACAGCACACTTAGTTTATATAAACAATATCAAAAATAAATGACTATATTGTGAAAGCAGGCTTTCCCAAAATGTGTTATTACACTGTGTAATGGGAGAAATTCCAGCGAACGAATATTGACGTGTTCAAATATGCTTCCTGTTGCTGTTCGAGTGCCTTGCCAAATATGGAATACGTAATACGTTTTTCACCTGATTACGATTACTTGTGTGGCGATCGAAACGTCGTGATATTTTTTTTTATTTTTCTATCGACGTGGCTTTACCGAAAGACCCAAAGAATATGTAATACTTTTCCAGTGAAAAAATGGTATTTAACTCAAAGTCTGTGTTTATGCGATGCTTCCACTCGCACTGACCTACGGCTCGGGACACAATCGTCTGTCTTCGTATCAGAGGAGAGAAAAAAAACCCCACACACACACTCAACACATTCGTCAATAACACATTGTGGCATTGAAAGGAAAATAAATAAATATATAACATGCGAAGTATCGGGTCATTGTCCTTCATAGCGTGTAGAGAAGACAGATTGATCCAACTATTATCTACTCGCTCTAGGCCTCGATATGTGCAATAAAAGGGCCATTACCCGAAACGTTAACCAAATATTGTTTTTCTTTTTAAGGCCACAGTATAATTGCCGAGTGTGTCGAGTGTTTTGTTAATTGTGTTACTGCCAACCTAGCAGCAGCACCCAATAATGTGCATCGCAGTAGTCAGTCGTAGCGCACGTGTGTGTGGTCTGTGTGCGGTATGTGTCTAAGGTGCTCGCTAACAGCACTTGCCCCAAGATAATGTTTAAAGGCTAATGCGGCGGATCTTTGTTTTGCCTGTCCGTGTCTGCATGCGAAGGAATGCGACTTTTACTTACTCGTTGTTTCGACCATCAAAAGCGGAGACTTCCAAAAGCGCAGCGCCTCTCCGGGTCACCGGACAACCCAAGTCCAAAATAATGCAAGCGCACCGCCTGTAAATACTAAAGCGGGAACGGCGCAGATGATTACAAGGACAAAAAAAACCACACACCAAGCCCTGCCGTCGATATTCTCTCCGCGGGTTCACAACGACCAGCACCGTACTCCGTTGCGCTGATGGATAATGAGTTGGCCACACATCGTGAAATAATATAATTGCGGGTGATGGTGGTGGTGGCACGGGGCACAGAGGTTACACGCGGAGCGCCAACCGTGCGCGGGCTACGCAGCAACTAAAGTGAGTTTGAGCTCCGTGCGGAGCCAATTCAAGCGTCCGTGACGGTGGTGGGGTGGAGGAGGGAGGCACCAGGGAAGGTTGGGGGGTAGGGAATAGTTCTCTTTTGGACTGGGGGATGAAGATGGTGGGGAGGGAGAAGGCGGTGGCGGGTGTGGGGAGGTGGCGGGGGCGTGTAGTGGGGGGAGGAGGAGGCCGCTGTGGGGGGTGGGAGTGTGGGGAATGAGAAAGGCTGTGAAATGCGTGGCTCTATTATCTCGTTTAAACGGGGCAGTTGCGATGAGCGAACGTCGGCCCAAGCTGGCGTGGAGTCGCTGCGGAATGCATAATCGAGACAAAGAGTAACTCTGTCACAATGGCTTTTTCAAAGACATATATGCACACCTTTGCCGATCCACTGGTGGTTGAAGGCCCCCCTCCTCCTCCACTCGGTGTCGATGATTGGGGAGTTGTTTGACTGTTGCTTGCTGTTGCTCGGTGTGATGGCGTTCTCTGTTCGAACAGCACTTACCCCAACAGTCTGTTAAGTGTGAAGGCTATACGGGAATCTTTGTTGTTCCCTGGTCTGAAACTGAAACTGACACTGGTGAGACTAGTCCCTAAAGAAGTCTGCCTCTGGTGTAGGCCAATCAGTTTCAAAGACAATGCCATATATTATTATCAGAGCATGTCTGTTTAACACGTAGGCTTTCGTGACCAATATTATTCATAAAGGTTTTTGGGTTAGATCGCGTTATTTATAAATGTGTCGTAACCCTCCACCACCCGACACGGCCAATCAGCAAAATAAAGTGTCATGTTGACAAAATACAATTAGTTCACTACTTTTCAACAAGGACACTCAATTGATTTTGATAACGTTGGAGTGTTGTGTAAAACTAATTATTACTGGCAAAGACTAATTAGAGAATCCATTGAAATTGAGAGAAACAGAAATAACTTTAATCGTTCTGATAGCTATAGGCTTAGTGCGGCTTGGAAGCGTATTATTAAATAATACATATTACAATTCCTTATAGGGGAAACATTAATTAACGGATTACTAATGTAGCATATAATCACAATAACACACATTACAACTAATTACTAATCTACAACTCATTACTAATCATAACCATTGACTGATTACCAATCGATTATATAATTACAATACCCCCCCTCCGCCTCAAATCACTGCACCTGAAATGAGTTAAATGATGACGTCACCCTGCTGCTCTATTTAAGACCGGGATCAAGTGAGGGCTTTACCATTCTGGCGAATTGCCCGATGATGCTGGATGTAATTACCAGCGAAACGTCGTATTCAAACTGTAAATGTTGTGGATTCACTCTTCAACACACCGGTGGGCTAAAGTAGTGAACTAATTGTCTTTTGTCAACGTGACACTTTATTTTGCTGATTGGCCGTGTCGGGTGGTGGAGGGTTACGACACATTTATAAATAACGCGATCTAACCCAAAAACCTTTATTATGAACAGAGCATGTCTGTTTGCATGTTCACCACAAGTACTGTGTGTGGTTAATGTAGTAATTGATTCCTTGGAAAAGGTTTCTATTTGGTGTTTGACAATATTAACACCTCCTGTTTCATTGCCAGGAAGGGTACAACTTTTTTTTATACGTGGTGGTGGGTATTGGCCACCCCACTTCTTCGTGTGCCATGCCGGCCTTTATAGGTGCTCCCTAATAGCACTTGCCGAAGCCCAAAGCAATTAAAATTATACGGGGGATATTTGTTTTTGTTGGTCAAGAGGTTCCGATATCACTCAACCACTGATGTTAGCCGTAACCGGCAATCGAACTCAGTAGGCCAGGTGCATAGCGTTGTGCGCTAGCCACCACGTCACCTTCTCCTGGCCACATCGCGTTCAAAGCAATATACCACAGCCCCTGGAAAAATCTCAGGCATTCTCCCATCCAAGCATCCCAAACCCGAGGCTCAGCTCTGTGATTTGGGACCAACAAGTACGGCTCATTAACTACGCAGGGAATTCCAGGTGAGGGGTTTACTTGACAACATGGACCTCTTGTGGGTCTGGCCAGTAGACGAACGCGTACGTGCGGAGAAGCACGTGCCGACGAACGTTCGCGTGGAATTTTGCCACGTGCTCCGAGTGTGCTGTTTGTGGGTAAAACTGCCATTGCCTGAGGCCAAATCACTCAGCAGAGTTGAGTATGGATATGTGCTTTGGATGGATGACCAACCATGCACAGCAAACCGGATTGTCGCAGGCGCCGGTGGACCGCAGTGGGCAGTGCAGCATAATATATTGCTGTACCGTAGTTCTATGCACCCACGTCGATGCCGTCACCGACCTACACCGACCAGCATCTGAAGTATGGTCAAATAACCCACACACGGCGAGGGGAGGCCTTCATCCACCAGTGGACTGACACAAGGACCATATATGTTTGTATATGCTTATACCACATATGTTTGCCACTTTGATTATTCTAATCTAAAGGCCTTCCAAGCGCCTATGACAAAACCACACTGCGCCAAATATTTTGAGCCCGGTTGGTACTCAAGTGGGGTTGACCATCAGGGCTTGCCAAATGTTGTAGGCGCGAGGCTGGCGGGTGGCCAGGAAATGGTGTGCTGAGCGCTATCCCCTCGGATGTGTGGGAGTTTCTCCGGGTAACCCGATGTCCTCACACACGCCAAACACCCATTAATGATATTGGCCAAACATCCCAACGCAAGACCCTCTTGAAAGGAGAAAAAACGTCTTGAGGCTGGGTAAGGCTTTCCTCGGTAATTAATTGGTGTTATCGCAGGCAACTAACTGTATTTGCCCATAAAACACGACGGACTAATATCCCTGTATCATCCTGTATCATCCATAATAAAGGTGCGTAACATTTACAATTGTTGTGGATTTCCTCTCAAACACACCGGTGGGCTGAAGTAGTAACTAATTGGCACGTTTTGTTTACGTGACAAACCTTACTGGTTGGCTGTGTCGGGTGGTGGCGGGTTTAACGACACAGTTATACTTAGACGATCTAACCCAACAACCTGTATTATGAATATAATATTGGTCGCGAAAGCCTACGTTTCAAACAAATACCTATATCACCTGCACATGCGGTTGGGGCAAGGGCTATCAGTGGGCACCTATGAAGGGTGGGTACGAGCACACGTGGCGGTGGTGTGGCCACAGACCATGTCGTCCCGCCTTTGTCTCCCCAGAGCACATTTAAGGCCGAGTCTAACTAGGAGGGGAAGTTCAGGACCACGAGCATATACAGTATCAATCGCCACTCATGTCATAGTCGTGGCCGGGAGTCGAACTCAGGTTACATGGGGCTCGTGGCGGCAGTGTGAAAACCATTGCGTCTCACGGCAGTATTTTTTTGTATTATTAACTCACTGCGCCATTTGTAAGGACAGAGTCAGTATATGAGCGGACGGATTCCGCTCAATTATTTTATCAATTGGCGAGCCCTTAGCGTGGACAGTTTATGGTGGAAATATTTGCGTAGGTAGGAAGTGGCAGTATTTAATACTGTTTGCTCAAAGATAGCTGGAATTCCTTCAGCCTACCTTCACCGCCCTCTTCACTCACTCGCGGTTGTAAAATGCCAATAAAATTCCAACGTTTGATCTGTGGGAAGAGGCGATTGAATGTGAGTGTTGCGAGTCATTAGCGCTCCTTATACCTAACCAAGTAGGGTTAGAAGGGGCCGCTTTACTAACAAAGACGTTGGAATTTATCCGGTGATGCATTTTTTTGTGAGCTGCCACAAATGTAGAATGTCTTCAAAGAAGCCTTACGCGTCACAGGCGTCCGCGTGTTGCAATACAATGAATTATAACACGCGTGTTTGGGCACGTGAAACGGACTGGATTTCCTTTTTTTTTGCAGTCGACATAATGACGCATGCTATTTTAATTGGTTTTAATCATGCCGCTTTATTACATTGAATTACCTATGCCGAGCCGTCCGTACAACGAGGCTGCATACGATTATATTATATGACTGACTATTTAAAGCCATGTATATTCATGCTTAATATAGACGTGGGGGGTGGAGCGGTGGCACAATGATTTGCTCAGTGCGCAATGAACCCAAGCGAAAGAATAAAGAGATGGACTGACTTTTTGTATTTTTTTCGTGGGAGTAAAAAAAAAGAACGAATTTAAGTCTACGTTTACAAATCAGCATGCTGAATCATAAGTAGAGTTAACATATCCATTTTCATTAATATCAATTTTCAACAAAAATGCGACCTTTAGTAACACCCTAATGTGCGACTGTGCTTTTATTAGTGAGTTTAGAAAACCAGAGGGACTGCGCACCGAGCAAAACATTACCGACAGTGGCGCACAAAGGTGGGATTCATTGTCGTTTATTCAAGAGCCAGGATAATTAAATACTTTATGAGCGAATCTGCCGTGAGCGGGGCTGCAATCTACTCAAAACAATGCAGCATTAGCTAGTGTCTTGCGTTCGGCTGGGTGTCTGCACAGTCTATATCCATCAGCGGGGGAGTGAACACGAGCATTGTGATTGCTCTTGCAATGGCCCTGAAGGTGCCCGCCCGCGAGGAGCATTGTGTAGAGCACGCATATGAACAGCACCCCCGCAACCCCATTGCTGGGGAAATTAGCATTTATATCTCTCCACTCCCCCACCTCCGCCTTATCCTCCTCCTCATCCTCCTCCTCCTGTGACTTCCTACATCCTGAACTCATCCTTCCCACCACCACCACCGCCGCCAACCCGCACTCACCAGCGTGGCGAAGTATGGTCAAACGATTCCCCCATTTTCGAAACGAGTCGGCGAAGCCTTCATCCGGCAGCATATGTATGATGATCATTATCATCAAACTAATCATCGTAATCAGCCATTGTCTATCCACTGCTGGATGAAGACCTCCCCGAAGCCGTTGCCATCTCAGACGCGGTCTTGCGATGCAACGATCCGTCCAGATCCAGCATCGCTCCATCTCCACGGTGGACGTACCCAGGCGCTCGTGCGTGTTCCCCGGCCTCTGACTGCTACTCCGTCTTTACTATCGACCACCGATTTGGCAGAGTTGTAAACAATAGTACTGCGGTACGATTGATTATAGCTGTACTGTGTAGTACTGACCACCCACCCCCTCGTGTACCGTGCCGGCCTTCATAGGTGCTCACTAACAGCATTTGCCCCATCAGTCTGTTAAGGCTATACAGGGAGATCTTTTTCCGGTCTTTGTTGTTTTCAATGAATTAACGAGATCCACGCAGCCACTAGTGGCCGTTACAACCACGCAATGCATTTTTGTTTACCAGGTAAAGCCGGTTGAGCTATATAGCTCTTTTTCAGAAGCGACCTGGCCACAAATGATAGCACAATGAAGTAGCTTATCATGTGGAAACATTTACAGCAGCCAAATACTCTGACACGCATGTTTCAAAAATGTGGAGGGAAAAATCAGAGGTCCTGGAGAAAAATACATGTGACCAAGGGCGTCAGGGTCGAGATCGAACCCACTATCTTCTGTGTATCAGGAGAGGTAGTTAACACCTCGCCACCACGGCACCACGTGAAAAATAATTGAATCGTGAATCGAATTGCAAACGTTGAATCGTCAAAAGGTGGGAGTCCATTGATGAATTCAAACGCCTCGAGTGGCTCCTGTGGGGATGTGAGCCCATTGGGTACAACACTCGTAATAGAAACAAACGTGTGGTGGCAGCGGTGCACAAGCACATTAACAATGTAACGCAACACATTAATCAACAGCACTGCCTTAAACATATTAGAGGTGACGTTTCGGGCAATGGCCATTCTTCACAGCACATTCATAGAGCGGCCAGATAATACTCTAGCAGCGATGTCATGAACTGCCCTTATTCGGGGTCACGATTCGATACCAGACTAGGATGATTTTGTTCCGTTTTTAATTGTCTCGTTTGTATTGTGCGTGCGGGTGTGTCGTGTTGAATGTGCATCATAATCAGCCATGACCTATCCATCGATGGATGATGACCTCCTGAAACCGTCGCCATCCCTCGCGTAATGCTCCACCTAACACCTGCACACGACCTTGAAATTATCGCTCAATACCAGGGGTCGGCAACCTTTCAAAGAAGAAGAAGAGGCATTTTTTTCCTTTGTTTTCGTCCTTGACCAACATAGTTGGAGAGCCGCATCACTCGCGCAAAGCTGTGTACACAAACAAGGCAGCAGGTATACAGCAAGATGACAAACACATTCTAACACACAGTTAACGCATAGCCTGGTTGATTACGATCTCTAAAGATTGCTAAAATTAGAAGTTAAGTGTGAAATTTGACAGACACACAGAGAGATGTGTGGAAATCCACTATATTATTTAATTTATTTTCTTTCTACGTGACTTTACCAAAAGCACCAAAGAGTAATTCCTGCAGTCACGAAAGCTTCAAATCAAGTTTGAACCACCTTGACGGGGAGGATGTAAGTTGTTTTCTCTCTCTCTCTATGTGTCTCTGTCAAATTTCACACTTAACTTCTAATTTTAGTAATCTTTGGAGATCGTTATCAACCAGGCTATGCGTGAACTGTGTGTTAGCCGACTATCTGTGTTGCATTACATTACATTTCCAAAAGATTTGCTAAATTTTGTTTTCTCAAATATATTTCTCTCTCTAAAAATTAACCAGGCTCTCATAGGGCTATTCGATCTTCTTTCCCTCGGTCGCTTCGGGGTGGATTCATTGACATGCTAATTTCTCTGCTCCAGCAGCTGCCCCAGCAGACCCACCTCTCTCTCTCTCTCTATTTAAGGCCTCGACACAGAGGCATTGGGTTTCTGTGTGTCTATGTTGTGTCTCTCTCTGCTTGTGTTTGTCTGTATGTCTCCGTTTCGCCTCTCTCTCAAATCTAGTTCTACCTGATGACGGTTGCTTGTGTTGCAATCGAAACGTCGTACTCTATTAATTAATTTTCTTTCTACGTGACTTTACCAAAAGAACCAAAGAGTAACACAGTTTGACTGCCGTGCATTTTGTTGTCACCAAGACGTTCCAAAGTGACCCCATTCCCTGCCATATGTAATAAATTATCTTTACGTTAAATCATGTTTAAGATTTAGGCAAGGGCGAGCAGCCGAAGAGCCGCAAGGGAAGAGCAAAAGAGCCACCGCATGGGGCTCCAGAGCCGCAATTTGCTGGCCCACCTTCTTCTATAGCACGGCATTGTAAGCAACGATGTTTGTATAGATGTCATAGTTGAATGTTAAGGTTCTTCAACCAATCCAAGGTGGCAGTAGATGCTGCATGGATTGCAGTGATACCACCAAGATATGCATGGATGGCGCACTCGTCGGTGGCTCCCCGATCAATACCTCCTCGGTATAGAGCAAGGGTCGCATTCCGTTCCTTGGCTCCAATCCGTCATTGGTATTGATCATCTATTGATCATCTTGCCTTCATTCATTATTGAAAAGTAAGCGGGCCTCGTTGGGCAGGACTTGTGGCAAGAATGCATTTCTCGTGGCAACAGTCAATTGCTCGTGGTAATAATTAATTGCTCGTGGAATAAAATGAATTGCTCATGGCAAGAATGAATTGCTCTTGGTAACAATTAACTACTCGTGGTAAGAATAAATTGCTCGTGCTACGAATGAATTGCTAGTGGTAAGAATGAATTGCTCGTGTTAAGAATGAATTGCTCTTGGTAATAATTAACTACTCGTGGTAAGAATAAATTGCTCGTGGTAAGAATGAACTGCTCGTGGTAAGAATGAATTGCTCGTGGTAAGAATAAACTGCTCGTGGTAAGAATGAATTGCTCGTGGCAAGAATAAATTGCTCGTGGTAAGAATGAATTGCTCGTGGTAAGAATGAATTGCTCGTGGTAAGAATGAATTGCTCGTGGTAAGAATGAACTGCTCGTGGTAAGAATGAATTGCTCGTGGTAAGAATGAATTGATCGTGGTAAGAATGAACTGCTCGTGGTAAGAATGAATTGCTCGTGGCAAGAATAAATTGCTCGTGGTAAGAATGAATTGCTCGTGGTAAGAATAAATTGCTCGTGGTAAGAATGAATTTCTCGTGGTAAGAATTAACTGCTCATGGTAAGAATTAACTGCTCGTGGTAAGAATAAATTGCTCGTGGTAAGAATGAATTGCTCGTGGTAAGAATGAATTGCTCGTGGCAAGAATAAATTGCTCGTGGTAAGAATGAATTGCTCGTGGTAAGAATGAATTGCTCGTGGCAAGAATAAATTGCTCGTGGTAAGAATGAATTGCTCGTGGTAAGAATAAATTGCTCGTGGTAAGAATGAATTTCTCGTGGTAAGAATTAACTGCTCATGGTAAGAATTAACTGCTCGTGGTAATCATTAATTGCTCGTGGCGAGAATGAATTGTCCGTGGTAAAAATGAATTGCTCGTTATAATAATGAATTGCTCATGGCAAGAATGCATTTCTGGTGGAAAGAATGAATTGCTCGTGGCAAGAATGAATTGCTCATGATAAGAATTAAGTGCATATTCCGCTTGGCGCTGATAACGCGGAGCAGCCAGCCAGACGGGGTGTGGCTTACTCAATTTGTAGGCTGCGTCACTTCTCATTTGCTAATAGCCCGGCAGGAGCCGACGGGGTGATGGAATGTGAGGGCAGTGTCTGGGATGCTTTTATCTGATTGTGGGCTTTCTTTTGTGAAATTGCGTTGGCAAGTGGGCGAACGAGCACAAATAACAAAACTCCACACTTTCGCCAATAACCCTTGCCCTAAAAGGAACATATACGGTGTGTAGAGCAGGCGATGTTTTCAACGCGGTGATTTGTTACTTATTTTCCTTTTAAGCAAAGCCTTGTGTGTGAATTGTCTTGGGATTTACGGTAGTATTTAGACGCGGTATAAGGACGTCCCGGTGGTGAGATTTTATCTACCTCGTCTGGTATACAAGCGGCCATGGGTTCGATCCCGACCCTGACGGCGCCTGTATATTTAGAGTTTGCGTATTTCTCATTCCGCGTGGTTGGGTGGATTTTTCTCCGGGTCTTCTGGTTTTTCCCTGCACATTTATAATCAACGTTACGCGTTTCAACGTCAGGCGTTGATTCTAAACGTATTTGGCTGCTATACATTTCCAAAAGATAAGTCACTTCTTTGAGCTATCATTTGTGGCCAAAGCTATATAATCTCAGTGGGCCTTACCTGGTAAAATAAAAATAGATTACAGTTTTAGTAGATTGTGTTGTGTCGCTTATCATCAAACTAATCATCGTAATGGAGGTGTTTTGCACTATATGCCCAATTATCATATAGTGCCAAAGTATAGAAATCGCGATTACACTAAAAATAGGGTTCACGTTAATCACGTTAAGCCTACGCGCTCATCACCCATGATTCGCCCAATTTCGTCACATTCTCGTAAGCTAAGCAGGCTGGAGTCTGCATGAAGAACTGTAGGTGATTATAGGCAACTCCGTGGATGCATAGTGGGCTGCAGAGGGCATTACAGCAACATCCTTTTATTGTACTGTACTTCCATGCTCTCTCCCGCCTACACCAACCATTACTGTGATCAGCGCAGCGTAGTCCAGTCAAATACCCCCCAAGACCAGCACGGCGTGTGGAGGCCCTCGTCCTGAGCAGTGGACCGAATGTGCAGGTGAATGTTTGCTAATGCAAATGACTCCACTTTGAACTTTGTCGTGTTGTAGTATCCGCTCTCTTAAACGTCTCTCAACATCAAAGTCTCTGTGAGCTCCGTTAATTTCAAAGAAGCCACCAACGTCCTATCGCCCCCCCCTCCCATCGTCATACATGAATATTCCTATCTTTGATGGACCTCCAGCTCGTGCCCACGGCAGCCCGCGTGTTCAAGGTGTGTCTGCGTCGTCTCAGAGATGCGCGTCTCGGATTGGCCGATCAGAAATCCTTTGAACGAGAAAAAATATCCCCAAATGAATTCGTGGCCCAATCGGAGACCTGCTAAGTGACGTGGCCTGGGCCTTTAAACGACGCCCGGCGAAGGTGGGCCAAGGCAAGAGTTAATTTCCACACGGGCTATGCTGTGTCGCTAGCCGCGGTGAGTAATGTGTAGACAAGAGTTGATAACTAACCTCATTAACAGATAACGGCGTAGAAACATCCACAGGATTATACTTAACCGAGGAGGCAAACCCAGGTATTCGTATTTTTTTCTTAAAGGACGTAATATGTTGTTGTGGTAGTTATGTTTGTTGTTGTGTGCGTCCGCTAAAGCCGAACAATACAGACACGTGTCTTGTAACATGTTTCCGGTGATGTGTGAAAGGTGTGCACGAAAGTGATCTCTTGTAAATGTAAAATAAATGAGGACACATTCCGTGTCGCCCATGCCGTGTTCGGCCACCAACACACCTTCCGCGCATTACAACAACACAACAAAAACACCCATCCCTGTGGACCTGTGCTCGCCTGCTTCCCGACCTCGCACACCACTGCACAACGCCCTCCTCCCATCGCTTCGCCCCTTTCACAAACTTTGCTCACCTCGTTCAATTCCAGAACCGTGTTCAACGCTTGGCCTCTTTTTTAACTTGTGCTCGGCAAGTGTGATTATTTTTCTCTCTCTCATGTACACTGTCGTTGGTATATGTTTTACATTCGTGTGCTTAGTCACAATGGTGCTTGCGTTTGGACTTTGGTAACAGCGGCGTTCGGTTTTGAGTGTTTGTGTGGTGCCGTTATCAATGAGTTCCACCGGTACAATAGTGTCCGTCTCGGAATGTTATACACCTATGTAGCGTTTACTCTTTAATGATGCACGTGTGTTCAGTTAAAAATTATTCGCGCAAAAATGCATTGTACTTCAGTTGATGGGATTGCAACGTGAACCTGTTTCACTTCTTTTTCGTTCGGCGTCGGCACTGGGTCCTCAGGTGCGTATTGTCTGTGGGCTGTACATATTGCGTGGATGTAATTGTATTTTTTTACGTGTATAAATGCCGTCAAGTCGAATTTTAGTCGAATGGAGACCGATGTTAATGAGGGAGATAACGACATAACGACAAGTGTAAATTATGTATACCGGTGTGGAGTGTTTGATTGTATGGCGAAGGCCGTGGAGCAATCGGTTAGCGCACAGTTCCACGGATATCTCGTCACCCAGTTAACAATGACACGTTGGACCCAACATTGGCCATGTGGTTGGAACCGTTGAACCAACGCACGGCACCGATGTTCAATGTATTATTGGTAGAGTTAGAACCCTGGCCACGGCTAACACTAGCCGTTGAAGCGATATCAGAACCGGACCACTTCATTCATCAACCCGCTTTAACTAGCGTGGTAAAAAAAGTATTGTTGAACGGCTCCCGCGGTGGATTTAGAGAGCCATTCGCTTACGGTAATTATATTCCTGCTTAGTTTAAAAATCTATTTTCTGTTACATCTTCAATAGGCGCTTTGTGGGCCGTTGAGCTTGTGGCTCGGCAATCCAAGTTAAAAACTACGTTCAAATTACAGTACGTCCGTAATACAAATATATTTCGCACCTCCAATTAGCACATTTGGCTATGTACGTGTGCGAAAGTTCAACATTCATACATTTCTAATGGCAGTATGTTACATAATGTATTGGTATATAGGAGGGCAATGAGTTTTACACCCATTACGTATGACCGTAATCTTTTCTCTCTGTTGATCACGATAATCGTGGACGGGTTCAGTGCTGGTGCTGGCTTTATCACAGCTACATAGAATGTAATGAATGTGCCGAATGAATGTCTCCACTTGCACCGCGTCTCCAAGCATTGACCACCCCGCTCAATGTCTTCATAACAACGCAGGAATGTGTCCCTCGCTTCGTTTTTGCAGCGATTTTGGAGTTTGCTAACAAACAACCCCCCCTTTTGCCAGACAGCGTTATCGTCGCTCAACCGTCCTCTCTTTCTGGACTCGAAGTGCCACCGCCGAGGATGTTCCGCAAGAGAAAGGACGTGTTCGTCATCCCTGGCCTGAACCACACCGGTGAGAATACGAACAAGTACACAAACCGCACTTCCTGTGAACCCACTGCTGGATGAGGACTTCTTTACACTTTGGGGATGGTGGCAGATTGTCGTGGTTATTGGGGGGGGGGCATCGTAAATGTGGGACCTTAGAAGTCCTCATTATTATCACCATGATCCATGGGCAGATAGCCTGTAGTGTCCACTGCACGTTTCGTCAATTTGTTTCCACTTGCCTTGTGCCAATCTGCTCAAGTAGTGCGCAAATCTTTCTGGCACCGATCTCTTGTGGTTGTCATCAAGGAATTCTCCATTAGGTCTTCCTCTATTTTCGGTTCCTTCCATTTTCCCCAAACAACACACTTTTAAGTATACTGTTGTTGTCCATCCTACATATATGCGTGTCTATATAGTGTGTATACTATATAGGTTGATATTGCTCCACGAATCCTCTGCTGCCCACCACACAGCTCCGTGACGGGTCAAACCTGTGACGACCCTGATTTGCACACACGGTGGTTAACCATAGAAACACTGCCACCCAGGTGCAAACCTCCTGCTTGGCTTCTGAGATTAGGTTAATTGATCATAGAAAAGTATATTTAAGAAATTTAATGTCTGTATATAATAACAAGGACTGATATTTTAAATTGGTCACAAGCAAAAAGTATTTGCATGTTCAATATGAAGGGGAGCGGAGGTGCAGTGTTTGGCATGCTGTGTTATGGACCCGGCAATCCGAGTGAGATTTCCAGCCATGGCTAACATCGGTGGTGAGTGATGAAAGGCCTCGCTATGTCAGTCATCCTGTTTTCTGACCACACTTCACCAACCTCATGGTTAGTGCTGGTTGTGAGAAGTGTGACCCAGGACCGGGTTCAGGTATTAACTCGCCCGCTGATGTGGCCATGGCCAGGAATCAAACTCGAGTTACCCGAGTCACAGTGCACCATGATAGCCACTATGCCACCGTACAGCCCGTGTTGCTAGAACATTCCCCTATCAATTTTGTCCCCATGTCTCAATTTTGTCCATCTGTAATTGTCATTTTGTCACCTCTATACTGCCGCACACGCTTGTGTGTACAGTATTAGCAAGTCGTTAAGGTTGGAATCTTTGGCACCACTCTTAATAGTAGGCTTTAGCACAGTTATAGGAATATTGGTGAACAATGTGACTCCTCAGTGGCCGAGGTCACTGGAGGTTCCGCATTGTCCAGAGGTCGGTGTAAACTCGACACCACTAATATGCGTGTTTTACACTCCGGCGTGTTAATCGCACCAACTGCGTGACGCGTGGCACTTAGCGTTTTTGCAACGTGACAAATTCGCTTCAAAGTGGCAGCCTCTGTTTAATTTTTTTTACTCTAATTGCGCGAATTGCTTTCCCGCGGATACTTCGGCCTAACGTATGACGTGTAGAGAGGTGGACGGACGAGTCCATTGTTTGTGGTGACTCCTGGACATTTGTCTGACCTTGCACAAAAGTAGACTTTGGTGGGAGGTCGTCCACCTGAATCAATGGAGGACACTGGGACGGCAGTAACTTGAGCATAATCACTGCCACCCATGTTGTTGCCCTCCACAGTCCATGCACAAAAGTAGACTTTGGTGGGAGGTCGTCCACCTGAATCAATGGAGGACACTGGGACGGCAGTAACTTGAGCATAATCACTGCCACCCATGTTGTTGCCCTCCACAGTCCATGCCTGCTCATGTTCACCATGCCCATCGCTGTGTTGCATCTGTAGTTTCGCGCAAATGCACGAGGCCAGCTAGGTATCTGCGTCATTTTGTTGTCTTTTCATCCAAAACCTCCGATTAGCATGGTTGGCTACGTAAGGCGCGTAAAAAGTTGAACGCACGTGCGTCATTCCCTTGATTCGTAGTCGTTCAGCTGAATTGAGGTGGCAGGAGTGGCTCGGTGGTAATGCCAGTTCCTCAACAAGGGCCTCGGTTCGATGCAAGAGTCGAGTGCCTTTTGTGTGTGGAGCGTTAATGTTTCTACACATATTCTGCATGTGTTTTCTACCAGGTTTCTTCTATAGCTTAACATAGACAATATAACTGGTACTGGTCAAACATCCTAGTGATTTAAAACTACCTATAAATTACACAATTGCTATTACTTAAAGCAACATCACCTCCACTGTGAAAAACTTGGCAGGAATCTCGTGGAAAAACAAGCATAATGGTTATTATAATGTAATGAGATTTTATTCGTTTTAAAGTTCATTACCTTGGGCACATTGCTTTGTTATTTTAAACTGTCACGTATTTGTCGTGAAATTTTGGAGGTGTTTGACATTCATGCACGTATGTATGTTTAACTTTTTCACCATACGTAGCCAACCGTGCTAATCGGAGGTGCGGGGAAAGGACAACAAACTAAACACAAAAATAAACGAGTTTTTAATTTGGATTGAAAAGTGCATAGCTCCAGTGGCTTCCTTTTATCGGAAGGAAGAGCATTCCAGATGGCCGCAGAAACGCAACTTAAAGCGCGCGATGCGGTGACCGTCTTTGTTCGATGGTTAGCCGAAAGCCGCTGCTGCGAGGATGACCGGAGTTCCGGTGAATGGTTTATGCTCCTTTGACGAGATCAGCGATTGCCATGTAAATCGCCCTGAGATGGCATTTGAAGTGCGCTGTGTAAATAGATATTGATTGATCTCCAGTTCTCGGGACCTCCCCTCCCCACCATGATACAGCTTCCCCATGATTGGCAGTCATCAGGTTCACGCAGCGCTGGCCCAGCGGCTTTATTTTGTGCTGCCCCAAGCTCATCCTTTCAGAAGGGCCCAAGGCAATTGCTGAAATGACGCGTTCTTGTTATCATCGACATTGTTATGATCTCTAAGTTGAGCAGACTTCATCATCGCAGTTATATGTGCCGTATTAATTTCGTACAGTGTAGAACAAGGAGTTGCCGTGTAGCAATGAGGAGTGTTTTATATTCATTACTTAATTGCAATTTACTTTATTATCTATATTGTATGTAGTCCCTCGGAGTTGGTGGCAGTCACTTTGATGTAAGGCTTTCGTCCTCTATTCAGAAACTGCAATAACAAAAAAATATTCGGAGTAACGTAAATAAATCGAATTGTCATGCACTTGAAGACTCTCTCGGATTTAGATTTGATTGATCACGTTTTTTTATGCATTTCTTTAACCACACCATACACTTTCACTAAGGCCTTGTACCAGTGGCATAGCATTGGCTGGCATTTATGTACGTATTTATCTTAAACTTCTTTATCACCGTACGTAGCCATCCGTACTAATTGGAGGTGTGGGGGAAGGACAACAAGCTAAACACAAAAAGCAGTTCTCAAGACATTAGTTTTCAATCTAGATGATTTAAAAGTGCATAGCTCCAGTGGCTTCATAATACCAGAACGGCCGCAGAAGTACATCTGATGGCTGGACTTGGGACTTAGTAGCCAAAGCACCTCAGAATCTTTATTTATACTGGAGGAATCTGATGAGCTATAAAGTTTTTATTCACAGATGTCCAGTAGGGACATGGGGCCAGAAAGTTACAACAACAAACAATACAAAAACACGACAGGAGTGCAAAGTATAGGAAAGGTAAGCAAATCACACAAAAAAACATTTTATTTTACCAACTAAAGCCCACTGAGATTTTAACTTATTTTTTAAAAGCAACCTGCCCAATAAAGATAGCTCAACGAAGTGGCAAATAATTATCAATGTCTAGCAGGCAAATTATCAAAATAATCTCAGTGTATTTTTATAAATGTGGGGGGCAAAATTGGAGGACCTTGGATAAAAAAAATCCACATGACCACGGAGAGAGAGAGATACACAAACTCCAAATATACAGGAGCCAGGATTGGGATCGAACCCCCGATTTCCTGCATACCAGGCAAAGGAGATAATATCTCGCCATTGTGGTATCTTGTCCCCTCTGGCCCCATGGGTCCCAGATCTATTGCACATCTGATATAAAAACAACTGCATTGCCATTAACGCACTCCTACTTTTTTCGATTTAAAGCTTTCGTGACTGCAGGGATTCATCTTCTTGGTTCTTTCGGTAAAGTCACGTAGAATGGAAATAAAATAATAAAATTATGTTTTACTTTTATTATTTTATTTCCATTCTACGTGACTTTACCGAAAGAACCAAGAAGATGCACGCCTACTTATGATGCATGTTTGATTAACCTACTTCCTTGCCTCCTATCCATCAATCATCATGATCTTTATTCATTATCGCACCTCCCATGCAGTGCGATACTTGTCAACCTCTTATCAGACCTCATTGGTCACCCTGTGCCCTTATAAATCTCAACGTTCACCCTACAAAGTCCCATCACAAGAGAGAAACACAAACAATGAGCCAATTATTTTTTTGTTGCCCGTATTTAAATGGCTGTATGCCATATGGATCTGAAAACTTCGTTTCCTGTACAAGAATACGGGGTAACCCATATGGGTTGACACAGTATGCAGTGTACTCGGCACCTAACCCTGACGCTGCCGACCCCGCGCTCTGTCACAGAAAACACCGGCGGCGGCGTCCCCGCCGTGACCCTGCTTAGTGTGGGGCCCGCGCCGGACCGCAGCCCTGTGCGGCGGCCCTGGTATGCGGGCGGCCGCCATGGCATCCCCGGCTTCCCCTTCCACCGAAAAACTTCGCGGGCCGCGTGGAGGATCAGCCGCAGCTTGCGCACCCGCTGCTCGCACGACTCTGGCGTTGAAGTCTCGAGTAGCGCTCCTCCGTCCCCGGGAACAGCCGTGGTAGTCGTCGCTGCCGCCAACGATAACGACGATGCCGATGACAACGACCCGGCCGTGACGACGGCGCCCTTGAGGCATCGGAACGGTGCTCCCGGCAGCGTGTCCGGCTCTGTCGACGGATTGCCGGTCGCGGTGCTCTCAGACCTGCCTGGCGGGCGCCGTCCGTCGGCTCGGCCTCGAAGAGGCAGGAAAGCAGCGGGGAAATATCCACGAGGCCACGAGTCTGGGGAAGCTCAGAGACTCGAGCTCGTGGACGAGGATGGTGTCCGGAAGCCTTCAGTACAGTCTGAAGACGAGGTTGCGAGCGGGGCATCATCGGACAGAAAGCCGACACTGGGTGACTCGCAAGTAGCGGGCAGGAGGCATAGAGAGACGGGCGAGCATCGTATGGGAGTGGAGACGGAGCGACCGCTGAAGGAGAAGAGCGCGGATTGCACTGACGGACCGCATGAGCGCCGTGTTCAGGTGGGCTATTCACGCTTCACCGTGGTCAAAATCGTCATCTTTGTCTCTCCGCATTACCCAACCCACCTGGCTGCCAAATAAACCGTTGCCCCGCACCGATCTATTGAACCTGATCCAAGGTAATCTGCCTGGCTGCGGCCCTATGTACAAGCGTAACAGATTTGTATTGGCGATGTAAGGCGGTCTGATCCGAGTCCCAGGCTTACTGCCACCGTTGAGTAGTTCCGAGCCGTTTTACATGCTTAGTGGCGAGCGGCGGCAGCAGTAGTTGGGATAAGCACTCCGCTTTGAGCCAAAAGGCTGTGAGCCCCTGTCAGGAAGGGGAAGCCTTGGCTTAAGCCTTGTTGACACCAATTGTAGTGTGTAACACCTAAAGGTGGCCCAAGACGAGCTAGTCACCCGCCGTCTGCATTTACATTCAAGAGCAGGTATTCTATAGCTAAGCAGCCAAACCACATTTTTGGTCTTGGTTATTAGAAATAATTTGGTACGCATGCATGTACTCTATGTATGTGTGTATGTCCTGATATGTCCAGTCATCTCCATTAACCCATAACGCTCAGGTCTGTCCCGTGACACCCTGCCAGCAAGCCTTAGACACTTCACGTGACCTCAAAGTGCACCTGGCCTGTTATAAGTGCCGCAGTGAATGGCGGCTGTCATATGGACACATTTGCTTCATGTTTGCGGGTCCTGGTTTTTGATTGCCAGTTTAGTAGGTACACACAGAAAAGAGGTACAAAAAAAGGAATCTTCATCAGCTGTGATCAATCCACTGCTGACTGAAGGCCTCCCCAGCTGTCGGCATATCTCGCTGTCTTGCGAAGTTACAATCGATCTAGTAGCACCTGTGGCTAGGCCTCGGCAAGGTAAGGTAATTTACCCTTTTTACCGGGTAAAAGTGTAAAGGGTAAAGGTGTCGACATGCCAAGGGGTAAGGTAAAGGGTAGGGTAAAGGTAGCTCGGAAGAATTACCTGGTAGGGTAAAGGTAGCGCGAAGTATTACCCGGTAAATACGGTACATTGTTTACTGCTAAAAGCTCCGTGGTGCAGTCCGTGGCTTCCATTTAATGAGTAATATTTTTTTAATAACTTTTTTAAAAACACGCTTTAATGAAATGTACGAGTAATGGCAGAACTCCACGACTCCAGGAAGTGGCCCCGAAGCTTGCCACAATGTAAGGAACCGTGGCCAATTACAGCCAACGTCCGTTGACCGTGGACAATTAGACCCAAGCTGAAACATAACATATAAAAAATAATGTTTAAAAATATATTTTAATGATAGAATATAGTATTGTCATCAGTATGACATAAGTATACCAAGTTTGCAGTCGATAGCACATTGAGAAGTGGGTTAAAATTGAGTTACAAGATTTGAGGATACAACGACAACAACAACAACAGACAGTGAGTTTAAAGAAAGCGTGTAATATTGGAATAATCGAGAGTATTCTATGTGAATAAAGCGCTCTACCTAGCATTTACCTGCTATAAACCTTTTTCATGTGTAGTACCCCAGTAATTACCCTGTAATCGGGTAATTTGTATGGGGTAAGGGTAAAAGGTAGGGTAAAGGTAGGCTCGTTGTTTTTACCTTTTACCTTACGTTGCCGAGGCCTACCTGTGGCACGAGCTGATTTCATTGCTCCGTCTCGGCAGTGGATATATACCTACCAGGGCCTAAATTGAAATAATACACGTGATTAAAGACCATTTACAAAAATGGGAAAACAGGTTACATGTTGAAAGTGGCTCGATCGATAATACCTTCAAATGGGAGTTGGATAGGGAGTGACAGCTCTGCCAAAGTGATTTACAGCGACATTCGAAGATGTTTTCTGAAAACTCGACTGGAGAAACGAAGACATTTAATATAAATGGTCAAAATATTAACAAAGGAATATCGAGGCAATCGTCTCAATAAAATGGTATCCACTTCTAAACCGCCTGCTGAGCTGAGGCAATTCTAATGATAAATGTGGGTGTTGATTTAGGTTATCGCTGCGTATTACATTAATGTGTTCTGCGATGGTAATCATAGTTGATCTGCACAGCAGTTGGGAACGTCAGTGTTCGTGCGTGTGATGCCGAGCTGCAAACCAAACTGTGGTCCAAGGTCATTGCTTTTGAGGCCTAGATCAGTCTGGCTAGAATTGGGTCGTGCATGAACACCATTTCCACTGGTTAATGTTAAATCTTTTGGCCTTGGTGATGAAAAATAACCATAGGGTTAGGTTGCTAAGGCATCTCTGCTACAAGCAACAGGTTACCCAATAGCCATGACAAATGCATGGAGTGTGCAGCACTTTCCAACGTTCCTTTGTCCTCAGACTTATTGAATTTAGCTGTCGGGGGGCAAAACACGTTTGCGTGTTTGCATGCCACAGCACTTTGTGCTATGGCGTGTCTCGCGAGAGCTTGGTAATCCTTTAATCAATGTGGCCAGTTTTCTCTGGTAAGTTCCGAATAGCAATGCTACTTTCGACTAAAGTTCCGTTCACATTGGCTTGTTTTTACGAGAGTCGTCGTCCCCCCCCCCACTTCCCAGCTGCTGCGGCCTTTACAGGCAGACGAACAGAGTTAACGAACACAATTTTTACCTTATTCGGAAAGCGCGAATGCAATTTGTCGCCGTTCACGTCTGTGTAACAGTTGGTGTGTGTTGGCCAGCTTATGTCCAAGACGTTGTGTTTCATGACGCTTTGTTATGTCTGACCGATGCTACTTCTGCATGTGCTATTTCTACTACTGCTGTTGCTGATGCTGTTGATGGTGCTGCCTACTATCGCTGATGCTTTTACTGCTGGTGCTGCTAATGCTATTGCTGATGCTGCTATTGCTGCTTCTGCGATAGCTGTTGCTGCCGCCGCCACTTATTGATCACATGGGCCCAGGTGTGTAATCGACCGTTACTGGCCGG
Source organism: Petromyzon marinus (assembly GCF_048934315.1). Lineage (NCBI taxonomy): Eukaryota > Metazoa > Chordata > Hyperoartia > Petromyzontiformes > Petromyzontidae > Petromyzon > Petromyzon marinus. Next base: position 125,246 of record NC_133707.1, read on the forward strand.
CGTTCAGGTAAAAGCTGCTGCAGCAGTGGGCGTGGGCATGGGACTGTGCCACCTGGACCAGCTGTGCCGCCTCATGGAGAAGATGGGGCACCTCAATGAGGCCAACAGAAGGCTCCAGCAGCAGCTCGTGCATCTACAAAGTGACCTACAGGCCCAGAGGTTCCAACAGGTCAGTCCTGATGCCACAAAAGGCCCCGCACTCCGATTTGCTCGTGCATTTCCTCACGGTCACTTTTGCGTCCAGGAAAAAATAATGTCCGAAGTTATTTCCTGCTCCAAAATGTTCAGCGAGATGGTGCCCATCTCCTTTTAACGGCCGTGAGCCAGTGGTGGAAATTCCACATTCCTCTGGTAGGGGGTGAGTGTATTTATAGGTGAGCCACTGTTGACACCCCTCACAAAGTGTTGACATTGAAACCACAAGGGGAAATACTGATGCAATGTTCAGTGTGTGTGCATAAGCTTGATAATACGGGCATGAAATTATGAAGTATTTCGTTTATTTAAACAAATGTTCACGCGTGTAATACACGTATAAATTTAATGTGTGTGGAGTTTATTAATATAGATTAATCGATTCGAGACTAATTGGAGAGTGAGATGACCTCACTTGTGGAAGTTCCTCCCCAATTCGGCTTTAGAACTTCCCCTCTGGTGCCACTCCAAGGCCCGTGTGGGTAACTTTGCCTCCTTTAATTCCCCTGTCCCCCCCTGCCACCGTCTTCCCTCCACGGCATAATAAACCTTGAATATGTTTCAGTCTCTTGTTGCTCTTAGGCCCCCCGCTCTGGTCCTGCTCTTGTTGTGGGGGGTTGGCTGCACAGAATTTCCTCTCTCCGTTGGCTTCCGTTCTGCGCCTCTTCTCCAGTCGCACCCACCATCGTGTCTCATCTGATCCGCATCCTCCCCTCTCACCCTCTGTCTTCCCTCCTATACTGCTGTCTGCCCTGCACTGGTGGCATCTTCCTCTTAGCCCTTCTCCTAGTGCACCTTTCTCGTCTGCTCTTCGATAATTTTTAGTAACCCGTCGCTCGGGCTCAAACTTCTTCATTCGGCCTCATTTCCCTCTGAGGTGGAGATACTCCCAACATACACGTGCTCCTCAACAGTATCCAAATGATGAAACTTGAATTGCGTTCAAATGGAGTGCAGGGTTCCCTCGTTCTTCGCAAGGGATGCGTTCCGGAGATGCTCGTGAATATTACATTTTGCGGATAATGATATTGGCCTACGAAAATGCATCTTTTGAATGAATTACCTTAAATAAATACATAAATAAGCTGTTAAATACATTTTTTTAAATTGGTTATAATAAACGTAAATTAAATATAAAAATATGAAAGTATTAAATAATAGTTTACAAATGAACCTAACTTAAATTATGATTATGCTCCACAGTAGTAGGATGCAGTAACAATGATGCTGACGCCGATGATAGTGATGATCATCATGATCATTCTGATGTCATTACTGCTCCTACATAAGATACATTTGGATAGACTGGGGATCATCCGGATCCTCCAGAGACGATTTAAGAGCTTCTTGGCTCGCAGCGTATTTCAATATAAACTTAACTGAAGGGCTGGCAGAATTATCTCGTCACTTCATTTCTCTCTCTCGATGCAGTCATGTAGAGGTCCAGATGTGATTCGCAGATAGACAAAATCGCGGATCGCAAGTGAATAACGAAGGAATCCTGCACACAACGAGATGGAGTGACCGCAACAACATTTCCATATGTTCTGAACAAACCTGGTGACATTTTGTCAGAACCACCATGTCGCCTTTATTGGTTGCTCTGCTTTGGAACGGACATGGGGAGACAGCCCTCGTCCTCACTTCTCCCCTCCCACCTCTCACTCAGGGCCTGCTGCTGTCCGCCTGCCAGTGCGGGACACGCGCTTGGGTGCAGCAGCACTGGCTGTCACTAGCGCAGTCTCCAGGCAGCGCTGGCCCAAGGCTCCGCTCGCACTCCGACGTCGCCGCGGAGACGCTCGGTGCTGCTGTGCACAGACAGCGGCCGCCCCCGGGAGCCGCAGGTGCCTGATGCTCGTGACTAAACTAAAACTATTTTTTTTTATTTCACCAGGTAAGGCCCACTGAGCTATGTAGCTCTTTTTTCCAGAAGTAACCTGGCCACAAATGATAGCTCAACGAAGTGGCTTATCACGTGGAAATTCATAGCGGCCAAATACTCTAAATGCACGGTAATTCTAAATGTGGAGGGAAAATCCGGAGGACCCAGAGAAAAATCCACACGACCACGGGGGGAGAGACATGCAAACTCCAAATATACAGGCTTTGGGGTTGGAATCGAACCCAGGACCTCCTGCATACCAGGCGAGGGAGTTAACATCTTGCCACGAGTGGCGTCGCGCGTGAGTGCCTGAGCCCCGCAGGGTCTTGCGGGCGTGGGAAGGATGGGACGTGGCTCTTGGCTCGGCGTCCGGGGTCTCGGGGTTCAATTATCAGTCCCGTCACCATCGGCATCGTCGTCGACATCATCACTGTCAGAAATTAACTTGATCAAATTCTTCTTCGCCATTACCACCACATTCTCAACTTACACAGCAGTTTTCAACCAGTGGGTTGAGCATCCATTTTGGCAGGAGGGGTGTGGGGGGGGGGATGCAGCGTGCAGCATGGATATCGTGCAGGATAAACTTTTTATGGACGCGGGGAACATCAGCGCCACGTTGCGGCGACAGACAGCACAATATGAAGCAAATGCCTTGGTAACGTCACAGTGGCAAGAGTAGTGTTCATGTGATCGCCCTGCGTATTGTGACCTTAACCTGGGAAGGACAAATTGGTACTCGTTGGGTGGGGGGGGCAGCCATACCAAAATATTTAAAACTACTGGCTTAAACCTACGTCATCAACACCACAATTACAATTACCTATATTATCATTATTGTTATCGTCATTATGCTCCTCTTCATTATAGTTTTGATCATTCACAGTGAAGGCTGAGATCTTGCCATGGTTATTAATGAAAATTTACGACCGCCGGCACTGCCTCCAAGGCCCAAAAATCGGCCCTCCTGGATTTGACATTCGTGGATTGAAAAATAAAGACAAGCCACAGTAGTGCAAACGTGGCCATGCAACACAAACTATTAACCATGTTGTAAACCACATAGTCTGCACTCCTTTAGCTTAGGAGTTGGATTAGCAAAACTCCACGAACTCTCTCTTGAAGCCCTCTCATCGTGGCTAGCAACAGACCTCGACATTGGCATTTAGCTCCTGAATATATTGCCATATGCAAAAACAGAATAAGAAATTAGCTAAAAATACAGATCCATATATATTTTATTTCCTGTTTCAGTAAAGGTGGTGCTTCCGTGTTCACTTATGAGCCCATTTTGCAACATTGTACTTTGTACCAGCGCGTCATACAGTGAGGGAAAAAGTATTTTATCCCCTGCTGATTTTGTACGTTTGCCCGCTGACGAAGAAATGATCAGTCTATAATTTTAATGGTAGGTTTATTTGAACAGTGAGAGACAGAATAACAACAAAAAAATCCTGAAAAACGCATGTCAAATTTTATAAATTGACTTGCATTTTAATGAGGGAAATAAGTATTTGACCCCCTCTCAATCAGAAAGATTTATGGCTCGCAGGTGTCTTTTATACAGGTAACGAGCTGAGATTAGGAGCACACTCTTAAAGGGAGTGCTCCTAATCTCAGCTTGTTACCTGTATAAAAGACACCTGTCCACAGAAGCAATCAATCAATCAGATTCCAAACTCTCCACCATGGCCAAGACCAAAGAGCTCTCCAAGGATGTCAGGGACAAGATTGTAGACCTACACAAGTTTGGAATGGGCTACAAGACCATTGCCAAGCAGCTTGGTGAGAAGGTGACAACAGTTGGTGCTATTATTCGCAAATGGAAGAAACACAAAATAACTGTCAATCTCCCTCAGCCTGGGGCTCCATGCAAGATCTTACCTCGTGGAGTTGCAATGATCATGAGAACGGTGAAGAATCAGCCCAGAACTACACGGGAGGATCTTGTCAATGATCTGAAGGCAGCTGGGACCATAGTCACCAAGAAAATAATTGGTAACACACTACGCCGTGAAGGACTGAAATCCTGCAGCGCCCGCAAGGTCCCCCTGCTCAAGAAAGCACATATACATGCCCCTCTGAAGTTTGCCAATGAACATCTGAATGATTCAGAGGACAACTGGGTGAAAGTGTTGTGGTCAGATGAGACCAAATTGGAGCTCTTTGGCATCATCTCAACTCGCCGTGTTTGGAAGAGGAGGAATGCTGCCTATGACCCCAAGAACACCATCCCCACCGTCAAACATGGAGGTGGAAACATTATGATTTGGGGGTGTTTTTCTGCTAAGGGGACAGGACAACTTCACCACACCAAAGGGACGATGGACGGGGGCATGTACCGTCAAATCTTGGGTGACAACCTCCTTCCCTCAGCCAGGGCATTGGAAATGGGTTGGGGATGGGTATTCCAGCATGACAATGACTCAAAACACACGGCCAAGGCAACAAAGGAGTGGCTCAAGAAGAAGCACATTAAGGTCCTGGAGTGGCCTCGCCAGTCTCCAGACCTTAATCCCATACAAAATCTGTGGAGGGAGCTGAAGGTTCGAGTTGCCGAACGTCAGCCTCGAAACCTTAATGACTTGGAGAAGATCTGCAAAGAGGAGTGGGACAAAATCCCTCCTGAGATGTGTGCAAACCTGGTGGCCAACTACAAGAAATGTCTGACCTCTGTGATTGCCAACAAGGGTTTTGCCACCAAGTACTAAGTCATGTTTTGCAGAGGGGTCAAATACTTATTTCCCTCATTAGAATGCAAATCAATTTATAACATTTTTGACATGCGTTTTTCTGGATTTTTTTGTTGTTATTCTGTCTCTCACTGTTCAAATAAACCTACCATTATAATTATAGACTGATCATTTCTTCGTCAGTGGGCAAACGTACAAAATCAGCAGGGGATCAAATACTTTTTTCCGTCACTGTAACTCCACAAGACAATATAATTACTGAGGTCCGGTAAAAAAAGACACGCACATGGAACGATTAACAGGTGTGCATATCTGTGATGAAACGAAAGAGGGGTAGGCGAGTTGGTGTGGTTTTTGAAAGCCGGACTTGATGATGAAACGCACCTTACCAATTTGCCGGAACACAGTAATACCTCTGTTAATGAATTCTCTCGGAACGAAGCTCCTGAATAATCCGATCGCCATGCGTGTTCTGTAAGCGCGACCGAGTGGAGTTCGTCGACTGTATAGAGCTTTGCGAGTCTTCCTCACTTGGCACAATCAGCGGTGTGCTTCCCCAGCCTTCCCTCTTTCCGGCCCTCCATTGCACGAGCTACCTCGTTTTGGTAAAATGTGATTGTGTATTTTTTTTGCAGTGATGAAGTGATTTTTTTTACTACCCCTATTTATGGCATACAACTGATGATCATCTAGTGCTAAGCGGCCTTACTGGGCAAAAAGTGAGGCATGAATCCATCTCTTTTGGGAAAAGGTGGGAGAGATGACAAGTGAGGTGGCGCGGTCGTTCTGGTTGGCGCAGTCCACCTTAAAATGCCACTTTAAACCAATCAGACAGACCAAGTGCAACTGTACAACAATGTTTTTTTTATTGTTACCCCCCTCCCCTCTTCTCTGAAGTCCTGGAAAGCATCCTGATGCCTCCCACGTTATATCTAACTCTGGTAACGAAGTTTCTGATAACGAAGTGAGATCGTGGAACGCATATGCCTTGTTTTTCAGTTTCATTTATTATGTATAACCCTATATATTATTGGTTATTTCGGTAAAGTCACGTAGAAGCGAAACAATATAAATATAAAACAATAAAATTCTCACGACGTTTCGACTGCAACACAAGCAATCATCATCAGGTTTGAAAACCACAGCAAGAAAAACCCTGTGAGCCATGCGGCTCTTGATTCTGGTGCAACCGCAACAAAACAAAAACATGAACAAAAAACATCTTAAAGTGACTACACGCAACAGAAAAATCCAGGAAAAAACAGCAAAAGTCTTCCAGAAAAAAACACCGTATTCAAACGCTGTGTGCAAAAATCCCAGTGGGATGCAAGTCAAACAATAACAACCATAAGACAATGTAGATTACAGTTATCAGGCTAACTCTGTACTACAACAAACAAACATGGCTAAACCAAAACTTTTTCAAAATCACAAAAGCTATAAAAAACAATGTAACATTGATCATAGGAGCTGTGATTCAAATTTAACAATAAACGATATACATAACATGTACAACCAAACTTTGCAGCCATAGCTGGCTGCACGAGGTATTACTTGCACACGTTTTTTAATCGGCGTAAATCGCCTGCCGATCAGAAACATGGAAATTGACTAAGAAAACGGAACAAAAAGTCTGAAAATTGCACAGAGAAACATGGCGAGGGGTGTATGCTTTGACTTGCACTGAGAGGCAGGAAGAGGAACGCGTGGATTTGAGAACTCACTAAGGTTACAATCAGTTATTTTGCCTGTTGAGAAAAAGAAGTGGGTTCGATGGCCGGTGGGTCGAGACGAGCAATGGAGTGGCCGCCATGGAGGGGCACGTTCCTGAGAGGTTTCGTCCACCACGGAGACGGAGCAATGAAATCGGGCGCGAGGTGGATTGCTACATCACGGGTTCGTGAGAGATGGCAGCGGCTTGGGGAGGGAGGCCTTCATCCATGAATTATCAGGCCAGAGGGCACCGTGGTGGCAAGATGTGAACTACCTCGCCTGGTATACAGGAGGTTGTGGGTTCGATCCCAACCCTGCATGCTCTCCCTGTGGTCGCATGGATGTTTCTATGGGTTTTCTGGTTCTTCCCTCCACATTTAGAATCAACATGCATTTCGATTTTTTGGCTGCTATAAATTTCCGCATGATGAGCCACTTAATTGGGCTATCATTTGTGATAGCCAGGTTGCTTCTGAAAAAGATCTATATAGCTCAGTGGGGCTTATCTGGTAAAATATGTTATGATTATATATTTAGTTTGAAATTTAAACTTGATTTTATTTTTGCTATCCCTTGTTCTCACGGCGGGTGCTTGGATTTGTCTTTGTCCCCACCCATCATCCTGCGTAGGCATGCCGAGACGCAGCTGCTCGGTCAACACCCACGGTCACGTCGACGCCGCCCTCATGGAGAAGGACCGGGGGTCCATTGCCCCCAAGAAGCACGTTCTCAACTCGCTACCGTAGACGGTGGAGTCCGTTCGCCGCATTGTGTTGGGACCGGAGGGGGGTGGTGGGAGCAGGCAGCACTAATGGGGGGACGAGAGCCGCCCTCGCCCCGGCGACACTGGCAATAAACACGAACCAACCCAGCCCTATGGCATGGCGATTCCGCCTGCATTTAAAGGTGCTCGAGCTGGCCTCACCGATTATGTAAAAAAGCGATTGGTCGACGAATCAGAAAACACCCAATTGGGGGGTGGGGGTAAGTCTCACCTCTGTTCCCATGTGTGCCGCTGGATAGGAGGTGATGGGCGGGGCTTGTTGACATCATCACCAGCCCCATCACGCTGGTTGAGGCTCGTAGGGGGTTTCCCGCTTTCGGGAGGCAGGATGTCAGGGTGGCCATCAATATTAAGTAGGGCCAGAATAATCGACCAGGAAAAATAATCGATGACAATTTTCCATCAATGTAATCGATTTTGATCCTCAGCTCTGCAAGGTACCCTCGCCATCATCTCTCTTCCCCATCTCAATTGCACCCTCGACCCCACACCCCCTCTGCACTGATGTGTTATTTAAGTGCTCGGCTGATGCTCAGAGCTGCTCGGAGGATTTTTATTGTCAATTTTTTTTTTTACCGAGAGAAAATCAGAATGTGAGATGGCGTTGGGTTCAGTGCACCCGGTGGTGTATTTGTAATGTGCAATTACTGCAAGCGGGGTTGAGCCGAGGTCGTGCTTGTATGAAGGATTGCCATGCATGACAGGCGTTCTAGGCTGCTGCCAGCAGAGTGCATCGCAGCAAAATCTATTATTGTACGGTACACATTCCCGCATCTATGCTGCCCACTTTCGCCAAACCCACACTGGCCAAATAACTGCCCCACCCCCCCCCCCCCCCCCGTGACTCGCATGGCGTCCTGAGGCCCTCATCCGGCAGTGGCTTGACACGGGCTCCATAATAACCGCCATGACCAGTATGGGGGTTACTATACACATGTACAACAACGTGTACATCACAAGGAGCGTTCGTTGGACTGTCTCCATGCAGAGAGTTATTTTGTTCTTTTAAATCTGCCAGCTTTCTGGAATGCAGAGGGCTGAGGGCACCGGTGCCTTTGCCTGCGAGGTGCCCACCTACAGGTAAAGCTGACTGGTGTGCGCATGTCAATGAAACGAGCAGCGCTGCACCATCTGGACTTTTTTATCCTTGCATCAAGAAATCCCCAAATCCCCCTCTCTCTTAGCCTTGCCGAACTCTGAAATCCCCACTTCCTACTTCTCAACGTCACCTATTTACGCTTTTGGATTGTATTGCCAAAAGGGCAGTTAAACATCAGAATTCATGCTTGTGCCCTCTTTGTAGTTAAATTCAGGGAGTTTCTGCACTTGATTTGCACGATCAAAACAAGACGTGTAAGTATTTTTCTGGTTAAAAGACTGTCTCGGAGGACACTGCATGAATTGTATGGAACAGCATACTTGCAAACTCTACGGCAGACTGGCAATGTTTAAATCAATTTATCGCATAACGTTAAGTTGAAAAACGAAAATTGTCAAAATATTTTCTCAAAGTGGTAAATGTACCAAACAAATGGCAGCTTGGCGCTTAACATCTTTTAGGGTTGGCAGTTGTGGTATTTGTGATGTGCACTGGTCAAAGGGGAGAAAAAGCTGAGAATTTGAGTTGAACATTTTAATTAGTAAAATAAAGTTAATTGTATACAGGTTTACAAAACTATATTGGTTAGTACGGAATAAATTGCTGTCTTTACGCAGCGCTGCTCCGTAAGAATTAGCATCCTTCCACAAGTACAGTGATTAGGAGAGACCAGGTAATGTCACGAATGCATGCCCAACGCTGCATTCGCGCTGTGGATTGCTATTGTTTTTAGCCAATTGCGATGATTCTCTCTTAAACAACTACGTAACATTTGAAAAAAAATTGCCGTTTTCGACTCTGTCGCTAACAGTAATCGCCTTGCCGATTATCAGCTGCCTTATCCATTTTTAATGAGCGTATCCCTTTAACAAACATGTAGTTCATATTCATGGTTCTTTCGGTAAAGTCACGTAGAAGGGAAATAATAAAAATAAAATTCTCACGTTTCGATTTCAACACAAGCAATCCTCATCAGGTGTGAAAACCACAGCAAGAAATTTTTGAAAAAAGTGGCGATTTTTTTGTTTTATTTTTATCATTTTATTATTTCCCTTTACGTGACTTTACCGAAAGAACCAAGAATATTAATCCCTGCAGTCACGAAAGCTTTAAATCGAAATTCAACATGCAGTTCTGTATATATTTTAGCACTGGTTTTATCATGTTGAAAACTATTGGTTAATGACTGGACGATGAAATTATTGCAGGTTTGGAATGTTGAGGGTTTTTTTGCTTGTAGTTAAAATTTTACTGACAAAAACACTTTTTTTAAGAAATGCGCGCCAACGTGTAATGTTCCTTCATAATGATTGTATGTTCCTTACGGACCCAGGTCATAGCCGTTTTTGCAGGAACACCTGTTTGAGCAAAAAATAGACATTGGGCCTTTGTTAGGTTTTGCGTAGCTATTCCGGAACACCTGAGCAGCTGCACAGCATTTTTAATCGGACGGAGTACGGGGAACTTTTTTTTTACATTGCGGACATTCCTACAACGTCAATGTGCAATCAGCATGCCTGTTGTGATTGAGGCGGTGGGTTTCACCTCTGCGGTTTTAAAGTCCATATTTCAAGGTGACCTTTCCACTTCGTCAGCACCTTCATTCAGTGGTAATTTAAAAGCCATTTTTTATTTCAACTGCGGATTTTTCTGGCTTAAAAAAATTCTAAAGTAACTTTGTGTAGGAATTCATGGAATGTCCAAATTGCTTGCTGTTTTATGCATTTGGCCCAGATTTGTTCAAGATTTAATATCACCCACCTCTCTCTTTTGAACATAATTGCACATTCCATATGATCACATCTCATAAGCCAAGAGTCGTGGATTACACTAATGTACAGCCGTACAAATTATCATGTCCAGTTAAGCTGTTTCACACACTGGAATTTTAGTCAAAGTATCTGAAATTGATCCGTTTATTGGTTTGTACATCCAGCAAATATATCAATCTTGTTTGGAAAATTTGTTTTATTCCGAAATTATTGTAAGATTAATTGCTAAATTAAATGTGAAAGTCCCTTATTAATACACTACTCACTCCAACACGGTTTTGTGGGTCGTAAGCCATAAGGTTCTGGTAACTATTTTATTAGCATTATTTTGGAAATTGAATTTTAACAGTGGCATGTGCTGATTTTTAAATACAACTCGTTCCCATAAATGATCCGTACTGAAAGCTGTTCGATTTGTTGTCCAAGTTCTTGTGACTGCGAGTGGCCATGTTGATAAGTCGTTTTCGTATCCGATTGCAGGTGGTGGGCGCACACATTTTAGAGACAAAGGCGGTCGGGCGTGGTCTTTGCCGCACCACCGGCTGGTGTGCCGTGTCGGGCTTTACAGCTGCTCACTAACAGCCCCAACAGTCTATGAATGCTACACAAAGGGCATTTGTTCTGCACACTCGCACAAAGGTGGAGCGGTAGGCGTATTGGTTAACACACTGCGCTACTAATCTGGTGACCTGAGTTTAATTCCTGGTCATAGATAATATCAGTGGCAATTGTATAGACCGGTCCTGGACCTCCCCTTGGCCAACTGATCCTTCAATGAGGACTGGGTGTGGTGGATTTTCAACGGCGCTTGGGCAACAAAAGCAGATGGGCTGTGATGCTGGCTACACAACCCTTTGTGTGCCATGCCAGCCTAAATAGGTACCCGCTAACAGCACATGACCCAACATGGTTATATTGCTATAGGGGGTTGTGTTATGGGCCGACAAGTAGCTTACTCAGTTTTGTGCTTTCAAATTCCCACGTGTGTAGTTGCTTGTGACCTTTGCCCACTTTACTGCCATCGAAGTAGATTATTAAGCATTTCATACCTGTATGGGGTAGCGCAATTTGCAAAAGTACACCACCCGACTGCACATCCATTTTTAGGTGTGTGTAGTACCTATATTACTACAGGGGTTATCGCGCTGGGCTACGAACCTGGAGACTTGAGTTCATTTCCCGCTCACGACCAACACCAGTGACGATTATGTGAACCGGTCCTGGGCCTCCCCGAGGTCGACTCGGCATCAAATGAGTACCTGGTACTGTGTAAACATCACCACTCGGGAGACCAAGACGGCCAGGCGTGGTGCTGGCCACCCACCACCTCATGTGCGGTACCAGCCTTCATAGGTGCTAGCTAACAGCACTTGGCCCAACAGTCTGTTAAAGGCTAAACGATAGGTGTTTGTCTTGTAGTAGTTATAGCGTGGGGAGCGGTAGTGCAATGGTTAGTGCACTGTGCTACAAATCCGGCAACCCGATGTCAATTCCCGCTCATGGCCAACACCGGTGAATTGGTTCTGGGCCTCCCCTCGGTCGACTCCGCCTTAAATGAGTACCTGGTGTGGTGTGTGAACATCGCCACTTTTTTTTTTTACCAGACAAGGTCCACTAAGCTATATGGCTTTTTTTCAGAAGCGACCTGGCCTCAAATAATAGCTCAACGAAGTGGCTTATCATGTGGAAATCTATAGCAGCCAAATAATCAAAATGCATGTTGATTCTAAATGTGGGGGGGGGGGGGGGGGAACCGAAGGACCTGGATAAAAATCCACACGACCACGGGGAGAGACACGCAAACTCCAAATATACAAGCATCAGGGTTGGGATCTAACACACGACCTCCTGCATACCAGGTGAGGGAGATAACATCTCGTCACCGTGGTGCTGGCTACCCACCCCCTCGTCTGCCGTGCTAGCCTTGCCGGGCTATCCAGGGGGTCTATTTTTTATAATAGCACACCGTGTTACAGTCCCCTTGCATCCTGATCTTGAATGATTGTACATAACACCTGTGGAAATATCTATCGGATGCTGGCCTAGGTCTCCCTGAAGTTGACTGACAAAAAAACACTGCAATTTGTGTAGTGTGGTCAACATCCGTGCTCAGGGTGCCAAAGGGGCAGCCTGGTGTATTGGGGCGGGTCAGAACCCCCCTCCCCCCCACTGTGTGTCATGCCAGCCCTGGTGGTGTTCACCAACAGCACTTGCCCCACACATTCTCTGGGGCAAAAGCGGAGATCTGTCTTTTGTATCTGGTCCCAGTTACATCAACTTTCCCATGTCTGCTAATCCGCACGTTAGCCAATCAGGGATAAATGACTTGAACTATCTGGTGCGCGATAAGTCATGTGAAATGTGCCGCGTTGGGTGTGCCAAGACACGACACTTAGCTTTGCCGGCCCATTCATGCCTCTATAATCCTAACCGGGGCCCCCCGGAACACAACACCCTCCCCTTCTCCAGGCCAAACATGCCAACAACTTCTATTTCTCTCTCTCGAGGCTAATTATTTGTAATTAAACCAGTTTGCACGATAAACTGTAATTCAACACGTACAGGATTCAACAAAAGTATTTTTTTAAACGCGCACACCAGGCAAAGACTATGAATTGTACTTGCCAGTGTAATATACGAATAAAAACAAGAGATTTGAATATTTGTTTTATTCTGTGTAAGTTATTAAATAATCCACCTCGTGTTACAGTGACTGACTTATTTAGTATCTTCCACCTTTGTGCTATCGTGTTTAATTTCCAAGGGATAAATGTGCAAACGACTTACTTTGGCTATGGTGGCAGACTTAGAGAACGTGAGAACAAATTGCTAAGTTAAAGCCTACTTGATAAAATGGCACGATGCAGTGGTCCCGGAGCCCCCACCCCCCATTACGAGACTGGGACAGGATCAACCTGTACTTGCCAATGTGAGACAACACTGGGAGGAACCAAGAAGAGGGGAAAGACATGCATGCGGATCGATGCAGGATGAAGATAGCTGAGAGGAAGGATTGAGAGCGAGTGAAGCAGTGGTATCGGCTAGCGAAAGAGAACCATGGTGGAAATTAGTTTGGGCCCCATCATCGATGACGAGCAGATAAAAGGGACAGACAAAGATGCATTGCATTTCCAAAAATGATCGTAAATCTATCTTTTATGGATCGTGTGTATGTAAAACAACAAGACGTGCCCTTGTGTGCACGCAGCACGGTCTTGGTGTTTGTTGTTGAAGTGATAAGTTGAGGGGGTCAACTGGGTCATTGCCTCGGCTCCGGGTGCTGCCCTGCTGTTCCACCGGACCCCCGCTGCCGCGTGCCCTCCTGCCCTGCGCGGAGATTAGAGCGCGGCAGGTCCAAGACTTCCGCTGCAAGCGCCCCGTGACGGCACCTGGGTGAGGATTTCAGTAAGCCATCACCCGCTGCACCAGATTGCAGTTCTGCCTGTTAATGGATCTGCAGATTAGAGCGATGGGGAGGGGAGCACAACACAACAACAACAACCCGACATGAGACGGTGCCGTCTGAGCCCCACGGCCTGAGATCTAAAACTATAAGCGCTATGTTTATTTTACTAGGTAAGGCCCACTGAGCTATATAGCTCTTTTTCAGAAGTGACCTGGCTATCACAAATAATAGCTCAACAAAGTGGATTATCACGTGAAAATTTATAGCAGCCAAATACTCAAATGAATTTTGATTTAAAGCTTTCGTGACTGCAGGGATTCATATTCTTGGTTCTTTCGGTAAAGTCACGTAGAAGGGAAACAATAAAATAGTAAAAATATAAAACAATAAAATTCTCACGACGTTTCGACTGCAACAAGCAATCATCATCAGGTGTGAAAACCACAGCAAGAAAATTTGAAAAAAGTGGCGTTTTTTTTTAACGTTAGCACTACGGAGAGCGATTTGGCAGTTATTCAGATGGACGAGTCCATCTATGTTCGGAAAAGAGGAGGGGGGAGACGAAAATAATGGATGCGGTCTGAAAGCCACCGTAAGCGTGAACAATCAATTAAGACCCGAAATGGTTTATCAAATCCTTCCAATGATTGTTAAGCCAGAATCCATCTTCTCGGTTGAAATTGTCTCTGTGTTTGTATATGTGGATAGCCTCATGAACGAATCTCTCATGGTAGCCAAATGGCTTGCAAAGAACCTCTGTCTTGGAGAAGTCAATGTCATGTGAGCCTACTGAATTATAACAGTGATCTGCGACGGCCGAGGTGTTGGTCCAACCGTGTTTTAGATCTGCTATGTGTTCACGAATGCGGTCCGAGACATGCCGTTTGGTTTCTCCGATGTTACTACCACAGAGGCAACTTAGTTTGTAGACGACAGGGTACTGTATGTCCGGAATCACATCTTTTACAGACGGAACCAGATCACGGATTTTATGTAATGTGTTGAATCGGACCTGGATCTTGTGTTTATTCAAGATTTTGGAGATCTTTTTTGTGATCCCCGCAATGTAGGGTAAAGTGATGGTTTTGAAAGGCTCCTCAAGAGGGTCCTGCTTCATGGTTGGAGTGATAGCTTTGCGGATTGTGTAGTCGGAGTAACCATTAGCCCTGAGAGCCTGGTGTACGTGCTTGAGTTCACTGGTAATTTGTTCCTGGTCGGATATGCATTGGGCTCTATGGTGCAGAGTCTTGATGAGGGAATTCTTCTGGGATGGATGGTGGTGGGAATCGGGTTTCAGGTAAGCATCCATATGGGTAGCTTTCCTGTAGACAGAGTGGCTCATTGAACCATCAGGTCTCTTTTTTTATTAGCACATCCAAAAAAGGTAGCTTGCCATCTTTTTCGACTTCCATGGTAAATCTGATGGCTAGGTGTATGGAATTGATGTGGTCGAGGAATTGGTCTAAAGCAGGCCGGCCATGTTGTCAGATGACAAAAGTGTCATCCATGTACCTCTTCCATAAGGTTGGGCGCAGAGTGGCAGTCTGGATGGCGTCAGTCTCAAATTTCTCCATGAAAATGTTGGCTACAACCAGAGATAGGGGGGAGCCCATTGGGGTGCCCTCAGTTTGTTTGTAGAAAGTTCCATTCCAAGTGAAGTATGTATTGGTTAAGCAGTGTCTCACCAGGGGGGGTAACTCAGTGTTTAGTCCTTGATGAACCAAGCCTTCAATGATTGCAGTGGTGTCAGGTACAGGAACTTTGGTGAATAAGGAAACTACATCAAAACTGACAAGCAGGTCGTCTGGGGACAGGGAAATACCTGTGATTGTCGATACCACGTGAGTAGAATTTTGTACCGCAGAGGTGGTTTTTCCAGTGAAAGGCCGCAGGATTTCAGACAGAAAACGAGCCAGTTTGTAGGTGGGGGAGTTGACAGTAGAGACGATGGGACAAAGGGGTGTATCTAATTTATGTATTTTTGGTAAGCCGTATAATCTTGGTCGCCTGGCAGCAGAAGGTTTCAACGAGAACTGTTTGGTTTGATCAAGTAATGTGGTTGAATCAGAAATGATTTGGTTGGTTTGTATGACGAGGCTGTTGGTGGAATCTCTTTATTTTTGTATAGCTGCCATCGTTGAGTAATTCTTGAATTTTATTGTTATATTCTATTTTATCCATGATAGTGGCATTGCCCTTGTCGGCTGAGAGGATGACAATATCATCCCTCTTTTTTATTTATATAATTCAAAACGCTCATCTTTGCTGAGGTTGCTAGCTGGCATCTTAGCGTTTTTGAGGGTTGCAGCGCTTTCAGATCTTGCTACGTCTGCAGCGATGTGACCCAGGCCCTTGAGAGCCACGTCTACTTGGGAAATGATATAATTAACTGGTATGTATTTAGTGTGACTGCAAAGTTTAACCCTTTAGCTAAAATAGATTTCAGACCATCGGAAATAGAACTGTTACTGCGATTAATTACGACTTTGTTAACGTCTAGCTTTTTGGTGTGTGGGTCCGGTCTTTTGTTGGAGAGGTTAAATTTGGAAATCAGGTTGGCCTTACATTTGGTCGACATAGTGGCAGCTGAAGAGGCAGTCATATTGTCTACATGTTCCCAATCCGATATGGACATTGTTGCCGTCAATGATAAGTGTGATTTGTAGAGTGTCTTGTCTAACTGATCTAGTTCGGTGCGTATTAAGTCTAATTTATCTGAGATAAGAGCTAAGCTAGTTCTGGAAAGAATTAGTTTCGCATTAGAAGAAGTTACAGCAGCAGAGGTCAGTGTAAATGGGATTGGTATTACCCCAGAGTCGCGGCATCTCTTCAGAAAGGTGAGAGACTCGATCAGCTGAGCCTTCTTATCCTGGAGTTTGTTGAAGGATCTCAAAGTTATGTGGAAACCCTCCCCGTAGAGGCGGTTAAATTTTGATTTAAAGCTTTCGTGACTGCAGGAATTCATATTCTTGGTTCTTTCGGTAAAGTCACGTAGACATTTTCTTGCTGTGGTTTTCACACCTGATGATGATTGCTTGTGTTGCAGTCGAAACGTCGTGAGAATTTTATTGTTTTATATTTTTATTATGCCACAAACACCACTCTCTGCAGAAGAGTAGGTGGGAAAGTTCTGCCCCTTACCAGATACTATTTGAAGGGATCTCAGAGGTAGCTCTGTCATACCCACTTCCATGGGCTGTTATCTAACATAAAGGGTTGTATATATATTCTTGGTTCTTTCGGTAAAGTCACGTTGAAGGGAAACAATAAAATAATAAAATATATATAAAACAATAAAATTCTCACGACGTTTCGACTGTAACACAAACCATTTCTGTCTTGGAGAAGTCAATGTCATGACATTGACTTCTCCAAGACAGAGGTTCTTTGCAAGCCATCGGGCTACCATGAGAGATTCGTTCATGAGGCTATCCACATATACAAACACAGAGACAATTTCAACCGAGAAGATGGATTCTGGCTTAGCAATCATTGGAAGGATTTGATAAACCATTTCGGGTCTTAATTGATTGTTCACTATTGCGGGGGCTTTCAGACAGCATACATTAAATTTTCGTCTCCCCCCTCCTCTTTTCCGAACATAGATGGACTCGTCCTTCTAAACAAACTGTCAAATCGCTATCCGTGGCGCTAACGTTTTAAAAAATAAATACCAACACCGTTTTAAAATAAATAAATAAGACCAACGTTGAAAAATAAATTAATAAATACAAACCGCCACTTCTTTCAAATGCTTCTTACCGTTGTTTTTTTCACACCTGATGATGACTGTGTTACAGTCGAAACGTCGTGAGAATTTAATTGTTTTATATTTTTTTATTATTTTATTGTTTCCCTTCAACGTGACTTTACCGGAAGAACCAAGAATATGAATCACTGCAGTTACGAAAGCTTTAAATAAAAAAATAAAGGGTTGTGTTACTCTGCGAGAGATGAAAACGGATTTGTCTCAGGACGTGACGTCGTTAACCCAACCGGAATACAATTAGGGGAACAAAAATATACGTAAAAAAATATTTTTTGCAGAGTTGACTTCTGGTTAATTAAAACATATAAGTCAATGAGGTGGGCAAGGCTGGCAAGGCAATAGTAGAGAGCGCTGCCTAACATTCCGACGGGAGCGGCTGCCAAGAGAGAGGGAGCCTGTTCCGTGCCACGCGAGCCTGGGAAAGGCAGAGTCTCTCGCGCACACGCGGGGGGACCGAATAAACAACCGTGGCGGCACATTCCAGCGCCACGCTGGGGGGGGGGGGGGTGCTGGGCACGTGCACGCACGCACCCTCGAATCGTAACGTCATTAATCACGGGGACTATAGCAACAAGAATACACCCGGACAGTCAAAACTAAAAAAATACACAATCTCAAAAGAAACCACACCCCCCCCATTCTGGACCAGCGCCGCTATTATCATCGCAGCTATTGTTGCCGACCGTAGGGAAATGGGGGGGGGGGGGGGCAGCGTAAGGGGGCAGTTGAAGGAGGGGCAGGGGGGGACTTTCATTGAATGGGAAAATAAGAGCCCGTGGATAAAAATTTAAGCGCATGCCCCTGTCGTTTCGAAGGGTCAGAATTAGAGTCAATGCGGGATGAGCAGCAATCATGGAGTTGGGGGTGGGTGACAAGGGGAGTGTCCCGCTCGAGGTGGGGGGGATGGCGATGCAATTGCCAAGCGCTGTGAGCTCACGGCCTGGGCGTAATGGGACGGTTAATTAAAAGCGTGTCTCCGTGGACCGCCCTCAGGTGTGGCCCTCGGCATGCTCGTCAGTTAGCCAGTGCTTCCCAGGCCACCGCCGACTATTGTTAATCGCAGATGACAAGCATCAGTTTTCTTTATTTGATCGACAATATCATCGGTCCCTTGGCGCTTGCCCGAGGCCTCCCAAGCTGTTGCTCCATCTCACGGTGCTGTGATGCAACAATCCGTCAAGTGCCTGTGCATTTGGCCGCTTTCACCGCTCCATCTCTGCGATGGATGGGTCTCTTTTTTGCCTCCTTTGGCTGCCGCTCCGTAATTAGCCTCGGACCATCGATCATAATGTCTTCCAGCGACGTGTCCTGCACAAGCGCACTTTTCCTTAACTTTTGCCTCAATTGCTCTTTTCATCCGCCAGGATGCACTGTGGTGGGGTAAAGTGTGGGGTTTCACAACATTGTTATTCATAACTGCACAAACCCAATGACACTTTAAAAAATTGTAAAAAACTATTAACTATTTTGCATTTTACCAGGTAAGGCCCACTGAGCTTTATAGCTCTTTTTAAAAAGCGACCTGGCCACAAATGATAGCTCAAATACTCTAAACGCATGTTTCTAAATGTGGAGGGAAAAACCGGAGGGCCTGGATAAAAATCCACGGGACCACGGGGAGAGACACGCAAACTCCGAATATACAGGCATCAAGATCGAACCCACGACCTCCTGTATACCAGGCAAGGTAGTTAACATCTCGCCACCGTGGCGGCAATTCACAAGCGCTATCGTGCATTCATTGTGAGCGATAGCTAAGCCAGCCCTTCGCCAATGCGATGAAGTATGGTCAAACAACCCCCAACAACCAACAACGGCAGTGGAACTGACTAAAGGGGTGATGTACGTTGTTATAAAAGGCACAAAGAGCACAGCTGGGGGAATGAGTGACGATGTCAACTTTTCAACCCAGAATCATCAGGCAACTCCCCGCGACCACCCTGTGGGCATCACAGGGCCTCCCGCTCTGTTTGATTGAGCGAGAGATTACCTGTGGGGCTGGAGCTGCGTAAACAATTTAAAGGCACTGCGCTTCTTATTCTCCCCGCCACCCCCTCTCAACGAAAGCGATGACGCCAGACTTACTTAAACTCAAGTGGACGATAAGAGTCTTAGAGGGAAGAATATATTAAACATCGTGTCGGCAAAGAACGTGGTTCAGATTTGTTTTGCGTGCACTTGCCGATCACCCTCAAGACTGTGCCCTGAACATGACAAGGCTCGTTTTGCACAAGTCTTGAGTTTGTTGTCTTTTGCCCGCACCACCGATTAGCACGATTGGCTACGTGCGGTGCGAAATAAGTTCAACATACATACATACAAGTCTTCGCAATTAATGGTACGCGGTGGCACGGTAGTTATCGCACAGCGCGACGAGCCCAATGAACTGGTGACCTACGCGAGTTTGATTCCTGTCCACGGCTAACATCAGTGTAGAGCAATACTTGAACCAGTCCTGGAGCTCCGTCCTCTGAACTTCACAAATCCACAATGACCAGTGTGGTAAGGTTAGGTATGGTGAAACAATTGTAGGATTCTTAGGGCTCAAAGTTATTTCTCGAAGCTCGCAGAGTGAAACTGAGAGGTATACTCGGGATACTGAAGATTCAACATTAATGCCAAAAGCTCAACAAAGCTAATATCATGAGTGGCAAAGCCGCGGGGAAACCATCGAGTCAACGATAAAATCCAAAAGCAAATGTAATGAGAGTGGGAACAAGTGTCCCCTTGAGCCATCGTCTGCAAGTGCTGCCTGCCCGCCCACCACCGGCCATCTTTACTTGATGATGTTGGCATCTATGATGCTCCGGACCGGCGTGCTCTTGGGGCCGGGTGACGGGCGGAACACGTGGCCCCCTCCTTTGTTGCCGCTGCTGCCCCCCGCGAGGGCCGATGCTCGCTTGACGATGTACGCGTCCTCCGAGTGCGACGGGTACGAGTCAAACGTGCCTGCCTTCATGCCGCCCATCTGCAGAAAACATGAGGGGTTGCGCAAACGGGATGTGTTTCGTGGAGAGCGATAATTTCGCGGTTAGCGTGCTGTACGACAAATCAGAATCTGAATATTTATTTGGACCGGAGCAATCTGATGAGCTATAAAGCTCTTGTACGCAGATTTCCAGTCAGGGCGGGTAAGAACGTTGCAACAACAAACACTACAAACACGATAGGAGGGCAAAGTACAAGAAAGGTAAACAAATCACCCAAACACAAACAAATAAAACTAGACCATCCCCATCCTGCCAGGCAAAGCTCACTGAAGTATTAACTTATTTTTCAGAAGCAACCTGGCCACAAATGATAGCTCAACAAAGTGGCTTATCATGTGGAAATTTATTGGAAAAAGTTATCTAAATAACCTCAATGCACGAGACCCAAGTTCGTTCCCCGCTCACAGCCACCAACACCAGTAATGATTATCTGAACTGATCTTGGCCCTCCCCTAGGCCGACTCAACCTCTGAGTACCTGGTGTGGTGTGTACACATTTTTGTGAATTATCTACTTGTACGCGCAGGTGACAGTACAGTAAGTGGGTTGTTGACCTATCCATACTGAATTATGTGAGTTATCTACTTACGTGAAATGGCTTTCTTATGGCTGCTCCAGTTTGTCTTACGCATGAAGGACAATTATTTAGGGCACCTCAGGCCTTTGTGAGGCTCCCCCAGATCTCAGGGCTAGGGCAAACTGTCCCACTATTCTATGACCCTGTGAATTTGCCAACCATCCCAATCCAGGACCATTCCTGAATTAGTCATGAGGTTGAGTGAAATGTTTTTTTTTACATAATTCAACACAAATATTGATCGGTGCTGTACAAGCCTTCGAATTCTGCAGCAAGGGAGTTTAATTTCCCAATGAAAATTCGCAATGGCCGTGTATTTGCTCCAGATACACAGCCCAGGGTAGAGGGTGGGCAGGGAAGAGATGTGACGTCAGCGTGACACACGAACCAGTCTCAATGCTGTGAGATGCGGGTGATGCCAAAACGCAGATTTGCGCGGTAACGTTACCCACGTGCCAGCCAGCAATACTTTTTTCTTATAGTGTAAAAAATATGTTACCTATAAATGTCATTTTTTGTCTGTCTGTTTGTGTCTGTGTGTGTGGACGAAACTTGCGAAGGATTTGGCTCGCAAACCTTGGGGTTTATGTTTTAAAATAAGTAGCCAGGTACCACACCATAAGCCCCATGGTGAGCCAGCGCTATTCCATTTTCCCATCCGTCAACTTTAAATTAGTTAAATTAACAATTTAGTGCTATTTATTTTTATTTACTTACTTACGCCGCTCTGTGAGAGCCAAAGCACGCATTCGCGCATGCGCGACAAAGCTGACCGGGGGGTTGCCTCTAGCAACGCACACGCGCGATACGTGGAGGGGGCAGGAAATTCTCATTCGCGTAAAAAAATGCTATAAAAATACACACAACGCTGAGGTTAATTCTTCACAGTGTAATGTCCTGTTCTCCCCCCCACCCCAATGTGTGCAGTTACTACTATAGAGTCGGTAGATGCTACTACTATAGGCCGTAGCTACTATTGCAGAGTGGGCGTTGGTGGGGGGTGGGGGGGGTGAGGGCCAGCAGCCCAGCTCCAGCCTGCCAAGGTGCGACCTTGGCCGGCTGGGCAATCTAGGTGAGGCCGGGGGCTCTGCATGAGACTAGGCCTCACCACGGCACTGTTAAGTACTATTTTCTTGCTCCTTTCGCTAAACTCGCGTAGATAAAAGCTTATATTTTAAAAATTCAGTTCAGAAATATTAAAATAATAATGTGTGTGTGTAGACAACTAATATTTAAATATTTAGTTAGTAAATCTTAAAATAAAAACGTGTGTGTCTAAGTCTATGTGTGCGTGTGAGTCGATGTGCGTGTCTGCGGCAATTTGTGTGTGTACGTCCGTGTGTGTGTATATAAGTCGAAAAAACAACCCCCTACCTCGTGGTGCCGGATGGGCAACGCTGTCGTGGGCAGTGCTGTGGGGGGAGGGCCAATTCCGATTGGCCTTTCCCCTCATGGCATTTGTGACCACCACAGCGGCCAAAAGGGGGCTCTGGATGGGTGTGAGGGGTTGGTAACCCCTCCACCTTCAATTAATTACTGCTAAACCACGACAATTTTTTTTAAATTAATATGCTTGTGCCGGAGGCCCCGGGGGGACAGGCGTCTATGACGTATCCTGGCCAAACCCCATTTGGCGTAGCCAGGAGAATGAATCCTTAACCTCGGGGCTCATCCAGAAACAATAAAAAACCACTATGTGTGGCCACGTAGAATGTTCGAACGCTAACTGCAGAGGAGAGGCTGCCACTCCTCTGTCGGGAGCTGGACCGGTACCGCCTCGATCTCTGTGGTATTCAGGAGGTCCGGTGGACCGGCTCTGGCTCTTGTAACCATGAGGGGTGGACAGTCCTCTTCTCGGGGCAGGAGACTGCCAAACAACAGGGAGTGGCTCTTCTTCTGAACAAAAGAATGAAGGGAGTGTGGGAGCGTGGCGGTGAGGTGTAGGAAGTTGTAAGCCCCAGGCTACTTTGGGCTCGCCTTCCCATCAACCAGAGGCGAGGAGTGGTGGTCGTGGTTACTTATGCCCTGACTGAAGACGAACATCCATGGTGGGATGCAGGCAAGACCGATGAATCAGATGCCTTATATGACCTCCTGTCACAGGTGCTACCTCAAGTGGCCCCTCGGGATAGAGTCATCTTGTTGGGTGACTTCAATGCCCGAGTGGAGCTGATCTGTCCACTGACCATCGACTTGTCATCTGTAAGATGTGCCTGCCATTCTTCCACTCCAGTGGTGGGTGTACACCCAGGACCCCATTCAAACCCTTAGAGGCATAGTCTCAGCTAGCTGATTAAACTTGCAAGCATTAATTTAATCATTGCTTGCGGCTGGGGTTGGCATGGTCCCCAACTCCTCCTGATGTTGAGGGGAAATGAGCGAGGTTTAGGACTGTGGCTCATGCAGCTGCAATGGCTGCTCTGGGTACACGGTCCAGACCTCCCCAGAGACCCTGGCTGACAAAGGAGGTGTTAAAGCTGGCTGAGAAAAAGCGACAGGTCCACTCTCATCGGCTACAGCATCCCACGTCGGAGAAGGATGAGGCTTACTGCAGCCTTCGTTCAGAGGTTCAGAGAGCCGTGAGGCGCTGCAAGGATGGGTGGTGGTAGCGGGTTGCTGAGGAGATGGAGTCTGCCTCATTGGCCCACGATCACAAATCGCTATTTAATTCCATCAAAAAAGTAACCTGCAGCGCCACACCTATTACCATCATTAGGGGAAATAACGGTGATCCAATCTCCGACCCCCAGGAACAGGTTTGCAGATTTGCTGAGCATTTCTGTGAGGTCCTGGGGGAGGGGAAATCCCTCACCCAGAAAAACGTGAGACAAAGTGGGGATGACCCTGCCGAGGCTGCAGTGCCTCAAATATTGGAAGGAGTCACCCCCTGTGAGTGGCTGGTTGAGGTGCCATCTGTGGAGGAAGTGCTGAGGGCGATCCAGAGTCTGAGACCAGGAAAGGCTCCGGGCAGAGATGATCTCCCAAGCGAAATGCTGAGGGGGGGGTGGCGTTTGTGCACAGACTGCCCCACATGACATCATAACAACATTCTGGACCACTGGACAGGTTCCGCAGGATTTGAAGGATGCCCTGGTGGTCCCCCTCTTTAAGAAGGAGGACCACACAGACTGTAACAACTACAGGGGCATCTCACTCCTCAGTGTGCCCGGAAAGGCCCTGGTAAGGATTATTCAACATCGCCTTGCTAGGCATGCTGAGGAGAGGTTTGCAGAGCCCCAATGTGGTTTCAGGAAAAGGCGGTCCTGCACAGATGCCTTATTTTCTGTCCGTCTGCTGCAGCAGAGGTGTAGGGAATTCCAAAAAAACCTACATCTTTGCTTTATTGACCTGGTCAAGGCCTATGATACCATCAGTAGGCCTGGGCTCTGGGTTGTTCTTCGTGCTTTCGGAGTCCCTCACAATCTGCTCACGATCATTAAGGACCTTCATGATGGTGAGCGGGCCCGGGTAAAACTACGTGGCAGGGAGTCAGAGCCATTCCCTGTACACCTTGGGGTGCGACAGGGATGTCCTCTGGATCCCACATTATTTAAGATCTATTTTGACCACGTAGTTCGTGAAGCCTTCAATAGCTGTATAGGAGGAATTTCCATCTGGGTTGTGATACAATGGGAGGCTGATCGATGCCCGGGTGCAGTCAAGGGATGGCTCCCTATTTCTCAACCACGTTATGTATGCCGATGATCTGGTAATTGCTGCTCACTCAGAGAAGGAGTTGGAGGCGCTGCTGCTGAACTTGGAGCTTTCCACCAAGAGGTGGGGCCTTACCATCAGCCCCACCAAAACTAAGCACCTGCCTGGGTATTTTGTACCATTGGACACTCCACCCCCACAACTCCCAATTGGTGATACGGCAGTTGTGGAGAGAGTGGAGAGTTTCTCATACCTTGGCAGTGTGCTCATGACTGGCTCCGGTTTAACAAGAGGTCACACTCCGAATCAATCGAGCGGCATTATCTTTTCATCGGTTGCGTAACGCTGTGTGGAAGCTACCTGGTCTCTCGCTCCACACGAAGCTTCAGGTCTTCTCGGCCACGGTCATTCCCTCCCTTCTCTACGCTTGCAAAACGTGGACCTCCCTAATGGAACATCTTCGCCGGTTAGAAACATTTAGGCTGGCCTGCCTACAATCCATTCTGGGTTTAACCAGGCTGGATTGTGTGAGGAGCTCACAAATCCTTGAAAGATCAGGGCAAAGTCCCATCGGTTAGCTCCTTCGGCAGGCAAGGCTGCGTTGGCTGGATCATGTAGCCCGCATGCCCAGCCACCGCATGCCTAAACAGCTTTTGTTCTGCCGGATCGAGGGGTCAAAATGGGCGTGGCACGGGCTAGAGAAGAGATGGAGTGATGTGGTACAGGAGGGTGTGGAGCTGAGTGGACTTACCGATGACTGGTACCAGCGGTGTCAAGATTGGCCTCTGTGGAGGAGGCTCGTGAAGGACGCTACTGGGCAGTTGGAGGGCGGAGGAGCGACGCTCACAACAACGAGCGGAGCGCCGGGTGGCTAAAGCACAGCAAGTTGGCACAGTAGGGGGTACAGGTGGTGCATCAGTCAGTCGTCTCAGTCAGTCGACCCGTGGCATCTGGGTCTCCCCCGTGATCTCCTGCTAGCGGGCGTTCGACACTTCATGTGGCCTCAAGGTGCACATAGCCTGGCACAAGCGTCGTGGTGACGTCACCGCCACTTAGTGGCGAATGGCGGTTGTTGTGTGTGTGTAAGTCGATATGTCTGCGTGTAAGTCGATGTGTGTGTGTGGCTCTATGTGCGTGTGTGAGTCGATGTGTGTGTGTAAGTCGATGTGTGTGCGTGGGTCCATGTGTGTGCGTGGGTCCATGTGTGTGTGTAAGTCCATGTGTGTGTGTAAGTTCATATCTGTGTGTGTGTGGGGCGATGTGTGTGTGAGTCTATGTATGTGTGTGAGTCGATGTGTGCGTGTAAGTCTATGTGTGTGTGAGTCGATGTGCGTGTGTAACTCCATGTGTGTGTCTAAAGTCGATGTCTGTGTGTGTGAGTCCATATGTGTGTGTGTAATTCGATGTGTTTGTATGTGTGTGGGTCGATGTCTGTGTGTAAGTCGATGTGTGTGTGTCTTTTTCGCCCAGGCAACGCCGGGTACTTCCCGCTAGGATATCTATAAATAGGTCCTTTCGATGTTTGAGTTGCTTACTAAGCACGCACGTAAATTAATGTGTGAATGTTCAACTAAATAACCTCGTAAGAGCGGCACAACAACAACAAAAACGGATTCTGACTGGTGCAGACACAACCCCCCCTGCCCTGAAGAAAAATAACTTTACCCACACCCCCGAATATCCAGAACATCACAGCGCCTGTGAGAAAATGAGTCTAAAACGATTCTCAGAGACGCGGCAAAGTCAACGCGGCTTAGTGGCTCTGAGCGCGTGATTTCTGTCGGAGCCGATGTTGGTCCAGCAAATCCCGACCGAGCCACCCTCTCGCATGATGCAACACAACCGCCCGATGGATCGCAGATTAAAACATAATTTCTGCGTAACTACAGTTCATGATTACAGTCATGACATAAGCTTTCGCGAAATTAACCACTTTAATTGCCGCCAAATTGAGCCGTGTTCTTGCTTTTTTATGCATTTTGATTGATAAGTTGCCTTGTTGAAGCTTGACAGGTCTATTGTACTACTTCTTCCCGCAGATGAAGTAACATTTTAACTTTTTGCCACTGTAATATTTTCTCCATTTTATAAAGTCTAAATCAAGGGAGGTATCGCAATCATCATCGTGGTAAAGTATGGTCAAGTGACCCCCACAACCCGAATACTGTGGGGTACCCCTTATCCATCAGTGAATTGGCAAAGGGCTGCACCCGTACTTCACCGCAGCGGAGCTACGTCACCGCAATTGAATGCTGCCCTATTACCGAGCGCTACGGATCACCCCAAGACTTAAAGAGATACAGATTAGTGAGATGAATGAGAGATAAGAGAGAGATGAGAAACTTGGAGACAAGGAAGAGGCACAGATAAGTGCCCGCATATGCCAACGGCATGACGTCACGACGCAATGCGACGTCATCACGCCTGTACGTGCATGACGTGTGACATGGCTCGTTAGCATATGTGCCAATTTTATTAAGCCGTCCGCCAGAAATGTAATTGAAGACCAATGCACGATGCAATTTTCAACCACTGGCCTACCGAGTTTGTACCGAGCTGCTGTTGTGTCAGTGGATGGGAGAGGCTGGGGGGGGGGGACGAGAGCCGATAATTGCTTCTCAACGAGACACTCAATTGTTGTCCTTGTTGAGGCACTGTGTGCCAAAGGTGTTTGATGGCATGGGAACTGTGGCCCGCTGTTTGCCCGCCGCAAACAACGCGTCAACGTTAAAGTGGGCCCTGCCAAAGGCTTGCTGCCTCTCCACTTCGAGTCGTGCAGGACGGGAAAAAAAAATATTGTCACAATTATCACCACCGGTGCCGTCGTTAGCATCGTTGAAGCTACCGGTGAGTGCTCGCCGTGTTCCTCGCATCGGAGTAAAATACACACAAAAGGTGATTTCTGATGGGTTACCAGGCGCTCTTGGTAAGTATCCTCTCCCTCTCTACACTACGGGCTGTCAGTTCAAAAATAAATATTGCATAATGCCTCATTGAGCACTGCAGTAGAAACATCAACTGTTACGTGTTTTTTTTAGGCCATGTTATTAACAAATGTGTTTTGAGTTTTCATTGAATAAGAGTCTTGGAACTCGGCGAAGCTCCCCTGGGTGCCGCGGTGGCAAGATGTTAACTCTCTCGCCCAGTATGCAGAAGGCAGTGGGTTCAATCCCAACTTCGACGCCTGTATATTTGGAGTTTGCATGTTCTCTCTCCCTGTGGTTATGTGGATTTTTATCTGGGTCCTCCGGTTTTTCCCCCCACATTTAGAAACATGCGTTTAAGAGTATTTGGCTGATATTAATTTCCATATGATAAGCCATTAAGTTGAGCTTTCATTTGGGGAGCAGGTCCCTTCTGAAAAAGAGCAACATAGCTCAATAGGCTTTACCGGGTAAAATAAAAAGTTTAAATTTAGTTATATTATCGCAGAGGGCGAAAGCATGACACTCTCAGCTGGGCACCTCTGCCGTAACGGAGGCGGCCGCTCTCTGACCTTTTTGGCTGGAGAGCTGGGCTTGAAGGCCTTCTCCGAGGACTTGGTGGCGCGGGGCGGGTGGGTTGCGCGGGCGGGCTGGTCCGAGCGGTACGGGTTCACGTCGAAGATGTCCAGGGGGTGCAGGTTGAGGCGGAAGGGAGCCCCCTTCACCATCTTCTTGTGGGTCTCCATCTCCTTCTGTAGGCGAGAGACAAAACGCCGCCAGGTGTTCGATTTTCCTCGTCAGTGTCTGTGTTTTTTTTAATACAACACATGTGTAGTACCTGGTAGCAGGTGCCGATTGAAAACTTTCCTCTTTGGGCACACGGATGCCTGAGTGCCACCTCAGTCTTATGTAATGCCACATACTTACATACACAGCTTTCAGCGATCTCACACACTTAGAATAACACGTGTAAAAAAACCAGGTAGTTCATTCTGTCACTCGGAAGGAATATCTTGACGTTTCAGCCGACGGACCTTTAAGATTTTGACATGGCACGTGACGATAACTGATGCATGAACACGCATGGCTGCCTGACACCTTTGCAGCATCTTTAACAGCTCAACGTGGCCATTTTAAAGTTTTTGACGGCTTTATCGCCGCGACGTTTAAACGAATCCATATTAATCGACGAGTGTCCAGCCATTCCCGACATCGAGTACGAAGCCTTGGCCGGTTAATTCGGGTTGAAACATAGTTGTCCACTTTCGCCGCTTTCTTTGTTAATACAAGCAGAGGAGGTCTAAGTAAATTCCCAATGGGGGGGGAGGGGAAGACAAAGGTGTCAGTGTTCTATCTACAGGGTTTCATTGGGCCACTGACACCATTATTTTCTCTCTCTCTCTTTCCCTATTTAAACAGAGGCTCTTGTTTTTACTGAATGTGCCAGGAAGGCTTAAGAGGGCACTTCCACTCCAATTTTCCTTAATGCCATTGTGCACCTCTATTTTCCAAAGTCCGGTCCCATGACTGGGGAACACACAGGTGTGGAATCCGAAGGTAGGAAACCTCACAATAATCCGACGCCTTGTTCTCAAAACAACAAAAAAAGAGTCAAGCTACAGCTGATTTAAATTACACCCCTAATAGTTTTTTTGGATTAGATCGCATAAATGTGTCGTTAAACCCGCCACCACCCGACACAGCCAAATAGTAAAGTTTGTCATGTAAACAAAATGTGCCGATTGATTATATGTTCAGCACAACGATGTGCTCGAGAGTAAACCCACAACATCTACAATTACTCTCCAACACACCGGTGTGCTGACCAAGTAATGAATTGGCACATTTTGTTTATGTGATAAACCTTACTAATTCGCTGTCGGGTAGAGGCGGGTTTCACGACACATTTATATTTACACGATCTAACCCAAAAACCTCGATAATGGATATTGGTGGCGAAAACCTCGTACATGTTAATTACATCGTTTCTGTGAACAGATTTTGCACAGACAGTCCAGGACACGCGTGTGCAGTTTAACATAACTCTGAGGTTAAAGCATCCA
Source organism: Petromyzon marinus (assembly GCF_048934315.1). Classification (NCBI taxonomy): domain Eukaryota; kingdom Metazoa; phylum Chordata; class Hyperoartia; order Petromyzontiformes; family Petromyzontidae; genus Petromyzon; species Petromyzon marinus. The sequence goes on from NC_133707.1 coordinate 154,767, forward strand.
GTGCCTTTCCACGATTATCTTCAAAACCCACTATCTGGTAGTGCCTATGAATAGTTCCGTCCATCTATTTATCTCTGTATCTGTGTCTTTTGTTTTTTTGTCTTTGTCCGCATCGTTCTCTACATATGCCTCTGTGCCTGTCTCTCTGTGCCTCTCGTTGGCAACGTATTTTTTTTTGTTGAGTCCAGGCGCATGAAGTGGCTGCAAAATGTGAATTGTTCAGTTTGTTTTGCAGCCATCTCTCCTGCTGTTTGTCTCACCTGATGATGATTGCTTGTGTTGCGATCGAAACGTCGTGATCTAGTAATTTTATATCCATGTGACTTTACCGAAAGAACCAAAGAGTATGGATTCCGACAGTCACGAAAGCCTCAAATTAAGATTGAATAATGTGTTCCAATTAAGCTAGAATACCTTGTTTATCTTGTAAAAATATATATTTGTGGCATAAATGTTTTTTTTTTCTCTAGGACTTGGCTCAGCTATACCTGGCTTAGAGATCGCGTGGTGGTGGTGGTGCACGCCTGTAATCCACCCACCCGGAGGCAGGGTGGGTGTTGCATCTGCTTTACATTGAATAACAATTCCTTTCCCGGTAGTTTTTAATGGGTTCTTAAGATTCAGTGCTCAAACAATATGAATGCATGGCTGTTTTAAGCCCTACCTTAGTTAAAAAGATTACAGCAGTGACGGTAGTGGTACAGTGAGGGAAAAAAGTATTTGATGCCATGCTGATTTTGTACGTTTGCCCACTGACAAAGAAATGATCAGTCTATAATTTTAATGGTAGGTTTATTTGAATAGTGAGAGACAGAATAACAACAAAAAAATCCAGAAAAACGCATGTCAAAAATGTTATGAATTGATTTGTATTTTAATGAGGGAAATAAGTATTTGACCCCTCTGCAAAACATAACTTAGTACTTGGTGGCAAAACCCTTGTTGGCAATCACAGAGGTCAGACGTTTCTTGTAGTTGGCCACCAGCTTTGCACACATCTCAGGAGGGATTTTGTCCCTCTCCTCTTTGCAGATCTTCTCTAAGTCATTAAGGTTTCGAGGCTGACGTTTAGCAACTCGAACCTTCAGCTCCCTCCACAGATTTTCTATGGGATTAAGGTCTGGAGACTGGCTAGGCCACTCCAGGACCTTAATGTGCTTCTTCTTGAGCCACTCCTTTGTTACCTTGGCCGTGTGTTTTGGGTCATTGTCATGCTGGAATACCCATCCACGACCAATTTTCAATGCCCTGGCTGAGGAAGGGAGGTTCTCACCCAAGATTTGACGGTACATGGCCCCGTCCATCGTCCCTTTGATGCGGTGAAGTTGTCCTGTCCCCTTAGCAGAAAAAACACCACCAAAGCATGTTTCCACCTCCATGTTTGACGGTGGGGATGGTGTTTTTGAGGTCATAGGCAGCATTCCTCCTCCAAACACGGCGAGTTGAGTTGATGCCAAAGAGCTCCATTTTGGTCTCATCTGACCACAACACTTTCACCCAGTTGTCCTCTGAATCATTCAGATGTTCATTGGCAAACTTCAGAGGGGCATGTATATGTGCTTTCTTGAGCAGGGGGACCTTGCGGGCGCTGCAGGATTTCAGTCCTTCACGGCGTAGTGTGTTACCAATTGTTTTCTTGGTGACTATGGTCCCAGCTGCCTTGAGATCATTGTCAAGATCCTCCCGTGTAGTTCTGGGCTGATTCCTCACCGTTCTCATGATCATTGCAACTTCACGAGGTGAGATCTTGCATGGAGCCCCAGGCCGAGGGAGATTGACAGTTCTTTTGTGTTTCTTCCATTTGCGAATAATCGCACCAACTGTTGTCACCTTCTCACCAAGCTGCTTGGCAATGGTCTTGTAGCCCATTCTAGCCTTGTGTAGGTCTACAATCTTGTCCCTGACATCCTTGGAGAGCTCTTTGGTCTTGGCCATGGTGGAGAGTTTGGAATCTGATTGATTGCTTCTGTGGACAGGTGTCTTTTATACAGGTAACAAACTGAGATTAGGAGCACTCCCTTTAAGAGTGTGCTCCTAGTCTCAGCTCGTTACCTGTATATAAGACACCTGGGAGCCAGAAATCTTTCTGATTGAGAGGGGGTCAAATATTTATTTCCCTCATTAAAATGCAAATCAATTTATAACGTTTTTGACAGGCGTTTTTCTGGATTTTTTTGTTGTTATTCTGTCTTTCACTGTTCAAATAAACCTACCATTAAAATTATAGACTGATCACTTCTTTGTCAGTGGGCAAACGTACAAAATCAGCAGGGGATCAAATGCGTTTTTCCCTCACTAGCTAAAGGATTGGAACCACGTCCGAGAGCATGACCATCGTGGAGATGGAGCAACGAAATGAGCTCGCGTGCGGATGCTAGGTGGATTGTTATATTGCAGAACCAGTAAAAAGATGGCAACAACTTGGGGTGGCCTTCATCCAGCAGTGGATTAATCACAGATGTTGATAATGATACTTTATTTGTTTCTATGCTGTGTGACCATTGTAATTTGAACTTTTCTACTTTCCTAGGTGTCCCCTGAAAAAGACTCAATAGACTTTCACCTCGTTGTCAGTAAATAAATGGTCACATATGCATGAGACACCTGCCGAGACAGTACAATTAGGTTGCTTACCGTCTGCAAAGAACTACTCTGAAAATCTCCCCAGTGGGTCTAGCGAGTTAAACAAAGCCACGACATCACCTTTACAAAGGTCACGAATGCGCACGCACGCTCACTCACTCACTCGCACGGTTGGTGGGGGGATCTTTCTCCTGCAAAGCAAGCAAACCAGGTGCGTCATTAAGAGTAACCAAGCCCGAGATAATGTCCCTTTCTTCGGCAATTGCCATGCTAAAGTGCGCAGGCTGAATATTAACAGCTACGAGACTGGGTTGTCTTTCGAGACTCAGCGCGTGGGTTATTTTTGGCCCAGGTGGCCATTAAAGTAATTGGCGAGGTAATTGTTAAACGTAGCTGAGATGCGTTGACTCGTAATTTGACGGGTGAGGCTGCGTAGTTTATTTAAAGTGGCGATCATTTGTTGGAAAGCGTTTAAAAGAGTTTTAAAGAATGTGTTTTAGTTATTGACTCTTTGTCTTTTAGTTACCAGCATCACCGACTCAACTGCGCAACTCGTCAAAATAGTGACTACTCTCCGATGTGTTTCGGGGTTGGACCGTGCGTCGTTCGGCACGGTGTCCGACATTTGTTGTACTTAGTTTGCTGTCGCCCTTCCGCCGCACCTCCGATCAGCACGGCTGGCTACGAACGGTGCTAAGGAAGTTCAACGTACGTGTTTACATTGGGAGCTTCTTTAAGAGCTAAGAAGGCGCTTCCAGCACGTGCGTGGAAACGTCGGACACCGTATCCAACAACACGTGGTACTATCCGACAACACAATCGCAGAGCTACATAAAACAACGGCAAATACCTACGAAGTATTCACGGTAAAGCAAAATCAAAAGAGTGAGAGATTATACCAACGTTCACCAAGTACTGCACTTTCATGGTGACGTTGTTCCTCTCAAGAGGTCGATTGGTTCTATCGGTGTTTTCAACAGTAGCCTTGTTCCATATTGGAATGTTGTCCCAGGCAGTACAAGAATCATTGATAAGATATTTAAGCTTGATTTGATTCTTTCTTCTTCTTAATTGTGTTGTTTATTTACTCTTCAATTGTGCATTCTTAAATATAGGTGATTGTTTGTTTTTGTCAGGATAAGTCAGTTACGATCCAAGTCTGCCTCTCACCGGTTACCTGGGTGAATAGCTGGCTATGTCTTCAATCCTGGCCAGTTGGCTCAAAACTCAATACATGCAATATAATTATGATGCAGAGTGTGCAATCTCACTGGCTGAATCAAATGTATTACTGTCGTCGTTACATGCAGTGGAAAGCTACACGCAATGGCGCTACTCCACGGAGTACCGGCTGCTTTCTCTGGCGAAAGTGCCATCGTGTGACGTATAAACATCAACATTTTATAATGGATCAGCGATTGTGATTGGATTGCCTCATCTCCTCACATATCAGAAGCTAAGCAAGGGTTGAGCCTGGATAGTCCTTCAACCACGATGCACGCCTGGTTGTTATAGGTGGCTGTGGCACTGTGCTATGTGGTGGTGGCCTGGCACAAGCGTTGTGGTGACGTCACCGCCACTTAGTGGCGGTTGTTGTGGTGGTGGTCCCCATAGGGTGCTCAAGCAAGATCTTAAACTAAAAACATTTTTTTATTTTACCAGTTAAGGCTCACTGAGCTATATAGCTTTTTTCAGAAGTTACCTGGCCACAAATGATAGCGCAACGAAGTTATCACGTGGAAATGTATGGCGACCAAATAAATGTGCAGGGAAATACTGGAGGACCCAGAGAAAAATCCACTCGACTATGGGGAGAACATGCAAATTTCCAAAAAAATCAGGCATCATGGTCGAGATCAAAACCACGACCTACTGCATACCAGGTGAGGGAGTTAACATTTTCCCACCACGGCACTCTCATAATAGTTGTATTGTATGCCTATGCTGTAGTATACAGTAGATCTATGCTACCACGGCTATGCTACCTGCCTTCATAAAACCATCCACATTAACCAGCATGGTGGGGTATGGTCAAATGTCCCCCTGGGGAGGCCCTCATCCAGCAGTGGACTGACAAAAGGGCGGTGCATGTACATATAGAAGTACACAGCATAACTATACGTACATATACAAGTATGTCCAGCTTTCATTCGCAAGAACTGAGCTTTTGTTAAAGCCTGATGATGTTGGTTGTAACCTCCGGCGAAACGTTCTACAAATATTGTCAATAATTTGCTAACTTTTTAACACTCCTCTGGTTTTGCTCATAAACCACATCAATTGGCATGTTTGCCCGCGTGACAACTTTATTTTATTGGCTCAGTCGGGTGTTGGAGGGTTATAATACAAAAAAAAAACACTGACATTATACTGGCACGATCTGACTTGAAATAAACTAATTAGGAATCGATTTTTTTTCAGCATTTTCTTCCACACCAGCACCAAACCTCCTATCTCTCTCTCTTCCTGCTGCTTTTCATTTGAAGCACTGCTCAGTGTTGCCCATGGTAACAATCCTCAGGCGAGTTTGCCCCACTGATTGTCTGCCCAACCACCCTCATTGTCACGTGTGGCAGTGAACACGTGCGAAGGTCTCCCCCTTGTGGGTAGTGACGCCTGCGTCCGTACCGAAGTGCGGCTGCCGTAGCTGGGGAGCTGCTGCGCAGCAGTTAGCGGCACAGTGCAACGAAACCCGGCAACCCGAGTTCGATTCACGATCACGACTGATAGCAGTGGCGATTATCTGAACTGGTCCAGAGGCCTTCCCTAGGTCGACCCGGCCTTGACCACCTGATGCGGTGCGTAAACATTAGCAGTGGGAAGACAAAGGTGGACCTGCGTGGTGTTGGGACACCCACCCCCTCGTGTGCCGTGCCGGCCTTCGTAGGTGCTACTCGCTAACAGAACTTGTCCCAACAGTCTGTTAAAGGGTGCTGCAGCAAGTAACGATGCATTGATATGTGAGTTGAATTGATGGCTCAAATCCCGATACACATGCTCGAATTGTAGGTATGAGAATAAGTAATTTTCTACTTTTGCAAAGTAGATGCTACAATCACATTTAGGTTCATAGTGTGAAGAAAATGGCACAAATGAGACAGAAACTAAAAATAATTCATTCCACGCTATAAGCAACCTTGTTGAGCTATCATTTGTGGTCAGGTCGCTTCTGAAAAATAGCTATATAGCTCAGTAGGCCTTACCTGGTAAAATAAAAATAGGTTAATAGTTGAGTTTAATTGTTTAAGTTACAAACGCCAGAAGTTCAAGAGAAGAGAAAATCGGCACTATAGAGTACTGATTTCAGAGAATGAGCTTTTCCAGATTCGTGATCGAAGGTCGTGTTCTCTGGATTATAAGAGGCACTCATTCCCCTGTATTTCAGAGCACAAAGTTGGGCAGGTGTCTTCCAATCTGGTAGTTGTGTGCCTGAGATCAGACTGTTATGACATAAATTGAGAACGTGCACAAGCTTAGGGTGTATCTTAATTTCTGTAGAGTCTTATAACTTAACTATTTTTACTCTACTCTTTGGGTCTTTCTTTGTTATTTTTATTTTACCAGATGAGGCCCACTGAGCTATATAGCTCTTTTTCAGAAGCGACCTGACTACAAATGATAGCCCAATTAAGTGGCTCATCATGTGGAAATTTATAGCAGCCAAATACTCTAAATAATATGGAGAATACGGTAGTCAAGCAATTGTGATGAAACAATTTTCATTGTCTCATCACCATGCAGGTCTTTAGCATTTGTTTTAAAGTACAATGAATGGATCACCCTCATCAACATGGCTCAATTCCAGGAGGCACACATCAGCGAGTGCCCGCACACAAACGGTACCTTAGCTTGCATCACCGAGAGTTCCGTGGGTTTCGTTACATCTGGGTAATGAACGAACGGCTGGTAAATTTCCATACGATTCTCAAAACAGGAGCAAGAATACTGAAAACAACTTTGACCTCCAGATTAATGTTTCACCAATCGGTGCCGCGACTGACGAAGCACCACTGTTGCATAGAAACACATGGCCTAGGGTTTGTTTTTAGAATGCGTTTTATTTGGAAAATTATTTTCTAACGAGCGTAGAAATCTGCGTGTGAGCCGAATGTACTTGTTCACTGCGTGCCTCATGAGGCTATGCTGAACCTCTTATAACAGGTGACGCACAGCAACTCGCTCACTTGCGGCTGACAATTCAATTGGGATATTAATTAAAAAGAGGTTTGTAACGCATCGTTATAAGCTCTCAGCCACGTGTGACATGTGCTCTTTGGAATAACTCAGCCAGAATTTGTTGTCCAGTTGGAGCCAGAGTTCACCTACAGGGTAACGTTTGTTACCGATTACTTAATTGCTTACCCTGCGGATCTCTTTTGCGCGGTCGTACGGGTCCGGCATATATGGAGGCAGGGATCCAATCATCACCTGGGGGTACCTGTCACCAAAAAACGAACATTTACATTCCACAGAGACACCTTCAAGAAATGGCCTATGACCAAATGTATGTATGTTGAACTTCTTTCGCACCGTACGTAGCCAACCGTACAAATCACTTGAAATGTGCCTGATTTAATCAGATCTCAAAAACGAAGCAGGTTTGAGCCTGGTTAGTGCTTGGAAAGACGACCAACATGAATAACAGGTCGATATACGCTACGGGGTTCTGTGGGCAGCAGAGGGCAGTGCAGCAAAATAATTGTACTGTAATCTTTGGGTCTTTCAATGAAGTCACGTAGATAGGTTCAAAATGAATAAAAAATAAACAAAAAACCACGACGTTTCAATCGCAACACAAGCGACCGGCTTCAGCTGGAAAAAAGAGGGGAAAACTCCAAAAGGCAAGCTGTTTTTAAAGGTTTAAGACGGGCGTAGTGTAAGTGTCAGAGTGAAGTGGGCGGGGTACAGGTGTCCTGGGGCCAGCACACCGCACTTGCAGTGTGCCCAACAAGCACAACAAGTTGTTAATTTCCCACATTAACATAACCATCTCCACTTGTGCTGGCCCCAGGGCACCAGTAACCCACCTAATTCAATCTGAATTCCTGCAGTCACGAAAGCTTTTAAGTCAAAATTGTACTGTACTTCTATGCTCCCCGCCTTGGCCAATCCGCATCGACCAGCATGGTGATGTATGGTCGAATAACCTCCACCACATGCACGATGTGGATTGACAAAAAGGCTGTGCCTGTTCACAAAGGCTGTACGTGTACACAACGGGTTTGTTTGTTAGCAAAGAGGTAAGTGTGTTTGTTACTTAGCCAAGCCGTCACAAACTCAACTATTTGAGTGTTGCAGTCGTTTGGCATTTTTTCCTTACCATCTGAATGTCTCACGGACATTAAAGCCGCAGTCACATCACCATACGTGAGAGCAAACCACCTCGAGTCTAAACATAACAGATCAATTCTAGATTTGAAGCTTTCGTGACTGCAAGGATCCATACTCTTTGATTCTATTCGGTAAAGTCACGTAGGTAAAAAATAAAATAACAAAAATCACGACGTTTCGGCCACAACACAAGTGGCCTTCATCAGGTGAAGGGACCGTGCTGTCATGAGGACAGCGTTGGAGAGAAAACAGCCAAGCCCAGGTCGCGTCCTTTAAGCTGTGTGGGAGGAAGCAAAACGCTTTGACAAAGGAATTAGCATAAAAATTAGCATGATGTACGTAGGAGGTGCATGGGCCATGATGGACCAGGAGCGGGTGGGGACCATGACGGACCAGCAGCGGGGGCGGAGTAGAGTGAGTGAGTGAGTGGAATGAGTGAGTGGAGTGAGTGAGTGGAGTGAGTGGAGTGAGTGGGTGGAGTGAGTAAGTGAGTGGAGTGAGTGGAGTGAGTGGAGTGAGTGAGTGGAGTGAGTGAGTGGAGTGAGTGGGTGGAGTGAGTGAGTGGAGTGAGTGAGTGGAGTGGAGTGAGTGAGTGGAGTGAGTGAGTGAGTGGAGAGAAATAAGCAGCTGTGAAAGTTTGGGATACCACTACTTGAAAAAAACAGATCAACTCCCGAAAGTTTAAGTAGCCACAAAGCTACAATGACCAAAAAGTCCACCTGAAGAGGCTTTCATTCACCAAAACTTAAAATTATCATGAAAAAAAAACCCTCATCGCCAGGCAGCATTATGCATATCCGCCTGTGCTGTCCGCCGAAGTTCCCTCAACCTTCTATCTGTTACCACCTTCTTAGTCCTAGGTCTTCCGTCTTCCTCTTTTCAATCTTCCAGAAAACACAAATTAAAGAACATTCAGGGTATTTAAACAGTACCTTACTGAGAGACGATGAGGTGCAACACGGAAAAAAAAATCTGGTTTCAACTGCCCACTTGTCCATCCGTACCCATATCCAGTTCCTTTCTTCGGTGGGTTCGTGACAAAGTTCCTCCCCGGCGCGCTGTATGGCTTCTTGGGGAGCTGGGCTGGACTCAAGGCTGGGATCGGGCCACCCAGCGTGCCGTAATAACTGCCCAGCCCAGACCTGTGCACACAGCGTAGGTTACTTAATAACATCAACGATACTCTGGTTCTTTCGGTAAAGTCACATAGGTAGAAAAATAAAATAAAAAATAATATATCACGACGTGTCGATCGCAACACAAGCGGTCAGGTTATCGGTTCAGCAGTTCTACTGCTGGATTTTTTTTTCCGCTTGAAGACGACCGCTTGTGTTGTGATCGAAACGTCGTGATATATAATTTTTTGTTTTATTTTGCTACCTACGTGACTTTACCGAAAGAACCAAAGAGTATGGATTCCTGCAGTCACGAAAGCTTAAAACCAAGATTGAACATCAACGATATCGTAACGGCACATTTACCACATTTTTTTACATTTACCACATTGGTAAAATGTCAGCTGACCGTCTTGGCGGCTGGCCAAAAATATTAAATTCTGGATCTCACACACTGGTGGGACAGAGCTCTGACATCGTTATAATTGTTAAGGTGTTTACTTTGTTTGACACAGGGTTATTCTGAAAATAAGTGACTTTTAGCCGCCACGGGGTCTCATGTCAGAATCTATTAATCCTGGAGAAAGCCGATGAGCTGCAAAGCTCTTTTTCAGTTGGGGTGCGGGGTCAGAAAGTTACAACAATAAAAAAAACAATAGGAGTGTAAAGTATAGGTAAGGTAAGCAAATCACTAAAAATAAATACATATAAATAGAGAAAGTATATAAGTTCAAATTGCATAAGTACACCAATTCCTAAGCTTGGGTAAGGCAGTAAAACAACAGTAAAAGCAGTTGCAGATCATACTAAGACAACACAAAGTCTCTCAATAAAAATATGGTAATATATAAATTCTATGATTCTAATTGTTTACATTTTCGTTACACATAAAATTCGTACAAGTATTTTAAGCTATCAGAACTACCCAGTCGTTCACATGGACTAAACAACGGCATGACATCACCAGATGAATAAACGTATGTAGTATTGTGGCACGGTTGTAAGGAGTGATAAGTAACGAACTCTGTTCCCTGTCGAATTTCACCTCTTCATAGCCCAGGTGCCTGGGCTCCTCTGGCCCATGAGCCCCAGTGCAGTTGCACGGCCTGCACATTCAACAGCTACGCCACCGAGCGCACGGTTATATTCCAGCTCTACGGCCCACGTTGCCTCGACCACCCAGAGACTCACGGTTTCTTGGGGCAGCTGCTCGGCAGCAGGGCCTTCCCCAGGTTCTTCTTGGCCTCCTGCAGGCGCCGCTGGCGGCGGATCTTGATAGGGTCGCTGTAGGCCTCGCCCTGCATGACGCGTGTGAACCCTTGCGAGAAGTACCCGGCCGGGAGCGCTGAGCGCGACTTGGGTCCCTCCGTCAGCATCTGGCGGCCGCGGTTGGCCGCCGCGTTGAACGCCTCTGTTGGGCACGCAGCAGGGGCCCACCGCCCGCATCAACCACCGCGAATAGGCACCGCTGCGACATTGGAGGAATGGGTAGCACACTGGACGTGTAACCCAGAGGTTGCTGGTTTGATTCGAATTCCCAGCGTGGCAGTTGAAACAATAGAGCAAGTTTTGTTTTTATCCCCCCCTCCCCACCACCTCTGTACACCCAGCAGTATACATGAGTTCGCTGCAGTGCGTTGATTGGCACGTCGCGTGTGGTGGGGTAAAGTGTGGGTACTCCCATCTCTTCCAAGACGTATGGTCATCATGGAAGAGTACGCTAAATACCCTCTAGAGGGGCTCTAGAGCATCCTTTCGTGAAGGCCTTTCCACCAGCAGTGGTGTGAGCAATTAATTACCGGGCTGCATCTTCACCTGATGGAGTGTCTTTTTGGTTACATGGGAGGAAACCGGAGTGCCCAGAGGAAATCCACACACCTGGAAGGGGAACTAACAAGGGTCAAAAATCTACTTGCTGTACTGCCATTCACTCGAAACCTCAAAGCCATGCAGGAAGGTGCCTAATGCGTATCACAATCTCTGTACGATTCCACTAAACCCAGCTATAGAGCAGTGCTGGTTGGTAGCGTTACACCACCACGCCTGGCCATTTGAGTGTCTAATTCACTTCGCTCTGAACCTGGTTATATCTTTGTTTGATTCCCAGCTGTGGCCAACATTATCCCCCTCAGTCCCCCCCACTACCCGACTTCACCAACCTTCACTCACCAGTACGATCGTTGTGTGGTCAGTGTGCCAAATAACAATCCCCATGATGCACAGCGTGCGGAGGCCCTCCTCCAGCAGTGGACTCACAAAAAGGGTTATGTGTGTGTATATGTGTGTATGTATGCATGCAAGTGTCAAATAAAGGTCGTGTAGTTAAAGAGTGCAGAAGCCATCATGCGGACGAAGAGATGAAAGTAGAGAGAGAGGCCAGAGGGAGAGATGAGTCAACTCAAGGGAACAGCAGAAACGAGGCGCTGGCACTGCGAAGTTTTTTGTAATTTCCCCAACTTTTATCCCAAAGCCATGTATATATGTTGAACTTCTTTTGCACTGTACGTAGCCAATCGTGCTAATCGGAGGTGTGGGGGAAGGACAACAAACTAAACACAAATAGCAGTTATCAAGAAATGAGTTTTCAATCTAGATTTAACAGTGCATAGCTCCAGTGGCTTCCTAATATCGAAAGGGGAAGGGCGTTCCAGACGACCGCTGAAGCACATCTGAAAGCGCGCGATGTAGTGACCGCCTTTGTTCGATGGCCGGCCAAAAGCCGCTGTTGCGAGGATAACCACCGGAGTTCGGGTGATGGTGATTTATACTCCTTTACGAGATCAGCAAGGTGTTGTGGTTCACTTGTGGCAAGCAAATGTGAGTAATGAGTGTGACCTGTGATGTGAGTGAGCGAGCGAGTGGCACGCACTGTTGAAGCTGGACTTGTATTTGTCGCCGATGCTGATGTAGCCCAGCTCGCTGAAGAGCCCCACGCGCTCCATGTCCGTTTTACCGTCGCTCGGCATGGCTGGGCTGTGTGCGACCCTTGTCGCCACGCGCACAAACACTCGCAATATATACACACACAAGCACTCACATGCATATATATGGTACAGTTAATATATTTACAAAGATCTCCCCCTACAGCGTTAACATTGACCAGCGTGAACTATCGTTAAATAATCCTCACAACCCGTTCAGCTTGGGGAGGCGCTCATCCAGCAGTAGATTGACAAAAGGGCTGCACGTGTACGTACATGCCGTAAATACACAATGCAACTGTGCAATACGAAGCTCAAAGTATTATAGATCCCCAGGTATTACTGAGCAGCGGTCAATGGTTGAGGTTAAAACTGTACTTACCTTTTATATGCCACAAGAGGGAATGCCAAAGGACAGCAAGTAGAGCACGACAATATATACACTTTAGCTGTAGCTGCTGTAGCGGTGGTCACATTTTAAACGTGACAGCATCGGGGAAGTTAAGTTGCCACTGCCGTGATGGTTGTTGTAACAATAGGTCTGCCTTGTTGTGGCTCTGTTGCCTTGGTAGCAGCATTGCTTGGTAATAAGTTCCATAGCAAAGACATGATTTGGCATACCTTAATACACACACACTCACATGTAGGAGTACTGTCTAAAATGCACATGGCCTTATCAATCCATTGTTGGACGTAGGCCTCACGGGGGGTTTTATTTCACCATACTTCACCATGCTGGCCAGTGCCAGTCGGTGGAGGGGGCCACTGATGTTAGCCACGACCGGTAATCAAACTCTCACGTTGCCGGGTTCACAGCACGCGGGGCGCGCGCGCTAACCACTCCACCAGCCACTTCACCCACACAAGTACTGTACTGAAGTATGTGTGCATCTTTGATTCATTTGCTCTTAGGCAAGAGCTGGATGTCCGCCACAAATCTGTCTGTCCGCCTGATGATGCTAGTTGTAATTACTGGCGAAACGTCGTATTCAGATTGTAAATGCTGTGGATTTGCTCTCCAACATACCGGTGTGCTGTACTAGTAACGAATTGGCATGTTCTGTTTACGTGACAAACCCCTTACTAAATGGCTACATCGGGTGGTGGGTTCAACGACAAATTTCTATTTATGCGATCTAACCCAAAAAACCTATATTAAGGCAAGAGCTAAATAGGACAATATTTATTTGGAAGTGACTTCTGCCACCGGATTTTTTGTTTATATCCAATCATAAACAAGGTTATATTTATATCACAGACCTTCCTCGGGTTTCACTGTCTTCGCGAAATGAAGGGATGCCACTTGTTTCGTTTTCATGTATGATTAACGGGTTATGGTTGTGGTTTATTGTTAGAGTTTATGGTTAGGTGTTTATCAGGGTTCAGGGCTTAGGTGTCACTGTTATGGTTCAGGGGTTAAAGTCGTGTTACACTTAAGATTTCGGTATATGGTTCAGGGTTAGTAGTTAGGGGTCTGGGTGTAGGGTTTCGAGTTACAATTATGGTTACGGATTAGGGGTATGGGTTTAGGTTCGGTTTAGATTCGTCACAAATCTGTGGGAATAGTAGTCTAAGTTTACTTGTGTTACAAATGGAGTAAACAGCTGTTAAGTCTTCATTGGTTGTCACTTGTTGGTCCAGGCCACCTTTCAAATATAGACTTGAAGAGGTGGTGTCGTTGAAGTATCAATGAGCTTTTAGCTGGTAAAATCAAGCCTATTGATAAATCAATTTCCTTCTGTACAACCCAAGTGAGACAAACATCAAAACAGTGCCTATTAAAGTGGAGCCACCTGCTGCAATTGTTGGTATTAGACTTTTAGATGCGGCTACGCTCGCGATGCCAGTCCAACACCACCTCTTGTTAAAAGCTCCAGTCGATGAGAGATTGCTCCTTCTCCACTGCTGCCCGTGTGTGACCACACTGCAAGATACACCACATGTGTTAAAATCCAGGCACGAGACTTTATTTTCCGCCGCCGGTCTACGTCTGCACCTTCGGGACATAAAATCCCTTTGGCTCACGCCTCCCGATCTAGATATCTAAATCATCTCAAGCCTCCCGTACATGCCGTGACTTGTGTGTGGTCTCCCACCACTCTGAGCCTATCCCCAACCCTCAACCCTCTGTGAAAACACACTCCGTTCAGCTGGTGGCCCTTATATAAGCCTCTTCCTCCTTATGCTCACCTTTCGTTTCGTTCCCTTTCACATGATTTCCCATCCGAGCTCTCCTCTCTTCCCCCCTTTTCCATACGTTCTCTCGATCGATAACTTTTAAGTCGAGATTGCTGTCCCTCTCTCCCGCGCATCCGATTAGCACGGTTGGCTACGTACGGTGCGAATGGAGTTCAACATACACACACATTTTGATTTAAAGCTTTCGTGACTGCAGGGATTCATATTCTTGGTTCTACGTGACTTTACCGAAAGAACCAAGAATATATACACACATTATGATTTAAAGCTTTCGTGACTGCAGGTTCTACGTGACTTTACCGAAAGAACAAATAATATACATACACACATTATTACCCTGCACCTCTTCGCGTGCTGTGCCACAGGTAACAAAAAAATGCGTCTCCAGACAAATACAAAATGCGCGTTATCGTATAACCATATGAATTGATGATACGGTGATGCTACATACTTCGGTTTAACACGTAGGATTTCGCGACCAATATCATCCATTATAGAGGTTTTTCGAGTTAGATCGCGTAAATATATAAATGTGCAAGAGCGCAGAAGCGTGGTCACCACATCTACGCCTTTATATAAGGAACGAAACAGGAGGACTTCTCCACAAATCTGGCTGTCGCCTGATGAAGCTAGTTGTAATCACTGGTGAAACGTCGTACTCGGATTGTAAATGTTGTGGCTTGGCTCTCCAACACACCGGTGTGCTGTACTAGTGACGAATTGGCCACGTTATGTTGACGTGACAACCCTTACTAGTTGGCTATGTCGGGTGGTGGCGGGTTTTAACGACACATTTATATATTTACACGATCTAACCCAAAAAAACCTGAGCCCTAAGAATAGATAACAGATAAGTCAATGAATCATTATTTCATATACTCCATCCAATAATCTATGCTAATTGAAAGTATGTTACGGTAATAATGTAACCTTTTACTGATGTTTCCTATTCCAGTAATGTATTAAATAATACGAATAACGGTCAATAAACTTCTGGATGATATAACAGAAGACTAAATACTCTTTGGTTCTTTCGGTAAAGTCACGTAGGTATAAAATAAAATTAAATACAAATTTCTCCCTTGTGATGGGACTTTTAAACATTTTTTTTATACCTACGTGACTTTACCGAAAGAACCAAAGAGTGTGGATTCCTGCATTCACGAAAGCTTCAAATCAAGAGAGAAAAACTGAATGTTTTCCTGTAACGATGAACATCCTCACCGTGCGTTGTTGTCTCCGAGTGAACGTTACTGGCCGTTTGCCTTCTTGTGCAAGGTTGTGATTTTGGAAAACTGAATAAAGTGTTGCAAATCAACACCCCAACAATTGTGCCTGAATAATGATTAAGTTTTCATCACTGAATTTTACCCGCTACGACACGTGACACTGTGGCTCAGAAACACAAGACAACGGATAAGCATTTCACAAACGTGTGGACGTGCGCGAAGCAGTTCCGCGCCTTGGATTACGCTCGAAAGAGACTAGGGGAGGAACCACGTGAATTGTAGAGCAAGTTGGAGAGACTTCGTATTTGACCGCTTATTGACTTTGACTTTGGCAGGACACGGCTAAAAGGGACGATGACCGGTGGTCGAGACCAAATGACGGGAGTTTCTAGCCAAAGGTGAAGAGAGAACGCGGCCGAGATGACATCCGCCGCGGAGATAGAGCGATGTAATGAAGCTCGTGCGCACGTGCTTATAGATTGTAGCATCGCAAGGCAGGCTTGCACACCTGTCAACCTCTTATCAGTGCCCTACCTTATCACAGACCAATTCAGAACTTATTAGTCACCCCGTGCCCCTTATGAATCTCAATGTTCATCCTACAAAGTCCCATCACAAGGGAGAAACACAAATAGACAAAACGTTTGCCCGTATTGAAACGGCTGTACGCCGCATGGACCTGAAAACTAAATTTCCTTATACAAGAATAAGGGTTAACCCGTATGGGTTGACAGGTATGGGCTTGGGTAGGCAGGGTAGACTGACTTATGACTGTATTCCAAGTCTCCCTTGAAAAAGATACTTGGTATCGTATTGCCGTTGTCCCGTTCGCCTGTTGGCGTTCTCTGCCAAAGAGGCTATCTCTTGTATCGGCCAATCAGTTTCAACGACAATGCATACAGATCATTATCAACCAAGTTCGTTTGCATGTTTTACCATAAGCATGTGTGACGAATGCTGACTTGATGCCTTGCAATAGGTGTCCATTCGATGCTTAAGCATCTTAACGCCTGTATTATTGCAGCAAAGGGTATAAAGCCTATGCTTTTATGTATATAAAGTATGTAGAGTATAAATCTTGACTTCAAGCTTTCGTGACTGCAGGAATTCATATTCTTTGAGTCTTTCGGTAAAGCCACGTAGATTTCGCCGAAAGACCCAAAGAATATGTAGAGTATTCCGAACACGTGGATGTTGGGACACGTGTTGGGGGGGTTGAAGCGCGCGTTCCGAACCTACACACTCGCCACGTGCTCACACAAATTCCGTAACGCCAGCGTTTCCCAACATGTGCCTCTCGGACACCCGTCCCCTGGTGGCTCGCGGAACAATAAAAATAACATCCTCACCAAGGCTAATACACAATGTCACATAACTAGCAGCGCGTGGTTTGGTCCGCGAAATATTTGGAGGTTTTACAAAAGTGGTGGGGATTCACACACTCGAAACCGGGTTGGTAACCGTCCCCCCCACAACCGCAATTACCGCACGCGCACCGCCTCCGATTCCCCACGGCTAATAAGCGCCGTTGTCCCCCCACCACCCGTCGCTCGTACACGCGGCCCGCTGCTGTCGGCCAATCGGAGCGGCTCACGGCAGGCCCGCTGCCGAAGCGCGCTGGGAGATTCAATCGCTCGGAGTTGCCGCTTAGCGGGAGAGCGCGGTGGTCGGGGATGGTTTTGTTGTTTAAAGACAGCAACAACAAATGTACGAGTGAGCGATTACTCTCTATCTTTTTGTTATAATTTCAATGCAAAGTTCAACTTCGAGTTGCGCCTAATAATATTTATTCAACAAAAAAGGTGAGTTGAAGTGATTCGGGTCGCGTCAATGCTGCTGCTGGTGGTGGCCAGAGTCGGGCTTGAAACGCGAGGCCCGGGCTGTAGGCCGCGCGGCCTTAACCTCCCCACAACCCACGCGCCACCCACGACTAAAATCTAAAAAGGAGAGAGGAATGTGTAAGGCGTATTGAGAAGGACCACCAGCATCGATGACGACACGGGGCAGTGATGATGCGACGAGGCCGTGTGTGTTGCGAGCGGTGCTCGGCGGGTTGGTTGTTGCATCGCACAGCGTCGTGAACGATGGCGGCTTGGCGAGGCCCGCGTTGAGCGGTAGACTTGACTGCTCGCTGCTGCTGCAGTTGATGATGATGAACATGGTTATAATGCATCGCCGAAGCGATTGTGCACGCGACACAAGGACGAGAGAGCCAGTTGTGGACAGTGGTTGTCTGCGTGGAAAATGGACCTGCCCGTGTTTAATATGGAATTCACATTGCTGGATTATGATATTATGTACGCCATTGCCCGATTGAGCGGAGAAGCATAGTTTTTTTTTACCTCGGGCAACGTGCTTGACTATACACGATTGTAGAATTATTTAAAACCTCTGAAATCGATCAAATGGGTACATTGTGGAGCAGCACCGGTGCGACGTGGTGCCTGTCATAGGAATGTCGAATTTGCACCAATGGCTGAGTGAGGGCCTTAGATCGTGAGCCTCGGTTAATTCATTTCTGGACGAAGGCTCTCGAGGGCTTAAGTAGGTGCTTTGTATTAAACAGTCAAAATTACGGACATTATTGCAAAGTTATTTAACGTGTCGTGCGTGTACTGTCGTGAAATGGTGTCACAAACAATGTGCGCAGAATACCGAATGGTACTTAAAATTACATAAATTTCGATTTGCCACCTCGTGCAAAGTCAATGTTTTGGGTGCATACATTCTTGTAAACAGGGTTATTAGCCCAAAAGAAACCACGTAGCTTTGTATCAACTTTACGTGCACATAACGACTAATTCTTTGAGATTTTTCAATGGAAACGAGGCTACTGTATCGTGAACTGTGATTAGAATTGAAGCATGTATTGTGTGAGATAAAGCTGCAATTATGTCAGTGGTTATCTATGTCAGGGCCATGACGGATATTTTGAAGGTGGGGTAAGACACCTACGTAGTCGATACGTATGTTATTTGGGAAGCCATTGGATTGCATTTCATGAACGGTGTCATTTCATCATTTACACCATCGAGAGTGGCATTTATTAACATTGCACTTTAGTTAAAGTAATGCATAGGCATTCATATAATTATCTAGGCAGTACGAGCATGAGGTGCCAACTTTGGGCACAGCAGGAAATTGTTTATTTTTGTACATACGGTTATGTTGATTTGCAACATTGCTGTTAAATGCGGGTAATGTGCCCTCGTCGTTATCATCATTATTAAATCTCCCAGGGTTTTACCACCACTGTAATGGCACTCCTGATGACAACATCCAGCAAAAGGCAACAAACCACAACTACAATTTCATTGCTTAATTCCCTTTCGCAGTGTTATAGTTTGTAGAGTAGTTTATTACATTATTAAAACGAAACTAAACAATTTTTTATCTTACCAGGTAAGACCCACAGAGCTATATAGCTGTTTTTCAGAAGCGACCTGGCCACAAATGATAGCTTAACGAAGTGGCTTATGGCGAAATGTAAAGCAGTCAAATACTCTTAAAGGCATGTTGATTCTAAATGTGGAGGAAAAAACCGGAGGATCCGGATAAAAATCCACGTAACCACGGGGAAAACATTCAAACTCCAAATATACAGACGCCAGGGTCAGGTTCGTACCTACTACCTCCTGCATACCAGGCGAGGTAGTTAACATCTCGTCACCGTGGCACCCCAGCAGTGTAGAGCTAGACACAAAAATACAAAAGAATATCAAGTGGAATTCACCGATTTCTTTTTGTGTTGTGCTTGCAAGTCACGTCTTTGCCAGAAAGTCTTCGACGACAATGGCGCAGTATGGAGGACAGAAGAACCCTCCGTGGGCAACGCAGTTTTCTACCGGCGTTCCCCAACCCTGTAAGTGTGTGCTTTATCGTCGTAATGTCACCGTTTGTGTTTACATTGTTTTACATTTGTTTTATTTAATGAGCACTAATTATAATCCTCTACCGGATAAAGGTCTCCCCGCACAGTATTGTTTATGGAGGTTGCTTAACCATATTGCACGTAGCTTGTGAGTATGGCCAGTTCAGATATCATTCACCACAGATGTTAACCGTGGTGGGAATTGAACTCTGGTCAACAGGACTTCTAGGGCAGTGCATCACCGGCACACTCCAGTATTATGGTATTAATAAGAAGCACAGCGATGGCCCTTCGTCCCTCTTGCCATCGAGAGCCACAGTGGTGAGATTTTGAGCCATCGCAGAGCAAGTGACTTTATTCACTCTAGACACGTGTGGGGCAGGCGGTCTGTCTTCTCCCGTGTTTGGAAAAATACGGAGCTGGACAAAAACAGTGAATTTTATATGTTCACTGAGGTCTTTGTGTGTACCTGTTTACATATTTACTGTTTTTCCATACACTTGCACGTGCAGACACATTGTGTCATTTTCCATTAATTCCACCAATACGATATTGCTGTACAGCAATAAAGAATCCAATTTATGGAATGTAATTATTTATTTGTATACCCACAAAATTCTCGGTCACTTTCAAAACAAATTTTCATGAGCATTATATTTTTCAATGTGTGGTGCTTTTATTAATTACGTTTTTTTGTGTTCTGTAGATAACTTGGTATGTTTTCTATCAACACTTTAAGATGTTTTCTTGTTCATGTTTCTGTTTGTTGCAGCTGCACCCGATTCAAGAGCCAAATGGCTCACAAGGCTATACCCAATAAATAAATGAAACTGAAAAAAACCTTAGTAATATGTACTGTTGGCCCATCGGGATATGAGTTTCGTATTACGCAAGCTTGTATGCATGCTTATGTGCACACTTTAGCCGGGACAAATAACCCGCCATATTCATTATTCACACTGCCTTGTGATGGTATCATAATCTGCTTTTTGACTGTTCCTTAGTGAGAAACATTTGCATTATTATCATTGAAGTGTTTTTAAGGGTAGTGACAGGTCGCAGAGGACTTCTGTAATATATAAATGAGTTGCTCCTGGATAGTGTTTGGATGGGTGACTCGCATGCATAAAAGATATTTCATAAGCTAATTGTGGAGCTACATTGTCAGCAGAGGGATGTGCAGCATATTTACATTTTTGGTCGAAACTTTCTTATTCTATGCTCCCCGGCTTCACACACCTACAATAACCAGCGTGGTGAAGTGTGATCAAGTATCACGAATGACCTACACTGCGCGGGCATGCTCTCTGCAGCTCTGCAGCAACAGACTTCGCTTCTGGGCGTGTCGCCTGCTCTCTATGGCCAGCAATCGGTGGGAATTGCCACCGGCATGGGCACTCAGGCCACCGCCGCCTACCCCATCGCACAGACGGCTGCGGTTCTGCAGCAGCAGCAGCAACAACAACAACAGCAGCAGGTGGCAGCTCTTCAACAGCAACAGCAAGCTGCCGTGTTGCAGGTAATCAGCCAGTGCAGGCAATGAGATCTCTTGATACTCTACTCTCAGTTAAGGCTAAATTGTTGACACCATGTACTGTGAGTAGTTACTTGGTGATTGCAAGTTTGACTTGTGTCCCCCATGCATATTGTGACCTCTGACCTGTGGCCTTTGTAGAAAATACACTTCAGATAGTCACGTGTAAATTTTAATAAATGGCACCTATACATTTGCTAAAGCTTACATTGGTAAAACAAGCTTTTAGCTTACACGTGTACTCTCAATTCACATGAGAAATTACAGAAATTTACATCATTACAGACCTTTAAGGTACATGTAATGGAACATCTGTATAATGTGGCATTTTCTCTGCTGTTTTGTGTATAAACCATGTTGTGGCTATGTGTAAAAATAGCTTTATAAATGTAATGTTGACATTGACTTGCATTTGTAAAATTTTAACTCCAAATTCGAATTGTGTTTTTTCATTTATTGGGCTGACATTTAAAACATTCCAATTACCACTCTTTTGTCAAAAGTCGGTGAAAGGAATATATGTGCATATTTCAGTATGTTGTGTTAATTTACAGTTTAAATTTAGCCCTCATCATATGTCAGCACTAACTGCCCCTTTTCGAAAAAAAAGCTACTTTTGTGCAAGGAATATGGTTTTAATGTTGCAATGTAATTAAATTATTGCAAACCATTCAAAAAGGTTATTATAACTAGATTACGTAAGTTGTATTTGAACAAAGAACAATGCTGTCTATTAAATTCTAAAATGAGAAGTAGCACAATGCTTCATTTTTTCTGTCTGGACATGGATCTGTCTTGCTTTATGTTTAAAAATAAAATCACACCGACATTTAAAAATAAGTGATTACAGTTTTAAGGCTGGATGGAATCGCATAAATAAAATGTGCCCTTTGAAGTCTATAATATTAAAGTTGGTCATTAAAGTATTTCATGTTTTTCATGTGCACAATGTAGAGCTTTATAAATATGTGTTGTTATGCCAGGATAAACAGTGTTGTGTGATTTTGTTGGCAACATGATGACATTCACAGACTGCAGGCAACAAGCAATATTGAATCAAGATTTGCTTTGTAAAAATTCACTTGGTAAGAAGTAATTTAGACTAAATGGCTTAATTTTGCTTGCTGAAAGACGATGTTTAATTCCATTTAAGCTGCATTCTCAAGATGCTTAGAACCCTGAATATGAATTGTTTTGGTTTTGTCGGTCATTAACCAACAATTTTAATTTCCTGAAAACATACCTCAGGAAGATATTGTCTTCCCACAAATGGTTAAATTCAAACCACCACATTACCTAAGCACTGTTTTTTTTTCTTTCGTTATGGGAATCGCTACCAGAGAAGAATTTGACGAGTAAAATTGTATTAAAAGTTAACTTTCAGATATTTTTTTGTCATTCTAGCAATTTCAGCAGACGCAACAGAATCTCTACAATGTTCAGCAGGTATGGTTTTTTTCTTTCTGCTGCGTGCACACATCAGTGAACATTGCATGCAGCATCAGCACTACTGGAAGTGAAATTGTCTTAATGAGGACAATGGAATTAACTCTTACTTGACTTGTCTGATAGCAGCAGACGCTGACGATGCCGACGAGCCTCGCCGCTCCACAGCAGGCGCAGCAGATGACCGTGTCCTATCCAACGCCGCGCATCATTCAGCAGCAGCAACAGCAGCATCAACAACAACAGCAGCAACAGCAGCAACAGGCGGCAGCTGTCTCTGTGACGCAAAGCGTCGCTCAGAAGCAGCGCGTCTTCACAGGCGTCATCACTAAGCTGCACGATAATTTTGGATTTATAGATGATGACGTTTTCTTCCAGCTAAGGTGAGTCTGAACAGCTGAATTCCAAACTCCGAACCAGAGAGGGCATTGTGGTATCTTCCCGTGACTGGTGAATGCTTCCTTTCATTTAGTCAATGCAGCAATACTGAAGGAACTGTCATTGGCTGTGGCGTCATAATATATGTAAATCTATTGTTTGCTTCTGTAAATGTACACGTTAGGCTTCTGTAAAGTGTGTAATCGTAGTGTAGTATTGATATGAAAAAGAGTGATGGCTCTTCGTTCCGCTTGCCACTGGGAGCCACAGTGGTGAGATTTTGAGCCATCGCAGAGCAGGCGACTTTATTCACTCTAGACACGTGTGAGGCAGGCGGTCTGTCTTCTCCCGTGTTTGGAAAATTGCGGAGTCGGACAAAAAAAGTATTTTTTAACATTGCGCTTACATTAAATGGGATACACATGCCACAACCGTATGTGTGTTCGTGTAAAATGTTTAATGTATTGACTCATGTACCGTTTAGTCCGTCTAGCAATCCCTACAATGCTATATGGAGCATTTTAATGCGTTAACCATTGTAGCTCAACAAACAATCTTCATTTAAAAAGGTAGGTTGCTTAAGTCAATATTTAAAACGAGCAACTATGTGTCGTTGCACTCAACGTGGATAAGTGATGAATAAAACATGGTTTGCAGGTGCCTTGCACTGTAAAGTTCCGCTACCCGCATGCACCACAGACTTTCTCTTATCTTCCCCCCCCCCCCCCCCAATTGCAGTGCTGTGAAGGGTAAGGCACCTCTTCTAGGTGACCGTGTGCTGGTGGAAGCCACGTACAATCCCAACATGCCCTTCAAGTGGAACGCTCAACGCGTTCAAGCCTTGCCCACTGCAGTAAGCGCTGTGCCTATGCACCACAAACCACCACTGCCGCACTCGCTTCAGTGTCGCGGTCATGGTTTATGGCCAGTGCCCGAGGCACATTAGCTGTTTTTAGTTTTGTCCTGAGGTTGATAGAGCACTTGTTTTTATGACTTCCCTCTTTATTTGTTTTGAATATTATCTTCATGTAAGTTCCCACAAATATAAGTTCCCATGCAAGCTGTTTTATATTCTGTACTTTATTTTGGAAAGCTTATCACTGGTTCACAACTTGTACATTCGTATGTTTTTTTCTTTGTGGGGATGGTGGGAAATCGGTGATGCAGTGCGTTACCTCGCCCCGCATTGAATCGGGCGACCCAAGTTCACTTCCCAGCCGCCGATAATGCCAGTGGTGAATGATATCTGAACTAGTCCTGGAATTCACCCCCCCCTTCTCCAACCAATATTACCCAACGTTGCGAAGTATAGCCAACATCCCCAATGACCAACAGGGTGGAGAGGCCTTCATTAGTAATGGATTAACAAATGACTTAATTATATTTTTTGGAGATTGCACATTGATTAAGTAATTTGATCATAAATTATGATGGCAGGTGTATGTTGTCTACTTGTACCGTATTTTCCCGCATATAGCCCACATACGTATATAACCCGCAGACGCATATACCCCGCAAAAATAGCGTTTTGTCTAAAACACATTTCAGATAGCCCGCACTTCCATATATCCCGCATGCATTGATATATTTAACGTCGTTACCGCAGCTTAATTCCATCATATTAATATGAAGTTTACATTTGTAATACATTCCACTATCAATTGTTAACATTAAAATCATAACGTGCACAAAGAAAACAAACTAACCGGAAACGAGTGAACTTAATAAGTAACAAAAGTAAATATCCAATAAATAAGTAACACATAACTAGTAGATAAGTACAGTTTTAGCACTGGTAGATTGCGCACTGCCACACTACGGTAACGCCATTGCCTCGCCCCCAATCCCCCCACCTCTCTCTCCCCCCAGCTGCCCCACCCCCCAACCCCCCACCTCTCCCTCCCCCCAGCTCTCCGTCGCCGGCGCACTTCAAATATTGTCGTTTAATTGTACAAACAATTCATTGAAAACGTGATAACATGTGCAATTTTAGTGTGAGTGGTTTATTCAGCAGTGCTTTAGTCAAAGGTAAGTGTTGCATAGTGGATAATCCTACCATGAGAAAATTAAACGAGTTATGATATGTCACACGTGTAAAATATTTTTGGGATAGCCCGCACCTCCATATACCCTGCAGGGTCTTGTTTTGTTTGTAAAAAGTGGTATACCCCGCGGGTTATATGTGGGAAAATACGGTAAATGAATCACCCCCCTTGGACACTTGTCCAGTTCCTTTACAATTTCAACATCAAAGTATAGGTGCGACAGTTGCTCCTGTCATTTGTTTCTACAGCAAAGTCAGGGGCTCATGAAGCCTCCACAAGCTCCCACCATGCAGGCGGCACAGATGATGCAGCAGCAGGGCTACACCGTGGCGTCGCAGGGCATGCCCCAACAGGTAGGAATGCAACACAACAAGCCCCTCTGCATAACAGGACGACTTTCAAATCATGTGCACTGTGTTCACTCCCTCGTCTTAAAGGATGTGGGTAATAATGTGACGACAATAACTGCTCCACTGGCTCTCAATGTCACGATTGCACTCACCATCCTCAAGGTTCTCTGTGGATTTGCCTCTGCCTATCTGCCCGTGACCATCTTTCTCTACCCCCTTCTGTGTGTGCTCTCTGCTCCAGTAACCATGGCCTACTGTCAGAATCCCCCCGTCAACCTTGGATCAGTGCAAAAGTCACTCATTGCCTTGTGTTGTCTCCATCGTCCGGAAACCTCTTTCCCCAGCCATCCATGGTGTTTACCCTTTGCCCCTGTTCAAGTCCAGACTCAAGACATTCATTTTGTTCTTCTTATGACCGATTACCTCTAAAATAAATTTGTCCACAGTTTTTGTACGGTGTCTTGAGATGCGTTTGTATTTATACAGTGTACAAATCCACATCGTCGTGTATAAACATTGATAATACATTTCGATTTAAAGCTTTCGTGACTGCAAGGATGAATCTTCTTTGGTTCTTTCGGTAAAGTCACGTAGAATGAGAATAAAATAATAAAAAAATAACACCAATAAAATTCTCATGACGTTTCGGCCACAACGCAAGCGGCCGTCTTCAGGTGAAAGGTACAGACCTGTCGGGACGACAGAGCTTCAATGAACGATGTTAAGATTCGTAGCGACTTTTAAGCTGGTTGGGAGAAGTGAGGCACCTTGACAAAGGGGTTTACATATCAAATAGCTGAGGGATTAGCTTATGACTGGTCACAGGAATGGCTATGTTAAAGTCAAAACCTACACATCCACAGAGGCAACTAGTAATTTATTATTGAAATAGCTAAGAGATTAGCTTGTGCAAATAGCTGAGGGATTAGCTTGTGACTGGTCACGGAAATGGCTATGTTAAAGTCAAAACCTACACATCCACAGAGGCAACTAGTAATTTAGCATTGAAATAGCTAAGGGATTAGCTTGTGACTGGTCACAGAAATATATGTTAAAGTAAAGGCCTACACATCCACAGAGCTTCAATGAACGCTGTTAAGATTCGTAGCGACTTTAAGCTGGTTGGGATATGCAAACCCCCTTTTGTCAAGGGCCTCACTGCGCCCAACCAGCTTAAAGTCGCTACGAATCTTAAAAGCGTTCATTGAAGCTCTGTGGATCTGCAGGCCTTTACTTTAACATCTATTTCTGTGACCAGTCACAAGCTAATCCCTTAGCTATTTCAATGCTAAATTACTAGTTGCCTCTGTGGATGTGTAGGTTTTGACTTTAACATAGCTATTCCTGTGACCAGTCACAAGCTAATTCCTCAGTTATTTGATATGTAAACCCCTTTGTCAAGGTGCCTCACTTCTCCCAACCAGCTTAAAAGTCGCTACGAATCTTAACATCGTTCATTGAAGCTCTGTCGTCTCGACAGGTCTGTACCTTTCACCTGAAAACGGCTGCTTGCGTTGTGGCCGAAACGTCGTGAGAATTTTATTGTGTTATTTTTTTATTATTTTATTCTCATTCTACGTGACTTTACCGAAAGAACCAAAGAAGATTGATAATACATTTCCCTTACCTGCCTCGAAAGCACTGGCGTTAGATGTGCATCTTTCTACTTTAAATGGATAATGCTCTATTTGCTTTTGAAATCATTTATGATATCTACAACAATAAAAGTACCACTGTGTTTAGTGATGACGCAGTGGATAGAGCACTGCGTGGTGGATCCAGAAATCTCAGTTCGATTTCCTTGAAGAGACTAACTTCATTGGCGTGTAATATCTGGATTGGTCCTCAATCCCTTTCACTAGTCCACACTGCCAAGCAATGGCGAGATGTTATATCCCCCGCCTGGTAAGCAGGAGATCGTGGCTTCGATCCCGACCCTTGATACCTGTATATTTCGAGTTTGCATGTTCTCTCCCCGTGGTTGTGTGGATTTTTCTCCAGGTCCTTTGGTTTTTCCCTTCACATTTAGAAACATGGGTTTTAGATTATTTGGCTGCTATAAATTTCTACATGATAAGCCACTTCATTGAGCTAACATTTGTGGCCAGGTCGCTTTTTAAAAATAACGAATAGCTCAGTGGGCTTTACCTGATAAAGAAAGTTGAGTTTTATATTATTTTGTTCTTTCGGTAAAGTCACGTAGATAGAATAAAAATAAAGTGACTCAAAATAATAAAAAAAACACTAATGTAGACTTTAGCCTGGTTCTAAATCAGAGTGAGTGTACTGGCAGTCTATAATGTAGACTGTCGCCATTGTTATTAAGCTGGGTGAGTGTACTGGCAGTCTGTAATGTAGACTGTAGCCTGGTTCTTAACCTGAATAAAATAAAAGCAAAAACCACGACGTTTCGATCGCAACACAATCGGTCGTCATCAGGAAAAGGGAGGTTAGCCTCTAAAGGAAAACTGTTTATAAAGGTTTAGAGATGGGCATAGCCCAAGTGTGTCAGCAGCATGGGCGGGTCAGCTAAGGAAGCAACAATAACGCAGTGGGTCTACATCAATCAAAGGGCCGCCAGGCAATCATTGTACCTAGATCCACACACCCACACTGCTGATGATGGAGGTTGACAAGAAAACACAAATCAATGATTGCTGAGTTTATAACCATCCTCTCGGTTGAAAATGTGTCTGTGACTGTATATATGGATGGCTTCATGAACTAAGCTTTGTTGATAGCCAGTAGGCTTGCAAAGTACCATTGTCTTAGAGAAATCAATTTCGTGTGAGCCAGCCGCGTAAAAATAATGATCGGCCATGACAGAAGTATTGGTCCTTCCGTGTTTCAAATCTGCCTTATGCTCACGACCATAGCCTGAGACATGTCGCTTAGTTTCCCCAATGTAACTGCTGCCGCAGATACAGCTTAGTTTGTAGATGCCGGGATATTGTGTCAGGAATCTTGTCCTTCACAGATGGGATCAGATCACCAATTTTATGTACTGTGTTAAATCGTACCTGGATCTTGTGTTCATGATTTTGGAAATATTTTTGGTTACCCCTGCTATGTATGGCAAGGTTATGGTTTTGATTGGATCTTCAGATGGCTCCTTCCTCACGGTGGTGGTGATGGCTTTGTGGATTGTGTCGTCAGAATAACCATTCACCTTGAGAGCTTGGTGAACGTGTTTGAGTTCACTGGTTAGGTGAACCGAAAGAACCAAAGAATATTAATTCCTGCAGTCACGAAAGTTTTAAGTAAAAATTAAGTTGAATTTCAGTTTAGAAGTCCAGGCGGAACCTGCTTTTACAACACAATGCATTCCTGGAAAGCCTGTCGTAAATCGGATCGTCATAAATCAGACCCTATTTTCCCATGGACAGTCAACAAAAACATCACTTGCCGATGTGCATTTCCTTTTATATCGTCCATATTTAACAGGGTTTAATAGGAAAAATCCACAAAACACTTGGGAATAATAAAAGCTCCATGCCAAGTCACATCGGAAACCAAACTGACTTCAAATGTGTTCTGAGTCATGTTGGAAGCTGCGTCGTAAATCGAGTTTCTGCATTATAAATCATTCTCTGGTGGCATGTTAATGTCGTAAATGTGGATCGTCGTAAATCCGACCGGTCGTCGGAGACCGCCTATGTTCAAACGGCCCCCATTACCGACACAGCATGGGCAGGCCCTAATGCAGCACTGCATTTAAATATGGTCTACGGGGTATGTATGTTCAACTTCTTTCGCACCGTACGTAGCCAACCATGCTAATCGTTGGTGTGGGAAGTTATGCATATATACCAATTTGTATTTTGCTTTGTCCGAAAATGTAACCATCCCGTCCATCTCATTCCAGCAGAACATGGGGCAGCCCACCCAGTCTCCCATGCAGACACCGGCGTTTGTGGCTGCTGCGGCTCAGGCGGCTCAGGCGGCGATGCAGCCCTTCCAGGCGCAGCAGTCGCAGCAGGCGCAGCAGGCGCAGCAGGCCCTGCAAACGCAGCAGGTGCTGCAGTCGGGGGCGCTGCTCGCATCCACCCTGTTTGCACAGCAACCGCAGGCCGCTCAGCAGCTCCTGCAGCAAGGTGAGCGCGGAGTCCTGAATTGAACATGGGCTGAACGCATTCTTCCTTGCTTGCTCTTCACTTTTTTTCGTGTGAAGACTGTAAAGTTGGATAATGTTCCTAGGTACATTTACATATACAGCCAATTTTTGTCGATCTACTGCTGGATGAGGGCCTCCCCATGCCAATCACCACCGATGCCTCCCCATGCAAACCACCATATCAGATGGTGATGGAATGGGGAGGCTTTCATCCATCGGTGGATAGACCATGGCTGATGATGATGATGACAATCATCATCATTGCACCATTGCCCCTTCATTCCCCCCTCAGCTTCACTTGTATGTACAAATAGCTTGTTGTCTTCCATAGGTGTGAATTTGGAGAGCAACAACAGCATCTGGACATCACAACACTCCCACGATGTTTGTTTTGGATGTACGTATCATGATTCCTAGAGAAAACGTGCTTCTCTCCTGTCTCTGTACGGTGTACGCACATCGAGGCAGATGGGTACCTACCACAGTTTACTAAAGCCACCTCTGAACTTCGATTCAAGAAGACCCTTGACCACGGCACCCTAATAACATAGATTTTTTAAATCTGAAATTGCGGTAACACTGACCAGACCATTGACCAAATAAATCGGGAACCATTGTGAATGCTGAAAATTAAGCCAAGACATTGAAAGCAATCTGACATACGTCCATGGAAGCCATTTCCTATCTAACTACACTGAAATTGACTTATACATTGCTATTCATTCAGCCATACGAAAGAGATTAGAAACTGAACACTCTTTTCACATCACATTCATGCATACATGTCTAAGTTTATATGTGTACGCTTTTGTAAAAAAGAAAGCAGAAATAAAAACTGCAAAAAAATGTTTGCAATGCAAGATGATGTGGCCAAATTAAGTTCTGCTGGAACATCGACTTCAGAGGCGCCACTGTGGCGAGATGTTAACTACCTCGCCTGGTATGCAGAAGGTTGTGGATTATATCCCTACCCTGATGCCTGTTCTATATTTGGAGCTTGTATGTTCTCCCCATGGTCGCGTGAATTTTTCCACGGGACCTCCTAGTTTTCCCTCCACATTTTAGAAACATGCATTTAGAGTATTTTGGCTACTATAAATTTCCACATGATAAGGCACTTTGTTGAGCTACCATTGGTGGCCAGGTTGCTTCTGAACAAGAGCTATATAGTTCAGTGGCCCGTACCTGGTAAAATTAAAATGGTTAAATGAATAAAACAATTCATTGCACCTTGCCAACTCGCAGCAGTTGTCACGGGTGCCTCATGTTTTGTTTTCTCTTTCTCTCCTCCCGCCCTGCACACACTTGCCGTGTTCACCCCACCACAGTGGGGATGCTGCAGAACCAGGGCCGGCCCATGAACAGCCCGGCCCCCATGCGCAGGATGGAGCCTACAGGGAGGATGTCAGTGCGGCCCGACCGCTTGGAGGCTTCCTTTCCCCGGCGAGAGAACCAGAGGTACATGAAGCGTACGGTGTGAGTGCTGCTTCAAATTTGAAATGAGATTCCCCTGTCTCTTAACAGCTATGGGCAGTAGCTAAATTCATTTGGATCTCCTTTCGTACAATTGTAGTTTGCAATTGGTATCTAAATTGCATGTCTTAAAAGTTATTGGTAATTTGTATCTAACTTGCACGACACAGTTAACTTGTATATACATTAATTTGTAATTTCTATCAACATCAATTTGTAATTTGTATCTACGTCACTCGAGTAATGTTTTATGTTGAATGTGTATGGTCATTAACACGTGTGGTGATGATCGTGGAAGTTTGGACGAGTTTAATCGCTGACGATTATTATTATAAAGGGTTTCAAACACTTGATTAAATGGTCCTCCGAACCTCGGAGAGGCAGGTGGACAGAAAATGGTACATGTGTGTCGTGTGTGTGTGCTTGTGTCCACGTGTGTGGATTATGTGTGCCCACATGATTGCTTGTGTGGTGTAGCCGTGAGAGGGACCGGCGCCGCTCTCGCTCGCCCGTGAGGAAGCGCTCCCGTTCGCCACGCCGCGACAGAGAACGCGAACGCTCGCCCCGCCGGCCCCGCCGCACGGCCCCTCGCTACACCGTCGAGTTCTCCCGCTTCTCCCTCGACTGGTCGGTAACGTTGCCGTTGTCGTCGGCATTACCATCGTTATCATTGTCACCATACCAATCAATCGTTGTCGAAGTGGACAGGTGTCAAATCCATATTCGACACCTGTCCACTTTGAGCTCTTCTTGATAGTTCTAACGTCCCTTTCCGCAAACCCCCCCTCGCCCTTATGTGTGCGGCAGTGCTGGCTGCGACCTGATGGAGCTGCGGCGCCGCTACCAGAACCTGTACATCCCCAGCGACTTCTTTGACACGCAGTTCACGTGGGTGGAAGCCTTCCCGATGGCACGTCCCTTCGCGCTGGGCCAGACGTGCAGCTTCCACGTCATGCACAAGGAGGTGGAGCCCCTGCATGCCGGTGACTCGGCCAGCCTCGAGCCCTCCGATGTCAACCACCTGTACAGTGCCAAGGTTGGTTACGACGAGCTCCTAACACTTGCTCCCCTTTCTTTTTTTACCGTTTTATTTAATCGGTAATAAGGACGTAGGGAGAACAAGTTAGGGACAAGGGGACAAAGTAACAGGGAAGGGGGGGAAAGACACAACAACAAATCAAATATGAGATGCCCAGCAGTGTCGAGAGTGTTATTTTACTGCCAATGATTGAGCAAGCCCGACTGACAAAGTCTTTGCGTTTTATAAGAAAGACCCAACCAAAAAAAACTATTTGACATGGAGATATGTACCCATCAGGTGGGTAATGATGCATCGATTCATCAATTAATATAGATTTTTATGTTAGACTTTCATCGATTGCATTTAAGAACTCATTTACGACGAATTATATGCAAATCATATTATAATGTTTTTTGTGCGAACGAATCATGCAAAATTGTACAAATAAAACGGAGAAATTAGAAACAGTACACATGGGATGGTGAAAATGCGATGGAAAATGGATATATTTATTTGTAGAAGTCCATATACTGATATGAGTACATACATGGTCTTCATAAAAAAGATTTTTGGGTTAGATCGCGTAAATATAAATGTGTTGAAACCCTCCACCACCCGACACGGCCAATCGGTAAGGGATTTGTCACCTAAATAAAACGCCAAATAGTTACGATTCTTTGGGTCTTTCGGTAAAGTCACGTAGACAGGTTGAAACCTATCTACGTGAATAGGTTTCAACCTATCTACGTGACTTTACCGAAAGACGCAAAGAATATGAATTCCTGCAGTCACAAAAGCTTTAAGTCAAGAAATAGTTACTACTTCAGCCCACTGGTGTGTTGAAGAGTGAATCCACAACTATTTGGCATTTTGTTTATATGACAAATCCCTTACCGATTGGCTGTATTGGGTGGTGGAGGGTTTCGATCTAACCCAAAAATCTTTATTTTTAATAATATTGGTCGCGAAAGCCTACGTGTTAAACATACATGGTCTTGTCTGGTGCATTCGTTGTTTTCAGGTGATGCTCATGGCCAGCCCATCGCTGGACGAGATTTATCAGAAGTCCTGTGTTCTGGCTGAGGTCTTAGATGAAGCCAAGGAGACTTTCCAACATCCGGCACGGCTTATCAAGGTAATACCTTGCCTTAATCTGTTTATTTTTCTCAATTGTAATCCCAGTTGTGCTATCCATCACCTTAATTGCATGAGACTAAGAATCCGGGAGGAACATTCACAGAGCAGTGCAGCCCTCTGTGTTCGAGAATGTTCCATGGAAGGATCTATTTCAGAACTGCTTATGATATATTGAGTAACTTCTGGATCCAGGCTAGGTGACATTTTCCACCCACCATGCTTGAGGGTACTGTTTGTTGCATGGCAGTCAACTTGATATTTTTTTCACTAGAGAACCTGATTCAACCATGGACGGCTACTCAGATTTGAATCCAGGATCTGTGTTACAAGCTTGGTACTCTGACCCAACCAGAAACGTCCCGCTTTAAGCTAGTGTTATTTAATGACAAGCCTAAGCTATTTTAACAACTTGTTACCCTAACCTTCATGTGCCACATTGATGTTGAAATGCGGTATAAAGGTGTAATTTATTTGCGTAGAAGAACACCATTGTCAGAGATGATTGCACAGCATGATTTGTACAGTAGTACCCTGTGATGTGACCGCTCGGTCACTGACCGCCCTCGATCATTGTCTCAGTTCCTTGTCGGACAAAAGGGTAAAGACGAGGCCATGGCCATCGGAGGCCCATGGTCCCCATCCTTGGATGGGCCCAACCCTGACATGGACCCTTCCGTGCTCATCAAAACAGCCGTGCGCTGCACACGGGCCCTCACCGGCATCGACCTGAGTACCTGCACGCAGTGGTAAGCAGGGCCCAGGGGCCTAACACAATTCACTTTGTGCTTAAAAATTTGGGAAAACTTTTCGATGTTGTTGTAACGAGGTTAATTATATTTCGGATGCAACTCATGAAGCGGGTGAATTGGCACATGGCCTGTAATCCAGTGTTTTGTAGGAAAGTTTTGGTAGATCATGTACATTTGGGAAATTCCAAAACCTACTAGTTGTGGGGTGGCCACGAGATTGCAGTAGAGCGAGTGGGTTCATGAATCTGTCTTTATGGATCTTTGCACGCTATGGTATGCAAGGATTATTTTTCCAGGTACCCTGGTTTACCCACATGCAAAATAATGCATTAAAATGGATTTGCACAAACATACAAATGCAAGTGTCTTTCGGTACTCATTGAAGCCATTCTTAGATATATAAATGACATGATATCAAAATATAAAATATGCAGCAACTTGTCCTCCAATGATTGCTTAATTAGTTGAAGAATAATTAAAATAACTTTTCAACTTCCAAATCCTGTAGCTGAAAAGTCCCAATAACAAGTCATGCGACCTCAAACCAGAGACAACTCGAAATGTTAGCTCCTCGTTATTTTAAGGGGTAATTAAGATTTTATGTCTTGTCCTTTAAACACGTGAAAGTTGTACATGCCTGTCTTCATTTGTAAGCTGTATGTTTACAGATATTGGCTGAAATTAAATGTACATTCATGTTAATATCCATAATTTTGTTATAGTTGTATGTATGTTTATATAATTAGCAATGAGTATACAAACCATGTACGTATTTTTTCCATTGCCCAGCTATATCTAATCTTTGCTTATTTCACTCCAAAAAATATCTGCCAACAGTGACATTTTTGTGCCTTTATACCACCCTCAAGACAAACCCAAGGAGCATTGCACTTCATGCGATTTTTAACAGCGTTTGTCAAGTATCCAAAGCGCGTGCTGTCGTTGGTGTCTGCTTGTGCCGCTGCGTGTACGATTGTCCGTTTTTGTCTCACCGTGCCCCCACGTGACAGCTGTCGTTCCTGTGCATTTGTGTGTGCTTCCTTGGGAGGGCCGAGGGAGGGAGGGTGAGAGTGTCGCGTCCCCACGTCTTGTGCACTCGTCAACTGTCAATGGTCGAAATTCATTCTTCCTTTGCACCCATTCTCTCTGACAAATTCCATCAATAAGCCTACACTCTTATCGGTGACTGAAACCCGTTCAGAATTATCCTGTCTTATTTGTGAAAGTGGTAAGTGATTTTTATTTTTTAAGATATGACGATGTTGACGATGAAGATGATATTAATAGCATTAATAACAAAGGTCCTGACAGGTCTTTCCTTTTCCGGTGGTGCGCCCCTTTACGGGGGCGGCAGGTACCGTTTTGCAGAGATCCGCTACCACCGCCCGGAGGAGCTGCACAAAGGGCGGAAGGTGGCGGCTCGCGTGGAGACTGTGGTTATTTTTCTCCCGGATGTTTGGCACTGCACCCCCACCCGTTTGGAGTGGGAGGCGCTCTCGCGAGGCTACAAGCAGCAGCTGACGGGCAAATCGCAGGCCGCGAACAAGGAGGTGGACGGAGAACAGGCACTGAAACCAATCCCACTCGTCCACCCGCCTGCCCTTGTGCCCTAGCTCCCGTCATTCCTGCGCTCTCCCCCATTACCCCAACCCTTCATTCTACTTCCACCGCCCGCTCCCTGCCCCCCTCAATCCCGGAACCCCCTTCCCGCTTCCTATACCGTTTAGGCTGCACATGTCTCTTTGGTGTTGTTGTTGACGTTGAATTGTTGGTGGTGTTGGTGGACTACGGGAAGATGATGTTGGCCAAAGTGTACTCGCTGAGCCAATGTCGCCAGTGTAGCGTTCTACACGTCCTCCTCTTTCAAAATCATTCCCTTTGTGTTGTCGCGGTTGACGCTCGACGCCAGCTGGAGGAGATCTACTTTTCAGTGTCGCCGCCGAGAAGATGCGCGGCCTGTGGTTTGGATCGGTGCGCCAACTCTCGTGGCTTTTTCGTTAGCGTGATGTCCCCCGTTGGTGCAGTTCGTGCCTCATCTGAACGTTTCCAATTGGGAGACGCATGGAGTGCCTGGAGCCAAATTTTTAAAGAAAAGAAAAAACCCTGAGTGTGTCCTTATGTCTCCACTGTTGGAAGTAAGATTTTTAATACACGAACGTAGTCTTTTGTGAAAATGCGGCCATCCTTTGTTGGCCGTGGGTATAGTAATAATGTAATCGGAGAGCTCCAGACCACTACAAACAAGGATAATCTTACAGCTGGATTTTTGTGCCATTTCCATACTTACTATGTCCTCGTATGAAGTTTACAGTTCCACTCCATCAACTAAAAAACACAGTAAGTTTATAAAAATTCATAGTGAATAGCGTGCTGTTGTAGGTAGGAACTGTCAAAGCTTCTCCCTACCCTTGCCCTCCCTGTGTCTTGTCCCATCTATGCCCCCTACCGAAGCCCTTGCCCTGTTTACCCCAACACTGATGAAATGCTTTTGTGATTTGCAGATTTCTCTTGTGATTGACTTGTTGCATCAGAGCTCATGTGTCCATTCACTTAGGGGCATCTCGGACTGTGTCTAAAGCGTCACAGGAATGTCTTAAGCAGAAGGAAGTATATCTTTCCAAACGAGAGCAAGCGCTGTTGGTGGAAGGTTTGAAGGCAGCTTGCATGGGAGGACGTGCCTTTTCTATGCGTGGCTAATTTAGCGTGTCTCCAATCTGTTTGGACAGGATGATGAAGAAAAGGATGAAAATGGTAAACTCACGACTCCGACACACCACTCTAAGCTGGATCCCAAGACGATGAAGGTAAGACCAAGTGGATTTTTGCTTGACCGTTGTTTACACTGCCAGAACAGGCTTGGGTTGATGCTGCAATGGCTATGGCGTCTAGAAACATAACATAATAGATGGAGGCGTTTGGTGACATCAGCAGCTTAGGATCATGATGGTATTTTGACCTTGCGGCTCGCATGCTCTTCTTCATTTTCTTTGCTTGCATCACACATTTTCAAACTTTGGTGTTTGATCACCATGTTTAAATTGTCTTTAGTATGCATATGTGTCATGGGATAGTTGTTGCCGGGCTACGTGCTGGCAAGCAGTTGTCAGTATAAAACATCTGTAATTGTATGCCACCACATCTATTTTTCCTTTGCTAACTCATCCTGACCAGAATGGTCAACCGCCACAACCTGCACATGGTGGAAAGACACCCTCATCGAGCAATGGATTTACAAAGGGCTGCACAAGTAATGGGCCATATCGTATGCAATGATTCACTTGTGAACGTGTGTGTATCTGTGTGATCCTGTGCCGTGCCCATGCTCACTCCGGCAGGTGAGTTCTCTGCGCAAGGAGCTAGAGGTGAGGAGCATGAATGCCAAGGGTCTCAAGTCGCAGCTGGTGGCGCGGCTAATCAAACAGCTGAAGCAGGAGGTGGAGGTGGAGGAGCAGGAAGCGAGTGAGAAGGCCGAGGCTGAGGAGGTGGATGAGGAGAAGCCCGCCGAGGAGACCGAAGAGGTGATGCCACTCGTTGCAATGAACGTTCATTGATGTATTACACACTCTTTTTTGTTTTATTTATCATCGAAGTATTCCAAAATTATTCCAAATGAGTAGGCAAGTAACAACTACCTGATAATAGTCCTGGTCGGCACCCTTCAGGGATTTAAACTTGTGACCTGAATGAGAGACAGGTTCTTTAACCAACCCACAAAATGTTGACTGTAGCCTGGTTCTTAATCGGAGTGAGTGTACTGGCAATCTATAATGTGGACTGTAGCCTGGTTATTAAGTTTGTCGAGTGTACTGGCAGTCTACAATGTTGACTATAGCAATGGTTAAGCTGGGTGAGTGTACTGGCAGTCTATAATGTAGACTGCAGCCTGGTTTTAAGCTGGTGAGCATATTGGCAGTCTATAATGTGTTCATGATTTTTTAAATCTTTTTGGTTACCCCTGCTATGTATGGCAAGGTGATGGTTTTGATTTAACACAGTACATGAAATTCGTGGTCTGATTCCATTTGTGAAGGACAATATTCCTGACATGCAATATCCCAGTGTCTACAAACTAAGCTGTATCTGCGGCAGCAGTTACATTGGGGAAACTAAGCTACATGTCTCGGACCGTGTTTGTGAGCATAAGGCAGATTTGAAACACGGTAGGACCAATACTTCTGCCGTGGCTGATCATTAATTTAATGCAGCTGGCTCACACGAAATTGATTTCTCTAAGACGATGGTACTTCACAAGCCTACTGGCTATCAACAAAGATTCGTTTATGAAGCCATCCATTTTTTCAGACACAGACACAATTTAAACCGAGAGGATGGTCATAAGATATCATCAACCACTTTGGGTCATGACTTGATTTGTGTTTTCTTGTCAACCTCCACCGTCAGCAGTGTGGATGTGTTGAGAGAGGTGCAATGCTTTGATTGGTG
Organism: Petromyzon marinus; assembly: GCF_048934315.1. Classification (NCBI taxonomy): domain Eukaryota; kingdom Metazoa; phylum Chordata; class Hyperoartia; order Petromyzontiformes; family Petromyzontidae; genus Petromyzon; species Petromyzon marinus. The sequence goes on from NC_133707.1 coordinate 192,706, forward strand.
TAGACCTACTGTCGGTGTCAGGGTTTTCTCCTTCATTAACATTAGCTGCCCCGCCCATCTCTAAACCTTTATAAACAGTTTGCCTTCAGAGGCTAACCCCCCTGTTCCTGATGACGACCGCTTGTGTTGCGATCGAAACGTCGTGGTTTTTGTTTTTTTCTTTTTGTTACTGAAAGAACCAGTATAACTCAACATTATAGACTGCCAGTGGGCTCACTCAGGTTAAGAACCAGGCTTCGGTCTGTATTATAGACTGCCATTACACTCACTCAGTTTAATAACCATTGCTACAGTCTACATTATAGACTGCCAATACCCTCACCAGCTTAAAACCAGGCTACAGTCTTCATTATAGACTGCCAGTACACTCACCAAGGTTAAGAATCAGGCTACATTCTACATTATAGACTACCAGTACACTCACCCAGCTTAATAACCAGGCTACAGTCCACATTATAGATTGATCAGTACACTCACTCCGATTAAGAACCAGGCTCTACATCTTCTTGGTTCTTTCGGTAAAGTCACGTAGAATGGAAATAAAAATAATAAAAATAAAACAATTATTTTATTTCCATTCTACGTGACTTTACCGAAAGAACCAAGAAGATGAATCCCTGCAGTCACGAAAGCTTTAAATCAAAACCAGGCTACAGTCGACATTAGTGGTTTATTTCTTTTTATTATTTTTATTATTTTTATTCACTTTATTTTTGTTATTATTTTTCTATCTGCGTGACTTTACCGAAAGAACCAAAGAATATGAATTCCTGCATTCACGAAAGTTTCAAGTCAAAATTCACCCCACCACCTGGCTGGATAAACTCAGCAACTAAATTCGACCGTATAACCGCTTTGTCTCAGGACGAGGAGAAGAAGCGGCAGGAGGAAAGCGAACGCCTGCGCAAAGAGCGGCGTTACACGCTGCCCGAGATGCCTTCCATCATCGTGCACCCCAACCGCACTGCCAAGAGCGGAAAGTTCGACTGCAGCGTCATGTCGCTCAGCGTGCTGCTCGACTACCGAATTGAAGATAACAAGGAGCATTCGTTTGAGGTACCCGGCTCATGATCCACTTAAAGCCGAAACCACACACACCTCTCGTTGAATGCGTGTAAACAGAAGTAAATTACTTTCACTGTAATTTTAGGATGTGTTACTTCGATAAGGTGTGCTTGTATCCAGCTCTCACGTACTTCACATTGCAGCGCAAGTCCAGCTGACGCCTCTGCCTCAGATTTCACTGCCCACTCCCCCTCACCTCCCACGTAGGTGTCGCTCTTTGCAGAGCTCTTCAATGAAATGCTGCAGAGGGACTTTGGGTTCCGCATCTACCGGGCGCTGATGGCCGCTCCAGAGAAGAAGGATGAGAAAAAGGACAAGAGGGATAAGAAAGAGACTGACAAAAAGGATTCGAAGAAGAAGGAGGTGGAGAAGAAAGAGGTGGAGAAGAAAGAGATGGAGAAGAAAGAGGTGGAGAAGAAAGAGGTGGAGAAGAAAGAGGTGGAGAAGAAAGTGGCCAAGAAGGACAGCGACGACAAGGACACGGAGAAGGTTGTAGTGAAAAAGGAGAAGGTGGAAAACGAGAGCAAAGATCAGGAAGAGCCGAAAGCCAAGAAACGGAAAACCGACGACGAGAAAGATGAAAAAGTAATCCTTTTATTTTCTGCTTTTAACTTGATTTGAAGCTTTCGTGACTGCAGGAATCTATACTCTTTGGTTCATTCGGTAAAGTAACGTAGGTAGAAAATTAATAGATGATAACGTTTCGATCGCAACACAAGCGACCGTGAGAGAGAGAAAGTTACAAGTAGCTTTCTCTCTCTCACCTGAAGACGATCGCTTGTGTTGCGATCGAAACGTCATGATCTATTAATTTTCTATCTACATGACTTTACTGAAAGAACCAAAGAGTATGCTTTTAACTTGGTTGCATTTTTTTGTGTGCCTTAATATTTATTAGAGCATAATATGATGTGTATCCAAGAGAAATCCTCACTATATTATAGAGATGAATTTTCAGATGGATTATAATTCGGGATGTAAAGTATTTTAACATTTATACATTTTGTACAGCAGAGGGAAATGCAGCAATGTTTCAACATCAGTGATTCCCACATTCACCATCCCGCCACTGACCACCCTGTTGAAGTATGTTAAAATAACCCCCACGACCAGCATGGCGTGTGGAAGCCATCATCCAGCAGTGGATTGAAAAAAAAGGCCTATATGTTTACATTGTTACATGTAGAAGGAAACCAGAGGGTGTTGATAACACTTCACTATACCGCTTGCCTGTTGGACACTTACTTGCTATAATGATTCTGACTGGCATCTCATTTCCCCCACCAATCTCATAAACTAGAAATCCACTATTCGCTGCATTTCAGCTGTGTCATTAACAAAGCACCATACATGCCCTGTGTTAGTCACCGCACAATTCTTACTCGGGTGGAACTGGGTATGTGGGCGACGGTTTTTGGTGATGTTCGGTGATGGCGACTATGATGCTGATAATGTTCTGTTTGTATATAAAGGCAGAGGAGAGCGAGGGGCAGCGAGGGGCAGAGGAGGAGGAGGAGGAGGACAAGGACTCCGAGTCGAGGGAAGAGGAGGCTTCTAACTCGGCCGACGAGGAAGATGAAGATGATGATAAAGAGGGTGAGTTCGCCACAGCCACAAAAACTGGTGGGAACCTACATGCAATGTTATGGATTTCTACAATATACACATGCTGTTTGGTCGAAAATTATGCTTAAAAGTGCTCATCTTGTTCCTGCAAGCAAGGTTTAAAATAATTAAGAATATTAAATCCAAAATATCACAAGTCGCAGAACACAGCTACAACGTGTTACGAATTTATGCTGCCTGCTGTTTTGTTGAATTGCAGATGACAAAAAAGATGACAAAAAAGGAGACCGGAAAGCCAAAGAAAAAACTGTGAAAGAAAAGGTAGTTATAATAAAAAATGTCACTGTAAAACTTCATAATTATCACTTGGGAACTTAAAGTAGGGGTGCACAACTTCAGTCCTCGTATACCAGAATCCTACACGTTTCATAGAGAGCTTAAAATATTTAACTGCTTAACAGCAGAAAACACTGAAAAAAGGCCTATTTAAACATGATATCAATAATGGGTTCGGTTAAGTTTTTTAGAACTCTATTGAATTGAAAACCAGAAGGAACTGCGGCCATAGAGACACTGGAGTGTGGCTTAAAGGAAGACAGCCCTCCATGAAGAAGATATCTCATGTAGATTCTTTCCTAGGCTGTCTTAGTTTGAAGTTTCGTTAATGAAAAAATAACTTCACTTCAGGATTGCCGCCAGTAGCATTCCAGCAATGTCGCTGTGGTGTGAAAACCTCTGAAAGATACGTGAACATTATCACTGACTTTAAACTCACGGCGGGCAGCCCGGGAACACAAATCCTTGGTGCTTAGTTACGTATGTATGTATGTTTAACTTGTTTCGTACCCTACATAGCCAACTACTATTCTGAGGTGCGTTTTAACCCAAAGCCCCTTCACGTCGACAATGTTATGTTTTGATTTAAAGCTTTCGTGACTGCAGGAATTCATATTCTTGGTTCTTCCGGTTAGGCCACATAGAAGGGAAACAATAAAATATACTTTTTTATTTTATTGTTTCCATTCTACGTGACTTTACCGAAAGAACCAAGACTATAATGTTATGTTTATTAATATTCTTTGGGTCTTTCGGCAAAGTCACGTAGATAGGTGACTTTACCGAAAGACCCAAATAATATGACATCCTGCAGTCACGAAAGCTTTAAGTCAATGTTATGCTTCTCTTTTTTGATTGGCGGGTGTTTACACGCCTCGTTTGTGTGCTGACCTGGCAGGAGAAGAAGGTCACTGTATACCGAGACCTCCTGCTCGCTTTCGGATACTTTGACCAGAGCCACACGGGCTACCTGCAGGAGAAGGACTTGGAGGAAATCCTGTACACGCTGGGTCTGCACATGTCACGAGCGCAAGTACGAATAGACACACCTGCCATCCCCAAAGTTAATGCACTGCACGACTCTTGCCTAATTTGTACCTTCCCGTAACGTGGCTCTGTATAAATTTAGTGACACATTTGCTATGACGAATGAGCCTTTGACCAAAACGCCTGGAATGTGCCTAATGTAATTTCTCGGAAGTTAAGCTGGTTTGAGCATGGATAGTACTTGTATAGTTTACCACCTTTCATAACAAGTCTTAAAGGCTGTCAAACTACCTTGTTTTACTGTACATCTTTGCTCTCAAATGAATGCTCTGGGTTTTTAATTCACACTGACCAGCATTGTAAAATATGGTTAAATAACCCCCATGACCTGCAGGTGTAATTACAAATTTAAAACTGGGTTACCTAATGGCTTGCATGACAATGTGCCCATGTACCCATCTCCTGCATCCTCCGCCACAATCATTTAAACGTGGATGGTCTGAATGATATTAAGGAGCGGTCCTGAAAATATCGCCGAATATTCATTGTCGTGGATTGCACACCCCACTTGGGGGGCGGCAGTCACGGTGTTGACGTTTCGTCTGCATTCCAGATCAAGAAGCTGCTGTCCAAAGTGATGGTACGCGACGTGTGTAACTACCGCAAGCTGACGGACGCCTTGGAGGGAGAGTCGGTGAGCGAGACGCGGCCCGAACAAAGCTCCACGTTGGAGGAAATTCTCGCGCAAGGTGGGGGGGAGGTTATCTGAGTCTGACCACACCCCACTTAAATGTCTCTAAGTGCTCACGTTACGGTCCCTTTTGTCAGTCTGCTGCTGGATGACGGCCGCGATAGCGACGTGTGACCTTGCCCGTGCCATGTGTGTATGGCCACGACGCAGGAAACAGGCCTATGCTGCCCTTCACGCTCAGCAGGGTTGCGGCAAAGAGGAAGCCTGGCGAGGCGGAAATTCAGTCCAGCATGGTCACCTATCAGGGGGCGCTGGTGGATGTGGGCAGCCTCCTGCAAAAACTGGAGCGGAGCGAGCGAGCGCGCGACGACCTGGAGTGCCAGTATCAGGCTCTACAGCTGAAGATGGGTAAGCATTTGGCATTTCCTCAAAGTTGTGTGTGTGTGTGATATTGTTTTTTGTAAGATTAACAAGGTGGATGATAACGAGTAGGTATCCCATGCAGGACATTTTTACGTACATATTTTTTTTTAAAATGAGTAAATGTGTCTTTAAATTCAAGTCATAGTACAACCTCTGCTGACTTTCCACAAATGTATGATAATTTTATGAACCCCTCAATGATGCTTGACCAAGCGAGTTGAAGGCTGGGATTAAAACTTACAACTTCACAATTATGAGTTACCCTCTCTGCCATAGTTCCACGAGGGCAAGGTCTGGCACATAAAGGACTCCGTTTAAACTTCTGAAACGTCCCGGTTTCGGCAATTTCTCACTTGTGCAGAGGAGCTCAACGCCAGCATGAGTGCCACCGGGGACACGAACCTGGCGCTGTCGCTGGAGCTGAAGGAGACAAACGGCCGTTTGAGCGGGGTGGAGGACAAGCTACGGAGCCTAGAGCAGCGCCACAGCGCCTTCACCAAGCTGCTGCAGAGCACCTCATTTGGCCTCTCCAACCTGCTGGCCGGCATCACCGGCGCTGTCAAGGAGGTGAGCTCATTATCGCCACGTCTCCTTGCTGTCTGAGCGTCTGTTAAAGCCCAATTCATTATATTAAAAGAAAATGCAACACAAAAACCATACGTGCTCCTAGATGTGTTTTACCTAGGCTGTGGGTCATCACACATGACTAAGCAGCGCCGCAAAAGCGCCCTCATGACGTGCATCGTGACATCACTGCCATAACTTTCGAGACAAGGTGGAAAAACTTGGCACTACAGCTGCATCATGATGTGTGGTGTATAGTGGGTTTCAGCCATATTGAGGCAATGGATGTCAGTTCATATTACACATTACATATTTGGGTTGCTTCATTTTACACCTTTGTAAAATAAGAACCGCAATTGTATGATAATCACGAGACACAGAACAAAATTTGATGGGACGCAAGTGCTTATGGTTCGCATTGACAGCATTAAAGAGACCATGATCCTTTGTGAGCTGAGCGAAAATCAGTCATTGGCCCAAGGCTTTGTTTCACCAACGTCTTATTTTCTGTTGAACAGAAACTCGAAGAGGAGACGAAACCGGCAGCGGAAGAGCCTGTGGAGAATGGGGCTGACGCATGACCTGCAGAGATTGGTGGATGATGTAATTGTGGCAAAAACTGTAGCCGTCGCTCCTAGTGGGGGTTCGGCTGGCTGGTGCACGTGGTCCGGTGGTGATAACGCAGTTGTCTGTTGGCAACATGGTAATCTGGCCACAGGAAAGTAGAGCATATTAATGCGTGTAAGTAAAAAAAAGTCAGATTTGTGACAGTCTTGTTCTTTGGTGCGTTTCCTGATTCTGTTGGGTGCCGAACCAAAACACCCATATTAATACCTGAGAACAAAGTCAACCCCTGTGGGAGAATCATTTCTTTGTCCTTACGGAACCCCCTGTGTTCACACCTTTATAGAGGTCTGCCACTGTGGAATTGTCTAGTGCTGAGCCATTGTGCTTTCTGGGAATTTTTTTATGCTAAGGTGTGTCCAAGAAATACTATAAAATTAAAGGAATGGGTGCCCCGGAAATATCTGGGGGTTTTTTCAACAAAACCCTGCTATTTCCATCGTGGGCAAATTGAGGACATTTACAGCTTGTAATTTTATTTAGCTTACTTTTTACATGATGAAAATACAAAGGAAAGTTGGAGAAAAAAACACCGAAACTGACGAAGATCAACGAGCGATTTCTGCAACGCACAATCTAGTGCTACCATTAAATGCTGTGCAGTATAGTTCTTAACTGGGACTCTGGCACGTGACATTTCCACACAGCGTGCACACGTAACTGACAACTGGTCTGCATTGCATTGAGTTCTGTTCAAGTGGGTTTCAAGTGTGATTTTAAATTAATTTATTTTAAACGTTAAAATTTTGAGGGGTCTGCAAATAAATCCCCATTTATATGCAGGGCATTGAATGTCTGCCCACGTTATCTTTGAGTATACTCTTGTATCCTGCGTTTTGTACATCCCAAGCTTAAGTAAATGTCCGTGTCACGAGGTTTGTGCAGCACTGCACCAGAGCCGGATTCCATAAGACTTGAGCCAACAGGGCATGTGCACATGGCCAGTCGTCTCTCAGTCGTACGCAGTTGGGTTTTTTTTGCTGGTGGCATTGCTGGGATGGTGATGATCTCATTGCTGTGGGTAAGGTGTAGTGCATTCGTATGTTGACACTGCATATGTTTGCGCTTAGCCCTTGCAAACCCATAGCATAGCACATTAAAAGTTGTGTTGAGCTTGTGGAGTGCAGTTGATGAACGGAACGGTTGAGTTAAAATATTACTTCTGTAATTTTAAGGGTTTGATCAGTGCGATGGGAAATGAGTGGCAGGTCCCTTTTACCACTTCATCTGGATCACGTCTGATTGCAATTTGGCCAGATCTCAGAATTGGTCCTCATGTACATTTTTGTACCACTAGACTTGTTTATCAAATGAAGCGAAATCTACAGATCTTAAAGTAACATTAATGCAATTTACATGTCATTTTGTACGTTAAATTCGAGGTAGCGTTTGTGCATAAATGCACAGAACTTCACGTTTGTATGTGTAGCAAATACTAAATTTCTGTCAGTTGCAAGCAAACGAAGATGCAAACTGCAACCTCAGGCTCATTGTATTACTGAAGAACAAGTACAGGAATGCAGTGCAAGTGTTCTGCACAGTGGTGTGGCAAACTATATTTGACACAATAGCATAAGATGAAATACGTTCTATTGTGATGTGTTTTGATATTTTGTGAAATTGTTGCAGCAATAAATATGCTTTAGACTTGTTTTTCTTTTTTAAATACTCACCCATACTCCCATCTTATAGTGAACAGTTTTATAAACTTAATGGTTGTTAATGTAGATTGCGTTTTAATTATCCTTCTGCCATACAGTCCTGAGCCAATGGGAAAAGTTGAATATCTGGTCGAGGTTGAGGTGTTACTTGAACAACTTCTGTTGACTTCACAACACCGTAATAGTTTTCGTAGCCCTGATTGGGTTTTTGGGCTGAGTTATCCCTCCACTGGGATTTAAGCTCGCAACGTTGCGATCACAGGTCGAGCCATCTTAATAAGCAGTTGTCACAAGGCCTGATTGTGTACACTAAATAAGTACATACACACCTATAGCCCTTTTATAAATTCATTGCTGGATGAGGGCCTCCTAAGCCGTGCAGGTTGAGACATTTGACCATGTTGAAGACTAGTCAGTGGCGAAGGCAGACGTGTGAACATAGAAGTAGTGAAACAATGGATTTTGCTCCTCTGCCCACCACGAAGCTCCCACAGCATATAACGAACGGCCTGTGCTAACCAGGCTCACTGCTTTGCTTCCAAAATCTGATGAGATCGGCACACTCCAGGCGATATGGTCACATGAAATAATACTGGAATTTTTGCAGCTACATACCATATAGTGTCATTTAAGATGTAGATGCAGTTACATATTAATGGTTTTATGTGTATACTCAAAGGCACTCGAGACTTTGCGCTCTTCCGTTGATTCAGTTCACGTGCCAGTTTGATTCGGGTGCACAGTGAGCGTTTATGTTATTAACAGTGCAACAGGATATACCAGGGGTTGGCAACGTTCGGTTCCAGAACCGTTCGGCTGTGTAAGGACTGCTTCCTGACGTTATTTATTGGGGACTCTCGTATTCACCACGTGCATTGCGGCTCTGGAAATGTTTTTTTTTACCGAATTCGATAAAAAATTGCTCTTATTTTGGTTGCAGACCCCCTTGGTTATACCAATAAATGTGAGGAGCACACTGCAGGAGCACATCTGTAGAAAGTGTTTTGTCATCGCCAAGTCAAGTGATAGGTTGAAGGAAAAGGCATAGTTCGTGAAGATTTTATTCTGTACATGGGATACAAGTTTTAACAGTTGCAGAACCGGAGAGAGATGCGTGCTTGGAATTACACCGAGAGGCAGAAAAAGGGTAAATGGATTCGAGACCATGCATTTTAAGAGGCAGAAATATTAACTTAAGTGGTCTTGGGCTGGACACTTCACTCATTAGGAGCTGGGTGGTTAATGTTAATAATGAATTGGCAGCCAACAGAAGGGAACATTCCCGAGCAGACACCCATTATGGAGATGAAGTGATGAAAACATCTCGTGTGCAGGAACCTTCAGGATTGTTACATCGAGAGATGCCGACAGCTAGGAAAAAGCAATGATAATGATTATAAATGTGCTCGACAGCTTTAACACACAATCTGGACATATCTACAAGGTAAGATTTTTGTTTACGTGATTGCTGCCTCTCACTGATGAAGGCAGAAGGTACATAGATTAGAAACTCCCAAGTGGCTCAAGTTCCTTCGAGGTGTCCCGCTTGCCACGTTTCATTATACTGCAAAAAATCGGGAGAAGCACACGTGATGAGTATATGCTGCTAATATTCTGCACAGATCCATAATTGGATACGTGTGTAATAAAAATGTGTCGCGCATAAATAACATGAAATCATTTACTTTGATGTACGAAGACAAAAAGATCCTTATCAAACATTGCTAGGACAACTCATTGTTTTGTTCGGTAAAGTCACGTATGTAGAAATACCATAAAATTATATTAAAATGAATCAATCACGACATTTCGACCGCAACACAAGCGATCTTCATCAGGTGTAAAAAAAAATCACGGAGGTAAATACAACAAGAAGATGAGAGACGAGAATTCAACAAACCTAACAAAAAATACGATGCACAACCAGTCAGGCCAACAACACAGACACCTGGCGGACCACGAATTTCAGAAGTGTTAAATTTCGTGTTCAACCTCTGGATTGAACAAACCAGCATAGACAGAGTGAACAAATACGAGGTACAAGTCAGCAGAAATACATATACAGAGACACCAAGAGGCAAGGAGAGGAAAGACGGACAGAGAAGCAAGGAAAAGAAAAAAGGGCCGGGGGAATGAACAGGAGCCTTTTAAATAAGAAGTGGAGGTGGGGGGGCCGGAGAGATAGGGCACGGCTGCAGAGGCGGGGGGGAGGAGCAGGAGAAAGCAAGGGCTGCAACGCAGCAGAGGCGGGGGGAGGGGTAGGAGCGAGCAAGGGGTGCACTACGTTTAGGACAGAATTGTAAAGGTAACTTCCCCGTAGAAGTGTGTTACACCTGATGAAGATCGCTTGTGTTGCGGTCGAAACGTCGTGATTGATTTATTTTAATGTAATTTTATGGTATTTCTACATACGTGACTTTACCGAAAAAAAACAACGAGTAATTTATGCAGTCACGAAAGCTTTAATTCTTTATTAACACACTTCTACGGGGAAGTTACCTTTACAATTCTGTCCTAAACGTAGTGCACCCCTTTGCTCGCTCCTACCCCTCCCCCCGCCTCTGCAGCCGTGGCCTCTCTCTCCGGCCCCTCCCCCCCACCTCCACTTATTTAAAAGGCATTCCTCCGGCCCTTTTCATTCCTCCGGCCCTTTTTTATTTTTCCTTGCTTCTCTGTCCGTCTTTCCTCTCCTTGCCTCTTGGTGTCTCTGTATATGTATTTCTGCTTATTTGTACCTCGTATTTGTTCACTCTGTCTATACTGGTTGTATTTACCTCCGTGATTTTTTTTATACCTGATGAAGATCGCTTGTGTTGCGATCGAAACGTCGTGATTGATTTATTTTAATATAATTTTATGGCATTTCTACATACGTGACTTTACCGAAAAAACAATGAGTAATTTATGCAGTCACGAAAGCTTTAATTCTTTATTGCTAGGACAAGTATATATTTTTTGTAATCCCGTATGAAGGCGGGTACAGCGCACAAAGTGATCGTGTGACAACATTCAGCTGCCTATATTTTCCAATGCCCATGGCTGCCATACATTTCCAGATGATGAGCCACTTGGTTGAGCTATAATTTGTGGCCAGGTAACCTCTGAAAAAAGAAGATAATAGCTAGTGGGCTTTACCTGGTAAAATAAAAGTTTAGTTTTTGTATATTTTTAGTGATGTGGTTACCTTTCCTATACTATATTTGGAGTTTGCAAGTTCTCCCTGTGGTGGTGTGGATTTTTCTCCGGGTTCTCCGATTTATCCCTCCACATTTAGAAACATTTGCTTAAGAGTATATGGCTGCTATAAGTTTCCACGTATTAAGCCACTTCATTAAGCTATCATTTGTGGCCAAGTAGCTTCGGAAAAAGAGCTACGTAGCTCAGTGAGCCTTACCTGGTAAACTAAAAATTAGTTAAGAAGTTTAAATTGTTATAACTTTCTGATCCGCCCCAACTGGGCATCTGTGAAAAAAGCTTTATAGCGCATCATATATATTTTGATTCTAACACGCTGCACTGGACACTCGTTTATAGAGGTGGATCATGCCAGATTCATTGTGCGTGAAAAGTTATGTTTAGATTCAGTGAGGCTTTTTTGGGGAAGGATACTGCCTGGCTTACAGGTTAATACACTGACTTGTAATCCATAAGTCGACAATTTTGTAACATTTACCAGTACGGTAGTTGGGAAAGTTTATTAAATTCTCCACCTCTGTCCACCTATGATTAGCACGGTTGGCTACATACGGTGCGAAAGAAGTTAAACACATAGTTCACACTCGACAGTGTAAATTGGTACACCACAGTTGATTGGCAGGTCACGTGTGGTGGAGTCAAGTGTGGGTCTTTCTACACCATCTGTCCAGCATGGAAGAGTGGGCCAAAATGTCCTCTTGAGCTCTCTTGTGGGAGCCCTTTTTGAGTCACTGTCGTGCTGCTCCTTTAAACAGTTCTGGTAAAATAAAAGATTTTTGGTTTATAATGCTAACCAGAAAAGGCTCTCAGAGAGTAGAGCCGAGAAGTGGCACGTTTGCCGCTTGTTGCAAAGATTCGTGTTTCAAGACACATGGCCGACCCTGGATAACACTTAGCATATTAACCAGAGATGCATTACTGTATCTACTTCACAGTGGATGTCAAAGGTCCCGTGACATGGTCAAAATTTTAAAAAAAATTTATCTGAAAATTACTCTTATTTAGAATATACATTGCCTGCCTACTGCAAAAGCTACCACACTGAAAAATGTAGCACATCCGTGATAGCATCGTCCGATGAGAATGACGAGAACACCAGAATGTACTTATTATTTGATAGGGACCTACTCACACACCTTTGGAGTAAGGTCCTGTGCAGTTTTATGGTTTCCCTGGGCCGTTTCCTGCGCTTGTCCAAGATCTTCTTGTGGAGATACAGGATGCGCTGCACCTCCCTCTCGGGGTAGAATAGACTGACGACCTTGCGCCGCAGCCGGTTGATGAAGGCTGACGAGAGCGAGAAGAGGGCGAGCGCAGTGAAGAGCACGCACACCTTGACGATCGTGCCCTTGTCGGGAGGCGTCGGAGGGCGATTTTTGTCGAAACACTTGTCGGCAATGAGTGACAGGTTGTTCTGAAACGATTGGCTTCTCTTCAGCACGGGGAAAAACACAATCATGAATAAGTTGACCTGAAAGAAGGATAAACAAAAATAAAACATTTCCAAAGTTAGTAGAGCAATGACGATAGACGGACAGACGTATGAGCTTAATACAACACTCAGAAATGCATTGAGTTTAATGTCAGGCTCAAATGAGGTCACTCAGGTGAAGCGGATGTGAAGTAGGAGTGGTTAGCATTAATTATCCAGACCTTATGTTCCCGACGAACATTGCCTTAGGATATTCATGACAGTCATTTCTATTTTTATCTTGTGCCAACAATTGCGAATTATATAAAGGACAGGAAACAAAAATTATCTATCCTATGTGTGTTCTTCTTTAAGAGGTTCCTCTTTGTATTACACAGCTTTGGCCAATACAGGAGACTCGAGTGCTCAGATAAAACCCTTGCCTATGAAGAAATGGCACTGAAAAATAGCACATCGCCATGTGCAGCACCTTTCCTCCAGTTCTCTGCACTTCAGACATGTGCAAATGAAGGCCTTTCACCGAGTTTGTTTTTATGTCATGTTAATCTAAAGGTGTGATTTCGCAAGAAGTGACCACTTCCTTGATATCACTTCCACCCATTTCCCACAAGGTTGTTGTGTCACCTGCCATCAGATGATGTCAATTTCGCTAGCACGAAGGCACGTTACATTATTATACAATTTAAATGATATGAAAACGTAAAAATAATTCACATTTTTTTGAAAGCCCCCAAATTTAAAACGTGTAAATATGCAATTTATCTCTCGTACATCTAAGGATCTGATCCAAAGAAACAAACTCTTCAGCTCTCCTACCTCGACGTTCATATCCAATGATATGTGCTCGTGTGCGATGCTGTCCATGTGCCTGTAGACGATATCGACGAGCAGGAACACCCCGTAGTCCACCACAATGGCCACGACACAGAGCAGGCCGTTGGTAATAACCGGCACGGCGTAACGCACCATCGCCCGTCGTTCCACGCTTGACAGTGCTAGGGAGCTGAGGATGACCAATTTTTCCCGCTCGACCTTCAGCAATGGGAGCACGTGTTCCTCCCCACGCCGCCTCAGCTCCCTGTCAATGCTGCAGAACTGGTTGGTGATGTAGACGTTGTCAAAACTTAGCTTCTGCCTGTAGCGCCTGAAGTAGTGGCCTGCCAAGATGAGCATGATCAGCAGGTTGAGGATGACCAGGACGGCATTGAACAGCGGATGACAGAGCACGTCGGCGATAACATTGAGCCGCGCGAAGATGCCCTCCGTGTAGTTCCTGATGCCCTCGATGACCTGCAGGCTCGCGTTGCATGTCACCACGGTTCCCACGGAGCGCTCGTCCCCAATCTTGCTAAACGTCATGCCCCCGAAAAAGTCGTTGAGCGCTCTCATGATCTCTTTAGTGATGGCATAGAGCAAATCGACGGCCTCTTTGACGGTGCACACGAACTCTTTGATGCCCTGCAGGGAGGCTTTGACGACGCACTCGAAGCAATCGATGAGGATGTCGATGTTCCGCGTCACGTTGCTCAGGCTGCGCGTGAGCGCGAGGACGACGGCTGCCGAGGCGAGGGCGGCCCGTGCCTCTTTGGCGCCGCTCGCGAGGACGACCAGCGCCGCCAGGCATCGCACCTGCCGGGAGAGGAACGCGAGGACGGCGGCAGCGGCGGCGAGCGGCCCGGCCACGAGCAGCGACGTGGCGAGACCGCAGCCAAAGCCGAAGCAGAGGCTGCAGAAGAGCGCGGCGCCGCAGACGGACGACATGAGCGCGCAGCCACCCAGGAGGCCCAGCCGCTGCCGGGGTGAGCGCAGGGTGCCTCCGCAGAATGCCAGTGACGAGAGGCTCTGGGAGGCCGTCATTGAGAACTCGGGCCCTGGTTAGCGACACCCACGGAAATTTTCTTTCTTTACACAATGCTTACAACAAACGAGGAAGGCAAACACAAAGGAAAAGTTAACCACGGTATAATGGTTACCACGCTGGACTCTGCAATCCAGAATTTGCCAGTTCGACTCGATCTCCGAGCACAAACAACGGGCAAGTTTATTCTTCCCCGCCTCTTTTCAGCCCGCAGTGTATGTGGCTACACACCAGTTGGTCAATCAGCAGGCCGCGTGTGCTTGGGTCATGTGCGGGTACTCCAGCGTGGAAGAGTAGGACAGATACCCTGTTGAGTGGTTCTCATGAGCTCCCTCTATATTAAACTATAACTCTTAATTGTTTTTACTTTACCAGGTAAGGCCCACTGAGATATGAAGCTGTTTTTTTTTCAGAAGCGACCTGGCCATCACAAATCATAGCTCAACGAAGTGGAAATTGCAGCAAATACTCTAAACGCAAGTTTATAAATGTTGGCGGGAAAAACCGGAGGACCCCGAGAAAATTAGATGCGAACACGGGGAGAGACATGCAGACTCCAAATATACAGCAGGTGTCAGGTTCCTGATTGAACCCACGCCTCCTGCATACCGGGCGAGGCAGATAAAAAAAAGATTGGAAGAAGTTCGTCCAGCCTCATTGGGACCTGCTTACGTGACAGAATAGAGGTAGACTCTTTAACATATTATTCTTGTTTAACCACGAAAGTCGTGGGGGGGGGGGGGGGGGGGGATGTGATCATACTTCACCACGCTGGTCCGTGTGGTTTGGTGAAAGTTGGGTCAACCAGAACCAATTCAGTTATCACTCACCACTGATGTTAGCTGTGGCCGCGAAACGGACTCAGGGCACTGGGCTAGCAGCGCGGTGCACTGAGAATCAGAATATTTATTTGGTCTGCAGGAGGAATCCGATGAGCTATGAAGCTCTTTTACAAAGATGTCCAGTATTGGCGAGTCAGCAAGTTACAACAGAGGACAATGCAAAGAAAATGATAGGAGTGAAAAAGAGAAAATGGTAAGCGAGTCACTACATTCTCAATATGTCCGATTTATCAATCGACCAATCCTATCTCTGATAATAGGGTTTTCCCCTGTTTTTCTGGCAACAAAACAGGTGTTAAGATGTTAAAACACCTAACTGAAACCTTTTACAAGGAATCATGTCTGCATTAACCACAATGATTGTGGTTAGGATGCAAACAAAAAACATACTCTGATAATATATGCATTGTCCTTGAAACTGATTGGTCCACACCAGAGACAGCTTTCTTTTGAGCCTCGTCTCAAACGGTGTTAGACCAGAGGACGCCTCTGGTCTTCACTATCCCCTGCTCTTTTTACTTGCATCTTTCACGACATCTTTCTTATTATTGTTATTTTCATCAGTATTACTTTGGCGACGCCCGAGTTTTGTCAAATGCCGGCTGCCACGGTGTGGCACATCCCGGCTTACCTGCCGCCTCGCACAGCTTGAGGGGCTGTGTGGGTGAACGAGGCCGGCTGCTCCCACGCACGAGGCTGGAGGACGCCGGCTGCACTGTTAATGCGGTGCAGCTTAACAGCCGTCCCGGGTCCATTTCCTGCCAGCGACGTCCTCACAAAGCACCTCTTCCGCCTATATCAGTGAGTGGGAGCTTGGCGTGCCTCAGCATCGCCAGCAAGTGGCAGCTCGCCGTGTTCCATTCACTGTTCAACACCACCAGCGAGTGGGAACGTGACGCAGACTGTCCACTGCTCAACACGAGAGAGTGGGTTTGCCTGCTGCCCAGCATCACCAGTGAATAGGAGCTCGGCGAGGTTCGTCCACCCTGCCGCATCATCTGCGACCTGGAGCACAGCGCGTGGCAGCTACTCCACTGGACCGCGTGTTCTTCTGGCCGCTCCATCGTACACGCCACGTGCGTGGTCTTGTCCTCCCGCGTGCGTGCTCAGCGAAGGTCCACGTAGGCGTGTACGCACCCGCCACGTGCGTGGGAGCATGTGCTGACGGCATAGATCTTGGCCACCACTACCTGGACTAGCTGCTCCGGGCAGCACAGCCGCTGATCGGAGTCCACCCGAATCCTGCCCCCCCCCCCAACACCACCACCCGTACAGCGTGGGTTGATATAACAGGGCTTCGACACGCACCATCTCTTCATCACCTGCACCTGGAATCCGCGCTCCTGAAGACGCTCTCTGGCCTCGGGCTTCTTCGCGGTCAACGTCAGAGACTGCATCGGCACCGTGGTTGCAGAGGCGGTAGGGGCCGCTTTTCACAGGTCAACCTTCAACCAGCTATTTCCTCTAAACTCTCGATGCCACGCCTCTTAGGATCTTCACATCCACGTTTACCCATCCACCTCGGCCAACTCAACTCACGCTCCATTACCAATAAATCAGCCCTGATTCACGATACCATCTCGGACCACCACATCGACCTTTTACTTATTACCGAGACCTGGCGCAGGCCAGACTCCCCGCCAGCCAACTCTTTGGATATCGCGCCCCCGGGATACAAGGTTCTTCACAAACCTCGCGCAACTAACCAGTGGGGTGGTGGCTTAGCGGTCATCCACAATGCTCACTGGGAAATTGAAGAGCTCTATCTACCGATGGTTCCCGCCACCTTTGAGGTCCAGTCCGTGTCCCTCACTACTAACACCGAGTGCTTTTCCCTCATTTCCATCTATTGCCCTCCAGATGTCAGCATCACGACCTTCTTAAACGAGCTTTCCGAATTTCTTTACTTCATTCCTAACCCATCTCACAGGCTCGTGCTTACTGGAGACGTTGACTGCCCCGTCACTACCCCAGCCTCCATTGAGTCAAACTTGGCCTGCCATAACCTGGAAATCACCAACTCAGGCCCCACCAGAGCTTCCTCAACAAATGTTGAGAGTATGCTCGACCTGGTTCTGGAACCTGACCTGGATCGTCGCATCTCAGCACTGGGAGTTTTCCAAACTGGTTTACACCAACCACCACCTCATACTATTTTTCCTTCAAATTCCCAAGCCAATCACCATCAAAATCACACGCCACTCCCGTAATTTCAAGGGTATCAAGTTTTCCACTCTACAGCACCTCCTCGCAACTTCACCTTCAATGTTATCCCCATCATCCGATCCAACTGTATGCGCTCTTCAACTAGAAGCTGACCTGAGGGCAGCGCTGGACAAGCTGGCACCATTAAAACCACGAACCACAAGGCAGCCTTCCCACGACGCTCGCTGGCTCTCAAGAGATGCCATCCTTGCTAAGCGAATCAGGAGGTGCCTTGAAAGGATCGTGTTCCGCAGTGGTCTTCTTGCTGATCGAGTTGCCTGCAAAGCTGCCTGCTTGGAAAACCAACGAACTTATCCTTGCCTCACGTTTCTCCTACATTGAAGAACGCATCAAAACAGCTACCGGAAAACCACGCATCCTTTGGAAAATACTCAAGGATCTTCTACATCCTGGTAACAACATGGTCCCTCACCTTAGCGATCCCCTGGCCTCACTGAAACTTGCCACCTCCTTCAAAACTTACTTCACCAACAAGCTGATCACCATCGCAAACTTATGCACGTCTTCCCTCACATTGCACCATCGTACTCCTCTCCCTTTTTCTGAAATTTTAAGCACTCACCCAGACACCTTTCTAACCACCTTCAAGCTGGTGTCTTCAAAAGATGTATTCTCTTTGATTCAATCACTTCATATGAAGTCATCTCCACTCGACGTCCTCCCAGGTTCCTTCTTCAAGCAATGTGCTCCAGAACTCGCCATCATGATCAGGAACATCGCAAATGCCTCATTCTCTATGGGGTGTTTTCCATCCAACCTCAAATCTGGCCTGGTTTCTCCCCTGTTAAAGAAACCAAGTCTCGACCTTGATGACCCGTCTAGCTATCGTCCCATCACTCATCTCTCGAACCTCTCTAAACTCTTCAAAAGACTTGCCCTTGCCCAGCCAAAACCCCACATCACCTCTGCTCCTTCCAGTCAGCTTACCGTCAAAACTACTCCACAGAAACAACACTCACCAGAGCCCTCGGTGACATTTTAATGATCATTGACTCCGGCTCCATCATTGCTCTTGTAAGTCTGGACATTTCATCAGCCTTTGACACCATCAACCACTTGCTCCTTACTTCCCTCCTGAAATCCGACTTCGGTATATGTGGCTCAGCACTCAAGTGGATACTGTCGTACCTTCTGATCGGCAATCCTCAGTCAGGGTGGGCTCGTCCACATCTCCTGAAACAAGCGTTATGTGGCGTCCCCCAGGGCTCCGTCCTCGGTCCTCTGCTGTTCACGGCCTACCCTTCCCCGATCGGACGCCTCATCGCAAGCTTCGGTGTTAAGCACCACGACACTATTCTGATCACCGCCATCAATTCTACCAATGTGTCTGGATTTGAGAGGCTCTCGGAATGCACCACTGCCCTGCAACAGTGGTTCTCTGCACACAACCTTGCCCTTAATACGTCAAAGTCAGTAGCCATCATGTTAGGTACCAGGCAACGTCTCAACTCATCCGTGCTCCCGACACACGTACACATCTTTGGTCACAGCATCAGGCTCACCGATCACTTCAGCTACCTCGGTGTCATCCTAGATTCAACTTTATCCTTCGACCATCAAACCAATCATATCATCAGTTCATGTAACTTTCATCTGAAGGCTCTCAGACACCTACGTCCTCTCAATGAAACTGCCAACACATTGGCATGTTGCAGAGTTGGGTCTCGCCTCGACTTTTGCAACTCCGTCCTAGTCCAGTCATCCTCTGGCAACCTCAAAAACTTCAAAGACTTCAAAACGACCTGGCGCGCGTCGTCATTGGCCGCACTCATCCCCGTCTCGACTCGCTCGGCCTCTCTCCGTGCCCTCCACTGGCTACCCATCGCCAGCAGGGTCACATACAAGATCGCCTGCCTCTGCCACCGCGCCTTCACATCTGCCTGCCCCCCGTACCTCTCTTCATTATTGACGACTTGTGGCACAGCACATGGCAGATGCCTGCGCAGTGCGACTCACAACCTCCTCTTGATACCAAGATCCAGGACGATCACGTCTATGTGCCGCTTCTCGGTGGCAGCCCCAACACTCTGGAACGCCATCCCTCAACACATTCGCAGCATCACCTCAATTGTCTCCTTCAAGAGACACTTAAAAACTTACCTCTACAACCACGCTTTCGAGTGACTCTGAGCTTGGCTCCGCGCCTCTAAGCTGCGGCCATTACGTCCGCAAATCTGCGCGCATTATAAATGGCATTATTATTATTAAATGCGTACACACGTAGCATCTCGAAGCATCGAGCAGCATCCTGCCTTGCGTGATACTATGCTGAGGCAGCCGTACAACCGCTTATTTATACTCAATCGCGTCATGTCCAATTTGCATCTGCATTATAAAAAATGTGTTCCCTCATACATTAATCGCGTTATATCCATTTCACGTTATGAAAACGACGCGTTACAGGAGAACAGACTAGCCCCACATGCACACTAAAAATAAATCAAAATTCTCCGACACTTACCAAGTAACACATGAAATACGGAAAATACACATCATTTATACAGTATGTGATAAAAAAAATGTTTACAAACGTACATACCCAAAATGCTTGATTTTTCATTGACAAACCTTTAAACAAACCTACGAAATGCTCACATTCATCAATAACACTACATTAAAAGGAAAAAAAATATTAAGGAAGTTTTGTTGACGAGTGTGTTCATTTATTTTATTATTTGCACAATAACTCTGCCTTAAGAGAAACTAAAATATTTTAAGGAAGTTTTGGTGGGGACTGTAAAGTTATTTTTTTATTTGTGCAATAACACTGCCTTAAGAGGAAAAACAATATTTTAAGGAAGTTTTTGTTCACAAATGTGTAAAGTTATTTTGTTATTTGTGCTTGAGCACCAGTAACAGTACCAGCAAACGATGTATAATTAAATGAACAAAATACAGATTTTTACACCATACAATTTTAGAACATTGCAAGTCAAACTAATTATATGTAATTGCACGGCCTACATTAACCTGACAGTTATTTACAAAACAAGGTCATAGTGTCACCTGCAATTGAAACGTTCTTTAATAAAATAAAGAGATTAATTTTAAAAAAAATGCATTTCAGTGACATGACACCTACATCGACGTGTTCCCATGCTGGCGAAACCTTGCTGTTTGCGCCGATCATTAACCAACAGCTCACGGAAAAGGGACCGGGGGTAGGTACGTCATGTGCGAATTTCCTCTTTTCTCATTTTGAGACGGAGATTATGGTTTTGCAATCTGTCAACAACTTAAAAAAAATTACTTCCTCCTGAAGAGGTGTCTTGGAGGAGAAACCTCGTGGTCGCTCATGCGAAGACGAGACTCAGCTATGAGAAAACACTCTCCTCAGCAAAGTAAGCTGCACACTTCTACTCGTGAAAAAAACAGAGGTTAACTTTTTCACATGTACTGATTTCAATGACTCACGATTATGTCATGTTCTATATAGTAATAACAATAATTATTCTCAACAGTCATTTTTCAAACCACTGCTAGATGAAGTGGGCTGTGTTTGTTAACTTGCTGGTATACAGGTCTTGGATTCGATCCCGACTCTGACGCCCGTATATTTGTAGTTTGCGTTTCTCTCTCCCCGTGTCCGCGTGGATTTTTCTCCGGGTCCTCCGGTTTTCTCTCTTCGACATTCAGAAACATGCGTTTAGAGAATTTGGCTGTTGTAAATGTCCAAATGATAAGCCACTTCGTTGAGCTATAATTTATGTGCCAGGTCGATTCTGAAAAAGAGCTATATAGCTCGGTGGGCCTTGCCTGGTAAAATATAATTTAAAAATGTAAAATAGTGTGAAAATTAACTTTACTTAAAATCAGAGACAGCTGTCATTCTTAATCTTCCTGCAATCCTGTAATCGGAGTACTAAAAGTAATGTTCTTGTGAAATAATTACATTCCTAGCAGTTTGAGCAATAAAAAAACGTGTCAGTCATGGGTATATGTTACTCCCAGCTCTTCGGTGTCGCTGTCATAAGTTTTCCAAAATTGTGCCGTTTCAATTCATGTAAATTTTTAATTGTTGCACGGAGAATCCCTTTCAGCCAGCTACCCAGCTAGTTTTGTGAGAAACGGCCCGCAACCCGGCCAGTAGCCAGCCAGAAACTGGAGGTATATATTATTTTTAATAGTCGTATGATGATTTTAGTTGAACATTATGCCTATTTCCCTATATATCTCATTACATAAATATTGTCTCTTGGGAATTCATCAAACACGCGTTTTATACCGATTGGCTTTCCCATTCTTTCGTATGGTTGAGTGTTGATCGGCAATGTTAGCATGTTCAGTGGCAAGGTGGATAGCTTCAGGAGCAGTCTGATGAATATCTGAAATTATGCTGGCTAATGGTTGAACAAGGCAGCGCTGTACTCTGTGCTTCATGGTTTGAGATTGATGACCTCAGTCACACCATGGGCTATTCTTAAATTTCAATCAGTATAGGACACTGTTCTTAACTGCAAGGCCTACAGGCCAATGGCGGTCCCTGGTGGCCTTCAGTGCGGCCCCTAACGTGCGGCCTCCAACAGTACACATGTGAAAACACCCCATCATCGTGCTGTCAAACCCCAATGGTTTCAAATGTGTGATGGCCCTCACGCTGATGATATCTTATTAGCGAAAGTGGCCCTATCCTATGAAAATTATCGAAGGATGCCACGCTATGAGCGTGTGCGAACGTGGATTTCCGTTAACCAGAAGGAGCCTCTGCGCATCTCTCCGCCCACAGATCGACCGCCGCTCGCCACCATGAATGACTCGCGCGATCGGCCGAAGGTGACATTCTGTGCCTCGGCACAGCTCCTGCGCGCCGCTTACTCCGTGTACCGCCTGCCGCACGCGACTACGCGGGGCGAGCGTGGCCTTCTGCTCGCACTGTGCCTGCTAACGTCCACGCTCAGCAGCTGCTTCGTGCTCAAGGTGGTGTGGGAGGCGGAGGAGGTGCGGCCACCCATTCGCCTGGGCGTGACGGCCACCTACGTGGCCCTGACTGCCGCGTTGCTCTTCTCTTCCAAGCAGCTGCGCTGCATTTCGTTGCTCGTCGTGCCGGCACTGGGCACGAAGCGTGGCCGCGAGTACATCTTGTACGCCGCGGCGGGGCTGCTCGCAGTCCACACGGCTCCCAACACGTTCCACAACCTCAGGGCGCTGGGCGAGGTGTCCCTGTGCAAGGCCCTGAGCGGCATCCGCAGTGTCATCAACAACTCGGCGCGCAGGGAGGCCGTCGTGCGCGAATACGCCACGGTCGAGACGCAGACCGTCAAGGGCCTCTTGCAGTTCCACTCCGTCCAGTCAAATTACGTCTTTGACGTCAAGACCAGAGACGTCTCGACGGAGCTCGACTCGCTGAGGCTCAAGGTGGAGAACGTGACGCGCAACGTTGCGGCGAACTTCAAGACGTTCCAGGCCACCGTGGAGAAGGTCCGCGCGGTGCTCAGCACGGTGTTTTCCGTCGCGTCTGTGCTGTTGGTGCTCGCGCTGTCGGCCGCCTACCTGCGGAGCTACCTCACCAACGTCCTCTTCGACAACATCTACATCACAGAGGAGCTGCGCGCGCTGGCTCGGCAGACCGACCCAAGCGGGGAGGCCATGAGGTGCCTCAAGGCGGATGGCAGGCGGCAGCTTGTCGACTCCACCTCGCTGAGGCTGTCAAGGAAGGAGACGGAGAACTGGCCCCTAAGCATCCTTACCCTCTTCACCTGGCTGCTCCTCGTGTCCCTTGCAATCGGCGTCGAGTACGGGGTCTACGCTCTCACCGACACGTTGCTCGCCCTGGCCGATACCATCCCACCGGCACATGCCGAAGTGCGACTCTACTATGAGGCACGTACGTGAGTCTGTAATGTCGCGGTTTGCGCGCTGCGTTATTAACCCGGCGATCAGAATTCGATACCTGCTCACGGGAATCGAACTAGGTTGACTCCACCTTAAATGAGTACCTGGTGCGGTGTGTAAAACATCACCACTCGGGAGACAAAGACGGCCGGGCGTGGTGTTGGCCACTCACCAACTCGTGTGCTGTGCCGGCCCTCATAGGTGCTATTTGCTGACAGCACTTGCCCCAACAGTCTGTTTAGGCTATAAGAGGGATCTTTGTCTCAAGCTATTTCATCATTAGAAAGGTAAAAAGTGTGGCCCTAAAATGGCTTGCTCATGCCATTGCTGGTGGAAGGGCCCCCATTAAAAAAAAACTCGAGACTTACCATTAAACTAACTGTGGTGACCCCTTTTATGCTCCATGGTGGACAGAGCCCCGCGGGATAGGTTAAATAAATTGGCACCGTTGTTTCAACTGCCGTGCTGAGGTCGAACCGGCAACCCTTAGAATTGCAAGTCGAGTGTGCTAACCATTTTACACCACAGCAGCATCCCAGAGTGTAAATGTTTGATTGAGTGGCACTGCAGTTAAGAGTGCTCAACGGAAGGTTGTGAATTCAAATCTGGTTTGGAGGTCGACTCAGCCCAGCATTCGTCTGTGGTCAATAAAATGGATATCACTTAGGGCTGCCACTCCATCATTAGTCTAGGCCACCAGACCTTGCCGAGTTATGGGCACAAAACTAAAAATTTCGATTTAAAGCTTTCGTGACTGCAATGATTCATCTTTTTTATTATCATTCTACGTGACTTTACCGAAAGAACCAAAGAAGAAAAACTAAAAATGTTCTTATATGTGTAGTGGGTCCAACTGAGTTGCAGACATTGTTCCTTTTAGGGGCAACACTTTTATTTGTAACACCGTAACACAAAGGGGTAACTGCCCCTTTACCAGGCCACAACCTCGGGTGGTGACCACCCAGCTAACTACACTATACAAGGGAGTTACTGCCACGAAGGGTCGGACCCTCACTCGGGTCTCCGACCACGCGGTCCCTCGTAGGAAAAAGCACTTCCAGCTTGAGACGCAGAGCTTCCAGCTTGTAGAACGAAGAAACCCCGGTCCCTCTCAGGGACCCGCCTTATATCCCTCTCCGGTCGGGGCCGCACTGCCCTCGGCCCTGCCCGCCTTCTTGAACATTCTCGTTCCCTCTCCAACCTTCTCAAGAGCTCTCCCCGGACACGTGATCACCCACTAGTCCCCCCACCTGGGGCCCCCTGTGTGGACAGTCCCAATCACGTGTCTACGGGGTCAACCAGAGTGCCACGGCCCGGGGCAACCCTGCCCCTGGGCTCACACTCACCCCCTCCCCCTCGGGGGAGCCCCCACCACACGCTGTGCGTGGTGCCCGCACTATCCCAGTGCTCGTCAAGCCCCGTTAGGGCTGGTACTACACACAGCCACCCCCACGATGCTGTCCACGATGCATGAACATCGAACGGCACGGGCTAGCACCATTCAGTGACATCCCCGATGTCCCCGATGTCACTACATATGGACTGCAGCATTTAAAAAAAAAACCTATCAACTCTTACAAGCTTGTGTACTACCAAATCAAACGTTTCTCTGCTGGCCGAAAGGCCCATCAGCCGAGCAACAAGATCTGTGAAAAAGAGCTTTATAGCTCATCAGATTCCTCCGGTATGAATAGTGATTCTGACAGGCGTCCCTAGCAATGGCTGGGCCTGCCGGAGGTCACAGGAGAGTATCAGGGAGCCTCGCGGGAGGTGCTGGATGGAATGATTGGGTGAATGAGTTGAGAATGAGAATGAATAAGAAGAATACGTTATTATATGAGATAATAATGATAGTCTTCTTTGGTTCTTTCGGTAAAGTCACGTAGAATGAGAATAAAATAATAAATTGATAAAATAAAATAACACAATAATATTCTCACGACGTTTCGGCCACAACACGAAGAAGATGAATCCTTGCAGTCACGAAAGCTTTAAATCGAAAAATAATGATAGTAATAAGTGATTGAATGAGGTAAGAATAAGAATGAATAAGAGGAATGCGTGCTTGGATAAGGTACGAATGAGAGAGGTGGATGAATGATTAGTGGTAGTGTCGTGGGAGTGGTGAGGTATCTAGTGAGTCGCGCCTGGTGAGTGTCAGATATCTTTTGAATGTCATGTGGGTGATTTAGCAGTGGTGTCGGGTGAGTGATGAGTTTTGTGGGCTGAGTGGTGAGTATTGTTGGGTGTCTGTTGAGTGTTGAGACTGGCCAACAGAGGTGGGACCACGCCAAATGGTGGAGAAAGCAGTAAGGGGAGCTTCGTTGATAGAATGGGACAGCCCAAGGGGATGATAAGACAACCCTGTCTCTAACTTTTCTCGAACCCACGTGTTCCTCCTCCTGTGTCAGTGTAATGCCAAGCGTGCACCTTTCCACGCTCTTTTTGTGCACATTTCAGCTTTTTCCCCATTATCTTTGTCAATGTTTCTGGTCAGTCCGTCATAGCTGGCAATGATGTAATGCTATTTTTAATGAACAAATATTTTTTTCCAAGATAAATTCATCAGCGTCAGTTTTTCAGTTTCATTTATTTGGTTTTACCCTGTGAGCCATTCGGCTCTTTATTCGGGTGCAACCGCAACAAACAATAAAATTACAAGATACATTTAAAATTTACTGCACGCAAATTTAAACATCCTCTATAAAAACAATTAAATCTTCCAGAAAAAGCACCATATACATTAATCCTATTGTTTACCGATATATTTAATTGGTTGTATCTTAAATCAGATTTTAATAATTTTGCCAAGGTATAAATGTCCTGCCGTGTTTGCCATTAATTTTCCTCCACGCAACCTTCTTTTATGAAGTTCTTAAATAGTTTCCGATAATTAATTTCCATCGGTTAGAAAACGCCGCCTTCGGCTAATCCGACATCGCCAATGCAA
Source organism: Petromyzon marinus (assembly GCF_048934315.1). Lineage (NCBI taxonomy): Eukaryota > Metazoa > Chordata > Hyperoartia > Petromyzontiformes > Petromyzontidae > Petromyzon > Petromyzon marinus. The sequence goes on from NC_133707.1 coordinate 218,958, forward strand.
ACTCCTAGTTGTATCATCATCAGCACCATCAGCACCATGATCATCATGAATCCCTCTGTGGGGCCCTGCAGGTTTACATCGACCAGACGTTTCAAAACCGGCGCTACCTGACGAAAGTGCTGCGTCGGCCCAACTTCACCCTGGAGTTCGCGCGGTGCCACACGGAGCTGTCCCCGCCGGCGCCACACGCGACGATCGGCGTGTACGCGCTGCTGCTGCTGGCGCTCGTCCTCGTCTTCCTGGGCTCGTACGCCTACCGCCTGCGCCGCAAGATCGCCGCCTCCTTCTTCCCCGAGGTGGAGAGCAGGCGCGTCCTGCAGCTGCACGCCCGGATGAAGACGCTGCACCGCCACAGGGCCGGGCAGCAGCCGGCGCCGGAGCAATTGCCGGAGCAAGGATTGGGTCTGAAGAGGTGGAAGGGTGCTGGAGCACCAAAGCGAGTGGCCGGTGGGGGGGACCGGTCGGAGGTTTCGGTATCGGCAGGGCAACCAGTGCGAGACAAGGGGATGGAGCCGATATGGACGCTACCGCTGAGGCAGCAGCTGGAGCAAGCATTGACAAAAAGATGAGGGACGGTGCCGAAAGTGGCCACCACGGCGCTGTGAGATCTCGCTACGGTGGCTCGGAGATGGTAACTCCCTCGCCTGGTATGCAGGAGGACGTGAGTTCGATCCCGACCCTGACGCCTGCTGTATATTTGGAGTTTGCATGTTCTCCCTGTGGTCACGTGAATTTTTATCCGGGTCTTCCGATTTTTACCCCTCCACATTTAAAAACGTACGTTTGAGTATTTGGCTGAGATAAATCTCCACACGACAAGCCACTTCGTCGAGCTTATCATTTGTGATAGCCAGGTCGCTTCTGAAAAAGAGCTACGTAGCTCAGTGGGCCCTTACCTGGTAAAATAAACATTCTGATTTCTGGGTTGGCAGGTGACGCCGGCATCTCGTCTCATCGCCCTTGCCTCCCGCCGCCTTCAGATTCTCCTCTCCTCTTGTTTAGCTCTTTGTTTGTTTCCTTTTGGTATCTTCCCCTACTTTTCTTGCTCGTCTGTCTGAATGTTTTAAAATATTCCCTCACGTTTCTATTATAGCGCCCTGAGAACTATTGTTTAAGGGCGCTTTTATAAATATAAATTATGTTGAAATAGTTTAGTTTTGGAGATGATTGCTTTTCTTGGGGGGAAATGTGTGGATGGTTCATTGTGTGGATGTGTGCACCCTACACAGTATCTTGATCATCCATGGTGCATGGGGAGGCCTTCCCCCAATGTTGAAGGCCTCCCCACGCTTCTTCAGCAACACGGCGCTCATGCCAGGTTGGTGAAGGGGGAGTGGTGGGTTCTACTATCACTCACCACTGATGTTAGACGCGGCCGGGAATCAAACTCAGGTCGCCGGGTGCATAAAGCTGTACGCACGCCACTGCATTACTGCTTCACCTCATAGCGTTTATTTCCAAATAAATGTAACAATATGAAGTAATTTTGGATGATGATAATGATGTTAACGGTGATGATGAGGATGATAGCTGATGTAACTTTTCGTGTTGGCTTTTTTATATTTGCATATTTTGCATTGTTATACTGTGCACTTTTACTAATTCGAAATATATTTTCCTCTTCGTTTTAATAAATTGATTTCCACACAAAACTCTTTATCTTTTCATCGTTTTTGGATCTGACCTAAGTTCCCAATATTTCCCTAGGTCTCTTTTTCAAAGGCGTATTTCAGGCACATCAAGAAAAGTTATCCAACATTGTAATCATCACAATGCTGCTTGTGAGAATAAAAAACCCCATTAAACTACTTCAGTGAAACGCCTCATACCAGCGCCAAATGTTTTGGGATGCTATTGTCTGATGCTATTATCAACAAAGTTTGGATAACAGGATGAATGATTGGCTTCAAAGAGGCCGCTTTCAAATCACAGGTAATAGCAATAATATGATGTGCAGACAACAGATTGGTCCACGGAGATGTTTTCAGGATGTGAGCCATCGGTGACCGGGTTAGAGGGATTTTGCTGTGGTTAGCACACTGCCCTTTGAACCCCGGCAACTTGAATTTTATTTTACGATAATTGCTAAAACTGGTTATTGCGAGTGATATTTAAAACCGGTTCTGAACAGTTTCCTCACTTGGCCAACCCGCAAAGAGCTTCATAGGTCATCGGATTCCTTCAGTCTAAATAAAGATTCTGATTATGATCAGCATGGTGAAATATGGTCAAACAACATGGCATGGAGAGACGCTATTCCAGCAGTGACAAATAGGCCGTACATCACATAGCTATACCTCCCACGGATAGCACTATTTTATCACGCAGTGATCCTGTTATATATATATGCATATACAGGAGACTTTGCATAATAAACTTACAAATATTTTGTTAAATGCAAAATTTATATCTGCTAAAAAAAAAACCTCCAAACGAAAGCACTTGTTTGTCACACAACAAGCAGTGGCAATAATAACCGCAGTGTCTGAGTAGTCATCTCACGCACATTCTACCAGTAAATGCCATCAAAAGGACAAAGATCCCCCGTATAGCCTTAACAGACTGTTGGGGAAAGTGCTGTTAGCGAGTAGCACCTATGAAGGCCGGCACGGCACACGAGGGGGTGGGTGGCCAGCACCACGCCCGTCCACCTTTGTCTTCCTCGTGGCGATGATTTTATACACCGCACCAGGTACTCATTTGAGGCAGAGTCGACCTAGGGGTGGCCCAGGACCGGTTCAAATAATCGTCACTGGTGTTCGCCATAAGCGGGAATCGAACTCGGGTCGCTGGATTCGTAGCGCAGCACGCTAACCGCTGCATTGCCGCTCTATCAATGTGTGTGTGAACAAAGTGTCCCTTGGGTTGCATGATGAAATTGGTAAACGAGATTTACCACAATGAGAACTTACGAGTTTTGGAATGTGCAATATTTGATCAGATATACATCATAAAACAGAAGTAGTTCTTCTGCTACCAGACTGTTTTGTAATAACAGTGCGAGTTGGTGATGCATTTGTATGTATATTGAACTTATTGCGCACCGTACGTTGCCAACCGTGCTCACCAGAGGTGCAGGGGAAGTACAACAAACTAAACACAAAAAGCAGTTCTAAAGAAATTAGTTTTAAACCTAGATGATTTAAAAGTGTACAACTCTAGTGACTTCCTTATATCATAAGGAAGATATTTCCAGACAGTCGCAGAAGTGCATCTGAAAGCGTGCGATGTAGAGACCGTCTTTGTTCGATGGCCAACCAAAAGCTAACGTGTGTGGATGTGTGTAGTTTGTTTGTTGCGGAGAGCAGTGCTCCTGGTGTTTGGCGCACTGCACTACAAACCTGATGACCTGGGTTTGATTCCCGGCAACGGCTGACATCAATGGCGAGCGATATGTGGTCCAATTCTGGGCCTGCCATAATTCAACACAGCCTAAAATAAGTCACTTTGGCAGTAGTATGTGACCAACAGCACTGGGTTAACAAAGGTGACCAGGCATGTTTATGTCAACACGACCCCTCTGTACATTATTCGGACCTTAATGGGTGCTCAATTAACGGAACATGTGCCCACAGTTGTTTACGGCTATAATGGAGGATTGTTGTTTTTTTGGGATGAATAACAGTGGCTTATCAGTTTGATACGGTACATTGCACTCCTACTTTCGCATTAATCCAGGTTGTTATCCTTGCTATACATCACGTGGCTGGCTTCCTTGCTTTCTGGTCCCTTGGTCTGAGTTTAGACTCGGATTACTATGAGTACCTGGTACGTACGGTCGTGCAGTCAACATCACACAAGTAAGGAGACAAAGGTCGCCAAGACATGCATGGTGCTGGCCGACTATACCGGCATCTGGCATTCTGACCTCAATAGGTGCTCGATAACAGCAACTGTCCCAGCTGTCTTAAGGCTAAAAGTGGGGTTTCTTATTATTTGGGTCTTTAGGTAAAGTCACGTAGATAGGTTCAAAGAATATAAAAAATATATAAAAATACAACGTGTTGATCGTAGCACAAGCGTTCGTCATCAGGAAGAAAAAAAGAGGGGGACAGCTGCTGAGGCAGACTGTTTTAAAGGTTTAAAATGGGTGTAGTCCAAGGGTCATAAACGAAGTTGGCAGGGCTAGTGATGTTAATGTGAGAAATGAGCATGTTTCTGTAAGATCGGAGGGCGACCTCCATGACGATGTATTTCCGACCATCATCATCTAGCCAGTGAACTGAAACACGTACACCAAGCTCTCAAGATGAATGGATATTCAGAATACACAATCCGTAAAAGCTATCACCCCAACCGTTGGGAAAGAACCATCCGAGGACCCAATCGAAACCATCACCTTGCCATACATAGCAGGGGTCACCAAAAAGATTTCCAAAATCATGAGCAAACACAAGATTCAACACAGTACATAAAATTCGTGATCTGATCCCATCTGTGAAGGTTGCAATACCTGACATGCAATACCCCGGTGTCTACAAACTAAGCTGTGTCTGCCGCAGTAGTTACATTGGGGCTGTGTTCGTGAACATAAGGCAGATCTAAAACACGGTAGGACCAATACCTCGGCCGTGGCTGATTATTGTTTTAATGCGGTGGGCTCACGAAATTGATTTCTCTAAGACGAAGGTACTTTGCAAACCCATTTGATATCAACAAAGATTCGTTCATGAAGCCATCCACATATACAGACACATACACAACTTCAATCGAGAAGATGGGTATAAACTCAGCAATCATTGGAAGGACGTTATCAACCAGTTTAAGTCATAACTGGCTATGATGTTCCCATCCTACCACTTTCCGATGTTATTTTCGGCTCTCTGATTTTACATTAACAGGTAATATTTCCCAAAGAAACACAGCCACCTCACTCGCCGAGATCAACGTTGCTGCTCTCCATTCACCCATTACCACGCTAATCTCTCACAGTAACATAGCCACCTGCACGCCCTCGTAGCGGAGGCCGCTCTCCGATCTCCCATTAACATGCTAATTTCTCACATTAACATCACTAGCCCTACCCACTTCGTTTATGACCCTTGGGCTAAACCCATTTCAAACCTTTAAAAGAGTCTGCCTCTGCAGCTGTCCCCCTCTTTTTCTTCCTGATGACGAATGCTTGTGTTACGATCCAAACGTCGTAGGTTTTTTTTTTTATTTTCTTTGAACCTATCTACCTGACTTTACCGAAAAGACCCAAAGAATATGAATTCCTGCAATCACGAAAGCTTTAAGTCAAGATTTAGTGGGGTTTCTGTGTGCATTATATACATGATTAGGAGTGGCCCTCCTGCGACTTGCTGAGCAATTTTAATTCCCGTGAAAACGGTATTCCCTGCATGATTTGTCATCGTTAAACATGCAATGGAAACTTTAAAGGGTGGTGTCTTAAAGTTAGAAGATAATTTCTCCAGTCACATGCATGGAAAGCTACTTCTCACTTGCAATGCACATAATTTCCACTTTTAGCCGAGATAGACAAAATGGGGAAATTGCTGTTAGCAAACATCTATCAGGCTTGCGCAACGCACAGTAAGTCCTTGTGGCCAACACTTTGTTTATATAGTACTGATGTTGGCCAGGCCATTGCATCATCCACTCATACTGGTAGGAACCTCCTGGTTACACCAGCCCACAGGGAATTATTGTGTCCGTCCGTCCGTCGTGCATCCAAAAATGGGAGGGGTGGGGCTGGATGGAGAGGGGAGGGGCTGGGTGGGGAGGGAGGGGCTGGGTGGGGAGGGGAGGGTGGGGAGGGGCTGGGTGGGGAGGGGAGGGTGGAGAGGGGCTGGGTGGGGAGGGGCTGGGTGGGGAGGGTGAGGAGGGGCTGGGTGGGGGGTGGGAGGGGTGGGGGGTGGGAGGGGTGGGGCTGAGTGGGGAGGGGCTGGTCACCCTGTGGTGCCCTTACAAAACTCAACGTTTAACCTACTCAAGCCGGCTTGTGGCTGCCCTCACAGTCGGGCATATTTGTGGAATACACCACGCCACCATTGACCGAGCAACCCAACGTTCCTACCAGCTCCCTCCGCAGGAATGTGTTTTTAGGTCAGGCCAAGGCACAGATAATTTCCACTTGCATTGCGCATAGCAGGAATCGGACCTAGGTCACTCTGATTGCAGAGCAATACACTATGCACTATACCACTATACACTATGTCTCATGCAAATATGCCGTGTACGCGTTGACTTCATTAGGTAATCACCAACAACCACTTGCCTCAACAGTCTATTAGCCACAGTTCTGAATCTCACGCACTCCCCAACGGCATCAGAAGCAGGGGTTGGGGGGAACGATACGAACCCCAGCTGTAAGTGATGATGAAATCCTCGCTTGCAACCTTCATCAGCTAAATGAGACCAGGCTATTGGGGGTTTGCATGGGGTCCTAGGTTGGATGACCACCACCGCAGTGGAAGTATGTCAGACGCATCTTACAGATGACAAGCCAGTGGTCAGTGGGCAGATCAGTTCCATGGTAGGTCCTGGTGTCAAGGGCGTGGGCACACGTCTGCTGCTCCGTGACTACAATATAGATGTTCTTGCTGATGCCGGAACAGTGTTGGTGATTACAAGCCCGTGAGCTGCACATACGTCGAGCAGCCTCCTCCTATTGTTATTGAGCTGATCTGGCCCATGCCTTCCAATTACTACAGCCCAGGTGCTTGTGTCACGATCCACTCGGGCATTAAAGCCACCCAATAAGACGATTCTATCCCGGGAGGCCACTTTAAACAGCACCTGGGACAGGATATCATTCGTGTTGCATAAGCCATCATCACCTCCATTCCTCACCTTACGTTGATGAGAGAAATGTGTCCACTTCACGTGATGGGCAGTCTCACAACGTCCGACACTTCCCCTCCGCGTTATCCCTCATTGTTTTCTTCAGAAGAAGAGCCACTCCCTGTTGTTTGGCAGGTTCCTGGCTCGAGTGGAGGACTGTTCACACCTCATGGTGATTGGAGCCACAACCAATCAACCGGATCGCCTGTATTCCACCAGAGTAACTGGACCAGTAGGAAATACTGGTCTCGTTCCCCCAGAGCAATGGCAGTCTCTCCTCCACAGTGACTACTTGCACATTCCACGTGGCCAACCGCAGTGGTTTCTTTCCGTGTCTGCCAAATGAGAATTTCATAGATGCCTGTCCCCCCGGCACAAGCTCATTTCATTGTGTCCACCCTGGTTAACTGGTTAGGTAATTAAGGTGGAAAGGTTACCAGCCCCACGCACACAAAGACAAAGGTCCTCCGCATAACCTTAACAGATTGTTGGGGCAAGTGCTGTTTGCGAGCACCTACGAAGGTCGGCACAGCACACGAGGGGGAGGGCGGCCAGCACCACGCCCGACCGCCTTTGTCTCCCCAGTGGCGATGTTTACACACCGCACCAGGTACTCATTTGAGACTGAGTCGACCTAGGAGAAGCCCAGGATCGGTTCAGAAAATCATCACTGGTTCAGATAATCATCACTGGTGTTGGTCGTGAGCGAGAATCGAACTCGGCTCGCCGGGTTTTGTAGCGCTGCGTGCTAACCGTTACACCGCCGCTCCCACTCATTCTCACATCCACACGATACTTACACACACGCGACACACACGCGTGTGCATCCGCGGGTGCACACGTGCGTGAGCTCATTCTGTGATTACAAAAAGGGGGGGGGGGGGTGGGGGCACTTCTGTTTCACGAATTGGAAGAAAAAACTCAAATGGGAATAAAAACACCTAAACACACATTCGGAAACTGGAGACTTCTCAATGGGGTCAGCCCATATGACCCGACCCTGAGGTTTTACGGAAATGTAAGTGGTCATAATCGCATAACTTTAGACAATTGGGTGTTGTAGATCCGCACACACGCATCCACACATTGATAGCAGTTCCTTAAATAAAAGGACTTAAAGTCAGCCAGAGACAATGGCGAATGAGGTAGCATGCTTGTACGGTATGACTGCTCCGAGAGAATGTAAGCATGTACGTTGAACTTCTTTGGAACCGTACGTAGCAAACCGTGCTAATCGGAGGTGCGGGGGAAGGGGAACAGACGAAGGTAAAACAAACTCTTACCTTTCGTGATGAAAACCAAGTGCTTTTACTGGGACTGTTTCACGAGATGCCACTTTTTTTTCATCATCATCAAATATTTTCTTTGGGTTATGTAAGATTTTCCCACGAATTTACGCAAACATTTGAATGAGTCCTTGACAGGCGCAGCCTTAATTTTGTAATCAAGACAGGCTCCATTCAGGGGACACGGCTGCAAGAGGTGATGAAAATCGCTCATATAGAATAAACTATACAGCGTCACAATTCACAGTTTATATCAAAAATGCTAAACATTGAATTAGCATATAAAAAACATTAATTTATGACCTGCAAAGAATGGGGCGGTGAAGTTGTAGATTGTATCGTCTCTCCGTACTGCTTCTTGACGTGGTTCGATTACCAGCAGTCACGTGGGCACCGATTCAGAGTGAGTCGCAGCTCTTTATTTATTTATTTGAAAGCACGGGTTTAATCCTCAATCCAGATAATTTGTCTTCTTTGGTTCTTTCGGCAAAGTCACGTAGAATGAGAATACAATTTATAAAATAAAATAACAATAAAATTCTCACGACGTTTCGGCCACAAAACAAGCGGCCTTCATCAGGTGAAGGGACGAGACTGTCCTCCAGACAAGACTGTCCTCCAGACGGTCTTTTCCCTTCACCTGATGAAGGCCGCTTGTGTTGTGGCCGAAACGTCGTGAGAATTTTATTGTGTTATTTTATTTTATCAATTTATTATTTCATTCTCATTCTACGTGACTTTACCGAAAGAACCAAAGAAGATGAATCCTTGCAGTCACGAAAGCTTTAAATCCAGATAATTTGCTCGAGAACAATCACGCGTGAACTTGTGGCGCAAGATTGCAGCGTACTGAAATTGAACAATACATAAAAACCACGAATGTAATCAGGCTTCATTCCATCGCTTTGATCTTCACTGCGAATGCGATGTCCGAGTCAGCTGTCACCCGAGCCGCGCACCCAGAGAGTCCCTCTGCCAGGAGCGATGGACTCGGCGCCTGTCCCCCCCCCCCCCCCCCATGTACCCAAAATGTCTCAACCCTGAGCCCGTTCCCTTCCCTGGCACTCCGACACGCCTACTGGCCCAGCTATAAAAAGGAGGCATTTACCTTCAGTATCAGTGAGGGCCGTTCCCCTTTGAACGTTGCGGCCGCCGGCGTCGTATCAGCGTCCGCGTAACTTTGAGGTATTCCCGGTTTATTTCGAGTCCCGGCCCGTGGGGGAAATAGACTTATGGCTTTCACAATGGCTCCTCAATCACTCTCTTACGCCACAGCTAGAGGCATCGCATAGCATTGTGTTCTGGTCGAAGTTTAAGTTAATATCACAATTCTAACCACACATCAATTGGTGGCTTTAGTTGAACCATGTAATGAAGTGAGGTTATGTTTTGTTTATCGCTTTGTAATTTCACATGGGAGCGCTTCTTCAAAATGAAGCCGTGCAAAAGACTCGGCGCTTGATTTTAGGATCAAGGTGAACGATATGGAGGCATTAAACAACGGTGTCTTCATTTCAGCATAGAAACATTTGGGTAAACAGTCAATTTCACAATTTTTGTGCAGTCTGCTAATTTAGTACTGAAAACAATTTAACAGCAGAGCGTACATTATGCTTCATTATGTGTTCACATGATTGGTGGAGTTATGGAATTATGGATCATAATGGGGTAGACAGATGGGAGTTATATAATGGGACCTTTTCATCAGATGAGACTTGCCGCCCTGGTGTAAAGGTTGGCACAATGGACTTGCAACCCAGACGTGATCGATTCTATTCTATCTTGCAGCTGAAATAATGGTGCAAGTTTCTTTAATCCCACTGCCTCTGTTCACCCAGCAGTTATACATTGATACAGGTTAGTCGATTGACAGGTGAGGTAAAGTGTGGGCACTCCCACCTCTGGCAAGATGTCTGCCCAGCGTGGAAGAGTACGCAAAGTACCCTCTACAGAGCTCACAAGTGTAGGCCCATCTGTCAGCAGTGGTTTGAGCAAGGAATTGCAGGGTTGCACCTGTTACGGTTACTTTTAAATTTAACATCAGTCGGCCGAAAAAAATTGTGGGTCATATGGAGAATATCCTTGCGGATGCTGATAACCCCGATGTCACTTTTGCATTTGCCTCTATGGTTCCTGGACTTCGTTACTTGCAGCCGCTACGGAAGATGGCCCTGTGGTTGGGATCCAGCCTCCTGCTGCTAATGCTGCTGCTGCCAGCGAAGGCTGCCACAGATATCCACCCCGCCGAGCAGGGGAAGTGTCAGATGAGCTACACGGGAATACCTGGGTTACCGGGAAACCCTGGGATCCCAGGGAACCCAGGCAGTCTGGGCCCAGTCGGTCCATCAGGAAGGGACGGGCGAGAAGGTCACCTGGGCCAGCCTGGAAAGAATGGCGAGAAAGGAGACCAGGGCGATCAGGGCCTGAAAGGGGACAAAGGGAGCGCAGGAGAGGCCGGTAAATCCCCTGCACTTTTACTGCACCAATGCTGGGCCTTCCAGTAGATGTAACCTCTAGTGACAGCACACATATTCAGTGTGCCTCTTGCATTAAGCAGACTATTAGACCAATGTATTCCTATGTTGACAAAGGTCCTCCTCTAAACATTACCTAAATATATTTTTGGATATGCGATATATTCTGCCTAATTCAAGCGTATAAGACTGATTTTTACACGCTTTTATTTAACTCACTCTGTCTGTTGTTGTTGTCGTCGTTGTTGTATCCTCAAATCTTGTAACTCAATTTTAATCCACTTCCCAATGTGATATCGACTGCAAATTTGGTATACTTATGTCATACTGATGACAATACTATATTCTATCATTAAAAAAAACATATTTTAAAACATTCTTTTTTATATGTTATGTTTCGTCTTGGGTATAATTGTCCACGCTCAACTCACGTTGGCTGTAATTGACCACGGTCCCTTACGTTATGGCAGCTTCAGGGCCATTTCTTGGAGTCGTGGAGTTCTTCCATTACTAGTACGGTACATTTCATTAAAGCGTGTTTTTAAAAGTTTTTTTTAAATATAACTTTTTTATAAATGTGTTGATATCCCATTAAAACATTGAGGCAAATGATTAAAGTGAAGTCTGGCATTGTCAAAAATTTAAATAGAACAATATTTTTACTAAATGTAGGACTTTGCAAAAAAATGTCTACACTTAAATTATGGGCCAGTCATGAATACCAACAAAAATATTCGTGATAAATACAAGTCTGAAAATAATAATAAACTCCGTTTTCCAAAATCATGACTTACAGCAACCCAAAGCAAATGCTTCATTTTTCTATGTGCAGAAACTCTTTATAATCCCTTCACAGGATTGCCTGGAAAATTCGGACCGATGGGTCCCGCTGGAGAGAGAGGGGATCGTGGACTTCAGGGTGAAAAGGGAGACAAAGGAGAAGTTCCGGCTGCCATCCCTAGATCCGCATTCACTGTGGGTCTGTCTGTATCGAACCCTCCCAGCGGATCTCCCATCAGATTCAGCAAGGTCATGTACAATGAGCAGAATCATTACGACACGTTTACCGGCAGGTTCACTTGCCATTTCCCGGGCATCTATTACTTTTCTTACCATATCACCGGAGCATCTGGCACCACCCAGGTCTCTTTGAGATACAATGGACAAGCAGTTCAGAATACATATTCCTCAACCAGCAGCGTTTATAGCCTGTCCGGCGCCTCAGTGCTGCGCTTGAGAAAGGGCAATGAAGTGTGGGTGCAGACCGAAGGTGCTCACATCAAGGCTTACACAGACGTTAACACTGACAGCACTTTCTCGGGTGTCTTGATCTACCCTGACCTGTCTTGAACAGGCGCTTTTTAACCTAAGAACTGCTCCATATAGCTTTGCTTGAAGTCTGACGTTGAACGCGTAAGGTGTGGTGCAAAACAGCACGTAAACAGCACGTAGAAATGTGTGTAGTCTGGGAGACAATACGTCAGCATATACGTACATGGCGTGCCAGTGTGTAGGTGTTCATGGTTGAGCTCTATGGCTCTCAGATTAATTCACATAGACTCACAGTTACAAATAGCTAAAGACACAACAATAATAGATGATGAGTTAATTATTGCTAAAACAATGTGCATTGATTGTATACAAATAAAAACATTTAATTCAAATGTTGCATATGTACTTCTATGATTTTTTTTTTAAATGATGATTAGTTGTTTGTAAATTACATTTTTTTAAAATTATTCTGATCACTTCAATTGTATTGCAACTATTGTGCATTACTTTTCAAAATGTAAAATAATACATTTTAAAAGTAATGGTTGATGTGTCAAAACAAAGCTGCATAGTACTCTTTGATTCTTTCGGTAAAGTCACGTAGGTAGATTTTTTTTTATAATAAATCACGACGTTTCAATCGCCACACATGCAAACCGTCGTCACCTGAAGACACCTGAAGACGGTTGCCTGTGTGGCGATCGAAACGTCGTGATCTATTATTATTTTTCTTCTGCCTACGTGACTTTACCGAAAGAACCAAAGAGTATGGATTCCTGCAGTCACGCAAGCTTCAAATCAAGAATGCTGCATAGTATTTGCGGAGGATGATTTCATATCATAAATAGACAAAATAAAGCATTGCAATGAGTCATCTGCCGTGTATATTGTCCAGGATGTGTGCCACTACTTCAGGAGCTTTGATAATGCATGTGAACGTATTGGCGGTACATTGGTGGTGCACGGTTTATAAAAACAGCACATTTTAGGTATTGTTATTTCTTTTCCCACGATTCGCAACGCCGGTCAGAAAATATTGCGGGGTGATGGTGGTGCTTCAAAATCAGTTCTCGAGAACGTTTATATGAGCGGGCTGAACACGAAGCCTCAGTCTGTTGACGTATAGCAAGCACCCAACCTGATGACGATTGGCTTCTCCGTATGCCAAAGGCAAATTTGACTCCTCGTGCCCTAGACTTGGTCGGACGGTTCCTCGATTCAACGGACCAAAATCAATGGCCATTATTGACCTTTATTTGCAAGTCTCAGTAGGCTGAATGAACCATCGATTTTAGACAGTTTTATGAGTTCTGGTGTTATGCTGCACCGGTGGACCGCCTATATGTCCAAATACCCATGGATAACCCCCAGATAATAGAATAAATCTGCCACACAACATCTATCCGAGAAAAAGTAACGGATGAAAGTAAAACGTTCTATAATGGACAGGGGAATAATATGAATTGAGGTGTAAATAATAGAAGTTTTAGTGGGCCCTATAGCACTCACAGATAATAGAAGCAGTGGGTAATAGGGCAGAGGATAAGAGTTCTACTGTATTCCATATACAAATTAACACCAGAAACACCAGTATTATATATGACCTCTTATTGACGACCATTTATCCGTAATTATCTGCAAAAAATTTAATAGATAAGTGGATTAAATTCGGAGATCAAATTGCGGATGATGGGATCCATGATGATCATCCTTCACATCGCCACAGTTGAGAGGAGATCTCCAAAAGCACCAATGATAAGCTCATCAAACAAGCTTCCCAGAATTAACTCACCATCATCACCTTTAATCAATTCGCATAAACAAGCAACAGGACCGGGATGTGATGGCCTGTGTACAGAATTCCTCAAGAACCTGGAACTAAATGGATGGCAACACTGGCTTGCAAACATCTTCAGACACGAACTATCATATCTCTCTCCTGAATCCCTTTAGTGGGCCACCAGACCTCGGCATTTGGCGCCTGGACATACTGCCATATGCAAGAATAAAATAAAGACGTTATTATATCACTCAGGTGGGCCTTTGATAACGTTGATCGTCTATCAATAGTAATCGCTGTTATCACATAACATGTTAGCATGAGTAATGTTCATAATTTATTCAAGTACATGCCGGTTAAAAAAGAGGGTCCGTCAATACTCGTGGATAACCCTCGGATAATCGGATTCGTTTTCTACACTACGCCTGGCGTCACAATACATTCCTGTTCGTAGGAAATCGTACCGCAGCGAAGAACACACTCCCCGTGCCGCCACTGCGTGGTGGTGACGTGCGGGATTTTATTCATGGCGAACCCAACGAGTGGGTAGCCGGGATGGTACGGCTGATCTCTGTGCAATGTAATGAGTCCATAACAAATATCGAGATGGCAAATAATTATAATGTTAAGAAGGTGTAATCTATATTTTGAGGTGTAATCTACTTAACTGCTCAACCCGAGCTATAAATGCTTCTGATACGTGCATCGTCTTTGTTACTGTTCGCCCTGGTCTAACGCTGATGAGACTCGGCCACCTCTGGTGTAGGCCAATCAGTTTCAAAGACAATCCATATATTATGATAATTATCAGAGCACGCTTGTTTGCATGTTTTGCCACAGGTACGTGTGGTGAATGCGGACTTCATTCCTTGCAAATGGTATCTATTTGGTATTTGAACATCTTAACACCTGTTTTATTGCCAGAAAGGGTAAGACCAATTCTTATTTTTCATACTTAAGTAATGCAGGTGTGTCATGTCCAAATGAGGTTACCTTGATGTGTGCTGGTGTGCTTGCATGGGCGTGTGCTTGCTCAGTTATGGAACAGGAAAACATAATGTGCGTTTTTTGGGTTAGATTGCGTAAATATAAATGTGTTGTGAAACTCGCCACCATCTGAAAGAGCCAACTAGTAAGGACTGTCACGTAAACAAAACATGGCAATTCGTTACTAGTACAGCACACCGGTGTGTTGGAGAGTAAACACAACATTTACAGTTCTAGTACGACAGCCAGATTTGAACGTGAATCGGTAGAACAAAAAAATCGCGATTTAGAATTCTTGCTCAACCCCATCCAAGATCCCAACGCTCCAACCCCATACCAGCTCAATTCCAAGCTCGACCTCATGCTGGATCTCAAACTGACATCTACAACAGTTCGATCCCATTCGGTTCACACATTGAGATTATTTAGATTAACTTGCTGCTATAAATGTCCAAATTATAAGCCACTTTGTTAAGCTATCGTCATTTGTGGCCAGGTCGCTTCTTAAAATAAGCCAATACCTCAGTGGGATTTGGCTGGTAGGATGGGGATGGTTTAGTTGCATTTGTGTGTTTAGGTGATTTGGTTACCTTCCTCGTACTTTGCACTATCGTGTTCTTGTACTGTTTGTTGTTGTAACGTTCTGACCCGCCCCTATTGGACATCTTTGAAAAAGAGCTTTATAGCCCATCGGATTCCTCCAGTATAAATCAATATTCTGAGTCTGATGATCCCTCCATATTTTAGGACTCATTCTGTTGCACTTCAGCATCACGCGGACCCTGAGAACAATCTGCGCCTCCAAGGCAACTTCAGGTGATACAGAAATCATGAACTGGTCATTTGCAACATTTGTAGTATTCACATAAGTATGGCTTATGTGGCCATACTTGACCCCGCTGGTCAGTGTGGGTTCTTGACGTGGGAGCCAAGCGCCACTCGCTTTACACTGGTCAACGTGAAGCATGGTGAAACAAACACCGTGACCCACACGACAAGGGGTGGCCCTTATGCAGTCGTGAATTCACGAAAGGGGCTGTAGATAAGTATGCATTCACATTGATCCATATGCCATAGGTAATGTACACTGGACATGGTAGCTCAGGACCGAGTCTAGATATCTATCGCCACTAAGATGTTTTTTTTAAGAATCAAAATCTTTATGTAGACTGGAGGAATCAGATGCCTCCTCCTGATCGAGAGGAGCCAGTTGATGTGGTTCGGGCGCCTGATAAGGATGCCCCCGGAAAGACTCCCCCCTGGAACTCTACGGGCAGCAGCAGCAGCAACCTCCCGCTGGGTGAAGACCCCGGGGCCGGCCCAGGACACGCTGCTGCTGGCGGGACGATGTCGCTCGGCTGACCTGGGAACGCCTGGGAATTCCCCAGAAAGAGCTAGATTCTGTTTATAGTAGTGTATAATGTAGTGTATAGTGTAGTAATGTATAGTCGTATATAGTGTAGTGTATAGTAGTGTATAGTGTAGTAGTGTATAGTAAGGTAGTGCTAGAGTCTGGCGTCAGGGAAAGGGAGGTCTTGACCCCCCGACTCAACATGCTGCCGCTGCGGCCCTCACCAGGACAAGCGGATTGAGAAACGAACGAACGAGTCTGATGAGCTATGAAGCTCTTTTTCACAGATGTCCAGTATTGCAGT
Source organism: Petromyzon marinus (assembly GCF_048934315.1). Classification (NCBI taxonomy): domain Eukaryota; kingdom Metazoa; phylum Chordata; class Hyperoartia; order Petromyzontiformes; family Petromyzontidae; genus Petromyzon; species Petromyzon marinus. The sequence goes on from NC_133707.1 coordinate 235,198, forward strand.
GTGCAAACCACTACACCAATGCTTCCCAAATAACATCTGTACTATGCTATAATTATGAGTTTTTTAAGTTGTTAGATATATTAAGCGACCTGGCCACAAATGATTGCTCAACTAAGTCGCTTATCATATGGAAATGTATAGCAACTAAATACTCTAAACGCGTTGTTTCAAAATGTGGGGGGACAGACCGGAGAACCCGGAGACAAATCCACGTGGCCACGGGAAGAGCCCGCAAACTCTCAACATGCAGGCGCCTGTGTCGGGATCAAACCCACCACCTTCTGTATACCAGGTGAGGTTGTTAACATCTCACCACAGCGGTGCCCCATGCCTGTAAAGCCTGTTATTGCCAAATATTGTACGAGAAAACTGCTTTAGAGGAGACTATTAGTATGATGACGTGGGACCCATTGACTTATCATTATGATTGTTCTTATGATAGTTCTTGAAGCAGTGGCTTAAATGTATAAACAGACAGTAAACACAACGTGTTACTCAATGTAATGCTTTATTTTGTCTGCTTGTTGATTATGTTAAATCATTCTCGACATATACTCATCAGCATTGCTCTCAAACACCGACAATTACATTTCAAATGGATTATTTTGAATTAATAAAGAAAGTACAGTTCTAATTCATTTTCAATCATCAGATATATATTTTTAAAATACAAAGATTAAAAATATATTATCTTTCACCATATAACATACCATATCAAATGAGTACATATCCGATTTGATAACATTTTAAAATCTGGTCTGTATAAAGTCACCACAAATTGTGTACTTATCATCTATTGTGTTATGTTGAATAATATATTTTATGCATTTGGCTACTGGTATGCAATTATGAGTTCATGTGCATTTTTATACCTGTATTAACACGTATATATACTTCCACAAAAAAGAATATCAACGTTTGAGTATTGCATTGTGCAATATACAAAAAAACCCTACAATTATTTTATGAAGATGCCTGCGTGTTGCATTTAAAATGGCTTACATGTGTTTATATGTGCAGTATGCTGAACTTATTTCGCACCGTACGTTGCCAACCGTGCTAATCGGAGGTGCGGGGGGGGGGGGGGGGCAACAAACTAAACACAAAACGCAATACTAAAAATTAGTATTTCATCTAGATTTAAAAGTGGCTTCCTAATATCGGAAGGAAGAGCGTTCCCGATTGCACAGGAACTCATCTGAAAGCGCGCGATGCAGTGGCCATCTTTGTTCGATGGCCAGCCAAAAGCCGCCACTGTGAGGATGACCAAAATTCGCGTGATGGTTAATGCTCCTTGAAAATACATGATCACAGTTCGTGTGTATATTTGTATTTACATTCTTAAAAATAGCAGACTGCTATGGATTGGTCATGCCAGAGGAAGGCCACCAAACAGGAATCCAGCAAAAGCAACGCTGGTGGTGGAAGGAAACAGAGGCAGGGGACGACTAAGAAAGGATGGACTGATGGAGTTGAAGACGGACTAGAATGGAGAGGCATAATAAAATATGGTTATTGCCAAACGTGAAGGACTGATGCTGGCAGCTTGTGGATTCAGCAGCCTCTGTAGAGAGGCTGGACGGCAAGGGAGTCCACTTGTTATAACCAGCAAGCACATTTTTTGGTCTTTAACTCGTGGCTAATGGCAGTTTTCGCTGGTACTTGATAGCAAAAGTGAATATCCAGATTCCAGATTAAAAAACGTACAAATATGCACGGCCAGGGTAAATTTGTGCGTGCTGACAGCTTTTCTTTGCCTATCAGATAGAAGCATTCTGAAGAAGCTACCAGCACTTGGACCAAAACGTCAGGCATTATGCTGAACAAGACGCGGTACAACCAAAAGCACATCGGAGTTCTATGCAGCGTAACCATGAAAAACGATCCGGTAGTATGCTAGGTATGGGTTGGCTCATGTACCGTCTAATAGTGTACGTATGCTCACGTACTATTTGTGTGTTTTTTGCATCGCGTACCTTACATGTTAAGTGTCGGACTTCCAGCAGAGCTAATCGAGTAATTGAATGCAACCGTTAAGTTAGGCCAGGGTACATCAAGAAACCTGAGAAAGTGCTGTCAGTGGTAACGTCTGTGTAAGCCTTGATGTGAGCACCTTCGGTCTGCACCCACACTTCATCGCCCTTTCTCAAGCACAGCACTGAGGCGCCGGACAGGCTGTAAACGCTGCTGGTTTAGAAATATGTATTCTGAACTGCTTGTCTATTGTGTCTCAAGGAGACCTGGGTGGTGCCAGATGCTCCGGTGATATGGTAAGAAAAGTAATAGATGCCCGGGAAATGGCAAGTGAACCTGTCGGTGAGTGTGTCGTAATGATTCTGCTCATTGTACATGACCTTGCTGAATCTGATGGGAGATCCGCTGGGAGGGTTTGATACAGACAGACCCACAGTGAATGCGGATCTGGGGATGGCAGCCGGGACTTCTCCTTTGTCTCCCTTTTCACGCTGAAGTCCACGATCCCCTCTCTCTCTAGCGGGACCCATCCGTCCGATCTTTCCAGGCAACCCTGCGAATGGATTGTAAAGAATGACGAAACAAAGAAGAATGGTCGTTTACTCTTTCTGGCAATAAAACAGGTGTTAAGATCTTCTTTGGTTCTTTCGGTAAAGTCACGTAGAATGAGAATAAAATAATAAATTGATAAAATAAAATAACACAATAATATTCTCACGACGTTTCGGCCACAACACAAGCGGCCTTCATCAGGTGAAGGGACGAGACTGTCTGGTAGGACAGCGCTGGAGTGAAAGAGCCACGTTCAGATCACGACCTTTAAGCTGTGTGAGAGGAAACAAAGCGCCTTGACAAAGGAATTAGCATATAATTTAGCATTGAAATGGCTGAGTGATTAGCTTGTGACTGGTCACAGAAATAGCTATGTTAAAAGTTAAAGCATACACATCCGCAGAGGCACCCCTTGACAAAGGAATTAGCATAGAATTTAGCATTGAAATAGCTGAGTGATTAGCTTGTAACTGGTCACAGAAATAGCTACGTTAAAGTCAGAGCATACACATTCACCGAGGCACTTAGTACAAATCAAACAGGAGAATTTAGCATTGAAATAACTAGGCGAATTTAGCATTTAAATAACTGAGTGATTAGCTAGTGACTGGTCACAGAAATTACTATGTTGAAGTCAAGGCCTACACATCTGAGCTATTCACAGTACTATATAGTGAACCAATAAAAAAACTAAAATATAAATTACCTTAATGTTATCAATAAACTCTATATTCTCCAATCAGCTAAGCTACCAACAATAAGTCGTTATATATCACAGTGCTATATGGCGAAAAAATGGGTGGATTCTTACCCTCAACTTTAGCACCACGGATAGCTACGGGCCCCGTTCAGACGGACGAGTTCATCCATGGTCGGAACAGAGGAGGGGGAGAGAGACAGCTGCGAGGCGCTATTATACTCCATGTTATAAACCATACCATTAACCGTGGTGTGAGAGGTATTAAGAGTCAATGCTGGCGAAAGAGCTGCGGTCTGAAGGTCATCGTAAAATACAATTAATTAAGAATAAAAATGGTTTAAAACATCTTTCCAATGGTTACTAAGCCAGAATCCATCTTCTCGGTTGAAATTGTCTCTGTGCTTGTATATGTGAATGGCCTCATGAACGAATCTCTCATGGTAGCCGGTTGGTTTGCAAAGAACCTCTGTCTTGGAGAAGTCAATGTCATGTGAGCCCACTGAATTATAACAGTGATCTGCCACGGCAGAGGAGTTCGTCCTACCGTGTTTCAAGTCTGCTTTATGTTCGCGGATGCGGTGTTAAGATGTTCCAGCCCCAAATATATATACCGATTACAAGGCATCATGATACTTGCAAAAATGTCCCGTAGAATTATTTTTCCATTTACTGTAAGGCAAGTTTTTTTTTCGTCAAACTGTATTCATAAGTAAATATATAATTGCATAAAAATGGGACCATAATTGAATTGCAACGATGTGACAGCCATGTTTTAAAACTCCTACGTGTAGTACGGGCCTGATTTGTGTTTTTACGAAAAAACACGGCATTAATTGTTCCATTGACTGGTAGGAACATTTAAAAAAATACCCAAAATGTATACTGTATTAACAAATATATATGAGCAATGCTGAATATGATAGCCTTCATCAAATAAAAATAATGTGTTACAAACAGTCTGCTAAACGCAATAGACACACCGCATAGCTGCGCTGCTACTGAGTTTACATCTACTGTACTAGACTTTGCAATGTCCGGAAATGGTGCAAGTGGCAGTGCAGGGTTTTTTTTGGTACCGGCCTCTCCTGCGCCCCCTTTGTCCCCTTTCACGCCATGATCCCCCCGGTCTTCTCTCTCGCCGTTCTTGCCAGGCTGGCCCTGGTTTAATTCTCGCCCGTTGCTTCCAGTAGGGCCGACTGGGCCCAGATTCCCTGGGTTCCCCGGGATCCCAGGGTTTCCCTGTATCCCCGGCAGTCCCATGTAGCTCATCTGACACTTCCCCTGCTCTTGTGAGTGGCTGTCTAAGGCAGACGTCACCGGCAACAGCATTTTCTACTTCAAGAGCAGCATTACGAGACTCGATCTCAGCCACAGGGCCATCGTCTGCAGCGTGCTGGAAGAGATATGGAGTCCAGTTAAGAAAACAGGCAAATGAAAGTGACATTTTGTCATGAACACCCAGAATGATATTCTCCACCTCCTATCTGCGTACTCCCATATGCTCCATAATTCCATAGCTCTACCAATGATAAAACATATGATTATGACGAATTCATTTTGTGCTGTTAAATTATTTGAATAATGCATGCACATACTATTAAACAATTATGAAGTTAATAATAGGGTTTTCCCATTTTTTTCTGGCAACAAAACTGAAACCTTTTTACGAGGATTCATGTCTGCATTAACCACAATACCTGCAGTCAAAATGCAAACAAAAAACATACTATGATAATATATTCATTGTCCTTGAAACTGATTGGTCCACACCAAGGGACGGCTTTCTTTTGAGCCTCGACCCAATTGGTGCTCGACCAGACGACGCCAAAAGGCGTACATCTCAAAGACAATGCACTATCAAAGTAATGAGGGCTTGGGGTGAGCATCTACATCATTAAACCTCCTTTGCCAGTACCAAAATGAAATTATAGGGTTTTCCCCTTTTTTTCTGGCAACAAAACTGAAACATTTTTACAAGGATTCATGTATGCATTAACCACAATACCTGCAGTCTGGAATGGAACCCATCGTGCTACGTCTACGTCTTCACCTCCTCGACGTTTTTGTTCAGGCAGTGTGCCAGCTGTCATGACCAGTTATATAGTTATCCCCTGTGCCTGTGATGGCTAGAATAAATGTGAGTGCCTCCTACTACTAGTGCCTCCGAAGTGGCTCACTACACATGTGTAGTGACATAGAATTGGTCACGTAGCAGCATAGTGCTGGCTGCTGGCAGGGAAGGGGATCTGCAGCTTACAGCAGCCCTGACTGACAGCAGATCATGTGATAGACCAGAGAGGGATGTAGGGGAAAGGTCACTGAAAGGGCACATCGAGAACCCGCTAGTAGGTTTCAGAAGGGGGGCGTGGCCGGAGGCGGAGCCAGGCCACACTGACACTATAAGAGGGGCCCCGGGAGGGGACCTCGGGGCTGTTGTGTGGAACGGGATCCTCGTCGTGCTGCTGGAGTCTTCGCCGCCGTCTCTGCCTTCACCATCTCGGCATCGCCAGTCAGGCAGTCTACCAGCTGTCCTGACTGGGAACCGTAGTTGCCAAGTGCCAACTGTTAAGGCCATTTAATAAACAGAGTGCCTCTTACTCTTAGTGTCTCTGAGTCAGTCACTACACATGAACCTAACTCGTTCGTAAGTAGAGGAGTCCTTATATGGGCCTAACTCGTTCGTAAGAAGAGGAGTCCTTTATACGGAACTAACGTTTTCGTAAGTAGAGGAGTCCCTTATGGACATGACTTGTTCATAAGTAGAAGAGTTCCTGCACATGGACCTAACTCGTTCGTAAGAAGAGGAGTCCTTTATACGGAACTAACGTGTTCGTAAGTAGAGGAGTCCCTTATGGACATAACTTGTTCATAAGTAGAAGAGTCACTGTCCATGGACCTAACTCATTCGTAAGTAGAGGACTTTTTGGTTCTTTCGGTAAAGTCACGTAGGTCTAAAATAAATTAAATCACGACGTTTCGATGGCAACACAAGTGACCGTCATCAGGTGGAACAGATACAGCAGGAGAACTGCTGACATAGGAGAAAGAGCTGCTGCAACAAGACTTTATATCGGATTTTGGTGGGCTCAACCCAATGGTAAGTGGGAGGAGCTAGAAAAGGAATTTGTACGTAAATGTAAATGTGAGAAATTAGCATGTCAATGTAAGATGGTCCCAGCCACCGGAGGTGGTGGGAATCCTGTGCCTGGGCTGCCTCACCCAAGGGTAAGTGTGCGGAGCTAGAGAAGAAATTTGTACGTAAATGTGAAAGATTAGCATGTCAATGTGAGAAGGTCCCCAGCCACCGGAGGTGGTGAGAATCCTCTGCCTGGGCTGCCACACAGATATTTAGCCTGGTGATGTACTCGGAGAGTCGGAAATAATAGCTGAAACAGGCAGGTAGGATGGAAACATCACAGTCAGTTATAACTTTACTTGGTTAATAACGTCCTTCCAATGATTACTCAGTTTGTATTCATCTTCCCGGTTGAAGTTATGTCTATTTTATATATCTAGATGGCTTCATGAACAAACCTTTGATAGTAGCCTGATGGTTTGCAGAGCACCTTGGTCTCGGAAAAAAACAATATCATGAGAGCCCACAGCATCATAGCAGTGATCAGCCACGGCGGAGGAGTTAGTTCAGCCGTGTTTCAGATCTGCCTTGTGCTCGCGAATATGGTCCGATATATGTCGTTTCATTTCCCCAATGTAACAATCACCACAAGTGCAACTTAGTTTGTAGACTCCAGGGTATTGCATGTCAGGAATGACATCATTCACGGATGGGATTAGATCACGGACTTTGTGTACTGTACTGAATCGGACCTGGATCTTGTGTTTGTTTAAGATTTTGGAAATCTTTTTGGTAACGCCAGCTATATATGGTAATGTGATGGGGGGACCTAACTCGTTCGTAAGTAGAAGAGTCCCTCTACATGTGTAGCGTCGGATCACGTATAAATAAGTGTGTAGCGCCGTAGATGGACTGCAATTATCCGCAATGGCGGACAGTGCCCATCAGGGGCGGTACCGCGAGCCGGCGGGAAAAACCGTTACGATTCCCAGCCCGGGGGAAGGAGGCTGCAGGGTATCCTGGGATCCCCCGCAGCCCCTCCCAACTGGTGGGGGCTGCGGGGTGTTCTACGATCCCTCGTGGCCCCTCCCAACGGGTGGGGGCTGTGAGGTGTTCTACGATCCCACAGAGCTCCGCCCCTCGGCATAGAAACTGTATATAAGGCGGACCTCTGGAGAGGTTAAGAGCAGTTGAAGACTGAAGACCGAAGACTGAAGGCCAGCTAGACTAGGACCCTGGAACCTCGAGCCCACTGCCCTTGTAAGGGCCGGGTCAAGCTTGGACCAGTGGTCGGACCCGTACCTTGGCTGGGTCGGGTCAGGATAGCCTCCCCTAGGACATGAATAGCCGGAGGCCTGGAAGCCAGCAGGGGGCAGTGTTTAGGTCACAATAGCCCGGAGGCCGTACCTCCCTAGGTATAGGGTGTAAGAGAGTTATTATAAGCTAAAAATAAACACACCGTGTTGCTTCTACTTCAACATCTCCGTCTCCATAAAAAAACACATTACACATGGACCTAACTTGTTCGTAAGTAGAGGAGTTTCTGTGGATGGCTCTAACTCGTTCGTAAGTAGAAGAGTCCCTGAACGTGAACTCCTGTACTGTTCATACCTACAAATAAGGGAACACGCCCGAGGGGATGTCTCCCGTGGGGTGGCAGCGATGTTATTGTCCCGTGTGCAGGTGCTCGATGGATTGCTGCATGACAACGACTCTGAGAGATTCTGTTGACTTGGAGAGACCTTCTTTTGGCAGTGGATATAGATCGTGATTACTGATGATCAAAGTAATTGTCCAGCGTTAACTTGTTTTTTCAATGGTTTTATTCAACAGTTTTTCAACGGTTTTACTTAACTTCATTCCTCTGTTTGTCTGGGTCAAATCTTGTAATAAAAATCAAAATTCCCGTTGTCCAATCAATTCCACATTTTGCACACGTACTCAGATCCGGTGACAATGCATGCCTGTATCAAAATCGGCATCAATCAATTAATTATCTACTTTAAAGCATTTTGTATGGACGTCTTATCATTTAGTCCCATGTTGACTTTAGCATGGCAATCCTCCTTGGACGCGGCTGCTGTGCGTACGACGACGGGGCTCATTTCCCATTGTACTCGTTTGCATGAGCAATGCCAATCCTTGGAGCATTTGTGCGTGCACACGGCGAAGGGACTCCTTTCCATCTCTGACCCCGCCTACTTACTCTTGGGTGACACCCACCTCAAACCTCTATATAACCTCTTGTTGCAGCAGCCCTTTCTTGTTCAGCAGTTCTACCGCGGTACCTTTCTACCTGATGGCGATTGCTTGTGTTGCGATCGAAACGTGATTTATTATTTATTTTTTCTACCTACGTGACTTTACCGAAAGAACCAAAGAGTATAATCATATAGTGCTCATTGCATATCCCCCCCCCCCATCCCAGTGACCTCGGTTCGACTGCTTGCTATACGCAACGTAAGTGGAAATTGATCATCTTGTGCGTTAGCCTGGGCATCTCGCTTCACTCCACCTAAAATGAACGCCCGGGTGCAATGGTCTGGCCAATATCACGAGTGACTGTGAATACAGCAGCAATGGATCAACGTTCACATCGCGGTGCTCGTTAGGTACCCAAGTCCCTGGATGAACTCACGGTTCAACCAGAGGATTGAATTTTTGCGAGCTCCAAACTCTCCGGAAGCTCGCTTGCTCTCTCATCGTCTCAAACCTCTGCAATGCTTACGCCGTGGGACACCGCGCTCCGAGTTCGACAACTCAACCTCGAGGGTTGAACACGTAGTAGTAGTAGAGACGTAGTTTCTAACACGTAGTAGTAGGCTTTCGCGAGCAATACCCTTCATAATATGAAGTTTTGGTGGGGGGTTAGACCGCGTCAATGAAAATGTGTCGTTAACCCACCACTACCCGAAGCACAGCCAACATAGGAAGGTTTGTCACGTAAACAAAACGTGCCGATTGGTTACTACTTCAGCACACCTGCGTGTTGGAGAGTAAATCCACCTCATTAACAATTTTGACTACGCCGCTTAGCTGGTGATTGCGCACCTGTAAACCCCTCATCAGTGCCTACCTGATTACAGACCAATTCAGACCTTTTTGGCGGCCAAGGGTGGAAAAAACCCGATTTTTTTGCCCGACAAATCGGGTTATTTGTTTTATTGGAATTAAACCCGATTTTGCAGATTAAAACCTGGTTTTATTATCAGCGTCTCGTGCACACTTCAATCCTGCTCCTCGTCGTCGTCCGCCGCCGCATCGTCTTCGTCGTCGCTCTCGCCGCTGGACTCAGTGTTGTCGCCGTCGTCGGGTAGTCGTAGAACGCGTTGAGGTTCGACTTAATGAAGACGAGCTTCTCGACTGTGTTGGGCGCCAGGTTGTTCCTCAACTTGGAATGGATAAATCCCATCGTCGAGAAGTTTCGCTCAGACGCAGCGGTCGACATGGCCATGCTGAACAGTTTGATGGCGATCTTCTGGAGCGCGGGATAGTCGCTGCCGTCGGTCAGCCACCACTCTAGCGGGGTCTTCCTCCGCTTGGCCAGGAGCTGAAAGCTAATGGGTGCGTGCGACTGAAATCCCGACTTAACTTTAATAAGACCGAATAAAACCGGATTTGGGCAGGATCCAGGTGCTCCGGTTTTATATAAAAACCGATTAAAACCCGAATGAATAAAACCGGGCCGTGCCAGCCTTGTTTTGGCCACCCAGTGCCCTTATAAATCCCAACGTTCATCCTACAAAGTCCCATCACAAGGTAGAAACACAAACAAATAGACAACATTTTTTGCCCGTATTGAAACGGCTGTATGCAGTATGGACCTGAAAACTCAATTTCCCTGTACAAGAATACGGGGTAAACCGTATTGCAATCAGCTTCATCGGGCTATTTGCCTGATGAAACTCATCAGCTTCACCGGTATGCACACGCAAAACAAATCTTGCGGAGACAATTGACGGATAGACTGAATAATCTACACGCTGCTGAGGCGCGGTCTCCCGTGCATCGCCGCTGCCTTCATTCACAATTAAAATGCCGCACCTGGCTTACCCGATGCGATTCCTGTACAAGCAGCGGAATGTGACACAAAAGGGTGGCCCTCCCTCCTGAGGTTTCCCGTGTGCTGCTATGAACGTTGCAGTAGTGCACGACTCCATAGGTAGCGAGCGATCCATCATCATCACCATCACAGGTGAGTCCAACACGGGCCACAGACAGCAACGAACATTTGTTTTGGAGTGTGTGGTTTGAACGGTGTCATTAGTCAGCCACATGCGAGAGATATCAAAGAATGTGGACAATCGGGCCAGCTCGTCGTTTTGTCCGTTGAATCATCATATCCATCATACAGGTTTATTTTTGGTGTTAGATCGCGTAAATATAAATGTTTCTTTAAACCCGCTACCACCCGACACAGCCAATTTTGTTTGTTGCGGTTGCACCCGACTTAAGAGCCGCATGGCTCACAGGGTTATACCTAATAAATTAAACTTGAAAACTTAGTAAGGTTTGTCACGTAAACAGAACATGGAAATTCGTCACTAGTACAGCACACCGGTTGTGTGTTGGAGAGCAAATCCACAACATTTACAATCTGAGTACGACGTTTCACCAGTAATTACAACTCGCCTCATCAGGCAACAGCCAGATTTGTGGAGAAGTCCTCCTGTTTCGTTCCTTAAAATATAGTAGCTGTGATGACGTCACTTGTGAGCCCTTAACGTACGAAGGTGCACCACGCCTGTTTGGGATACACTACCTCCACACACGCTCGCAATAACGATACATTTCTCACAAACCAGCTCTTCCAGTGCTAGCTCGCCACGATCCACAACAGCCGAATTACAATCGGCATCTGCACAGCACTCCACTCGTAACTGTATTTTAGTTTTTAAATCTCACCGAGATTTACGTGGGTTATTCTATGTTGGCATGTGTTGTCATTGTACCACGGAGCGGACGCACAACGCCCGCTATACATTTGGAGGGGGTGCTCTGACATTAATATACCTCAATTGTGTATTCATCGTGCTGCTGTGTTAATTGATCGCATGGCTGAATGGTTATTACTCCACAGGGTGGTTCAGATATCTTGTGACCCCCCCCACCACCTCCCCCCAATTAATTGACCCCTAATATTGTTTCCCGTTGCATATTCATTTTTGTTTTAAATAAAACAAAAACAAATAATATACAGTCGACCCTTCTGCATCGCGACTTTCCCGATGGCGGTTTCGACATATCGCGGGGTCGGCATAAGTAATTAAATAAGGATTTTTTGGGGAATTTTTGGGAGTTTTGCAAAAGCCGCAGACGACACGCGAAGGCCAGCAGACGACACGTCAAAAGTTTCGTAACTCATAAATGGGTTCGAAGCTTTCGTGACTGCAGGAATTACTCTTTGGTTCTTTCGGTAAAGTCACATAGAAATAAATAAAATAATAATAGAATACGACGTTTCGATTGCAACACAATCAACCATCATCAGATACAAATGAATGAGAAAACAAACATAGTAAACTTTGAAATATAATACAACACAAAGAGTCGGCCAACACAACAGTCAACACCCCACCTGGTTGATTACGTTCTTCCAAAGATTGATTCGAACACGAGTGCTTTTTTTATTTGTCTTGTCATCGTGAGTTGGTGGAGTGCCTTTGGTCAAGAATGTATATCCAAAATTTGTAACCAGTAACTGATAATTGTGTTGCTACGTACATGTGTGTGTTCCATTCGCTGACCGTGGTCTCACATACAAGAGAATGATCATTCTGCGCAACAGGCAGCACTTGAGGGAGCTGATGGTGGCCTTGTCTCGCTGCCTTCCTCACTCAGCCGAGGTGAGCGAACTCAGCAGCACCTGCTTGGTATTAACTGGAGCTCTGTCTGATTGCCTCTGACTAAAGCACCCTGAATGCACCCGATCTCATCAGCTCTTCGAAGCTAAGCAGAGTTTGAGCACCGGATAGTGCTTGGATGGGCCATCAACACGCATGACACAGGTGCTGTAGGATGCTGCAGAGGTACGTTATGGACAGGAGAGGGCAGTGCACCAAATACAATGTAGAATTCTACAAACAAGTTGAAGGTACCGCAATGGGTTCTCCCTTATCTCCAGTTGTAGCCAATGTTTTCATGGAAAATTTTGAGAAAGATGTCATCCAGGCATCCACCCTACGTCCTTCCTTGTGGAAGAGATATGTAGATGACATGTTCGTCATCTGGCCACATGGCCTACCAGCTCTGGGTCAATTCTTCAACCACATCAATTCCATACACCCAGCCATCACATTCACCATGGAGGTAGAAAAGGATGGCAAGCTACCATTCTTGGATGTTCTAATCGAAAAGAGACCAGATGGCTAATTAGGACACTGTCTACAGGAAAGCCACCCATACGGATGCCTACCTAAATCTGACTCCCACCACCATCCATCCCAGAAGAATTCCCTCATCAAAACTCTACACCATAGAGCTCGTTGTATTTCCGACCATCACCACCTAGCCAGTGAACTGTAGCACGTACACAAAGCCCTCAAGATGAATGGATATTCAGTGTACACAATCTGTAAAGCTATCACCCCAACCGTTGAGAAAGAACCATCTCAGGACCCAATCAAAACCATCACCTTGCCATACATAGCAGGGGTTACCAAAAATATTTCCAAAATCATGATCTAGGTTCGATTCAACACAGTACATAAAATTCGTGATCTGATCCCATATGTGAAGGATGTGATACTTGACATGCAAAACCCCGGTGTCTACAAACTAAGCTGTGTCTGCGGCAGTAGTTACATTGGGGAAACTAAGCGACATGTCTCGGACCGTGTTCGTGAACATAAAGCAGATCTGAAACACGGTAGGACCAATACCTCAGCCGTGACTGATCATTGTCTTAACGCTGTGGGCACACACAAAATGTATTTTTCCGAGACAAAGGTACTCTGCAAACCCACTGTTTATCAGCAAAATTCGTTCATGAAGCCATCCAGATATATAAACACAGGACAATTTCGACTGAAAAGATGGGTACAAACTGAGCAATCATCAGAAAGACGTTATTAACCAGTTTAAGTCATAACTGGCTGTGATGTTCCATCCTACCTGCCGATGTTAGCAGTTATTTTCGACTCTGAGTTACATTACCAGGTTAAATGTCTTTATATTCACAGGCGAAATGTATCACTAACACAGCCACCATTGCTCGTTTTCCTCGATGTGGCGGTGGCTCTTGTTTTTCTTACATTGATATGCTAATCTCTCCTAATACAATGGCCACCTCCACAGCTTTTTCGTCGTGGGGGAAGCTCAGCTCTCCGATCTTACATTTACATGCAAATTTAATCTCTAGCCCCGTCCACTTCGCTTATGACCCTTGGGCTACACCAATCTCAAACCTTTATAACATCCTACCTCAGCAGCTGTCCCGATAAAAACATTTTCCTGCCTCAGTAGCTTTCCCGCTATATTTTTTCACCTGATGATGATTGCTTGTGTTGCGAACGAAACGTCGTGATATTTTTATTATTGTTCTATCTACGTGGCTTTACCGAAAGACCCAAAGAATATGAATTCCTGCAGTCACGAAAGCTTCAAGTCAAGATTCCTCTTGATATAGTCTTGGACTCGGTGAGGCCTTCCTGAGTGAAGAAGCGTAATAAATACAATCGTCACGTAATCTACATCGTCATTATCATCTCCGTAATACACCATCCTCCTTTCACCTCGCTCAACTTTACCTATCTCTTATCAGAGTCTTCATTATACGTCCAGAATCGAAATCTTAGTCAAGGTCATCAAATCTCCATTCCCCTAACGTTTCATTATTGTTGAAGGTCTCTTTATCCATTGTTATAATCTGTTATGTCCATACTGCTCCGTGGAGGAGCATAAACCATGAAGCGAACTTCGGTGATCCTCGCAGCGGCTTCTGGCTGGCCATCTAACAAAGATGGTCACCGCATCGCGCTCTTTCAGGCGCGCTTCTGCGGCCGTCTGAAATGCTCTTCCTTCCAACATTAGGAAGCCGCTGGAGCTATGCGCTTTTAAATAATCTAGATTGAACACTCATTTCTTTAGAACTGCTTTTTGTGTTTGGTTTGTTGTCCTTCCCAACGCACCTTCGATTTAGCATGGTTGGCTACGTATGGTGCGAAAGAAGTTCAACGTGCATGCATACATCCATTGTCATCATCTCCCATAATCTTAATCTCTAAACTGCAATAATGAATGAACTACAGAATTGTGTGTCTGTAGACGTATGGGTGGTTGTACTATGGACTGGACAGCATGTCGGGGCCAATGGACGTTTACGTGGACTCTCGGCCGAACGTACCAGGTGAGTTATATTTATGGGGTCAGTAGGGGTTGAAGGCACCACATTTTGTCCCGTCTCTTGCCAAGTATTCGACTAGTATGGGTGCCCCTATCTTGCGCAGCCACTGAGGTCTACAATGCCCTCAACAAGCCTCTTGGACATGTAAAGGCGATTTAAAATGGATGATGGTGATTAATTGATTAATGAAAGTTGCATGCCCAGTATTTTGGTGAGTGATCTGAGAGGTTTATATTGCTCTGCTTTAAAACCATTCCTGCTTATGAAGTTCACAATTTAGTTCATCTAACAGGGCATGGAAATGCATGCTTTAAATCAGTGGTTCTTAACCTTTTTTGGCTACTTTACCCCTTGTTGAATTGCTTCAACAGAGTGCCACCTTGCCTGATCCAACATGGCTCTGAGAAATAAATGTACATCAATATTTTAACCAATTGTCCATTTTGTGAGGTATGCTAACTAGCTGGAAACTGCAAGTGAATTAAAAAAACGAGCGCTCTGCATGCAAGACGACGTTTGTTCACACTCAGTGGTTACTCTCGGAAAGCGCATTCTTTACGATCAATGAGTTTAGAAAGGTATTTTACATCGTTCTAGGTTACCGTATGGATAAAAAAATGTAGTTATTTTATATTGATAGATTCATACACGATTATTCACCAATGGCTCTCATGTATGATATCATTTCACACATTAATAAATGACCTCCCGTACCCCCTGGGACATTGCCACGTACCCCCAGTGGTCCGCATACCCCCGCTTGAGAACCACTGCTTTAAATTACACTGAGACAGAGGAGCACAATGATTTGAGAACGTACACGAGTTAAGAGGCATCATGTTCATTGCTATGAAAAGTAAGTGGGCTTGGGTAGAACCCATCACCTGAAAGTGGACCACCCAGCTTTCCCACCCCGAGTGACAAAACGCATTCGCTTCTATCTATAAAAAACAGTCACACTCAATTATTCGTATTACCGGAACATACAAAAATATATTTAAACGCAGATATTATTTTTAGGGGTGCTATTTAGATCTTGGGTTTACTGTCTTTAGGTGATTTGCTCGTTAGTTTCGATGTAGTTTCTTTGTTCACCAAAATTAAACGACTCTCTCAATTGTAGTATCTGAAACAGTTCCACAGACTACTTCCACAACCTTGTGGACCGCCAGTGGTCCACAAGCAGCACAGGTCGCAAACCACTCAGCTAGAGGATCCGACCTTTACTGACGCTCTTCGCATTGACTGGAGCTTCAGCCTCTTGGCTTTTTGGCCTCCACCTTGGTCTTGTGGATCTCATCATCGAATTAGGGTTTCCACATTCCCTGGTTTTCCCAGTCTCTATCCTCTTTTTTGAAGTAGCTTTCTTGGGAAATCCATAAGTCTTGCTGGGAAATTAAAAAAGGCCTTTTTTGTCATTTGTGTAAAACATCGTACATGTATTTTTGCTCCCTTGTGACATGTGAGATATTCTTCCCACGATATGTCCAGGGGTGCCATGGTGGTGAGATGTTAACTACCTTGCCTGGTATACAGGAAGTCGTGAGTTCGACCCTGACGCCTGTATATTTGGAGTTTGCATGTTCTCCCTGTGGTCGTGGGGATTTTGCTCCAGGTCCTCTGGTTTTCCCTCCGCATTTAGAAATGTAATAATAGGGTTTTTCCCTTTTTTTTCTGGCAACAAAACTGAAACCTCTTTACAAGGAATCATGTCTGCATTAACCACAATACTTGTGGTCAAAATGCAAAAAAAAACACTGATAATATATGCATTGTCCTTCAAACTGATTGGTCCACACCAGAGACAGCTTTCTTTTGAGCCTCGTCTCAATTGGTGCTAGACCAGAGGACGCCAAAAGGCATACAGCTCAAGGACAATGCACTATCAAAGTAATGAGGGCTCGGGGTAAGCATCTACATCATTCGACCTCCTTTGCCAGTACCAAAATATAATAATAGGGGTTTTTCCCTTTTTCATACATATATTATCAGAATGTGTTTTTTGTTTGCATTTTGACCAGAAGTATTGTAGTTAATGCACACATGATTCCTTGTAAAAAAAAGTTTCAGGTCTAATGATTTAGAAATGTGTTTAGATTATTTGGATGATATAAGTTTGCACGTGATAAGCCACATTGTTGAGCTATTATATATAGCTCTCAAAAAAGTGGGCCTTACCTGGTAAAATAACATAAATAACATAAAGCAGACTTGAAACACGGTAGGACGAACGCCTCTTCCATGACAGATCACTGTTATAATTCAGTGGGCTCACATGACATTGACTCCTCCAAGACGGAGGTTATTTGCAAGCTAACCGGCTACCATGAGAGATTCGTTCATGAGGCCATCCACATATACAAGCATAGAAACAATTTCAACCGAGAAGATGGATTCTGGCTTAGTAACCGTTGGAAAGATGTTTTAAACCACTTCGGTTCTTAATTGATTGTATTTTACGGTGACTTTCAGACCGCAGTCCTTTCGCTGACACTGCCTCTTAATACTTCTCACACCACGGTCAATGGTATGGTTTATAACATGTAGTATAATAATTAACAATATAGCATTGTAATATTTAACATAACTCATAAAGCAATATATAGCATCGTAATTGTATAGTGAATATATAGCAGTGTGGTATATAGTTGGGTTCATAGAATAAGACAGTGTAATATCACAAGTCAAATGGTTTATAATCTAAAGTATAGGGTAGGTTAAAGCAACGCATTGTATAATTTAAAGGTGGAATTTGTGCTGATAACATTCGAGCTCTGTCTTCCGTACAGACCTGAAGAAGGCCACTTGTGTTGTGGCCGAAACGTCGTGAGAATTTTATTGTCTTATTTTATTTTATTATTTTATTCTCATTCTACGTGACTTTACCGAAAGAACCAAAGAAGAAAAATAAAAATAGTTGAGTTTTATAGTTTTTTGTACCTCAGCAGTGGTAACCATAGCCGTGAATTCAAGACATGACAGTCAATCACTTGTGCATATATTTTTTCTGTTTTGCAGAATTCGAAAGCCTGAATTGGATCTGGAA
The DNA here is from genome assembly GCF_048934315.1 of Petromyzon marinus. NCBI lineage: Eukaryota > Metazoa > Chordata > Hyperoartia > Petromyzontiformes > Petromyzontidae > Petromyzon > Petromyzon marinus. The sequence continues at coordinate 252,890 of NC_133707.1, forward strand.
ATGTCTACATTGAATACAAGCCACGTTGAATTGGTGTGGAACTCGTGGAAGCACAGAGGCGAGCCTGACAGTCTTAGCTTAATCCAGGTTTGCATATCGAAAGGATTGCCCAATAGCTCTGTACTGGACGGTTCTGGAAATCCGGTCGCCTGGCTCCTCACCCACTTAAACAGATGAATGGAATTTGCATATGTAAAACCTGACTACCGCAGAAAGGGACTCATGCACTCATGCACAAGTGCATGGCAGCTCTTCTCACCAAATTTCATGGGGATGCACCTATGTACGGTTATGTTCACGAAGACAACACTGCTTCATTGCAGTTCGTAACAGAGATTGGGTTTTCTATGCTGTATGGCCGCCGTTACGTATGGTTGACTATAGAGCCCTGATGCGTTTTAGGTTTAAATATTAGTGTACTGACACCCGACACAGTAGTCTTCAATAACAGGCGTCTTTATTACTTCCATCACGAGACACTGTCTTCAAAGATTCCTTTGCCAAGCCTCCCGAACTCTCTCGCTTGCCCTCAAGCCTCTTTTCCCTAAGGTTCCTTGACCTTCTGCTTTCCCTCCAGCCAATCACATTCAATTTTTTCTAACGGATTCCAACCATCATCCCTTTCAATCATCCTCACTTTCCCACTCTTTCCATGTTGTACTTCTCCTCCAATGCCTTAATTTCCCTGCCTCTAACCAAATGCCCTTTCAGGCCCGTTAAGTACCAATCAGAGGGCCTTGTTTTACTTCATGACTGTCTGTGTCACGCACGCCGTCTACACAACGTTGGTTGAGTATTTTAACGTCGACTGAGCATTTTTTTTTTGGTTGTGAATGAATCACTGCATTAGTAAGCAGGGTTTTATTTCTTAATAGGTATTATCCGAAATGCTACTACCTACAATTGGAGTGCAATGTGCACCTATACATAATGATCCCATACTTTGACTTAAAGCTTTCGTGACTGCAGGAATTAATATTCTTTGGGTCTTTCGGTGAAGCCACGTAGATAGATGGAAGTAATAAAGACTCCTGTTATTGAAGATCCATATTTACGTAGATAGAAAAAAAATAAGATTTTCTTCTATCTACATAAATATGGATCCCATACCTGTCAACCCCTAATCAGTGCCTACCTTACCACAGACCAATTCAGACCTTATTAGTCACCCCGTGCCCTTATAAATGTCAACGTTCATCCTACAAAGCCCCCTCGAAAGGGAGAAACAAACAAATAGACCAAAAATATTTTACTAAACAATTTTAATGTACTAAGTTTAACAATTGGTGTCAATTATGCTACTTATGCTACTGTCTGTGATCTTGCATGTTGATGCTGTCCAACGACTTTTTTTATTTGGCCGTATGATTTTTGTAGTTGCCCATATTGAAACGGCTGTACGCCATATGGACCTGAAAACTCAATTTCCCTGGACAAGAATACGGGTAAACCATATGGGTTGTGTTGTATATATAGGTGTTATGAAAATTGATGAAAATAATGAAAATTAAATGAAATTAGAGGTGTCAATTATGCTACTTATGCTACTGTCTGTGATCTTGCATGTTGATGCTGTCCAACGACTTTTTTTATTTGGCCGTATGATTTTTGTAGTTGCCCATATTGAAACGGCTGTACGCCATATGGACCTGAAAACTCAATTTCCCTGGACAAGAATACGGGTAAACCATATGGGTTGTGTTGTATATATATAGGTGTTATGAAAATTGATGAAAATAATGAAAATTAAATGAAATTAGAGATTTGCATAATTTATCCAAAATTATGTTAATCAGTGTAATTATGCGCATAAATTATGCTGATTCGAGAGATAATCGTATTAATTTGTGCGAGTGGGCGTGGTTATGATAATGCAGGTCGTTATGGATTATCAGGTCGAGCCTCGGTGACGAGGATTGTGTTATGAATTGGAATAACGCAATTAATCGTATGCAGTGACGCAGGCGTTGTGAGCGTGAATGAGAGAGAGTCGATTCGACTCTGCTCTTTAATTCCGTATTATCGATAAGGATACGATTACTCTCGATTGAACATTATGGATTTTGTGTGTTATGGATTATGTGTGGTGATAGTGTGCTTATGATAGGTCCCCAGGATTCAGATCTCATACGCAGAACAATATTATGCAGAATTTCAGGAAGAATCACACACAAACCTTCTGCTTTGATCAATTTTATTTTCTAGCTAACTTTAATTTTTGGATAATATGGAAACTCAATCTCGGGATGTTGGAATTTCAACACAGCGTTAACATGATACCATCACGATTGCGTTGTTTCACCTCGATAGCGGCACCTGTGGTTAATTCCCGACGCGTAACGCAATCGATCGGTTGTTGAGAGAGAGATTAAAAACATGCGAACTATTCTATCAAAACCTTAACCTTATAATATGCAAACTCGTATTCTTGAATGATTACACAACACGGCACTCAGTCTTTGATTCGTATCCAATCCTTAACACATTCTGATATGCGAAATTATTATGCTTGAAATCGTCAGCACAGTACCACGGCGATGTTCGTTCATTGATTCATCAATGATTATGCAATTAAAGCGTTCGACTGAAATAATTCTGATTGCCTCATCAACGTAACTCAATGGGTGGCGATGTTTTTCGTTATCAGCTAATAGTTGACGCAGTTATCATGAGTCTTGTATGTTTAATGGGAGGGTTGTTGATTTCTTGCGTTGAGCAAACGCCTAGGTTGATTTCCTTGTCAAAAAAATGTTTCATAATAAAGGGTTTTGGGTTAGATCGCGTTTATTTATAAATGTGTCGTAACCCTCCACCACCCGACACGGCCAATCAGCAAAAAAGTGTCACGTTGACAAAAGACAAACAATTCACTACTTCAGCCCACCGGTGTGTTGAAGAGTTAATCCACATTTACAGTTTGAGTACGACGTTTCGCTGGTAAATACTTCCAGCATCATCGGGCAATTCGCCAGAATGGTAAAGCCCTCGCTTGCTCCCGGTTTGATATAGAGCAGCAGGGTGACGTCATCACTTAACTCATCAGGTGCAGTGATTAGAGGCGGAGGGGGGGGGTAATGTAATTATATAATCGATTAGTAATCAGTCATTGGTTATGATTAGTAATGAGTTGTAGATTAGTAATTCTTTAAATAAAAATGTAATGTGTATTATTTAATAATACGCTTCCAGGCCGCACTAAGCCGGTAGCTGTCAGAGCGATTAAAGTTATTCTTGTTCCTCTCAATTTCAATGGATTCTCTAATTAGTCTTTGCCAGTAATAATTAGTTTTACACACCACTGCAACATTGTCAAAATCAATTGAGTGTCCTTGTTGACAAGCATGTTCTGCCACTGCCGACAGTTGTGTTTGAGATAATTTAATATTTCTCTGATGTTCTTTTAGTCTTACGCTGATGTTACGTCCCGTCTGCCCAATGTAGCAGCTGCCACATGAACAATTAATCCGATATACACCTTCTGTTGATAGTTTAGGTAATGCGTCTTTAGTGCAAGATACTAGTTTTTGAATTTTGTGTACTGTACCAAATCTTACTGTAATGTTTTGCTTTTGCAAAACGCGGGCTAATTTGTCAGTTACTCCTGAGATATATGGAATTTTTATTGTTTTAACAATCTGGTCGCTTTCAGTAGTATTGCTTTGCGATCGTGATTTGGCATTCAGTGCTCTGTTAATTTGAGCATTATTGTAGCCATTCTGTCGTAGTGCGTCTTTAACGTGTTTAATCTCTCTCACTAGACTCTCACCATCTGACACTGTTTTCGCCCGATGTACGAGCGTCTTGATAAGAGAGGATTTTTGAGCTGGATGATGATGTGATTCTGCATTCAGATAGGCATCAGTGTGCGTTTGCTTTCTGTAAACGCTGTGTGTTATTTTACCGTTTAGGCCATGTCCAAGCAAAATATCTAGGAATGGGAGTGTGTTATTCACCTCCATTTCCATGGTGAACTGGATGGCCGGGTTTTGGGCATTGAGATGATTTAGAAAATCATTAAGTGTATCTTTACCATGTGGCCAGACAACCAAAGTGTCATCCACATACCTAAACCAAAAGGATGGTTTTAATGTGCTCGAGGCAAGTGCTCTTATTTCAAAGTTTTCCATGTACAAATTTGCTATAGCAGGGGATAAAGGAGAACCCATTGCTGCTCCTTCCTTTTGTTTAAAGAAATCCCCTCTCCATAAGAAGTAAGTGTTATTTAAACAATGGCCAGCAAGTTTCGGAATATCTTTTTGTAAACCGGTATTCTTAACTAGTGTATCAAGTAATTTAAGCGATTCGTCCACTGGAACCTTAGTGAATAGAGAAATCACATCAAAACTTACCAGAATATCATCAGGAGTAAGTTTAATATCTTTAATCACATTCACAAGATGTTCTGATTTTTTTATGAATGAAGATGTCTTACCAATGTAGGGCTGTATTTGTTTGGTTATATATTTTGCTAATTGATATGTGGCAGAGCCAATTGTACTGACTATGGGTCGTAATGGGATGCCGATTTTATGAATCTTTGGTAGCCCATAGAGTCTAGGTGGTTTTGAGGCCCTTGGCTTAATTAGGTATTGCTCATTTTTAGGGATTAATGAATTTGCAATTATTGCAGTGGTCTTACGTTCTAAAGTATTAGTTGGATCTCGTTTAATTTTAATGTAGGTACTTTCCTCTAGTAAATTTCTAATTTTATTATCATAATCGGCTCGTGACATCACTACAGTAGTGCGGCCTTTATCAGCTGCTAGGATTTGGATATCCTTATTTACACGCAGCTCTCTTAAGGCTTTTGCCTCGTTAGAGCTAATATTTACTTTTGGAACTTTGCTATTCTCAATTATTTTAGCAACCTCATGTCTAGTCATCTCTGCCTCATTATGTGGAAGGAGTCTAACTGCTGATTCTACCTCAGCAATTATCTCATCCACTGGAATTGTGCGTGGGGTAACGGCAAAGTTAAGGCCTTTAGAAAGGATAGAGACCATGTCACCGGTTAATACAGTGTTGGTCAAGTTCAGTACAGTTTTGTTTTTACATTTTTGGTTTTCAGTAGGGATTTGTTTATTATGTAGTCTAGAAAATTTATTAATTTGGTTAGTTTTTGTTAGTTTAAACACATTATCAGCCGATTGTTGTGTTATGTTATCGATTATATTCCAATAATGCATAGATACACTATTGCTTATATCTAAGTGTAACTGCTTTAGCGATTCCGAAATGTAAGATAATTCACTCCTATTGTGCTGTATTCTCTCTATTAATAATAATTCGCTAGCTTTGTGTAGTATTTGGTTAGCTTTAGAAGACTTTATGTGATGTGTTATTTTAACTGCGTTTGGTATTACCTTTGAATCTCTGCACCTTTTGAGGAACGCCAGTGAAGATATCAATTTCATCCGCTTAATGCGAAGCTTCTCCAATTTTCTGGTTTTAAGAAAAGTATCCTCCCCATAGAGGTTAGTCAGTTTAACACGTAGGCTTTCGCGACCAATATTATTCATAATAAAGGGTTTTGGGTTAGATCGCGTTTATTTATAAATGTGTCGTAACCCTCCACCACCCGACACGGCCAATCAGCAAAAAAAGTGTCACGTTGACAAAAGACAAACAATTCACTACTTCAGCCCACCGGTGTGTTGAAGAGTTAATCCACATTTACAGTTTGAGTACGACGTTTCGCTGGTAAATACTTCCAGCATCATCGGGCAATTCGCCAGAATGGTAAAGCCCTCGCTTGCTCCCGGTTTTATATAGAGCAGCAGGGTGACGTCATCACTTAACTCATCAGGTGCAGTGATTAGAGGCGGAGGGGGGGGGTAATGTAATTATATAATCGATTAGTAATCAGTCATTGGTTATGATTAGCAAAGCAATACTACTGAAAGCGACCAGATTGTTAAAACAATAAAAATTCCATATATCTCAGGAGTAACTGACAAATTAGCCCGCGTTTTGCAAAAGCAAAACATTACAGTAAGATTTGGTACAGTACACAAAATTCAAAAACTAGTATCTTGCACTAAAGACGCATTACCTAAACTATCAACAGAAGGTGTATATCGGATTAATTGTTCATGTGGCAGCTGCTACATTGGGCAGACGGGACGTAACATCAGCGTAAGACTAAAAGAACATCAGAGAAATATTAAATTATCTCAAACACAACTGTCGGCAGTGGCAGAACATGCTTGTCAACAAGGACACTCAATTGATTTTGACAATGTTGCAGTGGTGTGTAAAACTAATTATTACTGGCAAAGACTAATTAGAGAATCCATTGAAATTGAGAGGAACAAGAATAACTTTAATCGCTCTGACAGCTACCGGCTTAGTGCGGCCTGGAAGCGTATTATTAAATAATACACATTACATTTTTTATTTAAAGAATTACTAATCTACAACTCATTACTAATCATAACCAATGACTGATTACTAATCGATTATATAATTACATTACCCCCCCCCCTCCGCCTCTAATCACTGCACCTGATGAGTTAAGTGATGACGTCACCCTGCTGCTCTATATAAAACCGGGAGCAAGCGAGGGCTTTACCATTCTGGCGAATTGCCTGATGATGCTGGAAGTATTTACCAGCGAAACGTCGTACTCAAACTGTAAATGTGGATTAACTCTTCAACACACCGGTGGGCTGAAGTAGTGAATTGTTTGTCTTTTGTCAACGTGACACTTTTTTTGCTGATTGGCCGTGTCGGGTGGTGGAGGGTTACGACACATTTATAAATAAACGCGATCTAACCCAAAACCCTTTATTATGAATAATATTGGTCGCGAAAGCCTACGTGTTAAACTGACTAACCTCTATGGGGAGGATACTTTTCTTAAAACCAGAAAATTGGAGAAGCTTCGCATTAAGCGGATGAAATTGATATCTTCACTGGCGTTCCTCAAAAGGTGCAGAGATTCAAAGGTAATACCAAACGCAGTTAAAATAACACATCACATAAAGTCTTCTAAAGCTAACCAAATACTACACAAAGCTAGCGAATTATTATTAATAGAGAGAATACAGCACAATAGGAGTGAATTATCTTACATTTCGGAATCGCTAAAGCAGTTACACTTAGATATAAGCAATAGTGTATCTATGCATTATTGGAATATAATCGATAACATAACACAACAATCGGCTGATAATGTGTTTAAACTAACAAAAACTAACCAAATTAATAAATTTTCTAGACTACATAATAAACAAATCCCTACTGAAAACCAAAAATGTAAAAACAAAACTGTACTGAACTTGACCAACACTGTATTAACCGGTGACATGGTCTCTATCCTTTCTAAAGACCTTAACTTTGCCGTTACCCCACGCACAATTCCAGTGGATGAGATAATTGCTGAGGTAGAATCAGCAGTTAGACTCCTTCCACATAATGAGGCAGAGATGACTAGACATGAGGTTGCTAAAATAATTGAGAATAGCAAAGTTCCAAAAGTAAATATTAGCTCTAACGAGGCAAAAGCCTTAAGAGAGCTGCGTGTAAATAAGGATATCCAAATCCTAGCAGCTGATAAAGGCCGCACTACTGTAGTGATGTCACGAGCCGATTATGATAATAAAATTAGAAATTTACTAGAGGAAAGTACCTACATTAAAATTAAACGAGATCCAACTAATACTTTAGAACGTAAGACCACTGCAATAATTGCAAATTCATTAATCCCTAAAAATGAGCAATACCTAATTAAGCCAAGGGCCTCAAAACCACCTAGACTCTATGGGCTACCAAAGATTCATAAAATCGGCATCCCATTACGACCCATAGTCAGTACAATTGGCTCTGCCACATATCAATTAGCAAAATATATAACCAAACAAATACAGCCCTACATTGGTAAGACATCTTCATTCATAAAAAATTCAGAACATCTTGTGAATGTGATTAAAGATATTAAACTTACTCCTGATGATATTCTGGTAAGTTTTGATGTGATTTCTCTATTCACTAAGGTTCCAGTGGACGAATCGCTTAAATTACTTGATACACTAGTTAAGAATACCGGTTTACAAAAAGATATTCCGAAACTTGCTGGCCATTGTTTAAATAACACTTACTTCTTATGGAGAGAGGATTTCTTTAAACAAAAGGAAGGAGCAGCAATGGGTTCTCCTTTATCCCCTGCTATAGCAAATTTGTACATGGAAAACTTTGAAATAAGAGCACTTGCCTCGAGCACATTAAAACCATCCTTTTGGTTTAGGTATGTGGATGACACTTTGGTTGTCTGGCCACATGGTAAAGATACACTTAATGATTTTCTAAATCATCTCAATGCCCAAAACCCGGCCATCCAGTTCACCATGGAAATGGAGGTGAATAACACACTCCCATTCCTAGATATTTTGCTTGGACATGGCCTAAACGGTAAAATAACACACAGCGTTTACAGAAAGCAAACGCACACTGATGCCTATCTGAATGCAGAATCACATCATCATCCAGCTCAAAAATCCTCTCTTATCAAGACGCTCGTACATCGGGCGAAAACAGTGTCAGATGGTGAGAGTCTAGTGAGAGAGATTAAACACGTTAAAGACGCACTACGACAGAATGGCTACAATAATGCTCAAATTAACAGAGCACTGAATGCCAAATCACGATCGCAAAGCAATACTGCTGAAAGCGACCAGATTGTTAAAACAATAAAAATTCCATATATCTCAGGAGTAACTGACAAATTAGCCCGCGTTTTGCAAAAGCAAAACATTACAGTAAGATTTGGTACAGTACACAAAATTCAAAAACTAGTATCTTGCACTAAAGACGCATTACCTAAACTATCAACAGAAGGTGTATATCGGATTAATTGTTCATGTGGCAGCTGCTACATTGGGCAGACGGGACGTAACATCAGCGTAAGACTAAAAGAACATCAGAGAAATATTAAATTATCTCAAACACAACTGTCGGCAGTGGCAGAACATGCTTGTCAACAAGGACACTCAATTGATTTTGACAATGTTGCAGTGGTGTGTAAAACTAATTATTACTGGCAAAGACTAATTAGAGAATCCATTGAAATTGAGAGGAACAAGAATAACTTTAATCGCTCTGACAGCTACCGGCTTAGTGCGGCCTGGAAGCGTATTATTAAATAATACACATTACATTTTTATTTAAAGAATTACTAATCTACAACTCATTACTAATCATAACCAATGACTGATTACTAATCGATTATATAATTACATTACCCCCCCCCTCCGCCTCTAATCACTGCACCTGATGAGTTAAGTGATGACGTCACCCTGCTGCTCTATATAAAACCGGGAGCAAGCGAGGGCTTTACCATTCTGGCGAATTGCCCGATGATGCTGGAAGTATTTACCAGCGAAACGTCGTACTCAAACTGTAAATGTGGATTAACTCTTCAACACACCGGTGGGCTGAAGTAGTGAATTGTTTGTCTTTTGTCAACGTGACACTTTTTTTGCTGATTGGCCGTGTCGGGTGGTGGAGGGTTACGACACATTTATAAATAAACGCGATCTAACCCAAAACCCTTTATTATGAATAATATTGGTCGCGAAAGCCTACGTGTTAAACCAAAAAAATGTTTGTTCGTTGTGTAGCGGTGGGGGAGTGAGAAGGGAGTGTGGGGGAGGGGCGTACGAACGACTGCCAGTTTCTGTCCACCGCTGGCTGGATGAGTCAGCACGACGCTCGCCGTCGTCGCGCCGATGGGTGTTGAGTGCGGGGCCGCTTCCCTCTCAGCCCTGGTGACGCGAAGTTGCGCGCTGTAGCACGCTGGTGGCACGCTGTTGGCACGCGCTGGTGCTGGTGCTGGTGGCACGCTGGTGGCGCGCTGTTGGCACGCGCTGGTGCTGATGCTGGTGCTGATGGCACGCTGGTGGCGCGCGCTCCCTCTCCTTGAAGATGCGCGAACGCGCCCATGCTGGTTCGCTGATAGCAGTTTCTCTCCACTGCTGGCTGAGCTTCTGCACGCTCTTGCTTGGCGTTGCTGGCCGCGCTCTTTCTTCTGTTGAGTGAGTTGAGTCGCACGTGCTCTCTGTTGAAGTGCGCGAACGCGCCCGTGCTGGTTCGCTGACAGCAGGTTTCCTCCACTGCTGTATGACTCACTTTTGTTGATACATCGCGACTCAGCGATCCTCGCTACTCAGCGAGGCTCGGAGCCAGCCGCTCCATGCGACTGCTCGTCCTGTGGACGTCTTGACTCGCTGATCTGTCTTGACTCTTGACTTAACTTCACTGACTTTTGAAAATGCGGCTGACCGTTATATTCAAAGGCAATTCTCTCTGCGCAGTGTAAAAGGGGGGGTGGGGCGGGGTCTGTGTGTGCGAGTTCGTGTGTGTGTGTACAGATGGCTCCTGCGATAACGATCTGTTTGCCCTGGCGTGAAATTCCTCTCTCGCGCTCTTCGGGAGAGACAAAGGTGGTCGGGGTTGCTTGGGATATTGTTTAAACTCTTTCGTAAGTTTGCCCGTTCGCCTCATTCCTTCTCGATAACCTTTGATGTGACTCGGTATTCCTGCTCCAAGCTTTGTTTTAACAGTAAAAGTATTAAAGGTGAAAATCATTTGATAACGAATTAATTATTGGATAATAATTCACTGATGTATCTGGTGGCCTGGTCTTAATTGGAGTGAGCGCGAGGACCGCTAACTTTAGCTTATTCTTGTTATTGCATTTTAATTTTGAACCGTTGTTTTAATGACAGAGGAAAAATATATATATATGGTTTAACCCGTGGGCGTCCTCGTTTCTGGCTTGCGGAGGGCTTCCCTCTGCGTGACCTCCCTTAGGGCACATCAAACTCTTGTTCATCTGGAGATCTTCGCAGATAGCTGCTAACATCCTCGCCTCGAGAGTTTTATTATTTCTTTATTTATTAATGGCCTGTTTATGACCGACATCTGGTTTTTCGTGTGCCTGGCTTACGGGTTTTATTGATTATTTTTTTCGTTTGTTAAAAAAAATATGATATACATAACGGCAAATATTATTGTTAATATCAATTTTGGAAAAGGCTCATATACAACAGTTGACAGGTATGTGATCCGAGTGCTGTTCTTCATGACGTTTGGTAACCATTATCACTATTTACAAGTGTTTATTGCACACAACCATCGCGCACACCACAAATTGCAATTCGTTTAAAACTACATTGCTTTGCTTATCTAAACTAAATATGTGGTTGTGTGTCTTCATAGTGTAAAGCAGCCTGGGGTTCCTTCAATTGTAGTGTGCTTTTTAAAAGGGAGATTGAAAAGAGACCGGCTCAATGGAGCTACCTTTGACCTAATGGGTCTTATCTGACTCAACAAACTTATTATTATTGATTTTGATCCAGTAAACGCCCTGCTGCAATGTCTACAATGCTGAATGTCTCAATTTGTAGCCCTTTTCAAATTATTCACTGTTATAGTTTAAGTTTTCAATGATATGCCACCCTGATTTCTGGTCGCATATTTTTATTGTATCCATTGATATCTCTCTGCCCACCCCCTTTAATCGCTTTTGAACAAGAAAGCTTTCTAGCTCAATGGGCCTTAGGGGCCGTCCATAAATGACGTCAAGTACTTGGGGGGGGGGGGGGGGGCAGACATTTGTGACGATGTGTGACGAGGGGGGCGGGGGTTTGAGAAATGTGACGTCACATCAAAATGCGCAACTTTAAATAAATATAGACAACACGTTCTACTTAATTAAATAGACTTTTTAATACATGTTTTCTTCAACGTCAGAGTGCAGCGCCACATTAATTAAGCACTACAATGACAATAGTTTAAAGCGATTTGAAGCATGTTTTTTTTTGGGGGGGCAGAGCTTTGTGACGTCATATTTGAGGGGGGTCTGACTTTTTGTGACGCCGTGTGACGAGGGGGGGAGGGTCAAAAATCGTCCAAAATCGCGTTACGTCATTTATGGACGGCCCCTTACCCGGAGTGAACAAAAATAAACAAAGTATCCTGGAAGATCGTGGCTCCTCTTGTCTCCTACTCTATTTGGTATCATGCTAACCCCTTTTTGGACAACTTCCACAACTAAGCCTCATGATCAATGCAATATTACACGACATGGCATTCACCATTTCTCCAGCACCAAGCCTCAAAGTGCCGCGCTGACGAGATATCATCTCCCTCACCTGTTATGCAGGAGGTCGTGGATTCAATCACGACCCTGACTCCCCTGTATATTAAGTTTGCATTTTCAACCTGTGGTCGCGTGGATTTTTATCCAGGTCTTGCACCTCCACATTTAGAAACGTGCATTCAGATTATTTGGCGACTATAAATCTCAGATTACGATAAGCCACTTCGATGATCTATCATGTGCGACCAGGTCAAGTTTGAACAAGAAGAGCTAAACGTTCTGTGGACTTTACCTGGTAAATATAATAGTTTAGTTTCAGAGGTCAATATTACATTCGACATGCAAAGCGCATCTGACTTGAGCAGCTCCTCAATATCTGCCCAGTACTGATTGCTCCAAATCCTGTTCAGTCCTATTTGTTGAAATTCAGACCTTAATTTCCAAAAAAACATCAATAACACTGCCCTCAAATGGAACAATTACACAACAGGCAACATTCAGGCAATGGTCTTTTATAGGAATACACATCTGCATTGTTAAGCAATGGATTTTAATTGCAGAGACCGTTCTTTTATTCAGGACACTGCTTGAAATGTCAACTATATTTTCCTCTTCCGGTCAGCTTAATACAAGATTAGTTTTTATTATCTGTGCTTGTGCATCACTGCCAAATGCGATAGTAAAAATTAGGCTTAATTTCCAGGCTTTTATAGCGAGCCTGTTAGATTGGCACCAAATTCTCCTCTAGCTTTTTATTCAGGACACTGTTGTTACCTGGCTGGCTTAGGGAAAGGGCACAGCATTTCCTGAGTAAAGCCAGAAGCGTTGACAAGAATAACCTCCTTGCCCGATTAGCTGTGATCTAAATTATCAAGGCCCCCTTAGTAGTGGCATGTCCAATGCGCTCCATTGTCAGGAGGTGGAGGTACAAAGAAATAATTCCTGGCAGGGGCCTAAAATGTCAACAACAACAGCCGCCATTCGCCACAGTGGAAGTGATGTCACCACGGTGCCTGTGCCAGGCCAGGTGCCCTGAGGTCACCACGTGAAGTGGCGAAGGCTCGCTGACGGGAGGTCACGGGACAGACCCAGGGGGCATGGGTTGACCGACCGAGATGACTGGCAGATGCACCAGCTGTCCCCTACTGTGCCACCTTGCTGCAATTTACCCGCTCGGCGCTCCGCTCGTGGTTGCGAGCGTCCTTCCTTTGCCAACGCCGAGCGTCCTTCACGAGCCTCACCGCAGGATTGTGACAGTACACTCATTCCGATTACAGTCTACGTTCGTGGTTTTTTATTCACTTGATTTTTATTTTAAAAAATTATATCTACGTGACTTTACCGAAAGAACCAAAGCATATGCTGTTGTGGAATTATCGGTGGCGAACACCAGGTGGCGTGCAAAGACATTGCGGAAACCCGCGGTGTGATAGGCATCGTCGTAATGGGTTAATGTGTGGCCAGGTCAATGAATGGACAAAGCCAACCAGTGAGTGTCGTCATTTACCAGATGAAAATTGGAAAGTGACTCGTAATACCCAAGCCTTGTACACAACAAACCTTGTCCACTTCATGGCAAGAGCAGCTAGCTTTTTATAATGCCCTAATCGTTCATTGCACTCCATACCGACACAAAAGAGGAATTAACCCTGGTAATGTCACCTACTATAACGCTTGATGTTAAACAATTGACCGATTTTACTTGCAGGTCCACCTTGACATTCTGGTTGAGTATGATAGACAATTTGACCTCAGCTCAAGAATACTAAATAACACAGTGCCTCCGATTAGCACGGTTGGCTACGCACGCCGCAAAAAAAATGTCCAACATACATATGCGTACTCTCTGGTTCTTTCGGTAAAGTACCGTAGATAGAAAAAAATGAAAGAAAATACCACGTTTCGGTCGCAACACAAGCGTCCGTCTTCAGGTGAGAAAATTATCTGCTAATGTGGCTTCATATAGGCACGGGAGGGGTGGGGAGGGGCAACGAGGGGGTAAGGAGTTTTGTTGAGTCGTGGCTGTAGGAGTTCACGGGGGAGAGGGGGGTTTGTGGCGTGCAGGGACAGGTGGGGCTGGAGAAATTAGCAAGGAGCTCGAATTAGTAATCGGACAACAAGACAACCGGGTGGGTGAATGGAACTCATAGCAGTTAAAACTTGGCGCGGTTTATCACATCCTTTCAATGATTGCTCAATCTGAATCCATCTTCTCGATTAAAGTTTTGTCTGTGTGTGTATATCTGGATGGCATCATGAACAAATCTCTGATGGTGGCCCCAGGGTTTGCAAAGCATCTTGGTCTCGGAGAAAACAATGTCACGTGTGCCCACAGCGTTGAAACAATGATCCGCCACCGACTGATACATATACGTAGCAATAACACTCTTAGTTGTCATCTTTTTATGTATCTATAAACAAATTATTTTCACGTGCATTTCAGTTGTGCTATACTGGCATCGAACAAGATGAAGATTATTTTTTTTTGTTTTTACAATGGGCAGTGCACCATCCTGAGTCAGAAAGGCCACGAAATTACTTGAGAAAGCGTTTTCCAGAGTGACTTCCTTTTTTTAATATACATACATGCTTGAGGCACTGCCCTGCAAAGGGCAAACAAAATATATAACCAGAAAAAAGCCACATTAAGTGAAAGACTAATGTTCTGCAGCGATTGGTATGGTTGGGCTAAGACTACCAACTCGCTGTGCTTGATGGCGGGAGAAATCTGAACCCTGTCTGGGCCTCCTCGAGGTCGACTCAGCCTGAAGATGCCGACACGGGGCTCTGTGTGTTACTTGATTAGTGTCATGATGGCGTGGAGAAGGCCACGATTGCGGAGAGGAGGCCACGATGGCGTGGAGGAGGCCGCGATGGCATGGAGGAGGCCGCGATGGCGTGGAGGAGGCCGCGTTGGCGGGGAGGATGCCGTGATACACTCACTCATCTTACACTGACTCACTCACACATCATACACTGACTCACTCACACATCATACACCGACTCACTCATAATACGCTGACTCACTCACACATCATACACTCACTCACACTACCACTGACTCACACATCATACACTGACTCACTTATCATACGCTGACTCACACATCATACACTCACTACCATTGACTCACTCACACATCATACACGGGGAGTGTCATGCTGACAGATATGGCTGCAAGTTTGTTCGTACATGTTATGTATATCGTTTATTGTTAAATTTCAATCAAAGTTCCTATGATTACTGTTGTTACATTGTATTTTATAGCTTTATTTTGGCGATTTCTAAAACATGGTTAAGCCATGTTTCTTGCGGAAGTGCGGAGTTGGCCTGATCACTTTAATCTAAATTGTCTTATGGTTGTTATTGTTTGACTTGCATCACACTGGGATTTTTGCACACAGCGTTGTAATACGGTGGGTTTTTTTCTGGAAGATTTGCTGGTTTATCCAGGATGCTTCTGTTGCACGTCGTCGCTTTAAGATGTTCTCTGTTCATATTGTGTTTGTTGCGGTTACACCCGACTCAAGAGCCGCATGGCTCACAGGGCTATACCTAATAAATGAAACTTGAAACTTGTGATCTGGTCCTATGCGAAGGCTGCTTTGTTATGTACTCTATATTCACTTAAAACTTTCGTGACTGCAGGAATTAATATCCTTGGTTCTTTGGGTAAGGTCACGAAAATAAAAAAAATAGAATAATAATAAGATAAAGTAATAAAATAAAAACAATTAATTGAAAATAATAAAAGCAAAAAACCCACGACGTTTCGATCGCAACACAAGCGGTCTTCATCAGGAGGAGAGAAAAGTGGGGGCAAGCCTCCAAATGCAGCTGCTTAAATGGGTTCCAGAGTGAGTGGGCCGGGGAAAGAGCTGTGCAAGAGACAGGGGGAGAGAGAGGGGGTGGGGCAGAGATAGGGGGGCGGAGAGAGGGATAGAGAGGGGAGGAGAGACGGATAGAGATGGGAGGGGGGGGATTGCACCTCGCTACACCCATCCACACTGCTGACGGTAGAGGTTGACAAGAAAACACAAATTCAAGTCATGACCCAAAGTGGTTGATGACATCTTTCCAAGGATTGCTGAGTTTAAAACCGTCGTCTCGGTTGAAATTGTGTCTCTGTCCGTATATAAGTTTCTGCTTATCTCCAGTTGTGGCCAACATTTTCATGGAAAAAAAATTGAGACGGACGGCATCCAGGCATCCACTCTACACCCGTCCTTGTGGAGGAGGTACGTGGATGACACGTTTGTCATCTGGCCACATGGCCGACTGGCTCTGAAACAATTCCTCAACCACATCAATTCCATCCACCCAGCCATCAAATTCACCATGGAGTAGAAAAAGGATGACATGCTACCCTTCTTGGATGTCCTAATCAAGAAGAGACCAGATGGCTCAATAAGCCATTCTGCCAACAGGAAAGTAACCCATACTGACGCCTACCTAAAACCTGATCTTCACCACTAAACATGCCAGAATAATTCCCTCATCAAAACACTAGACTATAGAGCTCAATGTATCTCCGACCATGACCACAAAACCAGTGAAATCAAACACGTACATTAAGCTTTTTCTATTTAAAGCTTTCGTGACTGCAGGGATTCATCTTCTTGGTTCTTTTGGTAAAGTCACGTAGAAGGGAAATAATAAAATAATACAAATAAAACATAAAATTCTCACGACGTTTCGGCCACAATGCAAGCAGCCGTCCTCAGGTGAAGAAACATAGCTATCGGAAAGACAGCGTCATAATGAACACTGCTAAGCTTGGCAGCGTATTTTAAGCTGGGTGGGAGGAGGAGAGCGCCTTGACAAAGGAGTTTACATATCAACAGAGGAATTTAGCATATTGATGACAAATGCAGATATAGGGTTAGTCACTCCTTGAGGAATATGTAAGCGGTGGGGGGTCTCAAAGTCATATTATGCTAGTGTATTATGTAGGATTAGCAGTAATAAAGGGAGGGAAATTTTAATAACAAAGAACTGCAGCAGCCAAACCACCACGTATCAAGCTAGTGCTTTATTTGGAAAACAAAAAAGGAGTTTCTAAAGAAATACAAATACCCTACCATACAATAAACCGATGGGAAAAAATAAATATAAATTACATCAATATAATCAATGTACTCAATATACTCTCCAATAAGTTGAGCTATTAACATAAAGTAAATGGGTATACACTACACTATATAATGAATACCATATAGTAAACTGATAAACTCTCCAATCAGCTGAGCTACTAGCAATAAGTCACTATACATTACAATTCTGTCTAAAAAAGTGGCGGTTTCTTTTTCCTGAACGTTAGCACCACGGAAAGCGGCGAGCGTTGTTCAGACGGACGAGTCCATCTATGCACGGAACGGAGGAGGGGGGAGAGAGAGAGAAACAGCCACGGTGCGCTCCTCTGTCTAAACTACTATACACTACAATATTATACCTTCCAATCTAAACTACACTGTGTAATATCGTATACACAGCCCAAAATAAGCTCAAACCATATGCAATATATTGATATGCCTCCAGCTAAACTTTTCTTTACATTACACGACTATACACCGTACTATACACTGCCATAGACAAACCCCACCATTGACAGTACGTTACTATACACTACCCTATACTTTAGACTATAATAATATTAGACTTGTAATATTACACTATGTATGTGTTTTACGGTGACTTTCAGACCGCAGTCCATTCGCTGGCATTGCCTCTTAGTACCTTTCACGCGACGGTCAATGGTATGGTTTACAGCATATTGTATAATAATAAATAGTATAAGTGTAATGTTTAATATAATTTATAAGTCAATATATATAGTATCGTAATTGTATAGTGAATATACAGCAGTGTGGTATATAGTAGGGTCAGTAGAATAATACATAGTGTAATATTACAAGTCTAATATTAGTCTAAAGTATAGACTAAAGTATAGGGTAGTGTATAGTAACGCATTGTATCATTCAATGGTGGGGTTTGTCTATGGCAGTGTATATTATGGTGTATAGTCGTGTAATGTAGAGAAAAGTTTAGTTGGCGGCATATCAATATAATGCATAATGTTAGAGGTTATATTGGGCTGTGTATACGATATTATACAGTGTAGTTTAGATTGGAAGGTATAATATTGTAGTGTATAGTAGTTTAGTTTATAACATAGTTGTAACGCAGCACAAGACAGAGGAGCGCACCGTGGCTGTTTCTCTCTCTCTCCCCCCTCCTCCGTTCCGTGCATAGATGGACTCGTCCGTCTGAACAACGCTCGCCGCTTTCGTGGTGCTAACGTTGAGGAAAAAGAAACCGCCACTTTTTAGACATAGAATTGTAATGTATAGTGACTTATTGTTAGTAGCTCAGCTGATTGGAGAGTTTATTGATACTATTGATGTATATTCTTAGTTTTTTCGGTAAAGTCACGTTGAAGAGAAACAACAAAATAACAAAATATATATAAAACAATAAAAAATTCTCACGACGTTTCGACCATAACTCAAACGGTCATCATCAGGTGTGTTGGTTTGCATAAATTTATTTTTAAACGGCACATTTATTTATTTATAAAAAAAACGTTGGCGTCATGCGCAGCGATTGGCAGTTTGCCCAGAACTAGTCCATCTATTTTTTTTTTGAAAAGAGGAGGGGGGAGACGAAATTTTTTATAATGTATGCTGTCTGAAAGCCACTGTAAGCGTGAACAATCAATTAAGAACTGAAATGGTTTATCAAATCTTTCCAATGATTGCTAAGATAGAATCCATCTTCTCGGTTGAAATTGTCTCTGTGCTTGTATATGTGGATAGCCTCATGAACGAATCTCTCATTGAAGCCAGATGGCTTACAAAGAACCTCCGTCTTGGAAAAGTCAATGGCATGTGAGCCTACTGAATTAGAACAATGATCTGCTACGGCCGAGGTGTTGGTCCTACCGTGTTTAAGGTCTGCTTTATGTTCACGAATGCGGTCCGAGACATGGCGTTTGGTTTCTCCAATGTAACTACTACCACAGAGGCAACTTAGTTTGTAGACACCAGGGTATTGTATGTCCGGAATCACATCTTTTACAGACGGAACCAGATCACGGATTTTATGTAATGTGTTGAAACGGACCTGGATCTTGTGTTTATTCAAGATTTTGGAGATCTTTTTTGTGATCCCAGCAATGTAGGGTAAAGTGATGGTTTTGAAAGGCTCCTCAAGAGGGTTCTTCTTCATGGTTTGAGTGATAGCTTTGCGGATTGTATAGTCGGAGTAACCATTAGCCCTAAGAGCTTGGTGTACGTGCTTGAGTTCACTGCTTATGTGTTCCTGGTCGAATATGCATTGGGCTCTATGATACAGAGTCTTGATGAGAGAATTCTTCTGTGATGGATGGTGGTGGGAATCCGGTTTCAGATAAGCATCCGTATGGGTAGCTTTCCTGTAGACAGAGTGGCTCATTGAACCATGAGGTCTCTTTTTAATTAGGACATCCAAAAAAGGTATCTTGCCATCTATTTCGACTTCCATGGTAAATCTGATGGCTGGGTGTATGGAATTGATGTGGTCGAAGAATTGGTCTAGAGCAGGCCGGCCATGTGGCCAGATGACAAAAGTGTCATCCACGTACCTCTTCCATAAGGTTGGGCGCAGAGTGGCAGTCTGGATGGCGTCAGTCTCAAATTTCTCCATGAAAATGTTAGCTATAACTGGAGAGAGGGGGGAGCCCATTGGGGTGCCCTCAGTTTGTTTGTAGAAAGTTCCATTCCAAGTGAAGTTTGTATTGGTTAAACAGTGTCTCACCAGGGGGGTACCTCAGTGTTTAGTCCTTGATGAACCAAGTCTTCAATGATTGCAATGGTGTCAGGTACAGGAACCTTGGTGAATAAGGAAACTACATCAAAACTGACAAGCAGGTCGTCTGGGGACAGGGAAATACCCTTGATTGTCGATACCAGGTGAGTAGAATTTTGTACCGCAGAGGTGGTCTTTCCAGTGAAAGGACGCAGGATTTCAGACAAAAAACGAGCTAGTTTGTAGGTGGGGGAGCTGATAGTAGAGACTATGGGACGAAGAGGTGTATCAACTTTATGTATTTTTGGTAAGCCGTATAATCTTGGTGGCCTGGCAGCAGAAGGTTTCAACGAAAACTGTTTAGATTGATCAATTAATGCGGTTGAATCAGAAATTATTTTGTTGGTTTGTGTGACGAGGCTGTTGGTGGGATCTCTTTTTATTTTTGTATAACTACCATCGTCGAGTAATTCTTTAATTTTGTTGTTGTATTCTATTTTATCCATGATGACAGTAGCATTGCCTTTGTCAGCTGAGAGGACTACAATATCATTCCTCTTTTTTAATTTATATAATTCAAAACGCTCATCTTTTCTGAGGTTGCTAGCTGGCATCTTAGCGTTTTTGAGGGTTGCAGCGATTTCAGATCTTGCTACGTCTGCAGCGATGTGACCCAGGCCCCTGAGAGCAACGTCTACTTGGGCAATTATATCATTAACTGGTATGTGTTTAGGTGTGACTGCAAAGTTTAGACCTTTAGCTAAAACGGATTTCAGACCATCGGAAATAGAACTGTTACTGCGATTAATTACGACTTTATTAACGTCTAACTTTTTGGTGTGTGGGTCCGGTCTTTTGTTGAAGAGGAGGTTAAATTTGGAAATCAGGTTTTCCCTACATTTGGTCGACATAGTAGCAGCTGAAGAGGCAGTCATATTGTCTACATGTTCCCAATCCGATGTGGACATTATTGCCGTCAATGATAAGTGTGATTTGTAGATTGTCTTGTCTAACTGATCTAGTTCTGTGCGTATAAGTCTGATTTTTTCTGAGATAAGAGCTAAGCTAGTTTTGAAAAGAATTCGTTTCGCATTAGAAGAAGTTACAGCAGCAGAGGTCAAAATTTAAAACTATTGATGTAGTTTATATTTTAGTTTGTTTAATCAGTTTACTATATGGTATTCATTATATAGTATAGTTTCGATTTAAAGCTTTCGTGACTGCAAGCATTCATCTTCTTTGGTTCTTTCGGTAAAGTCACATAGAATGAGAATAAAATAATAAATTGATAAAATAAAATAACAATAATATTCTCACGACGTTTCGGCCACAACACAAGCGGCCTTCATCAGGTGAAGGGACGAGACTGTCTAGAGAACAGCGCTGTGGCCGAAACGTCGTGAGAATATTATTGTTATTTTATTTTATCAATTTATTATTTTATTCTCATTCTACGTGACTTTACCGAAAGAACCAAACAAGATATAGTATAGTGTATACCCAGTTACTTTATGTTAATAGCTCAACTTATTGGAGAGTATATTGAGTACATTGATTATATTGATGTAGTTAATGTTTAGTTTTTTTCCATCGGTTTATTGTATGGTAGTAGGGTTTTTGTAGTTCTTTAGAAACTCCTTTTTTTGTTTTCAACAATGCACTAGCTTTATACGCGGTGGCTTGGCTGCTGCAGTTCTTTATTATTAAAATTTCCCTCCCTTTATTACTGCTAATCCTACATAATATACTAGCATAATATGACTTTAAGACCCCCCCCCCCACCGTCTACACATTCCACAAGGAGTAACTAACCCCATATCTGCATTTGTCATCAACATGCTAATTCCTCTGTTGATATGTAAACTCCTTTGTCAAGGCTCTCTCCTCTTGCCACCCAGCTTAAAATACGCTGCCAAGCTTAGCAGTGTTCATTAAGACGCTTCTTTCCGACAGCTCTGTTTCTTCACCTGAGGACAGCTGCTTGCATTGTGGCCGAAACGTCGTGAGAATTTTCTTTTATTATGTTTTATTATTTTATTATTTCCCTTTTACCTGACTTTACCGAAAGAACCAAGATGTACACTAAGCTCTCAAGGCGAATGGATATTCAGACTACACAATCTGCAAAGCCATCACCCCAACCGTGAGGAAGGTGCCATATGAAGATCTAATCAAAACCATCACCTTACCTTACATAGCAGGAATAACCAAAAATATTTAAAAAATCCTGAACACAAGATCCAGGTCCGATTTAACACAGTGTACAAAATTCGTGACCTGATCCCATCTGTGAAGGACAAGATTCCTGACATGTAATATCCCAGCATCTACAAACTAAGCTGTATCTGTGGCAGCAGTTACATTGGGGAAACTAAGCGACATGTCTCGGACCGTGTACGTGTACACAAGGCAGATCTGAAACACGGTAAGACCAATACTTCTGCCATAGCTGATCATTATTTTAATGCGGCTGGCTCACATGAAATTGATTTCTCTAAGACGATGGTACCTTGTAAGTCGACTGGCTATCAACAAAGATTCGTTCACGAAGCCATCCTTACATACGGACACAGGCACAATTTCAACCGAGATGACGGTTTTAAACTCAGCAATCATTGGAAAGATGTCATCAACCACTTTTGATCATTACTTGAATTTGTCTTCTTGCCAACCTCTACCGTCAGCAGTGTGGATGTGTGCAGCGAGGTGAAATTCCCCCCCTCCTATCTCTACCCCCCCCCCCCTCCCTCTCCCCGTGTCTCTTGCGCAGCCCTTTCTCCCGCCCACTCACTCTGGAACCCTTATAAGCAGCTACATTTGGAGGCTTGCCCCCACTTTTCTCTCCGCACCTGATGAAGACCGCTTGTGTTGCGATTGAAACGTCGTGGGTTTTTTGCTTTTATCATTTTCTATTTTTATTTTATAATTCTTTTTTTATTTTATCTGATTATTTTTTTAGTTTCCATTTACGCGACTTTACCGAAAGCACCAAGAATATGTACTGTATGTCGAAATTCATGCGCACCGTACTTTGTATCTGGATGAAAACTCTCGGAAATGGTGGCGGTGTTATTTGTGTAAACCGCGAACTCCGATTAGCACGGTTGGGTGCGGAAGAAGTTGACCAAACATATACAACTCCCACCTCCTGGTTGATGGATTACGAATGTGTTACTCGATGCAGTTGGATATCTTTGCACAATAGATTGTAGAGATTACTGGCGGAGCCAGTGGGAGGGGGGTGGCACGTGCCCCCCCCCCCCAACTAATTTCGATCGGATCATTGGGGTTTATTAGCAATAAATCGGCATTTTGCGACCCCCACTGCCACTGTGTAGCATATTATTATGTGCCAGGGACTCTGAGATAATAGGACAATAGTCTGAGTCCATAATTGGCAATAAGTAACGGCAAAGCAGTTATAAGTGACTCAGAATTGTGCGCAGTTGCGTATACAGTCCACGACTTCCCTGAAGGCATTCACCTTCAGCGAGCGCGATGCGATCACACAACGCGGTTCAAATTCGACCCTCGCTCGATGGCTGTGCCATCGCCTCACACGCGTCGAATAAAAAGCAAGGGACAAGTCCTTACTTACTAACGCCGATAATTTTTAATTGCTGGAGGGGTTGCCCCCCCTACTTGAAAATCCTCGCTCCGCCATTGGTAGAGATTGTAATGTATATATTGTTTACAAATGCCATAGGATTCTTAACTTTACACCAACGACTTACCGCGGTAAGGACAAACACACGAGCATTAAATCACGGGGCGATAACACTGGACATTTTCCCAATAAGTTTATTGACCATTAAATCACATGTATAATTAGTATAACAATAATAACATTCACCGGACCCCAGTGGTAAGTAGGTATGTACAGAGACACCTATCCCGATCAACGCGTGCGCGGACAATATTTTTTTATTATTACATCCAATCTGCACAGAAGACGCAATCCGCTCGGCAGAGGGGCGGTGCGGTGCCAGTGAGGGCTCAATTCACACACCCGAGTTGTGGCGAGTTCATCCATGGAAATGGACATTTGTTCCCACCGGCAAAGTTGTTCCCCCTACTTGTTTTCCCTGGGTTATGGCGAGCGGTTAGGATTATGAGCTGGGTGAAAGTGTTATGGGCGAGGGGTTTGTGATTCGTGTTTAGGGGTTAGGGTTAGAATTCGGGGTTAGGACCAATGGTTCCAGGGTAGAATTAATGGATAGTTACGAACTAATTTCAGGAGTTGGGCGCTATACATTGGTTAAGATAAAGCGAGGACCAACGGATGGATCAAATCAGTTAAATGATCAAAATACAATCTGAGCAACGGTTTCACAAATGTTTGGAAAATTGTCGTGAAATTCGGGTTTTAATTGAAAATGCATCGATATACTTGATCTTCTTACGAAATGAATGGGGTACACATTTGCAAGTGGGAACGAAAAAAACCATGAATACCAATATCCCTCAGGAGAATTTAATATTCGTCCCTGGGAGAACAAATATTCGAACAGAACATTCTCTTGACACCAGTGACGAAACTGATTAGAATTCCCTGCGTAACCCCTGCCTTCAACCTTCCCCAGCAACTCACGGCTGGATCAAACCACTCAAATGCAGGCCAATGCACCACCAAATTATCAAGCCGAGGGAATTGGTGACAGGGATCGTGTGTGTGTGCAGGTGGGTGAACGAGAGAGGGTGGGGCAAGTGCTCGTCTCAATCGAAAATCGAACTAATCGGTGCCCAGGTTTATAGGCTATACACAGCT
The DNA here is from genome assembly GCF_048934315.1 of Petromyzon marinus. Lineage (NCBI taxonomy): Eukaryota > Metazoa > Chordata > Hyperoartia > Petromyzontiformes > Petromyzontidae > Petromyzon > Petromyzon marinus. The sequence goes on from NC_133707.1 coordinate 277,543, forward strand.
GAACGCACAGCATCCAAATAACGAACTAATAATCATCATTATTAATAACTGTATTACAAGTAATAAATTCCCATTGTTGCACGACAGATTCTCATTTGAGTAACAGCTAGCAATCTTCGCAATATTTGTAAAACACAGTCACGACGATAGTGAAACTATACAGCTCCGGTGCCAATTAACGCGAGAGCCATGACTATAAAAAGAGATTAAGAGTACTGGGCTCGTCTCATCAACTCAGAGGCGTTCCCGTGCAACAAAAACGTGTTTCGTTAAAGTGGACCATGCTGCAAGGGCGACCGCATACAGCAAAGGGGGGGGGGGGTCGGGGAAATCCTCAAGGGGCTTTGCAGAATTCCCACTGGACTGCAGTACGCAGCGTCACGAGTTCAAGTCGCTCCTATCTCAGCTCAATCCGAGCTGCCGCGTGTGGAACAGACAACTGACTGCTCTGATCGCTTGCGGCTTGACGCTTGGGGGGGCGGAGGGGGGTCGCGGGGCTGGCCCCTTAGAGCAACGACGGAGCGATGAACCTCCCCCCTTACCCCCCGTACGCCCACGAGGATTTGGAAGCGCGTTTCAGTTGCGCAGAATGTGCAAGCGGCAAGCAGGCGGCCGTTAGACTTGGTCGCTCCTAGCTACATCTACGCGAGTAGTGCATAATTAAAAATAGTTTTTATATTCACTCTTTATCCAAAATGTAAATCGCAATGCTGGTCCTGCGTCGTGTAACCGAGACGAAAAAAATATTTAACTCTCACAGGATTTCAACGTGGTGTTGGAGAATGGCCTGCAGACTTATTTCTGAAATCCCTTCAAGTTGATGTTTTTATTTGCAAACCAGGGGGGACACTTTCTCACATGCGAGAAAACGTTTGCTGCCTTGCAATGAAATGTTTTATCACCGGGGAACACTACAGCTCAGCTTTCATACGATCAACCCGCACCGAGTGAAGGGCAGCCGCACCAGTGCTGAGAATTCCAGACCTTTGCATATATCTTTTACTGCGTACCTTTACGTGCGATGTGGGGAATTACGACACGCAGTCCAGTGTGAACCCAGCTGCAAGAGAGCCCTGCACCCCAAAGTGCCCCCTTGAATTACGACAATGACACTTCATTCCCCCGAGCAGGAGACACCCTGCTGCTGCAGGCCCCAAGCAAGTGACAGGTTTTTTTTGGCATGCTTTTTTTTAATCAGGTACATTTTTTTGCTATTTTTTATTTTTGTAAATTTCCACTACGATCACAAAACTGCAAACTAAAAATTAACCCCTTTCCCCCCACCCCGCTCCCACGCCTCTCCCCTCAACTCCCACCCAAAATCAATTCAGTGGAATGTTGCAGTTTTTTATTTCACCTCCACAATATGAAATGTTAGCAGCAAAAAAACAGCAAATATTTAACGGCGAGGGGGGGGACCGAGAAAAAAAAATCGCCAAAAGCTCGAGGGCCCTTCGGATTGATCGAGGCGAGACTGATCTGGCGTGAAGTCCGCACGCCAAGGCCCCACCCCTTGCGTTGCCATCGCAAAACCAAAGAGTCTCTCCTGCTGAGCAGCTCATAAGGCAAAGAGAAGCCGGCGTGACCCACCCCCAGAGAACGTGAGCCGCCGTGGAGTCTCAACAAAAAAAAACGCAGCAAAGAAGATCCCCGCCCATCGTCACAACCACCGCCTCCACCACAGCACCCCGATGCGTGTAAACATGTGCATATGTACACGCTCCTTCGCACACCTCACAAGCTGAGCCGATTGCAAAAGAAAGAAGTCTATGAATACTGCGTACCATTAAGAATGTTAAGATGTACAAAGCATGAGCTATTTGCCTCTATATATCTTTCCAGAGAACTTAACGGGCGATGTCACACTCAGAGTACTTCACTGCAGCTATATCATACGACCCATCCCAAGTGTTAACTTATGCAAATGTGTGCATGTATATATTCTACGTGTCACAGCAACAGCATAGACCAGTGCAAGCATCGAGCACCTATTGAGGTTGGAACGATGATATGGTTTGCATGCAACGTTACGAATGCACAATACTCTTGTAGTATCCCTGGTGCCAACGAAGAGACACCACAGATACTCATTTAAGGCTGAGTTTATCTAAGAGTAAACCAGGTTCAGAATCCAAATCACAAATTGGTGTTGTTTCGTGACCAGGAATTGAACTTCGATAATTTAAAGATGGGCACTGCAACGAACTCGACTAGCCATTGCGTGTCACGCTCCCATGATGCTATAGACCATATATACCCACGCGCGCACACGTACTGCGTATGTACATTTACTACATTTAGATTAATCTGGGAGATAAAAACCTCAATATAAATTCCAAAGGATACAGCAGCAGCAGCACCACCACCAATCACAAAAGCAAGAGAGCTCGACTGCGTACCACACAGACCAGAATAAGCTCACGCGATATTTAACCATAAAAACTCACCCAAAGCGCACACCAAAAGGTGTCCTACAAAGCCAGGGCAAAGCGAGCCCCTGGAAAAGGCTCACCTGCGTGCGTGCGTCTAAACATAGCGTCTGCGAGCTTATATTTAGCCCGGCCGCTGTCCGGATCCCTGTTGAAAGCGGCGAGATGAAATACGAGTTGTCTCTGGAAGTAGATATTCGTCGCAAAATGACCGTGGGAAGGAAGTAGAGCCCCTCTTTTTCCATTAAAAAACACGCACCTCCCCAAAAAGCCCAGCCAGGAAATTGTCCACCAACTCCCGAGTACGCTCGGTTTCGAGCGCCGAAATTCACACGCTGTAGACATAGTTTGTTGTTGCCGCTGTATTATGACACGTGTTTGTATAAACAGCTGCATCACTCGCCGTATTTTCCGGATGACAAGCATTTCCCCGTCACCGCCCACCCTCCCTCCACCACAACCAGCATGTTGTAATCCGGTGAATACGGTAACCGTCTCGCACATAACCATCATTTTTTGCAGTTACAAAAAATAACTACAATGAGCTGTTCATTTCGAGCGGAGCAAAAATCATGGCCGATTATTAAGTTCATCCCCCCCAACCCCACCAACAACCCCCCCCCCCCAATCCACCACCACTGTGTTTTAATTGCTAAAGAGCAAGGGTTATCGTGAGGAAAATGTTATTTTGTGTAAACGGTTCACACTTTTGCCTCGTCATTGTTACGACAGAGCAAAGGAAATAACTTGTTTATATTCCGTTACGAAGGTGTTTTTCCTTGGATTGCTATACCACTATATTTGGTCAAAACGGTGTTCCCACAGATGTTTCCGTGATTAGTAAACGTGTTTTAACCAGTCTTCGAAAAAAATCAAAAGAGTGGGTTCGGGGGAAAACAAAAACTGTGAATGACGGTATTCCATGAGGGGTGGCGAAAAAGATTAAGGATATATTGCTCGGTTTCTTGCAAATTCAACATTTTCCTTCACCAACAAGCGACGATTTTATATCCTTTGCCAACATGCGCGCCTCTAAGAATATCATACTTATAAAAAAACTTGTTTTAACCCCCCTCGCTCCCACCCCCATAATCTGTACACACTGTGCTTGTATATGTCTTGCATTTTTACGTAAAATGTTATTTGTCCACATGAGCTCTGCATGCCCTACTTGAACGGTTAAAGATAGATATACTTTAGGTCCCCTTAAAATCCTGCCACGGTGTGAAACTCAAGTGGGCGTGGCCAAGCTGTGTGTGTGACGCGTGCGGTCACGCAGGTGCGCGCTGCCCACACGCGTGTGTCGTTGTCTTGTGTGTGTGTCGTTGTCTTGTGTGTGTGTCGTTGTCTTGTGTGTGTCGTTGTCTTGTGTGTGTGTGTCGTTGTCTTGTGTGTGTGTGTCGTTGTCTTGTGTGTGTGTGTCGTTGTCTTGTGTGTGTGTGTCGTTGTCTTGTGTGTGTGTGTCGTTGTCTTGTGTGTGTGTCGTTGTCTTGTGTGTGTGTCGTTGTCTTGTGTGTGTGTCGTTGTCTTGTGTGTGTGTCGTTGTCTTGTGTGTGTGTGTCGTTGTCGTGTGTGTGTGTCGTTGTCTTGTGTGTGTGTCGTTGTCTTGTGTGTGTGTGTCGTTGTCTTGTGTGTGTGTGTCGTTGTCTTGTGTGTGTGTGTGTCGTTGTCTTGTGTGTGTGTGTGTCGTTGTCTTGTGTGTGTGTGTGTCGTTGTCTTGTGTGTGTGTGTGTCGTTGTCTTGTGTGTGTCGTTGTCTTGTGTGTGTCGTTGTCTTGTGTGTGTCGTTGTCTTGTGTGTGTCGTTGTCTTGTGTGTGTGTCGTTGTCTTGTGTGTGTCGTTGTCTTGTGTGTGTCGTTGTCTTGTGTGTGTGTGTCGTTGTCTTGTCTGTGTGTGTCGTTGTCTTGTGTGTGTGTGTCGTTGTCTTGTCTGTGTCGTTGTCTTGTGTGTGTCGTCTTGTGTGTGTGTGTCGTTGTCTTGTGTGTGTCGTTGTCTTGTGTGTGTCGTTGTCTTGTGTGTGTCGTTGTCTTGTGTGTGTCGTTGTCTTGTGTGTGTCGTTGTCTTGTGTGTGTGTGTCGTTGTCTTGTGTGTCGTTGTCTTGTGTGTGTCGTTGTCTTGTGTGTGTGTGTCGTTGTCTTGTGTGTGTCGTTGTCTTGTGTGTGTCGTTATCTTGTGTGTGTGTGTGTCGTTGTCTTGTGTGTGTCGTTGTCTTGTGTGTGTGTCGTTGTCTTGTGTGTGTCGTTGTCTTGTGTGTGTGTCGTTGTCTTGTGTGTGTCGTTGTCTTGTGTGTGTCGTTGTCTTGTGTGTGTGTGTCGTTGTCTTGTCTGTGTCGTTGTCTTGTCTGTGTCGTTGTCTTGTGTGTGTCGTCTTGTGTGTGTGTGTCGTTGTCTTGTGTGTGTCGTTGTCTTGTGTGTGTGTGTCGTTGTCTTGTGTGTGTCGTTGTCTTGTGTGTGTCGTTGTCTTGTGTGTGTCGTTGTCTTGTGTGTGTGTGTCGTTGTCTTGTGTGTCGTTGTCTTGTGTGTGTCGTTGTCTTGTGTGTGTGTGTCGTTGTCTTGTGTGTGTCGTTGTCTTGTGTGTGTCGTTATCTTGTGTGTGTGTGTGTCGTTGTCTTGTGTGTGTCGTTGTCTTGTGTGTGTGTCGTTGTCTTGTGTGTGTCGTTGTCTTGTGTGTGTCGTTGTCTTGTGTGTGTCGTTGTCTTGTGTGTGTCGTTGTCTTGTGTGTGTCGTTGTCTTGTGTGTGTGTCGTTGTCTTGTGTGTGTGTCGTTGTCTTGTGTGTGTGTCGTTGTCTTGTGTGTGTGTGTCGTTGTCTTGTGTGTGTGTGTCGTTGTCTTGTGTGTGTGTCGTTGTCTTGTGTGTGTGTCGTTGTCTTGTGTGTGTGTCGTTGTCTTGTGTGTGTGTCGTTGTCTTGTGTGTGTGTCGTTGTCTTGTGTGTGTGTGTCGTTGTCGTGTGTGTGTGTCGTTGTCTTGTGTGTGTGTCGTTGTCTTGTGTGTGTGTGTGTCGTTGTCTTGTGTGTGTGTGTGTCGTTGTCTTGTGTGTGTGTGTGTCGTTGTCTTGTGTGTGTGTGTGTCGTTGTCTTGTGTGTGTGTGTGTCGTTGTCTTGTGTGTGTGTGTGTCGTTGTCTTGTGTGTGTCGTTGTCTTGTGTGTGTCGTTGTCTTGTGTGTGTCGTCTTGTGTGTGTGTGTCGTTGTCTTGTGTGTGTCGTTGTCTTGTGTGTGTGTCGTTGTCTTGTGTGTGTCGTTGTCTTGTGTGTGTCGTTGTCTTGTGTGTGTCGTTGTCTTGTGTGTGTGTGTCGTTGTCTTGTCTGTGTCGTTGTCTTGTGTGTGTCGTCTTGTGTGTGTGTGTCGTTGTCTTGTGTGTGTCGTTGTCTTGTGTGTGTGTGTCGTTGTCTTGTGTGTGTCGTTGTCTTGTGTGTGTCGTTGTCTTGTGTGTGTCGTTGTCTTGTGTGTGTGTGTCGTTGTCTTGTGTGTCGTTGTCTTGTGTGTGTCGTTGTCTTGTGTGTGTGTGTCGTTGTCTTGTGTGTGTCGTTGTCTTGTGTGTGTCGTTATCTTGTGTGTGTGTGTGTCGTTGTCTTGTGTGTGTCGTTGTCTTGTGTGTGTCGTCTTGTGTGTGTGTGTCGTTGTCTTGTGTGTGTCGTTGTCTTGTGTGTGTGTGTCGTTGTCTTGTGTGTGTCGTTGTCTTGTGTGTGTCGTTGTCTTGTGTGTGTCGTTGTCTTGTGTGTGTGTGTCGTTGTCTTGTGTGTCGTTGTCTTGTGTGTGTCGTTGTCTTGTGTGTGTGTGTCGTTGTCTTGTGTGTGTCGTTGTCTTGTGTGTGTCGTTATCTTGTGTGTGTGTCGTTGTCTTGTGTGTGTCGTTGTCTTGTGTGTGTGTCGTTGTCTTGTGTGTGTCGTTGTCTTGTGTGTGTCGTTGTCTTGTGTGTGTCGTTGTCTTGTGTGTGTCGTTGTCTTGTGTGTGTGTCGTTGTCTTGTGTGTGTGTCGTTGTCTTGTGTGTGTGTCGTTGTCTTGTGTGTGTGTCGTTGTCTTGTGTGTGTCGTTGTCTTGTGTGTGTGTCGTTGTCTTGTGTGTGTGTCGTTGTCTTGTGTGTGTGTCGTTGTCTTGTGTGTGTCGTTGTCTTGTGTGTGTCGTTGTCTTGTGTGTGTCGTTGTCTTGTGTGTGTCGTTGTCTTGTGTGTGTGTGTGTGTGTCGTTGTCTTGTGTGTGTCGTTGTCTTGTGTGTGTCGTTGTCTTGTGTGTGTGTCGTTGTCTTGTGTGTGTCGTTGTCTTGTGTGTGTCGTTTTGTGTGTGTGTCGTTTTGTGTGTGTGTCGTTGTCTTGTGTGTGTCGTTGTCTTGTGTGTGTGTCGTCTTGTGTGTGTCGTCTTGTGTGTGTGTCGTTGTCTGTGTGTCGTTGTCTTGTGTGTGTCGTTGTCTTGTGTGTGTGTGTCGTTGTCTTGTGTGTGTGTCGTTGTCTTGTGTGTGTCGTTTTGTGTGTGTGTCGTTGTCTTGTGTGTGTCGTTGTCTTGTGTGTGTGTCGTCTTGTGTGTGTGTCGTTGTCTTGTGTGTGTCGTCTTGTCTTGTGTGTGTCGTTTTGTGTGTGTGTCGTTGTCTTGTGTGTGTCGTTGTCTTGTGTGTGTCGTTGTCTTGTGTGTGTCGTCTTGTGTTGTGTGTGTCGTTGTCTTGTGTGTGTCGTTGTCTTGTGTGTGTGTCGTCTTGTGTTGTGTGTGTCGTTGTCTTGTGTTGTGTGTGTCGTTGTCTTGTGTGTGTCGTTGTCTTGTGTGTGTCGTTGTCTTGTGTGTGTCGTTGTCTTGTGTGTGTCGTTGTCTTGTGTGTGTGTCGTTGTCTTGTGTGTGTGTCGCTGTCTTGTGTGTGTGTCGTTGTCTTGTGTGTGTCGTTGTCTTGTGTGTGTGTCGTTGTCTTGTGTGTGTCGTCTTCTTGTGTGTGTGCGTGTCGTTGTCTTGTGTGTGTGCAATGGATGCTTTGAGTACGCGGTCCAGACCTCCCCAGAGACCCTGGCTGACAGAGGAGGTGTTCAGGATGGTTGAGAAAAAGCGACAGGCCCACTGACATCGGCTACAGAATCCCACGTCAGAGAATGAGGAGGCTTACCGCAGCCTTCGCTCGGAGGTTCGGAGAGCCGTGGGGCGCTGCAAGGATGGGTGGTGGTCGCGGGTTGCTGAGGAGATGGAGTCTGCCTCAGTGGCCCGCGATCACAAATCTCTATTTAACTCCATCAAAAAAGTAACCTGCAGCGGCACACCTATTACCATCATTAGGGGAAAAACGGTGATCCACTCTCCGACCCCCAGGAATATGGTTTGCAGATTTTCTGAGCATTTTTGTGAAGTCCTGTGGGAGGGAAAATCCCTCAGCCAGGAAAACATCGTGGCACAAAGTGAGGATGACCTTGCTGAGGCTGCGGTGCCTCAAATATTGGAAGAAGTCACCCCCTGTGAGTGGCTGGCTGAAGTACCATCTGTTGAGGAAGTACTGAAGGCGATCCGGAGTCTGAGACCAGGAAAGGCAGCGGGCAGAGATGATCTCCCAAGCGAAATGCTGAGGGAGGGTGGCGTTTGTGCACAGACTGCCCTATATGACATCATAACAACAGTCTGGACCACTGGACAGGATCCGCAGGATTGGAAGGATGCCCTGGTGGTCCCCCTCTTTAAGAAGGGGGACCGCACAGACTGTAACTACAGAGGCATCTCACTCCTCAGTGTGCCGGGAAAGGTCCTGGCAAGGATTATTCAACATCGCCTTGCCAGGCACGCTGAGGAGAGGCTTGCGGAGCCCCAATGCGGTTTCAGGAAAGGGCGGTCCTGCACAGATGCCATATTTTCTGTCTGTCTGCTACAGCAGAGGTGTAGGGAATTCCAACAAGACCTACATCTCTGCTTTATTGACTTGGTCAAGGCCTATGATACCATCAGTAGGCCTGGGCTCTGGGTTGTTCTTCGTGCTTTTGGAGTCCCTGACCCTCTGCTCACGATCATTAAGGACTTTCATGGTGGTGAGCGGGCCCGGGTAAAACTGCGTGGCCGGGAGTCAGAGCCATTCCCTGTACACCTTGGGGTGCGACAGGGATGTCCTCTGGCTCCCACATTATTTAGCATCTATTTTGACCACGTAGTTCGTGAAGCCTTCAATAGCTGTACCGGGGGAATCTCCATTTGGTACAGATATAATGGGAGGCTGATCGATGCCCGGGTGCGGTCAAGGGATGGCTCCCTATTGCTCAACCACGTTATGTATGCCGATGATTTGGTAATAGCTGCTCATTCAGAGAACGAGTTGGAGACACTGCTGCTGAGACTGGAGCGTGCCACTAAGAGATGGGGCCTTATCATCAGCCCCACGAAAACTAAGCGCCTGCCTGGGTATTTTGTACCATCGGACACTCCACCCCCACAACTCCCAATCGGTGATGGGGCAGTTGTGGAGAGAGTGGAGAGTTTCCCATACCTGGGCAGTGTGCTTATGACTGGCTCCAGTTTAACAGCAGAGGTCTCACTCCGAATCAGTCGAGCGGCAATATCTTTTCATCGGTTGCGTAACGCTGTGTGGAAGCTACCTGGTCTGTCGCTCCACACTAAGCTTCAGGTCTTCTCGGCCATGGTCATTCCCTCCCTTCTCTACGCTTGCGAAACGTGGACCCCCTTAATGGAGCATCTTCACCGGTTGGAAACATTTAGGCTGGCCTGCCTACCATCCATCCTGGGTTAAACCAGGCTGGATTGTGTGAGGAGCTCACAAATCCTTGAAAGATCTGCGCAAGGTCCCATTGGTGAGCTCCTCCGGCAGGCAAGCCTGCGTTGGCTGGGTCATGTAGCCCGCATGCCAAGCCACCGCATGCCAAAACAGCTTTTGTTCGGCCGGATCGAGGGGGTTAAACGGGCGCGGCACGGGCTAGAGAAGAGATGGAGTGATGTGGTACAGGATGACGTGGAGCTGAGTGGACTTGCCGATGACTGGTACCAGCGGTGTCAAGATCGGCCTCTGTGGAGGAGGCTCGTGAAGGACGCTACTGGGCAGTTGGAGACAGTCGCCCTCCAACAACAACGGAGGGCGGAGGAGCGACGCTCACAACAACTAGCAGAGCACTGGGTGGCTAAAGCACAGCAGGTTGGCACAGTAGGGGGCACAGGTGGTGCACCAGCCAGTCATCTCAGTCAGTCGACCCGTGGCACCTGGGTCTGCCCCGTGACCTCCTGCCCACGGGCGTTCGATACTTCACGTGGCCTCAAGGTGCACATGGCCTGGCACAAACGTCGTGGTGACGTCACCGCCACTTAGTGGAGAATGGCGGTTGTTGTTGTGTGTGTCGTTGTGTGCGCGTGTGTGCGCATCGTTGTCTTGTGTGCGTCGTTGTCGTGTGTGTGTGTGCGTGTGTGCAGGCGGGAGGGTGCGTACGAGACACGAACGTAAAAGGGGGCATCAGCTCGAGTCCCCTTTGCAGCCTATACCCCCCCACCATCCACTCAACCCCCTTAAAGCTGTTTCACCATCGCCATGGAGGTGACCACCAAAGTGGACCCCTAAAAAAAAATCGCATTTGCAGCCATACCATAAGTCGCCAGCTTGGAATGACTAAATAATGCGTGAGCGTGACTGGATGCATGTTTGGCATTGTGCGCGTGTGCGGTCAACGTAGGTACGTACCTGCGTGTGTGTGTGTGCGGGGTACGTACCTGCGTGTGTGTGTGTGGGGTACGTACCTGTGTGTGTGCGCACGTGCGGGGTACGTACCTGCGTATGTGTGCGCGTGTGCGGGGTACGTACCTGTGTGTGTGTGTGCGTGTGTCATAGCGTGCGTGATGACGGCCTTCATGGAGGTGCTCGTTAATATAACCCCGGCCGCAAACGTCTGTTGAGGCGATACGGGGGATCTTTGTCTCGTCTTTGTCTTGACTGTGCAAATGAATACATGTGTGCGTGGGTGCCTGTGCGCACGCGTGTGTGTGTATATATGTAAAGTCTGTTGAGGCTATAAAAGCAAAAGTAGCTACATGTGTAGTCGCTACATGTGTAGTAGCTACATGTGTAGTAGCTACTACATGTGTAGTAGTAGCTACGGGCCCCGCACTTCCAAGAGCCCCGCGCTAAATGCTTTCAAGCTATCAATTCCGGTTCAGTGATTCTGTACTTGCTCTATTACTATAGTACTATACTGCCTTCAACTTTTATGAACGATTGAGTGTTTAAGGATCACGATTTGTCGTACTATCTGGCTGTATAGCAAATGAAAAAATACAATTACTTTACTATGCAAGTAAAAAAATTGTGTGTTTTAATATTTACGTGTTTTTATTTTTTTGCCCCTTTATAACATGTGTAACAGGCCCCGCACTCACTTAATCCGGCACTGTATAAGGGGGATTTTTGTCTTGTTTGTATAGTGGCATCTCCGAGCACTGCCACGGATTCCCTGGTTGATTCGTCATGCTACCTATCGCCACCTGGCGGGGGGAATCGTATTGCTTGGCGTTCCTTGCCTACCGTCCACGTGGACCTGATATGCAACATCACGACAAAAAATATTCCTTAATTAAACCTCTATGGGCCTTATCGAGGGAATGTTGTAGAATGTATCATTATTATCGTAATTATACTGGAGATATTTATTTAAAAAAAGCGCAAAAATATATCATTGTAGGAACCTGAGTTGTAACCTGTATCATCAAAAAGCCTACAAAAGCTCTCAAAGTGAACTCCACCGTATACATCTAAATCCAAGTACATATCCAAACATTGTTCAAACATCACTATAAATGTTAAAGCATACGTACGTACGTACGTGTATTTGCCCGCGCGCATTATCTTTAAAGGAAATTTTCTTCTGGGTTGCGAATCCAAAACTATGTCGTGCGTCAGTGCAGATGGCCCTGGATATGAGTGTGTGCGTGCAATTGTCTGTCCGTAAATGTGTATGTCTGTGACCGTGTGCGCGTCTGTGTGCGCATCCGTAAATGAGTGGGAGTCCATTAGCGGCCGTGCAGCGGTTAGCGCGCTGCGCTTTTAACCCGGCCACCCGAGTTTAATTCCCGCTCATGGCCGACACCAGTGATGATTATCTGAACCTGTCCTGGGCTTCGTCTAGGTCAACTGGTGTGATGTGCAAACATTGCCACTTGGGATACAAAGGCGGCCAGGCGTGGTGTTGGCCACCCACCTCCTCGTGTGCCGTTGCCGGCCTTCATAGGTGCTCGCTAACAGCACCTGCCCCAACAGTCTGTTAAAGCTATATGGGGGATCTTTGTTTGTTTTGTCTGTGAACACGCGTGTTTTTTTCCGTGAGTGTGTATGTCTGCTAGTGTGTGTGTATGTATGTGTGAGAGTGCATGTGTCTGTCCAAGAGCGTGTGTGTGTGTGTGTGTATGCTAGCACGTGTGTATGTATGTGTGAGAGTGCATGTGTCTGTCCAAGAGCGTGTGTGTGTGTCTGCTTCTGCGTGTGTATGTATGTGTGAGAGTGCATGTGTCTGTCCAAGAGCGTGTATGTGTCTGCTAGTACGTGTGTGTGTATGTATGTGTGAGAGTGCATGTGTCTGTCCAAGAGCGTGTGTGTGCGTGTCTCCTCTGTTCAGAGGCAGTTGGGAGACCCGGCTCAGTTTGTCTTCAGTCTCCTAGCTGAAGGGAGGGCAGGGGGGAGCAGGCACGGATTTAGTTACCGACGCTGGCCGAGCGTATCATCACACGAATAGCGCATGCATAATTCATCTCAAAGGGGGGCGAGAAGGGGAAGAAGAAATCAACAATACGCTAAATATTTCATGAAAATATCCCCGCACGCACGCTCAATAAACATGCGGCGATCGTGGGATACGCACGCACGCATGAATACGCCCTCTCAGTCGGTTTTCTGCGACGAAAAAAAACCGTTTAGGAATTTGATGCTCTGGACAAATCTGGAAGGCGAATTATTTTAATTGCTGTCTGCGAGCTTGTCCAGTCTCTTACCTTGTTTGCATTGTTGATTTATGTTGATATCCCCCCCCTCCAGCCTTCATTGTAGATATTTTAGGACTTGTTTACACAGTGCTAACTGGTAGAAAAAAACATTCGTAACAGGGCTGCACCAGATCACAGCATTAACATCTCTACGTAAGCGACAAGGCTAATGTTTTTTGTTGTTGCTACATCAGCTTTTTGTATTCGCTTTTGCAGCAAACATCTCTCGTCCCTCGGAACAGAATACTTTTCGGTCTCAGTGGGATCTTGTTGATGGCGATCACTTCACATTGCTCGTCATGTTTCATTGATATTTATTTTTGTTTTGGGGTCCGTGAATGTGCTACCTGCGTAAAGTGACAACGGAGCAAAAGCTCCTTTTTGGGTGAGAAGAACTGACGGGGAAAGGATCGTTTATCCATGGAAGGATGAGTTGCAGTGGCATGCCTATGGAGTGTACAGGCGGTGTAAATGAAATGCACCGAGGCCCATTAGCCAAATGGGCCAAATGGGCCCAAGTGTCGGGCGATACATTTGACAGGCCCCCTCCCCCCCCACCACCATTTAATTGACTCACATAGACTTAGAGAACCACAGACTCAGAAAAAAAACATGGACTCACTGAGAGAACCGTAAGTCATGTAAAGCTATCGAGTGTGCAAGTGGTGCAACTGCACCAAGGCCCACTTGGCCGAACTACGAACGAAGAGAGGGAGGACCCCCTTCGATTTAATTCTTTGCACCAGGGCCCATGCTCATCACGCTACGCCACTGCCCCAGACTCGCGCCCTGTATAACATCTGTCCCATCGAGGCTCCACACCTTTCCAATCGGATTTCAATAAAGCAGACTCAATTAATCTCACCAATTGTGGTTGGCAGACCCAATTTGTGCCATTTAAACATTAATCAGAACAAATTATATTGGTCATGAAGGAGGGGTGGGGGAGGGAAACAGATGGGAGGGGAAGGGTGGGGAGTGGAATAGCGAGACAGGTTAACAACAACAGGTGCCATATATTGTTTCATTAAAAAAAGCCCGTAAAAATACCTAATGCGCAATAGCGACTGCCCATGCATGCGATTGAATAATAAATAATTATATTTAACCGCTCAGCACGACCCAACACAGGTGCATTGTGTACACATGCGTTCAAAGTGGCACCGAGCTTGGCACAAAAGAGCTGTGGTGGACGTGGGTGGGGGAGGAGTAGTGAGTGGGTGAGGTTGGGGGTGGGTGGGTGGTAAGGTGGATAGGGGGGTGGTGGCGTGGTGGAGTGGGTGGTAAGGTGGGTAGGGGGGGGTGGTAAGGTGGGGGTGGGTGACATGCGGGAGGTGGGTCCGTGGGGTGGGTGTTGGCGTGGGATGGGAGGCGTGGGGTGGTGGAGGCAGTGGGTGGCAAGCGTGTGTGTGCGTGGTGGCGGTGTACGGTGTATCGATGTGGCGGCGGCTTACTTGGCGCTGCCGTGCTGCGTGGGCGCTCCCGAGCGGTGCGCGTGCACGCTCTGCCACTTGCCGTCGCGCCGGTGCCACACGCGCGTCTCCTCGGCCTGCTGCGTGCGCGGCACGCCGGCGTTGTCCACGTACTGCGTGAGCCGCACGTAGGCCACGCACGCCGCCTCCTCGCCCAGCAAGTGCACGTGTGGCGTCAGCAATGTCGTGTGCACGGGCCGCTGGCTCTTTGAGAAAACTGGGGGTGTTGTGGTGGGGGGGGGGTACAGGCAAGGTTATTATTCTGATTATCACTCTGCTCGTTTACCCAGGGGAGCCTCGTGGAGTTATTGGGGCGCCACGGTGGCGAGATGTGAACTGCCTCGGCCTAGTATGCAGGAGGTCGTGGGTTTGATCCCGACCCTAATGCCTGTATATTTTGGAGTTTGCGGTGTCTCTCTCCCCATGGTCGTGTGGATTTTTCTCTGGGTCCTCCGGTTTTTCCTCCACATTTATTATAATCAACATGCATTTCGAGTATTTGGCTGCTATAATTTCAACTTGATAAGCCACTTCTTTGAGCTACCATTTGGGGCCAGGTCACTTCTGAAAAAGTGCTATACAGCTCAGTGGACCTTACTGGGGAAGATAATAAAAATAGTGTAAAAAAATCGGTGCTGTCGACTCCCTGCCCTCGTTAAAATCCAGGCTCAAGATCGTTCTTTTCTCCTCTCCCTATCACGGACTACATATTTCTCTCCCGTAGACTCGCATCGAATCAAATATAAACCAACGACTGGCTGCCTCTATCTATCATATAAATATGCTCACCTCGCACTGTGCAGTGCTTTGAGATGCAGTTAAATATCAATGCTACGTGTGTTTGTGTTCGCACAGTCTCAGCCACCATCTGTCATCTCAGTAAGTTTCTGGCAGCGGCTTTTGGCTCACCATCAAACAAAGACGGTTATAATTGCACCGCGTGCTTTCAGATGCGCTTCTGGCCGTCTGGAATGCTCTTCCTTGCGATATCAGGAAGCCAAATGGAGCTATGCACTTTAAAATCTAAATTGAAAACTCATTTCTTTAGAACTGTTTCCCCCGCACCTCCGATTATAACGGTTGGCTATGTATACGAAAGAAGTTCAACATACATACAGTTAACCCATGACACCTGAGTCTGCTGTGATCGCCTATCCGAAAACCTTTTGATTCCTTACGTGACATTAAAAGTGAACCTAGCCTGGCACAAGTGATGTGGTGAATTACAATGCTATATTATCCACAAGGTACTGTATTGTTATGAGAGAGGAGAAATGGAGAGGTGGGGGAAGCAGAATCGCGTGGGGAGAAGGGGGATAGAGAATTTCGATTTAAAGCTTTCGTGACTGCCATGATTCATCTTCTTTGGTTCTTTCGGTAAAGTCACGTAGAATGAGAATAAAATAATACATTGATATTTGTCAATTTATTATTAATAAATTGATATTTATCAATGTATTATTTTATTCTCATTCTACGTGACTTTACCGAAAGAACCAAAGAAGGGGATAGAGAAATTAAGAGAGGGAGGCAGGCAAGCAAGGGAAGAGAGGTGGGAGCAGAGAGGAGTCGGGATAAAGGCAGGGGGGAGGCAGATGGAAGGGAATTTCAAGAGAAGGACAGAGAGCGTGAGAGAGAGAGACACACATGGATAAATTGATGAAATGCAGAGATTGGGTAAGAGAAAGGCAAGAGAAAGGGCAAGGGGGAGAGAGTGAGAGAAGGGAGGGAGCCAAAAGGCTCAATGACAGCTGGGCTACCTAGCAGCCTGCGCACACCACCTGCTGTGAAGGCGCTTTAATTGTAAATAATATCAACTCCAGCACTCGGCGTGTGGACGCATGTGGGGGAAGCAGTGGCGCAAGTGGTTCACGCACTCCGCTATGAACCCGGCGACCCGGGTTAAAATTCTCACCGTGGCTCGCATCGGGGGGCAAGCAATACCAGAACCTGTCCTGGAGCCTCCCCCCAAGGTCGACTCGAGATTTAAATGAGCACCCTGCAAGGTGTGTGAACACCAGCAATGGGGAAAACACAGGTGTGGCCAGGCATGCAAGCCTTGAATCAGAATATGTATGTGTACTGGGTGCTCTCTAACAGCAATTAACCTTGCTGATCTCATCAAGGAGCATAAACCATCACGCAAACGCTGGTCATCCTCACAGCGGCTTTTGGTTAACCATCGAACAAAGACGGCCACCGCATTGCGCGCTTTATTATGCGCTTCTGCGGTCGTCTGGAACGCTCTTCCTTCCATAATTAGGAAGCCACTGGAGCTGGCTGTGCACGGTGAGAAAGAAGTTCAACAGGCATACTATATACAAGAGCTTCGAGTCTACATTCTGGCTTTACACAGGGAATGTATTTTTTTGCACGTGCAACCGGGCAGCGGCTCGCATGCTGCACTCTGAAAATTGGGACTGAGGTTCGAATGATGGCCACGGTCTCTCCTAGGTTGACTGCGTCTTAATTGAGTACTTAGCATGGTGTGTAAACATTAATTCTAGTGTGTGCATACGTATGACCACGAGTCACACTAGCCATTGGCAACTGTCACTGTTGTTGGGAGTACAAGAAAACAGAGTTAGAATATTGGGAAATGAAGGTGGAGGTCACGGAGCGAGGGGGTTTCAAGGTTGCGTGGCTTGCGAGCCTCACGGTTTTCAAAGTAGAACTTGTGAAACTCCATCCCTCCCACCAGGTTTCCCAGCGCTTCCGGCTCGAAGGACGTCATCCCTGGATCACAGAGCTTCCTGGAAGAGGTGGAGGAGGAGGAATGAGGGATGAAGAGGGAAGGAGGTTATCAACCAAAAGCTGCATCGGACATCGTACATTCCCTTATCAATATGTACGATGGGATCTCCCCTATTCGCTTTGACTCAATACAGTTTTATGTAGCATCGTCGTTCATGCAAAGTGCATCTCACCATCGCGGAGGAGGAGCCGCCAAAGACAAGGTGGAAGGTAGCCGCACGGTGAGCAGGTGCCAATAATTGCTCTGCAGTTCTAGAACCCTTCTCGACGACGGTAATTGGGGTTCCATGAAACTGGTCGTTATGTGATTTTTGGTCGTTAAGCGAGTATAGGAAATATATGTTAAAGGCTTCATTCGTTCCGAATTTACCCATCTTCACCCAAAAAACATACTTTATAATGTTGTTAGTATCTTTATGTATTCATATCCATTATTTAAACATTATCAACACATAATATTAAAAGAAACATGGTGACTCAATGCATTAATCAATATTTATTGTACCTACAACAGCCCGTCGTTAATAGAGGAATGGTCAGTAAACAAACACATTGGGCTCTAAGGAGGCACTACACTACACGACACATTGGGCTCTAAGGAGGCACTACACTACTATACACTACACTACACAT
The DNA here is from genome assembly GCF_048934315.1 of Petromyzon marinus. Classification (NCBI taxonomy): domain Eukaryota; kingdom Metazoa; phylum Chordata; class Hyperoartia; order Petromyzontiformes; family Petromyzontidae; genus Petromyzon; species Petromyzon marinus. The sequence continues at coordinate 294,750 of NC_133707.1, forward strand.
TGGGCTCTAAGGAGGCCCATTGTTCAGCGATTAGTCGTTAACAGGGGTGGTCGTTAAGAGGGATTCTACTCTACACTACTATACACTACATTATAAACTACACTACACACTGGGCTCTTTGGAGGCCCGCCGTTAAGTGATTAGTCGTTAACAGGGGTGGTCGTTAAGAGGGGTTCTACTGTATATTAAGATGTTTTCAGCCAATTAGTGAGTGTTTTATACTTGTAGAGAGGAAACCGGAGCACCCGGATAAAACTCACACGTGCGAAGGGGTAACGCTCTATCCCATACACAAGGGATAGACGATATTCGTCCACACTTTGCCCCACTGCATTCTCCTGACAAGCGAGGGGCATAGCATCTCAAGGCCCACGGAAATGGAGTGACGCAACATTTTGGGCGATCCACAAACCCTCGCCTCCGCAGTGCTGGATTACAGGCGCGCCCCCACAATTGCCACCACCATTTTTTTGGGTGGGAAGGTCTGGAGGACGTACGTGTAGGCCTCAAAGTCTCCGTGGTTGACCGCCTCAATCAGCTGCTCCGTCACCTTGATGATCTCTTGCTTGCGCACTGTCGCCATGGCGTTTGACGGGACGGCAACACAATCAAATCACCGTTATCATCTAGACCTAAGACATTACCATCACCTCCATCAGAACGTGTGCATGCATTGTACTTAGTTTTGAGACTACATTTAGTTTTTTTAAATATATATAGCGGGTGCATCCTTAAAGAGTATCCCAGTAACTAATTCAAATGTACTTGGGAATACTTGTAAAAGACGCACCCGAAACTTCACTGGCTTGTCACCAATTATACTCTAAATATGTTGGTCATGTTGCTGCTATGTTGGCAGTGGTGCAACAGGCAAAATTAACAACCAAACAACTCAACACATTCCGTGCCAATAGCACCGTGGCCTTGAAAGGAACACAATCTATAAATGTAAACAGGTGACATGTCAGCCAATGGCCGTTTCCCGTGGCTATGTCCCCCTCATGTGGCTTTTACGTTTGAGGTCTTCATCCTCCAGAGTGGTGTTGCTGCTGTCTGTGGACTCCTGCAGCACAGACAGGAATGCGTGGACACGCACGCGCGTTAATGCCTCCCCACTCCCCCCAACCACCGATGAAACGAAAAGGCCTTCACACTGAAAATAAATACATTAGGGCCACTCAGAGTATTTTGGCTGGCAGAAATTTCCTCGTGATAAGCCACTTCATTGAGGTGTCATTTGTGATAGCCAAGTCGCTTCTGATAAAGAGCTACATAGCTCACTGAGCCTTACCTGTGAAAATAAAAATAGAGCCTGAGGGCCTGTGCTCTGCAAACCGTGAAAACAAAAAATCCACCCCCCCCACCGCCTCTGTAAAGAGGGCGATCATTCTCACGCTCTTCTATACGCATGGCTGCGACCGCTCGCACTGCACCCCGGGTTCCTTTAGAAACAGACGCTGCCCTCGTGCGGCGTTTGGAACGCTACGTGACGGCAAGTTTCTTTTATAGTTTAACAGTTTCGATCGTCGCAATATTACGACAAATTTACTTGAGAATGCATATCGTGTATGTAGGTATTCATTCCTTCTTTCACACCGTATGAATCAAATGAGCTATGAAGCTCTTTTTCACCGATGTCCAGTATGGGCGGGTCAATAAAAATCACGGTGCCACGCGTTTCCATTCCCACTGCCTTCTGGATAAGTGTGCGACTCGCTGACTTCTCCCGGGAGAGGTTTTTTTTCTTCCCATGGACCCTCTTCCAGTGGCAGGTGGCAGCTATGGGGAAAGTACACTCAGAGTGACGGATTACGGGCCGACGTTGGTGCCAGCACCCAGCGGGTTCTGGACCGCATTTCAAATCCGAAGGCCCCCTTTTTTTGCAATGATAGAAGTAGCAGATTGCAGCGGCACAACCTAGAAAGTTTCGCCGAATTGAAAAATCTTCCCCTCCAGTGCCCGATTATATGCAGTCGAAGATCCTCGCAGCAATGGATAAATACGTAATTGCGTCTCGTAAAAACATAGTCGATACATGGTTGGGAGAGAGGACGTACCTTCACGCCGTCCGTCTTCTTGTTCATCAGGCTCTTGGCCGCTGGTGGAACAAGAGATGGACATCATCAGCGAGGTTACACCAATGTTTGACCCTAAAATACACTTCACATCACCTCCGATTTGCACGGTCGGCCACACCCATCTTTCTGGGTCTACTGAGTGCCGATGTTGACGCACACAAAAAGATTTCCCATTCATCCTTATCCTTATAGAAGAACGTTCTGTTGGTGAGCACTTATTCAGGTCAATGCGGTGCCCGAAGTAGCAGAATGACCAGTCCAATGCCTGGCAGTCTTTGTTTCCCCCATTGCTCATGATTTACAGACCAAACCAGGGACAGATTTAAGGCTCAGTTCACCTAAGAGAGGGCCCATGACCAGCTCTGATATTTGCCATTTGTCTTAGCCATGGTTGGAAATTAACCCAAATCACCAGGTCCATAGCACAGTGCTCGACCCACTACACCACCGCTCCCAAGTCCCCCCCCCCCCCAGGCAGCCTTCACAGACTGCTGGGGGGGTCAAGCGCTGTTACAGCGAGCACCAAGTCAAGGTGCTACGGGCGGCACACGATGGGGGTGGTGTGGCCAGAATCACATCTGGCCACTTTTGTCTCCTCCAATTCTGATGTTTGCATACTGCACCAGTTACTAATTTTAGGCCGAGTCGACCTAGGGGAGGCCCAGGGCCAGTTCAGGCATTCACCACTCTATATGGATTCACCACTGTAATTGGTCTTGAGCTGGAATCAAACTCGGGTCGCTGGTGTGACCCCACTACACTACTGCTCCCCACAGAACCCCCCCACATAGCTTTAACAGACTGTTGTGGCAAGAGCTGTTAGCATTCACCTATGAAGGCCGGCAGGGCACACGAGGGGGTGGGTGGCCAACACCACGCCTGGCCGCCTTTGTCTCTCTAGTGGCGATATTTACACACCGCGCCAGTTACTCATTTAAGGCTGAGCCAACCAACCTCCCACAAATGCCCATACGGCTACACACGGCCCCACACAGCCACAAAGACAAACACAAAGAGCCCCCGTATAGCCTGAGCAGACTGTTGGGGTAAGTGCTGTCAGCAAGTAGCATCGATGAATGCCGGCATGGCATACAAGAATGCGGGTCGCCCACACCACGTCCATTTTTACACACTGCACCAGGTACTCAATTGATGCCGAGTCCACCTCGGGAGGCCCAGGACCGGTTCAGGTAATCATCACTGGTGTTGGCCGTGAGCTGGAATCGAACTCGGGTCACCGGTGTGACCCACTAGGCCTACTGCTTCCCACAAAGACCCCCTCCTATAGCCTTAACAGACTATTCGGGCGAGTACTGTTCGAGAGCACCTACCACTCCCCATACTCACACACGCTCGCACACGCTCACGGACGCATGCATGCACACGCACAAACATAGAACAAACAGCGGCACAGAGCAAGAGAGGCGCTACCTGAGAAGTTCCGCGTGGCGAGCATGGTAGTGAGGATGGCTCCCTGCAGTGCAAGTTGAGTGTGACGGCCGTTAGCACACCCGTGGAGGGCACCGTGGGACAGCAAAGATGGTTTGGGGGACACACACCAGCAGCAGTCAACGAGGTGAGCAACAAGGGAGCGGCAGTGTAGCGCTGCGCGTGCTGCGCTACGAACCCCGGAGACCCGAGATCGATTCCCGCTCACGGTCAACACCAGTGATGATTATCTGAACCGATCCTGGGCCTCCCCTAGGTCGACTCAGCCTCAAACGAGTACCTGGTGTGATGTATAAACATCGCCACTGTGGAGACAAAGGCGGCCGGGCGTGGTACTGGCCACCCACCCCCTCCGTGTGCCGTGCTGGCCTTAACAGGTGCTCGCTAACAGCACTTGTCCCAAGTCTGTTAAGGCTACACGGGGGATCTTTGTCTGTGTGTGCGCTTGCACAGTCGCAACTTCGCCATCGTCTCAACAACTCAAGTCAGTTAACCTATAGCACCTGGGGGTCTGCGCCGTGACCTCCTTGCCCGCAAGTCTTTTTGATTTTCCACGTGGCTTCAAAAGTGCACCTAGCCCGGCGCAAGTGCTGTGGTGATGGCAAGTTTCTTTTGTTTAACCAGGTGATATCTCAAGAGACCAGGATGAGTCTCATTTGCGCGTGTGACCTGAGTCGGTCAAAATGACGAAAAACAAAAAAAACGTTAAGCACAGCGACGAGTGTTGCCGTCACTCGGCAAATGACGACTTAAAAAAAATGGTTCAATGGACGTGTGTGTGTGTGTGTGTGATTGGCGTGTAAGCACGTGGGAGTCTTCGGGCAAATAGAAACTTCCTTGACACGACGGAGAATTAAGGCGTCACATCGCTAGTTTGACAGATGGGAAAGTTCTGCCCTTCCACACGTACGTTTTAGACATTTTTAAAGATGTGAGTCATCATTATCATAACAACGAAGTGACTCTGCTTGAGTACAGAGTGTTAAATAATTAGGACTGTCATTCGCATCACATATAAAATTTGCCCACCTTTCTTGATAAGGGAGAAAGCCCAACAAAATACCACGGTTAATTGGGTGTACTTGGACAAACGTTGCTTTTCATCCACGCCAGGATGGTGGGCGACGCATTTAAGTATGCGTGCGAAACCGTTGACTTGCAACACAAGAACGCGCCGAGCAGTTACGCGCTTACTCTCGTCGAGAGAGACTCAAAGAGGGGCAAGGAGGAACCGCAGGCAAAAGCAATTGCCCAAGCTCTGCAGTCCTCTATACATTAAAGGTGTTATCAGCCAAAATAAAATGTGTCTCCTTTGTTTACTAAAACTAGAATTCTCTCTTGATTTGAAGCTTTCGTGACTGCAGAAATCCACTCTTTGGTTCTTTCGGTAAAGTCACGTAGGTAGAAAATAAAATAAATCACAGAATTCCCTTTCAACGACATCACGAATTATTTAGTGGGATGATTTATAGGTATAAAAAAACTCGCTGCCATCCCTAAACGCAACTCGAACGCTAATCCAGGCACGTTGTGTTCCCATCCCTTTCTTGCCTTGAGCTTGCGCCGGGCGTTGAACTTCTTGAGGCATTCGACCGTCTCCTGCCTGTGCATGCACGACGCCACGGTAGAGCGTTGCTGTGGGAAGCAGGGGGCGGGGACACGTCACACGCGACATGAGTGCGTCATACGTGGCACGGGCGAGTTGCCCGGTTGCCCAAGACGCGAGCACGTGCGGGACACGCAACCACTTTGCTTACTTGGCACGAGAGTGTTACTTACGCAGCGGAGGGCACGTAACACAAGACACAACGACACGAGCGCGGCGAGACACCAACACGCTTGTACATGACACCAAAACGCTGGTACATAACGAGGATGAGTTGAACAAGGTACGGGTCTGCAGTTAAGCAACACGCGCACGTACATGATCGTGAGCACACATTGGACACAGCAATCACGTGACACGTGACATGAGCATATTATACGTAGCATGCAGCACATTTACATAAAACACCGGTGCATTGTACACAGCAAAAATATATTATGCACATGCCACGAATGAGTTAAACAAAGCACAGGTATGTTTTTCGTGAAACACAAGCACATGCAAGACACGAGAGCATGACACAGATCACAGAGACATCACAAACACACGTGTGCCATGTGCATATGACACTGTCAGCCACAGTGAAGCGATAGTGGACCACTCGTGAGACACAGTGCACCATTTAGCAACACTGAGCCACTAGTCATCCACAGTGCATCACTTAGCAACACTTAGCCACTAAATTTTGATTTAAAGCTTTCGTGACTGCAGGGATTCATATTCTTGGTTCTTTCGGTAAAGTCACATAGAAGGGATACCATAAAATAATAAAAATATAAAACAATAAAATGCTCACGACGTTTCGACCGCAACACAAGCAATCATCATCAGGTGTGAAAACCACAACAAGAACATTTGAAAAAAGTGGCGTTTTTTTAACGTAAGCACCACGGATAGCGATTTGACAGTTTGTTCAGATGGACGAGTCCATATATGTTCGGAAAAGAGGAGGGGGGAGACGAAAAATAATGGATGCGGTCTGAAAGCCACCTTAAGCGTGATCAATCAATTAAGACCCGAAATGGTTTTATCAAATCCTTCCAATGATTGCTAAGCCAGAATCCATCTTCTCGGTTGAAATTGTCTCTGTGTTTGTATATGTGGATAGCCTCATGAACGAATCTCTCATGGTAGCCAGATGGCTTGCAAAGCTAGACGTTAACAAAGTCGTAATTAATCGCAGTAACAGTTCTATTTCCGATGGTCTGAAATCCGTTTTAGCTAAAGGGCTGAACTTTGCAGTCACACCTAAACACATACCAGTTAATGATATCATTGCCCAAGTAGACGTGGCTCTCAAGGGCCTGGGTCACATCGCTGCAGATGTAGCAAGATCTGAAATCGCTGCAACCCTTAAAAACGCTAAGATGCCAGCTAGCAACCTCAGCAAAGATGAGTGTTTTGAATTATATAAATAAAAAAGAGGGATGACATTGCCATCCTCTCAACCGACAAGGGAAATGCCACTGTCATCATGGAAAAAATAGAATATAACAACAAAATTAAATAATTACTCAAAGATGGCAGCTAAACAAAAATAAAAAGAGATCCCACCAACAGCCTCGTCATAAAAACCTACAAAATCATTTCTGATTCAATTTATCAAACCAAACAGTTCTCGTTGAAACCTTCTGCTGCCAGGCCACCAAGATTATACGGCTTACCAAAAATACATAAAGTAGATACAACCCCTTCGTCCCATTGTCTCTACTAGCAACTCCCCCACCTCCAAACTGGCTCGTTTTCTATCTGAAATCCTGCGGCCTTTCACTGGAAAAACCACCTCTGCGGTACAAAATTCTACTCACCTGGTATCGACAATCAAGGATATTTCCCTGTCCCCAGACGACCTGCTCGTCAGTTTTGATGTAGTTCCCTTATTCACCAAAGTTCCTGTACCTGACACCATCGCAATCATTGAAGACTTGGTTCATCAAGGACTAAACACTGAGGTACCCCCTCTGGTAAGACACTGCTTAACCAATACATACTTCACTTGGAATGGAACTTTCTACAAACAAACTGAGGGCACCCCAGTGGGCTCCCCCCCCTATCTCCGGTTGTAGCCAACATTTTCATGGAGAAATTTGAGACTGACGCCATCCAGACTGCCACTCTGCGCCCAACCTTATGGAAGAGGTACGTGGATGACACTTTTGTCATCTGGCCACATGGCTGGCCTGCTCTAGACCAATTCTTCGACCACATCAATTCCATACACCCAGCCATCAGATTTACCATGGAAGTCGAAAAAGATGGCAAGCTACCTTTCTTGGATGTCCTAATAAAAAAAAGACCTGATGGTGCAATGAGCTACTCTGTCTACAGGAAAGCTACCCATACGGATGCTTATCTGAAACCGGATTCCCACCACCATCCATCCCAGAAGAATTCCCTCATCAAGATTCTGCACCATAGAGCCCAATGCATATCCGACCAGGAACATATAGCCAGTGAACTCAAGCACGTACACCAAGCTCTTAAGGCTAATGGTTATTCCGACTACACAATCCGCAAAGCTATCACTCCAACCATGAAGAAGGACCCTCTGGAGGAGCCTTTCAAAACCATCACTTTACCCTACATTGCGGGGATCACAAAAAATATCTCCAACATTTTGAATAAACACAAGATCCAGGTCCGATTCAACACATTACATAAAATCCGTGATCTGGTTCCGTCTGTAAAAGATGTGATTCCGGACATACAGTACCCTGGCGTCTACAAACTAAGTTGCCTCTGTGGTAGTAGTTACATTGGAGAAACCAAACGACATGTCTCGGACCGCATTCGTGAACACAAAGCAGACCTGAAACACGGTAGGACCAACACCTCAGCCATGGCAGATCACTGTTATAATTCAGTAGGTTCACATGACATTGACTTCTCCAAGACAGAGGTTCTTTGCAAGCCATCTGGCTACCATGAGAGATTCGTTCATGAGGCTATCCACATATACAAACACAGAGACAATTTCAACAGAGAAGATGGATTCTGGCTTAGTAATCATTGGAAGGATTTGATAAACCATTTCGGGTCTTAATTGATTGTTCACGCTTAAGGTGGCTTTCAGACCGCATCCATTATTTTTTGTCTCCCCCCTCCTCTTTTCCAAACATAGATGGACTCAAATTTAGATTTAAAGCTTTCGTGACTGCAGTGATTCATATTCTTGGTTCTTTTGGTAAAGTCACGTTGAAGGGAAACAATAAAATAATAAAATATATAAAACAATAAAACAATACATTTTATTATTTTATTGTTTACCTTCAACGTGACTTTACCGAAAGAACCAAGAATATAGATGGACTCGTCCATCTGAACAAACTATCAAATCGCTATCCGTGGTGCTAACATTAAAAAAACGCCACTTTTTTCAAATTTTCTTGTTGTGGTTTTCACACCTGATGATGATTGCTTGTGTTGCAGTCGAAACGTCGTGATAATTTAATTGTTTGATATTTTTATTATTTTATTGTTTCCCTTCTACGTGACTTTACCGAAAGAACAAGAATACTGAGCCACTAGTCATCCACAGTGCATCACTTAGCAACACTGAGCCACTAGTCATCCACAGTGCATCACTTAGCAACACCGAGCCACTAGTCATCCACAGTGCACCACTTAGCAACACTGAGCCACTAGTCATCCACAGTGCACCGCTTAGCAACACTGAGCCACTAGTCATCCACAGTGCACCACTTAGCAACACTGATCCACTAGTCATCCACAGTGCACCACTTAGCAACACTGAGCCACTAATCATCCACAGTGCACCACTTAGCAACACTGAGCCACTAGTCATCCACAGTGCATCACTTAGCAACACTGAGCCACTAGTCATCCACAGTGCATCACTTAGCAACACTGAGCCACTAGTCATCCACAGTGCATCACTTAGCAACACTGAGCCACTAGTCATCCACAGTGCATCACTTAGCAACACTGAGCCACTAGTCATCCACAGTGCATCACTTAGCAACACTGAGCCACTAGTCATCCACAGTGCACCACTTAGCAACACTGAGACACTAGTTATCCACAGTGCTCCACTTAGCAACACTGAGCCACTAGTCATCCACAGTGCATCACGCTCAGAGCCACTGTTCGGCTGTAAATACTCACGAAGATCCAGGGGTGGGTGAGGGCCTCCGAGGCCGTGATACGCTTGGCCGGATTTATCGTCAGCATCTGGTTGATGAGGCTCTTGGCCTCTGGGGTGACAGTGTCCCACTCGGGCGACGGGAACTGCACGCGCGTTGCAGAAGACACAAAAGACAAAACCCACAGTCATGAACAAAATGGGGCCCAGTCAAACTCACGTTCGTCAAGGACAAAATATATAACAAGCAACGTTTCAGGCAATGGACCCCAAAAATGTCACCTATTATCATTTGTTTCCCCATTTAGGGTGAAGTTACTTGTTAAAATGCATCGAGTTTTTCGGTTAATCATTGTGCCTTGTGCATAATTGGCAAGTGCAGCAGCAACATCGCCATAACGCTCGTTGCAGAGAAGTATGAGCGTCGCAAGGAGGTGGCAAACAGTGGGAGATTTTTGTTGGTTTTGTTTTGTTTTGCTACGGCATGCCAGGCGGGCCTGGTTGCCCTGCACGCGCTGGAAGAATGAGGCCATCACATGCAGCATACGTAGTTCGGGTCCCCGTACTGTGTGGGAATTCAGCGTTATCCGCTTTGGCGGGTCGCTGTCGAGCGACTACGCTAAGAGTTCCGAATGGACTCTGACTCAAGACGGCGATGGGCCAATCAGATAAATTTGGCCGAAAAGACAAAACGCCCCTTTTAAAAAATATATTCATTAGATCTCTGCTGCCCACAAGAACAAAGGCCCATCGCAGAGCGTTGGGCGACAAAAATACAACGGCATGCAAATATCCACCAGGCCCATGGACCCGACGCGTCCTGGTTAATGACCTTGTTGTTTTTTTAAAAGGTGGCAATGTATTAAACAACGTGGACCAGAGAGCACGTGTCCTCGCTCGTTGGGCCTTCGCCACAAAGATCATGGGGGATGCATGGATGTGGAGAAGTTGTGTGGTTGTGCCTGAGTTGTGTATCTTGTGCATGTGGCTGTGGGAGGTTGTGTAATAGCTGTGTGGGGAGCGGTAGTGTCACGGTTAGCGTGGTGCACTACGAACCCGGCGACCCGAGTTCGATTCCCGCTTACGTCCACCATGAGTGAGGATTATCCGAACCGGTCCTGGGCCTCCCCTAGGTGGACTCAGCATCAAATGAGTACCTGGTGCAGTGTGTAAACATGGGCGTGGTGCTGGCGACCCACCCCCTCCTGTGCCATGCCAGCATTAATAGGTGCTACTTGCTGACAGCACTTGTCCCAACAGTCTGTTCAGGCTATAACGGGGGCGCTTTGTGTTCGTCTTTATGGCTGTGTGTAGCTGTGTGTGGCCGTGTGTGGCCGTGTGTGGCCATATGGGCATTTGTGGGAGGTTAAATTTCGATTTAAAGCTTTCGTGACTGCAAGGATTCATCCTCTTTGGTTCTTTCGGTAAAGTCACGTAGAATGAGAATAAAATAATAAAATAAAATAAGACAATAAAATTCTCACGACGTTTCGGCCACAACACAAGTGGCCTTCTTCAGGTGAAAGAACAGAACTGTCGGGATGACAGAGCTTGAATGAACGCTGTTAAGATTCGCAGCGTCTTTAAAGCTCGGTGAGAGGCGTGGAGAGCCTTGACAAAAGAGTTTACCTATCAAAGCAGGAGGAGAATTTAGCATTGAAATAGCTGAGGGATTAGCTTGTGACAGAAATAGCTGTGTTAAAGTCAAAGTTTACATATCAACAGAGGCATTTAGTACATGGACGCTAAAGGCCTCCAACTACCAACTATCATAAAGTAAACCGGTGTGAAAAACTCAATCTATATTACATCAATATTAAGTACATTTATTATATTGATGTAATATAGATTGAGTTTTTTTCACACCGGTTTACTTTATGATAGTTGGTAGTTGGAGGCCTTTAGCGTCCATGTACTAAATGCCTCTGTTGATATGTAAACTTTGACTTTAACACAGCTTCTTTTCTAGATTTGAAGCTTTCGTGACTGCAAGGATCCATACTCTTTGGTTCTATTCGGTAAAGTCACGTAGGTAAAAATAAAATAACAAAAGTCACGACGTTTCGGCCACAACACAAGTGGCCTTCATCATTTTATGTTAATTCCTTTGTCAAGGCGTTTTTTGTTTCCTCCCACACAGCTTAAAGGACGCGACCTGGGCTTGGCTGTCTTCACTTCAACGCAGTCCCTTGGACAGTCCGGTCCCTTCACCTGATGAAGGCCACTTGTGTTGTGGCCGAAACGTCGTGATTTTTGTTATTTTATTTTTACCTACGTGACTTTACCGAATAGAACCAAAGAGTATGGATCCTTGCAGTCACAAGCTAATCCCTCAGCTATTTCAATGCTAAATTCTCCTGCTGTGATAGGTGAACTCCTTTTTCAAGGCTCTCCACGCCTCTCACCGAGCTTAAAAGACGCTACGAATCTTAACAGCGTTCATTCAAGCTCTGTCGTCCCGACAGTTCTGTTCTTTCACCTGAAGAAGGCTACTTGTGTTGTGGCCGAAACGTCGTGAGAATTTTATTGTCTTAGTTTATTTTATTATTTTATTCTCATTCTACGTGACTTTACCGAAAAGAACCAAAGAAGATTGTGGGAGGTTGTTTGGCTGCGAGTCGCCCTGGGTGTGTTGTTGTGAACCTTACGTCGTAGGCTCCGGCCTTGATCTGCTGATACAGGCGGTGCTGATCCTCATCCCAGAAGGGAGGGTACCCAACCAGCAAGATGTACAGGATCACTCCTATACACACACGCATACGCGCATGCGTTAGACACCGAGACAAGGATCTTCTATATAGCATTTAGCAGACTGTTGGGGTAAGTGGTTTTGGTGAGTGTTTATGAAAGCCGGCACAGCACGTGATATTAGTACATGTATACACACAGATAAAGACCAAACTATAGATCGCCCCTGTAGCCTTGAACAGAATATTGGGGCAGGCGCTGTTAGTTGGTACCTTCAATGTGAAGGCCGGCATGGCGCACAAAGGGTTGGTTGTGGCCAGCACCGCAATGTTTACATATCGCAGCAGGTACCCATTTAAGGCTGAATTGAACATTGAGAAGAATCGAGACAAATTATGATGCCACTTGCCACTGATGTTAGTCGTGGTGGGCGGGAATTGAACCCAAGTCGTCGGGTTCATAGTGCAATGCGCATGCCACTGTGCCACCGCTCCCCGTAAAACACACAAACACACACTCGTGCACACATACGATAAAGATTCCCATTTAGCTTCAGAGGCTGCGTTGGCAAGTGTTGTTAGCAAGCACCTATTTACCTTCGGGATAACACTTAAAGGAACGGTGTTTCCAACACCATTCACACCCTGGTTCTACTCGGCACTCATTGTTGCTATTGTTAAAATACCCCCATTCTTAAAGTGTCACAGTAGTTATCATTGTCACCACACTGTTTCTATTGTTGTAGACAATAGTGTTGTTAGCATGGTTACAATCGCAGCGATTGCTGGCGATTGTTGTTCAGTGGCGGTCACACACAGGGGGGGGGGGGGGCTGGGGGAATGTCTCACCGCACGCCCACATGTCCACGGGTTTTCCGTACGGATCCTTCCGGAGCACCTCCGGGGACAGATATCCCGGCGTGCCAGCAAAACCTGGATGCAACGGACGCGGCCCACGCAAACAACAAATTATAAATCAGTGCATAATCAGAGAAAGAAATTTAAAACCGTGCACAATCAGAAAAAAATCAATATTAAATTAAATAAATATCCCATACTGCAAGTCGGCGCAGACAAATCACTTTAAAAAACCATTTGTAGCAAAATTGAATTGCGGAAGCATCAAAATGTAATCAGGGCGATTATTTGACCGTGATTGTACTACTGGGTGCCATGGTAGCAAGATGTGAACTACCTCACCTGATATACATGAGGTCGTGGGTTCGACCCCAACCCTCCACGTTTAGATTACTTGGCCGCTATAAATATTTACACACAATAAACCACTTCGTTGAGCTATCGTTTGTGGCCAGGTGACCTCTGAAAAAGAGCTATTTGGCTCGAAGTGGGTCTTTTCTGGACATATCAATGACCCCATCGACACACAACCCTTAACCGTAAATGTTTTTTTCAGTAGGATCTCGTGGATATAAATGTGTCATTAACCCGCCACCATCCGACACAGCCCATCAGTAAGGTCAGTCACGTAAACAAAACGTACCAATTAGTTCCTACTTCAGCACACAGGTGTGTTGGATAGTAAAGCCATCATCAGGTGTTTCGGTCCTAACAGAATATGGGTTATCTCATCACTGTGAAGACCAGAGGGGGCTTAATGCAGGCATATAAATTGCAAAGGATGATGTTAATCTGAGCATATGCAGTACACCTATTACTGACTACATTACAGTTACTCAGCATACAGTGGAATGCTTTTATTTTCCCACCACGCAGCTCCAATTAGCTTGGTTGGTAACGCACGGTGCGAAAGAAGTTCAACATAGATGCCTACATTATGTTGATCTGAGAAAACGCAGCACACAGCGAAAGCCTACATTACCAAACCGACACAATCCCCGAGGCAGGCAGCTGTGTGGGGGATTCTTGCCAGCGCAAGCACTTACCGAACCAGGCCTGCTGCTCGCCCTGCACCTCGATGGCCAGGCCAAAGTCAGCCAGCTTCACCGCCGCCCCTTTAGTCTTGCTCGCCAGCAGCAGGTTCTCGGGCTGATGATGGCGCCGTCGGTCGGCATCGTCGCGGCAATCGCCGGCGGGTCGGGTTGGCGTTAGCGAGCGCACGGAGACGGCAGAGGAGGTCGCCTCGTTAGCGCGGTATAACAAGCCCAGAGAGCGTTGTCCGTGCACGAGCTTTAGTACACCAAGTGCATTTACTTACATCTCGTGAGTTATATTTAAATAATAATAAAATCCTGTAATAGCTCTATCAGTTTACTCAGATTGCTATGTTGTATTTTATCAGTTTCGTTGATATTCATAGTTACTGCCCCTTTTCCCCTTTCAATCCATTGCTGGATGAAGGTCCACACCCCCCCACCCCCCCGATTCCTTGTCGGTCATGGGGGGATTGTTTAACCGTACTTCAAACACGTTGAGTCAGCATGAGTTGGATCCCCGGATCGTTTGAGACATCGCTCTCCACTGACGTTAGCCGTGGTCGGGGATAGAATTCAGGTCGCCAGTTTCACTCGTCGTGCACTCCTAACCCCTGCACAACCACTCTGCCCCCATTTACTCGCGATAATAATAATAATAATGAAATACAATTGTCCTGGGAATTTATCATGAACCCGACGGCGGCAAAGATGGCAATGCCAAAGTTCACCTTCAAGTCCCTGTGCACGATGCCCAGCTGATGGCAGTGCAGAACAGCCTCCAGGATCTGCTGGATGCAGTGGCTGGTGGAGGTAGCAGGAGCTCCCGCGGTGGTGGTGGTGTTGGTATCAGTGATGGTGTTGGTAGTACCAGTAGTGATGTTGGTGGTGGTGTTGATAGTCCCAGTGGTAGTAGTAGTGGTGCCATTGGTAGTTCCGATGGTGTTAGCGGTAGAAACAGTGGTGGTGGTATTGGTGGTACAGGTGGCGGTGGCGGTGGTGGCGGTGTGGCATGAACGGGAACAGGGGGCGGCACACGGGAGCAGAGACGGGTCCAGCAGTGAGCAGAGGTCCAATGTCAGAGGTTAAGCATCAATGTGGCGTGACTGCAGGCGGCAGTGCCGCGGCTTCAAACTCTGCCACCGCCGCAGAGGCAACGCAGCCATGCGGGGAGGGGGGGAACCCTTTTAATTACGCGGATCGCACACAATCCATCGACGCAAACACGTGAAAACACACGCACACACGCACACGGGGGAGCTGCTCAGCTGGGGCCATGACGAGCGAGCCAGGGCGGAGCAAGCGTGGCGGCGGTCGTCAAGGAGCGTCGCGCTGGGGCTACCGGCATGGCGTTACCTGGCGTCGGCCTCGCTGTAGTATTCCCGCGCCACGATGTCTTCGAACAATTCCCCTCCGGTCACGCTGAAGCACGCACGCACACACGCACACACGCACAGTGACACACGCACGAGGACACAATCGCGAACGAGCAGATGCACGCGTGTAAATACCAAAAAAAACACAACTTGAACACAGGGGAGGACGTAAAAACCAATTAAACTGTGACGCGGAGAGAATGAAATGGGCGGCTGTGAGAAGGTGCAATTACGAAGGCATCATTAAGCACGGGTCCCGGTGACTATAGTGCCGGATCTCGTCAGGTCTCAGAAGCCAAGCAGGGCCGAGCCTGGATAGCGTTTGGATCTGCGACCGCCGTGTGTGCACAGCAGGTTTGTCATGTGTGGCTGCTGGGTGGGCAGCAGCAGAGGAACCGGAGTAAAATCCACTGTTGTGCTGTACTATGCGCCTACCTCCTCCATGCCAGTGGTTCTCAACAGGGGGTACGTGGACCGCTGGGGGTACACGTGGCAATGTCCCCGGGGGGTACGTGAGGTGATTTATACATGTGCGAAATTACATCATACATGAGTCATTGGTGAATAATCATGTGTGAATCTGTCAATATAAAATAACTACGATAAAACGTAAATCCATATGGTAGCCTAGAACGATATAAAAGACCGTTCTGAACTCATTGATCATAAACAATGTGATTCCAAGAGTAATCAGCAAGCGCGAACAAAGTACGTCATGCATACAGAGCGTTCGCTCATTTTTTTATTTGCTTGATGTTACTAGCTAGGATACCTCACAAAATGGACAATTGATTAAAATATTGATGTTTATTATTCGTACATCTTTTACTCAGAACCGTGCTGGGTGGGGTAACTCTGTGGAAACAAAATTTAACAAGGGATACAGTAACCAAAAAAAGGTTAAGTACCGCTGCTCTATGGCTCCTCCAACCTTCACCAACGCGTACCAACCAGCGTGGCCAAGTACGGTAAAAAAAACGCCACGAGCCGCACGGCGATGGAAAGTGGGGGGGGGGGTAGAGGCACGAATTGACAAGAGGGCTGACAAACAGGGCCCTACGAGCGTTGCACTGCTGCAGTAAATCAGAAACGCCGCGGTTGTTGTGACGATTGCGACGACGCCGATGCAAGCGACACAGAAAACGGCAACGGGTTCAAAGCGTGGACACCGTCGGGTCAAGAAAGGTTTCCGCCGTTTGGCGAGCGCCGCTCCTAAATCCGAATTCGCCGATTGATGGATGGCCCCGCCGCCCGCACCCCCGGAGCGATAAAAAGCAACACGGGGTGGGGTGGGTGTGGTGAAAGCTGCGCGATAAAAGGTTTTACGTCTGAGGAGCGGAGGCAACGGGGGAATGGGGGGACGGGGTCAAAGGTCGCAGCTTTTGGACCCGGAGTGCGGGGGCGGTGGTGGGCCAAACGTGCCACTTATGGCCAGGCCGGTGCACTTTACACGGCAGTGAGCGATCCCGCAAAGTGAGTGCACAGCTCTTAGCGCTCAGACTAAGGGCCGCGATGGGACTCGAGGGATGAGTTTATTTTATTTAATCTTTAAAAAAAATTCTGGTGCCGCCGATACGTGCTATGTGGGTGTCGACGAGGATGGGCTCAAAAGTTGCCAAGAAGGGGACGCTTTCACTTGCCCGCCTCCCAGCACCTTTGTCCATCAATCTCACACCCGCGAGTCTCAATCACACGCTTGCGTTTCCACAACCCTCGCACCTGCGTCTCAATCTCACACTTGGTCTCTCCCCACCGTATACGTACGTGGGCGTCCTGTGTTTTTTTTCCTTCCCCCGCAGTGTTTGCTACTTCTCCTTCCCTCTCTCTCAAGCTCAAACCCGTGCCTCCCTAAGTCATGCCCGCACCACGTGACCTCACAGCCAGCCGTGTCTTCCTTCCTGACCACACGCCCAACAATGTACGCCCGTCAAGTGCAGTGTTTATAAAAGTTAAAACAAAAACCTTAAAAAATTTATTTCTATCCTTGCTTGTGTGATAAGTATCACGAGACAAAATAATCCAAACGGATCTCACAGAAGTGCAGCCCCCCATGTTAGAGAATGGGCTGTAGAAGTGGATAGGGCAGAACTACGTGTTGTGGTCCCTTCAGGTTATCTCTGGTCCACACAGTAGCACACACCACTTCCCCACCCGCCCTGCCACCGAGAATAATCTTCACCTCGTGTCGGTTAAACCGATAACTTTAAATCTCGCACTTGGAATTTGGCTAAATTAAGAACTAAATTCAACACGTCTTTCTTTTGCGTGGTCATTGATGACAGGGCTGAGACCATCAACAGACTACCCTCGATAATACGTTTTCAATCACAGATGGCCACCTGCATTCGAACTTGGGGTCTGAGTGGTTGCCGGCTCAGTGCTCCGAGCTGTGAGCCACCCAGCCATAAAGTCTTATTGTGTAGGTACAGCCGGTGTTCCGTCCCTTAGAATCTCGTGTCACATTAGCAGCACCGAAACGCTACTGGGTGGTGACCTGGCCCAGCGGCAGCGTATTTGCTGCTTGGGAAAGAGGTCCAGGATTCGAGTGAAGCGGCCGCCCTGGTTAGGGGCACCACGGTGGCGAGATGTTAACTCCCTTGCCTGGTATACAGGAGGTCGTGGGTTCTATTCCGACTTTGATGCCTGTATATTTGGAGTTTGCGTGTTCTCCCCATGGTCACGTGGATTTTTCTCCAGGTCCTCCGGTTTTACCCTCCACATTGAGAATCAACATGCGTTTAGAGTATTTGGCTGCTATAAATTTACACATGATAAGCCACTTCCGTTGAGCTATCATTTGTGGCCAAGTGGCTTCTGAAAAATAACTATATAGCTCAGTGGGCCTTATCTGGGAAAAAACTTCGTTGTGTTTATCGTAGTTTATTACTGCCAGTGTAATAACCATAATAACATTACACGCTGTCTGCTGCGCAAATTACTCAATTGGGATTATAGAGAGCAATCATCGCCCCCTACTGGCAGTCTTAGGCCCCAGGTCACTCTTGAAAATGAAGACTATCCTGGTCTCTTGAGTTACTGCTGCTCAGTGGACATCTCAAGACATAAGAATACATGGGGCATCCCCCTGTAGCTTTTCAATCACCTGTCTAACACAAGCAACCACTAAGAAGCTCACTGGCTGAGCTTCTATTCCACACGCTTACATCATCACGATCATCATGATCAGCCACGATCTATCCACTGCTGCATGAACGTCACACCAAGCCACCGTCACCTATTACACCTTTCATGCACAATGGTCGCCCATCAAATGGCATCATTCATACTCAATCCTGCTTAGCCTCTAAGATCTGGTGAGATTTGGTGCATTCCAGACCATTTTGGTTGTAGGCTGCAGGTAACATCCAGGATTAACGTCCTTCATGATTTAATATTCATCAGGCCTTTTTAGTAAGTACCGTATAACTCTGAAGGGTGACCTTGCTGTTTAATGTAGGGGGCATACAAGAACCCAGAAGCGGGGGGGGGGGGGGGGAGCACAACAGTAAATTCTAAAACTTTTAGCAATGTTCAACACTAATCAGAACGAGCATCGATACCATCTGATTTCGCCCATCGTGCATTCCGCTCTGGTTCTCACCACCAGTGTATTAGAAAAGTGGGTAAATGAAAGCCCACCCACTGAAGTTCACCCCCCACCACAGGGCCCCTCCCCCAGTGTGGGGCCTGTAGCATATGTTATAAAGGGGCCCTAAAGTCAATTGTATTTTTTTCATTTGCTATACAGCCAGATAATACAAATCGCTAACCTTAAACACCTGGTCGTTCATAAGTTGAAAGAGGTACTATCGTAATAGAGCAAGTGTAGAATCACTGTACCGGAATTGATAGCTTGAAAGCACTTAGCGTGGGGCCCTTGAAAGTGCGCGGCCCGTAGCATATGTAGCTACTTTTGCTACTAGGATAATCCGGCACGGCCCTGCCTGCAACCCCTCACTTCCTCAACACTAAAGGGACCGCTGCACAAATCGATAGTCACCGACCATGACCGGAATCCAACAACACACCTCGACTGGAGGGGAAGCCCTTTTTTTATTCACAGTGGCTTCATACGGGAATTCAGAATGTTTTTCAGAATCAGAATATTTATTCATACGGAGGAATCTGATGAGCTATAAAGCTCTTTTTCACAGATGTCCAGTAGGGCCGGGGAAGAATAAATTAGCGCCATCCCAGGTCACAAATATTCCCTCACGGCAGGCGTTCGAGAATAAAATAAAATAAAACCTTGTGGCATCGCAAGGGCCCACGAGTGACGGCGAGCGCGCGTGTTATTCTCACGCGGCGGCGTTGTTGTTATTAAAAACGATGCATTCGTGCGGTCACAGGTAATCAATGCAAAGTGAATGTCACGAAGTTTTTTGTTTGTTCATTTTGAAAAAAGGACCACACAGTTCCCGTGAGCTAGAGCTGCACGGCGTGCCGTTGCGTAGCGTTCCAAACGCTGCACGTCTGTTTCTAAAGGAACCCGGGGTGCATTGCGAGCGGTCGCAGCTATGCGTGTAGAACAGCGTGAGAATGATCGCCCTCCTTAAAGAGGCAGTGGGGGAGATTTTTGTTTTCACGGTTTGCAGAGCACAGGCCATTGAGGCCCTATTAAGAAAAGTTGTTTTATTCATTAAAACGTAACTAGTTTTATTTTACCAGGTGAGGCCCACTGAACTAAATAGATATTTTTCAAAAGCGACCTTGCCACAAATTGATAGCTCAACAAAGTGGCTTAAAGGTGTGGAAATTTATCGCAGTTGAATACTCTAAACACGTGATGATTCTAAATGGAGAGAGAAAAACCAGAGGACCCAGGATAAAAAGATCAGCACGACCACGGGGAAATAAGAGCGAGACGCACAAACTCTAAAAAAACTGGCGCCGTCAGGGACGGGATCAAACCCACGACCGCCTGTATACCAGGCAAAGCAGTTCACATCTTGCCATTGCGGCGCCTCAAGTGGCCGCCAGCAACAAACAGCACTATTAAATGTGTAGCACATGAGTTCATACGTTTCTTGAATGAAGCAAGGTACAAGCCGGAGCATCGGTGATGGCCATGCACGTGGCCTGCACTCCAGCACTGTGGAGGTAGCGGAGGGTTGGTGGATCACCGCACAAAATAATGTGCAACTCTCTTCCCCCGTGGGCGTCAAGTAGGTGCCATACCCTCTCGCTCGCCAGGAGAAGGCAGTACAGCAAGTGGACTAATCGCCATCTGTTTCCATCTGTACCGGGATAGGGTGTTGGTTGCCCCCTCCTGCGCGTGAGCTTTTTCTGGTTTGCTCCAGGTTCCTCTCACTTGGTATGATTAACACTCATTATTAATTGGCTGCTGAAAGAGAGTTCTGTGACTTAAGTGTGGCTCTGCTGGATAAAGAAATACATATTTTGAACCTTTTTTGGGGGGGGGGGGAGATGATGGGGAGGGATTTACAATGTGGAGCAGCGCGAGGGAAGACACGGATATAGAAGTATAAAAAGAAGCTCTTACAACAATCCTTGCGAAACACAATCGACATGTTAACTCTTGATTTAAAGCTTTCGTGACTGCAGTAATTCATATTCTTAGTTTTTTCGGTAAAGTCACGTTGAAGAGAAACAACAAAATAACAAAATATATATAAAACAATAAAAAAATTCTCACGACGTTTCGACCATAACTCAAACGGTCATCATCAGGTGTGTCGGTTTGCATAAATTTATTTTTAAAACGGCACATTTATTTATTTATAAAAAAAACGTTGGCGTCACGCGCAGCGATTGGCAGTTTGCCCAGGACTAGTCCATCTATTTTTTTTTTTAAAGAGGAGGGGGGAGACGAAATTTTTTATAATGTATGCTGTCTGAAAGCCACTGTAAGCGTGAACAATAAATCAAGAACTGAAATGATTTATCAAATCTTTCCAATGATTGCTAAGATAGAATCCATCTTCTCGGTTGAAATTGTCTCTGTGCTTGTATATGTGGATAGCCTCATGAACGAATCTCTCATGGAAGCCAGATGGCTTACAAAGAACCTCCGTCTTGGAAAAGTCAATGGCATGTGAGCCGACTGAATTAGAACAATGATCTGCGACGGCCGAGGTGTTGGTCCTACCGTGTTTAAGGTCTGCTTTATGTTCACGAATGCGGTCCGAGACATGGCGTTTGGTTTCTCCAATGTAACTACTACCACAGAGGCAACTTAGTTTGTAATTCAGTAGGCTCACATGCCATTGACTTTTCCAAGACGGAGGTTCTTTGTAAGCCATCTGGCTTCCATGAGAGATTCGTTCATGAGGCTATCCACATATACAAGCACAGAGACAATTTCAACCGAGAAGATGGATTCTATCTTAGCAATCATTGGAAAGATTTGATAAATCATTTCAGTTCTTGATTTATTGTTCACGCTTACAGTGGCTTTCAGACAGCATACATTATAAAAAATTTCGTCTCCCCCCTCCTCTTTAAAAAAAAATAGATGGACTAGTCCTGGGCAAACTGCCAATTGCTGCGCGTGACGCCAACGTTTTTTTTTATAAATAAATGTGCCGTTTTAAAAATAAATTTATGCAAACCGACACACCTGATGATGACCGTTTGAGTTATGGTCGAAACGTCGTGAGAATTTTTTATTGTTTTATATATATTTTGTTATTTTGTTGTTTCTCTTCAACGTGACTTTACCGAAAAAACTAAGAATATGTTAACTCTTGTCTTGATGGTGCTGCATGCTGCCAGCTACTGTAAGTGAAGGGATTTTGAGCCTGTGCTTAGCAACCGTTTCTGGAATACCCTTGCCGCTTATATCCAGCAGCTTGGTCCCCTCCTCCCTCCACTGCCATTCTTTATTGCCCTATTAGAAACAGAAACAGAGCGTACTTGCAAATGCGGCTAACTTTTTTGCCTAGTGCCTTTCGATCTCATTATATTTGCACTTTTTTGTGCATTTGCATTAAATGCCCCGTTCGTTAATTGTGCAATATTCCTTAAAAAAACCTCCCTGTCCTAATTCTCTGCAATTCATGGCGGTTTTTTTTGTCTTTTGTTGATGCTCACCTCATGCGCGCACTACGTAAGTTTGCCGTGCAAACAGTCTAGGCGGCGATAATTGGCGTAACAAATCACGGAAGCTCAAAGTCACCCCCGCGACTGGGCAATACCTGTAAATGCGAAGGAGTATCGCGCACAAAGCTCCGTCATGGCTCAGCAGGGGGGACCCAGAGGGGGAGAGAGGGGGGGCAACAATCTGGGTGTGCGTTGGAAATGTCACGCAGGGCGCGCGGACAATAGAAGCACTGCACCAAAAAGGTGGAAACTAAAACGCTTTCTTTTTTTATGAAAAAAAAAGAAAACCCAAATGCACCATTATTTGCCTCCCGGGCATCAATTTTTCAATGCCACAGACGATTGCGGTTTCATGATTTCTCCGGCTCGAGCAAGGTGGGGTTCGTTACGAACGTGGTAATGAGCCAACTGGGATTAAGTAACGTCCCTTCAATTGGCAGCCTATTCAATAAGTGTGCATAAGTCAAAATTTTTCGTAGTTTGCCAATTAGGAAAGCCAATTATATATATTTTTTTTATTTTGCATCCAGACTTCGCCTGGCGATAGCAGTACAGTAGTTAACAGCCATTCAGTGTGGTAAATACAAAAATACAAAGCTAAAAAGACAAATATCTCCGTATAGCCTGAACAGACTGCTGGGGCAAGTATTGTTCGCGAGCACCTATGAAGGCTGGCACGGCACACGAGCAGGTGGGTGGCTAACACCATGCCTGGTCGCCTTTGTCTCCCCAGTGCTAATGTTTTTCACCCACTGCACCAGTTGCCCATTCAAGACTGGGTCAACCCAAGGGAGGCCCCCCAGGACCACCGCACGCCATTAACAAAACGGCACTTTGTAATGCCCTCCTAAAAACAGGGGTCTGGAAGCGGCAGCCCTCACCCACATTTCATGCGGCCCTTAGTGGGCACTTGGTGGGCCCATGGTGGCCCTATGGTGGGACACATACGGCCCGTGACTCCACTTCCGAATTAAAATATTTATTTATACTGGATGAATCTGACAAGCCTATAAGGCTCTTTTTCACAGATGTCCAGTTGGAGCAGGTCAGAACGTTAGAATACTAAAAAACACGATAGGAGTGCAAAATATAGGATTGGAAAACAAATCACTTTAAAAAATCTATACAAATAAAGCTAAGCAATGTTTTATCTTACCAAATAAGGCCCACTGAGCCATTAGCTTCTTTGAGAGAAGCAACCAGGCCATAAACAATAACTCAACGAAGTGGCTTATCACGTGTAAATTCTCAGCAGCCATATAATCTAAATAATCGAGATGCATAGCCCATTTCAAACCGACCGGCAAACGCTACTCAGTCAAGCATCTTAGCCACACTAAATAGGGTACTCGAGCGGAGTGCGTTAAAATCAACACGTTACTGAAACCATCTCATTATTACAGCCAAAGTAAGCCCTAATTATTTTTTGCGTTATTCTTGGACAACACGACGGTGTACGTTAATAATGTGGTTGCCGCTAAAACGTATTTAAAATTAATGTTTTAGCTCTTGGTATCGAAAAAGTTTTCCACTCCAGAGCTAAAAGATTTGGTCAGATAACTTGGCTTAAAGTCCCTCGCTTAATTAGGTATTGAATAATAAAGATCTGCGTGTCTAATATGTGCCTGACATGGCAGCAATTACAGGGGGATTTCTAGTAAAAAAATGGGCGTTTTAATTTTCATGTAAAAAAATATGGAAATTTTGGTCAGAGGTTGAATTGAATATGGGGAAAAAAATCATACAAATTCTGGTACTCTTCGCAATTTAGCATAACCATGAGGACGAGCAATTGTGAGAAATAAAACTATCATTCATTATATAAAATAAGGTAGTAATTATTTTTTTGTATATGAACCATAATGAATGTCAATTGAGTAGAAAAAAATAAAGAGCCATTAATTCATTTCTTTTTTGAGGCAGGCACATTTAGAGTGTATTTGCCAATAACACCTGATCAGCAAGGCCAAGACACTTTAATTCATCAATGCCCACTTAATATTTCATTTTCCCTTTTCAATTACATTCATTTTTCTCTTTTATTTGGGTTTTTCCAATTATTCTGCCCTTTGTCCTACCAAGCCCCATTCCGCTTCCACATACCTCACCACAGCTTTACACCCTTCTGCCGAGAAGCATTCACCATCACCTCGCCAGCACAGACAATCTCTTCATTGAACCGACGTTTCAAATGTTGCATCTCTCCAATTGATTCATTCCAAGTCGGCTATTCTGTCCATTGAAAAAAAAAACCCATGTAGCTTTAACAGACTGTTGGGACAAGTGCTGTTAGCGAGCACCTATTAAGGCCAGAACAGCACACGAGGGGGTGGGTGGCCAGAACCACGCCCGACCGCCTTTGTCTCCCCAGTGGGGATGTTTACACACCACACAAGGTACTCACGAGGCTGAGTCGACCTAGAGGAGGCCCAGGAACAGTTCAGATATTAGTCACTGGTGTTGGCCATGAGCGGGAATAGAACTGGGGTCGTCGGGTTCGTAGCGCAGCGTAGCGCTAACCGCTGCACTACTGCACTACCACTATTCTGACCACTGCCGTATCGTCACTCCTCTACAATTTACCAGACCTCTCACCATCAAAACGAACCGCTTACTCACACAGTCGCAAAGGCATCGATATTCCCCACCCTCCAGCATCTCCTGCCAACTCCATCTTCATCTCCTTCCCCACCCCTCCATTCTCTTTGAAGCCGACGTTAGGTCAGCATTGGATAAAAACTGGCAGAGCTCAAACCTTGATCCACTCCGTGCGTCATCACATGACCCCCCCCCCACCGCCCCCCCCCCGACCGCTGGCTATCCCGCCGATGCCATCCACGGGAAAGGATGAGTGGATGGGCTCACCGCCGTCCGGACGCGTTAAAGAGCGGCCTGCAAGATAGCAAACGAGCCGATTCTTGCAACACGCACCTCCAACATCCATCGTCTCGCCCAGACTGCCTCAGGAAGTCTACACACTCATTGTATGGATGTTAAACTTTTCGCACTGTACATAGCTAACTGTGCTTATCGGAAGTGGTTAAAGTGGAGGGGAAGTGTTCATCCCTGGTTATGCTTCCAGATTTGAGAAGCTCTCTCCAGCCTTGCAGCAGTGGCTCTGGGCCCATGATCTTTCCGCAAATGCTTACAAATCCGAAGCCCGATCCTGATCGGCGACAGCGTCTCAACTCCACACTCCCTTTGGAAATATTAAAATCGCTAGCTCCTCTGTCCATTTCTCCGACAACATCAAGTTCCTCGGCATCACTCTCGACTCCACAGTCTTTTGGACGGCTACACCAACTATAAGATTGGATCTTGCAACTCCCACTTCAGGGCCCTGCATCATTTAAGTCCACTCACGACCACCGAGACCGCCACTGCCCTCGCCTGCAGCGTAGGTTGGGACCCGGCATCGACGACTGCAACTCCGTCTTCGTTCCATCTGCAGGGTGACGTCTATAAAAATCCAATCGTGGCACAACCATCTCGCCACGCATCCTCCTTGACACCTGTCATCCTCTGCTAGATTCCCTCGCCTTCAACTCCCTCCACAAGCTTCCCATGGGCAGCAGGGTCGGCTACAAGATCCCCTGCCTGTGCCACCACGCCTCTACCTGTGAAGCATCCACCCCATATCTATCTTAGTTCCCTCCACCCTGCACGACAGCTCACGGTGGAACCCTCCGCAGGAGGCCGACTCACAACCTCCTCTCTAGACCAAGGAGCAGGGCCGCCACTGCTCGGCGTTTTTTTCTCCGTGGCAGCCCCCGTGTCGCTCTCAGCTCCTATCACCCTACACGACAGCTCATAGTGAAATGCTCCACAGCAGAATGACTCACACCCCCCCCCCCCGGCTTCCCCATCCCCCCCAACCCCCGTACCCTCCTCTAAAAGCGGGGCAGGGCAGGAATATCTTTTCCAGAGTTCAGCCCCAGACAGCTCTGGCTGAAATGAAAAGCCCTGGTGACAATTCAGGGTTGCGAGGTAATTCAAGAAGCGATTGTAAATGTTATTGTTTTGTTTACATTGTGGTGAATGTAGTGTATGTATACATGTATGTTGAACTTCTTTCGCACCGGACACAGCCAACCATGCAAATCGGAGGTGTGGGGAAAGGAAAACAAACTAAAAACAAAAAGTAGTTAAAAATGAATTAATTTTCAATCTCGAAAGTGGCAACTAGCGGCTGCAGGGAATCTCGTCAATCTCTGACATGAACCTAAAAATATAAAAACCACACATTCGCTCCACTTCAAGTTTGATCACATCAATCACCAGCAGTATGTCATTCCTAATCTAGCGTGGTTTGGCAGTTCTTTGATCTCCATGTACATCTCTTGCTATCCCGCCCTTGATTAAATCAAACCTCCATACACTCCCTTTCTTGTCTCACGTAAAATCGATCTTAACCAGGAATGCACAACTCTGCCAATCCCTCGTCTCATTAAATGACGAATCAAACAAAATCATCCTCAGGCAGCCACGATCGATCCACCGGTGGATTAAAATCTCCGAAAAGCTGCCGCTGTATCATCTCATGACTCACCAATGTCGAAACCCACCTGGGCGCACCACCCCCCTGCACCCGAGCTTATTTCATCGCTCCCACCTCATCTGTAGACATTCTCTCAGACACGAACGCAATATGCCAACACTAAGCGGGTGCGGCGAGATTTCTCAGAGCGCTCGCCTGCGAACGGCCGAGATGATTCTGTCGGGCGCGCCGCGCCATGTTACACGACTGCTCTGCAGCACGCGTTCGTACGTGTGCACCCACACCGGTAAACTCTGGCTCCCGTGAGATGCCGGCTCAGCATCGGCAATATGGGAATTACTCCCCAGAGCCAAAAGGCCACCTCTGCCGGTGGATTGTTTCAACCCAATTTGTGAGCCTCCTTTTGAAAGCCGTGGCCTGGATCATAGTGTGAAGTCATTAAAGGCTGAGAGCCAGATCATGCCACTGTGAAATTACACTACCTGGGCTTTGTTGAGCCTGCTCGACATGGTCACATTTTTTTTCATCCGTCCCTTCCCGACAATAAATGGATTGCGTTTCCAAGGGAATATCCACGGAGGAGATGGAGTGCTGAAATTCAGCTCGTGTGGATTATTACATAGCAGGATATGAGCGGTGGGCGATGGCTTGGGCAGGTCATTATATAGCGGTGGTTTGATCATGGTTGACGATGTTTACGATAACTCCGTGTGGCTTTAATATAGTCAACTTAATTATTTGAGATAATGGAGAGGGAGGGGGAAGAGAAAGATATCTCAGATAAAACTAGAATACAAATAATGCAATAACACGTGCATATTAGATCATACACGCGTGATTGTTGTTTATCTACAGAGAATGGGGGGCGGGGGAGGGTAAAGATGTAGAATGCATCGTCAGTTTTTAATACCGCTTAAAAATGAGTCGGTTCCTTGGGCACCGAGTCACCATCCCTCGACGTGCGAAAAATTTGTTTTCCCAAAATTACCAAAAAAAAGTTTTCATAAGCACGGTTAATCTGCAACCCAGATCATCCTCCCAGGGATTACAGAGTTAGCGCCAGGTACAGTATAGTTTATCGGAGCATGTTATTTGACAAAGAGGACTTACAGATCGAAGAGCAGGTAATGGAATCCTTCTTCCGAGATGCTGTCATGTAGACGCACTGTGGAAAGGGTGGGGGTGGAGAAAAAATTATGAATGTGAATATAATGAGCTCATTAAAAAATATATTTTCATTTAAATTAAAGTTTGATTGGCACTCAATAAAGACAAAGATCCCTGTGTAGCCTTAACAGACTATTGGAGAAAGTGCTGTGAGTACCAATGAAGGCCACCACAACACACTAGGGGGTGGGTGGCCAGCACCACGCCCAACAACCTTTGTCTCTCTAGTGGTGATGTTTAGACACCGCACCGGGCCGAGTCGACATCGGGGAGATCTAGGACCGTATCGGATAATTGGTCATTGGTGGTGGCCATAAGCGGGAATCGAATCCAGATCACCTGGTTCATAGTGCAGTGTGCTAACCTGCTACACTACTGCTTCCCCACACAACACAAAGACAAATATCCCCCGTGTAGCTTTACCAGACTGTTGCGGCAAGTGCTGTAAGCAAGGACCTATGAAGGCCCCACAACACCCACACAGGCACACAAGCAAATGCAAAGACTAGAAGAGTCCTCTCCTAACTTGTCATTACAGAACGCCAAAAGCAAGTGTGCTCAGCTGTTGTATATTGATATTCGCACGGCGGTATAGCCGAGGGTGATTGTGTGTGGCCGAAACACCACACATGCCCAGCCACCTTTGTCTTCTCAGCACCGACACTAGGCCACACCACACCAGGCATAGCTCATTTTTAATCCGAGTCGACCGAGATATCTAGATATTATTAGAAGCCACCGATGTGCAGGTCGAGGTATTACCGAGATGAAACGCATTCACAACGGGTTTTTTTTTACGTGCATGTCCAGGCCATTTTGTCAATCCACTGCTGGATGAGGGCCTCCCCACTCAGTGCTGGTTTTGGGGATTATTTGACCATACTTGCACCACTATGGTCAGTGCAGGGTTATAAAGATGTGGGGGCGCACAGATGTGGGAACATATAATTACAGTACAAAAGATGTTCTGCACTGCCCTTCGCTTGCCTGCAATGTAACCCCACAAGCCGATAACAACTGTTATGCTTGCATGATGGGTCAAACATCCAGGCGGTATCAATGATGGATTCCAAGATCCGGCGAGGTCTTGCGAATTCTCAAGAGATTTAGTCATGGGCTTGAGATATCATTCAATAACATTGAAGAGGTGCGTGTAAAATCTAAAATTCCGTATCGCAAATCTGAACAGCTTTTCGTCGCTTGATCAGGTTAGGATTGCAAAATCGCATGTCTGGGATTGCGACAAGCAGTTTAATAACTGAATGCGCCGCAGATTATGGCCAAGTGTGGAACAGGAAACGACAACCGAATGACGAGACCGCATTTTCCCTGCCGTCAATCGGTCAGAAGGATAAAATTTGCCCAAGGACATTTAAGGCTGCGGACAACCACCACCAAAAGGTGCAAATGTTTCCCTTTGTAAGAACATCCATTCTCACAATTATCTGGGTTATTGACTTTGGCCATGAAAAATCACTTCCCACATTGTCAGGCCATCCAGGGGGCATTATCTCTCTGGGCTGCCAGTTCAGCATCAATTGTGAATCCTTTCCCGTGCACACATTCACCCCCTACCCCCACCTGTGTTCACCCCCCAACCCCCACCTGTGTCCACCGCATTCATCTTCACAGCGAGCACGATGCATCCAAGCTCTGTAAATTATCCTGCGTGTCAAAACATGCTCCCGGCGTTTATCTCTTCCCGTGGGTTTTCGGGGTCGGGTCGTGCCACCGCGCGTTGATTCGGCACGACGTCCGACGTTTCGCTCCACGTGCTGGGACCTTCTTCAAGAGCCGAATTGAGCAGCGAGGAAATAGGTCGCGGCACGTGGAGCAAAGCATCATGGTCGAGGGGGGGGGGGGTGTCACGCAAAGACAACACGCTCGGTGGTGCAACAACGAAATTGCATCGGTGGGCCGCACAACACAACCACGAAAAACACAAGACGATAGCCGCTCCTGCTCTCGTCGCCTTGGTCACAAGCGTCAACAATTTATACAATTTATCCGGGTGGTGGTGGCTTTGCACGTGGTTGCCTGCAATCTAGCATTTCTTCTTTCGTACGGCTGATGTAGATGCAGGGCCAGATGCAGAGCAACGACTATAATTTCACATTCAGGTGGTCGAGCCAGATAACCGCGTTGCAGGTGTGGCGGAGTTGCATCGCTGTGACGTCGCCTTCGTATTTGCGGATCGGGCATTGCGTCGTTATACGTTGCGTGGTCTTGTTCTGGATGACCGCGGTCGCACACCGAAGAGTTTTTATTTTTTCCCAGTCGTGCATCAGGTATCCGAATCTGCCACGGATGCTGCTAGACTCCCGTCCCGTGGGCATTGAGGTGCCATACCCTGGACCGCCACAAGAACGCAGTGCAGCAAAGTGTGGACTAATAACATGTCCTTTCTGTATGGGCTAGAGTGTTGCCCCTTCGCATGCCTGGGCAAACACTCTATGAGAGTGAGTAAATCACGTGAACGTCATAAGCTTAAATAATTTTTGGTTTTAACCGGGAAGAAAGACGTCCCAATGAGGCAGCAACGGTTAGCACGATTGGCTACGTTCCGTGCGAAAGAAGTTCACACATACAAACATCAATTGACATCATCGCATACTTTGGCTTTAGAAAACTATTTTTTACAACGTCTCCACTGGAAATACACCCCGGTCCCCACGTGTAATTATATTTTGTGTAAATGACCCAGTAAATTATAGGTCATAATTAATAGCAGCTACGCCATTGCAGCTCTGCCTCGTGCGTTAAACACTTGAGCTGGCGTGTGTGTGTGGTATAGCAGTTACCGCGCCACGTTCTGAACCCCGGCACCCAAGTTCGATTCCTGCTCACGACCAACACCGGTGATGATTAAACATCAC
Source organism: Petromyzon marinus (assembly GCF_048934315.1). NCBI lineage: Eukaryota > Metazoa > Chordata > Hyperoartia > Petromyzontiformes > Petromyzontidae > Petromyzon > Petromyzon marinus. The sequence continues at coordinate 325,543 of NC_133707.1, forward strand.
CACTAGGGAGACAAAGGCGGACGGGCGTGGTGCTGGCCACCCACCCCCTCGTGTGCCATTCCGGCCTTCATAGGTGTTTGCTACCAGCACTTGCCCTGTTAAGGACATATGGGGGATCTTTGTATTTGTTCATGTAAATTGTAACACCGCGATTTGCTATAAGGCTATAACGTATTGAACGTTTACCCGTGTGTGTGTGTAAATGATGGCACAGTGGTACAATCACGGAGACCCGAGTTTAATTTCCAGCCAAGTGAGAATTCAAACCCGTCTTGGGCCTCGTGTGTTGGTCAACTCGGCCTTAAAATGTGCTCCTGGTGCATTGTACAAAGACCGGGAAAGACAAAGGTGGGCAGCACGTGACGTTGGCCACACCACCTCTTGCAAACCGACCAAGCCCTAAACCAGTGGTTCTTAACCTTGTTGGAGGTACCGAACCCCACCAGTTTCATATGCGCATTCACCGAACCCCTCTTTAGTGAAAAATAAAATGTGATTTATTTTCAAATTCAAGACATAGATATGTTTTTTTACTGGTACACAAAATGAGCCGTGCATGAACATTACCTTGTTCAAAGAATAAAACCAACACAATGCATAAACTCACAACAAATTACATACCTGTAAATCAATGTGACTTCTGCTGTTGCCTTTGAGAGATCAGTTCAGATATGTGTGGCTTCACCTTGGCAAGTGCCACTCTCATGTCATTTTCACAGCAAAGTCTGTTCCTTTTCTTCGTTTTTATGTCCAGCATCCTCGAAAAGGATTGCTCACAAAGATATGTTGTAACAAATGGTATAAAAAAATCCAGGGCTTTCTTAGCAATAACTGGATACTTGTTCATTTGTCGACACCAAAACGTTGAGAGCGTTGTTGTTCTGAAGAGTTGCTGTTGAACCTGGCTCTGCTGAATTTCAATGATTTCGTCGAGGAATTCATCATTGACATCTGCTGTTTCAACAGCAAACGTGAACGGCTGTCTCACCCATGCTGGATATGACTCTCTTGTAGGGAAATATCCGTCGAGAGACTTTGCAAGCTCATCTAAGTGCGTGGCAATTGTTTGCTTCAGTTCCGTGGATACAGAAATATCTCCGATTCCAGACACATCTTCGATCTTACTTGCACAGTCGTCCAGAAGCGGGAAGTTTGCGAAGTTATTGTTCTCTGTTCGTCGTTTCCATAACGGTAGCTTTTTTTGAAAAGCCTTCAGGTGTTCTTCCGCTTCCATGATATTGACTCCACCACCCTGCATCTGCTGATTGAGATGATTGAGAGCTGCGAATATATCAGCCATGTACGCTAAAATGAGAATGAACTCAGGATTTTTGAAGCAATCTGCATGGCAGTGTTGGTGCTCTTGCAAAAACAGGGCTAATTCCACACGCATGGCAAAAACACGATTCAGCACCTGTCCCCGGGATAACCACCGAATATTAGAATGGAGCAGAAGTACCTCAAATTCAGAGCTCATTTCTTTACACAGCTCACTGAAGATGCGGTGCCTCAGAGCACTTTTTCGCACATAGTTCACACATTCCACCACAGTTTTTAATACTTCTGCCATTTTTGGAGGTAAGGTTTTTGTTGCCAACGCATGCCTGTGCAGAATACAATGCGTCACAATGATGTGTGGTGCATCGGCCTTTACTAGCGCACCAAAACCAGACTTTCTTCCCAGCATGACTGGAGCTCCGTCCGTACAAACTGCAGAAACCATATCCCATGAAAGATTGTTGTCTCTGAAGAAGTCATCCACAAGCTTCTTCACATCGGCTGCTTTCGTTGTTGTTGTAAGAGGCTTACAAAATAAAAACTCTTCTTTTATCATGTCGTCTTTCACATAGCGTACAAAAACAGCAAGCTGGCTTAGATCAGAAACGTCTGTGGTTTCGTCGAGTTGAAGGCTGAATTTTGCCGGGCTTGAAATCAGATCCGCGACTACTTGAGCCAAGATGTCTTTACTCATGTCTTCTATTCTGTCACTGACGGTGTCATTTGAAAGGGGAATTTGGGATAATTTACCTTCGGCCGCTGTTCCGAGGATCAGATTCGCCATCTTTAATGCAGCTGGTTTCACAAGTGTTTCACCAATGGTGTGTGGCTTGCCCTGCTTTGCGATCAGGTAAGCAACTTCGTACGATGCTGTCAGGATCGGTTTGTTAACAGGTACAAATCCAAGAGCAGGCAGAGTGGCCCTTTCATCGAATCTGGCTCTCTTCACCCTGAATTCAGCAAGTGTTGTGTTCTTGTATTCCCCGTCTCCATGCAGCTTCAAGAAGTGTTCCTTTAGTTTTGCCGGTGCAAGACTAGAGTTACTCAACTTGGCGTTGCAAATCATGCAGATAGGACGCTCACTCCCATCACGTTCCGTGATACATGAGAATCCATGTTGTACATATTCGTCCGACCACTTTCTTCTTTTGCCCGACATAGTTAGTATGGATAAAATATTAAAGAAATCACACGACGTACGACAACAACAGTCACACGTTGACTACTGAGTACGCACTAAATTCCCCGCAGCGCTGATTGGCCAAGCAGTGTAGCATGATCATCTGCAGCCAGTGATGGCCAAGCGGGCCGTGTGTGTCATCACAAATTTACACAATAATTCAAGTGTGTCCGGACCTCCGTGGCGGGGGCTCTGCCGAACCCCTGAGATCGACTCACCGAACCCCTGGGGTTCGATCGAACCCAGGTTAAGAACCACTGCCCTAAACAAATAGGCACTCGCGAATGGCACTTGCCCCATTTACTCCCTTTCTCGGATGGCAATCTTTTTTGTGCAAATGCCGCATGCAGCAGCAATGAGGGGGATCTTCTTCCTATGTGCAAGCAGCACTGCAATTGTGCAACTGTCCCGCACTGTACCACAGTGTGGTGGGCCAGATTCCCTCTCAACCGTGGCAGCGGCGGCGGTGTGCACCAAAACGCAGCCCGAATTTTTTTAAATCCGCACAAGCCGGCGCAAACCCGCCACGTTCGCCTTAAGACTACATTCTTTCGGAGAAACTTGGGCGGCCGGGGGATACAATTGCTGCGGTGCATCGTGGGGCTCATTGCGAGTTCGCCGGAACGGAACGGAGTCTCAAGGCGAACACGCAGCACTCATTAGCGGAATTGGGCAAAGCACATTACAATGGAGCAAGATCCTTCCCGAAAAAAAAAAAACTCGAGACTTCCGGGGCAGACTCTCTCTGGCTACAGGAAGATGTGTGTATCGTTGCCTTCGTGATTGTGAAGCATTGCCCCCACCCCCCGCCACACACAAAGGCACGTGAAGTGCGAAACACATTTTTTGGGACATTTGCATAGCTGGGTGCAAACATTTGTGGCGCGTCTCTACTCTGTGCTTAATTTCAGCCAGAACAGTCTGGACTCATATTGGCAACAACACATTTATCCCATCTGAACTGGTCCTAAACCTATTCATATAATTATAGGATTATAGGAATATAGGGTATAATATAGGATTACTATGTATAAGGTGCAATGGCGGTGATACATTAACTACCTCGCCTAGTATACAAGAGGTGGTGGGTTTGATCTCGACCCTGATTCCTCTATGTTTGGAGTTTGCATGTTCTCCCCGTGGTCGCGTGGATTTTTGTTTTTTGTGGCGCGTCTCTACTCTGTGCTTAATTTCAGCCGGAACAGTCTGGACTCATATTGGCAACAACACATTTATCCCATCTGAACTGGTCCTAAACCTATTCATAGAATTATAGGATTATAGGAATATAGGGTATAATATAGGATTACTATGTATAAGGTGCAATGGCGGTGATACATTAACTACCTCGCCTAGTATACAAGAGGTGGTGGGTTTGATCTCGACCCTGATTCCTCTATGTTTGGAGTTTGCATGTTCTCCCCGTGGTCGCGTGGATTTTTGTTCTCCAGATCCTCCGGTTTCTCCATCCACATTTAGAAACAAGCGTTTAAATTATTTGGATGCTATACATTTCGACATGGTATAAGCCACTTAACTGAGCTATCATGTGTGGCCAAGTCGATTCTGAAAACGAGCTATATCGCTCAGTGGGCCCTACCTTATAAAATAAAAAGTTTAGGTTTAAGTGTACCTTGTACTCCAGCGGCCGTGCCTTACACCAATAATTTTTACTCCAAAGCAGCGTCCGGAACATATTGAATGAGAAACTTTTCTTCGATTTCCAGAGCACCTCACGATCCGGAGAATACAATAAAACGTGTATTAATATTTTATATGGAGAATACAGTAATATGCGTCTTATTATTTTAAACGAAGCTGCTCTGGCAGACACGTGCACGAATTGTGCACTAGCGTGGGTGGGGGGGAGCATTCATGCGAGGAAAGTTGCAGGCTTGTGATAAGGCACCAGGGCCTATTTCATCTCATGCGGAATATCGCCAATTAGTGACCGGCGCTCCAAGGAGGGTGCTTAACGTGGCCTGGCCGGGATCACTCTGCTAAAATGGTAAATACATTGAAATAAAAAGTACCAAAAATTAATTCTGCTGGTTTCAACATGGTTTTCTTTTTACCAAGCACAAAGTGGTAATTGTACAGAAGTGTTTCACAGTGGCAGCACCCACAGTAAAGGGGAAGTGCCGAGTTTAGACTCGCAAGGCGATACCGCATTCTTTCTTCCTGTTACGCCACCAAGCCAAATATGAGAAGTTTGTATCTGTGGTCCGATTAGGGTTACCACCTGTCCGAGTTTTACGCAGTCATGGAAAATTATCATCTGTGTTCAGGTGGCAGCAGAAATGTATTTGTAACCGAGATCTTTGGTTACCGGTATTGCCATGTTGAACCTTACACTGCACAGTTTTCGACACAGACGAAATGTCCACGTTTGGGTCCACAGTGGACAAGGTGGCCAACCTTCATTTCTGACGAATGGCAAATCCACAACGTGTTAGAGCACACGCTTGCTTGTGTAGGGAGCAGTGACACACCAAGTGACAATCTCGTTGACCCACAGTCACTCCCAGGAAATGCACACAACACCGAGCGAATATTCAGGGCATCCGTAAACCTTAGCTGACTCAGCCTCACGTGGGCATCTTGTTGGCGGTGTCGTCAATGGCTCCAGTTACAAGTACATCAGCCCCCACCGAGCTTCATAGCGCTTTTTCAGTGATAGCTCACTGAAATGGCTTATCACGTGGAAATTTAAAGCAGAAAAAATTCTCGAAGCGCATGTCGATTCTAAATGTGGAGGAAAAAACCGTGGGACCCGGAGAAAAATCCACGCTACCACGGGGAGAGAAAACATGCCAACTCCAAATATACAGCAGGCGTCAAGGGTCAGGATCAAACCCAAGACCTCCTCCATACCAGGAGATCGTGGGTGCTGGCCCCCCACCCCCTCGTGCCGCGCTGGCCTTAATGGGCGCTCACAAACAGCACTCTCCCACCAGCATACCGTCTCTGTACAAGTCACGCGTGAGTGTGTGCGAGAACACACACGTTCCTGTAGGCCCGATTAATCGGAGGCACACGAGGGAAAAAAGTCTCGGGGTGAATTTTCCACGCTCCTGCTAAGGCAATTGCACTTTGCAGAAAAAAAGAAAAAAAAATCTCGCAAAAGGCACTTCCACCACCGCCACCCACCCAGCACATGAATCAGCCAGCACTGATCCATCCGCTCATCTCACGTCCACCCACACAGCCTCCTGCGTCCCACTCTCACGAGCACAAAGATCTCCTCCAATCAACCTCCTTTGACGACCGCCCGTTTAAAGGCCCAAGGGCGAGCACCCATTAAGGCCAGAACGGCACACAAGTGGGCGGCGGGGGCCAAGTGGTGCGACCGCCTTCCTCTTCCCACTCCTGATGGTGACGCAACTCCACGCCAGAGTCATTATTCAAGGCCGAGTTGACCCCGAGAGAGTCAAAAGTTCCGATTCTTACTCTTTGGTTCTTTCGGTAAAGTCACGTAGGTATAAAATAAAATAAATCACATTTCGATCGCAACACAAGCGGTCGTCCTCAGGCGGAAAAAAAATAATCCAGCAGTGGAACTGCTGAACTAACGAGAGAGCAGCTACAACAAGGCTATATATGTAGCAACGGGCAAGCAAGCGGGATCCGAGCTGGAAAGGAATTCCAACCCCCGGACACTAGCACCTCAGTTGTGTTAATGGGGGATTAGGGAGAAAGGGATTAGGGAGGGAGATTAGCATGAATGAGCTTCCATTGCCGCATAAGAGCATCATGCCCGCATATGCGCACAACAGCAGTGTTAATGAGAGATTAGCACCATGGGAGTGCAATACAAGGACGCGAACATGAGAGTGAAATCCAAAGAGAGAGACACGAGAGTCGTAAATAACAGCTGACATAGGCAGGTAGGATGGAAACATCACAGTCAGTTAATACTTTACCTGGTTAATAACATCATTCCAATGATTGCTCAGTTTGTACCCATCTTCTCGGTTGAAGTTGTGTCCGTGTTTATATATCTGGATGGCTTCATGAACAAATCTCTGAAGGTAGCCGGTAGGTTTGCAGAGTACCTCCGTCTTGGAAAAATCGATTTCGTGTGAGCCCACAGCGTTAAAACAATGATCAGCAACGGCAGAGGTATTGGTCCTACCATGTTTCAAATCCGTCTTGTGCTCACAAACGCGGTCTGAGACATGTCGTTTCGTTTCCCCAATGTAACTGCTCCCACAACCACAACTTAGTTTGTAGACACCAGGGTATTGCATGTCAGGAATCACATCCTTTACAGATGGGATTAAATCACGAATTTTGTGTACTGTGTTGAAACGAACCTGGATCCTGTGTTTGTTTAAGATTTTGGAAATCTTTTAGGTAACCCCTGCTATGTACGGAAAAGTGATGGTTTTGGTTGGATCCTCAGAAGTTGTCTCCCCATGGCTGGGGAAGCAGCTTTGCGGATTGTACGGTCTGAGTATCCGTTCATCCTGAGGGCTTGGTGTACGTGCTCCAATTCACTAGCTAGGTGGTGCTGGTCAGAGAAGCAACAGGCCCTATGGTGTAGTGTTTTGATGAGGGAATTCTTCTGGGCTGGATGGTGGTGGGAGTCCGGCTTTAGATAGGCATCCGTCTTGGTGGCTGTCCTGTAGACCGAATGTCCCAACGAGTCATCAGGTCTCTTCTCGATCAAAACATCCAGGAATGTAAGCTTCCCACCCTTTTCCACTTCCATGGTGAGTTTGATAGACGGGTTTATGGAATTGATGTGGTTGAGAAATTGGTTCAGTGCTGGAAGGCCATATGGCCAGATGACGAACGTGTCATCTACGTATCTCTTCCACAAGGAAGGACGTAGGGTGGATGTCTGAATGGCATCCGTCTCAAATTTCTCCATAAAAACATTCGCTACCACTGGCGATAAGGGAGAACCCATTGGGGTACCCTCATTCTGTTTGTAGAATGTACCATTCCAGGTGAAGTATGTGTTCTTATTGTGAAAGGTTGTGGGCCAGATAAGTGTGCGAAGAAGCGTGGAAAGGTGCATGCTTGTAACTGCACTGACAGACAGGGAAGAAGACGTCGCTTAGAGAAACGTACGCCGTTTTGAGATGTCATTTAGGAAAGTAAGGGAGATCCCCGGGGAAGCAGGCATCGTTAGGAGGGATGATGGCCGGCAGTCGAGACGAATTAGAGAGTGAGCAGTCAAAGTAGGGGACCGCACTCAAGATGAAGGGGCGATGGATGAATGCAGCTCGAGTGCAGGAGCCACAATAGATGGATTGTTACACCACAGGGCCTTAGGAGGACATGGTGATGGCTTTGGGAGTCCTTCAATCAGCAGTGGATAGATCATGGCTAATGATGATGATATGATGAATGCAATCGGTTTACGTAATCTGTGCAGTCATGAGAAGCTCCGCATTCTAACAGAAAAATAGATATTCTTGCATAAAGTTGCGACCATTAAAAGACCGACAAGGTACTTGCCATTGGTAACAGCCCCGTACATGTCACGCCTGTGCTATGGAAACATGTCATGTTAATTATCAGCAGAGCAGGGCCACTTTTCACGAGAGATGATGGCGAAATAGGTGGGAGGGTGGCTTCAATTGAAGAAACCCCCCCCCCCCCCCCCCCCGTTGGCCCCTGCGTGTAAACGCAAACTGTACACCGCGCAGCAGCTCGCTCCCATCACCAAACTCCTCCACGGAAACAAATATCTCCTTGTGAGCCCAGTTTCGCTGACAGGACGCCGGCAGTGAGCACCATTATTTTGACCGGCGCAAATAAAGTTCCATGACACGTTGCGGTGGCGAGATGTTAACTACCTCGCTTGGTATGCAGGAGGTCGTGGGTTCGATCCAGACCCTGACGACTGCTGTATTTGGAGCTTGCATGCTCTCCCCATGGTCGCTTAGATTTTTCTCTGGGTCCTCCAGTTTTTCTGCTCCACATTTATCAACGTGCGTTTAGAGTATTTGGCTGCTATGCTATAAATGTCCACATGCTAAGCCACTTCGTTGAGCTATCATTTGTGGTCAGGTCGCTTCTGAAAAAGAGCTATGAAGCTCAGTGGGCCTTACCTGGTAAAATAAATATGTTAAATAGTAATAGTTGAGCTCTCGTCTTTGAGGATGCAGCTGCAATTCACCATGTTTTATCCACTGCTAGAGGAAACCCTCCCCCCCCCGCCACCACATCATCCCTCACGGTCCTGACATATCTCACTCCTGCGGCAGGGGAAACCATTGTTGAGACTGCCGCGCCTTCCAGGAGATGGAGTCGAACCGGCGACCTTTGGGGTCGCATGTCCAGTGTGGTGACCATTCCATCACCTTGGCAACATCCCTGAAGAATCACAATGAAGTTGATAGCGAGCACCCATGAAGGTTTGGATCGCAAACGAGGTAGGTGGCCAACACCACGCTCGGCCACCTTTGACTCCCCAATGGTGATGCTTACTCATTGCTCCAGGTACTCATTTGAGGCCGAGTCGACCTATGGGAGTAACCGTTCACTGGTGTTGGCCATGAGTGGGTATCGAACTCGGGTCGCCGGATTCGTAGTGCAGTGCGCTAACCACTGTGCCATCACTCCCGACGTACACACCCACACACGCACGCCCACTGATGAAGAACGGACTGCCGGAAAGACGAATGGCATAGTGATATACAGGCAGACAGCTATACAAACACAGCCATAAAAATTAACAGATGACATATGGATGGACCGATGGAGACACGAAACATTTAAAACATATGGACGATACATGCAAATGGAAAGAGATGCAGACACACATGGGCAGAGATGGACAGATAGACGGACGTATGGACACGTGGAATAAAAGATGGGCACACAGAAAGAACGACAGCCAAAATTAGCACCTGCCCGCATAGTCTATGAAGGGCTACGTGGGGGGGTCTTTGTATTTGTGCGCTATGGAGCACAGACACCGCCTCAATGGGTTACGACCCAGCATGGGGGGAGGGGCACCACCAGGAGACCACCGGCCAACGTCATCCATCAGCCGACACCGGCGCTTCATCCCTCGCGGGGGGCAGGGGGGGGGACGTGCAGCTCAGTGGACGGATGAATCGCGCGCTGCCGATGAACGCGAGCCTCGAGATTCATCCGGGAGGAATGGTCACGATTCAGTCACGATCCCCATTTATTATTTGCTTTCATTGCAAAACATCGTTGCGCGTCTCCCCCCCCCCCCCCCCCCCCCCCACTTTAGCGTCGAGGGTAACGCCGGCACATCATTTGAATACCGATTAGCACCATTTGAAACGGGTTCTGCATCGTAACCCAGCCCGGCAATCGCCACCACGTGCGTGACAAAAAAAAAAGTGGCTATGCTTGATTTCAGTGTCAAATATTATATACACTATATACAACTTAAGCAATAAAATGCTGCACGTATACATATCGCCCCATGCAGAGTTTTCGAGATAGGAGTGGTAAACATAAAAAAAATATATAAAAAACATACAAACAATGTCATACAAGAATGTGCAAAAATAAGCCATTTAAAATAATGATTAGTAGCGATTATCTGGCGTTTTTGAAATTCCGGCGCCCGCTCCCCCCCCACCCCACAGAGCCGCCGGGTGATCGATGATCTCCCGTTTGTAGCATCTTCATTCAAGGCAAGCATACGAAGCAATGTAAGTGGGCTTGGGCCAGGACCCCTCGCTCGATGGAATGCTTCCTAATGGGTGAGACTGGCGATGGAATGGAACCTCCATGGAGAGAACAAATTTATCCTTTTCTTTGGGTACATCAATTAATTTTGTAGGGGAAATGTGCAGTAAACCCGAGTCCAACAGTGACCAGGGAAGCACAAACAGTAAAACGTAACGTGACATCGCATTGGACCGCGGATAGACCCAGGCAAAGAGTTCAAATCCGTTCTTGTAAGAGCGGCCCCACGTGACTTCGCGCGGTCGCTCCCACCCCACATTCCACACCTCCCCTGTTGAGATAATGTTCCCGCAGCGCATTATTTCGAACGGTCAGAGTCACGCGTTTGTTTATTTATTCACCCTTCGATTTTTCATTTCAGATGCATTTTTTGTAATCCTCTCCGAGGTCAGGGAATGCGAAGATAGCAGCGGTGGCGACGGCGTTGGCACCAAACCGGCGGATGCTGCGCGTCTTCACCTGCAGCCAGCGCTGGGCTTTGCGTTTCCCCGCCTGCCGCCACCGCCGCCACGAACAACGATCGGACCCCCGCGCAAAAAAATCGACTTGGGGTTTAATTACCGGCGGCTGCGTCAATGAGCATGGCGGGGGAGGGGTGTGGTGTAAACTGCCGCTCACGGGCAAATCGCTACTACCATTCAATAATTGGGATAATTTTTTGTTACTTCTCCTTACATCGTTTGCCCCAGTGGGCAGTTACCGCACACGTCATTTTATTCGTGCAAAGAACGCCAGGATTCTCCATACTGCCCCCCCCACTCCCCCCAAATTCCCTCCTCTTCTCTAAGCTGCACTAATTTTAGTTGCAATTCCAGAGGGGGCATCTGTCGGGTGGTGCGTGTGCACGAAAAAGCCGGGGCAATATCGGTCATCCTCCTTTTACGGCCCCTTGATGTGCTCTGTCAGATTAACCAGCAAAAGAAAAGATTCGCCAAAAAATACAGATCCAGCGTTACAACAGCGCACAATTTGGTTTTATATAGCGTGCCGAGATGCTGTATAAAAACGGTGGACATGGTTATTTTGTCAAGGCAGTCAGTCACAGGGTAGAAGAAAAGAAGGGCTTGTGAGCCTGGACTTTAACCGATACAGGGAGTAGAAGGCACGGACAGCATGGGCCAACAGAGGAGATTTTGTGACCTCCCACTGAGCGAAAGTTGACCGAGGGATTCGGCAGAAAGCCTCGGTTTGTTGGAGCGAACAGCTTCGTTAAACGGAACAAGATGAGAGGGGCGAGAGGTAGGAGAGTGCGTAGAGGGGTGTAGAGTGGGGTGAGAGGGGAGAGGCAGGAGAGTGCGTGGAGGGGAGGAGAGTGAGGTGAGAGGGGAGAGGCAGGAGAGTGCGTGGAGGGGAGTCGAGTGCGACGAGAGGGGAGAGCTGGGCAGGGGCGAGTCAGTGGATCTGCGATTAGATTGGGAGCCAGTGGGGCACGGGAGGGGTGGAGGGGAATCAGATCGTTGGGGGGGGTGGATGGGATCTCATTTTACGGGTGCGTCCGAGAAGTCCGGCCAGCACCCGTAAATGTGCGGGCCGGACCGAACCTCTGATTAGCACGGTTGTCTACGTACGGTGCGAAAGACGTTCAAAGTACACACGTACATCACGTGGAGCTCGGAGATGACGGATTTGGTAGAGTCCGTAGGAGGAGGGAGTTGCAATCGTCAAAACCCCCGAGGATGCGATTCATCTCCATTGACAGACGCCGCTCCGGGCCCTTGGGGCAAGCTTGGGTTGAACGGGACGAAATAATCCGGGGCCTGGTTTTGTTGGCTCGATCCCTTTACCCTACCCCACATGCGACCCTGGGAGGCTCAACGTTAAATGCGAATTCAATGCAAAGTGATTCGGTATCAATCATTCAATTAAACGGCGCCTGCTCGGGCCACCTGACGCGTGCAATTTCCCCTAACGGAGAGGGCCATTAATGCCTCTCCCCACATCGTTACATTTTACATTTAACCCCCGTAATTCTATACCCATCGATTTTGAGCCCTACACATAACAGCTCGTTTTATATTTTTATATTTTTAAACATCCTCAAGTACCATGTGACAAAAAAATCCATGGCAACCATCCTGACCTCAAAAATTAGATTGGATGATACAACCACGGGCTGCAGAACCCAGACGACGGAGTTAAAAATAGTACCAGTGGCAAGGTGGCCTAGGTGACTCAGCCAAGCACCTCTTCGGGTTCTGGGTTTGAGTCCAGGCTCAATGAACCCGCGATTGATCCAATTGTGCCGATGCCACATGGCTCAGCAGTCGAGCGAGCGGCTCGAAACCTGGTTGGGGGATTGATTCGGTCCCATCATTCTGCTATGGTTTAGAAAATAGGTACCACTTTGCGGGCGAAGGTCAGCAGTGGTTGTGCCATGGATAATACATTCATTCGTGGGATTTCCACCACTGACTCGTGGCTGTAAAAAGCAGATGAGCACCGGCTTCAATGCTCTTTTGAGCAGGAAAGCAATTCAACTTGCTGCCTTGGGTTTTTGATGGTCTCAGCCTGGGCACTGGCAATTATAAAAAATACATTAAATAAATTAATATTTCCAGTTAATTCACCTAGGTCCAATTTTATGCGCGAAAATTGCTCGAAAATATATATCACCACGATTGAGATGGAACTGGTAGCGGCGCGCTGTGCGATAAATCCGACGACGTGCCTTAAATCCCAAGCCATCGGCCAACGTATCACAGAACCGTTCCTGCGTGCCCCCCTCCTCCACCAACCCACGCTGACCAGCGTGGTGAAGTATGGTCATACAACCATCACGGCTGGAGGGGGGTGGGGGGGGGCTTTCATCCAGCAGTGGATTGACAACGGGGGCTGTATATTGTTTTATTTCACCACCACACAACTCTAGGTGATATGACGGCCACTGCGTCGTCGATGCACACATGTGGCGCATCGTTTTGGTCGCTCCACTGCTGGACTGGAAGTACACGTGCAGCCCACACCTTGTAGGGGGCCATGAAAGATATTTGGTCATACTTCACCACACTGGTCAGTGTGGGTTGGTGAAAGAGGATGGGGGGGGTAAGCAGAACAACAAGAGGTTTTGCTGCACTATCCTCTACTGCGCACAATGCCCTCCCACGTCGTCTTTTCGTGCATGGTGGTCACCCATCCAAGCAATATCCAGGCTCAATGCCGCTTAGCCTCTAGGAACTGACGAGGCTGAGCCCTTTCAGCATGATGCGGTCACAGGCCCTGGACTCGTATTGCATTACAAGTGTGTGTGACCGGCATCAACAGGTACCGCTGCCGCCACCACCACCATCATCGTCGTTTATTATTTATAATCGCGCCTCTTATGCAGCGTATATCTCGAGGCGCCAGTGGTGTAACAAGACCGCTAAAATGATCGTCATGCCGCGTCTCTCACGCTCACTGAAAAAGGGTAAGAGGCGCAGCCCCGCGACTGGCTGCTCACGCCGCTGCTGGTGGAAGGAGCACTCCATTGGAAGCTCTAAAGAGTCAACTCTTTCATGTTGAGCAAACTATTTCCATTACTTCTAAATATTTTTTTTATTTAAACCAGAAAAGGCCCACTGAGATTATATAGCTCTTTTTCAGAGGCGACCTGGCCACACAAATGATAGTTCAATTAAGTGGCTTATATCATGTGTAAATGTATACCAGCCACACTATACTAAACACATGTTGATTCTAAATGTGGGACGGAAAAAAACCTGGAGGACCTGGAGAAAAATCCACACGACCACGGGGAGGTAACATTCAAACTCTAAATATACAGCAGGGGTTACTGTCTGGATCTAACCCATGACCTCCTGCATACCAGGCAAGGGATTTAACATCTCGGTACCGCTGCGCTCTGGTTAGAGGTGGGAGTACCCACACTTTACCCCACCACACGCATCCTGCCGATCGACTAATTGTGGTGAATCTAAACTGCCGGGCGGACGGAGCTGGCGGAAGAGGATTTTTTAAGAAACTCGAACCGTTGATTCAACGGCGGCGTCAGGAGATCGAAGTTCAACCGGCGACCTCTGGATTGCAAGTCCAGTGCGCTGCTAACCACTGCACCATATTGTTTTTTTTCTCAATAATGAAGATTTAGATTCACACAAGAAGTCAGCGAAAGGGGGGGGGGGCAGATCCCCGGTGCTTATCTGCAAGACGGTGCATATTAAATTGAATTGGGTTGAGTGTCTTGTGTAACGTCAATTACGTTGAAAAAAAAGACTGAGATATATACGTCTGCTGTGTCAGCTTGCAGAGATCCCCCCCCCCCCCCACCGTGCTTTGTGCCACCTCCATCCGTTACCCACAAACCCCTACCCTCCCGCCACCCCAGGGCTCAATTTATACTCGATGCAACAGCAGCTCCAAAAATCCTGCATGCCCATTGGCTAACGGGACATGCTTTCAATTGTGATAGATGCACACTCTTTGATACGCCAACACACGCGCACACCTGGAGGGTATGACACACGCACACAACAACCACAAACAATGCGCAGCTTGCTGTGCGAACAGTCTAATCGGACGCATCTAAACGTTACCCTAGCTGCCTTACAGTTTATATTCATATTCACATCACCAGTCTTTTACTCCCAGCCTTGCACATCACTAGGACATTTGAGATGCAGCTTTCTAATCGTGTGGTACTTTTGTTCGATTCCACTCTCCCCCGCTTCCCCCCCCCACCTGTGGGACTTGAGCTGTATCCACATCTTTGAGAACTGCTCCCCCAGCCCACACCCTGCTCTCGTCCCCCCCACCCTCCTCAGCTATATAAACCCGTGTCAGAGCGATCTCTTTGACATTTCTCAGCAACTGTCTTCGCTGTGTGTGTTCCTACCCGATGACGGACGCTAGCTAGTGTTGCGCCCAAAACGTCGTGATTTAATTTAGTTGTTTTAATTTTTTTTACCTACGTGACTTTACCGAAAAAAACAAAGAGTATGTGGCCCATCTATTTATATCGCTGGGTGGACAGAAGGCGGTAGGAGGATTTAACACAAAGTGACAGATTTTGTTTTTATTTACGAAAAAATGTGATTTCGTAATGTTCAGCATCTTGAGATGCAATTTGGGATAATAGACGAAAATTTTTACTTTCATTGTTTCAGCTGCCACGCCGGGAGGTCAAACCCGCAACCTCTGAAATTCAACTCGGGTGTGCTAACCCATGACAACACGACAGAATCCATGACTTATGGTAAAGAAATATAATAATACAACATATGTATGTTGAAGTTCTTTAGCACCGTACGTAGCCAACCGTGCTAAAATCGGAGGTGCGACAAAAAAATTATCTCCATTACTCGACGGACGACGCTTCACCTGAAACCGGATGTGGAACGACGTCCCTGCCTTGTGAGCAAGAACGTGGAGCGACGCGATCTGGCGCGGGTTCTCCCCAAACAGCATCCCTCGCGCAAATGAGCCACCTACCCACCTCATCCCCCCCCCCCCCCTGCCATGGACCCATTTTCCTTGTTAAGCGAATGAAGAACACCGCTCGAGGAATTATCCATCAATCACAACGCCACTCTCCTGCCCCACGGTGGCGGCGACAACGGCACGAGGAGAATGTTTTTATATCTCGCGTGCGGTGGCCTCCGAATTGTGGAAAATCCCCGACTGGGAGAAACAAAAAAAATAATCCGACCCGTGCTCGTTTTGGTTGTGGCACCCAGGACCTTTGAGGATATCGCTTCCCTTTCATCCACCTTAGCCCCACCGCCGCCCCCACCGGGTGTCCCCACATCTCCCCCCCCGCACCCCCAACTCCGCTGCGTGTCCAGAGCTCTCCCCCTCCGCTCCCTCCGCGTGGCCTACATACCGCTCGCGAATGGCTGCACCGTAGCGGAGGGTGACGTACACACGATTTGATATATTGAGGCTGGGGTTCCCAGCTGGGACACACCTTCCCGGCTGGGACACACCTTCCCGGCTGAGACACACCTTCCCGGCTGGGACACACCTTCCCGGCTGGGACACACCTTCCCGGCTGGGACACACCTTCCCGGCTGGGACACACTTTCCCTGCTGAGACACACCTTCCCTGCTGAGACACACCTTCCCGGCTGAGACACACCTTCCCGGCTGAGACACACCTTCCCTGCTGAGACACACCTTCCCAGCTGGGACACACCTTCCCGGCTGAGACACACCTTCCCTGCTGAGACACACCTTCCCGGCTGAGACACACCTTCCCTGCTGAGACACACCTTCCCGGCTGAGACACACCTTCCCTGCTGAGACACACCTTCCCTGCTGAGACACACCTTCCCTGCTGAGACACACCTTCCCTGCTGAGACACACCTTCCCGGCTGGGACACACCTTCCCGGCTGGGACACACCTTCCCGGCTGAGACACACCTTCCCGGCTGGGACACAGCTGGGAAGGTGTCCCACTAGGAGCCAAGCGAATGAGGATTGATCGCGGGATACCCGGAGCACATTCCATCGTCTCCTGTTTCCAAGAAGAAAAAAAAACCTTGAGGTTCTTTGTCGACGTGTCGTTCTTAATCTGGTGAAACATTTACTTCAATTTGCCGATCTTGTATTATTAACTTCTTTGTTGTTGATAATAATTATATATTTTACAATGCTTTGTTCCAAATCCTTTTTTTATGGACAAATGTAATCGTCTGCCATGGTCAATCCACTGCTAGGTGAAGGCCTCCCCGAGTCGCCACCACATATCATGATCCACCTACAGTACCTGCACACAATCTCATTGTATCGCTCCATCTCGACGACGAACGTGCTCTCAGATGGAACAAAAACAAAACGGGTATCATTTTCCTTTTTTGCTTAAAATAGCTCCATGTTTTCTTCGTCCCAAAAACATAAAAAGATGGAGAAAAAAAACCCACAGATAAGCAACGTGAGGTCTAAATGGAAAACAAATTACAAAACCGATAAAATATAAATAAAGGGGGACAAACCCAAACAATGACATTTTCTGAAACGAAATCGTACGTGACCTTATCGGAACGCTCCCGCTCGAAGGTAACGCGCCGAGATGACGACACCCCCCGCGTGCGCCTCGCTGCGCCGTGCTATGGGATTCTTAAAAGGGAAATAAGAATAAAATAAACAAGAGGATGCCTGGTAAATAAAAAATCAGTTTCGAGAAAGAGATAGACCGTGGGATCAGAAGAGGCCTCTGCTACAGCCCCCCCGCCCCGTTCCGCATACTTAAAGCGATGCTCCCGGAGGATTTACACTCAGGAACATTTTCATGCATTGAAATGGGAACGGCGCAAGCGCACACACAACACACGCAGGAGCAAGGACACCCACGCACACAAAGACTAAGACCCCCCCCGTATAGCCTTAGTAGACTGTAGGGGCAAGCGCCGTCAGCGAGCATCTATAAAAGCCGGCACGGCACACAAGGAGGTGGGTGGCCAACACCACGCCCGGCCGCCTTTGTCTCCCAAGTGGCGATGTTTGCACATCGCACCAGGCACTCATTTGAGGCCGAGTCGACCTAGGGGAGGCCCAGGACCAGTTCAGATAATCGTCACTGATGTTGGCCGTGAGCGGGTATCGAACCCGGGTGGCCAGGTTGGTAGGTTGGTAGCACAGCGTAGCGCAAACCGCTACACCACCGTTCTAAACAATAAGCCACCGCGTGCACACGCACACCCAGTGTTTATTTCATCCAAAACTTAATTTGAAATTTGGAACACCGATTGCCGCTGGCACTGTGCAACCGTGGCCCAGGAATAGACCCCGCTGTCGTGATGATATTCACGCTAAAGCCAACACACAATCTCATCGATGTTCGCGTACACGTACACACACACGTGTTGTGCAAGGATACGTGCGTAACATGCCAAGGCATCACGATCGGTGCAGGGAAGCCCCCAGCACGGTGTCTTGGGCAGAATTTTAATGAGACAGCTCATTAAGAGCTCCCGACAGATTCAGCAGCAGTAACAGCACCAGTAGCCAATGTGTCATCCAATCCTGCATCACAACACCAACCCACCCACCTCAGCTTCGTTCCAAAAACTCCCAAATATACAAACCTCCACAGCTCTCCTGCACCCTAAAGTCATCCGCAATGCCATACCACCACCCCCCCCCCCCCCCCCCCGTATGTCCTCAACATTCTGTTGGGGCAAGTGCTGTTAGCGACCGTCTATGAAGGCCGACAGGACACACGAGGGGGTGGGTGGCCAGCACCACGCCCGGCCGCCTTAGTCTCCTAGGTCGACTCAGCCTCATTTGAGCCTCATTTGAGGCTGAGTCGACCTAGGAGGGGCGGCCAGGAACCGGTTCAATGAATCGCCACTGGTGATGTTGGTGGCCGCGAGCGGGAATTGAACTCTGGTGGACGGGTTCGTCGCGCAGCGGCTCCCAGCAGCAGCAGCTCTCCCGTCGGAATCCCCCCCGACCTGTTCTGCGGCCTCCCCTCCCACCGCGCAAGGGAGGAGAATCCACTCGCGCAGACGCACAGCCTCGCCCGCTCTCGGGCTTGAATGATGGCCGAATGATTTTATCCCCGCCGCCGCCGATATCGCTCAGCCTAAATATAGCAGCACCCCCCCCCCCTCGTTTGCATCGGCCGCATCTGCATTTTGATGCCGCCCCGAGAACACACCACACAGCAGCCATCTCTCGCCTCCCAGAAAACGGGGAGGTAGAGACAAATTTCGATTTAAAGCTTTCGTGACTGCAATGATTCATCTTCTTTGGTTCTTTCGGTAAAGTCACGTAGAATGAGAATAAAATAATAAATTGATAAAATAAAATAACACAATAATATTCTCACGACGTTTCGGCCACAACACAAGCGGCCTTCATCAGGTGAAGGGGGCGAGACTGTCTGGTAGGACAGCGCTGGAGTGAGAGAGCCACGTTCAGATCACGGCTTTTAAGCTGTGTGAGAGGAACAAAGAGCCTTGACACAGGAATTAGCATAAAATTTAGCATTGAAATGGCTGAATGATTAGCTTGTGACTGGTCACAGAAATAGCTATGTTAAAAGTTAAAGCATACACATCCGCAGAGGCACCCATTGTTAAAAGGAATTAGCATAGAATTTAGCATTGAAATAGCTAAGTTAAGGCATACACATCCGCAGAGGCACCCCTTGACAATGGGATTAGCATAGAATTTAGCATTGAAATGGCTGAGTGATTCGCTTGTAACTGCTACAGAAATAGCTACGTTGAAGTCAGTGCATACACATTCACCGAGGCACTTAGTACAAATCAAACAGGAGAATTTAGCATTGAAATAACTAGGCGAATTTAGCATTGAAATAACTGGGTGATTTGCTAGTGACTGGTCACAGAAATGACTACACATCTGAGCTATTCACAGTACTATATAGTGAACCAATAAAAACTAAAATATAAATTACCTTCATGTTATCAATAAACTCTATATTCTCCAATCAGCTAAGCTACCAACCATAAGTCGTTATATATCACAATGCTATATGGCGAAAAAATGGGTGGATTCTTACCCTCAAATTTCCGTACCACGGATAGCTATGGGCCCCGTTCAGACGGACGAGTTCGTCCATGGTCGGAACAGAGGAGGGGGAGAGAGACAGCTGCGAGGCCCTAGTATGCTCCATGTTGTAAACCATACCATTAACCGTGGTGTGAGAGGTATTAAGAGGCAATGCTGGCGAAAGAGCTGCGGTCTGAAGGACATCGTAAAATTACAATTAATTAAGAACAGAAATGATTTAACACATCTTTCCAGTGGTTACTAAGCCTGAATCCATCTTCTCGGTTGAAATTGTCTCTGTGCTTGTATATGTGAATGGCCTCATGAACGAATCTCTCATGGTAGCCGGTTGGTTTGCAAAGAACCTCCGTCTTGGAGAAGTCAATGTCATGTGAGCCCACTGAATTGTAACAGTGGTCTGCCACGGCAGAGGAGTTCGTCTTACCGTGTTTCAAGTCTGCTTTATGTTCGCGGATGCGGTCCGAGATATGTCTTTTGGTTTCTCCAATGTAGCTACTACCACAGAGGCACTTTAGTTTGTAAACGCCTGGGTACTGTATGTCTGGAAGAGCATCTTTTACAGATGGAACTAAATCACGGATTTTGTGTACTGTGTTGAATCGGACCTGGATCTTGTGTTTATTCAGGATTTTGGAGATCTTTTTAGTGACCCCTGCAATGTAGGGTAAGGTGATGGTTTTGAGTGGCTCCACAAGAGGATCCTTCTTCATGACTGGAGTGATGGCTTTGCGGATTGTGTAGTCGGAGTAGCCATTAGCCCTGAGAGCCTGGTGTACGTGCTTGAGTTCACTGGTAATGTGTTCCTGGTCGGAAATGCATTGGGCTCTATGGTATAGAGTCTTGATGAGGCAGTTCTTCTGGGATGGATGGTGGTGGGAATCCGGTTTCAAGTAAGCATCTGTATGGGTAGCTTTCCTGTAGACAGAGTGGCTCATTGAACCATCATGTCTCCTTTTAATTAAGACATCCAGAAAGGGTAGTTTGCCATCTTCTATGCTAATTCCTTTTAACAATGGGTGCCTCTGCGGATGTGTATGCTTTAACTTTTAACATAGCTATTTCTGTGACCAGTCACAAGCTAATCATTCAGCCATTTCAATGCTAAATTTTATGCTAATTCCTGTGTCAAGGCTCTTTGTTCCTCTCACACAGCTTAAAAGCCGTGATCTGAACGTGGCTCTCTCACTCCAGCGCTGTCCTACCAGACAGTCTCGCCCCCTTCACCTGATGAAGGCCGCTTGTGTTGTGGCCGAAACGTCGTGAGAATATTATTGTGTTATTTTATTTTATCAATTTATTATTTTATTCTCATTCTACGTGACTTTACCGAAAGAACCAAAGAAGAGGTAGAGACATTTAAATGAATATAAATAAACCACCGGGCGAGGCTTTTGTTTCACACCGGGTTTTGTGACCGTGCCTTTTGTGGACGACGTGTGGCTACGATGTTGCATCGTTTTGCGATGCCCTGTGGCGTGGAGGGGGTTGCTCGGGCGACCCGAGTTCGATTCCCCGCTCGCGGCCAATGACCGTGGCGAATACCGGAACCTGCTGCAGAGCCTGCAAGCTCGGTGGACTCCTCATCCTTATCAAGGAGGCACCTGCTGGGTTTGCGCAATACATCGGCTCTGGGCAGATAAAGGGCAACCGAACACGGTGCTGGCCACCCACGACCTTCATCCCGGTGCTGCTTGCCCCCCCCCCCCAACCGTCTGCTAAAGGCTACACGGGGACATTATTTGCCGTGCGCTGTGGTGACATCGCCGTCGTTCGTTGTTGCGCACTGTAGCCAGGCATTGAACCGAGGTCGTGGCGGGGTGGGGGGTTATTTGTCCTGTACTTCACCACGCTGGTCAGAGTTGGATGAAAGCAGGGCAGAGGACACAAGACACATGCAGTTCACTGATGTACGGTTCAACAATGGCTTTTGCGGTCCTGCCCTCTGGTGCCCACCTCACATCGTTCCACAGCCGAAAACACCACGGTGGCTTGGAGACGTTAACTACCCCGCCTGATTTACAGGAGGCTGTGGGTTCGATCCCAACCCGGACCCCTGTATATTTTGTGTTTGCATGTCCTCTTTCCCCGTGGCTGCGTGGATTATTCTCCGGGTCCTCCTGTTTTTTCCCCTCCACATGTAGAAACTTGCGTTAAGAGGAGTTGACTGCTCAACATTTCCGCATACGCCACTATTTTGAGCTATCATTTGTGGCCAGGTCACTTTTAAAAAGGAGCTATACAAGCTCAGTGGGCCTTACCTGGTAAAATAAAAAAAATATATAGTTTCGTTTACAATAGTTTTACACCTGCTACGAATGGTGGCCACCCATCAAAGTACTATCCAGGCTCAATCTTACTCTGCCACCGCAGAGGATCTTATGAGATTCGGGTGCATTCCGGGTGATGTGACCATATGCAAATATACGTGTATACAAACATTCACGTTTCTAGCCACACAACCAGCTTCATTTGCAGCCATTGGCGTTGCCTAAAACCACACACTGTACAGTGTTTATTACATATCGATTGATCGATTGAGTAGCCGAGAGATTGATGTCTGCTATTGAAGCAGGTGACAGCCGGTTGAGAATCGCTATCGCGAGCGAGACCCTGGCTAACCATAATTTTACAGGTTGACACTGTTGTTACATTTGAGGTTTCAGTTGTTTTGTGTTAAAAAAAACCATTAAATTGTGGGGTGGATTTTAATCCGGTCACATTGCTCGCAGTCGACCAGGCTTGCAAATTATGAACTACGTCGTAATGGGAGATGCCATCATCCTTGAAGGCTTGGACAATAAGTAAAGATACACGTTACACATTTCCGCATTGTTACGCGGGGGAAATGTTGGTCAGCAAAATGACTCGACGGCAGAGTCGTCGCTAGACGCTGGGCATCGAGGGGAGGGGGCGAGGCGAGGTGCCACCCCGAGAGAGACACGGCCACTGACAAGAGGTAAAAAGAGGCGCGGAGGGAGAGGGAGAGACTCGGGAGACAGATAGAGAGGGGGGGAGGGACACGAGGAGAGAGGCAAGCAGAGACTCAAGATGCAGAGGGAGATGGACAGAGACAAACACGAAGAGACAGTCTCATGGGATATGCAGTCACACCATAGTCGGGGGGGGGGATGCGTAAATAAGTGGGGGCCCTGTTCAAATGCAAATGCTGCGCTGCACTAAGACAACGCTGCCCACGTTCACCGAATCACCGGGGTGAGCGTGACACACGACGCCTTAATTTGCATCCGGACGGCGAGTACGGGCAGAGAGATGGGGATCGCGGAACACGGAGGGGGGGGGGGGTGAAGTGAACGACGGCTGGGGTGTTGAGAAACTCCGGCGTCGGTGCCGGCGTGAATGAGGAGGGTGCAGTGGAAGAATGGGGACTATCCGGGGTCACTGCACCTCATTGACCCCGGGAAAGGTTTTGGTTGAAAAATGATTGGTCGGACGAAGGGACGGGCGAATTGAGCAGAACGCTCGCTGCGTGCGCGTCCTCGGGATTGGCGGAGGCCCCTCTCGTCCTCCTGTCGGAGCTCTCCACGAACCGGCGGCCTTCGCTCGGGCACCAGACGGGCCCGCCCGTTGACATTCACGTCGCAATCTTGCAAAGGAGACCTTAATTAACGTAATTGCATAAGAACATTTCAGAAAAACCTAATTTAATTAAATTAGACGGCTGGGAATGTTTGCGCTTCGGATTTTGGATATGGCAAAAGTGCACAAACGATCAGCTCCAGCACGTCATATTACGCAAATGTTACATTATTATTTTTTATTGGGCTCTTTATTGCCAATTAGATGAAAGCTGTGCTCACCGCGGGTCATGTCAGGAGATGGAGAACTCTCACAGCTTAGCAGTGCACACCACTCCGTTGTCAGAATGACTCCGCAAGTTGATGTTTCAAGAACTACTTCTGGAGTCACTTTATAAGAGGGCCCTCTATCTCCATCCGTGATATTGTATGTACTGTGTGTTGAGCTTTTTTTGCACCGTACGTAGCCAACCGTGCGAATCGTAGGTGCAGAAATAATAATTATAAATAATATTACTTAAATGACATTGCATTGGGATACTCCCAGTTGATTTCATTTGTTCAAATTGCTTACCTACCTAATTGCGTGGTCTTCCCCAGCTTATTGTGCCGATACTTTTTTATATATATTCTGAGATTTGTTTTATTGCAGTCTCATGGATTAGATCTCAGTTGTTTAAAAAATGACTTCATTTATTATTTCCTGCCCAATATGGAAATATTATGGAGATGAATACCTAGCCATCTCCTGAACAATTGAATAATAAAGCGTAGTGACCAACCTTGATATTCAGGACACGTCACATGGATATGTCATGTTCGCATGTTATATTTTTTAATGGATGCAAATAAACGTCTCTTGCACCACTGCAAGTGAAATTTAATGATTTTCTGAGGAGGCGTCTAAAAAATAATTAACGCATACCGCGCATGTGCGCCCGCATAAAACATGCACAGGCGCACGCACACAACACATGCACACTCGCATGCTGTCAACAAACAATAACAATAGACCGCCATTTGTTGCGAGGTGATGGGGATGTCACCGCAGTGCTTGTGCCAGGCTACGTGTGCTCAGAGGCCACGTGACAAAGTGTCTAAGGCTCAGCCGCAGGAGGTCATGGAACAGACCTAGGTGTTAACCCAAATAGATTCAAAGACAAAGACCCCCCCCAATATAGCCTAAACAGACTGTTGGGGCAAGTGCTGTTAAGCGAGCACAGATTAAGGCCGGCATGGCACACGAGGTGGTGGGTGGCCAGCTCCACACCTTACCACCTTTGTCTCCCCAGTGGCGATGTTTCCACCACTGCACCAGGTACTCATTTGAGGCCGAGTCGACCTCGGGGAGGGCCCAAGACCGTTTCAGATATTCGTCATCAAAATCTGCCGCGAGTGGGAATGAAAGTCGGGTGGCTGGATTCTGAACGAAATGTGCCAACCACTGCACCACTACTCCATCACAAAACGCAGGTAATCGCACACACATACCGTTCCGGCCTTCATAGGTGCTCGCTAACAGCACTTGCCCCTACAGTCTGCTAAGGCTATACAGGGATCTTTACGCATACACACACGCAGACACCACACACACGTGCACGCACACACCAGCAAGGGACACAAAATAAAAGTAAAAACATCACTGCCAGAATTGTTAAAGCTGCGATATGAGAGAAACACACCCATGGCTATTGGACCCAGCCAGTGATGCTCGTGGTGGCGGATTTCTCTGTCTCTCTTAGTCCCCCTTAAGTTGCATTCGACTATGGCAATGAGATACTTGTGACCGCTTATAGCAAAGCAAGCACGGCACGAGCACGAAAATGGTTTCAGAGTCAACATGCAAATTATTTGCCGAGCAGATAAAAGAAGCCGTTTTAATAATGGGCACAACATGAACAGTGCCAAGTTATGACAAGCCGTGCACGCACGGGGACTTGTGTCCTGTTAACTCGCTCCCATTACCGAGTTAATCATTTGCCAGGCGGCACACGCGACCAGGGGAGAAAGGTGCGCTCTAGAAACACCAGAACCCGCCGATCGGATACGGCACGTGACGAGCAAGCGAGGCGAGAAGCGCCGCCACAAAAAAACGTAATTACGATGTTGGATCATGACAGCGGCTCCCGCTCACAAATAAAACGCACGACGCCGCCACACGGAGTACGATGCACGGGTGCGCGCAAGACACTAATCATGAAACAAAACACCAGCGCGGCAGCCACAATTCACTCCTAAGTGGAAAATATATCACCGCAGCGGCTGTGCCAGGCTGAGTGTTAATTTAAGGGCGAGTGGACTCGGTGGTGGAGGAGGTTCATTGACAGCAGCAGATCACAAGATACATCAGATTTCACTGGATAACGATCTGTTCTTAAGCTCGCGACAAATGCATCGAATCAGGCGCCAAGGGAATCGATCATTGCAAGTTCGTACATGCTGGGAGTAATTAGGACACGCGACCCGTACAGCCGCAAGAGTTGCTGTAATCGCCGATGTAACAAATACGTGAATAGTTTCAGACGCATGCACCAGGGTAGCTGGCGGGTTTACGAGCTCAATGCTTTAGCCGCCCAAACCTTTGCTTGTTGTTGTTGCTTCTCCTCCACCTCCTGAGTTTTTCTGCAGCCGTCTGGAACGCTCTTCCATACCGATATTAGGAAGCCACGGGAACTATGCACTTTTAAAGCTAAATTGAAAACTCATTTTAGTAGAACTGCTTTTTGTGTTTAGACTGTTGTCCCCCCCCCGCACCTCCGATTAGCACAGTTGGCTACGTACAGTGCGAAATAAGTTCAACATGCATCCATGCATACATTTAGATCCCATTAAACGAATACATGCAGATTCACACACATAGTGGCAGAAACGAAAAAAAACACAAGATCCCCCGTGCAGCTTAAACCAAACTGTTGGGTCAGCGAGCACCTATAAAGTCCTGTTGGTGGCCAGAATCACGCCTAGCCACCTTTGTCTCTCAAGTGCTGACGTTTACACACCGTACTAGGTAGCTTGTGTCAAGATAACACAAAAAACTGCCATGCATCACTAAGTGATGGCGATGTGACCACCCAGCGCTTGTACCAGACTCGGTGCACTTTGAAGCCGCATGAAGGGCCGAAGGCTCGTTGTCAGGAGGACACGGGAGCGATGTTCCGTATGTCTTAGCTGACATCAGTCAGATGACCCAGGACACGCACAGAGAGACTTTTAACGGACTCTTGGGACAAGTGCCATGAGCGAGTAGCACCTCTGAAGCCCGTCACGGCGCGAGAAAGTGTGGTGTGACCAACACCACGCCTGGCAGCCTTTGTCGTCTCCCCAGTGTTGATGAGTACAGTCCTCAGCAGGTACTCGTTCAAGGCCCAGTCAACCTCGGCGAGACCCGGACTGGTTGGAATATTCGTCACCGTTGTTGCTGCCGAGCGGGAAATTAACTCGGGACACGGGTTCAGTGCTCTAAGCACTTTGCCACCATTCCCTTCCCCCACCCCACACACAGAAACAAGGGCAGAGAAACACACAGACGGGCAAGGCTGGACTCACCGATATTGGAATGCTTCAGCATGCGGCAAATCCGAGCCTCCCTTTCCAGCTTCTGGTGATCTGTAACACAGGAGAGGCAAACACGGTCGGTTTACAACCCCAAGGCCAGCCGGCAGGGCAAGTGGCCTTGCTCGAAAATAGCGATCGTATAACGGGTCCTCGCCACCAACTCCGGCAATTTGCCACGGCACGGGGGAGACAACCAAAGCACCCTCTAAGATTTAAAGCTTTCGTGACTGCTAGGATCCATACTCTTTGGTTCTATTGGGTAAAG
Organism: Petromyzon marinus; assembly: GCF_048934315.1. Lineage (NCBI taxonomy): Eukaryota > Metazoa > Chordata > Hyperoartia > Petromyzontiformes > Petromyzontidae > Petromyzon > Petromyzon marinus. The sequence continues at coordinate 352,521 of NC_133707.1, forward strand.
TACCTACGTGACTTTACCCAATAGAACCAAAGAGTAAAGCACACTCTGTTGGCTGTGGAGAGGACCACCGAAAGGAACCGCGAGGAATCCACCGGTTTGGAGACAACACGAAGCCCATTGCTCGTGGTGCAGCGGGGTTGGGCGCACGGCTCGGTCAACGCGACTGCACAGGTCGCAGAGCAGCGCGTGTGCCAGAATCCACGGCTCTTCTGTGTGTCGTGACGGACTGATGTCACTCTAGCCAATTAAGAGGCCTGCTACATTCACCGCGGAGAATCAAGTTCCCAAACGGGGATGTTCCTGCTGCTGCCGACGTGACGCTCATAAATGGAATAGTAATTATAATAAAAGCACCGACAGCATAAGAACTACAAACACACACGCGTATTGAAAAAAATGGGAGATCAAAGGTGCAGCTCTGCAATTCCCTCGCTTATGCCAATGCTGGGCGGAAGAGGCTCCCACCAGAGACAGCCTCTCTAGATCTCATCTGTCATGCTGGTCAGACATCTTGGAAGAGGTTCAAGCACCCACACTTGAGCCCACCACACCGTGACCTGCCGATCGACTAACTACGGTGTTCCCATTTCGACTGCTGGGTGGACAGCGGGGACAGAGGTGGGTAGCAGGACGGGGGGGGGGGGGGGGGCGCTGTGGATTTAAAGAAACTTCCTGCATTGTTTAACTGCTGCACCGGGAGATCAAAGCGGATGACCTCTGGAGCTGAAAGCTGACTTGCTCGCGAATTCTTGTCACCTTCTCATTGGTTTTTGGCTGGCGATCAAACAAGGACGGTCACTGCATGGCGCGCTTTCAGATGCACTTCTGCAGCCGTCTGGATTGCCCCTGCTTCCGGTATTGTGAAACCACTGGAGCTATGTGATATTAAATCGTCTAGATTGAAAACTGAATTCATTAGAACTACTTTTTGTGTTTGGTTTGTTGTCATTTCCCCCGCACCTCTAATGAGCACGATTGGCTATGCACGGTGCAAAGGTTCAATATACATACATCTATTACACACCACCATGTTAGATTGCTATAGAATGTTGCATTGCTAGGGATCCTCAGGCATGCTTGCTAAGCGGTGAAAAATACCTCATTGCCGTTGCCAGTCGAATATACTCTTTGGTTCTATTCGGTAAAGTCACGTGACTTTACCGAATAGAACCAAAGAGTATGGATCCTTGCAGTCACGAAAGCTTTAAATCTACAGTCGAATATAACTCATGTGGATTTTATTTGCAGCCGTGTTCTAAGAGAGGCAGATAAATACACCACCACGAGCAGCACTGGCAGCGCCTTGGGTGTGTTTCTCTCATACTTTTTAGTTTGTGTTTGTCCCCCCCCCCACACACCTCTGATTATCACGGTTGGCTACTTACGGTGCAAAATAAATGCAATAGATTTCTACAGAATTCTGCATTGCGAGGTATCTTCAGGCATGAACATGCCATGCGGTAACACATCCGTGCCGCTCGCTCCGATCTGTAGCGCTCTGGCTGCTGCTTTCCCATCCTCCTTCTCGTCATCTCGTCGGGAAGGCCCCCCCCCCCCAACCAGGGACCCCCCTCGGGGATCCACCAGCCCACCACCCCCGCCCACCGCAGGTGTAATCAACACGCGGAGGAACGAGAGCATGCGTCACTGCCAAGGTCACCCAGGGGTCGCGCCCCGCTTCCCCCGTGAAGCGCCCACCGTCCACGGCTCTCGTTAGAAGCGCTCGCTCGCTCACGGGATGAAACGCAAAATTATGAGTAACGATAACAGGCAAAACCCCGAAATCAACGGGCACGTTACTCGGGCAGTTCTGTAAAAAAAAAGAAAATTGGAATCTCCCAGCTTGTCAAACGTTTCACAATCGTGTTGCTGTGAACATATGGGGGGGGGGGCGGCAGTGGGGGGGGGGGTTAATAAAATGAAATAAATGCAATTTCAGCCATTTCCCATCCATAACACGGCATCAGAATGTTTATTTATCCCAGAGAAATCCGTAGAGCTATGGAGCTCTTTCTCAAGGATGTCCAGTAGACACATGAGCGTGCACAGTGCAACGCGTGGTTATTGGTAACCATCACTTGTGCGATGTATGTGCCGGTACAGCCCTCTATCAATCCACGGCTGGGTAACATCTTACTCGCGCTGCCGGGCGTCTGGAGAGTTATTTGACCATACTTCACCACGCTGGTAAATACGGGCTGGTGAAGGTGGGGGCAGTGGTGTGGGGAGGGGAGGATGATGTCCTGATATTACTCACCACTGACGTTAGCCGTGGCCAGGAATCAATATTGCGTTTCGGGGTTAATAGCACAGCAGGCTCACCAATGCGCCACCAATTGACCAAATTATCTAGACGTTTAGAAAATACAGTAATAACCCGGTTTACGTCAGGGATGCGTTCCTGAAAGTTGCGACAACGAATATCGAAACGACGCGAATCAAAGCGAAGTTTCCACGAGAGCGAAACAAAGGCAACGGAGGGGGTACGGTGACGCTGTGCGTTAGTGTGCGCTGCTTCACCCTAGACGCACACCCACAACGCTAGATTAAGTTACTCAAAATACTGTACTCAACACTAGCGTACTGCAGTAAACTTTAATTCAACTTATACAGGGTACAATAAAGATACAGTACACCAAAATACGACATGTAAATTATATTTTGTACTCTACAGTGCATTTCTTGACGTGCGACGCAAAGTGGTTTGTGTCCAGGGTGGAGGCGAAGGCCGAGAGACGACGGATATGAGAAAGCCGGACGACGCGGTCCACCCACGTGAGTGTGGGCTGAGACAACGCAAATCAGGTAGCGGTGCTAGTAACGTCACGACGTATTTGCGAAACGACGTAAAAGGGGTGGTTGGGGGGGGGGTCTTCAAATCGGGGTATTTCTGTATGGAGGCTTGCTTATGGATTCATTCTTATGTATGTTGAACGTCTTCAGCACCGTACGTAGCCAAACATGCCAATCGGAGTCTATGGGTTTGGCGCGAGCACAAAACTGACCACACGATCACCATCTCTAAACTAAAACTAAACAATGTTTTATCTTACCAGGTAAGGCCCACTGAGCTATATAGGTCTTTTTTCAGAAGAGACCTGGCCACAAATGACAGCTCAACGAAGTGGCTTATCAAGTGGAAATTCATAGCAGCCAAATACTCTAAACGTATGTTGAGTCTAAATGCGGAGGGAAAAACCGCAGGACCCTTTCCGCAAAAAAGGGTTTGGATTCGGGCAGGTGAGACTTCCCTGGGGGTGAGGATCGCAAATTATTACATTGACTTGAAGGAACCCGTGGGACTTCTGCGCTAAAAGGATAGCGAATATGTACAGTTTCACCATCACTCCATCTCCTACAGCTCACCAATGTCAAGTGACGTCATAACCCCCCCTCCCCTGACCACTCCGGCGTCTCTTGACGTCATCACTCCCTTGCCGTCTACCCTCACCTGTGTCGCGTGACCTCACCAACCGTTATCCTCACCAAGACCCCAGCCTGGTGTCGTCACACCATCTCCTCACCAACGCACCCCAATGGAGCGTGACGTCATCAACCCTCTGCTCCAACTCACCAGTGTCGAGTAACGTCATCGCTCTTCCCATATCTTCATTACTTTCTAAGTCCCGTGATGTCATCAACCTCCACTCCTCAGTCTTGCGTGATGTCAGTACCCCTCTCCCCAACAGCCCAGCGTCTCACTCAGGCAATCGGCCCCTCCCCTCCCCTCCACCTCAGCCCAATCACCCTCCCACCTCCATTTCCACAGGATGGCGAACCCTCCCACCCTTCCCCACAAGCCCAGCATTACAGATAGACAAATCATATTATTACGTATAAATTCAGCGCAGGATCAAATATTAAAATGAATCTTCATCCAGCTGCAGATAGACCGTGACTGACGATTGCAATTAAAGCCATGGTTATACAAGCACTATATATTTTTTGTTTGGTGGAGAGGGGGATCAAAGATCTTTTCCCCCAAAGTGTCCCGGGAACTCGCAGTACGGTGGCCTTTTGTTCGGCCTTCATCGTGCTCCGCACATCAGCAACCTTGCCAGTGACCCCGGGCAAGCATGTTGACAGCATTTGCCGCGACGACGGCGAGATCCCACAGAGACTGGTCCTCGGGACAGAGGCTGGAAATTATTTAAAAAAAACACGAATTAAGTCACCGATTTTGAAAATGTTTTCGGAGAACCGCCGCAACTCGCTAAGTGTGAGGAGGGATTTTGTAAAACTGACAGGAATATAAGCGGTGCTTATTGAGCCCCTAATGATGTTTATTAAACAAAAAATTCGGACAATGCACTCCGAGAGAACACAGTGTCCTCTTGCGTGAAAAAAAACGCATAATCGTTTGCACACACGGGTGAACTCCAATGTAAATTTGAACTCGCATTTTCTTCAACAATTGTGCAGTTTTTTTCGCCTTCTCTTCCAAAATAATGATACAAATGCATTCGGGCAAATTAAATAAGAGGGCTTTTTGCCAGTCACTGCGTGGCACGCGGCAATGTTGACTAATGCATTCCGGCAAGAGCATGAAACGAGCGTGGGTGTCGGGCGCGGAAAATGTTTTTAATTTGCAGGGATGCGATCCGAACAATTTGCTCGCGCATGATGCAATTTAGATTAAGTTTTTAGTGCAAATGGACGCGCGTGTTTGTAGACTCGACTGGCTCCACCATCCCACATCAACATCGTCGTCATTATTTAATATGTAATTGCTCGTCGTTCCTCCTCAGCCTAGCTCGACAGGCCCCGTAATAATGCCTTGCATGTGGAAGCGATGATGAATTTCCACGTGGACCAGCCTAGCGCCTTCTCTTTATCTCTTCCCCCTTCAGACTTCGTTTTTTTTATTGTTTCTCCCGCCAACGACGTTACTGCCAATCGATAAGCAATTGGAGACTTGGGACTCCGCAGCCACTGCAAAAGACGCCGCTATTAACCGGGCAAGACACAGAACTGGGCACCGCGGGCCTCCACCAGGGTCGATGGGCCTCTGGCCTGGCTCAGTGCTGCGGCGGTTCGAAATCACCTGCTGTTTTATAAGCGTGGGGTGTGACAGACAGCAAGCGTCTTTAAAAAGGCGTAAAAAAAACAACAGCAATTGATGGGTTGTACAAGTTTTGAGACAATAAGTTGATGGAAAACATTAAATCAGCCGAAAATAATTTGTGTCGATTTCTCGGGCCCCTTTAAGCATGGCTGCCACCCCCTACATCCTCCCTCCTGAAGGCAGGAACCCCCCCCACACACACCACGATTGATGCCGACTACGCCATCAACGCCGGCCCATCGCTTCCCGTCCAGCAGCGCATGTGGTAACATTGGCGAGGCTTTTTAAACCCCCCGCCCCCCCCCCCCACATCTGTTTTTGCGTCGTATAATTTGTCGAATCGATGATCGGGAGTGATCCGTTACTTAAATTGTCGATCTATGAGAGCTCTACGATTTATATTAAATTTTTGGGTCAGATCGCGCAAGGTGTCGTACACCCTCCTGCACTCAACAGTCAATTAACAAAGTTGTCACGTGATGGAAAAACGTGCCGATTTATCACTGCTTCCGCAGCACAACATATCACTGGATACGACGTCTCGTCAGTAATTACAACCGGCATCTTCAGGCAGATGCCCAACGGGTGGAGGAGGGTTTCACGACACACATTTTAATTGCACTATCAGACCCAAAAATATATTATGAAGAATAATATTGACCGTGAGAGCCTGCGTGTTAAATCCCAGCTCTAGTTTATATACAAACACTCCTACAGATATACAGTTCTGTGTGCAGTCATCGGTGAAAGGCAGGGGTGATGACACACTCACTGGACCAGAGCACCCTTCCTAAACAAGGTGAAGCTTTGTATTTTATTTTTCTCCTCGGTGTCTACCCAGGAGCGTGAACCTGGACCTCGCCGTACGCCGGCTCCATTACAGAACCGTGGCTTTGATTTCACATAGCCACCCAAACAATTTTTTTTATCTTGAAAAAAGTTAATTCGTATTTTTGTTCCCTTATAATTGATCAAAACCCAGCAGTAAGATTGGTCCGGATGCATTTAATGAATGCGTTGGCTTTGTGTTTTTTTGCAGCGTTAATCTAAAAACGTTATTACCAGAATTAAAAGCGGAGGAAAATATTAATAACGCCATCTTTTCCGTTAAAAGGTTTAAGTAATAAGGCCAAGACAGCTGCAGGGACGGCTCCACACACTCCTAAGTCTCTTCTAAGCTCAGATGTCGGCTACCAGCCACATCAATTATTCATCGTTAACCGTATACGTGTGTGTAACTTACAGGATTTGTTTTAGAATAAGTAAAATATAAAATATATAACCCCGTCACAATTGTCAACTTCACAATTTGTTTTTGGGTCACGATAAAAAAAATCTTTTGGATTGGCATTTTTCCCCGCGTCGAACCGAAATCCCCCCCCGACCGCAAAAACGCACACGTGCACACACACGTACACAAGACAAAGATCCCCCATATAGCCTTGACAGACTGTAGGAGCAAGTGCTGTTAGCGAGCACCTATGAAGGCCGGAACGGTACACGAGGGGGTGGGTGGCCAGCACCACGCCCGACCGCCTTTGTCTCCCTAGTGGCAATGTTTACACACCACACCAGGTACTCATTTGAGGCTGAGTCGACCTAGGGGAGGCCCGGGACCGGTTCAGATAATCGTCACTGGTGTTGGCCGTGAGCGGGAATCGAACCCGGGTCGCCAGGTTCATAACGCAGCGCGCTAACCGCTACACTATCGCTCCCCACCACACACGCACGCACACACACACGCACAAACACGCGTACACACACACACGCACAAACACACGCGTACACACGCAAACACGCGTACACACACACGCACAAACTTGCACACGTGCACTCGCACACGTGCACACACACACGCACACCCACACGTGCGGTTATAAATAAGCGAGCGGCAGTTTCCGCAGCCGAGTCTGGGACTGCGACGCTCGCCGCCGAATCACGCGAGGGAAGCGTTAAAAAGCAGCGCGGTCGTCGTGGAAGAAGGGGTGGGGGGTGGGGGGCTAACGCAAGGAGAAAGCCATCGCCCACTGCACCACCTGCAATAACAGCGCCACAACCACCAACAACAACCACGTTTGCGTGTGGAGCTGAAAATTGTAATTCGTGTCGTGCAGCGCGGGGGTGTTTTGGAGAAGCACCGGCGCCGGTAACCCACGCGTGCGTGCGAGCGAGGACCGCGTCGATCCCAAAGCCCGCTCGTGTGCCTTCGCGCCGCGTGACTCAGACGCGGCCACCGCACACAGAATCGGGACAGTCTTTTATACTGGAGGAATCCGACGAGCTATAAAAATGTCCAGTTTGGGCGGGTAAGAACGTTAAAACAAACAGTACAAAACACACGATAGTAGTGCAAAGTACAAGAAAGGGCCCTTCTCCAGCGCAGAGATCACGCTCCAATTAGCACGGTTGTCTACGTAGGGTGCGATAGAAGTTCAACAGACAGACACAGCCCCCTATGATGTAGATATCTCTGTCCTCTATAGGGCAGCATTGTTGACCAACGTGTCGAGTTTTTCGCTTTCACCACCTCCGAGGAGTTACCACGGGGGGGGGCCTGAAAAGCGCCCCCCCCCCCCCCCACCGCGGGCCGTGGCGTCTGCTCGCCGCCATCGGCACCGCAGTTGTCCCCCCCCCCCTCTCGCAGCTCGCGCATGAAAAGTGCAGCACAGCGGCGCCTTTTGACGACAGAAGTGGTTTGAAAAACGGAATGTGTTCGTTACTCATGCAACAGAAGTCAATTAAGTGCTCGCACATGTGCACAAAGACACCCCCCCCCCGAAACCCATCTCACCAAGCACAGGCTGAAGGGAGAAAGTTGTCCCTAAGAAGGCCGGCACGGTGGGCGAATGGAGGGGGGGGGGCGGAACCCAAAGGTCGCCCAAGGCCTCTGGTCTCCGTGCTGCTTCGTGTGGATTACATTACACGCCGCACCAAGGTACTCGTTTACGGACGAGTCAGGCCCAGGAGGACCCGATTCAGATATTCGTAACTGGTGTTGCTTGAGAGGAGGAATTGAACTCCGTTCGCCGGGGTTCGTAGCGCACAGCGCACTAACCACCGTACCCCACCACTTCCCCCTGCACACAAAGATCCCCCCGTATAGCCTTAACAGACGTTTGGGGCAAGTGTCGTTAAGCGAGTAGCAGCTACGAGGGCCGACAAAGAACATGAGGTGGTAGGTGTCCAGCAGCACCACGCCCGGGCTGCATTTTTCTCCCCAAATGGCGAGGTTTACAAAATCGTTCCACGTATTCAATTGAAGGCCGAGTTGACCTAGTGGAGGCCCAGGACCGGTTCAAATATTTCGCCACACATGTACAGACACACACAGACAATGCAGTGCTGTGCAAAAGTACGGGGTTCTGTTTTTTTTCCACACCGGCTCGGGGTAGTGCTTGTTCCGTCCACGACCCGACTGGCTGGCGGCGAAGTTCCGCAACGGGCTCCTCGCCTTGGATTTTTGTCGTTGCCGTGAATAAATTTGCGCGTCGCGGCACATCACAGGTCTCCGCGTAGGCAGTTGCGACTGGCATTTGTGTGCATGCGAGCGGCGCGCCAGAAGACTACCTCGTGCAAAGAGAGCGAGTCCAACGGGTGCGCACGAGATGCACGATCGAACACCCGGCACATAGACAAAGCCGCAGAAACCTCCAGTGTAGCCTGTAACAGGCCGTCAGGGGGAAAGTGCTTTCAAGTGAGCACCCGATGAAGGCTGGCATGGCACACGTGGGGCTGATGTGGTCAGCACCATCCCGGCGACCTTTATCATCTCCCTCGTCGACCAGGACCGGTTCAGATAATCGTTACTTGGTGTTCAAGCCGTGAGCAGGAATCGAACCCGGTTCGCTGGGTTCCGAGCGCAGTGCGTTAACCATTACACCGCCCTCTCCCCAAAAGTCCCCCCCCCGCCCCGTGGCTCCTGGCCAATGGGTGCGTAGGGGCACAGCCCGACAGGGCGCCGTGCGGTACAAGCTGGAGTGGTGGGGGGGTCTTTGTCTCCAGTGCCGCTACGGTGGCCGTGAAAGCCCGTCACATTCTCCGATCTACGACTCAGCTGATGGGGAACTGGCACGCGTCCCGGCGGCGGCAGAACAGTTAGCCAAGTGGGTACTCGCTTCCTCCAACGGCTGCAAAGGCGGATTCGGGCTGCAGCAGAGCGCGGTGCCTTGCCGTTGGGCTAGGCCCCTTGCTGTCCAGATCGTGCGAACTAAACTAAAACTAAACTAATTTTTATTTTTCGATTTAAAGCTTTCATGACTGCAGGGATTCATCTTCTTGGTTCTTTTGGTAAAGTCACATAGAAGGGAAACAATAAAATAATAAAAATAAAACATAACAATTATTTTATTTCCATTCTACGTGACTTTACCGAAAGAACCAAGAAGATATTTTTTATTTGATCAGGTAAGGCCCCCCACTGAGCTATTTAGCTCTTTTTTCAGAAGCGACCTGGCCACAAATGATAGCTCAAGGAAGTGTCTTATCATGACGAAATGCATAGCAGCCAAATACTCGAAATGCATGTCGATTCTCAATGTGAAGGGAAAAACCGGAGGACCCGGAGAAAGATCCAAGCAGCTACAGGGAGAGAGACATGCAAACTACAAATATGCAGGTGTCAGGGTCAGGATATAACCCACGACCTCCCGTATACCATGCGAGGTAGTTAACATCTCGCCACCGTGATTCCACATAAAAGTCATCACACCCTACTGGCAGACTACAATGTCCACTTGCAGGCCAGGTGTTGAATCACCTCATGCCCACAGGGACAGCTGCCACTGGGTGTACCCTTTCAAATGCTTCAGATGAGATGGGTCATTAAAGCACTCAGATGCCCTTACACCAATTCAAAAATAAATCTGCATCATTAACCGCTGTATCATCGTTCCTCACATGACAAAGATTCGCCCCATATCGCCTTAACAGATAGTTGGGGCAAGTGCTGTCGAGTACCTATGAAGGCCGGCACAGCACATGAGGGGGGTGGGGTGGCCAACACCACGCCTGGCCGCCTTTCTCACCCTAGTGCCAATGTTTACACACCGCCACTAGCTACTCATGTGAGGCCGAGTTGACCTCGGAAAGGCCCAGTACCAGTTCAGATCATTGTTACCAGTGTTGGCCATGAGCGGGAATTGAACCTGTGGCCGCCAGGTCCGTAGCGCAGTGTAGCACTAACCGCGACTGCACGACTGCTTCTCCACACCGATCCTTACGTTTGCTCACACACAGGCACACAGACACTCGCGCATCTATTCCTGTTTCCGTGTCTCTTTCCCCGCAACGAGAGGCAGGGGCTGTAACCTGCAGACTCAATAAGGAAGTGGGGGGGGGGGGGGCAAGCGCACAATGCAACACATTAAGTGTGAGGAATTACCCTGCAGCTGCCATTTAGTGTAGGGGCACCGGTGCGGTGTTCACAAGTGCTGCGAATTCAGTAACGACGGATAAATCAGTCACCGAAATTCCGCTGAGCCCGGGCGATATTTTTTTTTGCGCGCGAGGCATTGCGAATCTGGAGATAACGCACCAGTTCTCCCTTTTGTTGGGTGCGTGTACGCAGGGGATGGAGAGATATAGTTTTTGTTGTGAAAATCACACCAAAGGTGCAACATTATGCACACTTGCGCACGCTCGCACAATCAGGCTTGATATGCTAATTGGGGTTCACTTGTCCTCAAATGAACGTGTACTTGCCAAATTGTGCAAACGATTGGCGGACGAGCGAGCAGAGAAAGCGATCGGATATGAGCCGCAATGCACCAGAATAATATTTTAAAAACGTCAACAGCTGATCGAGCTCACTTTTTTTTTCATGCAAACGCCGTGGCCGCAGAAATGGAAACCGGTCCATGTTTATTTGACCACCGCGTGGATCAGGCACGCGTACAAAATGTTCATGGCTGTGATTCGCTTGCGGAACAGAAGGAAGCAGGCGGGCCTGGAATTTTGGAATGGATCAGTGGCAGGGGGAGCTTGAGAGCCATCTCTGCTGCAGAAAATGCAGTTCAGCTGAAAATAAATAAATCATAAAACCAGAAGCCTCATTTTCTCAGTTTAATCGCACGACACCGATGTCATTAAACTGAGGAGGCTTCTGGTTTTATGATGTGAATGAATCCCAAATGTACACATTACATATATATATAAAAGTCAAAGTTGTGTGTGGGTTTGTGGGTGGGTTTGTGGCGGGGTTTGTGTGTGGTCGCGCACTTGGCTCTCCAACAGTGGGGTTACGTTAACAAAAGAAATAGCCAGGTACCACAACATAAGCCCCGTGGTGAGCAAGCGCTATTCCTTTTTCACATCCGTCAACGTTAAATTAGTTGAATTAGCGATTTAGTGCGCTTCTCATTTATTTATTTAAAACGCGTGCATGACCATACCAACTCACGCACCTTTGGTGAGGTGGACGGCCCATGCCAAGTCACACGCCTTCGGTGGGAATGAGGGGGTGTTAAAATAGCCAGGAATCACGCCAAAAGCCCCGCCGTGAGTAAGCGCCATTCCTTTTTCACATCCGTCAACTTTAAATTAGTTTAATTAGCGATTTAGGGCGATTTCTGCGTGCTTTCTTATTTATTTATTTATGACGCATGCACGACCATACCAACTTACGCGCCTTTGGTGGGGAGGACGGCCCATGCCAAGTTGCACACCTTCGGTGGGAGTGTGGGGGACATTTTCTTACGCGTTAAAAATCCTATACAAATACACTTAACGCTCAGGTAAATTCTTCACCGTCTCATGTCCCCCCCACCCCGGTGCGTGCAGTTATTACTACTATACAGTCGGTGATGCTACCACTAAAGGCCGTAGATATTACTGCAAAGCGGCCGGGGACATCGTGGCTGGGGGGGGGGTCAGGGGTAGCAGCCCAGCCCCAGCCTGCCAAGATGCCACCTCGGCCGGCTGGACAATCTAGGCGAGGCCGGATGCTCTGCACGGGACTAGGCCTCACCACGCCACTGTCAGGTGAGTACTTTGTGCTATAGAGTCGATCAATACTGCTATAGAGTCAGCATGTACTGCTGTAATGATAGCAGGTACCACCACAGTCGATATGCACTGCTGTAATCATAGCAGGTACCACCACAGTCGGTATGCATTGCTGTAATTATAGCAGGTACCACCACAGTATGCACTGCTGTAATCATAGCAGGTACCACCACAGTCAGTACGCACTGCTGTTAAGATTTTTAAGAGTAGTTTTGAAATATTTTTAAGACCCGGGCAACGCTGGGTACTTCCCGCTCGTAATAAATAAAGGAAGACAACCCGTGGCTAAACGTGGATTCCGGATATTCGAAATGCATTTTCCTCGGAATAATTTGCGGCTACAGTGCCATGTGCCAAGACCATGAGATCGACGTTGCAAGTCATGCCATCGCCTTGGCTGGTACAGGCGTATCCTTTAAAGCGCTGTATATATATTTTTTAAACCTAATTTTTTAGAAGACCTTTCAAAGTGTACAGTTTTAGAAAACTGGCTTATACGTCCCCCCTAACAGCAACGCGAATTTCGAAAATAGAGCCGAAATGCATTAATGCTTTTTACCTCGGACAGAAAGTGGTAAAAGTGTACATAGCCCGATCAGCATTCGTTGCACGACGAGGCGATACTAGTTCATTATTAAGGATGCCCGGGGGGAAGCATTTGCATTTCTACAGAGCTGAAACACGGTAGCCATTGGCTAAAACATTAGAGAGTAAATATTTATCAAAACATCCTGCAAACAGCCCAAGCGCCAGCGGAGCGGCGCGTGTTTCAGCTGTACACGCGTTTGCAGTTATGGCTCTATTGCTTTGTATTTTACCGGGTAAGGCCCACCTGAGCTGTATGGCTCTTTTTCAGAAGCGTCCTGGCTATCACTAATGAGAGCTCAACGAAATGGCTTATCATCGTGTGGAAATCTATAGCAGCCGAAAAAAATGCACGTCGATTCTAAAATATGGAGAAGACCCGGAGGACCCAAAGAAAAATCCACACGACCATGGGGAGAGCATGCAGTCCCCAAATATACCAGGCATTTGGGTCGGGATTGAACCCAGGACCCTCCTGTATACCAGGCGAAGTAGTTAACATCTCATCACTGTGGGGTTGGTAGTGTCAAAGTCGGTGTGCTGCGCTACAAACCCAGCTATCCGAGTTCGATTCCCGCTCACGGCCCAACACCAGTGATGACTATGTGAACCGATCCCGAGTACCTGGTGCAGTGTGTAAACATCACTACTTAGGAAGACAAAGGTGGCCGGGCGTGGTGCTGGCCACTCACCCCCTTGTGTGCCATGCCGGCTTTCATTAGGTGCTTGCTAACCGCACCTGCCCTCACAATCCGTTAAGGCTATGCGGGACATTTTTGTCTTTATAAGAGCAAGCATTCAGAGGTTTTTGCTGAAAAATAAACCCTGCCCTCCTTTTACACAAAGGAAGCTTTTACTATACATTGGCCATACACATGGACCGCGCGCATGCATGCACGCACGCACACACACATACATGCAAGAACGTGCGTGCGCGCGCACACACACACTACACAAAACACCTTTAACAACAAACGATCCAAAAACTGGAGCAAGCCTGCGAGCAGGCTCCGTATGTCCAGTTGCGGTAGGAAGCTGTGGTGGAACGATTTCGCCGATTACATCGATTGATATCCACGCTTAAGATCACGTGGCAAACATGGAATGGCACGTGCCAAACATGGAATGGCACGTGCCAAACGGTCCGTTTTGATGTTGTTGCAATTCGAGTGGTGCGAGATGGGTTCCGGGTGCTATGCTCACCACAATGTTAAAAACTTTTTTTTTTGCATCGCGGACCCTGAATCGGGACAACTCAAAGACGCTGCAAGACGTGGGTAATCATGAAGTGGAATCACTTGGTCCAACAATGTCTGAATCCTGATGTACCAACTTTGGTGAGGGACTGCCTTACCAAGGCAGTGCCTCACTGGTACATTCTACAAACAAAATGAAGGTACCCCTATGGGTTCTCCCTTATCACCACTGGAAGCGAATGTTTTCATGGAAAAATTTGGAACAGATGCCATCCTGACATCCACCCTACGTCCTTCCCTGTGGAAGAGATACGTAGATGACACTTTCGTCATCTGGCCACATGGCCAGCCAGCACTGAACCAGTTTTTCAACCACGTCAATTCCATACACCCATCCATCAAATTCACCATGGAAGTGGAAAATGATGGCAAGCTACCATTCCTGGATGTTTTGATCGAGAAGAGGCCTGATGGCTCGTTGGGACATTCCGTCTACAGGAAAGCCACCCACAAGGATGCCTATCTAAAGCCTGACCACCACCATCTGGCCCAGAAGAACTCCCTCATCAAAACACTACACCATAGGGCCCGCTGCATCTCCGACCAGCGCCACCAAGCCAGTGAACTGGAGCACGTACACCAAGCCCTCAAGATGAATGGATACTCAGACCGCACAATCCGCAAAGCTGCATCCCCAATCATGGGGAGACAACCATCTGAGGATCCAATCAAAACCATCACCTTGCCATACATAGCAGGTGTCACCAAAAATATTTCCAAAATCTTAAAAAACACAAGATCCAGGTCCGATTCAATACAGTACACAAAATCCGTAACATGCAATACCCTGGTGTCTACAAACGAAGTTGTATCTGCGGCAGCGGGTACATTGGGGAAATGAAACGACATGACTCGGACCATGTTTTTCGAACACAAGGCAGATTTGAAACACGGCAGAACCAATACCTCTGCAGTGGCTGATCATTGTTATAACGCAGTGGGCTCGCACGATGTTGTTTTTTCCGAGACCAAGGTACTCTGCAAACTTTCGGGCTACCATCAAAGATTTGTCCATGAAGCCATCCAGATATATAAACAGAGACAATTTCAACCGAGAAGATGGGTATAAGCTGAGCAATCATTGGAAGGACGTGATTAATCAAGCAAAGTCGTAACTTGCTGCCGTGCTTCCATTCTTCCCTGCCGTTTGACTGTTATCTCCGACTCTCTGAGTTGCATTGCCCTGTTGGGTGCCTCTGTATTAACGGGCTGGGGTCTCACTAACACGGTCACCTCTGCTCCCTTAGCCTCGATGTATCAATGGTTCTGGCTGTGTGATGGGCTGTGTGTCTCACTGGCGCGACCACCGTTACGGTGGTTCACTTGCGTGGACCCGCTTGCCTCTCACAGTGCAGTTGGCAGTGCCGCAGCTTGTGTTACACAGACTTCACATTAACTTGCTAATCCCCCTAATCTCCCTGCCTAATATCGCCCATCAACATAGTGCTAATCTCCCATTAACACTGCTGTGATGCGCATATGCGACAATACTCTTATGCGGCGACGGAAGTTCATTTCATGCTAATATCTCTCCATAATCTCTCTCTCTCCCTAATCTCCCCCATTAACACAACTGACATGCTTGCGTCCGGGGATGGAATTCCTTTCCAGCTCAGACCCCGCTTGCCTGTCCATCGCCACATAAATAACCTTGTAACAGCTCTCTCGCTGGTTCAGCAGTTCCACTGCTGGATTGTTTTGTCCACCTGAGGACGACCGCTTGTGTTGCGATCTACCTACGTGACTTTACTGAAAGAACCAAAGAGTTTGGAATCACTATTAACATCAGTGGTGACATCCGCACCAGCCCTCGACTTCCCCCCTCCTCACCACTCTCACAAACCCGCACCCGAGCCAACCGGCATGGCGGATTTTTGGTCAACCAAACCGCCCCCAACCCCCCCCTCCATAGATCGACATGGCGCAAGGGAAGCCCAACAACACCAAGGCAGTGGATTCACAAAAAGGCATCAGCCGAACATTATATTAGCAATTGTCATTTCAAGTGCGTGATGTTTCAGAGACAGGCGGGCAGGGCTGCGCGTTCTCGAAGCGTAGATGCTCCAGCCGCTCCCGGGACAATTTTTTAGAGCAACAATTCTCAGGGCCCACTTAATAAGACCACAGTAATTTGCACGTCCTTGCCAAACTGGCTTCGTCTGTCCTTCCAATCGCACGATCATTCAGGAACGGTATGCAAAATATAAAGCACATGCGCGCATACACGCACATTGCACGCGCATGCACGCAGCCCTGGGATTTTCATGAAGGACATTCTTCCAGCGACAGGTTCGTCCACTTTGGGGGCAGTGACAAGGCCGAGTGGAAAGCACATTCGCAGCCGCACGAGATGCCTCATGACCCGGCGGTCGCCCTGGTCAATTGCGGCTTCGTCACAGTGGATGCTAAGGATCCCGTGATGTTGTTTAAGAATGTGGGGGGGGGGGGAGAGGCCACGTGTTTTGTCGGCGCCAGGGTTCATATTTGCTTAATGTAAAATGACTCGCAAATTACCTCACTGGGTGAAAAAATAAATGGTGGAGAAACAGATATGCGACACGTCATCATTATATTCTCCACAACGATACTAATGATGATATCCTAGATTTGAAGCTTTCGTGACTGCAAGGATCCATACTCTTTGGTTCTATTCGGTAAAGTCACGTAGGTAAAAAATAAAATAACAAAATTCACGACGTTTCGGCCACAACACACACCTGATGAAGGCCACTTGTGTTGTGGCCGAAACGTCGTGATTTTTGTTATTTTATTTTTTACCTACGTGACTTTACCGAATAGAACCAAAGAGTAATGATGATATCGTTGCACTGAACCAGGAACCCCATAGCGTAGAGAGAATCCTTGCCTGTACGATTGTTTAAGTTCACCAGCAGTAATTCAGGTGAGCCCATAATTCGACTGTTTGGAATGCTGTTGAGATCATGCACTCCTACACGGCCGTGCGGGCTGATGGGCCGTGTAAGACGTACTTGTTTTATTTATGTGCAGAGACCGATATACGAAGGAGACGTGTCTGCTTATTGATTGTTGTTCATTGGGTTACACTACAAGGCAACATTGCTTCGCTCAGGTGAAACTATTGCAGACAAATCTTCATAGCACATCATCTTCCTGATAGCTTTGCACCACAAGAATGGCGCAAATACCAAATGTGCTCAGGATTTGACGACGTCAGTCAGTCAACATTGCCATTTAAAAATAAAATGGAACCAGACCTAAACAG
This sequence comes from Petromyzon marinus, assembly GCF_048934315.1. Taxonomy (NCBI): domain Eukaryota; kingdom Metazoa; phylum Chordata; class Hyperoartia; order Petromyzontiformes; family Petromyzontidae; genus Petromyzon; species Petromyzon marinus. The sequence goes on from NC_133707.1 coordinate 369,673, forward strand.
TGCGCACGGAAGCTTACTTGGAATTAGACTGAGACAGGAAAAGGGAGTACACTGATTAGAGAACACATGCACGTATTGACCCGAGTAAAAGTGTGCTTGGACAGGATGCGTCTACAGAAGGGATGATGGGCCTGCAGTCAAGAATAGACAGCAGTGGCAGCGAAAAGGAAGCAAAATGCTCTGACAGTACGCCCACCACAGAGACGGAGCAATGAAATGGGCTCGCGTGCCGAAGCCGGACGGATCATTGTATCGCAAGATTAAGAAAGACAGCCCTTCATCCAGCAGCGGAGATATCGCGGCCAACGACGGCAAATGACGAGTTGCCCTGCCACTTCGGACTTCCGCCGTTGGCGCCCCCTTCCCCGACCGAGTTGGAGCAGACGTCGCTCAGTCGGCAGAGCCAGGACGTCACCACCCCGTGGTGCGGGGCAACAACAAGATGCTGCGGCGGTGCTGGCGTGCGATGAATCAGCCGGCTTGCGGAGCACGAAGCACGGGGCACGGTGGCAGGCGGGAGACGGAATTGGTGCCGGTGAGCGGTGCGGCGCGGTCTCCGGACGCCAACATGTCACGCGGGCATCATCGGCTCGAGCAGCAGGCATCCCGTCAATGCGGCCCAGGGGTTGCGCGTATTGGTCAATTCAGGAGGTGTGTGCGCAGTCCGATTCGAGTGATCGCGCACACTGCATCCCCCTCCCACCGAAATCGAAGACAGGGATGCAGAGAGAGCATGCTACAGGTTGGTGAGGAGCACGATTCAAACAGTTGAGTGAGCCAAGGGGCAGGACGCGCCGTAGTGGCTAACGAGGGATGATTGCAGGCCGACGGTCAACAGCAGCGACAGCGACGAAATGGTGGCCAAATAATAGAACATGCGCAGCGGCGTGCCAAGGTTGGATTGTTACATCGCAGGCTCACGCAATGTGCTGGCGGGCGGATTGGGAGAAGCTTTCACCTCAGCCAGCAGTGGATTGAGCATGGCCGCCGCCGCTGCTGCCGACATTGTCCATTGGAACGAGCAGCGGAGGCGCCGCACATTTGTCCCGCGGAGGTGAAGCGCTGGATCGATTCTGACGGGGTTTTAACCATCGCCCGAGCGATTGAGTCGCCCCCCCCCCTCCTCCATCCCCCCCCACACCCCCCTAGACAAACCAGGCCAGAGATTACAACAACGTTCTCTGTCCAAACATTAGTGGCTGGGACGGCCCCACAGCAAACACGGGACACGAGCGGGGACACGAGCGGGGACATGAGCCAATTTTGCTCTTTCCTTCAGCACAAGGCACGAACGAACACCGGGCATGAGACGCGCTTAAAATCAGTCATAATCCACGATCGATCCACTGCTGGATTATTATTAAGGCGTCCCCAAGCCGTCGCCATCTCTTAGTCCCGCGATCCATCCGACAACACCTGCACGCGAGATTATTAAAAAAAAATCACTCCATCGCCGCGACGGATGGGAAACATTGAGAGGATTTCCCCTCCTTCGGCCTGCCCCTCTCAGATCGTGTCTCTACCACCGGCTATCGTCCACCGTCTCGCCACGGGCGCATCCTCATGCCCACACCCACCTCACTCTTCTTGATGGTCAAAATGATGTCGCCGGAGGTACGTTCTCTAATCCACACGCCTATCAGTGGCGTTAGGGTCGACGTTTCATCGATGCATGAAAAAACACCGGGTGTGCATCTACACCCGGGGTGGTTAACGAGGGCAGACGAATGAAAATTATGAAAATGGCAGAGGAGGAGAGAGCGCAGGGTGGTGGAGTGCTTTGTGAAACAAAAGTTGATGTTTTCTCGTTGTCTCGCGGCATTTGATTAATTTGAGGCTGCCCAACAACAACTCGGTTTTGCTCTTTTGCAAGTCTCGTCGGCAAAGTGTGACCGCGATGCCGCGATGGACGTCAAGGTGCGAGTCGGCAGGCAAACACGTGCAAATGAACAAAAAAAAGGGGACATCGAAAAAATGCATTTGCAGAAATTTATTGCGCCGATGTTTTAAAAAAAATCACGTCGAGACAACGCAACACCACACTGGCGAAACACCCCCGTCTTTAAAAAGCCACGTTCATTTGACCGTTGTGCCCAACGCGGATTACCAAAACGGGTGTTGCCAAAGGTCACATTTCCAAGAAATGCCGCTTCCTTCGCGGCCACCTGAGCGAGTGATCGAGCAAAGCTGTCCATGGTGAAAAAAAAAAAAACCACATGTACATTGTACAAGGGGAAAGCGGACGTCAACAGCCGGTCGGGTTGCACGTAGCACGGCGGCAGGAATGGTGCCTGCGGGCGGTGCTGGCGCTTGTCACGTTCCTGGCCGAGGAGCGCACTCCACCCCACTCTCAACATGCGTGCGTTGGGGGGGGGGGGATCTCTGTCACCCCGCACAGTCGCACCGCGCGCGAGCCCTCCACGGGAGCTCAAGTCGCACAGCTGCTTCAAGCGCGGCAATGCTCAGCCACAATAACGACGACGAATAATAAAACAGCGACATTTACTCTAGCACTGCAATAACAATAACCTGGCACCGAGAAGACACCACCAGCAACCCCCCACACACCCCGCCACCTGAGCTGCAATGCGGAGAAAGTGCACGGCAGGGAGGACATTCGAACTCAAATTAAATTAAATATGCAAACATGGGGACGACGAGAGTTAGCGTCGTTGTCGTCATCATCAAAGCGAGTTAAGGAAAGGCTCCGGCTCGGTTTTTTCCTCCCTCCTCCCACCCTCCAACAGATTGTCACCCCATTAATAAGAAATGTATTATTAATGAGCCTTATAATGAAGTCAATTCTCGCGTCGCCAAGACTTGCAAAAACACAAAACACACAACACACACGGGCTCGGCAGAGCCGGCGCGAGAGCCTCTGGGCGACGATTCATCGGCCCGGCCCGGCCGGCTTGACACTTTTAATCAAGAGCGAGGATCGACGCTCACGTTGGTCGCCACCACCACCACCACTCGGGTCGGTTGAGCCCCCCCCTCCACCGAAGTATTCTGCACGCAATGTGCGTTCACAGAATTCACACTGCAAATGCACCTCACAGAACGCACCCCGGACCCTCGTCAAGATTCTGGAAGCCAAAGCTCAGCAGGAGGGGGTGGGGGGGTTGAGCCTGGACACCGCTTAGAACGGCAGCCACCGCACGCACAGCGAGTCGCGCGGGGCGATGCGGTCGGGCACAGCAGAGTGGGCGGTGCGGCTAACTCGATCGTAGCGCCGCGTTCCTATGGCTCCCCCTCCCAACCCCCCCCTACAATCTTTGCTCCCTGCCTTCAGCGTGCGCTGGGGCAAGAGTTTGCCGGATGTCTGCTGCGGTTCATAACGGCCGTGCCACGGCACCGAGCCAGGGCCACCGATGTCCTCGGGCCCTGCGTCGCGGGGCACGTGCGCAGGGGAGGCACGTGGCAATCCACCACGGCCTTGTGGTGCAACGCAACACTCGTCAACATCGTCGCGGGCTTAACAAGACGTTTACTACAACGACTACAACAACAGGTGACGTGTCGGGCAAGTGGCCCTTCTTCGACAAGTATGCAATTTGATCGCTCCCACGATTTGAATCTTGAAGATCGGTGAAGCGGTTACAGTTAGGTCGGTTGTTTCGCTCCAGCACACGACAGGGAACCGAAAGCCAACCATAAAAAGGAGAAGCCCCACAAAATATAAAAAAAACCCAACATGTGGCCACACGAGCATAGGCGGTGGAAGGGCTCTGTCAACGCTAGACGGAGGACGCGGCCTCTTGCGAAGAAGGGGACCCGAGTTGGTCAAAATCCAATTAACGAAATCAAGGGGGAGACCCTCTCCATCCCGGTCTCCTCTCCAAGCCCGGCCAGCAGCGGCGCAATCTGATCACATGAGCAACGCGGAGCGTGAATTAAGTCTGCGCTGCTAAAGCCACGCCTTCTCGAGACTGCAGGCGACACTACAGATGCGTGCAAGTGCAGCTTGTGGAAATGGGAAGGTAAATGGAAGACGAAACGTGCTTCTGGATGCAAAGCGAAGCCTCGTGTTTATGAGATGGCGCAGCGAGGGAGCTAAGGCAGGTTTGTGCCAGGGGAAAGGAGTTATTTCATCCAGCAGTTGATAATGAAATTGTGAAACTAGGAGATGGCACTGCTTCTGCTGTTGCGTTCGATGTAACGACGATGATGACACACATGATAATGGAGGTTAGGATAAATCTTACACGATGATGATAATCACACGACGACTAGTCAATGAAGATTATTATTGTAACATTATGAATACAACGTGACGATAATGCCGATGATAAACAATAGTGCGACGGTGATGATACCAAACATTATTGTAACAATAACTGTAATTCTGCGATTATGATGATTGTGGTGGTGGTGGTGTCGATAATGAACGACTGGTGACATTGAATACTAAATGACGATGACAAAATCTTGCTGGCGATAGCGCCAAATATTATGACGGAGACGACCGTTTAAAGATAATAACAATGACAATTGCATATGTGCAAACATTCCGCCGAACAGGTCCGCTATATTTCGTCCCAACCTGACGATTACGACGGGTGTGGAGACGATCGGCCAAGGCGGGACTCGACGGTTCTCGTCGATGCTGCCCATCAACCGAATCGAGTGGACGAGGGGGAGGGGGAGAGGGTCTCTCGCACACGGCTGGCGTAGTGGCCTCTTGCCATTCGTGCCAAAAAGCGTGGACCCACAGCGATCAATTTCTGGAGCGAACAGGAAATAATGAAATGAAATGAAACGGAAAAAACCCAGCCGCCCACCTCCCTCTCTCCCCCCCACCGCGTGCCCGGCTGCACGGCGTGCAGCGGCCTGACCCAGATATCACAACTGCAGCTCCTGCACCGAGGCTCCCCCCGGGGATCTGATGTTCTCTGCGTCACAACCGCTGCTGCACCGCTCGCTGGCACGGTGGGAGGGGGGCGGGATAGGGACCACAGGGGAGGGGACGGGGGGGACGGGGAGTCCGTTCAAAAACCACGGGTGGAGTCGGTTGAAAACGCGGCCACTGTGAACTCCATTGAATCCGTATCGCTTTCGACCATTGCTCCATCTTCTTGGCTTTGTCTCCGTGTGTAACTCCTCTATTAACAACCACCTCCCCCCACTATCTTGCATCACACCAACCCCTCTTTCCTTCACCTCCCCAGCTCTGTGCCTCCGTCTTGCCCTCCCCCCACGTCTCTCAGTTCCACTGGCCTCATTACAGGTGCATGCTGGGTTATTATCGCGGGTACGAGGTGGTGGTGGTGGTTTGCAGCCTGTGACACGAAATCCAATCGACACCGGAGTTTGGTTCCCGGTCACGGCTAACATCGGTGGCAAGTGACATCTTCACCAATCCCGCACTGAGCAGCGTGGTGAAATATGGTAAAATGCGTGGGCGATGAGGTCACCCACAAGTTGATTGACAAAGCCGTCTTGAATAATTTTAAATGATTACTGGATTATGGTACTGAACAGGGGACACGCGTCCCCTCTCCCCGCGTCTCCCCAACTCCTGAGACGGCAGGGGGGGGGGGGCACGCATGCGGACATGGTAGAGATGAGAGAGATAGAGGGGGATCTGTATTGATGTCGTCATAAGCCCAGGCCCGGGAGACGAACACAAGCGAACACTGCTTGCGAAGGCAACACAAGAAATATATTGAAATAAATACTGCATTGATTTTTTTGGCAAGCGCACTCGATAAAGGTACAGCCATCAAAGCAATCACCACGTGCGCTCGTCAATTCAAGCAAAATGTACTGCACTTTATTTAACCAAGTAGAAAGCTCGGTGAAAGTCATCACATCAGCATCGATCTATCCACTGCTGGTTGAAGGCCTCCCTAAGATTTAGCCATTTCACATGTTCTCAAAGTCAATGTCACCGCTGTTAATTTTGTCTGAGAATTTGACCGAAATTGTCATCGCACGCAATTTGCGATCCGGACTGTGGACCCCACACACACCGCTGGATATTTCACATCAGATTCACGAATCGGGGGCGAACTTGGGCAATTCCCCGAATAAACGCAACGGCGTGTCGAGAAGCGTGAAGAGGTCAAGGAGTGAAATGATACTGAGAGACAGAAAGGGAGAAAAAAATACGCACGTTAAACGACATCATCCAAACTATTAAGAGAAGTAAATGCGTTTAGGAATGTAACGCGTCCGAGATGACGTCCACCTAGGAGCTGGAACGATTAAAATAATTTCATGGTGCAGGTTCTGGGATGGATTGTGAGACATTGCACGTTCGTGAAAAGGTGGCGGCAGCATTGGCAGGCCTTAATCCAGCAGTGGACTGATCATGGCTAGTGATGATGATACAAAATTAAGAGATGACAGGAGATGGGAATCCAACTGTCCAAAGTGCGCAAATTCAGAGCAGATGGCCATGCCAGGTCGAGGCTACCAAGCCGCCGCCTGCTGAAGGTTGACCAAATCTGGATTTGCAATGTGTTAAATAAATAATATTTTTGGAAAGCGATTGCATTCAGTGGCTCTGCAGACGTCTCTCTTGCGAGACTCTGCAACGGTCCATCTGTCCCAGCCTCACGCTGCTGCAGTCTCACGCTCGGCTGCTGTGTCGTAGCCGCAGTCTTATCGCTGGGCCGACGCACTCGCTACAAAGTGGCCAATTAAAATGGAATCCCACGCGCATATTGCTGCAGGGTGCATTGCCCACAATACGTTTCCCATCCTGGGGGCATCCACCAACCCCCTGGTCGCCTCAGCACCGCGGGCAGATTAACAGCTACACGCCTGTGCACTGCCTCAGTGGATTTCTAGCCACCTGGAGTGATTATCTCTGATAATTTGCAATGAGCTGACCTTTCTTGGTTAACCCCGTCCCCTCCATGCCTCCATGCGAGCCCAGCTATGCACCGCTCCACAGAGACGCATACAGAGAGACTCTCCCCTCCGTACAGAGACAACACGAAGCTCCCCCGTGTAGTCTAAACAGACTATTGTGGGGCAAGTGCTGTTCGCGAGAACTTTTATGAAGGTCGGCACTGTACACCGAGGGGGTGGGGTGGCCAGCACCACGCCCGACCGCCTTTGTCTCCCCAGTGGCAAAGTTTACACACTGCACCAGGTACTAATTTGAGGCCGAGTTGAACTAGGCAAGGCCCAGGACCGGTTCAGATAGCCATCACCGGGCGGGAATCTAACACGGGTCGCCGGGTTCATTTCGCAGCGCACGAACCGCCGCACTATACCTCCCCGCAGAGAGACACGCACAGAGGCCCACTCTCTCCAAACTCTGAGCGTTGATCAGTGGACAGACCCTGCCCTTGCCCACCTCGCTCGAAGGAAAGTCAAGCGGTGATCGGAGCATTCCTGCACGGGACGCCCGCCCTTCCGTTCTGGAAAGCTGCTCACAGCACCCCCCACCCAAACACGCTTGGGGTGCCGCGGTGGTGAGATGTTAACTGCCTCACCTGGTATGCAGGAAGGCGGCGTGGCTTCGATCCCGACCCTGACATCTGTATAATTGGAGTTTGCATGTTTCTCCCCGAAGTCACATGGATTTCTCTCTGGGTTATCCGGTTTTTCCCTCCACATTTAGAAACATGTGTTTAAGAGTAGTTGGCTGCTGGAAATTTCCACGTGATAAGCCACTTCGTTGAGTTTTCATTTGCGGCCAGGCGGCTTCTGAAAAAGAGCTATATAGCTCACTGGGCCTTACCCTCGTAAAATAACATTTTTTTGCTTAGTTATAACTTCCTTATGAATGCCCTGGGGCTGTCTAAAGGTAGCTCGTGTCAGCGATGAAGGAGACAAATTACTGGTAAAAAATATATATATAGAACAATAATAATGTATCATTGTTCAAAACCGCTGACATTGGTGCTTTTATTTGTTGCTTCTCTTAGTCAGCGGGGGCGACGTGCAACTCGCGCCGGGTTTAGCCGTCAAGTTTTATCCCGGGCAGCCTAATCCTATAATCCAAGAAGCCTCTGCAGTGCGGCAGTCACCCTCTGCAACATCCCATGAGCGCAGACTCCCTCCACTGCCTGTGTTGTACCGCCACAGTCACACGCACGTGCATGCATGCATGCACAGACACAAACGCGTGCACGCGCAGACGCGTGCGGTGATGCACGCGCAGCTGCGCAGCGGTGCAAAAGTACCACCCCCCTTTGCCCTCCCGTGCAGCCGCGTCCCCCCCCCCCCCGCTACGAGCTCCCAAATCCGCCCTGGAGACAATCCGCCACCGTCATTTGCATGGGCGATCATCCCCCGGCAAGGCATTCGTGTGCTGCCGTGTTTAGTCGGTTGGTCGGGTGGTCGGGTGGGTCTGAGGTCAGAGGCGATCGCAACCTTGGCCAGTTTGCACAAAACTGATGGTTCAATTGCTGCAATAGGGACACGTCTGCGTGGTGCTGTTCCAGTTGTCATCAACCATCCTTGCAGCGTGCGCTCCGCTGCAAGGATGCACGTATTTCAACAAAGCTGTGAGGTCATAAAATATTAAAGACAGCCAATCCATGTGACCACATTCTACCAGGTCTGCATTGCACAAGGAACGCATTAATGAGTGTCAAAAAAAAATAAGGGATTCTAGTCGGCTAATGAAAGGACAACACCGTACATTCATTGATGTGTGTTTTACCGTCTCACCACCAGCAGAACAGAGCCAAATGGTACCCCCGGCAATAAACTGCTATTCATAAAGCAATGAATTTGTTCAAATTGTCAATTAATTGGTGGAAATAATTGCCCCTCGATGTGCAATTGCAGGACGCTGGTTGCACGAGCGGTGGGGGGGGCGCCGTGAGCAGGCGCAAGCTGCGGCACCGTTGTCAGGTGGGGTTTCTTTTTTTTTTCATGCGGATTGCGTTATCAGCGGCGGCACGCCACACGATGATGGATCAGTTCAGATCTCTCGCAGAGCCAGTGCAACACAGAAGCGGACGTCACAACTACCTCCCGAGATCCCTTTTGGTCCACACGGTCGAGCGCAGATAATTTGGTCGCCCACTCTGCATTACTAAACTAAACTATTTTTTTTATTTTACCAGAGAAGGCCCACTGAGCTATAGTGCTCTTTTTCAGAAGCGACCTGGCCAATTCAACGAGGTGGCTTGTCATGTGTAAATGTATAGCAGCCAAATGCTCTAAATGAATGTTTCTAAATGTGGAGGGGGAAACCCGGAGGCCCCAGACAGAAATGCACGCGATCAGGGGGAGAACATGCAAACTCCAAATATACAGGTGTCAGGGTCGGGATCGAACCCACGACCTCCTGTATACCAGGCGAGGTAGTTAACACCCTGCCACTGTGGCGCTCCTTATAGTGGTAAGGTTAGTTGCAAGGCAGTGAAAAGGAATTTTAAAAATTCTAAACTGGTATGCAACCAAAAAAATGTAAGTGCATAAAAAAATTCAGATGGGGTTTTTTTTGTATGTGCAGTCATTTATGATTTGCCTAAGACCATCAACTCACTACACTTGAGAATGCGCTTTAATTACAGGTGTCTGGAACCTGGATTTAAAGCTCAGCATCTCAGTGGTGTTGGCTCAGCACTCTGGCTACCAGATGCTTTTACTCCAGGTCTAGATCACACCGTGCAAGAACAAAGACAACAGACTGTTGGGGCAAGTTCTGTTTGCGAGCACCGATGAAGGCCGTCAAGGCACACGAGGGGGTGGGTGGCCAAGACCGCCCCGGCCGCCTTTGTCTCCCCAGCACTGATGTTTACACATTACACTAGATACTCAGTTGAGGCCGAGTCGACCTCGGGAAGGCCCAGGACCGGTTTGAATATTCGCTATCACTGTTATTGGTCCGTAAGCAGGAATCAAACTCTGACAACCAGGGTTCTTAGCGCAGCGCGTGACCCGCTACATTACCGCACACACGCATGCATAAAACACACACGTCCATCACTCGGCATTTGTGCTGGTTTAAATCCAATTCAGTGTCCTCCCTCTCGATGCACGGGAGCTCGTTGACATTCATTACCTCCTCTTCCAAAAGAAGGCCTGGCAAAACAGGATTTAAGTGGGGATCGTTGTTATGATTGGGAGTTGGTCGAATGTCCTTTTTGGAGTGCTTCTGAGAAATAAATTAACTTTTACCACACGAGGCTTTCAGAATTAAATAAAAATAACCTTTTAACATGTTTACTATAATACACAAAAACATGACGGCCTCTTTGTTAATCCACTGTTGGATGATAGCCTCCCCACGCTGTGCGAATCACGGGAGTTATTTTGAGCATACTTCACCAGCCTGGTCATTGTGGGGAGCGTAGAAGTACAGTACAACGATGGCGGGCTCAAATATCGCTCGAGCATGGATGTTGTACACGGTCTCACAATCGAACAAAGTTGGCTGGGTTCCTATAAAGTGTGCTAACCACTGCACACAAGTAGTCCACCTCAACCGCAATAAAAATGCTGAAGTTTAGAAAACTGGATACGACACCAATGCACAGCAGTATCGTGCACTTACAAAATATATCACAGGATATGCAATGTTGGCTGCGTGCCTTAGATGCAGAGGAAACACTGGTACATGGTCGTGGGCTAGCGATCACACCTGCTGCTCGCACCCGATCCACTTTGCATGTGAGCTACTGTGTCGTTTCTGCAGACGACCGCTGGTGCATGCAGAGCACCACGATGGCACCATATTAACTACCTCACCCTGTATAGAGGAGGTCGTGGGTTCAATCCAGACCCTCAAGCCTGCATATTTGGAGTTTGCATGTTCTCCCCGAAATCGCATGGATTTTTCGCCGGGTACTCTGGTTTTTCCCTCCACATTTAGAATTGTGCGTTCAGAGTATTCGGTTGCTATAAATGTGCACGTGATGATAAGCCACTTCGTTGATATGTGGCCAGGTCGCTTCTGGAAACGAGCTATATCGCTCAGTGGGCCTTACCTGGAAATATATTTTAAAAATACATGGAATTACCAGAGCAGACCCCTCTGCACAAAACCACTGTTAAACATCCTCTAATGGCAAGGGTGCAGTGTTGTATGGGCGACAATCACTTTCATAACGGAACCACACACGCGCACGAATACACATCCCAGGAGCTTCTGCTGCGGTGCATTGATTAGCACACTGGACTTGTAATCCAGTGGCCGCAGGTTCAATTTTATCGCCAGGTATGTCAGCTGAAATAATGGCCCAAGTTTCTCACAACCTCTCCGCCTCTGTCCACTCAGCGGTATTAATGGGTCAAGCTGCAGTTGGTAGATCGGCATGTGCCATGTGGCGGGGTAAAGGGTGGGTAGTCATCTCTTCAAAGTTGCCTGCCTAGCGTGGAAGAGCAGGCCAACTACCCTACATCAGAGGGACTTCTCTTGGGGCTCCCTCTGATGGAGGCCATTCCGCCAGCAAATGGTGCGAGCAATGACATTGTAGGGCTGCACCTTTACCTGTTTTGCATGCACATCCCAAACACACACGCTTGCACACACGCTTGCACACTCGCTTGCGCATGCCCGCGTGCATGCCCGCACACGCAGCTGCACCTCGGGCGGAGAGTTTCTTGGTGTTGATAATCTTGGCGGCAAAGTCCTGACCGGTGGCGACCTTCACACATTTGCGCACGATGGAGAAGGCGCCCCTGGGAAAGGGAAAAAAAACAAAAGCGGTTGTGAATGAAAAAATTCAAGACCGGCGGCTAGAAATGTATGTTGAACTTCTTTGGCGCCGTATGGAGAATGTGGGAGACAAACTCGCGCCTGTGTACAATACCACGCACTGCAGTCACCAAGTCATCACCCCCCCGCCCACCGTTTCTCTGACCAGTTAAACATCACAATGCCACCATTTATGGGCATCGTGCAAACCGTATGCACCGAGCGATTGAATGTGCGATGATCAATTTTACAGTCATTCGATCTAGCCCCAAACTTGTGTTTTGATGAAAACGAATCTCCATCCGTGTGATGCACACCGCATGCAAGTGCAAGCGAAAAATTCCAAAACGGTAAAAGTTCGTTTAGTTTAAAAAAGATGTTTACACAGCCACGTCACGAGACCACGAGAGGTGGCGGCCGCTTTCGAGGCCTTCATCCAGCAGTGGATCGAGCATGGCAAAGATGGTGACGATTCGGAGAGGTAAATAAATATATTTGAATTTTTTACATATATCGAGAAGGGGACGTTTGTAAACTTAAAAAGTATTTTACCAGGCAAGACCCACTGAGCTATATAGCTCTTTTTCAGAAGCAACCCAGCCACAGATGATAGCTCAACAAAGTGGCTCGTCTTGTGGAAATTTAAAGCAGCAAAATACTCGAACTACATGTCGATTCCGAATGTGGAGAGAAAAACTGGAAGACCCAGAGAAAAATCCACATGACCACGTTGGAGAACATGCAAACTCCAAATTTAAAGGTGTCACGGGCGTGGATCGAACCCACGACCTCCTGCGTACCAGGCGAGGGAGTTAACATCTCGCCACCATGGCGCCATGTATCGTGGAATGAGATACAGTCGATAGACTTGGAAGGACGGGGGACAGATATTTTGGCAAAGATCAAAAAGACGTGCGGTGCTCGTGGCTTTCGTTTGGGGCACACGCAGGGCGTTTGTGCAGGCACACGCCGTGACGAGAGCAGCGAGCCCCACTACACCGTGTGCAGAATGGAGAGGTACGCGGAATAAGCGCACGTACATTCACTATGCACACACACACACACGTGCTTACATATACATACACACGCATTGTGTATGTATATGTAAGCACGTGTGGCAGGCAAAGCGAGCGTTGAGCGCACAAGCAAACCAAAGCCGCTGTGTCGATAAGATAAAAGGCGTGGAGGACCGTGAATGGCAAGGGGGTTGTTGGCCTGGGCTGCAAGGTAGCCGGGAGAGATGGTAATACAGCACAGCAGTGGATTATTGAAGCCGTCGGTGCAGAGCATTTAAGAGTTAGTCATTTGTATGCATAGCGGGGGTTTCCTCCAGGTTTGTTGGCGTCCTCCCCGCACAAATCCAAACCTCTCGCGAATACAATTAGCCAAACATTCCAATGTAGCAAGGACTCTCGTGAAAAATTAATCTGAAAGCTCACCGAGGCTTTCCTGTATATATATAGGCCACCGTTATATATTTATTTGTTTACTACGGCTGAATAAAGAAGGTGAACAGAGAAAGACGGATAAAGCAGGCTAGGACAAGGATACATGGGAATGTTTGCAGATACAAAGGTTGATAAGGGGGGAAGAAAGGTGTGGCGGACAGGTATGCATGTGTGTGTGTGCACGTGATCAACGGGCAGTCAACAGGTGAAACCGGCAGGTCTAGGCAGATAAAGGCAGATAAAGGGACGAGGAATGCACAGCAGGCACGCAGGGAGAGAAGCAAGGAGGCCAAGCACACACATACGACACGCAGTGTAGGTATACGAGGGCAGGTAGGGCATCCCTGTGTGCGTGCGTGTTCAAGCGCACCATCGATTGTTAGCGGAGGGAACCTGGTACGCAATAAGGTAACCCGGTAGGCCGGTAAGGAGGTTGGTATGCAGGCAGGTGCAAAGGTAGCATAGGCAGGAAGGAAGGACAGGCAGCTAGGTAGTCAAGAAGGTAGGCAGATAGGCACGTGCAGAAGCGATGGGTTGAGCGCGAGAGTGAGCGTGGTGGGTGGGTGGGTGGCAGCCGACACGGAGCGTGGTTGGTGGGTGGCAGCAGGCACGGAGCGTGGTGGGTGGGTGAGTGGCAGCCGACACGGAGCGTGGTGGGTGGGTGGGTGGGTGGCAGCCGGCACGAAGCGTGGTGGGTGGGTGAGTGGCAGCCGGCACAGAGCGTGGTGGGTGGGTGGCAGCCGGCACGGAGCGTGGTGGGTGGGTGGCAGCCGGCACGGAGCGTGGTAGGTGGGTGGCAGCCGAAACGGAGCGTGGTGGGTGGGTGGCAGCCGGCACGGAGCGTGGTGGGTGGGTGGCAGCCGAAACGAAGCGTGGTGGGTGGGTGGGTGGCAGCCGGCACGGAGCGTGGTGGGTGGGTGGGTGGCTGCCGGCACGGAGCGTGGTGGGTGGGTGGCAGCCGGAACGGAGCGTGGTGGGTGGGTGGCAGCCGGAACGGAGCGCAGTGGCAGCCGGAACGGAGCGTGGTGGGTGGGTGGCAGCCGGCACGGTGCTGCTTTGTGGACGTCGTGCGCGCGGGTGGTGAATGACTCGCAACGGTACTGACCGATTCATGGGCGTGGGGGCGTCACACTGCTGGCATGAGTGAGGCGCGCGCAGAGAGACGCAAGCACAGACAGAGACGCAAGCACAGAGAGAGAGAGACACGCACAGGCACGTGGAGGAGACCGGAACGACGACAATCCCCGTCCCCCGTCTGCGGAAACGCACGTGGAGGCACGACAATGTCATCTATTTTCAAGTTAAGGGGTGAACGCTGGCGGAGTGGTTATCGCACTGCGATTATGAACCCGGCTAAAACAACGAACACGACCAATTCGGCATGGGGGGAAGGTGGCTTCAACCAGCAGTGGATAAGCAAAGGGCTGTTCAGGTGCATGACCATACTTCACCACGCTGGTAAGTGACTGGGCTGATGCACGCGGGGAGTGTGAGCGTGGAAGCACAGAAAGTCGGCTCACAACAACGGATATCGCTGCACTGCGGCTCCGTTGCCAAGCACGCATCCTATAACACCTGTTATGCACGGTGGTCGCCCATCCAAGCACAATCCGTGGTGTGTGTGCGTGCTTGCAGCTGGGTGCGAGGAGCAGTAGTGCAGCAGCTAGCGCGCCTGCGCTTCGAACCCGGCGATCCCGAGTTCGATTCCCGATTATCAGAACCGGTCCTGGGTCTCGCCACGGTCGAACTCGGCGAGACAAAGGCGGCCGGGCGTGGCGCTGTTCCACCGCAAACCCCCTCGTGTACCGCTGTGCCTTCAAAGGTTTTTGCTACTCGCTCATAGCAACTCGCCCCCCCAACCACCCAACAGTCTGATCAAGTCTACACGGTCGGGGGTGCGGCGGGGGGGGAGGGTATCTTAGTCTTGTTCTCATGCGGGTTTACTCACTTGCCCAGCTCCTCCATCAAGGTGTACTCGTCCGAGAATCGCGTGCACGTCGGCGGGATGGCCATTGTGTGACCTTCTGCTGCTGCTGCTGGTGGCGGTGGTGGTTGACGTTCGTGTTTCCTCCGCCTGCTCCTGGGGTTCGGGTTCTGCTCCCTGCGTCGCTTCAGCAGCGAGTGCCGCTCTCGCGTCATCCGCTCGCTCTTTAAAGGGCCGCGGAATCCTCGCCTCCCATTGGTTCATATTCGCAAAGGGTAGGTGGGCGTGGTGGGTTTACGTTTAAAGAAAAACATTAATTAGGACAGTGTTCTGCTGGAGCCATATCAGAATCCGAATATTTATTGATACAGTGCTGGGGGAATCCGATGAGCTATAAAGCTCTTTTTCACGGATGTCCAGTAAGAGAGATGAGCAGGTGAGGGGTGTTTTATGTTTACTTCTGAGATGGGTGTGGGGTTTGCATAAATATTAACGAGTTGAACGGAGCTTCTTGTAAATATTATTATAATAGTATTACTGTATTACTAAATGAGCTTGGGTACACTGTATGTATAAATGAGTCGTGAAAATTGTCATCATCACCGCACAATCCAGTGGAAAGTCGTACTTAAGATAGAACTAACTATCCGTGATCCGGAAGGCTTGGTGGATCAAGGGTTGGTGGATCAGGCAAATATTTTTGTAGAACCTCCCAAACCACCTTGGCGGCGAGGTATCCAGGAGTTGGCAGTACATCAAGTGAATTAACTTCATGAATTATTAATTGTTGCGATGTTAGAACGATTGGAACTGAGCATTGTGTAGGGAGGTTGGAACATACAAATAGACATGACCGCCCCCTGGTGTTATCAGAGGCGACGTCTCTCAATTGAAGCTCAAACCAATTGAGCTGAGGACAGGCGCTTTAAATACAGGGAAAAGATAACTTCATCGGTACCTGGTGATTTCTAAAGACCCTCTTACTTTCTTCCTAAAAGGTGATTGCATACGGAACTGTGAAAGTGGCGAATCCAAACCTTACAAAGGAAGCGTGATAGAATATTGAACAAGGGTGTTGAGATGGGAGACATGGAGACTCATATTCTTTAGTTCTTTCGGTAAAGTCATGTAGATAGAAAAAATTATAATTAAAATAAAGTGAATAAAAATATATTAAAACCACTTATGTAGACTGTAGCCTGGTTCTAAATCGGAGTGAGTGTACTGGCAGTCTATCATGAAGACTGTAGCCTGGTTTTGAAGCTGGTGCGTGTCTTCTGGCAGTCTCTAATGTAGACCGTAGCCTGGTTCTAACCTGAATAAAATAAAATAAACAGAATAAAAAGCAAATACAATTTTTAAACAAAAACCACGACGTTTCGATCGCAACACAAGTGATCGTCATCAGGAAAAGGGGGGTTAGCCTCTAAAGGCAAACTGTTTATAAAGCTTTAGAGATGGGCGTAGCCCAAGTGTATCAGCAGCATGGGTGAGGCAGCTAATGTTCATGTAGGAAACAACAAAGCAGTTAGTGGGTCTCCACTAAAAGGGCCTCCTCCAGGCAATCATTGCACCTTGCTCCACACACCCACACTGCTGACGGTGGAGGTTGACAAGAAAACACAAATCAAGTCATGACCCAAAGTGGTTGATGACATCTTTCCAATGATTGCTGAGTTCATAACCATCCTCTCGGTTGAAAATGTGTCTGTGTCTGTATATATGGATGGCTTCATGAACGAATCTTTGTTGATAGCCAGTAGGCTTGCAAAGTACCATCGTCTTAGAGAAATCAATTTCGTGTGAGCCATCCGCATTAAAATAATGATCAGCCACGGCAGAAGTATTGGTCCTACCGTGTTTCAAATCTGCCTTATGCTCACGACCATGGCCCGAGACATGTCGCTTAGTTTCCCCAATGTAACTGCTGCCGCAGATACAGCTTAGTTTGTAGATGTCGGGATATTGCGTGTCAGGAATCTTGTCCTTCACAGATGGGATCACATCACGAATTTTATGTACCATGCTAAATCGAACCTGGATCTTGTGTTTGTTCATGATTTTGGAAATATGTTTGGTTACCCCTGCTATGTATGGCAAGGTGATGGTTTTCATTGGATCCTCAGATGGCTCCTTCCTCACGGTTGGGTGATGGCTTTGCGGATTGTTTTGTTGCCATAAAAAAGGGGAAAACCTATTCTCATATTTTGGTACTGGCAAAGGAGGTCCCATGATGACTAATCATCCCTCTGTTTCAATTGAGATAACTCAAAACGCTCATACAGTGAGGGAAAAAAGTATTTGATCCCCTGCTGATTTTGTACGTTTGCCCACTGACAAAGAAATGATCAGTCTATAATTTTAATGGTAGGTTTATTTGAACAGTGAGAGACAGAATAACAACAACAAAATCCGGAAAACGCATGTCAAAAATGTTATAAATTGATTTGCATTTTAATGAGGGAAATAAGTATTTGACCCCTCTGCAAAACATGACTTAGTGCTTGGTGGTAAAAACCTTGTTGGCAATCACAGAGGTCAGACGTTTCTTGTAGTTGGCCACCAGGTTTGCACACATCTCAGGAGGGATTTTGTCCCACTCCTCTCTGCAGATCTTTTCCAAGTCATTAAGGTTTCGAGGCTGACGTTTCGCAGCTCGAACCTTCAGCTCCCTCCACAGATTTTCTATGGGATTAAGGTCTGGAGCCTGGCTAGGCCACTCCAGGACCTTAATGTGCTTCTTCTTGAGCCACTCCTTTGTTGCCTTGGCCGTGTGTTTTGGGTCATTGTCATGCTGAAATACCCATCCACGACCCATTTTCAATGCCCTGGCTGTGGGAAGGAGGTTCTCACCCAAGATTTGACGGTACATGGCCCCGTCCATCGTCCCTTTGATGCAGTGAAGTTGTCCTGTCCCCTTAGCAGAAAAACACCCCCAAATCATAATGTTTCCACCTCCATGTTTGATGGTGGGGATGGTGTTCTTGGGGTCATAGGCAGCATTCCTCCTCCTCCAAACACGGCGAGTTTAGTTGATGCCAAAGAGCTCCATTTTGGTCTCATCTGACCACAACACTTTCACCCAGTTGTCCTCTGAATCATTCAGATGTTTATTGGCAAACTTCAGATGGGTATGTATATGTGCTTTCTTGAGCAGGGGGACCTTGCGGGCGCTGCATGATTTCAGTCCTTCATGGCATAGTGTTACCAATTGTTTTCTTGGTGACTATGGTCCCAGCTGCCTTGAGATCATTGACAAGATCCTCCCGTGTAGTTCTGGGCTGATTCCTCACCGTTCTCATGATCATTGCAACTCCACGAGGTGAGATCTTGCATGGAGCTCCAGGCCGAGGGAGATTGACAGTTCTTTTGTGTTTCTTCCATTTGTGAATAATCGCACCAACTGTTGTCACCTTCTCACCAAGCTGCTTGGCAATTGTCTTGTAGCCCATTCCAGCCTTGTGTAGCTCTACAATCTTGTCCCTGACATCCTTGGAGAGTTCTTTGGTCTTGGCCACGGTGGAGAGTTTGGAATCTGATTGATTGCTTTTGTGGACAGGTGTCTTTTATACAGGTAACGAGCTGAGATTAGGAGCACTCCCTTTAAAAGTGTGCTCCTAATCTCAGCTCGTTACCTGTATAAAAGACACCTGGGAGCCAGAAATCTTTCTGATTGAGAGGGGGTCAAATACTTATTTCCCTCATTAAAATGCAAATCAATTTATAACATTTGTGACATGCGTTTTTCCGGATTTTGTTGTTGTTATTCTGTCTCTCACTGTTCAAATAAACCTACCATTAAAATTATAGACTGATCATTTCTTTGTCAGTGGGCAAACGTACAAAATCAGCAGGGGATCAAATACTTTTTTCCCTCACTGTACTTACTGATGTTGCTGAATGGTATCTTAGCGCTTTTGAGGGTTGCAGCGATTTCAGAACTTTTCACGTCTGCAGCGGTGTCCCAAACCCTTAAGAGCTACATCGACCTGGGAAATAATGTCACCCACTAGTATGTGTTTGGGAGTGACTGCGAAGTTCATCCCTTTAGCCAAAACCGAATTTAGACCATCGGAAATTTGACTATTACTCAGATTAATAACGTTGTCAATGTTGTGGCTTTGGAATGAAATGTTGTCTTCTGAATACTTTAATCTTAATGTCAGTGGAGCACTGTATCTTTAGGCTAATGGACTTACCCACATGTTGCACATCGTTGGTAGATCGGAGCAGGAAAATAACTCCGTGGTGGCGAGATGTTAACTACCTCGCTTGGTATACAGGAGGTCGTGGGTTAGATCCGGACCCTGAGTCCTGTATGTTTGGAGTTTGCATGTTCTCGCCGTGGTTGCGTGGATTTTTCTTCAGTTCCTCCGGATTTCCCCCCCACATGCGTTTAGAATATTAAGCTTCTCAAAATGTCCACATTATAAGCCACTTCGTTGAGCTATAATTTGTGGCCAGGTCGCTTCTGAAAAACAGCTACAGTATATAGATAGCTCAGTGGGCCTTCCCTGGGAAAATAAAAAGTTTTTTTTAAATAGTTTAGTTGAACTCGTAGCCATACTCTGGGACGACAGTGAGTTTTAATGAGGCGAAAAGCTTCACATGTGCCACCATGAAAGACAAGGGCATGAAGAGCGGCAGCTGTTAAATTGGACTCCGCTTATCAGTTGGGGACTAATGAATGATGGCGCTCAAGCCAATATAACGTGTTAAGAAATGTCAGCACAAAGGCACAATCGGAAAAGTACGAGGCATTACAACAAATGCAAATGAATTTAGATTGTTTTTGTTCATACACATAACGTACCACAATGAAAGAGGTAATCAGTCTGTATTTTTTTTTATAAAGAACTAAACAACCACCATTTTTTAAATGATGTTCACATCATGGGAAATATATTTTGTCCAGCTTTTCGGATTTTTCACACCCAATTTAATTTAACACCAATTGTCACCGGCGTCACGTGATGAGACAAAAAAATTCATTTGGATCTCTCGCAGGGCGACACAACCCTTTGTTAGCGAATGGTCCACGGAATCAATAGATCACAGAACTATACTTCAAGTGCCCTCTGTTCCACACAGCAGGGGGCGGCACACCCCCTACTCTCCCTGCCAGTGTGAGTCAAGTTTATCCCGTGACAGTGAAACCGAATATATATATTTTTTTATCTCAGAGCTGAAATGTACCCAAATTAAGCGACGACCCAAATCGAGTGTGATTGGTTGTGCAAGCATTGGTGGCCAGGCTGGATTTGAACGTAGGATTCAGTGATGCCACTTCAGTGTTTTCTGGCTGCAGACATCTTAATACAGCTCCAATCAAAAACACCTCAATTGCACAGTCTCTCTTGCACAATTTGGCATATTACAGACCCCTTCAACACCGTTGATTTTTGTGCAGACCTTTAAATGATGCCTGCAACCAAAATAAACTAAAAGGTAGGGAATTACTATTAAAGATCAGCAACTTATACATTTTTATCGCATTGTACTTAATAAACTTTAATGTCTTTGAGAACCGGTTTCGTTCAGGCAGCCTTCATCCAACAGTGGATTAACCATGGCCGTTGACGATGAATATGGAGTGTCAGTGATTCGGAGACAAGTTTTGGAGGAGGCACCTTCTTTATTATCAATATTCACGATCTCGTCCACCAGCCGGCGCTATTACACTACAAATACACAGAAAAAAAGCGGATTCTGTCGTGTTGTATTCGTTTCTGTGCCACACTGCCCCCTCCTGGCCTTAACAAGCGCTCTCTAACATCATCACGTGTCCCCCCCCATGATGCCAAAAAGCCCTCTGGGAGTGCGTACATTTGAGCAGTATTAGTTCAATACATCCAAGTTCAGTTTTTTCCCCATACAGTGTCTCATCAGCTGTCGGACTTGCTTAAAACTATTTAAACTGTATTGTTTTCACCAGGAAAGGCCCACTGAGCTATATAGATCTTTTTCAGAAGAGCTATCATTTGTGGCCAGGCCCAAACGAAGTGGCTTATCAATGTTATAGCAGCCAAATATTCGAAAAGCATGTTTCTAAATGTAGAGGGAAAAACCGGAGGACCCGGAGAAAAATCCTCGTGACTACGGGGAGAACGTGCAAACTCCAAATATAGAGCAGGAGTCAGGGGTCGGGATTGAACCCACGGCCTGCTGTATACCAAGCGAGGGAGTTCACATCCTGCCACCGCGACGCCCAAGCAATGTTGGTGAACTGCCCGATATTTATAGACAAGGACCCTCTCGAAGAAATGAGTTCTATTTTGACACAAAATTATATAACTCAAAATAATTAGCACAATTTTTGGGAAAGTTAAACAAAATAAACAGGAAATATACACAGTATGTTGACCATGAGAAAACTCATACATAGGGAACATAACATTGTTTTACCGTATACCAGGAATTACGTAATAATTAGAATTGTTTTGCTTTACTGCACACAACGGTAAGGCTTTTCTCCTATAATGGCAGGCAAATCCCAGTGGAATTTAACGGGTAGGTAGCACCGTGCTTGACTAAACTTGAGCGTTGAAAGCAAGTCTAGGATATTCGTGCTTAAAAATACGGCTTTAAAACACTGGCCAAGGAACGGCAAGTGTTAGATGTAAAATAATACAAATGGATGTACAAAAAACTAGTTTGTTTGTGGTGGAACAGGTCTCAGAGGCTGCCCAGCAATGAATTGACTCGGAGAAATACTTGCCCACAATATAAAAACGAGTTTAACAGTTTAATAATAACATAATCACATTGTAATTAACTTTTAATAACCATTGTTCGAGCGTGGTACATTTAAACATTCTGTAACCATAAGACTAAATGTTCCAACATTCTGTAACACTTTTTCAGTATTTTATATATATAATCTATCTATACAGTAATCAACGGTTTGGGCAAACACAGCTTGGCATATTGCAAATACCACAACATTCATAATGCTGGTAAAACATTATTTGAGCTGGGGTAGCCCCAAACTTCACTCCTTACAAGTTATGGACCATATATCTTCACACTGCCCCATTTATTAAAATGTTAAGGCAGTGTACCTGAAGTTCACCAACTCTCAGAGAAAGCAACTGAATGGCTAAATCGCTTATAAATTAATCACTTACATTTGGTCTTCATTGGCTGTACAAAATCATCATCACACACGATTACAGTCCAGGTCCTATTTTTGTTTACGACTCATCATCAGACACAGTGCATCAAATATATTAATTCGCATTTGAATAATGGCAACTTGTAACGTGCACAATTTCACAAATGGATTCAAGTTTCGAGCTCGACTCGGAAGTCCAGAAGAGATCAGGCTGGCATATGTGGAATGTGAGATTATATTGGAAGACAGCAAGACTTTACATTTCATTTACTGCGGTTTAAAGAACTGCCCATCTAAGGAGACCTCAAAAACCTCCCAATAATACACGTTAAATCAAGAAAGCCATTCTGGAACACGGCAGAAAGACTCGGCCGCACGCTGAGCGGCACGGGAGACCAGTGGAAGAACAATTGGGGGAGTGCAAACGTCATCCTGAGTAAGCAGCTCATCACTGATTCCACGACCATCAAACTAAAAACAAAACTATTTTTTTTATTTTACTAGGTAAGGCCCTTGAGCTATATAGCTATTTTTCTTAAGCGACCTAGCCACAAATGATAGATCAACGAAGTGACTTATCACGTGGAAATTTATA
The DNA here is from genome assembly GCF_048934315.1 of Petromyzon marinus. Taxonomy (NCBI): domain Eukaryota; kingdom Metazoa; phylum Chordata; class Hyperoartia; order Petromyzontiformes; family Petromyzontidae; genus Petromyzon; species Petromyzon marinus. Next base: position 392,365 of record NC_133707.1, read on the forward strand.
GCAGCCAAATACTCTAAACAGATGTTTATAAATGTGGAGGGGGGAAGCCGGATCACCACCTCTTGTATACCAGGCGAGGTAGTTAACATCTCGCCACCGTGGCGCCCCCAACATCCAGCCATCAAGAGGCTTAAATGCCTCACAAGCAGGTTGCCTTACCTCGTATATGAACTGCAACAACCAGTGGAACGCATCGCGAACTCATGTCCCATGCGAGCATTCTCCGAGGGCCCGATTGGGATTCCGTCTCTATGCCCAGAAGCCAGCAGCGAATTCACAACCTCGGCATTGATTTATAGTTGCTACTCAATTCAGATCCATATGAAAGAAGTTGACGACTGTGGTTTACACACAGCCAGACAAAAGGGTTGGATTCCGGTATCACTTTGAAAAGTAGTGGTTAAGCAATACAATGAAACAAAAATCTATGCAAACTTCATAGACCAAGGACCTTCACAGTGAACAGTGTGCTAGTGTGTACCTCGGGTCAAGCTGCCGACACGTGTTCGATTATGGAAGTGCGCAAGCGCCACTCGCAATCAGCATCAGTTAGGTCACGGGTAAACAGTGCATCCCCGAACAAAAAAAATGCAGTCGGATATTCCATGTATAAGTGGGGGGGGGGGGGGTCGGGGAAACCCCAATAAAATGCAAGGAATAAAACTGGACACTGCCAAATATCAAAAACTGAAATGAACGTGTACGTCAAAACCGACTTAACACCTTATTATGACTCAAACCAAACTTTAGCCGTCCATCAATTCCAGTTCAGTGATTCTGCACTTACTCTATTACTATAGTACTATACTGCCTTCAGCTTTTATGAACGACTGGGTTAGCGATTTGTCGTATTATCTGGCTGTATAGCAAATTTAAAAATACAATTACTTCACCATGCAAGTAAAAAATTAGTTATAAAATCAGTTTTATTTATTTATTTAGGGCCCCTTTATAACACATGCTCTAGGCCCCGCACTAGCTTCATCCGGTACTGTACAGCGGTGTGTTCCATATCGGCAACACAGGAGACACGTGAGTGGCAAAGCACGTGTATGATACCGACCACAGTTAGGAGCCCTGCATGATGGCTGTGTTAACCTTAAGGGGTTCTCACAATTGGCACATTCTTCAAGGAGCAGCATGTTTTGCTTTTGTCCGTACGTAGAAAGTAACCTCAGGTTGGATCCTTTGATTTGTTTCAGGGTCAATTGACGGTCCGGCTGACGGTAATAAATATGCGGTGCCGTTATTTTCAACTTTTTTGTTTTTCATGTCGTGACATTTATAGAATGAGAACTATATAAAAGGGATGGCACATTTAGAATAACAATTCTCCCCGAGCTGTATATAAAAATGTCACATCTTCGGTGGGTTAAGATGGAAGTATAATAGATTTTCCAAAATAAATAGTCGACAGCTTAAAATAAATAATGGAATAATCTCTTTGCTATATACGTCACACTTATATAGAAAAGAGATAATGTGGATGCTATGAAGATACTTTTAAGATTCCCCAAGAAGTAACTCACCTATCGTTTTGCCAAAAACATGATTGGGAAGTTAATTACAATAGAATCAAAGATACATTCAATAGCAAGTTATACACGGCTACATTGGAATGCACACACTTGTCTGGAAGAATTGGCTGTGAGTACAAGACTTAACTTTGATGCTTTGGAATGTTTCCTTAAATATTTGAGTCTTTTTTCCCCCCAATGATTATCTCGATCGTGCTACCCGGAGTTATGTCATGAGACAAAGAATCCACGCGGAATTCTCCTCAGACGGCCGTAAACCACTGCAAAGCGGCACGTGGCAGACGCGGTCACTTCCTTCATCAACAAAAATTGAAAAATAGTCCGTCATGTGACCGTGTGGCCAACGGAACCAGATCGTCAATCACATGATCTGATACTAGCCGCGCCTCCGATTCACGGGCAGGATCACTGACATCCACCCAAGCTTCCAGGGGGTATCAAATTGCTTAAAAACTTCGATATCCACAAATGAAAACGTTGCCAACTTCACCTTCGAGACTGGTTGGCAGAAGCCTATATCAAAGACCCGCTGATAACTCTTCCAAGTAACCCCTTATCCACACAAGGGGGCAGAATTTTACCACTCACAATCCTGCAAAGAAGAACGTCCATTGCGTGGCAGCTAACCCGATATTTTTAATGCTCGAGTTGAAATTCTTCCAAACATGCCACTTTTGGCAGGAAATTCACAGCAGTGATGTGATATGCTTGATATCGTTTCAGCTGAAAGCATACCTTATATATATATCTCAAATAAAACAAAAATGTCACCCCGAATATCATATCTAGGCCCAATTTCAGGATTTGTTTTATTCATTCAAAAATCGAGAAAACGTCCTGAGGATCCACACGCCTGGTAATTATGAGGGTTGTTAATCTATAACCAGTCAACCGGCAACCGGTTTATTGATTAACGGTTCCGAAAATCAAGAACCGGTGACCAATTCCAGTAAAACGTTATTCATTAATTTACTGATTAGAACACGTTAATGTACAAAAGGCACTGTGGTCTCGGTCATATCATCGTATACCTGCCCTTCAACTAGTCGCTTGCTTGGTCACGCCACCATTGGAGGGACCTCTAGAGGGTGGTTTATCTACTTTTTCATGCTGACCAGACGTTTAGATGAAGTGGGCATACCCACACTTTACCCTATACACACACGACCTGTTGATCTAAGATTTGTGGTGTATCCATTCATAGTCGTGGCTGGACAGAGGTGATGGGGGGTTATTAAGATACTGCCCCCATTGTTTTAACTGCGACACCGGGAGCTGGCCGATTGTTTTAGCCACTAGATCGCGAGTGAAGTGTGCTAACCTTGCAACCACGGCAGCTCCCCTCCTTTCTCAGTTAACAAGGTGCTCAAGTTGTGTTTTAAACCGGTTTTTGTCACGTATCACTGGTAATGCAAAAACATATATTTTAACCATACGAGTACGTAACTAACCGTACGTCGGATACGTACAATACACGCAGCAGCATCAGTTGTCCAAAAATGCGGATTCCACCACGGTCATGCTCACACTTGGAGACCCCTGCACAAGCCTCTTCATAAGCCTGTTGTAGGACTCCCAGTCACCCATATGCTGCAGCCCTTTCAACACGACACTCCATTCCACGTCGAATTCCTTAGAGTTAAACCAGGAACTCAATATTTGGTACTTTTGTTCATTCCGGTCGTGGGGATGGTTGTACTCGATCTCTTCAATCTTGTGATTCGCCACACCCAGGTGGCGCATTAGCGGCATGAAGCCCGCATCTGGCACATCTTCAATGATGTAATGGAAATGACCCGGAACTGCAATATAAAAAAGAACAGGGGCGAACTGAGCAAAGCAGACCCAGTATTCACTTATAAAAGGTAAAGGTGCAGCCCGGCAATGATTTGCTCAAACCACAACTGGTGGAAGAGGGAGCTCTACATTGGAGGCTGACTCTTCTTCCAAGCTGGCAGGAGATATCTTGAAAGAATTGGGGGAAGTTCCACAATTTACCCCAGCACACATCACCTGGTCAATCGATTAGGGTGCGGTGTTTCCTATTTATAATCCTGGGAGGGGGGGACACAGAGGCGAATGGGGATGAAAGAAACCTGCGTCATTATGTCCTACCACCGTGGAACCGGTGAACCTGTGGCTAGTAAGTCGAGCCTGTTAACCGTAACACCACGGGCAGCAGCATATTAAATAGTCAACTTAAATTATTTGCTGATGCTGCGTCGTCAGTAGTGGTGCACAAGCACAATTTAGAAAAAGCTTAACACATTGTCCATCGACACTGCCTCAAAGGAAACATATACATTAGGCGACATTTCGAGTAATGGCCTTTTTTCATGGCTTAAAACGTCACCTGTTTTCATTTATTTCTCAAAAGACAGTGTTTATGATGAATTTGAGTTTTTTTTTACTATTCATTAATAATGATCATGAAACTTATAACACTTGTCATTACTCAAGAAAGCCCCAATGAGTACATATATATTTGATAGCTTAGAATGGTAAGGGCATATCTTTATCCATCACATTTGGGGTGCGGTTTGTGGATCACGCACACAACGTCATGTGTAGAACACATCTTCCCACAGAGCTACGCCATGGCAAGAATATGGGTGTACAGAAAGTAGGGTGTTGACCCACCGGTGGTAATTTTTGGAGTATTTTATCCCACATGTAAAATCCTTAATAAGTAGCTCAATATCCCAAGCAAAGAGCTCCATGCATTGTCGCCCAGAGAGGGCAGAGGAGGCATTTTGCCCAAAGCCTTACACACATAGTCACACCTCGGTATACGACCGCTTTGGAATACGTCGAATTTGGTATACGTCGTGTTTTGACGAGAAAAAAGTCTTGGGATACGACGTCTTGCTTGGGATACGAGTCACTTGCTAGAACTCGTATGGGTCGGGATGAGTCACCGCGTGCCCGCCTATACCCCGTTCACGACTGAAACAAAGCGCCGCTCCTCAGTCTGCCTGTAGATCTCGTTCAGTGCACAACCCTTGCTATAACTCTCTGTGAATTTTCACGTGTTTTTTTGTGTAATTTTAACGTGAATTTTTGGCGAATTCATTCAAGATGGGTCCTAAGAAGATCAGCGAGAAAAGCCAAGCAACCAAGAGAATGGTTAGGGGATCACTGTTGACGTGAAAAAAGACATCATAGAAAAGTATGAAAGCGGCATGCGTGTCATTGATCTTGGGGTGGCATACCGTATGCTGAGAACAACAATTTCAACGATTGTGAAAAAAAGCCATCAAATTAGCTAACGTTGCAAAGGGGGTGAAATTTATATCAATTTATTTTTATTTATTTATGCATTTATTTTAATGTATGTATGCATTTTAGTAATAATAAGTAGTGTCTAAATTATGTTATACAACCCCATTAATGTATAATATGCCATATAAAATATAATTTCTTATACTTTGGAACGGATTATTTCCTTTCCCTTGATTTCTTATGGGAAAAATTCGTTTGGTATTCGTTACTTCCGGTATAAGTCCTCCTACCTTCTGGAACGATTTAACGATGTATACCGAGGTACCACTGTATTTACATAAAACAATGCGTAAGATTGGCCCCGGAACTGCTCAATGTATTTCGTTTGTTGTCATTCCCCCGCACCTCCGATTAGCATGGTTGGCTATATTCCCCAGGCCTCCAGCCCCAAAAGCCTTCATAAAATTCTGGGCAGCCCTGGGTCCAAGAAAACAGTTTAGATATCTTACGTGTTTTTTTCTGGCAACAAAACTGAAGCTGGGAATTGATCCATGGCAAGTACAACACATTGGAGTATTACGACCTGAGAAATAGAAAAATGATGCTCTAGGCAAATGGTGTGGAACATTTTCGAGAATGAGCCCAGACAGGAGCCTTGTACTTGGCAATGCGCACACAGAAGTGGAAGAAAGCAGGAGAGGAAGATAGAAAACCAAGTGGATAAATGCGTTGATAAAATATCGAGAATGAAGAGGATTGAGATTGAATGAAGCAGTGATACCGGCCAGACAAACAGAACCACGGGGGAAATTAATTCAGGTCCATCATCGCTATTGAGTTTACAGATAATGATGGGTGCCACACATCAGCGCTCTCTCGTCAAGGATGTCACAGGGCCTGCGTCATCTTATATTCCAGATTGTAGAGGTATTCTGTGTTTTATGGGAATTGTTTTGAGAAACCCATGTGATATCAACAGACCTATTAAGTTTGGATTGACAAAAGTGGTGTTCTTCCTGCGATGTCTTACTCAAATTGCAGTTTGGTGGTTTCAGCAGTGGTATCGATGGTGGTATCGGTGGTAGTGAACGGGGACTCATACCCTGATTTCACATACAAAAGGCACGCAAGATGAAATGCATTAAAACATGACGTCTGAGATATAAAACACAACTGCAAATCCTTTCCACTGCTGGCTTACAGTGCAAAAATTCAGGGTGCACTTTTTTTAAATGTCAATGCTTGGTGGCAGACAAGCACAGGCGTAAAATGTATTTCCAAATACGCGTTAACGTTTAACATCCCTACAATTTGGCGTAACCACAGTACTAGTCACCGCCCATAACTTGTGCTGAAAGGACAAGAACCATATCAAGTCCTGCATTTAAAAAAGATGTAAAAATATAACATCACTGTTACTGTAATTGCTGTGACAGTAATAACTCCGAGTCAATGGAAAAACGAGTTTTTCTGAGCAAGGAATTTTCACAGAACGTATCCCACTCGTTAAGGGAGACGCACCTGTATATGTTTACAGTTGACTGTATAGCCCAACAGTAAAAGATACGTAATTTACGTGAGAAGAAAATAAAAATGTGTAACTTTTTACCAGTAGTTTCACAATCCAGTTCCACATATCTGCAACACAAATATAACAAAATTAATGACAATAAATAAGACAAGAAGGTAGTGTGTGAAATTGTGTCAAATGGATTATAGAAATCAACGAAGTAACTCATAGTTCACGTTTTTAGAAGCTCTAGTTGGGGTGGGCTGGGTGGTTAAAAGAGGGCTCAAGGCTGTGTTGAAACATTGAGCCAATACCGATGAGATTCTGCAGTCAAATCCCCGGCTTCTACAACAAAAAAGCCAAACCATGTGTTCCTTATTTGCCTCATTGTCTTCTTTACCAATCATATGTTCACCTTTTGGCGTTCTCTGGTCTGACACTGGTGAGATTAGGCCATAAAGATGGCTGTCTCTGGTGTAGGCCAATCAGTTCCAAAGACAACGCCATATATTATTATCACGGGACGTTTGTTTGCATGTTTGTCACACGCATGTGTGGTTAGTGCAGACTTGATTCCTTGCAAAATGGATCTATTTGGTGTTTGAGTATCTTAACACCTATTTTATTGCCAGAAAGGGTAAAACCTATTCTTATTTTTCATACTTTGATGCTGGCAAAAAAGCTCACATGATATATTAAAATTGTGCTGTTGGTGTAATTTCGATTTTAAAAAGTTGTTCCAGAGTGAAATATTTTTGGGGCTGAAACGTAGCTCAGCTTTTAACATGTTTTTGCTTATCGAGCAATTTTCGAGGATTGTATCTCGCTCATTTAAGCGAGACACACCCATATATAGTACACAGTTTAACACGTAGGCTTTCGCGACCAATATTATCCATAACAGGTTAGTTTTGGGTTAGATCACATAAAATATAAATTTGTCATTAAACCCGCGACCACCCGACAGCCCATCGTAATGTGTGTCACGTAAACAAAACAGGAGGATTTCTCCACAATTCTGTGTTTCGCCTGATGAGACTGGTTGTAATTACCAGCGAAACGTTGTACTCGAATTGTAAATATTGTGGGTTTACTCTCCAACACACCGGTATTGTGAACTATTGACTAATTGGCATGTTTTGTTTACGTGAAAAACCTTACCAATTGGCTGTGTCTGGTGGTGGCAGATTTCAAGACATTTATATTTACGCAAATCTAACCGAAAACAAAACTATGGATATTGTATGCACTTTACAAGCCTCTTTTAAGCAGCATGACAGAGTAATTGCGACCTGGCCACAAATGTTAGCTAAACGAAGTGGCTTATCATCATATAGAAAATGTATAGCAGCCAAATACTCTAAACACATGTTGATTGGAAATGTAGAGGGGACAAACCGGAGGAACTGGAGAAGAATCCACACGGCCACGGGGAGAACATGCAAACTCTATGACCTCCTGTATACCAGGCAAGGTAGTTAACATCTCCCCACCATCGTGCCCCCAGTCTAGCTTGTTAAAGGCAGCAAAACAGCATTCGCTAAATTATTTCTAGTGCAGCATGACATTGTAAACTCAATAAAAGGACTCACCGCTGAAGGCACTGCGGGGAGATTTTTTCTTCATACACATGACCACAATGATCACGATGAATAGACAGAGCAAGCTCACCGTCACAACAATCACCAACATGTTTGAGTGCTCTGATGAGGAAACACAGCAAATGCATACCAGCACACGATTAATAATGAATTAGTCCTTTATTCCAGGCTGTGACCCAATCACCTGGAATGCACCCTCATGAGACCTCAGTAGCTAAGTAGGGTTGAGCCTTGAAAATGATTGGGGGGTGACCACCATTCATAACAGGTATCATAGGCTATGGAGATACTTCGTGGCTATCAGAGGGCAATGGAGCCAATCCATTATTTTACTTTTATGCTTCCGCGTCTGTGCTCCGTATCTTCATCAACACGCGCTAATCAGTACGAATAACGGTCGAAAATTCGACCACAACCTCCACCGCATGGGGGAGGCCCTCATCCAGCAGTGGAATGACAAAGGGCCGTATACATTACTATTTAACCCAACAAACATTACCGAGTCCTGAGATTCTCTTTAAAGTCCTGTTACTAAGATGCTTGGCAGAGTTCCTTCACCAGCATTCTTGAAAGTGAAAGTAAAACGCCTCTGGGGGGGAGGGGGATCACACACATATGAGAATAGAATCCTACTTGCAGTACTACCATCTCCTGGTTACCATGCAATTTACATTTGAGCCGGGCACGGCAGCGCAACCACCGTGACCCCACGCTTTGAGGTGGCCAGCTATGAAGTGGCCAGGAGATGGCAGTACAGCGAGCGGATCCTGAGATCCCTGTTGTGCACACGCTGGAATTTAACTCTCCCCTGAAAGCGTCGCCGAGTGGAGAGAACTCTTCCACGATTGGTCGAATGAATGTACAGAACCTTTTGTCAATCCAATGCTTAGATGAGGCCCTCCCTAAATCCGTACGGATCACGAGGGTTATTTTGACCGTACTCACCACATTGGTCAGTGTGGGTCGGGGAAGGTGGGTAGTGTAGGTGGCGGGAGGACGATAGAAGAATGGATTTTGCTGCACTGCCCTTTGCTGCCCACAACTTAGCCCCACAAATTACTTGAGACGGTTATATTTTGGAGATTACACACAGCACCGGCACAAACATGTACATTGTATTGTCGATGTACAGCACTCACTTTTGCATTGAGTATTGCTGTTGGGTCTACAGGGTTGTTCGGTCTCCAGGTGTTGATCTTCGCACCTGCACCATCACCCGGCATAAGGAATGCCATGATTGACATTTATCCAACGCTATGCTGACAACACTCACTGACAATCGCGCACATTTGTAAAAGGGTTTTTCCAATGCAGCATTATCTCCTACTTTTAGCACCGAAAGTGGATATGGAGAATGTTATGTAAGTGTATGGCCCTTTTGTCAATCTACTGCTAAACGAGTGCCTCCCCATGCCACGTTGGTCGCGGGGATTGCTCAACGACACTTCACCGCGCTGGTCAGTGCGGGTTGGTGAAGGCAGGGAGCATGGATGCATTATTATTGTTATGTTATTGTGCTTATTTACTCGGGAAAGTATCACCGAGTCTCAAGACACTTTGTCAGGAGGGTCCTGTCAAACTTTTTACAGTAAGGGATGTTTATAAATGTAGGGGGGGAGGGGGGGAAGCCGGATCACCACCTCTTGTATACCAAGCGAGGTAGTTAACATCTCACCACCATGGTGCCCTGGGAATCGAACACAGGGCCTTCTTACTGTGGCATGAGCCTTAACACTGTGCTTCCCTCCATCATAAAAAATGGGAAAACCCCTATTATTACTGTGCTACCCTGCCGCATCACAGCACAGTATTACAGAATTATTAATTTTGCTGTACTTGCCCTCCACTGCCCACCAAGTAGCCCCAGAGCCGATAACAATCTGTGGTGCATGGTGGTCACCCATCCAAATGCGATTAAAGATTAGCTTTGCTTCCAATATCTGAAGAGATTGGGCGCATTCCAAGTGATTTTGTCATAAGAGTGTTATCAATATTGTGCAATCTCTTATGCATGCAATAGTTTAATTCGAGGCTATATGAAGGATATGTTTTAATCATGTGATAATACATATTCAGACTAAATCTTATATCTTGAGTCTGCAAATTGTGCATTGATATCACCCTTGACATCAATGCACAATTCCTGATGCATGGCTTTTGTCATTACCATTAGTTCCGAAGCCAGGATGAACGGTGACTCACCGAGACACAAACACTTAGAAATAAAAAAAGCATTCCGTGACTACATCTCACACCCACCCTGTAAACAATATTGGCAAAATCACATGCAGCACCTAAAACAAATGTTCTGAGGTCAACATGGTTTACAAACCGAATGTTCTCCATATAATAAAGGTCCAATGAACATGAATACGAATTGTTACATAAGTTATCGCAGACTCTACACCGACTGTATACAGGAAATTAGATTTCATAGTTTAGTCTAAAGCCATGTTACATTGACTGTTGGGAATGGTCCACGAATGGCCCAGATGTGGCCGAGGTTTAACATCAGGGCGTGCATGCTGTTCATTACGATGTCCGACGTGCATGCTGTTAATTACGATGTCCGACGCTTTGATCCTCATACTGGCAGCAAAATGTTGGACTTCGTGCCGTAAACGTGCGACGCAACCCAACAACACACGGCAGAGCCACGCGGCACAACCGCAAAATATACGCAGCCGTAGGATTTGCGTTATCCATGTTGTTCTTTTAGCCCGGCCGCCACCCTTCCCACCCCATTACCCAGGATAATCAAGAGTTGGCCAATATCTCCACTTTACCTTAAGCAAGAAAGGCAGTTGTGTCCATCACTGTACTCCCCGTCGAGGCAAGGTGCACACTCGGTGTCTGTGAGAGGGGTGCCTGTTTACACAAATACAAAACAGCCTCCGTTGAGCCCAGCGAGTTCATCGTAACCTGTTTGAGCAAGTGCACCTGCACAGGTGGAGATGCAAGAAGTGATTATACTCAGATTGGTCATTCTGTCCCAAGTGCGATATTCCGGGTTGGATCGTGTGTACGGCATATCTTCTCTCCAGCTTGGATCACACACTACCCTTTTCCCATTACGATGATGTACTTATAAAATAAAATAACTTTATCGGTACGTCTTCCGACCTGAAGAGGCTCCCACAAGGCCATATGGGAGGGCGCATGGCACAGTTTGGCAACGGCTATCATATAGTGTGGTCGAGTCGCTACAGTTCTCTGCGGTAAGTACAGTACAATGTCTTTAAAAACGGTGTTATACCTCTAAATAAAGGGTAAAATCTATTCTTATTTTTCATACTTTGATCATGGCAAAAAAGAGGTCCCATAGATATAACTGATCAACCCGAGCTATAACTGCTCTGATACGTGCGGCATTGCCTTTGTACTTTTCGCCATTTGCCGTTCTCTGGTGTGACACTGGTGAGACTCGGCCTAAAGAAGGCTTTCTCTGGTGTAGGCCAATTAGTTTCAAAGACAATGCATTTATTACCAGAGGATGTTTGTTTGCATGTTTTATCACAAGTACGTGGTGGTAAATGCAGATTGTATTCCTACATCTTAACGCCTGTACTCTTTGGTTATTTCGGTAAAGTCACGTAGGTAGACAAAATAATACATCACGACATTTCAATCGCAACGCAAGTGACCGTCTTCAGGTGAGAGAGACGGTCGCTTGCGTTGCGATCGAAACGTCGTGATCTATTATTTTGTCTACCTACGTGACTCTACTGAAAGAATCAAAGAGTATGGATTCCTGCAGTCACGAAAGCTTCACATCAAGATCTTAACGCCTGTTTTATTGCCAGAACGGGTAAAACCTATTCTTATTTTTCATACTTTTCTACAGGAAAAAATAATGTCCCATAGAAACATGTCACCGTTAGGCTACGTCACCACCGCCCTGTGCAGACTTGACAACAACAAAAACTGGTAAGTTAGAGGCTGATAACAGCATCTGGTAGTTCCAACTTACATGGCTGTGTAGTCTTGTGTCCCTGCTGGCACGTGTGGCAGTGCAGACAGATCCCCGAGTAGTGCGGGTTCACGTACATTCCGTCCCGGCAGCGACACTCCGTATTTAACTTATTGGAGCAGTTCTTCGCCACGACGAAGCCAGCAACTGCAACGTTAAAGTCACCCATGTGAAGCCACGTATGGAGAATTGCGTGAGACCCCACGGTATTATCTCCTCCTGTGAATGTGCGTTTTCCCAGCTACACAAAGCCCAACGCTCATTAATGGAATTGACCAAACATACAAATGCGTGACCCTCCTGAACAAAAAATTGTGTAGAGAATCAGTAAGGGTTTTCCTGGATACATACAAGGGGGTTGTTATTATGATTACTCAAGTAGTTACCTGCATGTATAATGACAGTTACCTACATTTGTAGGTCATTACATTTTTATTTAATAAATATCACTACCCAATAAATGTTGCATATTTAATTGCACCCAAACTCCTCACTAATGTTTGTCATGAATGTATGTGTATATATTTAAAAAAAACACAAATAACACGTGCATTTCGTATTCCTTATGGATTAATAACAATGAGAATAACAATGAGGATCCTGGATTGGTATATTTGGTCAATTCATTCAGAGTTTGGCATGTGGGAGACAATATGATTACGTGGAGAAAACCCACCACCCATACGAGGGTATAACACTAAAAGCACCATATACAGAGCATGAAGAATCCACGACTGATTTGCCACTTACCGAGTGACCTTTCACCCCCAAGCCTACAACACAGGGTTTTCCCAGGTAATCTCCCATCCAAGTGCTAACCAGGGTCAACTCTGCTTGGCCTCTGAGATACAACAAGAAAATGCTTATTCACGATTATTTGTTCATAAGTAAAAACTAACAACAAAGCAAATTACAACGCAAAACACAACGTCAGCAGTGGCATTCAACACTACTTCAGCAATGAAAACACCGATGCTAACAAATACTAAAGTATGACCACACGTTTCCACAAGAGGGTGAGTGTTCACAGAAAAGCACACAGCACTCTGAGCCACAGTCACTATCAGCCCTCGACTGAAAAATAATACCCGATGACTCATGAGGAAGCATTTGCTCAGGGCTAACAGATTGGAGGTTTTGGTGCAGTTCGGTGTTTTTTTTAAAGCCGTTGTGAAACGTGAACACGTAGCGAAAAGGTCATAGGTTGCCCAACTGCCGTGCATCCTTCTCAGACAATATCGAAGGCAAAAGGACATGAAAAAGAGACAAAGATGGACATGGAGGGATGGTGGTAATGAGATGACATCAAAGTGAAGAAATTTGTAAAAAAAAAAAGAACATATTTGCACTACTGGATAACCGCATGAAAAAAAGGCAAAAAAAACTAGTTCAGGGTTTGCCGCCTAGCAACAAACACAACATATTTGTGAGAAACTAAGGGAGGTGCCACTCTGTTATGGTTAGCAGACTGGACATGCAATCCAGAGGCAGCCCATGCCTTGAGCAAACAACCAACTGCATGCTTGCCCTTTTACCTTTCAATCTGACAGATGAGGACAATCAGTGTATTGATTATTAAAATTCCGAGTGCAACGATGGCTGGGTTCCTGACTTTTTTCAGAATGGTAAATCGGTTCCGAAAAAGGTGACCGGTTTATCCGTTAAGGAGTGGACCCGGCTCGGCACAGCACTGAGTTTTGCATTTTCCCAAGACAAACTACGTCTTTCATGTCTCTTGGTTAATAGCAGCTTATTCTGCAATGTGGTACAGCAGCAGAGTGGGTGTCTTACAATCGGAAGATTACAAATTGAGGTATCAATTTGTGGATAAGTCAACAGCGGTGGTCTCCACTTTCTATGACCCCCTCCCCCCCACGATAATAATGTGGAATTTCCACGACTGTTAAGGGCTGTAAACAATGAATTTCAAAACATGTTTGAGAGATAAACAATTTTGATTGTTTCGACTGAATACCTGTACAATGCAATCCGTTTTTAATATTTAGCCATTTGAGGCAGCAACTATACACTAACAAATCACTTTGGCTCGTTTCTTCTCTGAATTATTTTCCCATTTGTCCTATTTGTTGCCTTTTTTTAAATACGAGTGTTTGTAATCAGTGAACATTTCTCCATAGTACTGATTTTTGCTCACAATTTAGCTAGATTCAATCTTGACTACCAAGTTAAGTAAAAATTGGGATGTTTGGCCAATTTCTGTTGGGGTATTTTGGGTGACTGTTAATTATTTTCCTCATTATCAACATCCTCATCATCATCCATCTACTGTAAGATGAAGGCCTTCCCATGACATTAGAATACCTCACTATCTCATGATGCCACAATCGCTCCGTGGGTCTTATTCTCTGGCATGTTCTCCTCTGGGTCTCATCCATCAGATTTTGCTGCCCTATGTATGTGTAGTGAGTCACTTCGAGACACTAATAGTAGGAGGCACATACATTTATTCTACACTTAAACACTTCTGTTCACACACGGGATAACTACAAAGGGTCAGGACAGCCGGCACGCTGCCTGACCCATGACGCCGAGGAGACGAAGATGTAGAACGACGGGCTCCATTCCAAAAGACAGCCCCGATCCAGCCTTGAGACCTCCCTTTTATGCCCCCCAGTGTGGCCTGGCTCTGCTCTCGGCACCTACCAGAAGAACCTACCAGAAGGTTCTGGGCTCTTCCCCACGTGTCCCCTCTGTCACCTTTGCCCTACATTCCTTACCCCGGCCTATCACGTGCCCTGTTAGCCGACCAGGCTCCTACGTCCTCAGATGCCCTCTCTCTACCAGCAACCAGCACTACGCACCCTAGTGACCCATTCCATGGCATTGCATGCTCTGCTGGCAGATCGGCTGCTACACCCACAATTCCACTCTGTCAGTAACCAGCACTACACGCTGTAGTGACCCATTCCATGTCACTACATATGTATACTCTGTTTGACACGTAGGTTTTTGCGACCAATATTATTCATAATAAAGATTTACAGGGTAATGCGACCTCACCCAAACACCTTTATTACGAGTATATATACTCTGTTATGCTTTACAGTTGAGACCTTTCAAATATAATTTATTTAGCACCTTGGTTTACTTTTTAGCTGCTCCTGACTCTCAAGGATCAGTGACTCATTACATCAGCAGGTAAAATTAATTATTTAAGATCTTCACCCCCATATGTAAACAATACATGTTTTTATTACCTAATTTACATGTATGAATCATCTGTGTTGTTTTTATTGTTGTTGTCCAGGTCATCCCTTCCCAATACCCCAGATAATCAAGCATTGACTGTATACATCAGAGTGGCAAAACTCGCCTGACCCTATGAGCCACATACTAAAATGTTCACATGGCCATAAGCCACAAGACACACGTTACATGGGTGGTCATGTGGTCAGTTCACTCACGCCGACTGGCCGTGCTGTTTTTAATTTAGAAATCCGTGGGAGCACCCCAGGAGTCCCCATGTCTAAACTAAACTATAAACTCAACTATTTTTATTTTACCAGGTAACTAAGTGGCTTAACGTATGAAAATTAATAGCAGCCTTCTCTGAATCCCATGTTTCTAAATGTGGCGGGGAAAACTGGAGGACCCAAAGAAATATCCACGCGATCACGGGGAGAACATGCAAACCCCAAATATACAGGCGTCAGGGTCAGGATCAAACCCCCAAACTCCTGTATAACACCGTGGCGCCCTTGGCCACTCCATGTATACACAATTATAATTTGGAACGCAAATGCATGTGTGTGTGCGTGCTGACCTGCATCGCACTCTCGACATCGCATGCACCGATCGGAGTGGTTGGGTTCGTCCATGTACGTTCCTGGAGTGCACAAGTCACACACCGTCTCCTTGCCCGATGCTTCACAGTCCCGTACCTTGAAAGAGCCTGCGTGGAGATGCGGAGCGTTAACACGGAAACACGGACACCGGCACAGACGGCCGCCAAGACTTGCTACAACGGGGAAAATGCAACATTGTTTTGAACAAAATAAACGGTACTCTCTAAAAAATATTTCCGACTCCGTCATTATTCAATTCAATAAATCCACTCGTGTTTTTAATACTGTCTACAGCGGTGTCTGACTGAGCAATAACATAATATAGAAAAGGAAGAAAAAAATGCGAGGAAAACGGGATTAGGGAGATACGTTCTTAGACCAATCTTGCACAGCTGCCAAGGCACAGCCACCAAGGCGCGAAAACCCCCCAGTGGACATGAGATGTGGTTTTTAAACCTACCGTGCATATTTCCATAATTACCAACCATCAGGCATGATTACCATCAACGGATATCAAGCCGATTTGCAAAAAATGCACTGCAGGGGGGCAGTGGGATCGCAAACACTGAGGTTTGACACACACTGGTGTGGAGAATCAGAGTTCTGCAAGCATTTAAATTGTTATTTTTAGCAAATAAAACTGTGTAGTGGAGACAGTTCAGAAGGGGACCTCAAGTTCCACGAGCCACGAGGATATTAAACAATAATGGCTGCAGTCGGTTGGGCGATTCGAGGAAATAATAGTTGGGGCAGGTGCCACCATGAGCGGCACCACCAAGATCCTGGGCTCAAATCTCAGGCTGCCAGCAGAGGTAAATCTAGGTTCTCATGTTTATTGAGTGGACAGTCCCGACCCAGTCACCCAAACAATGGCTGTACAAAAATAACAATGCGCTGCACATATTGTGTATGCTGAATACTACCTTCTCTTATTCTTGGTTCTTTCGGTAAAGTCACGTAGATAGAAAATAAAAACCGCTTGTGTTGCGATCGAAACGTCGTGGGTTTTTTGCTTTTATTATTATTTTCAATTTATCTATTTCTTTTATAACATTTTTTCATCTGTTATTTTTATTTTATTTTCTTCCTACGTGACTTTGCCGAAAGAACCAAGAATAGGAATTCCTGCGGTCATAAAAGTTTTAAGTCAAAACTACCTCCTCTGTTTCTAAGATATACATATGTAAATGTTGACAAAACAAAGGCAACCACAAATGAAACAGTTGTGGAGCACAGCGGTTGTGTAAGATAGACCCTTAAAGGACATTGAGTTAAGAGCCCATGTCACTTCAAAGACTGTCAATTGGTAATGGGGTTTATTAAATGTACCCATATGCACTGTTATATACTGTGGGTGATTAGCACATTATACTCTTAAACATGCGAAGCAGGGTTAAATTTCCCTGCCACAGCTAGCATTACTGGTTATATCAGGAACTGGCCCTGGACATCTCCTTCACCAACCCACATTTATCAGTATGGTGAAGTATGGTCAAACAACACTCATGGCCAACACTACGTGAGAAAGCCTTTAACCAGCAGTGAATTCACTAAGGGTTGTAATTTCTTTCAAAACATTTTTTTTCCAGTTCAAGGTACAATATCAAATGATTCATAATTGATTGTTGGGTCAGATCAGGTAAGTAAAATGTGTGTCATAAACCCTCCTCCACCTGGCACAACAATGTAATAGGTTTGTCACGTGAACAAATGTGACGATGTATTCCTCTTTTAGCACACTGGACTGTTGGAGAGAAATTCACAACATTTAACAATTTGGTACGACGTTTCACTGGTAGTTATAACCAGAATAATCAGGCAGTTGCAAAAAATCTAATCTAGTCTATTATGAATCATATTGGTCACGAAAAGTCTATGTGTTTAATGTACAATACCCAAATGTACTACCCAGAAATCTACAGGAACACTAACTTGTGCAGCATCAGATTATTAACCAATGATGCTAACTGTATGGCATTGATTTTAAACAATTGGCATGCCACTCATCAGCATAATTGTACAATGTTTTATTTTTATCATTAACTGACACATACCAATATGGCAGAGGGGACAGCAATGGTCCTGAAACTTGTATTGAATTTCCTGTTTGCACGTTGAGGTCCTTGACACCATGGCTAATGCCACAACCTGAAACACGGCAATATACACCAGAGTTAATTTGACTTCAAATACTGTAACTACTGCATTTCTAAATACAATACTGTATAAACACTTGTAAATGCACTTTGGTGGCGCTTCATGTTGAATTCCATAAAAACAGACCTCTGTTCTGTATCCACAGAGAAAGTAAGTAGATTTCAATCAGCCTGTTAGCTTTCCAGACCGATATAATCCAGAAAGCAGCATTTTACAAACCTCACTGCTGATGAGATTCCAGGAGGTAAAAAAACTGTACAGATTTTGCTCGCTTCAAACAAATTTGATATTGGTCTGGAAATCCAATCGGTCATATACTCTTAACCAGTGTTCTTCACTACTTTTCAGAGGGGGCCAATTTCGCCGATGAGACATCACTAATGTGAGGGCCGCCACACACTTGAAACCATTGGGGTTTGACAGCAGCATGATGATGGAGTGTTTTCACATTTGTGTACTGTCAGGGGCCACACATCAGGGGCCGCACTAAAGGCCACTTGGGGCCGCCAGTGGTCCCCGGGCCTTGCAATGAAGACCGCTGCTCTACCGTACACACAGTTTTGGTGATCTGTACCTAACGCCTGACACTGTAGGCTGTGCGTAACGCTGGGTTGGCTACGTCGATTTTCATGCAATTAAAAAAATCATTAAAGGCTTATTAAAATTGTAACAAATTATTAGTTTGTTACAAGAATAATAAATGTTCTAAAAAAATATACCAGTGCCGCTTTAGATGAAAGCCAAGTGTGCCCCTGTGTCTGTGTTGTATCTTTTCGTTTTGCAAACCATTACACAACAATAATCAATAATCCGTTCAGTTTACCTGTGTGACAGTAGTTTTTTGGTATTTTTTGGACATCGAATAGAAATTGAAATAATGAAGCAGAATCACTTTTAATTTGAACTCGGTGGTTTCACTTTGATGACCTTTGCTCGCACTTACTGCATAGTGAGCTTTTAAATACAACCAACAAAGTGCTCATTGAACAACATTAATCTCAAGGAAAACTTTTGGGAGATGATCGTAAGTGTACATTAGTTAATAATGATAATATATAAGCGATGAACTAAAGCATTTACACACACGTACATGCAGTGATACAGCATATGACAAGCCGGATGCAGACGTGGGTACAACGCAAATGTGCTTTAGTTCCAACAAGGGGTTAGCAGTAACAGCCTCTTCACAATCATCATAATGATCATCGAGACCCTCCAGGGTGAGTGAAATAAGTACCGTTCGATGGGAAGTCCCCATTGAAAGTTGCAGAGACACTAGAGAGTAAGATCGATTCAAGTTGACAGGATTCATGCCAAAGGAATGTGAAGTTTACACCACCAACAGCACGTAGCACACACACACACAAGTAAATTAAAGGACACGTGTTATTCCGTCGACAATTATCTCGCCTTATCTGTGCACACGCATGTGCTGTACGCGGACACGATTAGGTTCACTGCATGTGTACGTGCACAACGAGCACCGGTACTGATGTAAATGTGCACGTTCTGTACACAGCAGAAGATGTGCGCTTCAATAACATTTTAATTCCCAGCCCCTTAGTCCACAGCTGGATGAAGGCCCTCCCCAAGACGTCGTGCTGGTCGTCGGGATTGACCATACTTCATCGCTCAGGTCAGTGCGGCTTGATAGAAGGGGTTGTGGGAGATCCCCGGGACGGGTTCAGACACGGTGTCACTTGGCCACTGACGTTAGCCGTGATTGGGAACCGATCCAGCCCCCGGACGGGGTTAATAATCTCGCGGTGCGCATGACCACTGCGCCACCGCTCCACACCTATACGTACTGTACACACATGCAGCACACGTGCAATCCTGTACTTATGCTCAGTACTTTATTATGTACCGCGCTGTACACACACGCGTACATCACAGTCCACGTGTGTGGTGTAAACTGAATATGTACGCAGAGTCGAGTTTTGCTATGAGCCCACTGCGATACGAACCCTGCCATCCGAGTTGGATTCCCCCCCCCGCCGCCCACGGCACAACACCACCAGTGACGATTATCTGAACCGGTCCTCAAGTGACTACCTGGTGTTACACATCGCCAATAGGGAGAGACAAAGGCGGCCGGGCGTGGTTGTTGGTCACCCACACCTTCGTGTACGGTGCCGGCCTTCATAGGTGCTTACTCGCTAACAGCACTTGCCCCCCAACATGATGATGGTAGTAGGGGGGGGGTAACTTTTGATTTGTCTTTGTCGGTAGAGAACTGTTAGTAAGGTGGTGGTTGTGCTGAAGTGAAGCGATGGCGCACCGATTATAACCAAAGGGTTTTCGATGCCCGGACACGGACAGCATCAGTGGGGATCGCCCGATATCCGGAAAACCTATCAGCGGAGTTGGCTACAGCCCTTAAAGTACGGTGTGTGGAAGACAAAGGCGGACGGGCGTGGTTGCTCCAACAGTGTTGTTGTGTCGGCTCCATGGACTGTATGCAGTGTCCGGTGCACATGGCTGGTCCACATGTCTCGTGACCCACATTTCTCTATAAACGTAATGAATTTATTTTGTGTTTTTAAAAGCAGTGTTAATTTAAAAGAAAAATTAATGTTCAAAGGGGGGAAAAACAAACGTTGGGGGGGTCAATTAATTGGGGGGGGGGGGGTAGGGTCACGAGACGTCTGGACCACACTGCAAATGTTCGTACTGTATACGTATTTCGAGTCTTTGGGGATCAAGTACAAGTCACAAGACAAACAAGAATGCGTGTGTGTCGTTTGTTCCATCAACATCAAGCCACGATAAACAAGATCATTTACGAGACGATTACAGGCCACATTGGATGAATGCCTCCCAGCCACTACGAACGCCGTGCTGGTTGACTGACCATACCTCACCAGCGCCGTCTAACCTCGACCTGGAAACCGAATGTTGTAATAAGTGCGCAGTGGTGTGATACTCCATGGTGTTTAAGAAGAGTTCAGTTACAAATGCTGCCTCATCAACAATTACAATACCACGCCTTGAACTTTGCACCGTCACACACAAAAAAAACATCTGTACACAAATCCGGACTGTAAGCTTTAACAATGGTATTTAAAACGTGTCCTTTAAGCTGTTTTTAAATCGCGACAACTTGTTGAGTTACGCGAGTACATTTCAGAGAAGATGTAGGAACTTTCACTACCCTATACTTGACGATGATGATACAGTCAGGGGGGGAATCTCTTACCGCAAACAACAGCAAGAAGAACCCCATTTTGTAGAGAGAGTCGTGTCTTCTCCTCCTCACGCAGCGTGCCGAAAAATTCAACCTCTCCATGGTTTATCTCTTAAAAACTAAAAAGGCAAAGTTTAACAATTAAACAAACCACCCGACACACGAGTTCACTAAAAGTGCTCGTTCGTTCGTTCGCACGCGGTGGACCAGGTGCGTGGTAGCCCCCAGCTCCCGGCCCGCGTCTCTCTGCTGTGACGTCTCCGGCGAGTCCTTTAAACCCCCCCCCTCTGTGACGTCACGGGGATCCCCGATTTCGCAACGGCGACATTCCTCGGCCTCCACCACCAAGCACTTTATTTTTTTACACGAAACTCTTTCAAAAGTCACCTTGTGGGGGCAACGTCGACCTGAGCAGCCGCGCGCCGATGAAGGCAGGCACGGCACGCGAAGGGGGTGGCACGTGAAGGGGGTTGGTGGCACGGCACGCGAAGGGGGTGGCACATGAAGGGGGTGGCACGGCACGTGGAGGGGGTGGGTGGCACGACACGTGAAGGGGGTGAGTGGCACGACTCGTGAAGGGGGTGGCACGTGAAGGGGTGGGTGGCACGACACGTGAAGGGGGTGGCACGGCACGTGAAGGGGGTGGCACGACTCGTGAAGGGGGTGGCACGTGAAGGGGTGGGTGGCACGACACGTGAAGGGGGTGGCACGGTACGTGAAGGGGGTGGGTGGCACGACACGTGAAAGGGGTGGCACGACACGTGAAGGGGGTGGCACGTGAAGGGGCTGGCACGTGAAGGGGGTGGCACGGCACGTGAAGGGGCTGGCACGTGAAGGGGGTGGCACGACACGTGAAGGGGGTGGGTGGCACGGCACGTGAAGGGGGTGGCACGGCACGTGAAGGGGGTGGCACGGCACTCGAAGGGGGTGGCACGGCACGTGAAGGGGGTGGGTGGCACAACACGTGAAGGGGGTGGCACGCGAAGGGGGTGGCACGACACGTGAAGGCTGGCACGTGAAGGGGGTGGGTGGCCGGGTACCACGCCCGACCGCTTTTGTCTCCCTTGCGACAATGTTTCATACGCACCCCAAACCATTCGAGGTCGAGTCGCCATCGGGATACGAAGTCCAGGGGCGGTGCGTGTAATCGTCACTGGTATACATTTACACTCGATAAGCGACTTCGTTGAGCTATTATTTGTGGCCATGCCGGTTCTGGGCCTTACCTGGTAAAATTAAAAAATATCTATATAGTTTAGTTCGTTTGGTTTTATGGGTCTGTGTCCAAAGATTTCAAGGATCTGTGAGCTCCTCGCACAATCCATCCTGATGACTCGTAGGCAAGCCAGCCTGAATGTTTCAAACCGGCGCAGATGACCTGCAAGCAGGGGAGCCTGCGACACTTCACTTGGCCTCAAAGTGCACCAAGCCTGGCACAAGCGCTGTGGTGATGTCACCGCCCTAGGTGGCGAACGTCCGTTGTTGTTAAGGCAGCGGTGGTGTTGTGTCGGGGAGATGCCGGGGAGACAGCGGCGGCCGGCCGTGGTGATAACCACCACCACCACCACCACTCCCGAGTGTGGTGTTCCGGCCTTTATGGGCGCTACTTGTGAAAAGCACTTGCCCCAGTAGTCTGTTAAACGCTACGCAAGGGTGGGATCTTTGTTAAGACAGCATGCTCTGACCGCAATATCATTAGAAGCTATGCTATCCCGAGTATTTACAGAAATAGATTACCAATGATCAGTTTTATTAAAGGTATGATTGGATAACACGCAAATATTACTGCATTGAGAAGGCGCATGTGGGCGGCAAGCAATTAAAACATCCATGAAATTATCAACATTGTGGAGGTGTTGGGGTGATTATTTAAGCACAATTACAACGGAATTAAAATCAGAATTAAGTTGATTCATAATAGATTTTTGGGTCGGATCGCATTAATAAAATGTGCGTCATACACCCTCCACCACCTGACGCAGCCAATTAAGAAAGTTGTCACGTGGACAATCGTGGCAATTTATTCCTGCTTGAGCATACGGATATGGAAGAGAGCAGAGCACAACATTTAATAATTGATTACGAGATTTTACTGGTCGTTACAACCAGCATCATCAAGCAGTTTCCAGAATTGGAGAAGGGTTCACGACGCACGTTTTAATTAGGCGATGTGACCAAAAAAAACAACTATGAATCATAATATTGGTCGCGAAAGCCTACACAGTGTTAAATTCACATTGCAGTTGTGTGCCTGCTCAAACAAGCAATATGTCAGGGCACTTTGCATTGCCATTGCCTCTCAATTAAATATTTTGCGTGTGATGTGCCCATTGGGATCCTGCGTATGTAATTGGGGGACACAATGTGTTGTTACACTACCAATACATACATCGTGTGCAGGCGAAGCCGTTTGACTTAAGTAATATTTAACCAAAAATATATTTTATACCGCCTTTATGAACAAAATATCCATTGTTGTGAAATGTTACTTCAGTAAAGAATAGATCCTATCGTGCACAGGATTTTTTTAAAATAATTCATCAGTGATTACTTGATGATTCCACTGCAGAAAGCACGGACCGAAAAGTAATGGCAACATTTTACAGAGCATGACCATCCTAAAAATGTATATTGGGACCAAGTAATGCTTTTTCTAGGATCAAAAAACAGCTCATTAATTTCACAGCTGGATGAAGACCTCCTGATGCCCCATTTGGCACAGGAGTTGTTTGACCATAGTTAACCACGCTGCTCAGTACAGGTTTGTGAAAGGCGTGCCAATCAGGACTGGATCAGATATTAATCGCCACTCCTATCCGTGGCCAGGAGTATAACTCCGCTTGCCAGATTTATATAGCGCAGCGTCAGAACCACTATTCCACCATTTTACTTCTGCAGTCGAGTAAAAGTCAATATGAATGTCCAGTATGTACACATTGAATACTGCACTGTATTGTGTTCGTATGTTGTAGTTTTAAATGGGTTGTGAAATGGTAATATTTCTCACGCAGCAAAGCCAGTATTTCACCACAGAGTAACTTATACTTTATCTTACCAAAACACTAATATGCACTCCACAGCTTAAACAAGTGCGTGGCTTCCTCCATTTCGGCTCGGTGGATAATTTAGAGCTAGAGAAGGTCAAATTCACGATTTAGTTTCAGGACAAAACTAGTTTTTTTTATAATGGCTATCTTTGTACAGCCTTTGTGCCAATATGGATTGGACACGTCAACTCATTTAACAAGAACATGGATTTAACTCAGCTGGTAGCGTGAGATTTGAGCCCAGGACCTTGGTGGTGCTGCCTCACTGCTCTGCCACGGCTATTATCTCTGAACCACCCTGCAACTGCAGCCGTTACTGTTTAATATCCTGGCGGCTCATGGCGAGTGACACGTAGCGACAGCTCATGGCACTTGAAATGTCCTGAAATGTGCCTCCACCACACAATTTGGCTTGGTTAAATAATCATAATAATGGTCCAGTTCTCATTGTTCTCCACACCAACACGTATCAAAGTTGATAGGCTCACAGTAATGAATGAAATCACATTTACTCTATTTAAGACCGAAGCAGGAAGACGTCACAATTCTGGCTAATCGCCTGATGAAGCTGGTTGTAATTACCAGCGAAACGTCGTACTCGATTTGTAAATATTGTGGGTTTACTCTCCAACACACCGGTTTGCTGAAGTAATAACTAATAGGCACGTTTTGTGCACGTGACAAACATTGCTAATTGCGAAAGCCTACTACGTGTTAAACTGTTCAAACCCGAGTGTTTTCCCCTCCCAGTGCAACTTTCGGAAATTGCCAATGTTTACTGGCCACAGGCCCATGTGTTTCATCAGAGGGCAGTACAGAAAAAACACATTGTTCTACAGTACTATTCTTCGACGTCTATGCCTCCCTGCCTTCACAAAACCCACAATGACCAGCGTGATCTAATCAACGCCATGACCCGCACGGTGCGGAGAGGCCCTCATCCAGCAGTGGATTGACAATACGAGCTGCACATGTAAACAGCAAGCACTGTTGTTGTGTCCCCCGCCATGAGTGTTCCAGGCGTTGATACAGTACGAGGAGCTTTGAAAGAGAACGATGTATAAATGTACCATATTATTCCGTAATAAGTGCCAGTTTCATAATAATGGAAATAATAATAATTAAAGATTTTCAACCACAACCCATACTTTGATATAGCCTCTGAGGCTGTTGATGAAAGTGGTGATTTGCCAGCATGCCACTGATGCCAGTTAAAGTTCGGAATTGTTTTGTGTGTTCCCATCATTAGCTCGCTCGGAAAACACTTGTCATTGCTCACAGCGAGCTCCATCGCACATATCCACACATCTACACAGTTCTGTTTGTCGCTTTGGAGAGCGTCGTTATTTTTCGATTTAAAGCTTTCGTGACTGCAATGATTCATCTTCTTTGGTTCTTTCAGTAAAGTCACGTAGAATGAGAATAAAATAATAAATTGATAAAATAAAATAACACAATAATATTCTCACGACGTTTCGGCCACAACACAAGCGGCCTTCATCAGGTGAAGGGAGCGAGACTGTCTGGTAGGACAGCGCTGGAGTGAGAGAGCCACGTTCAGATCACGGCTTTTAAGCTGTGTGAGAGGAACAAAGAGCCTTAGAGTCGCGGCATCTCTTCAGAAAGGTGAGAGACTCGATTAGTTGAGCCTTCTTATCCCGAAGTCTGTTGAATGATCTTAAGGATGTGTGGAATCCCTCCCCGTAGAGGCGGTTAAATTTCGATTTAAAGCTTTCGTGACTGCAATGATTCATCTTCTTTGGTTCTTTCGGTAAAGTCACGTAGAATGAGAATAAAATAATAAATTGATAAAATAAAATAACACAATAATATTCTCACGACGTTTCGGCCACAACACAAGCGGCCTTCATCAGGTGAAGGGAGCGAGACTGTCTGGTAGGACAGCGCTGGAGTGAGAGAGCCACGTTCAGATCACGGCTTTTAAGCTGTGTGAGAGGAACAAAGAGCCTTAGAGTCGCGGCATCTCTTCAGAAAGGTGAGAGACTCGATTAGTTGAGCCTTCTTATCCCGAAGTCTGTTGAATGATCTTAAGGATGTGTGGAATCCCTCCCCGTAGAGGCGGTTAAATTTCGATTTAAAGCTTTCGTGACTGCAATGATTCATCTTCTTTGGTTCTTTCGGTAAAGTCACGTAGAATGAGAATAAAATAATAAATTGATAAAATAAAATAACACAATAATATTCTCACGACGTTTCGGCCACAACACAAGCGGCCTTCATCAGGTGAAGGGAGCGAGACTGTCTGGTAGGACAGCGCTGGAGTGAGAGAGCCACGTTCAGATCACGGCTTTTAAGCTGTGTGAGAGGAACAAAGAGCCTTAGAGTCGCGGCATCTCTTCAGAAAGGTGAGAGACTCGATTAGTTGAGCCTTCTTATCCCGAAGTCTGTTGAATGATCTTAAGGATGTGTGGAATCCCTCCCCGTAGAGGCGGTTAAATTTCGATTTAAAGCTTTCGTGACTGCAATGATTCATCTTCTTCAATTTATTATTTTATTCTCATTCTACGTGACTTTACCGAAAGAACCAAAGAAGATGAATCATTGCAGTCACGAAAGCTTTAAATCGAAATTTAACCGCCTCTACGGGGAGGGATTCCACACATCCTTAAGATCATTCAACAGACTTCGGGATAAGAAGGCTCAACTAATCGAGTCTCTCACCTTTCTGAAGAGATGCCGCGACTCTAAGGCTCTTTGTTCCTCTCACACAGCTTAAAAGCCGTGATCTGAACGTGGCTCTCTCACTCCAGCGCTGTCCTACCAGACAGTCTCGCTCCCTTCACCTGATGAAGGCCGCTTGTGTTGTGGCCGAAACGTCGTGAGAATATTATTGTGTTATTTTATTTTATCAATTTATTATTTTATTCTCATTCTACGTGACTTTACCGAAAGAACCAAAGAAGATGAATCATTGCAGTCACGAAAGCTTTAAATCGAAATTTAACCGCCTCTACGGGGAGGGATTCCACACATCCTTAAGATCATTCAACAGACTTCGGGATAAGAAGGCTCAACTAATCGAGTCTCTCACCTTTCTGAAGAGATGCCGCGACTCTAAGGCTCTTTGTTCCTCTCACACAGCTTAAAAGCCGTGATCTGAACGTGGCTCTCTCACTCCAGCGCTGTCCTACCAGACAGTCTCGCTCCCTTCACCTGATGAAGGCCGCTTGTGTTGTGGCCGAAACGTCGTGAGAATATTATTGTGTTATTTTATTTTATCAATTTATTATTTTATTCTCATTCTACGTGACTTTACCGAAAGAACCAAAGAAGATGAATCATTGCAGTCACGAAAGCTTTAAATCGAAATTTAACCGCCTCTACGGGGAGGGATTCCACACATCCTTAAGATCATTCAACAGACTTCGGGATAAGAAGGCTCAACTAATCGAGTCTCTCACCTTTCTGAAGAGATGCCGCGACTCTAAGGCTCTTTGTTCCTCTCACACAGCTTAAAAGCCGTGATCTGAACGTGGCTCTCTCACTCCAGCGCTGTCCTACCAGACAGTCTCGCTCCCTTCACCTGATGAAGGCCGCTTGTGTTGTGGCCGAAACGTCGTGAGAATATTATTGTGTTATTTTATTTTATCAATTTATTATTTTATTCTCATTCTACGTGACTTTACCGAAAGAACCAAAGAAGATGAATCATTGCAGTCACGAAAGCTTTAAATCGAAATTTAACCGCCTCTACGGGGAGGGATTCCACACATCCTTAAGATCATTCAACAGACTTCGGGATAAGAAGGCTCAACTAATCGAGTCTCTCACCTTTCTGAAGAGATGCCGCGACTCTAAGGCTCTTTGTTCCTCTCACACAGCTTAAAAGCCGTGATCTGAACGTGGCTCTCTCACTCCAGCGCTGTCCTACCAGACAGTCTCGCTCCCTTCACCTGATGAAGGCCGCTTGTGTTGTGGCCGAAACGTCGTGAGAATATTATTGTGTTATTTTATTTTATCAATTTATTATTTTATTCTCATTCTACGTGACTTTACCGAAAGAACCAAAGAAGATGAATCATTGCAGTCACGAAAGCTTTAAATCGAAATTTAACCGCCTCTACGGGGAGGGATTCCACACATCCTTAAGATCATTCAACAGACTTCGGGATAAGAAGGCTCAACTAATCGAGTCTCTCACCTTTCTGAAGAGATGCCGCGACTCTAAGGCTCTTTGTTCCTCTCACACAGCTTAAAAGCCGTGATCTGAACGTGGCTCTCTCACTCCAGCACTGTCCTACCAGACAGTCTCGCTCCCTTCACCTGATGAAGGCCGCTTGTGTTGTGGCCGAAACGTCGTGAGAATATTATTGTGTTATTTTATTTTATCAATTTATTATTTTATTCTCATTCTACGTGACTTTACCGAAAGAACCAAAGAAGAAGCGTCGTTATTGTCTGGATTTGCATCTTTTGTTATTTCACCATCGGTCGTGATCTATACACTGCTGAACGAACGCCTCTCCGAGCCGTCAGCATGGTCGCGTGGGCACGTGGTGCAGCAATCGGTAATAGGTCCAGCGCACAAGCTTGTTTCATCGCTCCGTCTCCACGATATCAGGCCCAAGCACACTTTCGAATGAGTCAATGATTTCCATAACCTGCGTATTATGTCCTTTAATCCCTGTTTCTCTTTCCGTCTCTCGGTGCAATTCCAAGCATGCATCTTTCCCCATGCTTCTTTGCATACTCATCAGATGTTGTTCCATTTTCGCTGCCCGTGTCATGTTTCTGATCCACGTTTATTCATTGTGCAGTCCCGCAATTGCTTGCTCATGCCACTGCTGGTGGAAATTGCCCTTTGCTCTAGGGAGTCCTAGAGAGCTCCAGTGGAGCGCTCCTGTTGCGGGTATTTGGTCTATTCTTCCACCCCGATCAGACAACTTGGAAGAGGTGGGAGTTACCCACACTTTAACCAACAACCATACGTGACCTGTCGATCAACCGGCTGTGGCTTCAGCGTTTATACAGCAGGGGGATTTAAGAAGCTGGCCTATTGGTTCAACTGCCGCACTCGGCGGTTGTGCCAGCGACCACCACAGCGTCCTGCGTATTGTGTTGGTGGTTTGTTTAGTTATTCTAATATATTGTGCAGAGAACTTTTGGCTGGAATTGTACAACTGTTGTCCCTGGAAAAAGTGGAATATTAATTTGAATTTAACTTTCAAATGGAATAAATTGCAATTGTATTTTTTGCAGTAAAAAAATTATTTAACAATTTTTCAGGACCATCTTGCTGCACGTGTTTTGTTTTATGGAGATATTTTTTTACATCAAGTGGTTATTGGGCCTCAATCCAGGAAGAAAGACTCGTTACAAACGCTGTAATTATCGCAGTGCTCTTGAATTACAGTCCTGTAAGGTCAAAGCTTTTTCTGTAGGACCGTAACACAATAATCAGTGTTACGTGAAAAAAAGTATGCGTGCGTGATCTCAACATTAGGGCCTAACGAGGCATCGATGGATGGACTCAAATCGACTTTTGAGGCTCACAACAAGCTTCGGTTTATACAAATGATAAGCAACTGCTATGCGCGATGCTATATTTAGGCTGTGGAGCCAAACGGTACATTCTGCGAGATAGAAAGCAATGAAGAAAAATCATGCGATGCGCTTGGATTCTGTAATGCTTTCCAATGTGCACTTTTCCTCGAAAGAATGTAATTAGTGGTAGTAACGGCAGCTCTCGCTCCGGGCATACAGGAAACCGTACATTCAGAAGGCCCTGGTGAGACAACCGGGGTTCAAAATAGAGGCTATACCTGGGAGGGCATGGGCAACCCTTTGATCAATGTGGCTGTTTTCTTTCCAAGGTGAGTCCCAAATAGCATCACAGATTTATACTAAAGTTTGGCTCATATTGCCCATCTTTACGAGAGTTGGTGTGTGTCCCCCATCCTCCCCCGTTACTGACAGACAGAGTCGATGCATAAACGCTCTCAATCTTAGTTGGAAATTGTTACTAATTAACAAAACGGTAAGTTTCAGATTAAAAAATACATTTTGGCATCGAATTGTGCCCCTGATTGGTGACAATCTCATCGTTGGGAGGGTGAACGATAGCTCCATGACTCCATATGGAGTCTCGAGTTCACCTGAGGGTTAAATAACAATGTATGAACTTGTACAGCACTTTGTATGTATGTAGAACTTATTTCGCATCGTACGTAGCCAACCGCGCACTGCTGGATGAGGGCCTCCCCACACCGTGTGTAGGTCACGGGAGCTATTTGGCCATACTTCACCGCGCGGGATAAGTGCGTGTTGGTGAAAGTGGCACCACCCCCTTTTAGAAAACCTCCCCCCATGACCGACAATGGCGCAGTGATGCCTTCATGCATAAGCTCATTGTGAAAGGGCTACTGCATTTATTTTAACCGACAAGTAAAGCCTTACGAATTAAGCTAATTATTTGGTGATTCTACATTTTAAGGCAGTGTTGTTGATGAGTGTCTTGAGTTTGTTTTACGAAGGAAACCTTACTAATTATCAATAATATTTTCCATAAGTGTCCTAGCTAGTTATGTTTACCCATTTTCTCTTGTTGCAATATGTTTGCAAGTGTTATTTCATCTGGTCATTTACTCATTGGTTGAATAATAATTACAAAAATAGAATATTTTTTTGTTAAATATTACATAAGTCCAAAATGGATCTCTCGTGTATACGATGTTCCTATTGGATGTGCAACACGCTTCGTGTCTCCCTGACCATTATGTGTGGGATGCCAGTGGCAGATCACACACTCACTTACATAAGAAAAAATATATATTATGACTGCACATGGTGCCCACGTGTCTTTATTTAATGGAATTTCATACGAGGGGAATAATATTAAATAATGATCCCCTTTGGTGGACGCGATGAATTAATGAATCATCACCATCAACCAACCTTTTACCAATCCGCTGCTAGATGAAGGCCTCCTCCCCATTCTGCAATATAAATAATCCACCTGGCACGGTGCCTGCCTTCTACACACGAAGCTGATTTCATTGCTCCATCTCCTCGGTTGGAAGGAGGAAGAATAAGCTCGCAGCATTCAGCAAAAGTCATGCACATGTTTGAACACCGTTATGCATGGATTAACAGATTATCGCCTCATCAGCGCTGAAGAGAAAATATTAGAATTGTTTGTACCTGCTTATGGTGAAGTATGGTTAAACAGCACCCAATGGCCGACACGGTATGGAGACGTTCCGATAGGAGACCTTCACGCAGCAGTTAATTTACATAGGTGCTGTTTTTTTACCTTAATATACCTTTAACTGCTAAGATTAAAGACTGATTTTAAATAATCAACGGCGCCCTATTTATTGTATTAGTGTTTCTCTTTAGGGCAGACGGTGCTATTTGCGACGAATGGGTTGAGTGTGTTGTTGTGAATGCTTATCAACCCACTGCCAATTCAACATCACACGAGTGTATCACCACCGTGTATTATATATACGCAGGAGACAGTGTCTCTCTTTTTTACGCTGTGTGGTTGCGGGGTTAAAATACCGCGGTGGGGTTTTAAGAAGGTGGAACGTGAATGTTGATTCACATGCATACGATGATGATGATGATGCACGATATCTAAGAATGACACATTTTTTTATTTTTAAAAATTCGTTGTGCGGGGTGCGGTGGGGTGGATGGGTGGGAAATAAGACAACAACAACAACAAAAAGCATTGAGCGGAATTCCAGACGGAACGAACTCGGTATGCCGCGGGCGTGTTGAGCGAGCCGTGCTCGGCGTGTTTAATACGAACGCGTGGGGGCTTCTCTCTCTCCTCTGCTCCGCCTACAAGAGGCAGGGGTGGTCGTCGGAGTGGTGGGAGCGGTGGTTGGTGGTGGAGAGGAGAGTAAGGAGGCTCCATTGGGTGGGGATGTCGATTTATAAAGTCCGAGTGAGATGACAGGAAGAGATTGAGCAGAGATGTAGTGAAACGAGAGAGATGTCGGTAGACGTGAGAAGATTCTGGGTTTAAGATAACAAGGAAGATGCAGATGAGGTAGAGATGTAAGTGAAATGATCTAAATGTAGATACAATATTAGGCAGACGAGAGGGCATAGCGTACAAATGAGACGAACGATGAAGCTAGATGAGAAAATTATAGACGGGAGACAGATGAGAGACAAGAGATACAGACAAGATATGGATGAGATCGATCAATTAGCTCCACTGATAAGTAATTCGCTTTTACGGTACAGTATTAGGATTTGAATTAGAGCTGATCTTTGGATAACCCATATATATTCATTAATCCGGGTTAACTGCTCCGTACGAGTCCAGAGCAATTGTCAGCGCACGTCGCAGAAGTCGGTTCCCCTTGCGCTACTTGCGGCCCTTTTGGCTTTTGCTTTATTTGCTTCTGCCCAGCGTCACCGCTGGGAGAAGGGAGGAGGAGAAGGGAGGAGGAGGATGGGGGGGGGGGGATTTCCGATGGAAGAGGGGTGGAGGGGTTTGACAAGAGGGAGGTTGGAGGGAGCGTCAGTGGCGCGTAACACCACCACGCGTGCCGCTTGTAGGGGCAAGGATGGGTAGGGTGGTGGTGGTGCTGGGGGGTGGGAGGACGTGGAGTCTCCGCTCTATTCTCTGCGTCTGAGCACGTGCCCGTCTGAGTTCGATTCCCCGTGCCCACGGCTTAAACGTCAGTGGTGAATTAATGAGCCGGTGCCGAAAGCGATATGTGTGAACGTGAGCGCAGGGAGACAAAGGCGGCCGGGCGTGGTGATTGACTCAACCGCACCCCACCCAACCCCCGGCCGCCGCCACTTCGTGTGCTGTGCTGGCCTGAATAAGTCCCCGCTAAAGCACTTGTCTCAGCAGTCTTAAACATCCTACACAGCGGAGACGTGTGTGTGGTTGAGAGCGGTGGCGCAGCGGTTCGTAGCGCACTGCGCTACGAACCCCGAAAACGAGAGTTCGATTCCCGCCCAACATCAAAGACGAATATCTAAACCTTCCCGTAGGTTGACTCAGCCTTATAAATGAGTACCTGGTGCGGTGTATCGACACCAACACTGGGAAGACAAAGGCGGCCGAGCGTGGTGCTGGTAAACCCACCCCATCGCGTGCTAGTTAACAGCACTTAGCTCACGAGTCTGTTAAAGGCTATATGGGACATCTTTGTTTTTGTATACACGTGTGTGCGTAAATTGTAGGCTCGCTGCTTTGTCGATCATATAACGTACACACATGTTGTATGTGGGACGTGTGTGTGTGTATGTGCGTTGGAGCGGGGTGGTCCAGGGTTTCGAGTTCGGTAAACCTGGGTTCGATCCCCAACCAAGGGGCTGACATCAAGTTGGCAGCTGCATCTGAAATCTGAAGTTCTCCTGCGTCTCTTCTAGCTGGACTCGGCCTTCAATAAAATAGTGCTGTATTGGAAAAAAATGTATATGACACAAACAAAAAAAAGTGTACTATTATTCCGAATTGTGCAATGTTACATTTCAATTATCAAGAGGAAGACGTAATCGGCATTCGTCGTGTTGGAAATGATTTGGAAATGATTTTTGTAAAAAAAAAACGTGTACCTTGGTGCGTTGGGGAGACAAAGGCGGCCAGGCGTGGTTGATAAGCCTCACCCAGCCCCAAACGTGGCCTGCGTGCCTTAATAGGTGCTCGCTAACAGCCCCCCCACCCCCTCCAAAGCGTGCGTACGGCGACACGGGACCACGAGCTTGCTCTGCGGCGCGTGCGCGTGTCCATTGCTCAGAGTCATTGTTCAAAACGAGGCGATAAGTGATGTTGCGGATTGCGAGTGCGCGGCGTGCTGGTAGGTGGTGGGTGGGTGGGTAGGTGGGTTGGTAGGTGGGTGGGTGGATTGGTTGGTAGGTGGGTGGGTGGATTGGTTGGTAGGTGGGTGGGTGGGCTGGGTAGGTGGGTGGGTGGGTGGGTTGGTGGGTGGGTGGGTAGGTGGGTGGGTGGGTAGGTTGGTGGGTGGGTGGGCTGGGTAGGTGGGTGGGTCGGTGGATGGGTTGGTGGGTGGGTTCATTAGTAGTGGATGGGATAGATGTGGAGATGGGTGGGTGAGTGGATGCGGGTAAGTGGGAGGTGGGTTGTCGGTAGGTTTGATGGCTCGGGTGGGTGGGTGAATGTGTGGGATGCGTTGTCACTTGGGTGGGATGGGTGAGTAAGAAGTTGGGTGGATGGCTCAGTGAGTGGACAGGAAGGTCTGCCGGTAAGCTTGATGGCCGTGTGGATAGGTGGATGCGATGGTGGGTTGGTGGATTCGTAGGTGGGCGAGTGAGGGAGGAGACGGAGGGGCGAGGAGAGAGGCAGGACTGCTGGAGAGGGAGGGCGGGCGAAGGGAGGGAGGAAGAGAGAGGGGGTGATTTAGGGAAACAAGGAGAGAGGGGGAGTAGGAGGGAGAGCGCGAGGATGAGTGCAGGACACCCCTGCTGGAGGGTGCTGGATCCGTGGACGGTGATGTTGTTGGCGGTGGTGTTGGTGGCCGGGGGAGATCGCGGGGATGAGGATTCCCGGACACTTTGTTGAGGAGGCCACGGCTCAAGGAGGGCGTTGTCTCGCCGTCGTCTTCCTCCACACCGGCTGAGCGACCGGCGGACGGGCGTTGGGGGTGGGGGGCGGTGGGGTGAGCAGGAACGAAGCGGCAGTACAAACAGAGAGGGAAGAGAGCGAGAGAGAGAGCAAAAGGAGAGAGGGAGAAGGGGAAACGGAGCCTGCCTGCTCGTTCGTTTCCATAGCAACCCTGGTCCGATGCGGCCAGCGACTGCCATGAATGCAAAGAGGCTGAACGTGTGGATTTGTGTGTGCTCCTGTAGGTAACCAAGTCGTGGTATCTCTCCTCTCTGTCGCGCCTACATCTGTGCTTCTCTCTCTCTCGTCAGTGACCGGCGTTTCTGTACGTATCCGTGGCTGTGCAATGTCTCGTGTCTGTGAAATGTCTCATGTGTGTCCGTGTGTCCGTGTGTCTCTCTCGTGTCTGCCTCTGTGGGTAACCGAACCGGCGTTGTGTCTCCCCGTTGTCGCGCCTACATCTGTGCGTCTCCGTTCGCCTACCTGCTAACCGGTGTGTGTGTGTGTGTGTCAGTGTGTCAGTGTGTGTGTCAGTGTGTCTTCGTGTCTGTCTGTCTGTCTGTGTATGTGTCAGTGTGTCTGTCTGTGGGTCTTCGTGTCTGTCTGTCTATCTGTGTGTGTGTCTGTCTGTGTGTGTCAGTGTGTCTGTGTGTGTCAGTGTGTGTGTGTCAGTGTGTCTTCGTGTCTGTCTGTCTATCTGTGTGTGTGTCTGTGTGTGTGTGTCAGTGTGTATTCGTGTCTGTCTGTCTATCTGTGTGTGTGTCAGTGTGTCTGTCTGTGTGTGTGTGTCAGTGTGTCTTCGTGTCTGTCTGTCTATCTGTGTGTGTCAGTGTGTCTGTCTGTGTGTCAGTGTGTCTTCGTGTCTGTCTGTCTATCTGTGTGTGTCAGTGTGTGTGTCTGTGTGTTTTCGTGACTGTCTGTCTATCTGTGTGTGTGTCAGTGTGTCTGTCTGTGTGTGTCAGTGTGTCTGTCTGTCTGTGTGTGTGTCAGTGTGTCTGTCTGTCTGTCTGTGTGTCAATGTGTCTGTCTGTTTGTGTCTGTCTGTCTATCTGTGTGTGTATCTGTCTGTGTGTGTGTCTTCGTGTCTTTCTGTCTATCTGTGTGTGTGTCAGTGTGTCTATCTGTGTTCGTGTCTGTCTGTGTGTGCGTCTTCGTGTCTATCTGTCTATCTGTGTGTGTCATTGTGTCTGTCTGTGTGTCTGTCTGTCTATCTGTGTGTGTGTCAGTCTGTCTGTCTGTGTGTGTGTCTTCGTGTCTGTGTGTCTATCTGTGTGTGTGTCAGTGTGTCTATCTGTGTTCGTGTCTGTGTGTGTGTGTCTTCGTGTCTATCTGTCTATCTGTGTGTGTGTGTCTGTCTGTGTGTCTGTCTGTCTATCTGTGTGTGTGTCAGTCTGTCTGTGTGTGTGTCTTCGTGTCTGTTTGTCTATCTGTGTGTGTTAGTGTGTCAGTGTGTTTATCTGCGTGTGCGTCAGTGTGTCTATCTGTGTGTGTGTCAGTGTGTCTGTCTGTGTATCTGTGTGTGTCAGTGTGTCTATCTGTATGTGTGTCAGTGTGTCTGTCTATGTGTGTCAGTGTGTCTATCTGTGTGTGTGTCAGTGTGTCTATCTGCGTGTGTCAGTGTGTCTGTCTGTGTGTGTGTGTATCAGTGTGTCAGTGTGTCTGTCTGTGTGTGTCTTCGTGTCTGTCTGTCTATCTGTGTGTGTGTCAGTGTGTCTATCTGCGTGTGTGTCAGTGTGTCTGTCTTTGTGTGTCTTCGTGTCTATCTGTGTGTGTGTCAGTGTGTCTATCTGTGTGTGTGTTCGTGTCTGTCTGTGTGTGTCTTCGGGTCTATCTGTCTATCTGTGTGTGTGTGTCTATCAGTGTGTGTGTGTCTTTGTCTGCTTCTGTAGGTAACTAAGCCGGCGTATCTCGTTTGTCGCGGCTACGGTGGAGCGTCTCTTTTCAGATACCACTCTTTTTGTGTGCACGTATGTGCCTCTGTACGTGTGTGTCTCTTTGTTTCAGCTTGTATATGTCTGTGTGTGTTTGCCTGCCTGTATGTACAAGTGTGGTGTGTCTATGTGGTCGACTCAGCCTCAAATGAGTACCTGGTGTGGTGGGTAAACATCGCCACTAGGGAGACAAAGGCGGCCGGGCTTGGTGCTGGTCACCTACCTATAATGTGGCGGCCTTTATAGGTGCTCGCTAACAGCACTTGTCACAACAGTTTGTTACAGGCTATACGGGGGATCTTTGTTTGTGTCCATGTGTGGGTATATGTGTATCCGTGTGTTTTTGTATTTTGTGTGTATTAGTGTCTACCTGCATATGTGTGTGTCTATGTCTCTGTCTTCATGTGTGTCTTCGTGCGTCTGGGTGTGTATCTGTTTGTCTTTGTATCTGTGTGAGTCTGTATGGTTCCTGTCTGTGTGTATATTTGCGTTGCTTTGTGTGTCCATGTCTGTATGTCTGTATCTATGTGGCATTGTCCGCATATTGGGCTATGAGGGATGAGTTAGATTGCTCCACTGCCTTCTGCTGTACGTGCAATGTCCTTTGTTATTTATCCACCTGTTTCAATGGACCTGAATTTTGACTTTACTTGTACTGCTGCATGTGAATGTTTGCCTTTTTGTAATTATAATTTTTCCCATTAAATCCACATTTGTTGAGAAAAAAAACCCAAATCCATATTGTGTTCGTGGTGATTTCCTCCAGGCCTTTGTGTTTTTCATATCCCCATGGATTTTTCATATTTCTTTTTATTTCTTCAATGTACATTTATTTTAATGGAAATGTTTGCGTGGTTTTGCCAGACCATTTTTTTTATTCTGAAGGCGCTCTCTCTGATATTGTCCCAGAGTTGGCACTGCCCATTGTCAGCTGACGTTAACGACGAACCTAAATCGATTGCGAATCGTATAAAATGTAGTGTATCTCATACATTTTCGTATTTGTAAACAATTTTAATTAACAAAAATGCCATGGTTATTTATGAATGCATAAATACGCTTAAATAGTAATACACAGGATTACACTGCAGCTTCCAGTGTATTTGTACGAAAAAATCCAGACCCAAATAATTGTGAAATAAAAAATTTACCGCGTGCAATTTGCGCGCGTCAAATGGAACAGTTGATCATTTCAACACGCGGTCTCCGGCGTTCGTTATGCGGCTGACCTTAGCTTGACGAATGTGATGTCACACCTTTCATGGACGTTGATGCATTTTTGTGCATGAGGGTGGTTGGTATGCGGTACGCACGATGCACAACGTCGCGGTCGGTGGAAACCTTTAACGACGCGTGTGACCATGCGTGTGTGTGTGTGTCATGTGTATATCATGCGTGTGTGTGTGTGTGTCACATGTATATCATGCGTGTGACGCCGCGTAGTGCCTGTGAGAATCACATTCCGACAGTCTGCGGCGAGGGGGCGTGCGACCAGTGAGCTTTGGGAGTATGGGGCTCGGGTTTTAATTGTCTCGGGGGTAGGGCGGTGGTGGTGGGGGGGGGTTACCCGACCTGTCTGTGCGGAGTTGGTAAACGCGACAACGTCTTAACGTCCTCCCGGTGGATTGGCAGCTGGGTTCGGGGAGCAAGGCAGGACATTCCCCAAATTGTCATCGCCGGACTTGCCATTGGCGAGATGATTCCGTGCGCGCCGCGCGGGTGGGGATCGCGTGGGTTCCACGTGACTGGCCGACGCGCGTGCGCCTTCCGTGTCTCTCACCAGGCGCGCGTGCCTTGAATACAACCCCGTACCTCGCCCGAGCACAGCAGCTGTCACCATTGTCATCGTCGTCCACGGACGGCCTAGTTGCTCAGCTGCAGGGGATCGGAACGTTACAAGTTCAAATCCTGGTTAGGGGCTTGACTCGGCCCATTATCCCACCAGGAACAATACAAACTTGGAGGGGAAGTCAACAATGGGGACTTTTCACCACTGACTCGGAGCTGTTAACGGCACCCAATGTCTCAATACTTATTTGGACATTTGACTTTAACATCATAATAATCGTCATCACTATCATCACCTATTCCAAAATCCACTGCTGGCACTTCCATGCTGAAAATGTCACTGTGGCCTCATACTACTGCACTCCATCTCACTGTCCATACGGGAAAGAAAAAAAACATTTCAGCATGGTCCCATTTCCCGTTTGGCAGCCCCACGTTTTTATTATATTCTTAGCTCTTTCCCTTCAACGTGACTTTACCGAAAAAGCTAAGAATATGAATTACTGGAGTCACGAAAGCTTTAAATCAAAATTTAGCCCCACGTTTGTTAACTCTCTTTGTTAATTCGTCCGTGAGCCCAGAAAAGAGGTAGTATAACTTTCGCGGTTCCAATCTCTGAATGTGGCCAAAAACAAAGTATGTGCTTACCATTTGAAATGAGTGGGTTATTAAATAATTCACTGTTATTAGCCTATAAATAAAATTGTACGTCGAGAATGTTGCTTTCTTAGGTGGTACCAGTTTCTGCTCTGGCTCATGGACTAATTCTAGAGATGAAAACTTGGCAGAGTGAAACTATTTTTCTCGTTAGTGTCGAGCCAGATGATGTTTGTACACTTTGGCGTGTTCATCCGGCAAAATGTATTTTTAAAAACCCGAGGAAAACTGTAGCCTAAAAAGTAGCAATGCTTATGACCATTTGTATTGACCAAGATAGTTAATCATTATGATCCGGCTGTAATCAATGTCTAATAGCAAAGATTGTGCCACGAATGGAATTTGTCAAATATTATATTTTAAACTAAACTATTTTTTGACATATTCTTGGTTCTTTCGGTAAAGTCACGTAGAAAGGAAATAATAAAAATAAAACTATATATTTTATTATTTCCCTTCTACGTGACTTTACCGAAAGAACCAAGAATATGAATCCCTGCAGTCACGAAAGCTTTAAATCGAAATTATTTTTTTACATTTTACCAGGTCAGGC
This sequence comes from Petromyzon marinus, assembly GCF_048934315.1. Lineage (NCBI taxonomy): Eukaryota > Metazoa > Chordata > Hyperoartia > Petromyzontiformes > Petromyzontidae > Petromyzon > Petromyzon marinus. The sequence continues at coordinate 431,887 of NC_133707.1, forward strand.
CCACTGAGCGATATTGCTATTTTTCAGAAGTGACCTGGTCACAAATGATAGCTCAACGAAGTGGCTTATGTAGACATTTGTATCAGCCAAATACTCTAAACGCGTGTTTCTAAATGTGGAGGGAAACACCGGAGGACTCGGACAAAAATACACGTGGCCACGGGGAGAGAGACATGCAAACTCCAAATATGCAAGCGTCAGGGTCGGGATTCAAACCTACGACCTCCTGTATACTAGGCGAGGTAGTTAACATTTCGCCACCGAGACGACCATAATTTGTGCGCTTTAGAATACATTTCTAAAGCACGTAAACTAGACGTAATTTATGGCTTACATATAACATCCAAAATAAGCGCAATCTATAGTATTTCGTGTTTTTTTTCCCGCTCATTTGCATACAATTAAAATTCACCTTGCGATTCGCACCTTCATAACTTTCTAAAACGCTAGCAAGGCGACTACTGTGTATATACGGCGTGGATGTAAAGCCTCTTAGACGCTGATCCAACGAATCTGTCGTGGTGTTTTTTTAATCTTGTGGCTGTATTTTGAGTAACAACTCCCCCCACACCCCACGTTCTAAAAATGCTGTTGGAAAATAATCAGTTTAGTAACTTAAAAACAAACAAGGCTTTCCTAAATGAAGTGTCTTTGGTAAGTGCTTCGTTACCACGAAATAAGCGAATTCCCTCTTGGTAATTGTCCGATCGCGATGATCTGCACGCTGCCATTACGAGTTTTAGATGGAAACGTGAGCATCAGACAATTCTATCATTTGTCACGCATATGTTTTAGGGGTTTTTGTGTGTGTTTAACAATGAACCCCTTGACCGTACAAAGTCTTCTTATCGTCCTGGCTCCATTCCAGCGTTGTGTTTCCATTTTGTGGGCTACCGATTCTCAAGCCAAAACCAGGGTTGGCTCGGCTGGAGATTTCGTTTCTGGTGCTGTCGACCGCCTCACGATTATCAATCTCCACCCCACCCCACACCCCCCGGGGTGAGAAGTGACGATAATTACACCTGCAGCTGCGCCCCGTCTCCAATTTAGTGGCAGTGCACCACAAAGAATGGCACGGAGTTCCGTCATCCACTGGAATGGAGTCACGAGCCTTAATCATCAAGCTTGCGAATTATACATACATTTACGGTCAGTAAATAATTGACCAAGTCACCCGGGATGCGCTCGTTCACACCAGGTGACGGAAGTTTTGCAGGAATTTCAGCCTGGATATTGCCTGGTTGATCCTGTAGACAGCAGAGGGGCGATGCAGCAACATTCATTGTTATACCGTACTTCTATGCTGTACTACTCGTGTTTATCAGCCCACACTGACCAGCGTGGTGAAGTATGGGCGAGATGTTAACTACCTCGCCGAGTATGCGGGAGTTCATGGGTTCGATGCAGACCCTGACGCCTGCTGCTGTATATTTAGAGGTTGCGCGTCTCTCTCCCCTTGGTCGCGTGGACTTTTTCTCCGGTTTTTCCCTCCACATTTGGAATCAACATCACGCGTTTTGAGCATTGGGCTGCTATATATTTTCACGATGATAAACCACTTCGTTGAGCTATCATTTGTGGTCAGGTCGCTTCTGATAGAGAGCGATATAGCTTAGTGAGCCTTACCTGGTAAAAAATAATATTGTAGTTTAGTTGATTAACTCCTCGTGACCCGTATTGTGTGGGGAGGCCCTAACGTAGCATTGTATTGACAGACGGGCAGTACAATATACACATGTACCATTCACCGTGTAAGCCACAAGTTGACATTTTATTTTCTTTCACAGTATAAAATGTAATTTCATGTAGTTTGCGATATACTTTTTTTAAGATAACAAAATAAAACGTTGGTAATTTAACCATTCGCTGACGTCAATGTCAGACACAAATACACTCTGATAAAAAAAACCTAGACATGGCTTCCAGTCACTGTAAGCGGTAACAATTATATATTTTATATGCCAGCTTCAGCTGAAGGTTGCTTTTAAAACAACATAGGAACTGTGTACAGGGTGCATTACTGTGGAGCGAAGATGGCATTAGACGGGCCGTGTTTATTCATTCTTCATCTGCTTCCTTGTAAAGTCTTTTAAAGTTCGCATCGTCAGAATGAATATTTGATCTGGGACAACTCCTTTAAAATTAAAGTTATATATATTTCCTCACGCTCTGTCTGAGAAAGTAAAAAAAATATCGCTTGATCATCAGCACCGTCAATTACAGTGTTCAATCTCTATCCACTGCTGGATGAAGGCCTGGCTATGCTGATACCAGATCTGCTCAATTTGAATACAAGGGCAGTAGACATTGGGAGTTGGTGATCCCAGACACAACGTTGTGTCTGGCGTGTACGTACATTAAATAAATGCTTTTAATTGTTTCTTAATAATAACGTGGTTGCGAGTACATTTATAAAGCATTCAAGTACAATTAATGTATCGTCACACAAAAAAGTTGTATTGAAACATTTAATCGGCAATGATCTATCTACCGCTTGATGAATTCTGCTCCATGCCATTCCCCCACAGTTCATCTCACTCCTGCACAGGAAGTGATCTCATTGCTCCATGTCCACGATGATCATTCTCTCAGGAGCAATTATCTACCATTCCATCACCAGCCTCAACCAATGGCCATCATCCCATGTAAGCGATGTGAGAAAGAGCTTAATAGCTCATCGGATTCCTCCAGTATAAATACAGATGTTGTCCTGCTCAGACCTACTCTACTAACGCCGTTAAGATGACGTCTCTGTTTTGTTTTCTTCGCCAGACGTCGTGGTTCTGTCTTCTTCTTCTTCTTCTCCGTGTGGCTAATATTGACGTGAGAGCGACAACTACAATTTTACACCGAGGTGGTTCGAAGCAGATAATTGCGTCAGGCGGTAGCAGAGTCGGTGAAATTTCAAGCACGTGCTCTCGGCCTTGCTCACTTCCATCCCTTGTCCCAGCGTCGTTGTCGACGCGATGCGTTTCTCTAAACGACGTCGTGGCTGCTCACGTGAATCCGCTCCTCTGCAGGCACGAGGGCCCGCTGCGCTTCATGATCGACTCGGAGGTTTTCAAAAGGCGCTCCATCCTCGATCTCGTTCTGCTCTTGAATCATTTTGAATGCCATCCACCTTCAATCGTTGTTCCGTGTTCTAGTTTGTGTGCCTCCTCCAGCAAAATTGTTTCAGTGTTGTTTACCAAACTTGGTGTGCATGGCTTTTTCTTTGCTCACATTATTAATAGATTACCGGTCTATTTTTAAGGTCGCTATATTATTTACGGCCCTTTTCCAATTGACTGGCGGACGAAGGTGTGCCCGTGCCATGTTGGTAACGGGTGTTGTTGACCATACTTCACCACGCCGGTCCGTGCAAGTTGGTGCCAACACCTATCCCGCACCCTGTAGGGCAGGTTCAGATATTACTCGCCAAAAAACGCCAGTGGCTCGAATCATAATGCAATGCGCGTGACCATTGCACCACCACTCACCCTTATTGGCAGATGGGAAAAGCCAGACCATGGAGACCTTAAGGACCAAATATATATTCAGCATTGTGTTGATAAATATATTCTTAAGCTCAAAATACACACATCGAGTTACGCACGTGTAAGAATGCAACGTTTTCCGATTTGTATGTGTTGTATGTAATGAGTTAATGTAAACCGTGCAGCCACTAACGGTGCTACCATCTCGATTTCGAAATCAGTTAAAGCCTCCCGTAAATAAACGTGACGACTGTGTGGCCACCCCGACTCTAAATCCCCCCCCCCACACTCGTATCGATATATCTCAATATCTAAATGAGTTAAAGCCACCCGTGAATCACTTGCCTTCTGTGCAGCCACCCCGGGTCGCTGAGCCCTCCCCGTCGCCCCCTGCGAAAAGAGCCGCCGCTCCTCCGTGCCGATGTGTCGAGGCCCTATCCGTAGCCTCTTCCTCATTGCTCGAGTTTCCGTTCCTTTTTCATCTTGTTTCCCCCCCCATTCTTTCTATCCTTCACTCTCAGTTTCATTCACGTGGTTTGGCCACGGGTACAACAAATCGCTTGTTACAATGTTATAAAACAAAAATCAAATTTTTGCATTCGATTGCAACCCACGAAGTGCAACAATTCAACATCCAATCACAATTCAGCGATTGAGAGAAATTATCAAATCCCCAGACAGGCACGTGGTGGTAAAGACCTGTCAAGCTGGGACGTGGCCAAGTTGGAACCCACTGGACATGGCGCATTCTCATCCCTTCCCACAGAACATTGCGCTTTACTCATCTCTACCCACAGGACATGGCGCATTCTCACCCCTACCCACAGGACATGGCGCATTCTCATCCCTACCCACAGGACATGGCGCATTCTCATCCCTACCCACTGTACATGGCGCATTCTCACCCCTACCTTACGACGAGGAGGCGCTTTAAGGGTTCACAAATGCCCAGGGCACATGTGTAAATATTACCAAAGTTCCAAACGTCATTCCATTTAATAAAAGTACAGTAATGACGTCTGTGACTTACAAAACAGGTTGTGACTCATGCTCGGCAGCTGGGGCACCATGTGGTCTATTTTTAAACTAAATGTTTGGTTAACTGATACTTTTCACAAATTACCTTTAAAGCAACACTTTGAGTAATTTTGCTTTCGGCATGACTTTACAATCACCGTACATATGTGCAACGTATGCAGGGCAAATGGCATATACTTTACGACCTGTTATTTATTTGTTTTTGGTAAATATTCAATCGTACATTTCATCCCATTATCGTTGCACTGCTGGACGAAGGCCCTCTCCCCGTGCCGTGTCGGTCATGAGGTCTCTTATTTTACTTCACCACGCTGGTTTAAATCCGGGGGTTACAAAAAAAGGGGGGTGACAATCTGCTGAGGTATGTCACTCGCCACTGATGTTAGCCGTGGGCGGATATAGAACTGACCACAGTTACCAGCACGGCAAAATACGATCAAACAGAAACACCCAATGACTTAGACGGAATGCAGAGTCCTTCATCCACCGATGGACTGACAGAGGAGTGTGAATCATTATAAATTCATATATATGTTGGACAATCTGGATGATTAATGGCATTCTGTTGAAACCTATCGGGATGCTCACATCACCGCCTTGTCTGTTTATTTCCTCCCCAGGGCTTCAATTCTCACGTAATAATTCCCTGGTCGCTGGTATGTATAGCCACAGCCATAGCGAGAGGTATCCTGATGTGGTGTTCAGGGAGCACAAATATTTTCTGGGTCGCCAACCCGGACAGCCCCCCGACTGAATTTCGCCACTGATCCTCCTGGAGTTGCCACGGCGGTGTAACGGTCGGCACTCCGGACTTGCAATGCAGACGTCGCCTGTTCCATTCGACCTCCTGGCACATCAGTTGAAGTGACAGTGCGAGCTCTCTAAATCCTCACCGCCTCTCTCCACCACTCAGCAGCAAAATGAATGGGTGCACCACAGCTACGTCAGTTGGCAGATCGCGCGCAGTGAGGTAAAGGCTGGGTAATCCCACCTCTGCCAAGACGACTGGCCAGCGTGGAAGAGTCAAATGCCCTCCAGAGGGGCTCTCTAGAGCTCCCTCAAGTGGAAGCCCCTTCTGCCAGCGGTGGCGCGAGCAAGCCATTGTAGGGCTGCACTTTTACCGCCTTTTATTACTTTGTACTCACATGTGCTGTGTGGCGTACTGTTGAGTGTGGGCCTTGTGCCAGTGGCCTGGTTCTGAAAATGTTCCACTTTTTCCCCATAGGAAGCTGTGGAGCGACCTCAGGAGTTTCGCAAAACGGACTCTGAAATCAGCTGTCGTTGAATGATTGTTCTTTTCGCTCGGCAGAGCCTGCGCCAATCACCTCTGCCTCCTGCTCATCTTGCTGGGTGATCTCTCCTCCGTCCTGTCACTCTCCCGTGCCCACCCACGCCACCAACCCCAGGCCGTTCCTTCAGTCTAGTGATGGCAGACGGCGCTGCCCTGGCGAGCCGTGGCGCTTCGGGCCAGGCCATGGCATCTCGAGCCGCGTCGGCCGCCGCCGCCTCCCTGCCGGGCTTCGCCGACGCCGCCGGGGTGGGCGCCGCTCTTTCGGCCGCGGCCACGTCGCATGCCCAGACCGGCGGTCGCAGGGGAGAGGCCGGCGGGCATCCGGGGTCGGCGTCCGGGTCGTCGCGCCGCGGGGTCCTCAAGAGTGGCTGGCTCAAGAAGCAGGGCGGCTTCGTGCGCTCGTGGCACGCGCGCTGGTTCGTGCTGCGCGGGGAGCAGCTGTGCTACTACAAGGACGAGGACGAGAACAAGATCCTGGTAGGGAACTCGCACTGCACGCCACGGTGTTCAATTTCAATCCGCGCATGTGCATGTGTGTGCACGGTAGAGGGCACAGGTGGTGCATCAGCTGGTCATCTGTCAGTGAACCTATGGCACCTGGGTCTGTCCGGTGATCTACCAGCGGGCGTTCAACACTTTGTGGCCTTAAAGTGCACATAGCCTGGCACAAGTGCCGTGGTGAAATCACCTCCACTTAGTGGCGATTGGTTGTTGTTGTTGTCGTTGTGTGTGTGCATGTGCGGTTAGCGTGCTGCGCTTCGAACCCGACGACCCGAGTTCGATTCCCGCTCACGGCCAACACCAGTTATGATTTTCTTAACCGATCCTGGGCCTCCCCTAGGTCGACTCATCCTCCAATGAGTGGTGTGTAAACATCACCATTGGGGAGACAAAGGCGGCTGGGCGTGGTGTTGGCCACCCAACTCCTCGTGTACTGTGCCGTCCTTCATAGCTGATCGCTAACAGGACTTGCCCCAACAGTCTGTTCAGGCTATATGGGGGCTCTTTGTCTTTGTGTGCATGTGTGTGACCACACTGATTTATACAACTGTAGTGGATTCGAATTAGGTGCACACACAACTTCTTGGGAGGCAACACTTATTTATTAATGAACACAACAGTTAACTCTTACATTATGCATAGGGTGGTGACCACCGACCTACTCGAGCTAACACACACTTCTCCACTCTCAGATACTCTAGCGTGACCCAGCCAGGTGGGCTACCAGCAGGTCCGCTGACTGGAGGCTTTACTCTTCTTGGCGTCTTGACGATGCATCTTCATTCTTGATACGGGCAGCCTCTAACCCCGTGAGGAGGCTGCTTATATGGGCCTCGGCGTGCCCGGACCCCGCCCCAGCCACGCCTCCCTTCGAGAACCCTCTCGAAGCCCCCCCCCCCCCCCCTGCTGTCCACGTGCCCCCCGAGGTGCCCCCTAGGCCCCCGGCCCCCACTGGGGTCCAGTCACGTGTCCAGCCGGGGTCACACAGAGTGCCACGACCTCACACCACCCTCGTGGCCTCCCGAGTCCAGAACCGGCCCTGACGTTATTCCCGCCTCCAGCCGGGATGACGTCATGTGTGTGTGTAGGCCCGCGTGGTAGTGACGCTCCCCCGCATAGTGACGTCACACGTGTGCGTGTGTACACAGTGGTGATGCAACAATCACCACTACACAACTACCGGAGCATTATCTTCCTCCGTGTGCCGGGAAAAGTCCTGGAAAGGATTATCGACCAGAAAGAAGCGTTGAGGGGAGCCCCAATATGCTTTCAAGTCGGGTTCGCGTCAGCAGTCCTGCACACACGCGTAGGGGATTTCAACAGGAGGGGAGGGTGGCAGACTGCAGACTGTTTGCAGGACATTGTTGCAACTGTCCAAAGAATGGGTCCCACAGAGAATGGAAGGATGCCCTGATGGTCCCCTCCCCTCATCAGTCCTAGCGAAACAAACACCTGCCTGGGTACTGTTTCATCGAACGCACCACTCCCTCGGCTCTCCATGAGTGTAATGCCGTGCTTGTGCAAAGGTTTGAGGATCTCTCGTACCTGGGTAGCGTGCTGATGATCAGCTCCTGTGTGGTAGTGGAGGTCTCACTGAATCAGTCGTGTGGCATTATCTTTTCATCAACTGCGTAACGCCGTGTGGAAGCTGCCTTTGCCTCTCTACTCTTGCAAAGCGTGAACCGCTTTGCAGGAACACCTACGCTGGCTTGAAACACACAGTCTGCTCTGCCTACCTTTTTATCCTGGATTTATCTAGATTGGCTTGTGTATGTATGAATATTGAACCTATTTCACACCGCACGTAACCAACCGTGCGAACTGGAGGAGAGGAACTCACAGTTTCCAATGGCGGTGTTTTCATTTCATTCACGGTACACGAGTGACGTGCTTGAGCCCTTATCAGGCTTAGACAAAAACACGTATCCTTTTTTTACGTAACAATTAAGGAGCGTGGGGCAGTCTCGTAGAACCAAACTCTGCGAGAATCCCCACAGTTGTATCATTCCAGGGCTGTTTCCTGCCAGACTAGAGCATTCACGGTGCACCGTGGTAGCTTACATTATTCTATTAACGCAATAAGAACTTCACTCAGTAGTGCCGGTGGGACAGGTCGAATGGGGGGAAAAAGGCACGTTTTTTTTAAAGTAAAGAATCTTTTTTTCGGTAGAAAATATTCCGATATTTCAGGCGATTTTTTTCTTTTTACGGAAAGTTCGTTAACGCTCAAGCCGTGCGGTATTTTTTTTGTCCCAATCAGATGACTCGCCCAGTGGCTCAGTCCCTCCCGAGGATAAGGAACGCCCTGTTCACTCTACCCGAGTAAGTGCGGTCTGGCGATTTTTTTTTATTAAATCGCCGATTTTTTCACAATTTTAGCATTTGGATGACGTTCATGTGCTGGGATACACCGGCGGCGCACCGATGTGAGCTCTCGCAATGACTCACCGTCTCTGGCAAATCTCCACCATCACCGCCGCCACCATCATCATCGCCAACATCATCACCGTGTCACACATTTCTATCGCACCTTTCAAACGCGCGCAGCGTTACCCGTGCTCAGCGGCTGATTAATGATTGGTGAGCAGCCCGAGGTGGCAAGGTACAAAATAGGCTGAGCAACAAAGGATTTATTTTTTTGTCTCCTAATTAATCACGCGGGGTTGGATGGGGGGTGGGGCCGAGTCAGGGGTTGGGGGGGGCCTTTGGCAAGGGCAGCGATATGTCATTGATCTGTAGTGGGACTTCAGCCAGGACCCTGGGGTTAATGCTGCCTCTGCTTATTTTAAAGGAGTAAGACCCGGGTCTTTAATGCGGACACGATGACGAAGCTCTGGGTTAATGTATCGTGGGAAAATCGACGTTTGCTGCCACGCAGGGTAAAGGTAGAAAGGTAAAGGTGCAACCCTGCAATTGCTTGCTCACACCGCTGTTGGCGGAAGGGCCTCCCCATTAGAGGGAGCTCTCGAGGGTATTTGGCCTACTCTTCCATGCTGACATGTCGGAAGAGAGTACCCACTCTTTACCCCAACACGTGACCTAATAAAATGCCAATGTGTGAACACTGCAATTGACGGTGCTGATGATCTCGGTGGTGGTGGTGTTGGTGATGATGATATGTTCTTTGACGATCTCAGACAGAATGTTAGGAAACATGTGAATTTCATTTGAAAGGAGTTGTCCCGGTTCAAATATTTATCCTGACAATACCGACTTTTGGAGATTTACGAGGAAGCAAATGAATTAATAAACATGGCCCGTCTAATGCTATCTTCGCCCCACAGGCACGCACTCCGTGCACAGTTCCTGTGTTGTTTGACAAAAAAATTTTTTAATCTTAATCTGGAACACAAAAAAGAAATATTTAAGCACTTACACTGGAAGCCATGTACAGTTTTTAATCAGGGAGTATTTTTATCTGACACGGACGTCAGTTATTCATGTAATTACATTTTTTTAAAATCTATAAAAGTATATCACAAAATAGATCAAATTGATTTAACACGTATGTTTTCGCGACCAATATCATCTATAATATAATTTTTTGGGGCTAGATCGCATAAATATATACGTGTCGTTGTGGATTTGCTCTCCAACAAACCGGTGTGCTGTACTAGTAACGAATTGGCATGTTCAGTTTACATGACTAACCTTACTAATTGGTGGTGGCGGGTTTAACGACACATTTATATTTACGTGATCCCACCCAAATAACCTATATTATGGATACATAAAATTTCTACAATTTTAAATGTGTATATTCTTTGAAAGATAATGACAATGTGGTGGATTCTTGGCAGAAGTGAATAAACTGCCTTATATGGGCACGTTGCAAATACCATTACCTGTAATGTATCAACGAAAGTATTCATAAAATAATACCTGTATCTTTTGTGTACTAGGGTTCTGCATTTCAGACCTATCCCACTGATTTTTACATCTTTTTTAATTAAGCCGTGTATTTTGTGGGTTTATTGTGGAGCACATCAATTTTTGGGGCCTGCTTATTTCCAGTGTATCATTGCAGCCATTGTTCAGCCCCTCTCTCTTCTCCTCTCATGTCCTTGTCACAGTGCATCATGCCCACCCCCCCCGTGGATCATCCAGATCTCCCTTTGTTAAAGAGATGTCCCCCTCTCCCAGCTATAAATAATCTCTTTCAATTCAACCACTCTTAAGGATTGGCTTGGAGGATGAGCCGCTGGGTCATTGCTCCCCACTGCACATCCCCGACACTTCAGCCTAATTGTCTTAATTACAAGCATTCTGTTAATCCCCTGTTGGAATAACCCGACGATGTTTGACTTGATTAAATAAATAAAGCTCCAGTGGCACACAAAGATGAAGATTCCCCCTTGTGTAGCCTCGAACAGACTGCTGGGGCAAGTGCTATTAGCGAGCACCTATTTAGGCCCGCACAGCACACAAGGGGGTTGGTGGCCAGCACCATGCCCGGCGGCCTTTGTCTCCCCGGGGGCCGATGTTTACACATGGCACCAGGCAGTGTTGACCTGGTTGAGGCTCAGGACCGGTTCAGATATACGCCACTGACGTTAGCCACGCCAGGGAATCGAACTCGGGCCGTTGGGTTCGTAGCGCAGCGCGCTAATCACTGCACTACCGATCACGTGTAGCTGATGTAACGGAGATCCCTATATTTGATGTGGTTAAATAAAAACTGTCCCGGTACCAAATAGCTATTTGGTTAGGCCAGGGCAGTCTTCTTCTTTTGTATGGCATGGTGGGGGTGGGGGGAAAGCAACAGTTTGTATCGATGATGTCATCGTTGAACGTTCAGGTCCTTCAACCAATCCAAGGTGGGACTAGACACCGTACGGATCGCAGCGATACCGCCAGGGTGTGCGCGCTGATGGCGCGCTCGTCAGTGATGCGTTTGATGGTTTGGGCTTCACCACACCCGCGGGTGCATGCCAGGAACAGGTTCCAGCAAGTATGCAACCATGAACTTGAACCCTATTGCGTTGGATTTCACGGTTGCGCTGCTACGTGTTATATTCTTGGGTCTATCGGTAAAGTCATGTAGATAGGCTCAAAGAAAATAACAAAAAAGTACGACGTTTCGCTCTACGCCGTGTCAAGACGATCACATGGAATCGTTTCTTTGATCAAGCAAAAAACCACATCCAGACGAAGGCAGGGCTGGCTTACATCAGACACCGGCAGCCAGGGCCGTGTTTTCCAATAGGTAAAGTAGGCACTGTTCCTAGGGCCTACGCAAACTAAAGAGAGTACAAAAAAATTGGCCACGTTTTTGTTTGTTTGTATGGTAACAGATATATTCGCGAATACATGTGTAGTGACGTCACGGTGTTATGCCGGCCGTAGAGAGGCACACGGCGTGTGGTGTAACGACATCCCGGGCACCACGAGAGTGTGGGTGCAGTACCGGCTCTAGAGGGGCTCGGTCAGCGCTAACAGCGCTGAGTGGCACCACGCTCTGCGTGCAGTGCCGACCCCTACAGGATAGGGTGTGAGAGTGACCGGTAAAGTCTACACAGGGCCCCCAGGTGGGGGCTAGGGGTGGTCACTTGTCAGGTCCGAGATCCTGCTCGAGGATTCTCGAAGGTGGTCATAGCCAAGGGCGGAGCCACCCACGCCACAGAGGATATAAGCCGGGTCCCCCAGAGGGACCGGCTGCTGTTGTTCATCCTGAAGAAATCTACGTTCCACGTTCTACAGAGTCTCCAACACGTGGACCTGGACCCAAGCTGTGGTCCAGTCCATTGTAGCGAGTTACCGTGTAGTGAGTGCAGTTAGCCTGGTGGTCCACCACCCTAGGTTGTTACCTGGTTAATGGGCAGTTGGTATTAATAAATGTGTTGCCTCCAAAGGGTACGTCTGCGACTCAGTTGAACTCAACACAACTGTTGTCGGAAGTGGCCAAACAAAACAAAAGCCTCGCAGAGCTCCTCCAAGCCTCGGCGTCCATCGTCGCGGAGCTCCACCGCGAAGAGCCAGCGCTGGACGGGAGAGCGACGGAGCTGCGCGGGAACATATAGCGAGGATAGGCACAGTGTTGTATATACTAATAGGCAGTCATTTCAATGTTAATTGCTTTTTTTCATAAGGTGAGAGAAATTAACACCGGAGATGAACTTTTCGAGATTTTTTTTTCATTGAAAAATTAGCAACAGCATCTTCAAATGGTGTTTTTCGCACCATCTTATTCTCAACAGAGAGAGGGAAGACGAGCGTTGTTGTCCGATGGTTGATCAGATAGTTTTTTTTTAGATTTGAAGCTTTCGTGACTGCAAGGATGGAAATCCATACTCTTTGGTTCTATTCGGTAAAGTCACGTAGGTAAAAAATAAAACAACAAAAATCACGACGTTTCGGCCACAACACAGGCGGCCTTCATCGAGACAGTCTGGTCCCTTCACCTGATGAAGGCCGCCTGTGTTGTGGCCGAAACGTCGTGATTTTTGTTTTATTTTTTACCTACGTGACTTTTCCGAATAGAACCAAAGAGTATAGTTTTTTTGTTATCACTGAAGGCCTATGAAACAGAATTGCCGAGGGCCTACAAGGACCTTAATCCAGCCCTGTCATCAACGGCCGACAAACGAGATGCAATCCAGAGAGAGAGAGGGTGAGCTGCTGCACTCAGCTCCCGAAGAAGCTCCCAGAAACGTGTGGCGAAACGTCAGGCAATCGTGCCGCACAAACCGGAAAACGCATCAGAGAGCGAGCCCTAGGCCTGTGAGGATAGTTGGGGAATGATCTACCAAGTCACTGCTTCGCCACTCGTTGTACACACATTAGGGATGTGTGCTCCTGATTATCACGGTTAATTGTAAAAAAAATCCGAAATAGATTGGTGCCTAAGATAAGCAATTTCAAATTACCTTAATGATTGAAGTGATGTTATTTATATTGGCCCACTTTCTCACTTTTCTTCGGGTGGGGTTGGATGAGGTCACTTTCGTCAGCGCGACTAAACGCAAAACGACATCGCCTAAATAATCCAAAAATAAGACAATTCAGAAAATGCTCTGGAAATCAAAAACTATATATCTAAAAATCCAAAACTCGCCGTTAGTGAGCACCTATGAAGGCCGGCGCGGCATACGAGGGGGTGGGTAGCCCACACCACGCCCAGCCGCCTTTGTCTCCCCAGTGGCGATGTCTACACATCGCACCGGGTACTCATTTGAGGCTGAGTCGACCTAGGGGAGGCCCGGGACCGGTTTAAATAATCGTCACCGGTGTTGGCCGTGAGCGGAAATCGAACCCGGGTCGCCAGGTTTGTAGCACAGCGTGCTAACCGCTACACTACCGCTCCCCACACACACACAGACACTCGCACGCGGACACAACAACAACAAACGCCATTCGCCACTAAGTGGCGGTGACGTCACCACGACACTTGTGCCAGGCCATGTGCACCTTGAGGCCACGAAGTGTCGAACGCTCGCGGACAGGTCACGGGGCAGACCCAGGTGCCACGGGTCGACTGACTGAGATGACTGGCTGGTGCACCACCTGTGCCCCCAACTGTGCCAACCTGCTGTGCTTTAGCCACCCGGCGCTCCGCTCGTTATTGTGAGCGTCGCTCCTCCGCCCTCCGTTGTTGTTGGAGGGCGACTGCCTCCAACTGCCCAGTAGCGTCCTTCACGAGCCTCCTCCACAGAGGCCGATCTTGACACCGCTGGGTGTGGGGGGGGCCGTGAGCCCCTACGAGAGACGGTCTCAAGGCTCTGGAGGACAGGAGACTCAGGATTCCCGAGCGCGGTTGTGCCCGTCTCCGAACAATCTCGGTGGGCGATGTTGCGGCTCGTGCATAATGTGAGCATTGTTATTAGTTTGGGGTCACGGTCAGTGAGAGTCCGGTGGGTGACTAAATCAATATTCCGGGGGGGGGGGGTGGTGAGAAGGACGTGGATTACGTGACATATGCGGTGGATTGATTCCATTGCAGCCTCGATCCGTTGTATTTCATGGAACGCATCAGCTGGAGGTGATTCCTTTACCCCTCTCCCACCGTTAAAGATACGGCGGCATTTGATATCGTTGAAAGAGAAAACGAGAGGAATATATTTATTTTGTATTCACCGATGTACAGCCACCGAAGCGACGAGTCATTGTAACCGCACTGGAATACAAAAACGGTGACGTGATGTGGTGGTGGTTCGTGGGTTGATAAAACAATAAATACGTAAACACGGGACCTCCTTTCCCAGTACAAAAATATGAGAATAGGTTTTCCCCTTTTTTCTGGCAACAAAACAATTGTGTTAAGATGTTAAACCACCAAACTGAAACCTTTTACAAGGAATCATGTCTGCGTTTACCAAAATACTTGTGGTCAGAATGCAAACAAAAAAGTACTCTGATAATATATGCATTGTCATATGTATTGTCATATGCATTGTCATGCATATAACAATGCATATGACAATGCATTGTCACATGCATTGGCATGCATTGTCATATGCATTGTAATGCATATGACAATGCATATGACAATGCATATATTATCAGACCATGAGGCTTTAATTGCCACTCGGCATGCCTTCATCAACAACAGCGGTGTGTAATTTTCACGTAAGACGACACAATAGAAATTGTACTAAAAGTAGGCAGCATTTTTTTTTACCAAGAGACAATCCCCCCCCCCCACACAGCCTCGTTCACACCCCCCCCCCCCGTCCTCTTTATCCCACGAAACCTCTGCCGTGGCGTTCCGACTGTAGGCGTTACTGCTCGCTGATGCGACGCGTGGCCGTGGGAGGCCTCACGCGCGGCTTCTGCCGGGACACGAGAGTTTGCCGACGCTTCGATTCGCAGCCTCGCACCCGTCGTCGTCGTCGTTGTTGTCGTCGTCGTTGTTGTCGTTGTTGTTGTCTCCCTCGTTCTCTGAACCGGCGCAAACGTTGTTGCCTTGGCGGTCCGCCACCATCGAGTCGAATCACTTCCCCCCTCCACCACCCTCACACCGCCCCCCAACCACCCCCACGCTCCCCCAAGCCCCACAGCGCAGTTATATTTCAAGCGTGGTTGTGTGTTTGTGTTTGGGGATGGGTTTCAGATATATAAACACTTCGGGGGGGGGGGGGGGGTAGATTTTTCCAACACACGTTTGCCTTCTGTGCTCGAGTAAAAAATGAAGTTTGTGCCCACAATCGTGATGCCACCCACACCGGGTGGCACGCGACACACCAGTCGTGGCGGGAAAAGTGATGTCACGTCAGTCACTTCCATTGTTCTTTTGGATTGATTCCGAATTTTTTTTCAGATCATCCGATATTTCACATCTTGGTCTGCTTTTCAGATTTTTCAAATTAATCCCAAGATTGGGAGCACGTTCCTAGGCTGTATTTGGGATGTGGCAGTCTTATCACGGGCAGCTGAAACCCGGATTCGAACCCAGGTACTTGGCAGCTCTGGCTCAACGCTCTGACTCCTGAGCTACCTGTCGACTTGTAATACAACATTTTTTGTTAAGGGCAAAGCATTGTAACGTGCGTCAGAACAAAATAACAGCTTCGGTTGTAATAACTCTGGAACTGCTGCAGCTGTCTAAATAATTCACTATGAGTAATTCCCATCTGTGAATTGAAATTACATTGTGATGTTAAAATAAGGAAGACCACCTTCGTGTTACCTACGCAACTGCGTTTGTGCGTGAATTGATAATGACTCTTGGAGCAGAACAAAAAAAACGTGGTTCCCAAGGCAGCTGTATAACTTGGCGCAAATGAAAAACTTTGACTTTAATGTAATGCCAAAATCATTCATCCATTTACATAACTAAATCAAAGAAGCGTGGAAAGGGGGCACGATTGGAATTACGTGGAAGAGACAGGAAGAGGAAAACGTGCATTAGTGGCCTGCAAGCAGCAAAACACCGCACGTTGACTGCAGGGACGTGTAAGTGGGCTCGGGCCTGGCGCGTCACGAGGAGGAACGACGGGTCGCGGTCGACGCCGCTGATGCAGGTGGAGTCCATGTCCAAGGAGCCGGGTGGGTTATTATTACACCGCGAGAGCATGACAGATGGTGGCAGACTGGGGAAGCCGTCGTCCAGCAGTGGATCGATCATGGCTAATGATGATGATGACGACGAACAGACAACAATTCTTAGATTTGAACGATGTCAATGAGGGCAACAATATACGGCAGTGTCTGCATCGCTTATCAGATGTGTGGGTAGATGGGTAAGGCGTCAGACAGGACAAGCGTGCGCTATGAGGGACAGAGAGCTACAGATGAAAGACGTCCATGGGCAGACAGGTTGACCCAGACAGACAGACGGTGAGATAAATCAATCGCAGCGCGAGTATTTGCGTGCCAAATTCCCGTCTGATGAAATAAACAAATAAATGTTCCATTATAATTGGCAAGGCCCTTTGCACATTGAAATTCACAGTGTGTTGGTGGCTTATTTAAGGGGGTGAGCTGCCACGCACGATGGGATCGGTGCAGACGATGTGTAAATGTGGTGTCTTGCGTGCCACCTGCATTACAAATAGGAAATCCTGGTGAAAGGCACTTACTCAGTTTATCCACTGTTGTAGTAACAGTCGCAACATCTGGTCACTGTGTAGTTTGCGTCATGGATAAATGACAAAAAGTTGGCTCAAACATACGCACGATCATCGTCGGCCATGATCAATCCACTGCTGGATTGAAAGCTTTCCCAAGATGACGCTATCTCTCGTGGTCCTGCGATGCAACGATGCGTCTCGCACCCACACACGTGATCTGATTACCACTCAATGATTAGTCTCCACCACCGGCTGTCATATGTTATATTAGCGAGATGTGAATTACCTCGCCTGGTATACAGGAGGTAGTGGGTTCGATCCCGATCCTGAAGCCTGTATATGTGGAGTTTGCAGGTTCTCCCTGTGGTCGTGTGGATTTTTCACCGAATCCTCCGGTTTTTCCCTCCACATTTCGAATGAAAATCACACGTTTAGAGAATTTAATTGCTAGACATTTCCACACGATAAGCCACTTCGTTGAGATATTATTTGTGGCCAGATCGCTTCTGAATAATATCTACATAGCTCAGTGGTCCTTACGTGGTAAAATAAAAAATAGTTAGATCGTGATGCTGCTGAGTTGGCAGTGGTGCACAAGCACAATTCACAACAAATTAACTTAACACACTCGTCAACAGCACTGCCTTAAAAAATATACGTAAAATCGGCGACGTTTCGGGCAATGGTCCTTCCTCGTAACATTGACTGTTAAGTCAACACGATGTCTCTAACTTGCACATGTTCTGTAACTAACCGGCGTCGATCGGGATGGTGAAGTATGGCCAAGCAATCGTCGTGGCCCAACACGGCGGTCCCTAGGTTTACCTCACAAAAGAAATAACATCCGTGGGCTATCACTTGCTTGAAATAGAGCTTAGAGTTTTAATTTAAAATAATGATGCTGACGATGATGTTGAGGCGCCAAACATAATCGTGGCTCATGACTGTGTGTTGTGAAAATCCGTACCGTCAAATCATCATAATCATCGTCTTCATTTTCACCAGCCTGATCTGCTCATTGCAAGGACTGTGGATGACATTCTGCTGCCATGCGGATGCCAAGGCAACTCCTGCTGCCATCAGGTTCCATGGCACTCCGTTCGAGCACTGCCTCTGTCATGCGCATCGCGAGTGAGCGTGCGACGACTGCACTTGATGATGATGCCCGGTACCAGCCGTGTCAAGGTCGGCCTCTGCGGATAAGACTCGTGAAGGACGCTACTGGGCAGTGCTAGGATAGGTGCACGTTCTGGCTACTGGGCAGTTGGAGGAGTCACCCTCCAACAACAGCGGAGGGCCGTGGAGCGGCGCTCACAACAATGAGCGGAGCACCGAGCGGCTAAAACGCAGTAAGGTGGCAGAGTGGGGAGCGCAGGCGGTGCATCAGGTAGTCATGTCAGGCAACCTATGTAGGTACCGAGGTCGATTCCGTGACAATCCTGCCAGCAGCGAACCTTCGCATTTGACATGAACTTAAGGTGCAAAGATCTTCCGTATAACCTTTACAGCCCGTTGGGGCGAGTGCTGTTAGCGAGCATCTATAAAGGCTGGCACGGCACACAAATCAGAATCAGAATCAGAAAGGGTTTTATTCGCCATGTAAGTTCACACCGACACGGAATTTACTTTGGCAAGATGGTGCACACATTCAACATATAGGAATCTAAAATCTAAAATAAGTTTTAAACAAGTCTTACTATAATAAGGGTTAAAAGTCTAACACTAAGGGGCTGAAGTATATAAAATTAAATAAATATCCAATATAAAATAGCTTTAAGATATAATTTAAAAATACAAATAGGGAAACATAGTTAATATCAGCAACGTGTCGTTATGTAGATCAAATGTTAAAAACAGTGTTAGCCCTTGGCCTTGTTTAACAGGCCAGCAGCAGATGGGAAGAAACTGTTTTTATGGCGTGAGGTTTTGGTCCTGATGGACCGAAGCCTTCTGCCGGAGGGGAGTAGCTGAAACAGAGAGTGTCCAGGGTGGGAGAAATCGGCCATAATCTTCCTCGCTCGCCTCATAGACCTTGTCGTGTGCAGGTCCTCGAGGGTCGGTAGATTGCAGGCAATTACCTTCTCAGCAGTGTGGATGATACGCTGCAGTCTGCTCTTGTCCTTGGCAGTGGCAGCAGCGTACCAGACGGTTATGGAGGAGGTGAGGATGGATTCAATGATCGCTGTATAGAATTGCACCATCATTGTCTTTGGCAGGTTGAATTTCTTCAGCTGCCGTAGAAAGTACATCCTCTGTTGAGCTTTCTTGGTGAGGGAGCTGATGTTCAATTCCCACTTGAGGTCCCGGGAGAGAATAGTGCCCAGGAAGCGGAAGGACTCTACAATTTTTACTGGGGAGTCTAACAGGGTGATGGGGGTGAGTGGTGCTGTATTCTTCCTGAAGTCCACAACCATCTCAACTGTCTTTAGAGCATTTAGCTCTAAGTTGTTCTGGCTACACCAGGTCACCAGATTGTCAGCTTCCCACCTATAGTCAGACTCATCCCCACCAGAGATCAGCCCAATGAGGGTGGTGTCATCCGCAAACTTCAATAGTTTGACGGACAGATGATTGGAGGTGCAGCTGTTGGTATACAGGGAGAAGAGCAGAGGGGAAAGGACGCAGCCCTGAGGAGTTCCGGTGCTGATGGACCTGGAGCCAGAGACTTGTGTTCCCAGCTTAACGCACTGCTTCCTGTCAGACAGGAAGTCTGTGATCCATTTACAGGTGGTGTATGGCACGTTCAGCTGGAAGAGCTTGTCCTGAAGCAGGGCAGGGATGATGGTGTTGAAGGCAGAGCTGAAGTCCACAAACAGGATCCTGGCGTAGGATGCTGGGGCGTCCAGATGCTGTAGGGTGAAGTGGAGGGCCATGTTAACTGCATCGTCCACAGACCTGTTGGCTCTGTAGGCAAACTGAAGGGGGTCCAGGAGAGGGTCTGTGATGGCTTTGAGGTGTGCCAGGACCAGGCGCTCAAAAGACTTCATTACCACAGATGTAAGGGCGACCGGTCTGTAATCATTTAGTCCTGTTGGCCTTAGCTTTTTGGGCACAGGGATGATGGTGGAGGACTTGAGACAGGCTGGTACATGGCATGTCTCCAGGGAGGTGTTAAAGATGTTGGTGAACACCGGAGACAGCTGGTCAGCGCAGTGCCTGAGGGTGGCTGGAGAGACAGAGTCCGGCCCGGCTGCTTTGCGTGGATTCTGCCTCTTGAAAAGTCTATTAACTTCTCCCTCCTGAAAGGAGATAGTCGTCTCTGTAGTATTGGTGGGGGATGGGGCCTCTTGGGTTGGAAGGGGTGGTTCAGGACAGTCCAATTGTCTTTCAAATCTACAGTAGAACTCGTTCAGGTCGTTGGCTAGGCGGGAGTCGTTAGTGGTGTGGGGGGCTCTGGGTTTGTAGTTGGTGATCTGCCTGAGCCCTCTCCAGACAGAAGCAGCGTCGTTTGTAGAGAACTGGTGTTTTAGTCTCTCTGAGTACAGTCGTTTAGCCTCTCTCACCGCTTTGCTAAACCTGTTCTTCGACTCCTTGAATCTGTCTCTATCTCCACTCCTAAACGCTTCCTCCTTCTCCAACCTCAACCTTCTGAGCTTTGCTGAGAACCAGGGCTTATTGTTGTTAAAGTTCACCCTGGTACGTGTTGGGATACAGCAGTCCTCACAGAAGCTGATGTAGGACGTCACAGCCTCTGTGAGTTCATCCAGACTATTGGTAGCAGTCGTGAACATATCCCAGTCAGTACAGTCTAAGCACGCCCGCAAATCTTCCACAGCCTCACTGGTCCACTGTTTAGATGTCCTCACAGCAGGTTTACAGAGTTTTAGTTTCTGCCTGTATGCAGGAATCAGGTGGACCATGGCATGGTCAGAGTGTCCTAGTGCTGCTCGGGGGACGGCGTGGTAGGCTCTACTGACTGTAGTGTAACAGTGATCCAGAGTGTTCCCTTCTCTGGTTGGGCATTTAATGAATTGTATGTATTTGGGGAGTTCGTGGCTGAGATTACCTTTGTTAAAGTCGCCAAGTACGATAACCAACGAATCTGGATTTGCTCGCTCCACACTCAGAATCTGATCGGCGAGCATGCGTTGGGCCTCTTTAACCTGAGGACAAGGCGGCAAATAAACTCCGACCAAAATGAGCGACGCGAACTCGCGAGGCGAGTAAAACGGTTTACAGGTTATAAAAATTGATTCAAGGAGTGGAGAACAATGTTGCAGAATCACTGTGACATCTACACACCAGCCACTGTTAATGTAAAAACAAATACCACCGCCTTTCGTCTTGCCGGAGAGTGCTATGTCACGATCCGATCTTACAAGATGGAATCCTGCTAGTTGTAGCGAAGTGTCCGGAATCAAATCACACAGCCATGTTTCCGTGAAGCACAATGCAGAAGCTGAAAGAAAGTCTTTGTTTTTTACCATCAGTAGCTGAAGTTCATCCATTTTGTTGTACAGTGAACGTACGTTGGAGAGGAAAAAGCTCGGAAGCACTGTTCGGATCCCGCGTCTGCGTAGCCGTACTAGAGCCCCCGACCGTTTACCCCTTGGGCGGCGTTTCGTTGCTTGAGCAAAGCCTAGCGCGGCATTGACTAGAATGCCTACTAATTCTGCCGCTGGAAGCAGAAAAGTAGGAATTAAATCCACAGGAGTTGTTTCCCTGATATTTAAAAGTTCGTCTCTTGTTAGAGAACTCCGAAAATCTTGGCAAAACACTGAATTGACAGACAAAACAAGACAAAACAGGGCGCACCGACCGGCTGAGGCTACCATCATCAGCGCCATCTTCGCACCAGCACGGGTGTGCTGAACAGCAGGACTCTCTCACCAGCACTGGTGTGTTGAACAGTAGGCCCCTCTCACCAGCATGGGAGTGGTGAACAGCAGGCCCCTCACCAACACGGGTGTGATGAACAGTAGGCCTCTCTCACCAGCATGGGAGTGAACAGCAGGCCCCTCTCACCAACACGGGGGTGATGAACAGCACGCCCCTCACACCAGCACGGGTGTGATGAATAGTAGACCTCTCTCACCAGCACGGGTGTGATGAACAGCAGGCCCCTCTCACCAGCACGGGTGTGTTGAACAGCAGGCCCCTCTCACCAGCACGGGTGTGTTGAACAGCAGGCCCCTCTCACCAGCACGGGTGTGTTGAACAGCAGGCCCCTCTCACCAGCACGGGTGTGCTGAACAGTAGGCCCCTCTCACCAGCACGGGTCTGTTGAACAGCAGGCCCCTCTCACCAGCACGGGTGTGCTGAACAGTAGGCCCCTCAACACGGGTGTGCTGAACAGCAGGCCTCTCTCACCAACACGGGTGTGCTGAACAGTAGGCCCCTCAACAGCAGGCCCCTCTCACCAGCACGGGTGTGCTGAACAGCAGGCCCCTCAACACGGGTGTGCTGAACAGCAGGCCTCTCTCACCAGCACCGGTGTGCTGAACAGCAGGCCCCTCTCACCAACACGGATGTGATGAACAGCAGGCCCCTCTCACCAGCACGGGTGTGCTGAACAGCAGGCCCCTCAACACGGGTGTGCTGAACAGCAGGCCTCTCTCACCAACACGGGTGTGCTGAACAGTAGGCCCCTCAACAGCAGGCCCCTCTCACCAGCACGGGTGTGCTGAACAGCAGGCCCCTCAACACGGGTGTGCTGAACAGCAGGCCTCTCTCACCAGCACCGGTGTGCTGAACAGCAGGCCCCTCTCACCAACACGGATGTGATGAACAGCAGGCCCCTCTCACCAGCACGGGTGTGCTGAACAGCAGGCCCCTCAACACGTGTGAGCTGAACAGCAGGCCTCTCTCACCAGCACGGGTGTGCTGAACAGCAGGCCCCTCTCACCAGCACGGGTGTGCTGAAAAGCAGGCCCCTCTCACCAGCACGGGTGTGTTGAACAGCAGGCCTCTCTCACCAGCAAGGGTGTGCTGAACAGCAGGCCCCTCAACACGGGTGTACTGAACAGCAGGCCTCTCTCACCAGCACGGGTGTGATGAACAGCAGGCCCCAAAACAGCAGGCCTCTCTCACCAGCACGGGTGTGATGAACAGCAGGCCTCTCTCACCAGCACGAGTGTGTTGAACAGCAAGCCCCTCTCAAGACAAAACAAGACAAAACTGGACAAAACAGGGCGCACCAACCGGCCGAGGCTGCCATCATCGGCGCCATCTTGACCATAACAAGTGGAGTAAATGGCCAGCTCCATGCCCTGCCGCCTTTGTCTCCCCAGTGGCGATGTTTTTTACACACCGTACCAAGCACTCATTTGAGGCTGAGTCAACCTAGAGGAGGCCCGAGACTGGTTGAGATGATCGTCACTGATATTGACCGTAAGCGGGAATCAAACTCGGGTCGCCGGGTTCGTAGCACAGTGTGCTAACTGCTACACTACTACTCGTCACTGCCTTACGGTACACCTAGCCTGGCACAAGCACCGTGGTGATGTCACTGCCACCTAGTGGCGAATGGGGGCTATTGATGTTGGCGAGATGGTAAGCTGGATGTTGGAGTTTTGGTCCCTGTGGACGGGTGAGTACGCGAGCACATCTCGTCAACTCAGCCTCAAATGAGTACCTGGCGCGGTGCTCATTTGAGGCTTGTGAGACAAAGGCGGCCGG
Organism: Petromyzon marinus; assembly: GCF_048934315.1. Classification (NCBI taxonomy): domain Eukaryota; kingdom Metazoa; phylum Chordata; class Hyperoartia; order Petromyzontiformes; family Petromyzontidae; genus Petromyzon; species Petromyzon marinus. The sequence goes on from NC_133707.1 coordinate 455,319, forward strand.
GCGTGGTGCTGGCCACTCGCCCCCTCTCAGGCGCTGCTATTCGCTCACAGCACTCACTGCACGTCCTTGAAAGGCTTTGTCTTTGTGTGAGTGTGCGCGCGTGTATCGAGTGTTCCCTGCGTGCCAGTGTCTGGGTGCGTGTCAGTGAATTCACAAGCCGACATTTAAACTCAAATTTACGACTCTTAATATTCTCGCCAGACTCTTCGGATAATTGTTACTCCCGGCTCCGAGGCTCCCAAAGTTGCTCATCAAGGTTATCAGCGTGAAGGCAGCAGCAAGCAGGAGGCGCTTCGTCGGTCCCGTGAGCTTTCCTTCCCAGCGCTGGGCGAGTTCGGGCATTTCCCGTCGACTGGATGGACCACAGAGGTGGCACCCACCCCACCAATGGGTTTGCGATTGTAAATTTGTGCTACAACAGCCTGCTGTGGATTGGTTTTATTATGTGAATGGTATGTTTTTGTTGTTATAATAATTATTGACATTTGCAAGGCGCATTTAATCCGAAGGTCCCAATGCGCCACCGTGTATGGAAAGGAGGAAATAAACAGAACCTGGGGAGCGGGGGGGTGTTAGAGGCCAGTTTAAAGAGGAGAGTTCTCAAGATAGACTTAAATATCTCTAAAGACTCTGATTGTCTTGTTAGCAAAGGCAACGCGTTGTTCCATAGTCCACGAGCTGTACTAGCAACGCGAATAATCCCGATCACCCAAGGAAATAAGCCTTGACCTTGGAGTATGTATGTATGTATGTCGAACTTCTTTTGCACCGTGCGTAGCCAACCATACTAATCGGAGGTGCGGGGGAAGGACAACAAACTAAACACAAAAAGCAGTTCTAAACGAATGCATTTTCAATCTAGATTTAAAAGTGCATAGCTCCAGTGGCTTCCGAATATCGGAAGGGAGAGCGCTCCAGACAACCATTGAAGCACATCTGATAGCGTGCGATGCGGTGTCCGTCTGAGTTTCATGGCGAGCCAAAATCCGCTGCAAGGATACTTAGAAGAAGGCGATATGAAGATCTCAAGGATTTCGCTGGAGTGTAAACACGGATCAGTTTTTTTTGCTCCGACCTGGGACCCCCATAGCGTAAAGATAAGATAGTCCTTGCCCGTAAGATTGGCAGTTCACCCAGAATTCGATCGAGCAAGACTGATTGCTGGTGAGACACCGCGTGACGAAACCGGTCCAGAGTTTGCTTGTCTTGAAACAATGCTGCTGAGTTTGTGCACTGCCAGAAGGCTGTGTGCCTGATGGGTTGTATTAAAAAAGTACTTTTTTTGTTCTGCAAACAGAAAAATATTTGAAGACATTGTCTGCTTATTTATTTTGCTGTAAATTGTAACGGTAAAACGTTCTATAATTCACGTTATGGAAATAAATACAATTATTCTGATGTTAAGAACAATATTCTAGCAATCTGCATGGTGGCGAGATGTTAACTACCTCGCTTGGTGTACAGGAGACCTGACACCTGTATATTTGGAGTTTACATGTCTCTCTCCCCGTGGTCACGTGGACTTTCTCTCCTCTGGTCTTTCCCTCCACATTTAGAAGCATGCGTTTAGAGTATTTGACTGCTATACATTTCCACATGATAAGCCACTTTGTTGAAGCTGTCATTTGTGGCCAGGTCGCTTCTGAAAAGAGCTGTATTTCTCAGTGGGTCTTACCTGGTAAGATAAAACAAAGTTTTAGCCTCATATCAAGGCTAGAACTTGATATAAATTCCACATTTATATGGGGGGGGGGGGGGGGACGAGTCTATTCATCGGGCAACCACTGTTGACTTTTCCCAACAAAGTGGCACTCATTTTATAGACCACGGAGGGATGATGAGACCGAGCCAACCCCCGTATCCAGCAAGCAGCCTCCCGGTTGCTTGCTTGCTCCTCCCGGTTGCTTGCTCGAGCGCTGAGCCACCTTGGCCAGTTTATCACGCTCCCTAATGAATGACATTGCTCTCACGATGTGATTTCATCTTCTGAAGTCAAGTTAACATGCACATTGATTAGATTAAGTGCTACGCTAAACAGCTGCAATTCTCAACACGTACGTTTTGTAAAAAAAGACAAAAGAGAAAATAGTACAATCAATAATTAAATATTGTTTAAGGAGACAAAGCTATGAAATGAGCGTTTTAAACACAGACGTTTAATTATATCGCCACGTACCCGTTAGCCACGTGAAGATAAGATGCGCTAGTCGCAGTGCGCATGTCCTCAAGACCAATATCTGGACTAATACTTAACAATTGCAGCATTTTTTTATTTTTATAATGGATGTCGTTTTTTATGGTTGAAAAAGATTTGCAAGACAAAAAAATCCACAAGCTGAATCTTGGCATTCATTACAAATTCGAAGTTTATTCAGTCACGCGTCACTTTTATTCAGCAGGCTATTGCCAAATGAAGGCAATAACGCAGCTTCTTGTGTGCGTCCGTTACTGATCAAGAGACTGGTGACCGAATGGCAGGCAAAGTAGGGAAACGCGTTCAAGGGAGATAGCCGCCGTGGCGAGGGATATATTAAATGTAGAGCTTACTTGCACCTCGACCTAACCTTTTTTTTCCAGCACCTACGCTGTCATGTACGTATGCGCGTTGAACTCCTTTCTCACCGTATGTAGCTAACCGTGCTAATCATGCTATAATTTTCAGGTTTTTTTCCCCCCGATTCGCGTAGTGTTTTAGTTTTACGACAGATAAACACCTCGTTTGCTAGTTCTGCAATACTCCCTGAGGACCTTGTAACGCGTTCTCTTCAATATTGATGTATTTTGTTATTGTTGTTGTGGCTGCTCGTACTCACGCACCACGGATCTCCCTTGCAACATATCCACAGGGAAACCGGATAAAATGGGATCATCTGTGTTACAAATCAAATAAAATTCAAACTCAACTCGTTTCGTGTACGCGGGAGTGAAATGGATGGTGTTGGCGGGCAGCACTGAGACCATAAGAGTTGGCCAACAGTGTGTGCAGAGGCACTCATCCAGCTGTGGATCGACAATTGCTGCCGATGTAGATGGCACTGGGCGAATGCCCTTTGACACGGCAATTCCAAGTCATTCTGATCCCGCAAATTGTCACGCAATAATACCACCGCCTTTGGTATTGATATTTTAAGTGCTGGCTGTTTTGTTGTTGTTATACGCTAAAAGACAAAGGCAGGGGAGAACAGACAACGGCGAATGTACGCGACATCAAAGCGACCAGGATAGACATGCGGAGCTATAGGTGCCCCTGGCTGTGAGCAAGGGAAAGGCAGATAGAGGGAATAATATAAACAGAGAGGAGATATTTTAATGACGCTACATTAATTACAGGGCTCTACTGTGGAACACTCCTGAAGATTAGCCTTGGGACTCCGTGAGGCTTTAAGGATATAAATAGGTCGACTAATTAATTAATTATCATCTGTACAACATCTGTACAATCGCAGAACGACCATGTAATAGACACTAGCAGCTAATTGGGCCCTTCCTGCTGAAATAAATCTAATCTATCGAATGTATCTTAATTAATTGGGATGTGGCCGTTTGCTGTCTTGCCAGCGTTTATGTCCCTGCTTCCGAGATGCTCTGAGCAGGGTGGGAGCTGCTGGGCCTTCTCCCTAGACCGCTGGAGTCCTCGCCGTGGCGGGGGGTTTCCCCCGCCTCCCCCCCACAATGCCGTTCACTCGGGGAGTCCCGGGACTCTTTCCCAGGCACGGCGGCAGTAAGGGCAGCGGCGATGCATGGCCAACCGGGGACGGTGCGCTAAACTATAAACGAAACAATTTTTTATTATAGCAGGTAGTGCCCACTGAGCTGTATAGCTCTTCTTCAGAAGCCACCTGGCCACAAATGATAGCTCAACGAAGTGGCTTATCACGTGGAAATGTATAGCAGCCAAATAATCTAAATGCACGTTGATTCTAAATGTGGAGGGAGGGAAAAACTGGAGGACCCGGAGAAAAATCCACGTGACTACGGGGAGAGAGACACGCGAACTCCACATTTACAGGTGTCAGGGTCGGGATCGAACCCACGACCTCCTTACATGCCGGGCGAGGTAGTTAACATCTCGCCACCGCGGGGCCTCAAGACAGTTGCAACTGCTCTCCAGCTCCGGTCCTCCAGCTCTGTGTCTCTCCCTTCTCTCGCCCACCCACGCTCCCCTCCCGCGGCAGGGCTCCCTGTTCCTGCCGGGGAGCCGCGTACTGGAGCGACCCCCCACCCCGGATGACCCGAACAAATACCTGCTCGAGATCTTGTCAGGTGAGGCGCCGAGGTGCGGGTGCACGGCTAGGGCACGCACTCGCCTGTGCGTCTGTCTCTGTGCGGGGCCCTGTGTCTGTGTGGGAGACGTGCTGCTGGACACCCACCACCTCGTGTGCCGTTCCGGCCTTCATAGGTGCTCGCTAACAGCACTTGCCCCAACAGTCCGTGAAGGATATATGGGGGGATGTTTGTCTTTTGTGGGGAGCGGTAGTGTAGCAGTTAGCGCGCTGCGCTACGAACCCGGCGATCCGAGTCCGATTCCCGCTCACAGCCAACACCGGTGATGATTATCTGAACTCGTCCTGGGCCTCCCCTAGGTCGCCTCAGCCTAAAATGAGTACCTGGTGCAATGTGTAAATATTACCACTCGGGAGACAAAGGCGGCCGGCCGTGATGCTGCCCACCCATCCTCTCATGTGCAGTGCCCTCCTTCATAGGTGCTCGCTTATAGCAATAGCCCCAACAGTCTGTTAGGGCTATGCGAAGGATCTTTGTCTACACACCGATCTGTGTAGCCCCAACAGTCTGTTAGGGCTATGTGAAGGATCTTTGTCTACACCACGATCTGTGTAGCTCCAACAGTCTGTTAGGGCTATGCGAAGGATCTTTGTCTACACACCGATCTGTGTAGCTCCAACAGTCTGTTAGGGCTATGCGAAGGATCTTTGTCTACACTCCGATCTGTGTAGCCCCAACAGTCTGTTAGGGCTATGCAAAGGATCGTTGTCTACACACCGATCTGTGTAGCCCCAACAGTCTGTAAAGGCTATGCGAAGGATCTTTGTCTACACACCGATCTGTGTAGCCCCAACAGTCTGTTAGGGCTATGTGAAGGATCTTTGTCTACACACCGATCTGTGTAGCCAGAGTTTAATTTCTCACCCTTTATATTCCAGCTCTATGGTAGACTGCAATAGGTGATACGTATCACTGCTTTGACTATACAGTAACTACTATAATTTGTGAAGAAGTCTTCCTGTTTCCGACAAATCGCCTGAGGAAGCTGGTTGTAATCGCCAGCGAAACGTCAAAGTACTCAAATTGTAAATACTGTGGGTTTACTCCCCAACGCACCGTTGTGCTGAACTAGTAACTAATCGGCATGTTTTGTTTACGTGACAAACTTTACTATTTGGCTGTGCCGTGGTGGTGGCGGGTTTGACTACAGATTTTTATTTATGCGATCTAACCGCAAAAAAACTTTATTTTACAAATAATTTTGGTCGCGAAAGCCAACTTGTTAAACTAACAAGCAGGTGATTGGGGTCCATTGCACTCTGGGGGGGGGGGGGCAGTGTGTGATGGTACTGTGTTGGTTTGCATCGTGTGTGCCGCGTGTGTGTGCCGTGTGTGTGCGCTGCGTGGTGCAGGCGGGGAACGTGCCGGCGGCAGCGCGGAGAGCACCGTGCTCATGGCGAGCTCGCAGAGCGACATGGAGGAGTGGGCGCGTGCACTGCGGCGTGTCATCTGGGCTCCGCTCGGCGGCGGTGAGCGTCGCCCCACAACCCGTGCCTCACCCCTCCGTCACTCGCGACATCACCGTAGCTAACGAACAAAGATGGTCACCACATCGCACGCTTTCAGATGCGCTCCTGCGGCCATCTGGAGCGCTCTTCCTTCTGATATTAGGAAGCCACTGGAGCTATGTACTTTTACATCTAAACTGAAAACTAATTTCTTTAGAACTGCTTCATGTGTTAAGTTTGTTGTACTTCCCCCACACCTCCGATTAGCACGGTTAGCTACGTATGGTGCGAAAGAAGTTTAACACACATACACGTGTAGTGACTCAGTCGGAGACAGGATTCTTAACGCACCTTCTTTTATTCTCCACGTCGGGAAACCACAAGGACCCCGCGTGCCTACACGCTAGTCCACACATCCGTCTCTCTGACGGCACGACCTCGCTGGAACGGTCGGCAGGTTGTCTAGCTAGCGGCATCTCAGGTGGTCGAGACGGCGGCGACGAAGGTGACGAACTGCGACACAGCGAGGGGATCCACTTGCAGCAAACAGCCCCGAGCTCCTGTCCCGATCGACCTTTTATTCTCCTGGCGTGGCCTCGCTCCGCCCCGGCCACGCCCTCTTTCTATAACCTACTAGCAGGTTCTCGGGCTTCCAGATCGACCCCTTCATGTGCTTCCCCTGAGATCTCCCTCTGCTGACGTGTGTACTGACCCCTGCTGCCAGTGCAGTACCACTTCCCCGTCAGCAGCCCGCGTTATTACACTGCACATGCATGGATTCTGCGTACTGCATCATACAGCTCAGCCACACAGCTCAAGAAAGGAGTTTGTCGTCGACTGATCAGAAACTGCTTAATAACGACGCGCGAGACCGCGTTGTGCCAAAGTGTTCCCGAATAGAAGAACCGTGTTAGAATGATAAGGCGCTGTATGAACACCAACGTGTTCAGCGGGGACTTACTGTATTATGTTATTAACTTACTTTGGGTTCGAGCATGTGGGAATGTCCGTTTTATTTTTTACAATAACCCTCCACCACCCGACAGAGCCATTGAAACCAAGTTGTCACATCATGGGCACACGTGCCGATCAATTTATTTCGTTTTATCAGCAATGGTAAAAAGCAGGAATGCAGGAATGGTAAAAAGCAGGAATGGTAAAAAGCAAGCAACATTTAGAAACATTCTACGTGACGTTTTGCTGGAGATTAAACCAAGGTGTTTAACAATACCTCAGCTTTCACTGAGCTTTTTGCTTCCCTTTTAAACATTCCTCCGGGTTTGCAGAAATCAATCGGCACGCTCGGCCATGCCCTGACAGCTTGATTCGATTGGCTCCGTCGGGTGATGGAGAGTTACCATAACACATTTACATTATACCTTACATGATCCAACCCTAAATAAACTTAATTATGAATCATAGTGTAATAATGCAGTGTGCTAACCACGGCAATCCCCAACTCTCCTCCACTATTAGGCTTGTGTGTTATTATTGTGTTATTGCATCCATCACACAATGCACGTGCATCGTGATTCATGCCTAACCGCACTCACCTCATGCTGCGTACACACACGCATGGCCCCTGGGTATCCCCCATATCCCCATGTGTCATGGGCACACACACTCACTCACATGCTCTCTCTCTCTGCCCACACACAGTGAGAAAGAACTATCGTACACAGAGACAAATTGTGTGGAGTGATGTGTTGTGTGGAGCGATGTGTTGTTATTATTTTGAAACTGAACAAAACTCGGGACTTTTGATTTCCCGGGAAGATTTACAGATTTCCCATGGCAGCAGCTGCTGCTTCCTGAACAAGACGAGAGTCCTGGGAAAACTAGGACAGGTGGTGACCCTCCTCGTTGCCGATGTTCAGGGGTTGTGAAACCAGGCAAGCCGCGCTCATGGAATCAGAATATTTATTTATACTGGAGGAATCCGATGAGCTATAAAGCTCTCTTTCACAGATATCCAGTAGGGGCAGGCCAGAATGTTTCAGAGGCGACCTGGCCACAAATGATAGCTCAACGAAGTGGCTTATCACGTGGATAAGCCATTTGTCACTGCTCCCCTTGTGTCTCCCACGTGCGTGGTTGTGCATCACGACTCGCACACTCACCCCTCTGCGGCTGTGGTTTCTATTCGCTTCATCGCCTGGACTTTATTATTATTTTTTGCTCCCTCAAGTTCTCGCCTGGTTAGACAAAATCAACCTGCTGCGCATTCCGAACACGCCCCCCACGTGTCTCTCACCAAAGACTCAGATCCCCCGTAAAGCCTTAACAAGCTGTTAGCGAGCAGCACCTGTGAAGGCCGGCATGGCACACGAGGGGGTGGGTGGTCAACACCACGCCCAGCCGACTTTGTCTTCCAAGTGGCGATGTTAACACATCGCACCAGGTGCTCATTTGAGGCTGAGTCTACCTAGGGGAGGCCCCAGAACCGGTTCAGATGATCGTCGCCGGTGTTGGCCGTGAGCGGGAATTCGAACTCGGGTCGCCAGGTTCGAAGCGCAGCGCGCTAACCGCTTCCACACTACCGCTCCCCACTTGTCTCTCACCTCACGCACTCACGCACGCAGGCGTGTTCGGCCAGCGTCTGGAGGAGACGGTGCGCTGGGAGCGGCAGCACTGCGGCCACGCCACCGTGCCACCGGGCGCCCTGGCGGGCCTGCCTCCCGCGCCGCGTGTCGTGCAGCAGTGCGTGAGCTTCATCCGCGAGCGCGGCCTCGCCGAGGAGGGCCTCTTCCGCATGCCGGGTCAGGCCAGCCTCGTGCGCGACCTTCAGCGGGCCTTCGACTGCGGAGAGAGGCCCAGCTTTGACGGGTCAGCTGGGGGGTGCGCCACGGTAGCGGGATGTTCACGACCTCCCCTCGGTACACACGCGATAAGCCACTTCGTTGAGCTATCGTTTGTGGCCAGGTCACTTCTGAAAAAGAGCTATATAGCTCAGTGGGCCTTACCTGGTAAAATATATTTTCGCTGAATTATTTTTTTTAAACCAGGTAAAGCCCACTGAGCTGTTGACTCTTTTTCAGAGGCGACCTGGCCACACGTGATGATAGTTCATCGGAGTGGCTGAAATCATCATCACACGTGGGGATTTATAGCGGCAGACATTCTAAATGCGCGCTATTTCTAGATGTGGAGGGCAAAACCGGAGGACCTGGAGAAATATCCATGTGACCACCACGGGGAGAGAGAACACGCATGCTCCAAATATACAACGGGCATCGTCAGGGTCCAGGATCGAACCCACAAGCTCCTGTGGACTACTGTTATTATTTCTACTGCAGCTGCTGTTGCCAATGTTGGCATTCCTGTCCTCTTGGTCGTGTATCACAGCTGATGGTGTGATAGTGTAATACAATATATGATCACAATGTGGATGCATATCTCGTCTATATGTGACAGGACCTCAAGAGACTGTACAGAAGCAGCGGGCACATTTATTTTATAGAGACAGGCTGAGAAAGTTGCCCCCTCTGAGATTCGACAGATAATCACAACTCAGTGTCACAATTTGATTCATAATCTTATTTTTGTTGACGTGTTGATTCTGGAGTCTATATTGCTCTGACTCTCTAGAATGTATAGCGATACAGTAAACTAAATATAAATATGTTAAGAGGTTAATCATTCCTACACACACAATTTGATGTATCTGTTTTCATGTTTGCAGTGACATGGATCAAATATATGGACTTTGACAAAGATAACAGATCCTGTGAGAGCTGAAAAGTGTGCCAAGAAGCATGGATAAATGCATGCTTGGAATTGCATGTGAGAGACAGGCAGAGCAAACACATGGGTCGGAGGACGCACTCGCGTTGGATACTTTAAATTAGCTGTTGATCAGAGTGGACTTGGGCAGGGACACATCACGGCGAGAAGGGAAGATAGCCGGCGGGTCGAGATTAATGGCAGAGTGGCAGCCGAAGGAGGCAACGCGCCTGAGGGGACTTTCCATCTCGGAGACAGGGCAATAAATTCAGCTCGTGCGACATTTGCTCAATGATTTTCTGCATCACAAGAACCTGCAATGGATTATGGTCTATAATGAAGACGATGACGAAGATGACCTAAACGAGCAATTAATACATTTTGATTTAAAGATTTCGTGACTGCAGGGATTCATATTCTTGGTTCTTTCGGTAAAGTCACGTAGAAGGGAAACAATAAAAAAATAAAAAAATATATCACACAATATTGTTTTATATTTTTATTATTTTATTGTTTCCCTTCTACGTGACTTTACCGACAGAACCAAGAATATAGATCAATTCATAATAGAGGTTTTTGGGTTAGATCGCGTAAATATATAAATGTGTTGTTCAAATCCGCCACCACCCGACACAGCCAACTAGTAAGGGTTGTCACGTAAACAGAACGTGCCAATTCGTCACTAGTACAGCACACCGGTGTGTTGGAGAGCCAAGCCACAACATTTACAATCTGAGTACGACGTTTCGCCAGTAATTACCACATTATCAGCTCAGGGGGTGTGGCAATCGGTCAGGTGGGGCCCCAACATTTGCTTTGTCTCGCACGGTCGCACCTAGAAGCAATTCAAGATCGCGGCTCCTCTTGCCTAGTCACATGACCGTGACACTCACGGTCTCGAACATTTGACACTGCAGTGGCGCTCCATCTTCGCAAAATGCAGCCACTACAGCTCCTTAGCAATATTACATAGCCGCTGATATTAAACTAAAATAAAACGTGGAGCGTAGATTAAAGTATTTTCACGATAATACATTTAAACCGCGTTTTAAATTACCGTAGTTTCTCTTCTTTGAAATTGTTGTTGAAAACATATCTCACGCTGATTGTCAAAGGGGGCCCCAACTGTTAACTTTGGCCACCAGGGAGCGGGGTCAAGGCACCACCCTGTGCCCTGCACTCTCGTTACCGCGACTCGCGCTACTCGCTCACGGGCACCACTTGCCCCCTGTTGGAAGGCTACAGCGGGTGGGAATCTTTGTCTTTGCGCGTGCGTGCGTGCGCAGGAGCACGGACGTGCACACGGTGGCGTCGCTGCTCAAGCTATACCTGCGCGAGCTGCCCGAACCCGTGGTGCCCTTCTCCGCCTACGCCGACTTCCTGGCGTGCGCCAAGCTGCTCAACGCCAAGCCCGAGCAGGTGAGGACAGGCAGGTGGCAGCGCCCGCGGCGACGTGGTGCCAACCACCCCGCCCCCTTCCGGGGTATCACAACCGCATCGTCGGCGATTCGCGTTTCCCGAGTGAAAAAAATCAGTGGTGAGGCCACCGGTGCTCATCGCCCGTCGACAGCCCTCGAGTCGGGCCGGCGCAATGACACAACAACACCCGCGCCTCACAGCAGAAGGTGCCCGGGTTCGATTCCCGACTCGGGGCCCTCTTCCGTGCCGGGTTTGTTTTTTTCTCTCTGCTGCTCTGCATGGGTTTCCTCCGGGTTCTCTGTTTCACTCCCATAGCGAAGTGAAAGTGTGTTTAATTGGGGCGATGCAGCAACATTCATTGTTATACCGTACTTCTATGCTGTACTACTCGTGTTTATCAGCCCACACTGACCAGCGTGTTGAAGTATGGGCGAGACGTTATCTCCCTCACCTGGTATGCAGGAGGTCATGGGTTCAGTCCCGACCCTGACGCCTGCTGTGTATTTGGAGTTTGCGTGTTCTCACCGTGGTCGCGTGGATTTTTCTCCAGGTCTTCTGAGTTTTCCCCTCCAAATTTAGAATCAACGTGCATTTAGAGTATTTGGCTGCTATAAATATCCACGTGATAAGCCACTTTGTTGAGCGATCATCATATGTGGTCAGGCCGCTTCTGAAAAAGAGCCATAGAGCTCAGTGGGCCTTAGCTGGTAAAATACACACAGTGCCGTGGCCATAACCAGATCCCAGTGCTGAAATGACCTGTGAGCTACTCGATTGCGATTGCACATGGCAACATCACCCGCTATTTTGAAAACCTGGTATGACCCTCCTTATAAAGAGTCGTGAGGCTTTCCTGAGGTAAGGAAGTGGTAAATAAAATATATATGTAAATATTTATAGATGCTGACCCCTGGACCCCCGTCGTGCGATTTGCGTTTGCCGCAGGGATTTCTGGAGCTGTCGTGCCGCTTGCAGGTGCTGCCTCCTGCAAACTACAGCCTCCTGCGCTACATCTGCAGGTGCCTACCGCAGCCAAACATTGGCACGGGGGGAGCGTGCTTTGCCTATTTTGTTGTTGCTTTACGGTAATCCCTTGCCAACCTTGAGATTTGAGTACACGCGGATTTACTTCTGTCTACAGACCGCGAGCATCTCGATTTAAGAGTCGTCGCGCCCAAAGTCGTGAAATAAAAATTATCTCCGCCGCGTAGCATCCGCCACGTTGTCTCGCGGCCTCTCGCGAGACGCGAGGCAACCTCTGGGCCTGCAGCTACCGCCAAATCCTCTCCCTCTTCTCCACGTTGCTACCTCAGCGATGGGTTCGATTCACGCTCCGTCTCACGAAATAAATGTGCAGTGTACCAACTTAACAACCGCAGCCTGGAAATTTGAGTATCCACGGGTAACCACGGCGTTGAGGAAACCGCACGACTTAGTTGACACGTAACGGCATTACAGCGTGACATCACCGCATTGCGTGACGCCATCGTTACAAATGTCGTGGCGCTGCTTAGCTGATCAGCTGCCCGTCTGTTTTGTTGTACTTTCTGTATAGTCCACATTCATTTTGCCCTTAATCGTGGGCCCGAAGCATGCAGCGAGTGGTGCGAGTGTTGTGTCTGTGGCCTGGAGGAAGAGGGGGAGGGTGGGCTGAGCCCCTCCTCCTGCTCACTACCCCTTTCCCCGTCATCTCATTGTTACCGTCATTACCATCGTCAATATTAAAGGTATGTAAAGTTAATATCACGTTTATTTATGTTTTATCATGTTATTGTGTGATGTGCTATATTCGGTGTTTATTTAATAAACAAGCAAGTTATTTAAGCTATAATGAGTCTGACCGTGCCCGTGGTTTCCCTAACCCTTATTTCCCATAGGCCCCCTGTACTTTACTAACCGCAGATTTGCCAACCACGAGGGTTTTCAGGAACCTAACCCTCGCGGTTGGCAAGGGATTACTGTACATTATTGAAATAATTTTATCGGTGCTGAGTCACGAGACAAAATCAGAATGTTTATTTATCTTGGAGAGCTATGAAGCTCTTTTTCATAGATGTCCAGTCGTGATGGGTCGCAGCGGCTTTTTGCTGGCCATCGAACAAAGATGGTCACCGCATCGCACGCTTTCAGGTTCGCTTCTGCGGCCATCTGGAACGCTCTTCCGTCCGATATCAGGAAGCCACTGGAGCGATGCACTTTTAAATCATCTAGATTGAAAACTCGTTTCTTTCGAACTGCTTTTTGTGTTTAGTTTGTTGTCTTTCCCCCATACCTCCGATTAGCACGATTGGCCACGTACGGTGCGGAATGAGTTATACATACATACCGTGCTGAGCAACCGTGATTGAGCTAAAGACGAGACTTTGGGGCTGCGCTCTCGATGACGACGGCTCCAAGGTTCGTGGACCGGGGGTCTTGCCGTTTTCGTGCCCTGGTGGCCGTGCCCGACATCGCGTGATCGAGCGTGCGCCCTCTCTTCTCGCCGCCGGCGCGGCCCGCGTGCAGCTTCCTGGACGAGGTGCAATCCCACTCGGTCGTCAACAAGATGAGCGTCCAGAACCTGGCCACGGTTTTCGGGCCCAACATCCTGCGGCCCAAGACAGAAGATCCGGCCTCCATCATGGAAGGTGCGTCCTTGTCCTCCGTGACGCGCAATCGTCTTTTTGATGAGGGCCCGTGTGACTCCCACTGCCGCCCCCCCCCCCCATCGAGTCTTACCGCCGCCACCCCCCCCCACCCCGCCAACTCCAAGGCCCCCCTATCCCGTGTCCATCGTGGTGGGTTGTTTGATGATATTTTGCTACGCTGGTCTACTCGACTTGGTGGCAAGGTGGCCAGGACCAATTCACAGATGTCACTCGCCACCGATGTTCGCCGTGGCTGCGAATTGAGTCAACGTATGGTTCGTTAAACAGCTGGTGAACAGCTCGCTGCCTCAACCCCATAGACAGTATGGATAGTAAATGCTCTTAACCCGGTGCTGAAAAATGTGCAAAAGAAGCATGGACATGGAGAGTGCACGTTTGACCATGGGCTCGGTCAGGACACGACACTGAGAAGGATGACGGTCAGTGCTTGACACGACCGATGGAGCGTGTGTATGTATGTCCAGTCTGTTGTGGAAAAGTTGCGTTGAAATAAATAATATATATAAAAAGGGTAAAGCACAGTCCATGATAACACGTTGAGATGCATATGTAGGCCGAACAAAGACTGAGGCGTAATTCTCTTTGGTTCTTTCGGTAAAGTCACGTAGAAAATAAAATCAAATAATAATAGAATACGACGTTTCGGTTGCAACACAAGCAACCATCATCAGGTAAGAATGAATGATAAAACACAGACACGGGAACAGAATAGGCAGACACACATGCAGAGAGAGACACACCGAGCGAGACACACACCAAGCCAAAAGTAAACGTAATTCTGTTCACTAAATCACGTTATATCCAATTCGCGTTTTGAAAACATGCGTTATAGCAGAACTGACTGTATGTTGACGTGTATGTTGTATGTATGTATGTTAAAATTCCTTCACACCGTACGTAGCCAACCGTGCTAATCGGAGGTGCAGGGGAAGGACAACAAACTGAACGCACAAAGCAGTTCTGAAGAAATTCGTTTTCAATCGAGATTTAAAAGTACATAGCTCTAGTGGCTTCCTTTATTAGGAGCCAGAAGTAAACAAGACACCGCGGAGATGGAGCGAGGATCATCGCATCGCGAAGCCGTGAGAGGAATGGTGCCGGCTTGGGGTAGCCTTCATCCAGCAGTGGATATATCACGGCCGGTGATGACTGCCGCACCGTAATATATGCAGCAGACACAGCTCCAAATCGTTGTTTTCATTTTCTTTTTTATTCTCTCCCTATGCCCATCAGTTCAAGAGAGGTTTGCTTGCGAGACTCGTTTCGAGCATTTATATCTTCCGCTAAAGGCTTGAAAATAATTGCGGGGTATCTGCAGCTGCATGAGAAATAACCACAATGACTCACCGGCTCCTTCCCTGCTGGAGGTACAAATGCACGCCGGCGTGTTGCTTTGACTCCTATTTATAGCCTGCGCCAGATTTCCGTGGCTCTCTCAAAAGAACCCCCCCGACCCCCCGGCTAAAAAAAAAACATTCGGAACAAAAGATGCGAGCTGCGCGTATGAAATAGCGTAACAAACAAACAAAAATTTGACGTTTAAAATGTACAAATTTTAATCGCGGATCTTGCGACATAATATGGCGCTTGACGAACGTTCCGTATTTACGCCATGGGTGAAAGAAACAAACAAACCTGAAAAAAAGACGAAGCCAGCGTGGGGCGTGGGAACATACGTGACGATCAGTGCTCACCTTGCTCCGACTTGTGAGCGGTGAGATCGTTTCCGAGTGTGTAATTGGCTCGAGGGGGTGGCGGTGGTGGTGGTGATGGCTGTTGGGGGAAGGGGATGAGCTTGTCGGTTTGTCCAAGCAATGTTCCCGCCTGTACTAGACTGGGACAAATGTTACCATCGTCGCAGCGGGTGGTCGCCGGATGATCGTTTTACAGTGGAGGCTCTTCGGTTCATTTCATTTCTTAACTTACCACCGAGATTCATTACATCTTCCACAAATGAGGCGCGGGGATATGACATTATCAGCCATCTTAATAATGTTACGTTACCGTGTCAATATATTGCTGACTGAAGGCCTCCCCATTCCATGTTGGTCCTGGAGACTGACCATACCTCACCACACTGGTTAGTGTGGTGAGGTATGGTCAGTGTGGGTTGGTGAAGGGACAGGAGTTACCGAGCGCAGTGCATTAACCATTGCGCCAACACTCCTCCGAACCCCCCCCCCCCCCTTTGACTTATGAATAATTTATTTTGATTTAAAGCTTTCGTGACTGCAGGGATTCATATTCTTGGTTCTTTCGGTAAAGTCAAGTCACGACTGCAACACAAGCAATCATCATCAGGTGTGAAAACCTCAGCTGTGGTTTTCACACCTGATGTCGAAACGTCGTGAGAATTTTATTGTTTTAGATTTTTATTATTTTATTGTTCCCTTCTACGTGACTTTACCGAAAGAACCAAGAATTATGAATACATCTTTAGCATTTAATTGCGAGCGTAATTTTTCCGAATGCATCCGTCTGAATATTTACTGGTCAATAATGTCACTACTCTGCTCTCAAGTCAACGCCTTAAAGGCATGCACCACGGCAAACCAGGAACGAGAGACAGTTGCATTCAACCCACAGTTTTTGCAAGAATCTAAATCATTTTTCAATGTCGCTTCATAAATCACAACAGTAAACGTCTGTCGCACATCAAGCTAACGACCGCCCTCCCCGCCCCGCCACTCCACACCACAGGAGCCCCCCTGATCCAGCAGCTCATGGAGGTGTTCATTGCTGAGCAGCACCGCCTCTTCCTGCGGCCGTGCGTCGACGCCCACGCGTCCCGCCTGCCCCCGGGCAGCCTGGGCCGCCCCGAAGGCCTGCGCAAGGACGCCTGCAAGGGCCCGCCGCTGCTTCTCTCCGGCGGGGGGGGCACAGCGTCATGTGGGCCGCTGGCCGGGGTCGGCCGCCCCTCCGCGTGGGGGGCCCTGCCGCTCTCCGAGTCCGACACGTGCACCAGCGGCTCCGAGCTGGGCGCCGCCGTCATCTTCCGCGGCCGCTCCGGGGGCGGGGCGGGGTGCCGCCCGTTGCCGGCGGTGGCCGACCCGCTCGGGAGCCCGCGAGCCGCGGCCGCGCGAAAGGGCACGGCCGCGCTTTTCGGCAAGGGTGCGGTCGCGAACGGCTCGCTCGGCGGGGCCGTCGACGGCCGCGGCGAGGCGCCGTACCGCGCCGGGCCCGGCTGCCCCCCGACCGGCGGCCGCAAGGCCGGCTCGCCGAGGACGGGTGGCCCGCGGTTCGGCCCCGTGCCGCTGCCGCCGCCGCCGACGACGTCGCGGGGCGCCGCGTCCGACACGCTGGAGTGCTCGTCTCGCCTCTGGGCCGCCAACGGCTACGCCACAATCCGCGAGCACAACCGCAGGCCCCCGGGGCCCGAGCGGGCCAGCGGGTGCCGCGGCGGCGTCGGCGCCGGCTGCGTCGGCGGTGGCGTGGGCGGCTCGGCCACGCTGCAGAGGATTTCCACGTACGACAACGTGCCGGCCGAGAGCCCGTCGGCCGGCAACTCGGAGGAGCAGCGCAGCGTGGACAGCGGTGCGACGTGGTCCAGCTCGTCGTGCGAGATCTCGCTGGGCGACGTTGCGGCTTCCGCGTGCGGCTCCACGCCGGCGTGCTCCTTTCGCGACTGCGGCTACGGCGAGCTGCGGGGAGGGCGCGCAGAGCCGCGGGGCGCCCCCGCGCAGCTAGAGGGCCTGGTGGAGCGGGTAGAGGTGTGCGTGCGGAGCAGCGTCACCACCACCACCACGAGCCGCATCAACGAGCCGGCGCTGCTGCCGCCGCTGCCGCTGGCGCCGCAGCCGCTGGCGCTGGCGGGCGGCCCCTGCGGGGGAGCCGGGCCGGGCGGGGCGGGGCCGCTGGGGTGCGATCCCGACGGGTCGCACCACGAAGCTATGCAGGAGCTCGTCGTGGAGCTCAAGATGGAGTTGAGTCGACAGAAGGCCGAGTACGAGCAGAGGATAAAAAGGTAGTGCTGTTGTTGGCAACGGTTTTGTTGTTGTTGTTGGGAATTGGATGCACAACTGACAGGACCAGCTGCTACCGGGATAGATTTAGATGTAAAATTGTGCGTGTATGCGTGTGTGTGCACGCACATGCGTGTGTGTGTTGATGTGGGGAGCGGGAGTTTAGTACATTGGAAAACCCGAATTGCATTGGCAAACCCGAATTGCATTTGACACTCACGGCCGACATCAGTGACAAATATCTGAACCGGTCCCGGGCCTCCCCTAAGTCACACCCATAAACGATTACCTGGTGCGGTGTGGAGACATCACCACCGGGGGACAGACAGACGGCCGGGGCGTGGTGCTGGCCACCCACCCCCTCGTGTGCCGCGTCGCCCTTCACGGGCGCTCGCTAACAGCGCACCCAACAGTCTGGCGAGGCTCTAAGCGGGGTGCCTCTGTCTCTGCGCGTGTGCGTGCCCGCGGTGCCCGTTCCACGTCGCAGCCTGGAGGCGAGCGGCGTGGACGCCTGCCGGCGAGCTGAGCGCCTCTCCGAGGAGCTGGAGCAGGAGCGCGCGCGGCACCGCATGGCCGAGATCCGGCAGCGCAACGCGGAGCGCGCCCGTCAGGACGCCGAGGCGCGCAACCGCGTCCTCCAGCGGGAGATGGAGCACTTCTTCGCGTCGTTCTCCGACACCGGCCAGCCCGAAAGCACCCAGATGCCCAAGCGCCGCGGCCACCTGCAGCCGCGGTAGCCATGGGCGTGGCGTCGCGGGCACGCCGGGTCGACCGACGACCCGACCTGCGTGACCTCCCACTAGGGGGTCCGGCTGTCCTTTGCCTCTACGGCGGATTGCGGTGATTGGGACGCGAGCCCGGCGATGGGTCGAGGTGTGGAGGCGGCGCCACGGTGCGAGCGTCAATACACCGCCACCGCCGCAGAGGTCTCGTCCGTTTGTTGTTGTTGTTATGCACGGGTCGACAGTGGCAGCGAGACAGAACGACTGTTGGTAAAAACGAAACTCGTGGCGGGAGAGCGCCAAGACATCAGGGGGACGACTAAGGCAGGGCTTAATTTCTCACTGGATATTTTCCCGGACGGACCCGGCCGAAATGAAGCTCTGAGAAATGAAGAGAGCCCACATGACTCTGTTAGGCTCAAAGGGGGTCAGCGCTTTAGGGTCGCCGCCTTAGCGTCAGGGACTTTTTTGTTAGGATCGGCGTCGGTCTCCCTGCTACGGTTACCGTGTTAGGGTTAGGGTCCTGGTGTGTAAAAGTCAGGGTTATTGTGTAAGGGTTGGGGTCCGTGGCGTAGCTATCGAGTGTGCAGGCGGTGAAACTGTACCGGGGCCCACGGCCTGGAGTGGCCCAGGTGCTGGGCTGCAAAGAAGGCGAGGAAATTTAATTTGGACAGGGAGTGGCCCCATTTCGTACCTTGCTATGGGGCTCGTGCCAATTACGTTACGCCACCGATTAGGGTATCATTGTTTAGGCTTGACGTTTTAGCACTATGATCACAGTGCGTTGGAGTGTAAGAATTTGTATTACATATAACGATTTTGTATGAGGTATTCGGGTCAGGGTTATCGCATTGGCGTTAGGGTGCCCGTGTTATCGTTAAGAGGAGATCTTAAAGGGTCATCCGGGCATTTCCTCGTAGTGCCATGGATTGCCGGAGGCAGTATGAGTTAAATAACAATGCAATTAATATAATTTGTGCACGATAAATTATGTTACGTTTGGGGTTACGGTTGGGGATGATGTTTAATGTCGGATACATGGGGACAAAGTTCTAGTTTTGTTGGTGGCTACGATCAGAGTTACAGGAGTGGCAGCGAGGGATACAATCACGACCGCCTGGGTTCTCGCGGTTCGTCCTGCACAGCTCCCCGACGCGTTTTCGTTTCGTACCGAGTGTCGTTCGGCGCGACCTTCCGACGTTTCTCTACCACCCGCTGGGAGCTTCAAGGGAGCTACCGACGCATGGAGCTGAAACGCCGCGGGGCGTTGTGCCGAACGACACACGGCGCAGCCGGGAACGCGCATCGGTAGAGGAAGAACATTCCGGCCTTTGGACGCGAGAGAGCTCAAGGTCGACATGGGACTGTTCTGAAGGAGCGATGGCGACTTTTGCCGCAGCGGCGGCAATTCATCTCGGAGTGATCCCTCCACCGGACGGACGGCAACGGATGTCGCCTTTCCCTTTTTGTCCACGGAGGAAGGCAACAAAGATGAACAGCTTCGATTTCTGCGTCGGGCGAAGACTGGGGACAGACATTTCTTACGGACGCTAACCAAGGTGCTATTTGAGTGATGTAGGCAATGCGGCAGCGGCGTGCCGGACTCTGCGGCGCGTCCGTGCTTACGTACGGCAGGACCCTCCTAATCGTCGGGACAGAGCCACGCACACTTCGGTTGCTGCTACGCCCAGACTCACAAAGCTCCAGGCCATGAGATTTTCTTCACCGTTAGCCATGAAACCAAAAATGAAATCCCTCTCTTACTCCTCCCCACCCCCGGCGCACGCGACCGCTCCTGCCAGGTGGCCGGTGGGCTGGGTTAACGTCGAGCCGTGAACAGCTTTGCGTTAAAATTCATGACCCCCCCCCCTTCCCCCCAGCCAGAAGATGCTCGCGGCGCTTTCGCGTGGATTTTGCTCGCAGGGTGAGATTGCGAGCGCCCTCCCCCACCCCCCGCAATGATCACATCGCCCGGAACGTGCCCAGTCTCGTCAGGTCTCGAAAGCCAAGCCAGGGTTGAGCCTGGGCAGCGCTTCAGAGGGGTGACCGCCGTGCATAGCAGGTCGCTTGGAGGATACGGGGCGGCGTCGTCATGGGCAGCAGAGGGCAGCGCAGCAAAAGTCCATCGTTGCACTGTACTTCTACGCTTTCCGCTCTTCACCAACGCGCGTTGATTAGCGTGGCGAAGTATGCTCAAATAACCCCCCCACCCCCCTCCCCCACGACCCGCACGGTGTGGGGAGGTCCTTATCCAGCCTTGGATTCACAAATGGGATGTGCACGTAGCGTGTACAGTCACGGCGGTCGAGGCAAAACGGGAGAGTGGACGCGGCGCAGTTTCCAGTGACAAATTGTAACCGTATTAAATTGAAATGGGTTACATGGACGGGAACTGTCCACTCGTGGCGTGGGCTCTCAGGACATCGAGGTTTTAAATCCGTGTGAAGCAAGGGGAGCACAACTCCGGTTCCGCGGAGCAGGCAAAAAAAATCTACGTTTCTAGGTTTCCGTTCCAACCGAGCTCTCATTGGCTCGAGCCCTTAATTGACGATATAATTTGTTCAGACCTTATTCATCGCCCGCAGCTATGAAGCAGTGGGATATTCTGCACTATCTGTACAGCCTGCAGGGGTTGTGGCCCACAAGCACTGGAGTTGTGCACTCCTGGTGTCAGGTAATCATGAGTCTGGTCCAGGTTGTTCATTATATTTCCTCACTCCGGGTTATGTCCATCTGCTGCCCTGGCAACATCATTTGTACCCCCTTTTTCCCACGGGCACATTCCAAGCCAAACCAGCACCGGGCCGTCACGGTACGGTGTGGTTTCCGCTGGCTATTTGCCATTCCGAACAGCAAAAAAACAAACCGTGTCTACGCTGGCCTCACACGATACGACACCGGAATCTGGCTCGGGGGGGTAGGGTCGGGGGGAGGCCAAGCAGGGCCAAGGGGGCCGGGGCTCACGACGTCACGCTCATTTGCGCGTGACGTCGAAACGGTACCCTGCGAGGATGTGGCGTCCACTGAGCCGCCACCGGCGCGCGTCTCGGCCCTTCCGTTGCACGTGACGTGTCAGCAGCACGGTTCGGCTCGCGCAGTGGAAATAGCCATCGGCGAATCCTCCCGAGCTGAACGGTGGAAAAAAATTGGCGTTTGTCACATTGACTGGGCGCACCTTGACGGTGCCAAAGTCATCTCATGGAGTCCACCCTGTGCCGATCGAGCCTACTCATGGTGTGCCGGAACACAACGAGCCTTGATGAGTAGAGAAAGGATTTTTTCGTTTGCCCAGTTTTGAGTCAAAAAATAAAAAAATAAGTCGTGGTATTTTCTTGATAAAATGGTGCTTTTTCAACCAAAATCAGGATGAAATTAGTATTTTCCAAGACACGAATTGAGCAGAATCTGTCTTGCAAAGTGGACCTGTGTTAAAATATGTTTTCTGCAACTATTTTTCTCCCCATCAAGTCCAGACGCTCAATAATGCCTATGTAACCTGTTTAAGTATGATTTTAGTCAAAGGAATTTGTAGTTAATGGGCAAATTAACCTGTTACTCATGCGCGATATTTATTTGCTACATTTTGCAGCGAGACAGCATGTGCTATGCGATCATTTATCCCCTTGCACACGTGCACATTAGGAAATCTGAGATTCGCATTAATGTATTTTTCCTTTGAGGGTGTGAAGGGCAAGTGAAGTTCATCACAAAATAAACGATAGTAATTCATATTTGTAATGCGCCGCACAGAATTCGCTCCCTTGCGAAGAGAGCGAACGACTCAGAGGCACAAGGAACCGCAGACAATCAGGAAAGCAGCCGGGCCGGTTGGCTTGTGCCATCAATTGCCCAAGTTCTGCGGTCCTCTATATACGAAGATGTTTTCAGATAATTAATGGGTGCTTACATGTGGCAGGAAAACCAGAGCACCAAGAGAAACCCCACCTGTGCGAGGGGGTATCAGCACTCTATCCAGGAGTGCCGCGTTGGCTAGGAGATGTTAACTACCTCGCCTGGTATACAGGAGGTCGTGGGTTCGATCCCGACCCTGACGCCTGTATATTTGGAGTTTGCGTGTCTCTCCTCGTGGTCGCGTGGATGTTTCTCCAGGTCCTTTGGTTTTTCCCTCCCACATTTAGAAGCAACATGCGTTTGCTATAAATGTCCACATAAGCCACTTTGTTGAGCTATCATTTGTGGCCAGGTCGCTTCTGAAAAAAGAGCTATAAGCTCAGTGGGCCTTACCTGGTAAAATTAATAGTTTAGTTTTGGTGGAAGGCCACGCTGTTGTTGTCGCCTGGCAAGCCAAGGTATGGCACCCCAATGCCCATGGCAACGGAGTTCCTCAATATTTGTGTGATCCACCAACCCTGGATTTGCAGTCGTGCATCCCCACTGCTGTAATATGGTGACAGCTTTACAAATCACGGTGACATCTACAAATTCTGAAGGAAAATATAATCTCCACGTAATATTATGGTCATGACCCTCGACGATTTATATTTCAACAAAAAATAATCTAAATCCCAGAATTCATAAAAGTATTGTTTTTACTTATTTAAAGGCCCTCGTTTTTCTGTGTGCCTCTACAAGATCTTAAATTTAAAACGTAAAAATAAAAGAAAAACCTAGGCGAACAGAATGAAACATTCACAAAATAAATAGAGAAACGTAAAGCTGAGGAAAACCAAAGTGTAAAAAAGGACAAAAACGAGTACTCCTTGAAGTTAGGTATGTATCTATTTATTGCGGAAGACATCACGCAACAGACACGTGGCAACCTGGCAGAGGCAAAGTTTCCACCCTCCCACCCCCCACTTTGCCTTATCGATTGCTGGGAGGAGAGGTGCTGCCAGCAAGCACCCTGTAAGGGCCAGGCTCCGCGTGCTATTATGAAGGTTTCATTCTGCACCGCTCATGCCTGGCCACCTTTGTCTCCCCAGTTGCTGGTGTCCATCACAGCAACCACACCGCTGGAGATTCGTGTTAGGCTGAGTCAGGTTTGATTGTCCTGTGTGACTGCTGCATATTCGAAGGCCAGTGGAGCTGGTATTCATTTGTATAGCCTCTGAGGGTGTAAAGACAAGTTACATTTATTTTTGAATCAAACAGTGAAGCTGCGACTTGCTGACAACGACGTGCGTGGCATACAATCTAACCTGTGCTGTCGAAATGGGTAGTGCAGTGCGCTAAGCCTGACCATGCAAGCGTGACACCACCTGCCCCTGGCTTTTCCCTGCGATCGTCCTCGTGTACATGTTCCTCTCCTGGGAAATCTGCGAGTCTTCCCAGGTTTTTTTTATCAGTTGGATAACAACAACATTACAACACCACTCACCTCGCGAGTAGCTCTCCTTCCTTCCGAGACCGTGAGATATTCCGCTTCTCTTCCGAAAGAGGTGACAACCGTAGCGCATACACACACGCGCAACCTTACACGCACACAGCCAGCCAGGCACGACAGAGCGAAAGTAACCCATTCCTCTCCGCGCAGCTGGGACACAAACACAAAGAGCCAATTGTGTTAAACAAACAGAAAACTACAAAAGGTGTCGCGAGCCCTCGGGGCTCGTCGTCGCGTTGAGCCCCGAACCGAGAGTCCGCTGCGCACGCAATCACGGGGTGACCCCCCCCCCCCGGCTCGAGACTCGAGACCCCCACAAGCTGAAGAGCGGGCGGGGGAGGGGCGGCACGTGCCAAGACGTGAGACGTGGACGGTGCCCCCGAATCCCCTACAGCCGCCGTGGCTGGCACCGTGCCGGGCGGTTCACGACAGACTCGGAGACATTTCTCCGCGCCTTAACTGTGGAGCGACAGGAGTTCCCCCCGTCGGGGTTGGGGGGGGGCACCGATGATCCGAAGGATTCCCCCCAGCCTCGTGCTGCGAGCGCGGCCCGTGGCTCGGGGACTTTCTTCCTGCCAAAACCTTAAAACAGCAGCGGCGGCGGCACCGCAAGCGTTTTGGAACGATCACTTTTTTACATTACCGTTTCGTTTTTAAATCTTTATTATTATTTATTACTACGACGATATATTATATAAAGAAACATATATCTAGACATGCGAATTTTGATCAATTGCACTCGGTTATGTAGACTGCTATAATTGAATAGCTTCGCGATGGTACCATGTACCAGCGCCGTCTGCTCAGCACCCTTCAGAATCTCTGCGGCGTCTCGTTCTCTCGTGGATTGTACATTTCACCGTGGCACGCGCGCGGAACGCACATTTTGCAACGTTTCTCCCAGCCTGGCGATCGGTATTTAAGCACTACCACGGTCCTCCTCGGTGTACACGCGACTTCACATCGGCGCCGGCCACGGGATGATCTCATTTTTTTGGATTTGTAACACCGCCGTTATTTATGCTTGGCAATTGGCGACCTTGCGTTATTTATTGCCAGCGGAAGGCAAGTTAATTATATAACATGGTACAATTTAGAACTCAGTTATTGCTCGGTAGTAAACATAAATAAATTATTTACCAACTATTTACCAGGGACGTGTGTGGATATAAGAGTTTTGCTTTATTTGAACAGAAATGTCATACTTTTTTTGAAAAACTATAATAGTAATAATAAAACCATAACAAAAAAAATACCCAACGCCGATTTTTTTTGTGCCTGGTGCGTTATTTTGGGAAGATTTCTTAAATCTCCCCCCCCCGCCACCCAACTCTGCCAACCACCGCCTGAGTCCACCCAGTGGTATCCACTGGTACACCGCGGTCACTCGCTCGGCCAGGGCCCTTGCGGTGTGGTAAAGCGTGGGTACTCACAGCTCTTCCGAGAAGTCTTTGTCAGCATGGAAGAGTAATTGAAAGTGGAGCCAAAGTTATTTTTTCTTTAACCGTGTGACAACTCAGGAGACCCAGGATGTCTTATTTGCAAGAGTGTGACCCCGGTGGGTCATCATACCCTGGCCCACAGGGACTTTATATCACTCCCTCAAGTAGAGGTCCCTTCCGATAACATCGGTGCAAGCAAGCAAGTGCAGGGCTGCACCTTCACCTTTTATAACGTTTAGACTCACGTGTGCTGTGTGGCGTGCTGTTCAGTGTGGGCCTTGTGTCGGTGACCTGGTTCTGGCCAAATATTTTCCACGTTTAATCGCCTTGGAAGCTGTGGAGCGACCTCACAATATCGCAAAACGAACTCTGTAATCAGCTGCTGTTGATTGATTTTTCATTTCACTCGCAAAGCCTGCGACAATAATTCCTGTAATGAAAAACTGCCAGCTCGTAATCCTAGCGCTCGACTTAACGACTGTTCCTCCGAACCAACCCTCTTTTGGTGAAACCTACCGTCATGAAATAATGCCCTATCATCATCAGCCATTATCTATCCAATACCGAATGAAAGCCTGTGTAAACAGTCGCCATCACTCGTGCGTTTGCGGCACAGCAATCCGTACGGCTCCTTGCAACGTGAGCGGATTTCATCGATCCATTTCCGGAGCGGACGTGCACTCAGACGTGTTCCCTTTTTCGACGAAAATTAATTTGGAAAAGCCACGCTGAGTCTCAAAACTCCTTTATCCATCAGGGTTCTTGCTTGGGGCTCGGTGCTATTTTTTCACAGGTATAAATGTATTTTATGTCAAGAATGACTTATAAAGTACATTTATTTTGTGGTGAGTGTGGGAGAAAAGCACAGACCGACTTGCTGTACTACCGACTAGCTGGAGGTTGGGTGGCTCATGCACTGCCACTTTTGCATGGTCCACCAATGGTCCACCACAGTTGCCACCATCACCGCCGCCGCCACCACCACCGCCGTCGCCGGCACACCCATCGCCACCGCTACCACCATTGCGCTCGCACTGAAGCCTGGCCATAAAAATATCAAAAGACCTTGCTTTGCTCTGTGACTTTTAGAGGCTGGACAAGAGCTGGGTTATCCGATGTTTCAAGTAATGGATAATCGGTTCTGTTACTCGACTAATCAGGTAGCACGAAACCGCCTATATTCCCACGTGTGCTGCTGATGGGTGGTGATCAGTTGAGTCACACCGGGCGTGGCTTTAAGGGGGGTTTCCCAGCTTCGGGAGGCAGGATGTGGTGGTGGCAATTTACAAAAGGGGCTCAGAGTGATTGACCACAAAAAAGTAGTCGATTGCAAGTTTTAGTCTATTAATCAGTTGGATTGGACAAACCTAATATAAAGTTCATCAACCCTGGCCAATGTTGGTTTTTCCACGTGACAGAATGATTGACGGATCGTCCCAGCTCGGACCTGCATGGTCCTGAAGTACAACAGGACGATGCAAAATTGCAACCCCTTTGCAACGCTGGTCTCTGACAGTTGCCGGTAATGGCCACGCGAACGAGATGAATATATTTTTGCAAGCAAGATTGACCAGTGGCGAAATCCATCGCAGCCTCTAGAAGCCCTCTTACAACAGCTAGGCAGGCAGGATTTATATTTTTCACAAAAATTCCGAGCGTTTTTGTTCTGCGATGCGTTTTAGGACCGCATGTTCGTTCGACGCGATGTCCAGGACGTGGCACCAAATGTCGGACATCGTGCCAAACAACCAAGTAGCGGTGCACAGCCCAATGACAGAACGGAGCGCTGCACACTTCAACCATGGGGTATTGTGAGTTAATTCCATGGAATTTGTTTGTCGGTGTTGCAGCAACTATTTGAAAGTAAATTGTTGTTGTGCACTTGGTAGACGTACCTGGCAGGGAAATTAAAAGCGAATGTCTAAATTTGTTAAAAAGGCTTGCCTGGTCAGGGGTATTACCAGCTCCAGAATATTTAATTGGGGGTAGAAGTGGCTTCAGATGTAATGACATCACCATCATTATTTTATAAGGATACTTTTTTTTCTTTTTATCAATGCACCTTTCAAATTTCAGATTTCACTTTTGACAAGCTCCAGCACTAGTTCTTACATCGACTGACGTGTGAAGCAATTTTTTTGCCTCGAGTATGACTGTGCATTATTAAATGCAACCACTTTCATCATTATAATCCATGATCTAATCCACTGTGGGATAAAGGCCTCCCCAAGTCTTCGCAAATTCCTCCTTGCACATGAATTAAAGAAACTCGCCCCTGTTGCGTGTAGATAGAACTTATTTCGTACCGCACGTAGCCAACCGCGCTAATCGGAGGTGCAGCGGAAGATCGAATCGAGCCGGCGACCTGTGGATTGCAAGGCACCGCCAGTGGCAGCACCGGTCATTATAACAATCACAAAGCCATACGGATAATCACATTCAACATTAGAAATCAACTCCCTCCGCTGTAAGAAAAAGTAAACGTTCAATGCACACTCATGAATCAGGCCTGCGTTTCCATGTCGCTTGCAAAAGTTTTAAACTTTTATTTAAGTCATTTGTTAAATCATTTTTTCACCTTGCAATTGTTTTTTGTACATACGAATGATTCATCGTTTATATTTCTAAACTAAACATCTTATTACCTTCAAAACGAATGCGTAATACTACAAGTACTTACATTAGTTCCGACATTAAATCATGGAGAATCACGACCGAGCGATGCGACGGCGAAAGAACCTTTGAAATTACAGGCACGGGACACGGTCCAAAGTCACGGTAACACACTCACGAAGGCCGTCTGTTTCACTTTGCAGGACGGCCCAGATTATTCCGAGGCAGCACCCCCCCCCCCCGCCCTGATTCCACCATTCATGGGCTGCCCGTTGTGGGACCTTCTTTTGTGCGAGCCCCATAACAACTTGCTACATCCCCCCCTCCCACCCTCCCTGGCCACAGTCCAGAGCTACGAGACCCCTGTATGGGTTGTCCGATGAAGCGCCGCCCCTTAACCAGGTTTCTTCTTCTAACCGAACAACTCAAGAGACAAACACCTTGCGCCTAGGGACAAGACAGACATTTGGTGTGGGGTTTTACTTGAAGAGTTTTCTCACTTGCTCGACGGCGATGTGCAAACGCAAAACTCGCCGGCCACGCCATGTTGTCGGCAAATGACCCCCCACCACCACCACCCCTCGTGGATTTTCGTTTTTGTTGAGATCAAAAGAAAACTTTCGGGTGTGTGTTCGGGTTGTAATAATGTACAACAATAATAATTTGTAACGCGCCGAGAATGACTCAGAGGTGAGGGGAATCAGAGACAAGCAGGGAGGCAGTCGCTCGGTGGCTGGTGCCAATAATTGCCCAAGCTCTGCGGTCCTCTATATATTATTATTTTTACCTATTAACCCTTCCCCATTCCGAGACGTCTGCAAGTTTCAGGGTGGGCCCCGTTCACCACTGAACCTCAGAACGCGCAAGCGGTTTAGCGTTAATTTTATTTATAGCAGATAGAGCACCAGTGTTTTTAAAGACATTGTACTGACCGCATAGAATGACCGCACGCTGTGATAGATGGCGCCAAACTGTACCACTCGCCCTCCCGTATGTTCTTGTGGGAGCCTCGATACCGATAAAGTTATTTTATTTTCTTCGGATTCCGTTCCGATAACATACACATACGTTATTAGAATGGGAAAGGGGTTCATGAGTGTTTACACGTGGGAGGAAAAACGGAGCACCCGGAGAAAACCCCACACGTGCGAGGGGGAAACACTCTATCCCATACAGAAGGGACGCAAAATGATGCCAGTCCGAAATTTTAACCGTACCGCCTTCTCCCGAGTCACTACATATGCTGGGAGCTTCCTTCAGGACATGAATGGAGCAAACTAAATCTCTCTCTCGCTCGCTGGAGAAGCTACGAGCACAAGGGGGGCACAAGGTCAGAGCATCGTCATGCCGCCGAACGACGCGGGGTAAAACCCGAAAACACACCCTGGAGCTGTACAGCACAACCGTGGGGGGGGGGGGGGGGGGGGGGCTACACAGGAGCATTCCAAATATTTTTACACTGGAATCACCCGAGACACGAGGTGGCGGCACCTCTCCATTACAGGCTGCTCGAACCGTGGAAAAGGGGGACATTTTACTTACTTTGCATTTAAATAAAGTCTGGTCCCAGTGATTGAGCCGTCAAGAGTGGAAACCTTCGATGCAATCCACGAACCCATTTGTAAAAGTCAGAACGTCCTCAAAGTCGACCGCATTTTCCTCACCAATTATATATAATTTTATATTCAGACACGATGCATTATCTACATGGAGTATTCCTCCCTCCTGCCCCCCCCCCCCCCCCGCCGGCGCACGCCACCCACGCATCGTTTAAATGTACAGGATTCTTGAAAATGAGTGCCCAACGTCCGCAAAGGATGCGCACGTGTGAGTGTGGGCCGTAATAATATTAACATATCGAGACCAGCGGGGAGCGGTGGTGTCGCGGTTAGCGCGCTGCTCTACGGACCCGGCGACCTGAGTTCGATTCCCGCTCACGGCCAACACTGGTGACGATTATCTGAACCGGTCATGGGCCTTCCCTAGGTAGACTCAACCTAAAATTAGTACCTGGTGCGGTGTTATAAAACATCGCCACTAGGGAGACAAAGACGGCCAGGCGTTGTGTTGGTCACCCACTGCTAGCTAACAGCACTTGCCCCAGCAGTCTGAGGCTATACGGGGGATCTTTGTGGGCCACGATAATATTAACAAGTCGGGACGAGCGCTCACCACATCAGGGCGTCTTATTTACAGTCTCAGGGATTCAAAAAGCGCCAACCACTGCCCCCCACTCCACCACCAATCGCCAGCGGTCCCGATTCTGAAGCGAGAAGCGTTGGGCAGAAGGGGGTGGTGAGTGGGGAGCTCAGGCTCGACGCAGCAAACACGTGGCGCGCTGCCCGTAAGCACGTGGCGCGCTGCCCGTAAGCACGTGGTGCACTGCCCGTTGCCTGTGCGCTGTATTGCGCAGCACGCGTTGCTCAGTCGGCGTGTGAAACAGAAATCCTATCTCCACCCCCTCCCTCCCTCCGTCATCCCTAGGTTGGGCGTCGCGGCTACACGTACATCACCATTAACTCAAAGATTCAAAGGCCCTCTCCGAGGCTGCGTGACGGATGTCATTATACCGACGGAAAGGTCACAAGCGCCTCGTGTTCAAGGCGGGGGGGGGGGGCTCTCTTCACTGCAAGGCCCGCCGGCCACTGGCGGCCCCTGTTGGCCTTTAGTGCGGCCCCCGACACTACACAACATGTGAACCCCCCCCCCATCAACACCATCATCAGCAGAGTGCTGTCAAACCCCGAATGGTTTCTAATTTGTCACCAGTGTGAGGGCCGCCACATTAGAAAGAAAGCCGCAACATTGTGCGACAAGCACGGCCATTCTCCCGCAGAGAACTCCTGACAGATACCTCGTCATTGATCATCTTACGGTCACGCACTGCTTACAGATACCTAATAATTGATCATCTTATGGTACCGTACAAGTAGGCTTTGTTCGGTCACGCTTTTAAGATTTCAAATAATAATTATTGTTCTTCGTTTGGCAGAACGTGTAAACTGCCCATCAATGCCTGGGTAACATTGCATAATAATATTATTTGGTTCTTTAGGTAAAGTCAAGTAGATAGAAAATAATAAAATAAAAATAATCAGGCGCCTGATGACGACCGCTTGTGTTGCGATCGAAACGTCGTGAGATTTTGTTTTTTTATTTATTTGGAATATTTTTATTTAATTATTTTCTATCTACGTGACTTTACCGAAAGAACCAAAGAATATTAATGCCTGCAGTGACGAAAGTTAAGTCAATAATAATTATAGTCTTTGGTTCTTTCGGTAAAGTCACGTAGGTATAAATAATAGTGATTTATAATAATAATAAAATAATAGTAATTTAAATTTTGATTTAAGCTTTCCCTTCAACGTGACTTTACCGAAAGAACTAAGAATATAATAGTAATTTAATTTATTTTATACCTACGTGACTTTACCGAAAGAACCACAGAGTATGGGTTCCTGCAGTCACGAAAGCTTCAAATCAAGATTGAACAATAATGATGATGAGAATGTTTAACTTGTAACGGCGACGCCGCCGGAGCAGCGCTGCGCTCGCTCTCGACGAGGGAACGACTCCGAGGCCTTCGAGGAACCACAAAGTGGGAGCAAGGGCGGCCACACGGTGGGCCGGCGTCGTCAATTGCCCAAACTCTGCAGTCCTCTACATATATAAAGGTCAGTTTAACACGAGGGCTTTCACGACCAATATTATCGAAAATAAGAGGTTTTTTTAGATCTAACCCAAAAACCTCTACTTTTGATATATTAAGGCGTTGTTGACCAATTAATAGGTGAAGTGGCACGAACCCGAAGCACTTGGAGACAGCCCTATCCTATGCATATGGAACAGGTGGAGTCGACATTTATGCTGCACTGCGGTGATGGGGCACCTAGACTAGTTTGCGGGCCACGTGAGCGACCCTCCTCCACCTCAGTGGGTTGCAAGTTTGACATCGTTCCTGTGCACTAATCTTGACCCCCACGCATCACCCTAGGCCAGCGTTCCTCATTGCAAGGCCGCGGGCCCTCTCGCGGCCCTCCCTGGTGGCCTTCAGTGCAGCCCCAATGGTTTCACATGTGGCGGCCCTCACACTCATGATCTTATCGGCAAAAGTCGCCCCCCCCGACCCTCTGAAAATTAGTGAAGAACACAACCCTAGACACACGTAGAGCAGGCTACAATGGGCTCCACGACACGGAGGTTGCCCACCACTGCTGTACTGAATTATCCTGGCAAGCCAGGGTATGGGCACCCTCTCGACGCCCATGGGAAGGTAGTTCTACAGCATTTGTACGG
The DNA here is from genome assembly GCF_048934315.1 of Petromyzon marinus. Classification (NCBI taxonomy): domain Eukaryota; kingdom Metazoa; phylum Chordata; class Hyperoartia; order Petromyzontiformes; family Petromyzontidae; genus Petromyzon; species Petromyzon marinus. Next base: position 487,223 of record NC_133707.1, read on the forward strand.
GCCACCACATTTTAGAGGCATCCGTGTGTACCATCACCACCACGTAAGCATTCAGTGTGGGTGTGTGGATCTTCAAGGCGCAGTTATTACTCTTAAATGTGCTTGGTCATTTAATGTGATTAACGGATTCCCGTGCAATTCCCACTGGAAGACCCTGATCGACATCCTTCTGAGCAGCCAAACGATCCAGTCCAGGATTGTGTAAGTATCAGTGCTTGCAGGACAGTATTTCGTCGTTAATCACGTACTTGCTTTGCGCGAGTTTGGCTATCCGCGAACCGCATCTGGAACGCTGCACGACTCCTGCATCGAGAAAGTGAAAAGAGGTTTAGGTGATGGGATAGTGATGAGGGTTTAGGTGATGGGATAGTGATGAGAGTTTAGGTGATGGGATAGTGATGAGAGTTTAGGTGATGGGATAGTGATGAGAGTTTAGGTGATGGGATAGTGATGAGAGTTTAGGTGATGGGATAGTGATGAGAGTTTAGGTGATGGGATAGTGATGAGAGTTTAGGTGATGGGATAGTGATGAGAGTTTAGGTGATGGGATAGTGATGAGAGTTTAGGTGATGGGATAGTGATGAGAGTTTAGGTGATGGGATAGTGATGAGAGTTTAGGTGATGAGAAAGTGATGAGATTTTAGGTGATGGGATAGTGATGAGAGTTTAGGTGATGGGATAGTGATTCGAGTTTAGGTGATGGGATAGTGATGAGAGTTTCGGTGATGGGATAGTGATGAGAGTTACGGTGATGGGATAGTGATGAGAGTTTAGGTGATGAGATAGTGATGAGAGTTTAGGTGATGAGATAGTGATGAGAGTTTAGGTGATGGGATAGTGATGAGAGTTTAGGTGATGAGAAAGTGATGAGAGTTTAGGTGATGGGATAGTGATGAGAGATTAAGTGATGGGATAGTGATGAGAGTTTAGGTCATGGGATAGTGATGAGAGTTTAGGTGATGGGATAGTGATGAGAGATTAAGTGATGGGATAGTGATGAGAGTTTAGGTGATGAGATAGTGATGAGAGTTTAGGTGATGAGAAAGTGATGAGAGTTTAGGTGATGGGATAGTGATGAGAGTTTAGGTTATGGGATAGTGATGAGAGTTTAGGTGATGAGAGTGATGAGAGTTTAGGTGATGGGATAGTGATGAGAATTTAGGTGATGAGAAACTGTTATGTGATAAAATTATGAGATCAAGTGATGAGAGAAAGCGATGAGATAAAGAGATGTGTTATGATTATTTTCACATATTTAATAGCCTATGTGTTTTTTTTTAATTCAAGGTCATTAATAAACAATATACAGCTTTTCGTAGACCAATGTCATTATCCGTAAAATTGGCAATTCACGACCATCTCGAGAACGCATCTCTCGCGAATAACGAGGGAATGCTGTACTCCATCTCCATGCCAATCGTCACACCATCTGTTTATCCCCCCCCCACCCTTCATATTGAATTAGCTAAATATGTTGAGCCTGGATTGTACTTTTAAATATAGATTGAAAACTCATTTCTTTAGAAACGCTCTGTGTTCATTGTGTAGTCCTTCCTCCGCACCTCCGATTAGCACGGTTAGTTACGTACGGTGCGAAAGAAGTTCAACATACATGCAACAACACCTGGCTAGCACTCCACCTGCAAAACCAGCTGATGATTCCATCACCCCGTCCAAGTTGTGAGCGACGTCTCGCCACGTTCCATGCCTCGGCTGTCACATTGGCCTGCATCACCACCACCATCATCATCATCCCTTGACGTGAAACCTCCCACTTTGGTCTTCTCGCCGAGCTGTGTTAAAATCTTCCCTCGTCTCGGACACGCCGGCTGCGTGAGTTTTAACGCGAATTGAGCGAGAAATATGACTTGGTTAGAGAGAGAGATCATTCATTAATAGATGGCGACCCGATCGGTGCGAATATTTCGTCTAGCGGTGGATTGATCGACATAAAAAACACAAAGATCCCCCAGTGTTGCCTTAACAGACTGTCGGGGCAAGTGCTGTTAGCGAGCACCTATGAAGGCCGGCACGGCAGGCGAGGGGGTGGGGGACCAACACCACGTCCAGCCGCCTTTATCTCCCTACTGGCGATGTTTACACACCGCACTAGGTACTCATTTTAGGCCGAGTCGACCTATGGGAGGCCCAGGACCGGTTCTGATAATCGTCACCGGTGGTGTTGGCCGTGAGTGCGAATCGAACTCGGGTCGTCGGGTTCGTAAGCGCTGCGCGCTAACCGCTACACCACCGCTCCCCATAAGATCAACATGCGCAAAGTTCAACATACACGCTTGGATATGGTGGCCACCGTACATGCACAAGCAGGTTGACATCAGGCTGAGGGGGTGACGACTGTGGAGGACAAGAAAATGGTTCGGCCAAATCGATCGTCGTCGTCTCGTAAATTCCACACTCCCACATCCATACTCCTCGCCTCAGCTAATCCACACTGACCAGCGCGGTCAAGTTTGGTCAAACAACCCCCCCTTCATTCTACAGTGAACTAAAAGTCTGCAAGAGGTAAGGGGTGCGATGTTTTGGGGCAACTCGCCGTTCTTCTCCCAGCAAGTGAATGACAGACGGGCCACATGCATCCGTGTCGTTAATATTATCTCGTCACTGCACTAACCAAGTCATCGGCCTCCTCCCCCTCGTTTCTACTCAAAACACCGCTATCTTCCCCAAGACGTTAGCTTATACAGGGACTCCTGTAACTTACTAACATGTGACTTACGAACTTTAAGGGATAAGAACAAACCAATACGTATGCCCAGTTGCCTGTTCGGACCGAGAGGCGTAAGTTCAACCGCCGCACAACAGATGGGTGGTGTGGTGGCATCTACTTCTGCAGAACGTGAAGAACCAGTGGCATCTACATCCACAGGAGATTATACAACTTTTAAAGCCATTCCCCGTGTTTTGTGTACGCGCCGTACAACGTGTTTGGAATCGACGGGGGTAAAGTTGGACTTACGAACAAATCGACTTATGAACAGACCTCTGGAACCTAACTCGTTCGTAAGTAAAGGAGTCCTTGTACTGCACTCGACCCATCGGGGGGATTAAAAGGCGGTGTTTGCTGACGACTGCAGTGCTGTGTTTGGTCCGGTTTGTCCACCGCAGCCAATGCAGCTCCTCAGGCTTTACTCTCACGAACGTTGAACTTCTTTCCCACCGGACGTAGCCAACCGTGCTCATCGGAGGTGCGGCGGGGCAGGTCGGGGACAAACTAAAACACAAAAAGCAGTTCTAAAGAAAACAAACACCCCCCCCCCGCTTGCTCGTTTGGCAACATTGATTGCACAAGAGACCACGGGCTGCGATGCGGATATCACGGGAACACTCTGGACTTGACTATTCGGCGACCGTCTCAACTTGGTTCCTAAATCACGTCAGCTCTAGGGGACCAGGACCAGGACAAAACCGGGCGCTCATTGGAGAACCGTCTGGAGCAATGTGACTTTCGTCAGGGATGAAAATGGCCAATTTATGAGCGTTTACTTCTCTGACGTGCCACCCTCTATTGCTGGGCAGTGATCATAGTTATGAGATAGTGTGACGTCCAATATTCAGCAAACAGCCTGATGCATTATAGAGGCCACTTGCCCTCGTCGCGGCAGGCAAAACGTTCGTTGAAATTCCGTAAAATGAATGACATCGTCGTTTGTTAGCATCTACATAAGAAGAAAAAGCGAAATCTCTGCACAACATGACCCCTGTACAGTTAAAGATCCGCGCGGCCCATTGCGTCGTTATATATACAGCGAGTGAAAGCAGCATTACGGTACGAGATAAGGGTGGAGAGTATATAAAGGTGTGCACAACACGTGCACCACCACTGCTCGTCTGCGCAGTAACGTCGGAACAGCGCCGCTCCGATTTTACCGTCAGAGGGATTCGCGCAGACGACACGGGGTGGGGGGAAGAGGGCTGCAGCCAATCACGGGGCGGGGTGAGGCGGGGGTGAGGCGGGGGTGGGGCTGGGTGAGGCGAGGGAAGGGCTCCAGCCAATCACGGGGCAGGGTAAGGCGGTAGTGGGGCGGGGTGAGGTGGAGGTTGGTCGGGGTGGGTGGGGGAAGAAGGCTGCAGCCAATCACGGGCAAGGAGAGACGGGGTGGGGCTGGGCGGCATTGTCTTGTCAATGGGGGTGGTTGAGACCACCCAAGTGGACGCGTGGTGGCGCTGCAGCAGCAGCTGCACGAGGTCACAAAGTGCCCTCGCGGTGCCACGGGGAAGAAGGAGAGGGGGGGAAGAAAGTTTGCGTGGGAGATGATGATCCAACCGTACGCTTAGCCCTAACCATCGAACCATATAACCAACCCCTGCTGCCAGCCCTAACCGAGCGAGCCAGCCTCTTCATTATCTTTGCTGTGATGGCGTTCCCACGAGTACGTGCCCGCCTAGCAGCTGTGGCCAATCGGCCACAACTGTTCTATCCCAAATCAAGTATCCAACCAGTCATTAGTACTCGCCCGACTAGGGCCACTACTCTCACTTGCCAACCAGCCACGAATAACTTCCCCTACTCTCCGAGCTTGCCAGCCAACCAGCCACCAAATGTCCATAACTCTACCCTGTAACCACACCTGCCTTGTTTTCAACATGACATTTTTTATCCTAACGTTAGCTCTGATCAATGTTCGGCATCTGACGGTGTACACGCAACACGGATGGTCGGCCAAACACCCCCCACCCCAACACAGACCTTCGTTAAAGAGCTTGGAGGTTGCCTCAAGCAAGGGGGGAGATAATTTTTAGTCCGCCACCACCACCGCCTTTTACCCGTGGCCGTGGCGTGCCCACGACGCGCCTCACCCAGGCACGTGCAGACCATCGGTGCTCGCAGTCCGCCGGGCGCAAGCCTCAATCGGCCCTGCTGACACCTGAGTGGAGGACTGCGCCTTGGGGTGCGCGTCGTAGATTTGCGACGGAGTGCAGAGACGCTGGCCGCTGCTGGCTTTCCCGCCGCCTCCGCCGGCCCTGCACAGCCGTTTTTCACTTCTGGTCACCAAACATCGCGGGGGAATTTGACTTGACCCATGGTCACACCTGTCTTTCCCTCATCACTGCCTAACCTTATTACAGACCACTTCAGACCTTATTGGTCACCCCGTGCCCCTTACAAATCTCAACGTTCATCCTACAATGTCCCATCACAAGGGAGAAACACAAATAGACATGTTTTGCCCATATTCAAAAGGCTGGACCTGAAAACTCAATTTCCCCGGACACAAGAATACGGGTTAAACCGTAATGGGCTGACCGCTATGCGTCCTACACCTCAACGCTTCCTCGTCTCTGCTGGCGTCTCTCCTAGCAACGCAGATGATGAATCATAACGGGCCGCGTGGAAGTACTGAGCGCGTCCGTCTGTGCGGTGCTCGCAGGGAGAATCCCTTCGGCCGTGTGGGTTAAGGGGGGTCCCCCCACGAGGATGCTTCTGGAAACTCCCACGAGGTCCTCTTGGTTTTATATTAAAAAAAAATCACACCCTGATGGCTTATTGTCTCAGTCGGCTCACGTTGACTGCACGTGGGCACTTCATTCTGAGGAAAATAAAAATGCAAGCAACAAAATGTAACGTGGCCCATTTTTTGTTTGTTGAAGTTGGAAAGCTTTAGTGAGATGATGTTTTACTCTAAGGTGCCAACAACGACCACCCCGGCTTGTTTTCTCTCTGGAAAATGAAACCCAATCTGGCGCCGGACTTGGCAGTGGCGCGCGCTGCAGTTTGATCAACTACGTTTCAAATCCCCGCATTTAGCACGGATGAGCAATTTTCATTGAAAGAAAGCTGAGGGAGGACATCGATTTTCGTGAACCGGAGAACGGGCACCAAACGAAACGGCAACAACAAAAACGCGGTGGCGGCACGGCCCTCGGTTGCGGCAGATCACCCACACACTTGTGGCACGCGCCGGCTGCCAAGGTGGTGGAAAGGGGGCCCAGGGGCACTCCTTTCCGTGCGAGATGGCGAGCGAGCGTGGGCATCGCGAAAACGCACACACCGCTTGAGGGACTGCGTGTTGTCTTGGTATGTGGTCTGGGACTGCGTGTTGTCTTGGTATGTGGTCTGGGACTGCGTGTTGTCTTGGTATGTGGTCTGGGACTGCGTGTTGTCTTGGTATGTGGTCTGGGGCTGCGTGTTGTCTTGGTATCTGTGTGTGGGGGAGCAGTAGTGTAGGCGTTCGTGCGCTGCGCTACGAACCCCAACGCTCCGAGTTTCGATTCCTGCTCACTGCCGACACACCAGTGAGGATTATTTAAGCCAGTCCTGAGCCTCCCTTAGGTCGACTCAGCCTTAAATCAGTAGCTGGTGTGTGATGTGTAAATATCGCCACTAGGGAGACAAAGGCGGCCGGGCGTGGTGCCGGCCACCCACCCCCTCGTGTGCCGTGTCGGCCTTCATAGGTGCTCGCTAACAGCACTTGCCCCAACAGTCTCTTAAGGCTATACGTGGGATCTTTGCCTTGGTGTGGTCTGGGACTGTTGTTGCCCAAGCTGCGAAATTGGCGTACAATTTGAACTGATACACTTGATCTATTTAACGTATTTATTTTTAGTGACTTGCCGTCCTTTCCTATACTTGATCGTTTTTTGTGTTTTTTTGTTGTTGCAAGTTTCTGACCCAGCCCCTACTGTGAAAAAAAGAAGCTTCACAGCTCATCGGAATGGAGGTCTCCAGGATAAATAAAGATTCTGATGCTCGTGCACTACCAGAGGCTCGAAGAAACAACACCGGGGGGGGGGGGGCAGGGGTGGCACACGTCCCCAACGGCCCTTTGGTGGACGTGCACCTCGGTGAGCAGGGGCGATGTTGTCCCCTTGTTCATGTAACATGGCATCCAGTTTAATGTCCACTTTAAGATGTATTTCTTTAAAAAATATATATATGAAAACGTCAATGGTTTGTAGAAGTGACACCATTTTTTTCTTCCTTGAAATGTCATCGTTAACAAACAAAAAAGTTCCAATGCATTAAACAGAAAAAATAAAGTAAATGTTTAGGAAATCAAAACAACTTAAGTGACAAATTTGAACGTTTTTGTTTCCGAAGTTGTAAAATGTCGAGCCCCTAGCAGGCCACCGGGTATCTCTCTATGGGTGCGTTCTCACACGCATTACACTGACTGACTGATTGACAGACAGACGAACGTACATACATACACACAGACCGAAAAACACAGCAACAGAAGAAACAACAGACTGACATAGAAACAAATCAACAAACAGTTACACGGACCAACCAACAGACAAACACAGGACACAACAGCCACAGAGACAGAACGGACGTACACACAGACAGAAGGAGAATGGAGATAGGACCAGGCGTCCGGACACTCGGGACGCCCGCGTTTGGCCACTGCCGGCGGGGCCCACCGAGGCACCGTCACCGCCAGGCGAAGGTTTCCGTGCCCGCAATGGCCGTGCCGCTCTGACCGTCACCAGCCGCCGCGCGCCACCACCGCCGACCGGTCGCGGCATCGGCGGCGGCGGCGACGGCGGCAGCGTCACCTGCAGCAGGCCAGCGGCCCTGCCAGCATCTTGAAGCTGCTGTCGGTCTTGGGGTCGGGCTCGGGCAGGAGGTGAGGCCCCGCCGGGGCCGAGAGAGCCACGGTGGGCTGGGCCTGCGGGGCGGTCGGCGTCACTGCTGCACCTGCGCTACGGGAAACAAAATAAATAGTTTTATTCGTTCGCCGGGGCGCGGCCGATGAACGGTGCCCCAGTGGCGGCTGTGACCGTGAGGACGTCGTTTTGCTTCCGCAACCGAAGTCTTCCTCGAAAGTTGTTTCCCCCCGCCCCACCAATGTTATCCCGACTGTGTTCTTGGTGGAATTTCACCTCTAATTACATGTTACATTATTTTAGTCGATTTCGAAAATTGCTAACAAGTCAGTTTTAAGCGAGCGATCGGACGGGTGGCCTCCGTCTTGCGTTCGACGCGCGTGCCGGACGCGAGCCCCGAGCTCGGCGGCTTAACAACAGGCCGCGCCTGCCCTCGCGAGGGCGATGGCAGGCAATGGCGACCACCTCCCACCGGGCCCGCGCCAACTACGGCGAGGGAGCAGTGCCAGCGACACTCCTCGCTCGCTCAGCCACTCAGCCCCCTCTGGCTCGTGTGCCCACGTGCACACCGACCGGTGCTTTCGTGACTCAAACTTCACTGGAAACGGTCACTAGTTCCTGCCTTTCCGAACCGGTAATCGATGTGAAATACGGGGACCGGTTTACCTGCTTGGCGTTCAACTACCCCATTTAAACGCCCCATTCCCCTGTGTGTATTAATGTATGTTGACCTTCTTTCGCACCGTACATAGCCAACCGTGCTAATCAGAGGTGTGGGGAAAGGATAACAAACTAAATAAGTAAGAACATTTGATATTGCGCACTCTTATGAGTCCATCACGAATGTATGTATGTATGTTGAATGTCATTCATACCGTACGTAGCCAACCGAGCAAATTGGAGGTTCGGGGGGGTGGGGGAAGGACAAACGAACGAAACAAAGAGCAGTTCTAAAGACATTAGCGTTGATTAAAAAAAGCGCGTAGCTTCGGCGGCTTCCTAACGTCAGAAGTTAGCCGTTCCCGTCAGACTCCTCGTGAGCGGAGTCCGGGGGACACACCTGAGGCCAGCGGCTGCCTCTTGACGACGCCGTTCTTGCCGCGGTCCTCCCAGTCCAGCACCTCCTTGTAGATGAGCTCTGAGCGGGCGGGCGGAGGGGGGGGAGACGCGACGTCAACGACGACACTCGGACGCCGCGCGCTCGCCGCCCCCTTGGCGGGGCGCGACGCTCATCGTACGAATGCAAGCTGCGTAAACTACAGGTACAAAGTAATAATAATAATAGTTAAAATAATGTTCGACTTGCAACGGCGCCACCGCACGGTTATTCGCTCGCTTTCGTAGAGAGAGAACGAATCGGAGGTCCAAAGAACCACAGACGAGCCGGTCCGAACAATTGTCCAAGCTCTCTGGTCCTCTACATATTAACGTGGTTTATGGGTTAGATCGTGTAAATATAAACGTATCGTTAAATCCGCAACCACCGAACACAGCCAATTAGTGAGGTTTGTCACGTGAACGAAACATGGCAATTCGTTACTAGTTCAGCATACCGATGTGTTGGAGAGCAAAGCGGCAACATTTACAATTCGAGTATCATATTCTTGGTTATTTCCGTAAAGTCACGTAGAAGGGAAACAATAAAATAATAAAAATATAAAACGATATTATTTTATTGTTTCCCTTCTACGTGACTTTACTGAAAAACCCAATAATATGATTCCCTGCAGTCATGAAAGCTTTAAATCAAAATTCGAGTATTGTGACGTTTCGCGGGTAATTACAACCAGCATTATCAGGCGGCAGCCAGAGTTGTGGAGAGATCCTCCTATTTCGGTCCATCGGTCGCGAAAGCCTACGTGTTAAACTAACTTGGGTCGACAAAACGTTTGTGTATGTGCCATTTTGCGTTTGCCACATTATGTTTGTATGTCTTTGTGACACAGCAAACATCCTGTGTCACTTGGAAATCCCTTTGGAAATTAAATGTTCCATCTCAAGGGATTATCCAGGTGGAATATTTTAAATCACAATTATGCATCGATAAAAAATGAATTCTAAAGCTCACAAGAAATGTGTCGAATTACAAAAGGATCCCATAGTTTAGTGCTTGAGCATAAATGCAATATTAAAAATTTTGTTTGATATATCTGTGTCTACGAATAGAAACCTGCTCATATGTACAATTATAATCTGATAGTTTGTCAACTTTATTAAACATCCCAATTCACTCAGCACCCCACAGTGCAACGTCTAATCTCTAGATACAAGTCAGCCAATCGAATCTGTGCCCTCTCTTCCCTCTGAAAAAAGGGCGAAGCGTGAAAAATCAGCTTATTATGTATATTATTTCTGGAATAATGCAGTGTTAATAACATTTATACGGCTTTATTGAAATCGTGCTTGCACACGAATGTCAACGCGGCGGCCACAGCTATTCTTATTCCATACAAAACAAGAAATCAGCGTGACAACACACGACCCTGGATCGCACGGGCGCGTAGAGGACATGGTGCCTGCGGCCTTAATGGCGCAGAGGATCCGCAAGAGCAGATGCGCCGACTGCACAAAACACGGCACAGATGAAGCCTTCGAGATGAGCTGGTCAGTGAAGCAGCATGCGGTGTCGCACGCACGCGCGCAGGGTACGTGTGTGGTGACCGTTCGTATCCACTCGCTCGTTTGTGTCTTACAGTGTAATCGAAGTAATAGCTATCATAATAAATGCACAGCTCTTCAATAATTCACTGCTGAATTAAGTCCCTCTGCATGCTGTCAGTCATGGGGGTTGTTTGAACTTTCTCCGTCATGTTGGTGGTCAAGGGGGGGTGACCCAGGAGTGGTGGTGACCCGAATTCGATTCCAGCTCACGGTCAACACCGGCGACGATTATTTGAACCGGCCCTGGGCCTCCCCTAGGTCGACTCGGCCTAACATGGGTACCTGGTGCGGTGTGCGAACATCAACAATGGGGAGACAAAGGCGGCCGGGCGTGGTGCTGGCCACCCACACCCTTATTTGCCACACCCTGGCCTTCATAGGTGCTACTTGCTAACACTTGCCCCAACGGTCTGTTTAAGGCTACACAGGGGATCTTTGATGACCCAGGACAGGTTCAGATACCACCTGCCACCGATGTTGGCTGTGATCTTAAATTTGACCTCGGGTCATTGGGTTCACAGCGCAACGTGTTAACCACTGCGCCACCCAGATTTTAATTATCAAAGAGTAATCATAACATAGATAAAGCCACATTAGAAAAAATACAAAATAAACCATTATAATCCAAATATGAAATCAATACCACACATTCAACCATAATAATCATATCTGCTCTGACGTCACAACGCCCCCTGTCCCCGCGTGCTGTCAATTTTCCATCGACAGACGGACGAAACCCAATCAAAAGGTGGATGCGAGTGAGTGAGCGAACGGGCAGGCGGGTGGGCGAGCGCGTGGGGACGTCCACCTTTCCACTCGTCCACGGTGTGCTCGCGCTCGTCCAGGCGGCGGTCGCTGATCTGTGGCGACGGCTGCGCAGCGGACAGGAAGGGAGAGCGACGGCGACATCATCACAACGGCTCGACACCGCACGTGTGGACGCCTCTCAGCGGCGTTCGGGATGGGAGAGGCGTTTTCCCCACCCCACACCCCCCGAGAGTCGACATCAATCGGGCCCGGATTCTCATCTCTGCGCACGTTCCGTTTTGTCGGATTTTTTTTCGTGGAAATTTCTGCATTTCTTCTTCACCAGCGGTGCGGTAGAATTACAAAAATCAGCCCCCCCGCTCCTTTTCAAATGCCGTAACGAAAGAAAGAAGCGGAGTGCCAATTGCCAGGGTGGTGTGTGTCAGTCATTCTTTTTAAAATCTGAATCTGCATGCATGAATGTTGTTTGATTATCTCCAGTTAGAGCCCCTCAGCCAATGCTGGAAAGGACACATTATAATGGCAGGGGGGGTCAGTAATTCAATCAGACAACTGGTGCTGAATTCCCACAAAGTGACACAAATTTTGTTGACAGGGAGATGGTGAGTCCAATGAAGAGTCGTACGCTGTAACATGATTATTGTAGTGGCTATTAGCCAAGTAACTATTTTAATATGCATTCCCCTGCAGTAACAAACATTTGGGAGACCCAATCTTCATTTATGCTATTCTGGCGTGAGATTAGCAGGGCCTCATTTCTCAATTCACGAGTAGAGTGGAGTAGGTGGCACGTATCTAGTAGCAGTCAGTCAGCGAGAAGTATATTGGATGTGGTTTCATAGTTTAGTTTAGTTTAGGATGTGGTATTGCAGGGTGTAGAAATATTCCCCAGCACTTCGATTTGGACAGCTGCGAGTCTGTGAGCATGTTCTAGAGGAGTAAGAGAACAGATTATCCTGAAGCAGAAAATTAGTGCTGGATACATTTCTAACTTTGATCATTACCTGTGTATCGATAGTGAGATGTGAATGTGCCATGTTGTTGAAGGGCGACTGCTTTGTGGATGTTGTCTTTATGTGGTCTGGGACTATTTAGTTTTTTCTGCCTTGCCCAATCTTAACAAATCGGACTTACATAATTGTATTTATTTATGATTTATATGTAGTCACTTGCTTATCATTTTCTCTACTTTGCACTCCTATTGTTGTTTGCATCATTTGCTGTTGTGACTTGCTGCCCCGCCCATACTGGACATCTGTGAAAAAGAGCTTCATAGCTCGTCGGTCAGTCTAAATAAAGAGGCTGTTTCTCAGCATGTTGTGTCGGTTTGCTCTCCTTTGAGTGCGGCTACATCGGATTGGGGCCTTCGTGCCCGTCACGCGTTGCCCGCGAGAGGGCGCTGCACGGCAAAGTTAAAGGGACGAGTTCGAAAATGTGCTGCAGTTTCCATGGACTCATAGGCGCGGCAAACCTGAGACATGCGGGGAAGGCTGCCAATTTCTCAAGCTAAGTGGCCCTGTATTGCCATGATTGGCCAAATCCATCAACAAGTGTTTATGCACGCGCTGCAAACACACGCGGGTGCATGAACCCCCTAGGGCGTGCCCCTATGAGCGTGTCTTTCCTCCGAGGGTGCGTCACCCGATAACCCCAGGAGCCAAGAGGCTGCCAGCTCATAGATCGGTTGGCTACGGTGCGAAAGAAGTTCAACATACATCAGCGCTGCTCTCGTCCTCCTGAATAAGGAGTTAGGGGTTAAGGGTTAGAGGGTTAAGGGTTAGGGGTCAGGGGGTTAAGGGTTAGCGGTTAAGAGTTGGGGGTCATGGTTTAAGGGTTAGGGGTTAGGGGCTAGACGCCGAGATCCGGAGAACGGGGTCCGTGAAGCCCACCAGCGCCGCTGCCGCTTACCCCGTTCACCTCGGCCGGGTCGTACCACACGTGGATATAGGGGTGCTGCAGGGCCTCGTCCACCGTGATCCGCTTCAGGGGGTCGATGACGAGCATGCGGGACAGCAGGTCGCGCGCCTGGCTCGCTGTTTGGGGTTGGAGGGAGACGCACACAGTAGTGGGTGGAGGAACAAAACCGCCAAACATGAACAAGTTTGGCCGGAATGGTCAACCGAAGTCAAGTTCCCGGAATGTAAATCACGAGTATGGAGTACAAATATCGATGAATATTCACTCAAGGGGAAACAAATATTCGGGAGGGGAAGGTGGCACTAATGTTCGTTTACCGCCAGCTTGATGACTCTGACGTGCCCAGCATTCATTCACCATCCGAGCATTCACGTACGTCACATAAATGTGTGGGGGGGGGGGGGGATATGGGGGGGTTGAAGGAGGGGGCGGCACCTTTGAGCTTGCTGTGCTCCGAGTCGGCGGGGAAGAGTGCGTCAGGGAAGAGCTTCTCGAAGCTGTACCCCGGGTAGCGCGGCCTCGTCTCCACGTAGTTGCGCACCGTGGGCTGCAGGCGCTTCATGAACTCGGACACGGGCGTGCCCAGCTGCTCGATCACCTTGTTCCACTGGTCGATATCTGCGGCAGCGCACAGCTCAGGAGATCGACGCAACGGGCGACAGTAAACGATCGCGAAAGCGAGAGATTCGGCACGGCGCACGCGGGAGTGCGTCGCCGGCACCACGCCAGACCGCCTATGTCTCCCTAGCGGCGATGTTAACACACCGGACCAGGTACTCATTTGAGGCTGAGTCCACCTAGGGGAGACCCAGAACCGGTTTAGAGAATCCTCACTGGTGTCGGCCATGAGCGGGAATCGAACTCGGGTCGCCGGGTTCGTAGCGCAACCGTGCTAACCGCTATACTACTATAATATAGGTCTTTTGGGTTAGATAGCGTAAATATAAATGCGTCGTTAAACCCGCCACCACCCGACACAGTCAATTAGTAAGGTTTGTTATGTTAACAGAACATGCCAATTCGTTACTAGCACAGCACACCGGTGTGTTGAAGAGCCAAGCCACAACATTTACAATTTGAGTACGACGTTTCGCCAGTAATTACAACTAGCTTCATCAGGCGACAGACAGATTTGTGGAAAAATGCTCCCATTTCGTTCCTTAAATAGAGGGATACAGTGAGGGAAGAAAGTATTTGATCCCCTGCTGATTTTGTACGTTAGCCCACTGACAAAGAAATGATCAGTCTATAATTTTAATGGTAGGTTTATTTGAACAGTGAGAGACAGAATAACAACAACAAAATCCAGAAAAATGCATGTCAAAAATGTTATAAATTGATTTGCATTTTAATGAGGGAAATAAGTATTTGACCCCCTCTTAATCAGAAAGATTTCTGGCTCCCAAGTGTCTTTTATACAGGTAACGAGCTGAGATTAGGAGCATACTCTTAAAGCGAGTGCTCCTAATCTTAGCTTGTTACCTGTATAAAAGACACTGTCCACAGAAGCAATCAATCAATCAGATTCCAAACTCTCCACCATGGCCAAGACCAAAGAGCTCTCCAAGGATGTCAGGGACAAGATTGTAGACCTACACAAGGCTGGAATGGGCTACAAGGCCATTGCCAAGCAGCTTGGTGAGAAGGTGACAACAGTTGGTGCGATTATTCGCAAATGGAAGAAACATAAAAGAACTGTCAATCTCCCTCGGCCTGGGGCTCCATGCAAGATCTCACCTCGTGGAGTTGCAATGATCATGAGAACGGTGAGGAATCAGCCCAGAACTACACGTGAGGTTCTTGTCAATGATCTCAAGGCAGCTGGGACCATAGTCACCAACAAAACAATTGGTAACACACTACGCCGTGAAGGACTGAAATCCTGCAGCGCTCGCAAGGTCCCCCCCCTGCTCAAGAAAGCACATATACATGACTGTCTGAAGTTTGCCAATGAATATTTAAATGATTCAGAGGACAACTGGGTGAAAGTGTTGTGGTCAGATGAGACAAAAATGGAGCTCTTTGGCATCAACTCAACTGGCCGTGTTTGGAGGAGGAGGAATTCTGCCTATGACCCCAAGAACACCATCCCCACCGTCAAACATGGAGGTGGAAACATCATGCTTTGGGGGTGTTTATCTGCTAAGGGGACAGGACAACTTCACCGCATCAAAGGGAGGATGGACGGGGCCATGTACCGTCAAATCTTGGGTGAGAACCTCCTTCCCTCAGCCATGGCATTGAAAATGGGTGGTGGATGGGTATTCCAGCATGACAATGACCCAAAACACACGGCCAAGTCAACAAAGGAGTGGCTCAAAAAGAAGCACATTAAGGTCCTGGAGTGGCCTAGCCAGTCTCCAGACCTTAATCCCATAGAAAATCTGTGGAGGAAGCTTAAGGTTCGAGTTGCCAAACATCAGCCTCAAAATCTTAATGACTTGGAGAAGATCTGCAAAGAGGAGTGGGACAAAATCTCTCCTGAGATGTGTGCAAACCTGGTGGCCAACTACAAGAAACGTCTGACCTCTGTGATTGCCAACAAAGGTTTTGCCATCAAATACTAAGTCATGTTTTGCAGAGGGGTCAAATACTTATTTCCCTCATTAAAATGCAAATCAATTTATAACATTTTTGACATGCGCTTTTCTGGATTTTTTTGTTCTTATTCTGTCTCTCACTGTTCAAATAAACCTACCATTAAAATTATAGACTGATCATTTCTTTGTCAGTGGGCGAACGTACAAAATCAGCAGGGGATCAAATACTTTTTTCCCTCACTGTAGATGTGATGACGCCACTTGTGAACCCTTCACGTGTGAAGGTGGGGATTAATGAGATGCATAGCAATTACAATGAGTATCCAATATCGGTTAGGTTATTCATTCCCATATAATATTGGTCGTGAAATCATACGCGCTATACTACTGCTCTCCACACATAAATGAAACACGCATACGCGACAATATGTACATACATGACACGTATGCATCTCCTGATATTTAAATGCAGGATACAGTCACGGCCGGGGAAGAGGATCTTGTGGCGCACCATCTCTCCCATGATGCACCCCACTGACCAGATGTCCACTGCACACAACATCACCCACGGCAGCAACACAATCAGCACCAACGCCACAACCAACAGCGCCGCGAAACACTCACGCCAACACCACCGCTGCCAAAAGATAAAGATTCACCGAACTGTCTTTTTGGGGAAAGTGCTGTTAGCGAGCACCTATGAAAAACTGGCTTGGCACACGAGGAGGTGGGTGGCCAACACCACGCCTGGCCACCTTTGCACAGTGCTGATGTTCACACACCACACACATCAGATAGGCATTGACAGCTGAGTTGACCTAGGGGGTGTGCAGGATCAGTTCAAATGTTCACGACTGTTTTTGGTCTTGAGTGTGAATCAAACGCAGGTCGCGTTGCCGGGTTCGCAACGCTCCCCACTACACTACCACATCTAACACCACCAACACCAATTCCTATAAAACCATCAATCACAAACTAAAGCTAAACTATTTTATATTTTACCAGCTAAGGCCCACTGAGTTATATAGCTCTTTTTCAGAAGCGACCTGGTCACAAATGATAGCTCAATGAAGTGGCTTACCATCACCGCATTTCGATTCTAAATGTGGAGGGAAAAATTGGAGGACCTGGAGAAAAATCCGCACGACCACGGGGAGAACATGCACACTCCATAATACAGCAGGTGTCCGGGTCAGGATCGAAGCCACGACCTCCTGTGTACCAGACGAGGTAGTTAACATCTCGCCACCGTGGCACCCCTACAACACCGCCAATGCCAACACTACCACCAACACTAATTCCAACACCACCACTACCGCGACACCGCAACGAGTAGCCGTGTGGTGGGATTTGGTGGCGTAGGCGTGCGGTCACGGAGTGAGGCTGGCGGCGACTGGGGACTGGGGAGGGGGTGGGGTGGGGATGGGGCGGGAGGCGGCGGCAGAGAGGTGATCGCCGTACCGTTCTCGGTGTAGCCCATGCCCAGGATGACCTCTGGCGCGCGGTAGTACCGCGTCACCACGTACGGGGTCATCATGAAGCTGGTGGCGGCCGTGCGCGCCAGCCCAAAGTCCAGGATCTTGAGCGAGCAGTCAGACTTCACCACGATGTTGCTGGGCTTGAGGTCCTGTTAGGGGAGGAGGAAAGCGAAAAACATCGAACCGAAACGACCGTGAGACTTGTTCCAGGGGCTAGCGCCAGTGCTGTCCTGGCTGCCCACGCTGTTGTCCACAGGACTCGTCGTTATTGCTGTTGGTGTTGGTGTTGTGGGGCCCTGGTTGTTTTATCCCAGGTTGCACCATGGCGCTGCACTCTCTGCTCTCTCTTCCCTGGACACCGCCACCACCCACCCCCACCACGACCCCTCCAACCATCACCTTCTGCCTGAGTGTACTTATACGCGAAGCATTTAGAGATATTTAACTGTGCTCAATTTTTCAGGCATACGCATCCCTTCCACCCCACTGCGTATCCCTGACGGGCCTTGAGAGTAACCACCAGTTCCCCACGCGTTTCCCCCCCTGCGCATTGTTCCGCCGATGTGGGACGAGCGTCGGGGCGTACCCTGTGTATGATCCCGGCAGAGTGCAGGTGCTTGATACCGCACAGCATCTGGTAGAGCAGGTACGAGATCCGCTCGTGATCCAGCTCCATGCGGATCACTTGGCACAGGTTCGCGTCCATCAAGTCCATCACGAGGTACCTGGGCGGCCGCCACAACACGCGACACGGCGTCGTACGGGTGGCACGGCAGTTTACCTTCGCTTCCACGGGTGTGAGATTTGCAGGGGCTGCAACCTTTATTTATATTTTTTATTTATCAGGTAAGGCCCTCTGAGCTATACAGCTCTTTTTCAGAAGCGACCTGGCCACAAATGATAGCTCATCGCAGTGGCTTATCATGTGGAAATTAATAGCAGCCAAATACCCTAAACTCACATTGATTCTAAATGTGGAGGGAAAAACCGGAGGACCCGGGGAAAAATCCACACGACCACGGGGAGCGAGACACGCGAACTCCAAATATACAGGCATCAGGGTCGGGATTGAACCCACATCCTCCTGTATACCAGGCGAGGTAGTTAACATCTCGCCAGCATGACGCTCTTTTTTTTTCGACCAGGACGGCCAACTCGAGTCGACTCGTGCTCGCGAGCGCACACAACACGGCGTTTCGCAAAAGTGGTGCAAAAGCAATAGCCGCAGTTTTTTGTTCTGAGCGCGAGCGCGAGGCAGGAGATTTCAGGGCTGTGCCATTACCATGGGCACCGGAAAAGAGGGGCGGGATTTCTCCAGGAACAAAATTGAGTCGACGGACAAATTGGGAAGGGAAAAATCGAACGGCGGCGTTTTCAGGTTTTTCCGAGTTACCCACATGTTGGGCAGGTGCCCACCATGCATAACAGGCATCATAGGCTACGGTGCGGGTTTGTGCCCACCTGCGCACAATAATGCTAAATTAATGTAGCAACCGATAGCACGTGTGGAGTGGTGGCACGACGGTTGGCACGCGGTGACCAGATTTTGATTCCCAGTCACGGTGAATACCGTTGGCATCAAGTGATATCAGAACCCCGGTCCTGTCATCTCCCCGCCCCTTTAGCAATTTGTTCTGACCAGCGTGCTGAAGTATGGTAAGACACAAATCCATGGCCGACATGGCGTGAGGGGATGAAAAGGACCAATGAGTGGATTGGAGAATAACAGTAACCAATTTTATTTTTTATTGATATCTCAACCAAGGTTTGCAGCAAATCAGGATCAGGGTTAACTACCTCGCCAGGTATACTGGATGTCGTGGATTCGATTTGACCCTGACGCCTCAAAATTTAGAGTTTGCATGTTCTCCCTGTGGTCGAGTGGCTTTTTCTCCGTGTGCTCTGGTTTTTCTCTCCACATTTAGACTCAGCATGCATTTAGAGTATTTGGCTGCCTTCAATTTCCGTGTGATAAGCCACATCGTTGAACTGTCATTTGTGGCCAGGTCGCTTCTGAAAAAGAGCTACATAGCTCAGTGGGCCTTCCCTGGTACAAACTAAAAATAGCTTAGTTTAGTTTTAACAGCACATTTCTCAATTACAGCCGAGTTTGGCAGTGAGGTTGATGGCAGCATGTGTATAAATACATATAAAGTGGTGGCTTACACATCTTGAAAGTCCTCCTGGGATTTTTGAGGTGAGAACACGTTCAGCAGCTTAATGATCTAGAGAACACCGACCACACACACGCACACAGAGACCACACACACGCACAGGGACACCGACAGGCACATACACAGATGAAAGCCCACACGCACTCACAAGACAAAGATCCCCGTATAGGCTTAACAGACTGTTGGGGCAAGTGCTGTTAGCGAATGCCTATGAAGGCCGGCACGACACACGAGGGGGTGAGTGGCCAACACAACGCCCGGCCACCTTTGTCTCCCCAGTGGCGATGTTTACAAACCACACCAGGTACTCATTTGAGGCTGAGTCGAGATAGGGGAGGCCCAGGACCGGTTCAGATAATCGTCACCGGTGTTGGCCATGAGCGGGAATCGAACTCGGGTCGCTGGGATCGTGTCGCAGGGCTAACCACAACACTACCGCTCCCCACTCACGTACTCACACCCACAGAGATACACTCATGCACGCCGACAGACGCGCGCACACACACAGATGCACGCACACGTACTCACAGACACGGAGACACACGCCCGCACGCCGACAGACGTGCGCGCACACACACACAGATGCATGCACAGACATATTCATGCCCACGTAGACAAAACAAAGACACACAGTTACAGGCACATAAAACACATCCCGGTTACACGACCACGCATCAGTGAGACTTCAATAACGGATTAAAACATCACGGCGGGTGTGACGGAGTTCACAACTGTCCCTTGCACCCTTGTGACAGTTTCACGTGCGGCACAATAGAGACGGGCACCTCCCAAAGTCTTTAGTTGTGAAGCGAACAGCGTTAGTTGGGTTTCTTTATGAGGGTCCCTGTTTACTTTAGGCTTCAACAAGGCATGTACGCGGGCGGTCAATATGGACTTCTGGCCAGTGGGTGGCTGGCGCGTATTAACCTTGTGTGCACACCAGCTACGTGGCGATTGTACGCGTATAAGTAGAACTTCTTTCGCACCGTACGTAGCCAACTGTACTAATCTGAGGTGGGGGAAGTAATTATAAGAAATAATATTACTTAAATAGCATTGCTTTGGTTACTCCCAGTTGCATTCCTTTGTTCAAATCGCTTCCGTACTGAATTTGGGCCTGATGCAGGCCAGCCTATGTATCCATAGTAAGATTACGGTTACAATCCGGACAGTCCCGTGAAAGCTGAGTACAGCAACCCTCCTGCACACCCGTGTGTGTGTGTAGTAGGACAGCTCGGGGGACCAGGGCACCGTGTGGTGAGTGTCCACCACAAAGATAAAAATCCCCCCTGTAGCCTTGACAGCGGGGAGTGGTAGTGGAGCAGTTAGCGTGCTGCGCTATGAACCCGGCGACCCGAATTCGCTTCTCGCTCAATGCCAACAGTAGTGACGAATATATCTGAATCGGTCCTGGGTCTCCCCTAGGTCGACTCTGCCTCAAATGAGTACGTGGTGCTGTTTGTAAACATCGCCACTAAGGAGACAAAGGTGGCTGGGCGAGCGTAGCACTGACCACCCACCCACTCGAGTGCCGTGTCGGCCTTCATGGGTGCTGCTCGCTAAACAGCACTTTCCCCAACAGTCTGTTCGGGCTATACGGGGAATCTTTGTCTTTGTGTTGTGCGGTGGGAGACGGCAGCCATGAGAGGCACGGGAGGCGACTCACATTTTTGTGGTTCACGCATTTCATGAGCACCAGCTCTCGGAAGGCGCGCTTGGCGTGCGTCTGGTTCTGAAAGGGCCGGCTCAGCTTCTTGATGGCCACATTGCGGTCGATGATGGTGTCATAGGCAGCGCTGCGAGAGAGATCAAAAAACACAACGGCACACGGCCTCAGCCACCGGGAAATATCCCATGCGGCGTTCCAGGTAAAGCCGTGCGGCTGGGCATCTGACGTGATGAAGGAAATACAATTTTGCACGTTTTAATCGAATGTTTTATCCATAATACAGTTTTTTTTGTTCTAGATTTAAAGCTTTCGTGACTGCAAGGATCCATACTCTTTGGTTCTATTCGGTAAAGTCACGTAGGTAAAAAATAAAACAACAAAAATCACGACGTTTCGGCCACAACACAAGCGGCCTTCATCAGGTGAAGGGATCAGGCTGTCTCGAGGACAGCACTGGAGTGAAACACAGCCACGCTGTGTTTGTTCACGAGGCAATTCAGATCTACAAACACAGACACAATTTCAACCGAGAAGATGGTTTCGAATTAAGCAACCATTGGAAAGATGTTCTAAATCGAACCAAACATTAAACTAATTTTCAATGGTACAGTATATTTTTCAAGTAGTGGTACCCCAAACTTTCGCAGCTCTTAAATTCCCTTTTCACACCATCAATAGGTAAACTCCCCCCCCCCCCCCGCGCCAAACGGCATGTGCACTCGCACGTACACCACCTCTATGCTAAGTCGGCCAATCAAATGCTAATTTTTATGCTAATTCCTTTGTCAAGGCACCTTGTTTCCTCGCTCACAGCTTAAAGGTCTGCGGTCTGAGCGTGGCTGTGTTTCACTCCAGCGCTGTCCTCGAGACAGCCTGATCCCTTCACCTGATGAAGGCCGCTTGTGTTGTGGCCGAAACGTCGTGATTTTTGTTGTTTTATTTTTTACCTACGTGACTTTACCGAATAAAACCAAAGAGTATAGTTTTTTTTGGCTTAGATCGTGTAAATATATAAAAGTGTCATTAAACCCACCACCACCCGACACAGCCAATTAGTAAGGGGTTTGTCACGTAAACAGAACATGCCAATTCGTTACTAGTACAGCACACCGGTGTGTTGGAGAGCAAAGCCACAGCATTTACAATCTGAGTATGACGTTTACTAGTAAGTACAACTAGCATCATCAGGCGACAGCCAGATTTGTGGAGAAATCCTCCCGTTTCGTTCCTTAAATAGAGGGAGAGATGTGATGACGTCACTTGTGTGCCCTTGCTCGCGAAAGCCTAAGCGTTAAACTCGAATGTTTTAGTTGAACACTTTACTTGAACGTGTAATCATACGCATGGCGACTTTGCTGCACGACTTGCGTAGGCGTGGCACCGCGCACGCTAGTCAGTGGTGGCCGTTGCAGGAGAGACCACGCGCTACGCAGCAGGAAACCAAACTCAGTCGGAGCGAGACATTTTGGTGGCCGGGGTCAAGTGCCGCCCCCTCCCCGCCCCACTGTTGCAGTGCCGGCATGGCCCGACCAACATTTTTCGGCACTTGCCGCCACTGCTCGCTTTGTTTCCAACAAATTTGGCCACAGGTTCGGGGGGCATCCCCCTCGGGATGAGCACTCGGGAGGCTGGGGGGGGGCTGGGGGGCGCTGTCTGCCCCACCGTTGCTCCAGCACGGTGTGCGTGGGCGTGTGCGGAGTGGTGGTGCAGCGGTTAGCGCGCTGTGCCACGAACCCGGCGAACAGAATTTTATTCCCTTTCACGGCCAATACCGGTGACGGTAACCTTAACCGGTCTTGGGGCTCCCTTAAGTTGACTCAGCCTTAAATGAGTAGCTGGTGCGCAATGCGTAACTGGGTGGGAATGGTGCATTTGGACGTTTTGGTGGTACACCGGTGCAGCATAACACACCGGTACTCACAAAAGTCTAAAATATTGATTTGAACTGACATTCGTCTTCTGACTACTTCGACATCACTGGCTTTGATGCACCACCCCGCAAGATTTTCTGACCGTGGTTGCGAATCGCGGCATAAATAATTATTGTGAAAAAAATCCTCTTTTTTTATACCGTGCACTGGTGTACCGCCTATACGTTCATTTGCCCCCCCCAAACAGTCTGTCAAGGTGTTTTTAATGCTGTGGGCACACACAAAATTTATTTTGCCAAGATGAGGGTACTCTGCAAGCCCACTGGCTATCAGTTAAGATTCGTTCATGAAGCCATCCAGATATATAAACACAGACAAAATTTCAGCCGAGAAGATGGGTACAAACTGACCAATCATTGGAAGGACGTTGTTAACCAGTTTAGGTCATAACTGGCTGTGATGTTCCCTCCCTACCTACCTATGTTAGCAGTAATTTTCGACTCTCTGAGTTACATTCACTAACACAGCCTCCGTTAGCTGTGTTAGTAAATGGCGGCTTGCCATCCTTTTACACCTCCATGTGGCGATGGCTCTCTCTGAGCTCTCTCCGAGCTTACATTTACAAGCAAATTTCTTACATTGACATGCTAATCTCTCACAATACAATGGCCACCCCCACAGCTTCGTTTGCCAAGATTTCTCTGATCTTACATTTACATGCAAATTTCATCTCTAGCCCCGCCTACAGACCCTTGGGCTACACCAATCCAAAACCTTTATAACCATATATTCTCAGCAGCTCTCTTGCTATATTGTTCACCTGATGACGGTTGCTTGTGTTGCGATCGAAACGTCGTGATATTGTTATTATTGTTTATTATTTGTATTATTTGTTCTATCTACGTGGCTTTACCGAAAGACCCAAAGAATATAGTCTGCCAAGGCTAAAGGGGAGATCCTTGGCTTTGTGCATCGAGGGCTCACCACACGATGCCCTGGGCCCCCGAGCCGACGGGGCGCAGGTTCTGGTAGCGCTTGCACACGGCGAAGGTGGAGTCGCCCACCTCCACGCTGTAGAAGTTCTGCGGTTCCTGCACGGGCCGCCCGCTCATGGTGAAGAAGTGACGGCCAAGGAACGCCACATCCAGCCCACTGCGGAACGCCTGCGAGCCACAAACGATGCAACATGTCGCGACGTTCCAGCGCTACCACATCCAGGGTACCTCTCGCCGCCGTTGCTGTGGCCACAACAAAGACGGTCGCTGCGGCGCGGCGCTTTCAGACGCGCTTCTGCGGCCGTCTGGAACGCTATTGAGTTAGGCACTTTTAAATCGAGATTGAAAATTAATTTCTTTAGAGCTGCTTTTTATGTTCAGTTTGCTGTCCTTCCCACACACCTTCGATTTAGCACGGTTGGCCACGTTACGGTGCAAAAGAAGTTCAACGTACATACATACAAGCAACGTGCAGCCTGCTCGAGTCTTGCAGTGACCCAGCATGAATAATAATTGCAATAATTTTTATTCATAAGGTACCCTTAAACAATGGAATTCATACATGAATAAAGCATCCAGGGTACCTCTCGATATGGCTGTGGCTACTGGTAGTCACATGTCACCTCCTCCAGCTCTACCCGAGACCATGAAAATAATCAAACTAAAAACTAAACTATTTTTATTTTACGCTACAAGGTAAGGCCCACTGAGTAATTCAGATCGTTTTCAGAAACAAACTGGCTGCAAATGATAGCTCAACAAAGTGGCTTATTATTGTGGAAATTTATAGCAGTCAAATACTCTAAATGCATGTTGATTCTCAATGTGGAAGGGAAAACCGGAGGACACGGACAAAATCCACGCAACCACGGAGAGAATACGCAAACTCCAAATATTTAGGCTTCAGGATCGGGATGAAACCCATGACCACCTGTATACCAGGTTAGGTAGTTAGCATCTGGCCACCATGGCGGCCCAGTGAGAAATTCAGCACTGCGTCAAAGCGCCATAGGTCAATGGAAGCTCTCGTGATCAAAGCAATCAAAATTGCAATTTTTGATTTACAGGATACATTTACAAAAAAAATTCAATCTTAAACCTATGATGGTTGAAACATAACTTTTGCCCCAAAGGGTTATTGCCTGGTTTTAAATAAACTTTCGATTGGTCATATCGGTTTATCCAGGAAAAATAAATGTATCGCTGGACTCATTTTCTGACCACCTCCTTTCATTGGGACGACGTATTTCCACGTCCTTGTTTTTGGCGTAAAAAAGGCAAACCAAAGTTCCCAGAGAAAAATCACAAACATCCACAGGGTGACACTGGCACTCCGAAGAGACAGGTGCATGAACGCAATGTGTGAGAATTGGGGGGGGAGGGGGGGGGAAGTACTTCGGTTGGTCGGTCGCAACTCGCCGGGGAAATCGCAATCGCTGCGATGGGCAACTCTGCCTCCATTAAGAGCAATGCGGCGAGGACAATGGGCGCGATGGAACCGCGGAATGGCCTTGATTGGCGATTACCTGGCAGAAGGCAATTTTCACGTCCAGATCTCTTCCGTTGCGGTAGTTTAGGAGGCAGAGACTCATGAAATCCTACAAAACACAGGGAGAAAGCATGAGCTGCCGGGGGGCGGTTTTCTCTAGCCTGGGCAAGAACAAGTGGGGCCAAAGGACTTCCCACAATACCTTAACACAAATGAACCACAATGCTTTGGTGATCTCAAGGAGCATCAACCATCATGCGAACTCCGGTCATCCTCGCAGCAGTGGCTTTTGGCTAACCATCTAACAAAGATGGTCACCGCATCGCACGCTTTCAGATGCGCTTCTGCGGCCATCTGGAACGCTCTTCCGATATTAGGAAGCCATTGGAACTATGCACTTTTAAAACTATATTGAAAACTCATTTATATCAAACTGCTTTTTGTATTTTGTTTATTGTCCTTCCCCCGCACCTCCGATTAGCACAGTTGGCTACGTACGTTGTAAAAGAAGTTCAACATAAACACACACACGATACATTCCCATTCCAAGTCGGCGGTGCGTCACGGCACGGTGTACGCGCACAGCCCCGGTTGAGTGTCGGTCGGGTCTGTCCGCGATACATTTCCACACCCGGTAACTACCACATCCAGTTTACCTCTCCTCAAATGCATCTATTTCAGCAGATTCAAACGCTCTTTTTACACTACACAAACGCCCGACCTAACAACGAGCATTTGATATTCATCCGTCTTTTCCCCAACAAGATTTAAGCCTGTTTGTGACGAGGACCTGTTGTTTAGACCAGTGTGTATTGACTGCAAGGCCCACAGGACACTGGCGGCCTCTTGTGGCCTTGAGTGCGGGCTCCCTGACGTGTGGCCCCCGACAATACAGTCAAGTGAAAACATTAAAAAGCATCGTGCCATCATACCCAACGGTTTCAAATGGGTGGCCGCCCTCACACTGATGCATTACCGGCAAAAGTGGCCCCCCTCTGAAAATTAGTGACGAACACTGGTTTAGACTAACGTCCGACACTGGTGAGACTATGTCACAGAGAAGGTTGTCTCTGGTGTCGGCCAATCAGTTTCAAAGACAATGCAACATATCATTATCAGAGCATGTCTGTCTGCATGTTTTGCCAAAAGTACCTGTGGTTAATGCAGATATGATTCACACCTTTTTTTTAGTATTGCCAGTAAGGGTAAAACCTCTTCTATTTTTCTTCTTTGGTTATTTCGGTAAAGTCACGTACGAATGAGAATTCTCACGACGTGAGAATTTTATTGTGTTATTTTATTTTATTATTTCTCACGACGTGAGAATTTTATTTTATAATAATTATTATTTTATTACTTTATTCTCATTCTACGTAACTTTACCGAAAGAACCAAAGAAGATGATTACTTGCAGTCACAAAAGCTTTAAATCGAAACTCTTCTACTGTGTTACATTAGAGTCGTTGCCACGTACCTGCGTGTATTTGTGAGTGCTATCCCCTCATGTGCACGCGTTGTCTCCAGGCACTCCAGTTTCTCCAGAATTGGGTCACGCGAAATACGGCCAGAGATCCTCCTGGAAATAAAAGTCCTGGAACTCAGTCGAGGTGAGGGGGGCGTTGGTCAGGGGAGGGTTTCTTCGTGAGGAACTTTGCGGAGCAGTGGCGCCGTAGTTGGCACACCGCATGACGGGACCGAGTTCAGATGTCCGGTCACAAATTCACGGCGGTGGCGACTGATACATCTGAACCAGTCCTGGGCCAACCTCTTCGTGAAACCCGCACCGACTGGCGTGGTGAAGTATGGTCGTCCTTTCCATTCCCCCCACACGTACAGTGCGAAAAAAGTTCGACATACATACTGTACGTACAAACATCTCCCACGGCCGATACAGTGTGGGGGGGGGGGGGGGGGGAAGGCCTTCATCCAGCAGCAGAAAGGTCCTCAACACGTAAACGTATTTTATTATCTGCTCCCCCTTACCCCCAATCTACCCTTCGAATGTTTGTTATCTCATCCCATTCCCTCCGTCTCCCCCCATGTATATTTAAGCCCTCTCCCCCCGACCTAAGGTCCCCACAAGGTTGGGGCATCGAGCCTTAACCGTCCCCCCACACAAGCACGCCTCTGAAGTGCCGATAGCCCCCACCCACCCCGTGCCTCCACGCCCGACACTCCTCGTGGGTTTTTGACACAGTGAAAAAAAGTCTTCAGAAATCATTAATTTTCTTATCAATGTATTGTCCGTGACCAAAATAATCGGAAATATGCCCATTCTCATCAGATCTTGGAAGCTAAGCAGGTTGGAACCTGGATAGTGTTCAGACGGGCGACCAGCTCGCATAAGAGGCGTTATAGAGCTGCTTCGGGGCCACGTTGTGTACAGGAGAGAGCAGTGCAGAAACAAAAACTCTGTTGAACTGTACTTCTATGCTCACCGCCGTCACAAACCAACTTCACCTACCCCCTGGGATAAATCATCTTGGTAAAGTATGGTCCAATAACTACCCACACGACACTGCGGTGAGGCTCTCATCCAGCAGTGGATTGACAAAGGGCTGTGACATTAATTGTATGTATATGATTGTGCTAGCTTTATCGGTCACCGCGTGAATATGATTTAAGGGCTGCGTGTGTGCCGTTTAGGGAGATGACAAAATGCATCGTTGTTTCGGTGCGCGTGTGCGGCTAAAATTCAGAAAGTTGGCACAGTGGGGGGTACAGCGGTGGTGTATCTACTGGTCATCTCAGTCAGTCAACCCATGGCACCTGGGTCTGTCCCGAGACCTCCTGCCAGCGAGCCTTCGACACTTCACGTGGCAGCCTCAAAGTGCACCTAGCCTGGCGTTACCGTCACCTAGTGGCGAATGGCGAGGATTGGTATTTGTGCATACACACGAATATCTAAATACTAATATAGCCAGCCAGGTGATGTAACGGTCCAGCGATCTCACCTCAGCATCTGGGTATTGCCGGTTATTAGTGCGAGGGTCATTTGTCATAGGCATTCGCGAGGCACGGCGTGCTTCCTCCTGAATGCTAAACGGCCCCGCGAGGGCTGAGTGGAAAGGAGGGCCCCCATTGTGTGTCACGTCCAAATTATGAATCCACATCAGTCGTTGAAACGAGCGCCATAACAAAACAAGACGTCGCTGGCTGTATAACAATGGGCTTCGCGGGACGGACACACACACAGAGCATTGGGCTGGGGGGGGGGGTGATGGGGTAATTTTCTTTATTTTCGAACAATAAGAACCACTGCGGCCGAGTGGGATTCCGTGGCTCTGCTGCTGCTGTACAGCTCTCCAACGTGTTTCTTTGGTTTTGGGTTGTAAGCTCTTGAGCCCGACGCGGGGAGGGGGGGGGGGCGAAACGTCAGACGCCGTGCCAAAAACAAGCGGCCAAAAAAGCACACCTGAAAGCCACACAGCTCAACCGTCCACACACCATTAGATCGTGTGCCCCCCCCCCCCACTCCATTACACCAACTAATTTTTTATGTAATTTTGGGAGTCAAAGGACCGCCCAACCACTACACACCCCCAGCGCCCCCCCTACCCCCCAAAAAATGTGTTGAAAAGTGTTTCATAGAATTTAATGTGTGAGTCGTTTAAATCACATCAGGTCACACTACACGAGTAGGAACGATGCACGAGAGGGTTAAGATGGTAGGAGGACAAACGAATGCACGTACACACGTACAAAAGACAAAGATCCCCCGCATAGCCTTAACAGACTTTTGGGGCAAGTGCGTTTAGCGAACAGGACCTATGAAGGCCGGCACGGCGCACGAGGTACTCATTTGAGGCTGAGTCAACCTAGGGGAGGCCCAGCACTGGGTTCAGATAATCGACACACGTAGACACACACAGTGGCGTCTACGCAAAGCACAGGCTAGCCAAGCAAAGGCGAATGGCCCCAATTAGCTAAAGGCCCTTATCCCCCTTTAACCCCCGACTACCCCCATAATTAGAGAAAATATAAGGATGCATCGAATGTGAATCTCAAATCCTAATACACACAAGAGGCCAACTGCCAGGCGAAACAAACATTTAACGTCTCATCTCTCTGCTGTGCGTATCCATCTTATATCACTCACCATTTCACAGCATCTCTGTGTTTGTCCACATTCCTCTTATCTCACGACACACATCTCTGTCTGTCTGTATCTCTTTTGTATTTTCACTGGGTATTTCATTTATTTTAAGGGATCCGAAAAATAATTTCTGCAGAGGACATCCCCCCTCCCCGGCCCACCAGCCACTGAGTACGCATCAAAGACAAAGATCCCCCATATAGCCTTAACAGGCGTTTGGGGACAAGTGCTGTTTAGCGAGCACCTATGAAGACCGGCACGGCATATGAGGAGGTGGGTGGCCAGCACCCCACCCGGCCGCATTTTTCACCCCAGTGGCGATGTTTACACATCGCACCAGGTACTTATTTACGGCTGAGTCGATCTAGGCGAGAAACGGGACCGGTTCAGATAATTCGGTGGTGGCCATGAACAGGAATCGATCGCCGGGTCGCCGGGTCGCCGGGTTCGTCCCGCTGCGCGCTAACGGCTGCACCACCGCTCCCCGCTGGGTTCAGCATCACCGCCGCGCGCGCTCGCAGACGCACACAGGTCAATACATAAATCACAAGCATTTGAAAAGCACACACACAGACACACTCCACCATACGCACCACCTCAAAGCATCGGCATCGTTGTGCCCAAACACACCATCACCATTAATGAGCACAAACCGGCCTCGATGTAGATTGATGTTTGCCAGATGTTTGATATTGATATTATTAATTTGGCTTCTTCCTGATGTCTTTCGTTCACACTGTGGGCTCTCCGTGTTTGCATTGGAAGCGTGAACAAAGATGGTATTGCATGCGCATCGCCACCACCGTCATCATCATTATCATCAATTAGCCACGATCAATCCACTGCTGAATGAAGGCCTCCCCCCAAGCTTTGCTTTTGCGGAAACAATAAGTGCCATAGGCAGGCTTTTCCTGCTGGGTTAACTGTCAATGTGTAGATTGTTTTGTTTGTTATACACCGCACATACAATGTATAGCGTTGACACACGCGCGCGGAATGCCCTTTATCAATCCACTGCTGGATGATTGCGTCTCTCCAAGTCATATGCCCGTCACGGGAGTCGTTTGAATATGGGCCAACCCATGCAGGGATCAGAGAGACGCGTGAACGAACGTGGCATGGTATCGCACCGTAGAACAATGGCTGTTGCTGTACGAGCCACGCCGCCCCTGCAGCCGACAGTAACCCTCCGTGCATCCTATTCACCTATGCGGACGTGAACCAGGCTCAGCCATGCTTATCTTCCAAAATCTGCCCAGATTTAGACTGCTGGAGCAAAGCGCTGTTAGCGAGCACCTATTAAGGCCGGCACGGGCATACGAGATAGGGCAGGGTGGACAGCACCACGCCCGGCCGCCTTTGTCTCCCCGTGCCGATGTTTACAAAACGGCCAAGGTGCCCATTCAAATATCAGCCGCTGTTGTTAATCGAGAGCAGGAATCGAATTCAGGTGGCCCGGTTCGTAGCGCAGTGCGCTAACCACTGCGTCACCGCTCCCCTATATGATGCAGGATGAGGTGCTCACTAACAGCACTTGCCCCAACAGTCTGTTAAGGCTACAAGGGGGATACGTGTCTTTGTCTTATACAGGCTATACACATCCACACATACAATTGTGACTTACAAGACATCAATTCAAGTTGTATGTCGATTAATGTTGGCTTTAAGATATTCGTAAGAGACACATCAAGAAACCAGTTTTAACATTAAATATATACTTGATTCTGAATGTACCGCCAGCAGAGGGCAGTTCAGCAACATTATTGTTGTACTTTACTCCGCTCCAACATCTATGGCTCTCCCCGTCACCAACCCACATTGACCGAAGTGATTTATTGTTTAATAACCCTCACGATCCGCAGTGGATTGACAAAAGGCATGGACGTGTACAACTAAAAGAACACATCTCGGTATCCAGCACTAATCTGGGATGATGTTGGCACGTCCATTCACTAAGCCACGTCAGTCCGTTGCACAGCTATTTGTTTGACAATGTAAACAACAGCAGCTACGATCAATCCACCGCTAGACGAAATATTCGCACCGATCGGGTCGCCATCTCTTAATGAATGATCTCTCTCTAACCAAATCATATTTCTCGCTCAATTCGCGTTAAAACTCACGCAGCCGGCGTGTCCGAGATGAGGGAAGATTTTAACACAGCTCGGCGAGAAGACCAAAGTGGGAGGTTTCACGTCAAGGGATGATGGTGGTGGTGATGCAGGCCAATGTGACAGCCGAGGCATGGAACGTGCCGAGACGTCGCTCACAACTCGGATGGGGTGACGGAATCATCAGCTGGTTTTGCAGGCGGGGTGCTAGCCAGGTCTTGTTACATGTATGTTGAACTTCTTTCGCACCGTACGTAGCCAACCGTGCTAATCGGAGGTGGAGGGAGCACGACAAACTAAACACAACAAAGCACGAGAGATGGCGACTATTTTGGGGGGAGGTTTCCATCCAGCAGTGGAATTATCATGGCCGATTATGGTAATTGTGGAAGTAGACAAAACGGCCTTAATCCAAAGCGTCAGTCACCCCGGCTGTTGTTATACCCCGCCGTGTAAACCGCTCATGTCATTATTCCCGGTGGCTTCATCTCATTGTAATTTCAACATCAACAATTATATTTGTGGAGGATTTACTTGCCGTCTCACGCGACTGTAACAATGGGCCACACCAGTGCCATCGTCATAATCACTCATTCGCTACGACCAATCCACTGCTGAATGAAAGTATCCCCAAGCTGTCGCCTCCACCAAGCCGATCTCATAATCTTCAGCCATTGTTGGCCATGGTTAGTCCACTGCTGGATGAATGATTCCGCCAAGGCGTCGATATCTCTCACCGTGGCCCCGTGATGTAATTATTAATCCCCCCCACCGCCACCCCACCGCCACCCCACCACCACCACCCTCCCCCCACCGTCACCCCCCACCACCACCCTCCCCCCACCGTCACCCCCCCCCACCACCCCCCCACCACCACCCCCACCACCACCCTCCCCCCACCACCCCCCCCCGCCACCCCCCCACCGCCACCCCCCCACCACCACCCCCCCACCACCACCCCCCCACCATCACCCCCCCACCACCACCCCCCCACCACCACCCCACCACCCCCCCCGCCACCACCCCCCGCCACCACCCCCCCCCACCACCACCCCCCCCCACCCCCCCCCACCACCACCCCCACCGTCACCCCCCCACCACCACCCTCCCACCACCACCTCCCCACCACCACCTCAGCACCACCACCACCTCAGCACCTGCATACGAGTTTATTCCATCGCTTCGTCTCCAATCGGCGGATGCCCTTCTCGGTCCTACCCGGTGCCAATAACGTCAAGAGGTCTCGCATTTGAAACCTGGCACGATCAGCAATCAGCCCAAGGATGAGCGGATGCCCCTTCTCGCTCGTGACTGGCATTGTCACCATTGCCTGGCATCGGCGGTGGGCGCGGCAGGGGCTCCCAACACACACGAATCCCACTGCTTGTAAATACAACTCACTGGAGACACACTGGAGGCCTCTGCAATTCAACATCACTTCCTTGCCCACCGCTCTCCATCTCTCCTTCTCCCCTGCCCCACCCCGACCGACGGAGCCTCCATTTCGTCGACGTTAAAAAAACACAATCAGCACAAAGGCTCTGCGCTCATTGCGATTCAGGGAGGGATGAGAGGCTCCAGTTGCCAATTGGGTGGCGGTGTTCATTTTTTTCCCCTCCCCATCCCATAATCGGCGTATTTAATAAAAAAAAAAATTAATTGTACACCGTAATAAATAAACAGATGACAGATTACTCACCCGAAATCTACTGGAGCTGCAGCCGCGTCTTTGCCGATTGTTGACGAGAGGAAGCGAGAAGAAAGCGTGAACCTTTGTCGATCCACGGTGAATCTTTGGTTGGGGAATATTTCGTCAAGCGAGCGGTGCTCTCAAGCCGGCTGGGTGGATGGAGCCGCCTTCTCCTCCTCGTCCACACGATGGTAGGGTCCACTGCTCCTCCTCCTCCCCATCCACTCCACACAACCCCCCCCCATCACCATCGTTGAGATGGAATGGTCTGCAGTAGCCTCCCCTGCAACGAGATGCAATTGCTATGGCAACCAGCTGCCTGGATTTGGTAGAGTGGGGGTGTGAGGGATTGGGTTGGTGGGTGGGGAGTGGAAGCAGGAGTCACGATAAATGCCCCCTGGGAGGTTAAGGCTGTTAGGTTTGTATTATTTTATTTGGGGGGCGCCACTAGTTATTTCCATTGGACGGGGAAGGATGGACGGAATAACTGATTTGATGTACACCATTTATTCCGATGCTTGGAATGCTCGGAAAAAATGACAAAGATATCCTGGGCTCACAGCAAGCTTGCAGATAAAGAGTGGAGGACGAAGGATGGAATGCAATTATTGCGTACTGCCCAAAGGCCATGTGCAGCTTGAAAGTAATGAATGCTTGAAAAATATATAACAACCTTGAAACGCTTCTCCGACACAAAAGGTCGCAACATATTTTAGCCGGACAGTCCCCACTTCACCCAAGGGACCAGAGTGAATCGGGGATTCTGATATTATGCCTCAAAAGAACAAGACCGCTCTCTAAAAAATATTATAAAGCCAAATAAAGAATCACTCAGAAAGACGAGTGCTAATATAAAATGGTATCAAAAACACTAAAGACTAGCTGGGTGTGATAAATAGTGAATTTCACAATTTACCATTTCCAATTGAAACTCGAGCTTGTACTAAACAATTGTGGGACTCTTAAATGCATTTTCTGCAATTACAGCTGTTAAACTACATTAGTCTCACGGGAATGTATGTTACAAGTATCGTAATGTCTCAGGTTTGTCAATTCAAGTTCTCTGATGTAGCGCGGATCTTATTTCACTGCAATTTGTTTTGCCCTGACCATCTTCCAAGAACATTCCCGTTACAACCCCCAGGTAAATGACAATACCGCATAGCAACTGTAAAAACCTTAAGGTCCGTCAACTCAAGATGGAAGACGTAGAAATGAGTGTCATCCAACATTCATTGGTATCAATACAGCCCAGCATGCGGCAAGCACACTTGCCACCAATCCGGTTTATACATTTCACGCTGCATTCCCACATCGCAACACAAATTAACTGTCAACCTGCTGCAATGTGTACATGAAAAGGGACACGGGACGCTTCTCTCCCAGCGTTGTAGTTATATTATGTAAAAATATGCGAACCGCTGATTTTCCAAGGGTTTCCTTTAAAATGTAAGACCTCTTATTCCAGTGGTTCTTAACCTTTAATGCAGCCTGCACCCCTTTGGTTCTCAATCATAATATTTTTTTATAAATACATAGGGTTTTATTAAACAAAGTAGTTGTACTTACGTGCCCGTGCTTAAGTTTCGATTATTCAATTTCTAAAACAATCTGGCCATGTTGCGCACCAAGGAAGGGCGCTACGTCCAAAGTGTCCATCAATCTGTACATCAGGCATATAAGATGGAAACCATATATTTTCAGCCTGCAAGTTGAGTATACTTTTTTAACCAGTCTTAGTCTAATGAAAAGGTTCTTTGTTTACCGAAGAAAACCTCACGAGTCTCAATGATTCTTTAATAAAATCCTGAATTAGGATGTTTGGTTAATAATGCACCAGTCACGTTAAGCATTTGTGAGGAAACCGGAAGCACCCAAATCAAACTCCACACACAAGGGGGTAAAACATAGCAAGTTCTACACACGGTATATTT
The DNA here is from genome assembly GCF_048934315.1 of Petromyzon marinus. NCBI lineage: Eukaryota > Metazoa > Chordata > Hyperoartia > Petromyzontiformes > Petromyzontidae > Petromyzon > Petromyzon marinus. The sequence continues at coordinate 522,185 of NC_133707.1, forward strand.
GCAACCCAAACCGACTACAATTATTCCTAAGCAGTGACACCTCCAACACGATCCAGGCTTAACCTATGGGCTCTGATCCGAGTACATAACAGGTGATGTGTAAACGAAAGTGTAATGTCATGTAGATTTTATAGAAATATTGACAGCAGGACCGTACTTGAGACTCCAAACCAAATTTCGAAGGTGAACCATGACCAACTCAATCTCCACTCGGACTGAAATGCACCCAGAATTAACATCAACTCTCGTCCACGACACATCGAATCACCGGGATGGGGTAGATCAGTGGTTCTTCACCTGGGGTTCACGCACCCTCTGTGGGTGCAAAATGCCCTTTCTGGAGGTGCGAGACATGGCCAAATTTTTGTTAGGTAAATCGAAACACAAATTAAGCACGGGCACGTGAGCACAACTACTTTGTTTCATTAAAACCAACGTATTTATTAGCACTCTACTTGTTTCTAACGGTTGAGAACCACACGAGTGCAAGGCTGCCGTGCAGGTTAAGAAACACTGCGGTAGATCTATGCACCTTTGACATGCAGACATAACACTGTAATGCTCAAAATATTTTTGTTTTACATTTCATTGCCATCAATGTTATCTTTAAAATTGGACAGAATATTGGCATCTAGATATCGAATGATACCACCATGTCATAGGTGATGGAATACAAAATTGCAAAGTGTTCTGATCAGCGCGAGGTTGTCAATTTAAGTTCAGACCTTGATCGTGCCAATAGCCTGTACATCTCAATCCACGTTTTCAGTGCAATGGTACCAGCACACCATACTGCATGCAATCAGGATTCATTCACTAAACCATTGACCTTCAAGTGTCATATCACAAAAACAAATCAACATTGTACCCAAATGTGGCAATTATGACCAAAACTTTTAAACGTTTGGTATTGAAAAATTACCTTTATGGTATTGGCAGTGTTGTGCAATCAGAAACATATGTACAAAAATACTCACTTCAACACCTTTTAATATACACATTGCCCTTCTGTTGTTTCTCTTCAGGCCCTTTGTCCTCAACTCTGCTCTGCCATACATTTTTGACTGCAATTACGGAGGTTTCATTCAAGCTTTGATTTAAAATTTAAACAAATGTTGAAAACTCCTACCTCGTGACCGCATCCCAATTCAGCATCGTGTCACGCCCAGTAGTGCATGTCCATTGGTCTGTCGCTCTCCACTTAGCAGAGCCATCAATGAACACCATGTGCCGAAACGCAGACAGAACTATCATTCTCACAAACACATTTGGGGTGCTTTTATTCACTAATTTGCCTCTTGAGGGTGCTTAATATCATTTGAGGGTTTTAAAAATACCAGAAGGCAACGAACATTTTCAGCTTGAGGGCAAAACATTTTTGTAGGGAGCTGTAAAAGCCTGTGTCCAAAGTGCCCATAAATCTGTACATCAGGCATGCAAGATGGAAACGATATATTTTCAGCCAGGAAGTTGTATATTTTTTTTCCCCAACGCCTTTGCGAGGCAGTTAAATGCTGGTTGAATTCAGAAACAATGTCAGCATGGCTGTGTTTACTGTTTTTGAGAACATGAGCAGATATTCTAGTTAAGATGTAATCTGTTTAATAGGACATGTACAATCACAAACAACTGGGTCAACAGTGAGCGCTAAGAACCCTTTCACTGGGGAAAGACAGCTAAGCTGTCCCGAGGCTAAAAACAACAAAAGAATGGAGAGCTCAATTCTCCCAGCTAAGGCAGCATACAAATCTGGCAACAAAGATTAAAAAAACACACAAATTACACCAATGTGAAGTCCAAGGGGTTTATTTTTTCAAAACATCACGTTAACCGGTCTGCATTTCACTTGGGCTTCTGGGTCTGGGCCTTCAGCACCTTGACAACGATCTTCTGTTCCTCAATCAGGAAGGCGCGCTTGATTCTGTAACAAAGAAAAACACGGTTACAATCGAGCATATTAAGGAAGCTCTAGAAATAATGCGAGACTTTTGTCTCATTTGGGCTCCCACCTGGATATACAGATGGTGCATTTATGTATTTATGAATAGCCATTTGTCAACCCACTGCTGGATGAGGGCCTCCCCACACCGTGCAGACAATCGTTCATACCATACTTCACCACGTTGGTCAGTGTGGGTTGTTGAAAGCGGAGGGAGGGGGGGCATTGACGTTGGCAAAGCTAAAGCACAGCAAGTACAATAATAAATGTGCTGCACTGCCCTATGCTGCCAACCACATCGTCCTGAAGCATATAACACCCGTCATTTATGGTGGTAACCAATTTAAGCACGAAATACAGGCTCTGAGATCTTTAGAAATCCGGCACATTCCAAGTGATTTGATTATCGGGACGCATGTGCAATATGTAAATAGTTTACAAAATGTGGGCAAATCCACACTCTTGACTCAACTCAAGATATCTGGAGACTAATTTAACAAAGTATTAATTATTTACAGCTCAACATGTGTATTATGAATTATTCATAGCTGAGTGGTGCAAGGCTACTAAGAATGTAATCATGAACAGAATCGGAGCTTAATACCTATGGACTGCGAGTCCAGTCTAGTATCTAAAGTGTGACAGTGGAAATGAACATTTCCGATTACTCAATCAACTGCAACATTTCATACTTTTAGCTGACAATATCCAACATTGGGGAAAGTAATCTACATGATCAACAACGGTAAGGTACAAGGACCTTCAAATTGTAAGAAATTCCACTACAAGACTTAAAAGGGAATTATCACGCTTCAAAGCATCGCCAAATTCAGTACGTGCAGCGGGTACTTCCATTATGCGTCAAATTTATTTTCTAGCTTTTGACATCACGTTGCCAGATGGCGGGGTTTCTAGCTTGCAAACTCAGCACCGCATGGCTAATGAACAGCCTTCATTAAATTTCCATTTCACTAAGAGGCCCCCGTCGCAAACCCGCCCAACGTTAAAGTCGGCGCGGTTAGAACAACACAACATCCGTGTTCACAGTTCGATAATGCTACAACGCATGACCGATTGGTTTTTAAATGTTATCGTAATTATTTGAATTCATACTTCAAACGGTAAAAAGGCTTTTTCTAGCAGCTGCCAGATAAGGTCAATGAATTTAGTTACTTAAGCGTATGCGATAAGCTCCAAAAATAATTTTTAAATGACTTGACGGTGTACATTTCCGTAAATTAAATTGAGTGCTACAGTGCGACGGGGGTAACACTCCCCCGTGAATTATTGAAATTGCACATGCTATCTTTTTTTACAGAATCCATGCAATTTATGTGATTAATCCTTACAAAAGGATATTTTAAAAAAGCTATTTATTTGGAAACGCTCCACTTGGCATTAATAGATTGGGCTTCTTTTTGTTGAGGGTTTATTTTCAAAAACTAGTCCAAATACAGGGGTTTACAATCCAGAGCCGATCGATGGCAGAGTATTCAGTTTTGGCCCTTGTGATGAAACAGACCATTTTGCCAACACCAACAAGGATAACTTTAAATCAACATTTTGTGAATCTATTTCAGCACAGCTTTATGTATTTGGATGCAGATTAACGTTGACAAATATTTGAATCCACTCGCAATTTTCATTTCCTCACTGTAAATTCAACTTAAAAAACGAACCTCTTCATGGAGTCTAAGCGACCGTAAAACCTAATTAACGAATACAGAATTAACCAAGCTTGCCAAATTCCATGGGACATGGTTATTTTTTTAGTGTCACCTTCATGACTCTGTTACGGAATTATTGCCAATATGCAGGTTAATAAATGAAAAACACGTCACTAAGAGTATTTAGTGTTCCTGACGTTTTTAAAAGGCACAATATGAGCAGTTAAGTACATATAACCAGTTGCCATTGGTGTACATTGTCAGAAATTGTATGCAGTCTATGGGTACTGCGCTTACCACCACAATAATTTGAGCAAAGCACAAGACGAAAACATTATGGGTTAAAACCACATTCCAGTGTTATTTCGGAAGTCCTAAAGCCTATCCAGAAAATGAGAAAGTGTTAAAGAAGACGAAAATAGGTTTTCAAGACATCATAGGGTAGGAAAATGTAATAATTGAAGCATACACAACTGAGATGGGGGGTAAAGCAGCAGTAGTGGTTTGTGCACTGAATGCGATTTCATAAATAGCTAACAGCAGTGGCAAGTGATATCTGAACAGGTGCTAGACTCCCTTGGCCCACTGCACCGACCTGTACGGTCAAAGCAACACCCATTATTTAAAATAATGGAGAGGCCTTCATCCAGCAGTGGATAGAAAGAGCTGCACATACTATGCAAACATATCCTTGGGAAAGGGGCAAGATGCAAAAAACCACAGCAATTAATCAGTCTATTCATTTGTACTGGCTGGAGGAATCCCGATGGGCTATAAAGTGATTTTTCACAAATGTCCAGTAGTTCAGTTGTCCCCAGGAGTTGGTACAGTTCTTGCAGCCGCAAGGCGACATTTACCTGTCACGGACGCACTTGGCGCACATGGAGCCTCCGTAAGCCCTGGAAACGTGCTTCTTGGTCTTTGACAACCTCTTTAGCACGGCCGGCCTCACTGCCTTCACCTACAGATGTACACGTCAGCATCAACAACAGGCCAAGTATCAGCAACAGGCCAAGTAAATGACACCAACCCCATCATGGGACCACAAATGGTAACGGAGCAGTGCCCCCCATTGTAATAAACTGGCAATGGCATTAATTATGATTTTATCAGCCATTTTTTTCATGACCAGAGCTTCCAATGGATGTGATTTTGAATATTGCCACTTGGAATATTGAACAGCATGGCACAAGTCCAAATATAAACTAACATTTTTTTAAGTTGGATATGCCAATTTCAGTACATGTAATGCGATTAAGTTGATTAGGCCATGGAAACACCTGTCCTGAAATTACAAAAATACTTTCACAGCTGAATTTTTAAAAAATCAATTTTCGTCATCCAACAAGTGCAAAGTTTATGCTGTCATTTTACATTTATCCACATAAGAAATGCACTCGCAGTACTTGGCAATTGACACAAAATGCTTTTGCTACTCATGTTCACAGCCAAATTTTCTCAAAATTAAGTGTGTAGTGTCCAACATTACCCTCCGCAGGCGAGCAACACGACTGCTATTTAAACGCGTCACAACTCAGCTTAATGCAGCCACGAAGCATTTCCGTAATGAGTCAAGTGCCTGTGCCCTAATAGCGAAAGGCTTTCCACCCAAAAGCCATCAATGTACAAAGGCCCATTTACAGAACTTTTCTGACCCAATGATTTAATAGCACCAACAGTTGTCCAATGTCTACGTCACAGAACACAAAACACTACAACCAACAGTAGACTCAAACTGCAGAGAATGCGGCTAGGACCTGTTCTAAATACAATTTTAAATTAATGAAATTGTCAGCACGATACTTTAAAGTGCATTTGACAATGCAGTGTTGCCTGCAAAGAAACAAATGGCACATAATAGAAAAATGTACATCTGTAGCCAAGGAATATGGGGAAGCCCTCAAGCGAACAAGGGTTAATAGGTCAACGTGGCACTATTTGAAAGCGAGCACCAAAATTTATGGCAAACCCTGCGACAAACAACCCCACGTGAAACAAATATTCACGATGCGAAACCTAATATTGCCATGTCATGCGTTTGGGATTTTTGTCGCCGCATTTAAGCAAGATGAATTTTGTGCGTCAAAACGGGTAGCAAGCTTAGCACACCGCTTTACACACACATCAAGAGCAATCTATGAAAAATGGCAGGTACAGGTGCAACTCCTTACTCCTCGCAGCCGGCCGGGGCAAAGTCCACACGCAGACTTGGGGGCCTTGCCAACCTTCTTCATGTACAGGTACACCAGCCGGCCACCGGGGGTCTTTGACCTGTACCACAAAATACAATCACAGTGCGATTGTAAATTTACATTGTAGTATGGGGCACACATCTCACCAACATATTTGTGTACTTAGCCAAGTAAACCACTTTTGAAGCTGCCCTTCCCCCAAAACGTTTTAGAGCAGACCATATTCTATGCAACCCGTATTCAGTAACTTTCAAGTTGCCTTCTCTACCCCACATGACTTGCCCCTCAAAATCTTAAAAATAATTACTATGAGCATGGTACACATCATGCTAGGCCTATGCCTGTAGAAGTTGTCCTGAAATTGCCCAATGCATGGCTGGCACATGTTATAATTCAATTTCAGTGGACTGACCTGGGTAGATCACCAAGCATTGAAGACAAATAATATTTGTATTACCACTTTTTTTTTCTTAATTTACATTACTAAACCATGTAAATAATGCATCTGTGTGTGGCACTTGGAAGCGCTCATCTCTAATGGTAGTCCAAAATAATTGGTGAAAACGATACGCATTCCTGCAGGAGGGTCATGATTGAGTCCATTAACCTTGGCCCACATTTTGATTCGTAATAAGAACCAAGCTACTACACATTTAACTAAAAACCGTTGAAACACACCAAGTAAACGTCCCATACTGCAAGTGTTCGAGTCAAGCGGTCCACAGGTGTGGACCAAAGGGAGGTGAGAGGGGAGCCACTCACAGCCTCGTTTTGTTGGAGGCCGTGTTGTAGGACAGCCTACGGCGGTAAGTGAGGCGCTGCACCATCTTGGCTTTCTGAAAGAAAAAAATACACAAGGTTTGTGAGCTTCACATACACATGTTCAAGTGTCCAATATACACGCGTACACAACGTCCCTTGACAAAAAAAAAACCTCATCAGAAGTTTGCATGAAGCACGTTGGATTCTCTAATGCTTTAAAATTGTGAAGTGATGAGACGCGAAGTCTCGGCGAGTTCTCTTCTGGTAAAATAAAAGTCCATCGGTTAATCGGAAACTTCACACCTCACTGGGCCCGCGCTACAACGTTAAGTGCACAAATTATGCGTCTACGTTTGCGCTGTGGCCCACACAGTGCTGATGCGACGCAACATTCTAAACCGGTTCAGTCTGCCTGCTTTAAATTCTGCAGCAGAAAGTATACAAAGTGCACTGGTGCAGCAAGGAACACTCGAATGCAAACACCACGTTCGTTACTAACACTGGCTTCATCACCAGCCATATTTCGTGACAATCTGCCATATTGCAGGTAGGCTGACGTTTCGGGCAATGATCCTTCACAGCAACGCTGATCCACACAAACTACAATATACGTTACAAGTATTTCTGGCAATGAGACAAGACCCGAGTTCGGAAAATTCTCCATGTATTTATCACCTTAATGGGTGATCAATACACAAGCTTCACATTAAGAGGGTCTCTTTCACTGCATGTAACCAACAATCATTACTACAGTCCTCGTCACATGCAGTACGAGTATTTTTTGGGTTTCGACAGATGCAGTATTGAACGGCGATTACTTTAGCTTTGGCGCAAGGTTAGGATTGTACGAGTTGGGCCGTCAGGGGACAGGGTTTACTGTGCAAGCGGTGCCTTAACGTTACTCTGCGAGCCACGAATCTGCGGGGCCGCAAGTCTAGGCACCAACACCAGCCCGGTGGTCTTTGCGCTTAAAAATAAACAATTCTGGGATACTTCTCAAGCTGGTACCTCTCTCGCTCGGTGTGATCATTAGCATGTCGATGCCCTGCCACGCGTTTAAAATGTATACAAACGGTAAAACCTTAAGCTTCCAGGCCCGAATATATCCGTCCCGATTCTGAGAACGTAAACCAATAAATCGATCAACCCATCGCTGTACGAAGGCCCCCCCCCACCGCAAATCCGTCGCTATACATGTCACGACACATGCGTAACACACAAGCGGTCATCGTTTTACGTGTTTAACGACAACGCAACGCGCCCCGCTTGGATGTAGCTCCCCATGCGTTCCAAGCAAATGAGCCGGCTGCTACGCATCTAGGCCCATGCCAACACCAGGCGGTGGTGACTGGAAAAAATCGCGGATGTATCCGGAGCCCGAATGAAACGTATCGATCGGGAACGACAAACAAAGTTGATGCCTTCGTGGTCGCGTCCGACGCGGCGAACGCTCATTCGCGGGTCGCGATCGAACGGACGCGAGTTCTCACGCGGGAAACCTGCGGATGGCGTCGGATTCAATTCACCAGCACCTCGACGAGTCGCCCTACCTTGCTTAGACGAAACCGGAAAAGGAGGGAGGCCCTGAGAGTTCAAAGGTAAAATGGCGAAACGCCCCCCCAGGGGAGGGGGGAAGCGCTTCCGGGTCGTAACGAGCGAAGGGGCGAGCGGGTGGAGGTAGGGTGAACGTGACGTCACGCGCCAGTGCAAACTCCGCCTTGATGACGTCATATGCACCGTAGCTGCGCGTGTCGAAGGTTTCTTTTCTGCATTACGTAACAATCGAGCTGTTGTGATGACGTAATACTCATGCCTGCCCAGCGTGGTAACGTGACATAATGGGATTTTTTTTTCTCGGAGGGTGGGGGTGGTGCGCAATGATTTGGCGTGATGACCTCACAACGTAACGGGCGCTGGGTCGCGTTGACGACATTTCGTTTTTTTCCGGCACGCGCTCGGGGAGCGGTGGGGGGCGGGGCAGTGACGTAATGAAGGTCGCAGCAACTGCTGCACGCTTTAAGCTTTCGCGACCAATGTAATCCATAACAAAGGATTTTTTTGGTGGGGGTGTGGTCATCATATGGCGTAAATCGCCTGGTGAAACTGGCTCTAATCACGGGCGAAATGTCAGAGTACTCAAAGTGTAAATGTCGTGGGTTTTGCTCTCCAACACACCGGGGTGCTGAAGTAGTAACTTAATCGGCAGCACGTTTTGTTAACGTGCCCAACTTACTAATTGGCTATGTCGGGTGGTGGGTTAACGACACATGTATATGTATGTACCACGCTGTTCGCGTTACATCTTATGCAACTACTGGGCGTATGTGAAGAAAACTTCTTCATGGCTCATCGTCGGAATCCTTCAGTGCATATACCGTACATGTTCTGATTCGGATCTTCCTTGCAACGCGCGTCAGCGTCTCCTCGCCTTGCGGTAGCTCTTGCTGGGCTTGGGCAAGACGCCTCGCGAGCAAGGGATGGTCATCGGCGAGCGAAACTTAACGACCAGTGCTTTAATAACATCTTCTTGAGTGTGGTGACAGCAGCAGCAATACGTTCAGGAGAGAGAGATGGAAATGTCGAGGGTCTGCCAGCCACGACGAGAGGGTTTCAGAAGTGACAGAAGAGGTAGTGTGGTTTGTTGCTGTTCCTCATCCGTTGATGGAGCGCACTCCAGCGGTGTACTATATGGTCCATAGACTACAGTGATTTACTATATGGAGTGCGTTGACAATAATAATTCATACTCTTTGGTTCTTTCGGTAAAGTCACATAGGTATAAAATAAAACAAGTGATTTATTTTATTTTATACCTACGTGACTTTACCGAAATAACCAAAGAGTATGGATTCCTGCAGTCACGAAAGCTTTGAATCAAGAATACTAATTCACATTTATAGGGCGCAATTCATCCAGGGATCTCAGTGTGCCGTGCACGAAGTTAGGAAATATAAATTCTACAAAGTCCAGAGTCTACTGGTCATACGTCGGAAGTGTAGGCCAGGCGACACAGCTAAGTCTTTAGAGAAGACCTACACACGGCGAGTGAGCTCGCGTGTCTAGCCACTGGTGGGAGGGCATTCCGTCGTCTGTTTTCCTTCAAATTAGAGGCAATCCACTCTCATTTGTTAAAGTTACCGACAGCTAATGTTCAATCTGCATGACGCGTCATTTGAATGATGATTTTTATTGTAATTAATGCAGGAATTCAGCCTCACTGATTCGTCTTGTCTGCCAGACCCCGACTCCTAATTAACGGACGGAGAGTTCAGAGTGCTTGTAGGGTGACACGCCAGTGAAGATGGAGATGCAATCATCATCACCTTACACGCCACACACGTCGTCAGCTTGTGCACACTGATCACGCCTCTGATGCAGCACTTTTGATACACGCAGATTCGTTAAACGTACAACCCCACTTGCGCTTGCAGTGGAGTGCAGCAAGTGTGATCGTTACTCCATCTCGTGTATGTTGAGTGGCTTTTCTCCAGGTGTCCCTTTTTCTCTCACTTGCAAAAGATTTATTATAAAGTTCACCAATTGGCCAAAAAATATAAATGTAAGAACCATGTTGAAAAATGCGTCTTGAAATTTAGGAAGGCTTTCTCAAACAGAGTAAGTAATTGCTGTGTTGAGGAACATTACAGTATTTTCATGGAATTAGACAATCATCCCAAGGACACGGAACCGCTTATACAGGTTTCCCTCGCTTTATGCGGTAGACGCTTTCCAAACAAAAGCGCGAACAATTACCAAGTGACGTTTGTCCCACGTCTGACCGCATAGTCGCATATGAGTGAAATGTAACTGCATATAGCGAATTTTGGGTAGAAATAGGTTAGCGGCACGTGCGCGAAATCGCACAAACCTAACCCGCATAAAGCTAGTACTGTAATTGTAAAAGCTATGCACAAACTTATAGGAACATAAATAAGACACAGAGGCCCTCTTGTCGATAATACATCGCAATATTAGTGTAAATTCCAACAACGAGGCCTTAAAACCAGGTTTAGGGCCTTTGCAACAGACTTTTATTTGCAAATGAGATCTGAAAAACATAGCTCCGATCATTTGAAGAACGACTACTAGAAATAAGGCAATTTAATGATTCACCACCATCATAACTCTCAGGTTCCAAGCTTTCGTGACTGCAGGAATTACTCTTTGGTTCTTTCGGTAAAGTCGCGTAGAAAATAAAATCAGATAATAATAGAATACGACGTTTCGATTGCAACACAAGCAACCATCATCAGGTAAGAATGAATGAGAAAAAACAAACAGTAAACTTAGAAGCACAATGCAATACAACACAGAAAGCCAGCCAACAGAACATTCCTTGGAGGAGCGTGGTCAGCAGCCAGGTGGGGTGTTGGCTGCTGTGTTGGCCGGCTCTCTGTGTTGTGTTGCGTTGTGTTTCGAAGTTTACTATGTCACCTGATGACGGGCGCTTGTGTTGCGCCCGAAACGTCGTGATTTATTTTATTTTATACCTACGTGACTTTACCGTAAGAGCCAAAGAGTATGGATTCCTGCAGTTACTATGTTTGTTTGTTCTCATTCATTTTTACCTGATGATGGTTGCTTGTGTTGCAATCGAAACGTCGTATTATATTATTATTTTATTTTCTACGTGACTTTACCGAAAGAACCAATGAGTAACTCTCAAAGCCTTTTTGTAATTTTACGGATATCTGAAAACGTGATTATTTCTACGTATTAAAATAACATGATAGCTGTCAATGTTGATTTTGTGTGCCTAAAGCTGGAGTGTAAAACAAATCAGATTTGAGTTCTAAGACGTTATAGACTTTTACAAACACTGCAGAGTACTGCATGGTCAGCGTTTTACCCGTGGCACAACAGTGCCAGCAGATGGCGTACGTGGTGCGCATACGTTGACGTAATGTAAAGTGTATATTTTCTTTGAATTATATTCTTCGCATTCGACTGGCATGCATGCCTTAAGATCAAAGGAGCAAATCAAAGGGAGTCTAACACAACATGAACAAAAAAACAACTCTGGGTTTACAATGAGTCTTGACGACACGGTATTTACAGAAGTGAGTGTTTTAGTTTTGTCAGATGAGCCTTGGGAACGTGCCTTACATTTCTTGAGGGATCAGGTGCACGGGGGGGGGGGGGGGGGGGTTCAGATTTCGTCAATTCACACAGACGCAAATCTTCGCACAGGTGTGCCAAACGCGGCTCCATAACCAGTACTGGAGCCACGAATGTGGAATTTGGAGAGACAAAGAATAGATGTGAGAACACTCGTCGAACTCAATTTTAGAAGTGAATATTCTCTTGGCTCTGCCAAATGTGACGTACTTTGCAAGGTAGTGCTGCTGTATTCAGGGGGTATCTTACATGTATTGTTACGTGCTTTTGGGGGGAATATTGTTGTTTTGACTTGCTGACTCGCCTCTACTGGACATTTGTGAAAAAGAGCTGCATTGTTCATTGGATTCCTGTATGATAAAGATTCTTATAATAGTTTTATTGTAAATGAATCAATTGGTAATGGATAGCTCACACCTTGAATTGTCGGTGTCCCCAAGAATCAGGTTAAATATGTTCAGATTAATATTGTGTGAATTACAATGCATTCAATAATATATGTATATTCTTGGTTCTTTCGGTAAAGTCACGTAGAAGGAAAACAATAAAATAAAAGGCTAATTGTTACTCCGACTACACAATCCCCAAAGTTATCACTCCAACCATGAAGTAGGACCCTCTTGTGAGCCATTCAAAACCATCACTTTACTCTACATTGCGGGGATCACAAAAAAGATCTCCAAAATCTTGAATAAATACAAGATCCAGGTCCGATTCAACACATTAAATAAAATCCGTGATCTGGTTCCGTCTGTAAAAGATGTGATTCCGGACATACAGTACCCTGGCGTCTACAAACTAAGTTGCCTCTGTGGTAGTAGTTACATTGGAGAAACCAAACGGCATGTCTCAGACCGCATCCGTGAACACAAAGCAGACCTAAAACACGGTAGGACCAACACCTCGGCCGTGGCAGATCACTGTTATAATTCAGTAGGCTCACATGACATTGACTTCTCCAAGACAGAGGTTCTCTGCAAGCCATCTAGCTACCATGAGCGATTCGTTCATGAGGCTATCCACATATACAAACAGAGACAATTTCAACCGAGAAGATGGATTCTGGCTTAGCAATCATTGGAAGGATTTGATAAACCATTTCGGGTCTTAATTGATTGTTCACGCTTACGGTGGTTTTCAGACCGCATCCATTATTTTCGTCTCCCCCCTCCTCTTTTCCGAACATAGATGGACTCGTCCATCTGAATAACTGCCAAATCGCTCTCCGTGGTGCAAACGTTAAAAAACCCGCCACTTTTTTCAAACTTTCTTGCCGTGGTTTTCACACCTGATGATGATTGCTTGTGTTGCAGTCGAAACATCGTGAGAATTTTATTGTTTTATATTTGTATTATTTTATTGTTTCCCTTCTACGTGACTTTACCGAAAGAACCAAGAATATGAATCCCTGCAGTCACGAAAGCTTTAAATCAAAATATATGTATACTTTCACATACTGAACATATATATTTCATAGATGGAATGGAGGCAGAGTGGGTCACACACTGCGTTGAGAACCCGGTGGACTGAGTTTGATTCCTGGCTATGAGTAACATCAGTGAGAAGTAATAATCTGAAAATCCACAACTGACCGGTGTGGTGAAGTGATGATGATTGCTTGTGTTGCAGTCGAAACATCGTGAGAATGTTATTGTTTTATGGTTGTATTATTTTATTGTTTCCCTTCTACGTGACTTTACCGAAAGAACCAAGAATATGAATCCCTGCAGTCACGAAAGCTTTCAATCAAAATATATGTATACTTTCACATACTGAACATATATATTTCATAGATGGAATGGAGGCAGAGTGGGTCACACACTGCGTTGAGAACCCGGTGGACTGAGTTTGATTCCTGGCTATGACTAACATCAGTGAGAAGTAATAATCTGAAAATCCACAACTGACCGGTGTGGTGAAGTATGGCCAAACAACCCCCATGACCAACACAGCATTATGGAGGCCTTCATCCGCAGTGGATTGCAAAAGGGCTGTAAATTATTACTCATAATCGGATTGTACGAGTCATTATACTATGATTAAAAAAAGTTGTGTTTGCTGGCATCTTGCCTGGATTCCTGTCTGGCTGGCGAACAAGTGCGCGTCGGTGTTGGTGACGTCACTGCGCACATATGCGCGATGACGTGACGCTCTATACTCTCACTCACCCCGGCAGTGTGTTCCAGGAGAGAGGTAGAGGAGGGAGGTGAGGGAGGGAGATAGAGGAGACCGTGAGGAATGGAGAGGGGATGAGGAGAAAGTGATAGGGCGTGAAGCGGAGAGGAAAAAGAGCAACACGGAAAGAAGAGAGTGAGGGATCGCGACAATCAGTGGGAAGGAGGATTAGGGGGAGGCAAGAGAGATTGTCACGTGAATAAAACGTGCCATTGTGTTACTATTTCGAGAGCAAACCTACAACATTTGCAATCATGCAAATGTTGTAGGTTTGCTATCTTAACACACCGCTGCTCTGAAGTAGTGACACATTGACACATTTTGTTCACGTCGAGTGGTGGTAAATGAACGACACATTCATGCGATCTAACCCAAAACAACGTTATCATGAATAATTTTGGTCGCGAAAATCCACGTGTTAAATTTGTGCCGACTGTTTTTTTAAATGTCTCACTTTTTTCTTCTCGCATTTCTCATCATCACGAGCTGCCATTGTCTATCCACTGCTCCACGAGGACCTTTCTACATGTTGCGACGGGGGGCGAGATGTTAACTACCTCGCCTGGTATACAGGAGGGCGTGAGTTCGATCCCGACCCTGACGCCTGCTGTATATTTGGAGTTTGCGTGTTCTCCAAGTGGTCGCGTGGATATTTTTCCGGGTCCTCCCGTTTTTCCCTCCACATTTATAATTAGCATCACGCGTTTAGAGTATTTACCTGCCAGACATTTCCACACGATAAGCCACTTCGTTGAGCGATCATTCGCAGCCTGGTCCCTTCTGAAAGAGAGTTATACGGCTCAGTGGGTCTTACCTTTTAAAATAAATAAACATTGTTTAGTTGATAGTCTGAGCTATCAATTACGGTCCTATGATACATCCATCTTAACGGTAAAGGTGCAGCGCTGCATTTTCTTTCTCACTCCACTGCTAACAGAAGGGCCTCCACGATGAAGAGTTCCTCTCCCACGCTGGCTCGGCCGATTGAAAGAGGTGGAAGCAACCCACTCGTTATTCCACCACGCGCAACTTGCCAACTACCTGTGGTTTGCCCATTTATACCGCCGTGTGGGCGAAGATTCGAGAATTTCCGAAACTTTCTCCAGTCACATCTGGCGTACCTACAGTATAGATCGAACCGGTGACCTCTGGATTGCAAGCCCAGTGTGCTGGCCATTTCACCACTGTGGCAGCATCCATTTGATTTATTCTGTTATTGCTTTCATATAAACCATTGTATTTGCAAATGAAATAAATTTGAGGCACTTAAATTCTGAGTATTATTCCCACTGTGCTCTCAGTCACAGATCTCAGCAGTGCTAGCTAGCTGCATGTTCCAAAGGAAGCATTTGCCCAAGGACACCCTGGTAGGTCTTGTGTGATAGAGGGTATTTTTTGCCTTTTTCAATATTCAATGACAATATTGGTTTCAGGTGTCAAAGCATAAGATAAATATTTCTTGTTCGCTATTGATGGCTTTCACAGTCCACCACCTTGTGTCATAGAATGGTCCTGGAAGAGAATGTCATAAAACTACTTCTGAAATTACTTCAATAGGTGTCTTTATCCACATCAGGGACACACCTTCTATATGACCTGAAAAAGAGTGTTCATATGTCAAACAATTTTTAGACGAAAAAATGTACGAATTAAATGAGATGTCACTCACCAAGTGATCTTAGCCGTGGTTTGGAATTAAACTCAGGTCACCAAGTTCCAAACATAGTGCTCTAATAATTGTACCATCGCTTCACAATATGAGTTGAGTTTTGTTGTTGTTGTTGTTGTTGTTTTTAGCGTAGTGATCGGTGACCTGGCTGAGCCCCCCGCCTCGTTCGACGCCTGAAAACACCTGGCTCGAATCTGAGTCGTCTGCCTGGGCAAGAGCAACGACGGCTCGTCGCTCTTGACACAGCCTTCGGTGAGCTCCGCGAGCCACGCCATCACCTCTGCCAATCGTCACCAGGTGGGTGAATCGCCACATCGGCTCCTGCCTGACTGAGCTGTCTCTAAGTAAATAAATAAAGGCGGTTCTGGCAATTATGTGCTGGAATGTTGCCAGATTTAATATAAAGAGCATTGCATTAAGCGATAACATTTACGTACACAGTGTGTGTGTGTGGTTTTTTTCTTCATACTGTTTTTGTGCATTAAAATTCTATGACAAAAAAAGAACTTGTTTTAAATTTTTAATCCCTTTTTACTTGATTTAAGTGGTGCGTTTAAACAAATAAAGTAACAACGTTCAGTAAGTGCGCCGACGAAATGAATAATATGCGTTTGAATAGAACGACTCTGCGTACGTTTTGTCTGGGGCATATCGTTTCAAGAACACTTTAATGACTGAGCCACGCGTTTGTCTTGGTCCGTATCGGCAATGGGTTTCGACCTATTTGCGAGGGAGCGCTTCTGCCGTCTTGCCTCGGGAAAACCTGGCACTTGGAACGTTCAATTAGATCGCCGGTCGGGGGTCAGTTGTTACGTGTGGCTGTGTACCTTTGTCACGTTCAACCTGCCACGTTAGAATGTCACGTGGAGTCCAGGGAGGGTGGCTGGCCCGGTGTTACCGCGCTTCCCGGTGTATTGTTGCAGCCCCGCTCTTAGAGGCGCGTAGCAGTTGGGCACTGCCGGAGATGGGATTGGGGGGAGCGGTGTTTGCGCAGCGCGGGTGTTGAACCTAACTCGGACGCCGTGTAGCTTTGACGGACACCTCCGCGTATTTCACCTGGGCCGAATCCCACGACGTTCAATCTCTGGGAGATTTTAATTATTGACAATCGCGCTCCTGCTCCTCTCACTCACTCTCTCTGCGTGTGTCTGTGTGTGTGTGTCTGTGCGTGTGTCGCGTCCGACGCTCGCTCCTGTCAGCCCCTTCCGCCGGCTAGCGTCTATAATGAGGGACGAGATGGAGGATGAAAATGGGATGGATATGAGATGCCTCGGGGGGTGGGGGGGGGTTGAGTGCCGGCCTCTGACCTTTCCCTCGCCGCCCGCTGCCGGCGCTCCCCGTTTGAAGGCGAAGCAGCCCGTGGCTTGCGGAAGGTGACTCTGATGTGAGATGTGAGGCTTTCTGGGAGCCTCTGATGTGCAAATGAGGCGAGAAGGCGCACGTCACGGGCCATGAGTGGCCCCTGATATCCGCTTGACAGATCCCGCGGAGAGTATTTATTCACAAACGGAATGTATTGATGAGGTGAGGACTAACTAGCGAGCCCCCCTGAATTGCTCGTTGTTATTACTAAGGGTGAGATGGCCTAACCCCTGACCAGTACAACATAGCAGCCTTGCACGAACTGCACATGCGCTGCTGTCCAAATACATCTATCTGCATCTCCGTCGACCTGAACGGTTTTTTTTTGTGCCTGATTTGGCTTAATCTAATAAACGTGGGAAAATAAAAAATTATGTGTGCGTTTTTTCCCCGACTCGATTTGTTTATGCACCGTCGCTTTTCACTTTCCCCGCTTTGATTTGCCCTTCAAACTTGTCTGGAGAGCACAGCTTGATTTAACATGACTGGATATTGTGCATATATTTACAAAAAAAATAAAAACTCGTTAATTATATTTGTATTAAGCTGCTATTGTTTCCTTTTGTTTGAGATCGCAATTTAACGTGTTGTGAAAATCTATCCTCGTGTTCTTTAGCGCATATGTTTTCCCTTATGTGATAATGTTTTTCTCGACTCGACACTGGCCTAAGGATTTGTTTTCTTAGTCGAACCACCAGGTCTACATACATACATACGCGTTGATTCAATTGACCCTCGCCTGGTGAAAGTAAAGGATTACTGTTCTGTTTTTGAAAGATGTCAAAACAGATGAATTCCTTCGAGAAAGAAGCGTGCAGGATTGTGTGGTTGTTGATGGTTACGTATCTCCATAAACACATAGAAGTGGGGAATAGATGAATCGGAAAATGATATTTAAATGATATACAAGTTACTTGATCAATGAAACAATAATAAAGACAAAGATTCCCCCGTACACTGTAGCCTTAACAGACTTTTGGGGCAAGTGCTGTAAGCGAGCACCTATAAGGGCCGGCACGGCACACGAGGGGGTGGGTGGCCAACACCACGCCCGGCCGCCTTTGTCTCCCCGGGGGCGATGTTTAACTACACACCGTACTAGGTACTGATTTTAGGCTGAGTCGACCTAGGGGGAGACCCAGGACCGGTTCAGATAATCGTCATTGGTGTTGGCCGTGAGCGGGATTCGAACTCGGGTCGCCGGGTTCGTAGCGCAGCGAACAGTGTTGAACGTCGACACACTGCTCCACCTCGATAAAACGTTACGTTTCGAAAACCAAACGTCAGTTGAAGTTTGTTGGAAACGCAAGTTATTGTAGTCTTGTAAGAAGAGCACTTTACTTTAATTTGTTTTGCGCACGTGGGAATAAGACCCAATGCTGGTTCAGATTTTCCAACACGTTGAACAAAAATGCGGATGTGTGGGTGAATGAGTAACCAAGTAAGAACGACATGCATGAAGGTTACATACACACTTGCGTAAAAGCTACGACCGTGCAGTCAAGGTTTGAAGGATTTAACTCGCCACGGTGGCTAGGAGATGTTAACTACTTCGCCTGGTCTACAGGAGCTCGTGGGTTCGATCCAAACCCTGACGCCTGCTATATAATTCGAAGTTGCGTGTTCTCCCCGTCGTTGCGTGGATTTTTCTCGGGGTCCTCCGGTTTCTCCCTCCACATTTAGAAGCACGCGTTTAGAGTATCTGGCTGCTAGAAATGTCCACATAGTCCACTTCATTGAGCCATCGTTTTTGGCCAGGTCGCTTATGAAAAAAGAGCTGCATAGCTCAGTGGGCCTTACCTTGGTAAAATACAAATTAGTTCGTTTTAGTAGTCCCAGCTACGGTACCATCGACCGCATCAGAACGTCATCAACACGCCGATGCGCACACGTCCTTCATAAAAGGAAACTTGAAGTGGTGCGATTGTCGCTATGCGACCCAACCAACGAAGCACAGCGCAGACCGCTGCAGTCTGCGCCCCTTTAACAGAGGAGGAAGGTGAAGAACAAAACGACACCGAACTCTTCCCCTGAAGCCCTCTCGTGACCAGCACGCCTGGACGTTGGCATTGAGCTCCCGACCGTATTGTCATGCGCAAAGAATACAACAAAGCCATCGAGAGGTGTATAGGCGTGCAAGTTTATCCGACAATGTGTTGACTGAACGGGGATAATACCGATGAAAATGTCAACGCGCAATAATAAACGGAACAATGCAGCGACACGAAGGTTGCGTTGGGCAGAGTTGTCGCCCAGCTCTGCTTTGCGTTGTTTTTTGGGGGGTGTGGGAGGGGGAGTGGTTTGAAACCCTCGCGTGGTTCGCAACGACGTCCGGCGTTTCACTCCACGTGCTGACAGCTTCTTCAGGAACCGAAGCGAAGAAGGGGGCGACACGTCGGGCATCGCTTGCCGGACGGCACACGCGGTCTTTCAATCCCTGGGAAACGGAATCGGGAGCGCTGTGCCGCTTCGGTCGCGAGGGGCCTCTGCGCACGGTTTCTTTTTGTTTGCAGCTTCAAGGCCACGGGGTTGCGGGGTCACTTCCGTGGAGGTTCGCGCGTGGGGTGACGTTGTCGTGAATATTGCGGCCGGGGAAAGTGAGAGACTGGGGGGGTGGGGAGCTAATTGCATTCACTTCTGACCGCGGTGACAAATACGGGCTCGCCTTTAGCTCGGGATAGTTTTTTTTCGGACTGAAAACACCATTATCAGGCACTCAACGAGCCTCGCCAAGTGACAAGCCGAATTTTCTCTTTGCTGAATTTTTCATGGCATCCCTTCCATTACCGGGATCTAAGCCACAAGAAGTGGCCTCTTTCAGGAAATCAAAGTGCGGCAGCTCGGCATCGACACTGAACACATGTTGCTTTAAGTTTCACTCGATCTTGGTGGACGGTGGTGATGATAGGTGTGGATAAAAGTGGGGGGTGGGTGGGGTGATGTGGGTGAGTGGGGGAGGGAGGGGCTATCCCTGGCGGGGGGAATTGATTATACAGTAGCCGGTGCCGAAACCTACAATTCTGAATAATTTACACAACAGAGGATCTTTCCAAATTATAGCAATTGTTGGGATTTAAAGGGATTACATTAAATTGTTAATGTTTTCAAAGCGATTACTTGTTTAGTCTTAAGGTGCAGATAGGGGATGGGAATTGAGCTTGGAGTGGTTAGTTGACTGCGAGGTTCAAATTCCGGCCGCGCACGACATCAGTGGCACCTTGTGTACGAGCCTGGTTTGCGATTCGTCTCGGTTGCCTCCGCCTTGTAAGTGAGTACAAGCTGCAGGTTTATCGGCATGTATGTATGTATGTTGAACTTCTTTTGCACCGCACGTAGCCATCCGTGCTCATTGGAGGTGCGGGGAAGAACAACAAACTAAACACAAAAGCAGTTTCAAAGAAATTAGTTTGAAATCCAGATTTAAAAGTGCGTAGCTCCAGTGGCTTTTTAATAAAGGAAGGGAGAGCGTTCCAGACGGCCGCATTAACGCGCATCTGAAAGTGCGCGATGTGGTGACCGTTTTTGTTCAACAGTTAGCCAAAAGCCGCTGTTGCAAGGATGGCAGGAGTTCACATGATGGTCGATGCTCCTTGAGATCATCAAGATTTAGCGGTTCGTCTGTGGCGAGCACTTTGTGTGTAGGAATAGGTTTTACCCTTTTAACTGGCACAAAAACTGACACTTTTATTCAAGGCATCATGTTTGCAATAACCACAACACAAGCAGTCAAAATGCAAACAAAAAAGACAACTCTGATAATAATATGCACTGTCCTTGAATTTGATTGGTCCACACCCGAGACGGCTTTTCTTAGAGCCTAGTCTCCATTTTGTGCCAGTTAAAAGGGTAAAACCTATTCCTATATCTTGTTACTGGCAAAGGAGGTCTCATAATGTAAACACTTTGTGTGTATTGAGTGCGACCTTATAATGGAAGACAACACTGGCCCAACGGACATCCAGCCACACCAACGTCGCATGCACGCTTCCAGCCTTAATATGCTTTCGCTAACAACATATGATTCAGAATCAGAATCGGTATTTAGACTGGATAATTTCGATGAGGTATGAAGCTCTTTTTCACAAACGTCTAGTATGGGCGGTTCAAACGACCCGTAAAGCTAAACGTTGGAACGCCGTCCGTACGTACGTACACACACACACATCACGCTGTGTACAAACCCACGAACCAATTCCTGGGAAGTCAACCGAATAAAATTATTTACGCTCCAGCATTTCACACGGACCAGAATGGAAAAAGAAGTCATTCCGTAGTGCTGCGTCGTGTCCGCAGCTCTAACGAGTAAGTGGATGTGGCTGGCACGACAACGCCAAAACGCCACGTGCCACCGTGGCGGTAATGGCAGATCGGCTTAGGGCTGGCTGGCTGGCTCAAGCTCATGTTTGGGTTGCGAGTTGTTGATTTGTTTAGCCCTAGCGTTGAAGCGAGGGCCCCCTCGTCCACAATTGCGTCTGAGACGCCCAATCAGCCGCTTTGCTTGTACATTCGCCGGGGCAGCCGATGAGGTCACTTTCACGGACCAATTTTTTGTTGTTGTTTACAATGGCGAGAACGGCGCTGTGCAGCTGGCTTGAGAGTCGAGGGCCCTGTCTCGGACGTCCCCGCGACCTCGCCGCGCTCTTATTTCGCTCGCCTAAAAAACAACTCAAGCAGGCAGGCGCGCGGTCGGGCAGGCAAGGGCTCAACATCAATTTTCAGAAACGCGCCAGGGCTGCTGTACATGACGCCTATACTTTTCCCTTTCGCCTTTCGAGCCGTTTCGCACGCGTGCGCTGTATGTAATGGAATGGAACAGCCCTCTGCCAATCCCGAAAGAGAAAAAATAAAGAAAAACTCAACACACGCTCGTCAACAATACTCTGTGACCTTAAACGAAAGTATATATGTAATCGGCGACGTTACTGCCAATGACCCTCCTTCAAATCACATAGACAGACAGGCCAGAGAGATCGAGTGGATAATAAGAGTTGGAGACTGCACTTCACACCATGGGACCTGATTGGAATTACATTAAAAACATGGTCTTGTGACCAATTTTTTCTTCAAATAGGCATACGAATAGGTACACTGATAGCTATTGAGTTGCAGGCAAACCCTTCAAGAACCAAAACGTATTAATAATTGTACTTAAAATATAAGTGAGTTCCATTAGTCATACATGACGTATCTTGTCAATACAACACTGAACGAAGGCTTCCCAATGACGTGTTGGTCACGGGTGCTTTGTTTGACCATACTTCACCACACCGGTCTGTTGCCTTTTGCGGGAGGGGGAACCCTGTGCCTGAGAATCAAACTCAGGTCGCCGGGTTCATACCGCTGGGCACAGACCACTGCCACTGACACTCTATCAACCCATTGGTGATGCCCAGTGTTCAAGTAGGGTTAGGGTTTTGTAATGGCCAAGGTTCGGAAAATGTGAATTTATAATCTAAAAGTGAAAGATCACTACAAATACGATAGATCACCGATGGGATTTTTTTTAAATCATGAAGTGAGTGCGGGAAGAGTTTGATTATGGGAGAGAATTATGTTGCTTTTAATGTCTACTTTAAAGAGGGTTTCGTTAAAACCCACTTAGCATGTATCCAGACTGGATTTAGTCATCTGGGAAAAGAGTATTAAATAAAACAACATTTAAATGAAATGGCACAAGAACATCCTCACACGTAAGCGAGAAAGCAGTTGTACACACAAGACAAAGACAAAGATCCCCCGTTTAGCCTTAACATACAGTAGGTGCAAGTGCTATTAGCGAGCATCTATGAAGGCCGAAACGGTACACGAGGGGGTGGGTGGCCAGGACCACGCCCGACCGCCTTTGTCTCCCCAATGGCGATATTTACACACCGCGCCAGGTACTTATTTGAAGCTGAGGCGACCTAAGAGAGGCCCAGGACCGGTTCAGATAATCGTCACCGGTGTTGGCCTGGAATCGAACTCGGGTGGCTGAGTTCATAGTGCAGTGCGCTCACCGCTACACCACCACTCCCCCCCCCACACACACACGTACACACACGTACACACACACACACGTACACCGGACAATGAGTCGCACCTCCAAGACATTTAGGGCATTAGGCACACAACTGTGAGGTTGATTTTCACACCGTGAGCTCCCTCCGAGATGTAATGGAACGTGCCGACGCGTCCCGTCAGAGTGCCGGGCCTCTGGAGAGAGCTAAAGAAAGCTCCTTTGTTAAAGTCCAGAAATTAAGCAAACGCTTTAAATGGCTCGACAGCGAGGAGGGGAGGCGGATGGGGGGGGGGGGGTTCATGGCGGAGACGTGGTGGGGCCGCGTCTCACCGCCGCGCGCGGATCGCGTTTCGAGAGTCGAGTCGTGGACCGGAGAGAAGGGAGCGAATGTTGTGCGGGGAACTTTCGTCTCCTCTGGTGATTCCCAGCCGCCAGCTGTGGCAATTCCACATTCCTGAGATGGAGCCCAGTCCATCCCACAGGACGACTCCGCCGAGTCGTGCCTCTCAATGACCAGGAACACGACCCTGTTCATTAATCTTAGAAGCTAAGTAGGCTTGACGCCTGGATATCGCTGGGATTATAATAATTGTTCCTGTCGTTATTCTCATAACAGTGCGTTCGTCTTGCCGAGCCAGGCGACGGCCGCTTCATCAGCCGCGTGGAGGGAGGAGGGCCCTGAGGTCACCGTCGATTCCGCTCAGGGGGCGTGCGTGGGACACGGCCTGTCGCTGTCCACATCCACAGAGTGGGTTTGTGGCCCCGCGTTGGCCCTAGGGTCGGGCTGTGCACCAGCCCCAGGCCAGTAGGGAGCCTGTTGAGCAGGGCGCATGACCGGTGCGAGAGGTCGAGGCCAGGGAGGATGAGGTCGCACTCATTACACACAAACTGCTTGCCGCAAACGAACCACGATACAAATACGATAGATCACCGATGGGAAAAAAATATCGTCACGCGAACTCCGCGTAACGATGGCGAGCCATCGAACAAAGGCGGTGGTCACCGCATCGCGCGTTTTCAAGGCGCGCTTATGCGGCCGTCTGGAACGCTCTTCCTTCTGACATTAGGAAGCCACTGGAGCTATGCACTTTTAAATTTAGATTCAAACCTCATTTCTTTAGAACTGCTCTTTGTGTATTCGTTTGTTGTCCTTCCCCCGCACTTCCGATGAGCACGGTTGGCTACGTATGGTGCGAAACAAGTTCAACATTCTTGACCAATGGTGGGGTCGGCTATGAGAAAGTGCATCTCAATGTCTTGGGCGAACCATGCCTCATGACGCCACGTTGAAACCACCAATGGGTCCCAGTGTACGTACGTATGTATGTTCAACTTCTTTCGCACCGTACGTAGACAACCGTGCTGATCGGAGGTGCGGGGAAAGGACAACAAACGACGTCGGTCCACACGGGGTCACGTCTAGGCGAGGGCTTGTGGGGCGGTTGATCGTGTCCATGAGTAGCGGGAGACTTGTATCGACACGCATCGTGCACAGAGATGTGTTGTGGGCTGCCGGCCTTCTTCACAGGTGTTACTCGCTCACAGCACTTCGCCCCCAACAGTCTGCTGAAGGCTATGCGGGGGATCCCTGTCTTTGTTGTGGGCTGCCGGGGGGCTAACGTCGTGGGCAGCAGAGGGCAGGGCTTGCAACATTGACAATTGTGATCTGCCGTACTTCTACTGTATGCTTCCATGACCTCATGTACCATACTGCACAAAACGTCACTGACCAGTGGTACACAACAAGCACAAATAACAAAATAAACATACCGAATACATTCTTAATATTTATTTATAATAATAAACAATTTAACACATTTCCTAATAACACTTCCTTAAATGGAAACAAAATACATGATAGACAATGTTTTTGGTAAGCGTCCTTCATTATAGCACGTACAATCACAGCACATACAATCATTTTAAATCATAGCACAAAAACAATTATCATAAAATAATTTCATGAAGAAGGGTCATTGCCTGAAACGTCGCCTATTATATGTAGAGAAACAAATGTCAGATGTCATTCATAAATGTGCAGAGTTTTTGTTACTTTGAAATTAAAACTTAGACTTTTTATTTTACCAGGTAAGACCCACTGAGCTAGTCGTAGCTCTTTTTCAGAAGCGACCTGGCCACAAATTATAACCCAACAAAGTAGCTACTCATGACGACATTTATTGCAGCCAAATAATCTAAACGCATGTTTCTAAATGTGGAAGTAAAAACCGGAGGACTCGGAGAAAAATCCACGCGACCCCTGGGAGAGAGAGACATGCAAACTCAAAATATACAGCAGGCGTCAGAGTCGCGATCGCTCCCACGACCTCCTGCATACCAAGCGAGGAAGTTAACATCTCACCACCGTGGCGCTCTAATGTTGGGCATGTCCGATTCGAATATTGTTCCAGGTGGTTATGAGGCAGATTATTGATACGATCCGCAAGGGTCGCACACCTCTCACGTCGTCACGGATAAACACGAGGTTGACCGCACGATGATGGTGACATTAAATTCTGCGAGGAAACCCACTGGAAATCGACTTTGTGCATTTAAAAGGCGTCCCCGTCAGTCGGCGTGATCGGCGTGGACGTCGCCTCCTTGAAGGTGAGATGAACAGCTATAATTACCACGATTTTCTTTGGTTGTCCAAATATTGTTTTTTTTTTGCCGTGGGTGTCTCTGAGCCACATCTGACAACATGTTGGTGTGCGCCCAAACACCCGAAGCGCCCACATGAGTGGCTGCTGCTGCTGCTTCTTAAGCAAAATAATCGCGCTGCTGTTGTTGTTGTGCTCTGTCAAAATCGCCGGCTCGGCTCTACTTGGGCTTCACGCGGTCGCGTCTGACGAACGGTGACGTCAACGGAGCTGGATTCACAAATATTGACACTGGTGGTCGTGACGCGGGCGTTTAGGGTTTGCGCTCTAAGCCACGGCTGTAACGCACACCTGCCCAGAGCCAATGTCGGGGAATGGAATATCAGTACCCCCCCCGCCCCCATGGCGACAGCACCCTGACTCCTGACCTCCCATTGCAACCACCCCCCACCACCACCATCACCCGACTACATCGGAACATTCCAAAATAGTCTGCGTTTAATTTATAACCCGCGGGCCCCTTTTGTCAAATCCACTGCTGGATGAAGGCTCTCCTTCTCTACGCTGTGTGTGACCCTCCTATAAGGACATATCCGCGCATTTGCCACTTTTATCTCGTCAGACGTCTGGGTCATTCTTGCCAGTGGCCATGCCTTTTCTCTCTCTCTCTCTCAGCACATCTTCTTAATCGTCTTCAAGTAACGCCAGCTTGAATCTGTTTCCATTCCGAATCGCGATCATTCATCACATTGCGAAAAGTTGACATGCGGGAGAGGTGAATGGAAATCGTTCCACCGCCAGATGGCGAGACGTTAACTACATCAATTAGTACACAGGAGGCCGTGGGTTCGATGCCGACTTCGACGCCTGTATATTTGGAGTTTGTGTGTTCTCCCCCCGTGGTCGCGTGGATTTTTCTCCGGGTCCTCCGGTTTATTGCCTCCACATTTAGCAAAACGTGCGTTTAGAGTATTTGGCTGCTATACATTTCCACGTGACAAGCCACTTCGTTGAGCTATCATTTGTGGTGGCCAGGTCGCTCCTGAAAAAAAAAGAGCTATGTAGCTCAGTGGTCCTGAGCTGCAAAAAGAGTTTCGTTTCAGTTTAGGGCTGGTGCGGTCAAGTCCATCATTCACCGAACGATGTTGAGTTTTCCGCGGAGGCTTTTGGGGCTTTGCCGTTCGAAGTGGAAATGGGTCACTTCGACCTAATTAGACCCCCACTCGTGAGAAGGGCTTCGTCTTGTGCGCAGCCGGGAGGTGGCATTACCCGTGCGCAGACCGCACTCAGGTGCGCGGGCTTGTCACTTGCCAAGCACACTCTAATCCCTACCTCCCTACCGGTCTGGCGCGGCAAGTCATTAAGCCAATAAGATGGTCTATGATATAAAGCCCCCCCCCCCCCCCCATCCGCTTCTCTTCTACGTAGCACGCGCTAATATAACCCTAGCCCCAGCTGTCAGAATATCAATAGCGATCAATTTCCCTCGCTTATAGGGCTTCGCGAACGGAAGCATGGCCAGACAGCGGCATTGTCTCTGACAGGGAGGCATTTGGTTTAAAGAGCGAACACGATGATAATGCAAAATAATAATCCACTGCTGGATGAAAGGGGCTTCCCCGCGTCGTGTGTGTCGGTCGTGAGGATGGTTTGACCATACTTCACCGCGATGTGCAGTGGGTAGATGGGAGCCTTCGCGTGGCCCACTCGGCTCGAGTGAGAAAATCGCAACCAATGCCACCATCGACTCGGCGGCCAATCATCGATCAGCGGATCTCTCGCGTCTCCAGAGCAGCAACTCAAGCAACCACGATGGGCAGCGAGGGAGGGTTGGTGAACGTGGACAGCACAGGCGTTGGTTGGCGAATTGGGGTGGGTGAGTGGGTGGGTGGGATAGGGGGAGCCCAGGACCCGTTCAGCTATCACGTGTCACTGATGTTCGCCTTGACCGGGGCATTGAATGGACGACAGCACCATTAAACACGCAAGTAGCGCTATGGCAGCAGACAATGGGGGGGGGGGGGGGGGTAAATTAGAAATAGCAAACAGCCTCCAGTAGAAATGCGGCAAAGCCAAACCAAACAAACGCAGAGACAAACGCTCCACCGAGCAGGGTTTCCAAACAAGCGCGATTGTCTCTTGTCCCACACACAATGCGGCAATTATGGTGAAGACCACGTGCCCATACGTGACCGCGGCACCTCCCGTGTGCACCTTTTTGCCGGCTTTGACGGCCGCTCGCTTGGCATCGCTTGCGAGGGCGCAACAGCCATACACGCCAGGTGGATGCGTCAGTGCATGAAACAAAAAACCCAACGTTGTACTCCACTGCTATGATTCCACGTCTATGCTCTCCGCCCGCCTTTCCCATCATGCACTCATCGGCACAAACTGTTTGAGTGACCGGTGAAATTGTTTGAGTGACCGGTTAAACTCTTTGAGTGACCGGTGAAACTGTTTGAGTGACCGGTCAAACTGTTTGAGTGACCGGTCAAATTGTTTGAGTGACCGGTGAAACTGTTTGAGTGACCGGTAAAATTGTTTGAGTGACCGATGAAACTGTTTGAGTGACCGGTCAAACTGTTTGAGTGACCGGTCAAACTAGGCCCCAATGACCCGCGCGGCACGGGGTAGCCCACGTCCAGCAGTGGGTCGACAAGAGTGCGCTGCTGTGCGTGTGCACGCACCCCACAACAACACTTGTCACTTGTCACAACAGAGAGATCAGCCTGCGCGACTTTGTGTGTGTGTATAATTAATGAGTGTTTACGTTCGAGCACTTTGTGAACAATGTCGGTGTTGTGACTCAGCGAGAGAGGTGTGTTTATGGTTACATGCGAGACTGTGGCTGCGCATGTTATTAACCCCCACGGCTCCGTTTTGTCTACGGGAAGTTTAGGAGTCGTCTGGCTCAGCTTCGGAACAGCACCACTCAATTACGGTGCCGAGATGTTAACCACCTCACCTGGTCTACAGGAAGTCGTGGGTCTGATCCCGGCCCTGACGCCTCTTTATATACAGTGAAGGAAAAAGTATTTGATCCCCTGCTGATTTTGTACGTTTGCCCACTGACAAAGAAATGATCAGTCTATAATTTTAATGGTAGGTTTATTTGAACAGTGAGATACAGAATAACAACAACAAAATCCGGAAAAACGCATGTCAAAATTTGTATAACTTGATTTGCATTTTTATGAGGGAAATAAGTATTTGACCCCCTCTGGCTCCCAGGTGTCTTTTATACAGGTAACGAGCTGAGATTATGAGCACACTCTTAAAGGGAGTGCTCCTAATCTCAGCTTGTTACCTGTATAAAAGACACCTGTCCACAGAAGCAATCAATCAATCAATCAGATTCCAAACTCTCCACCATGGCCAAGACCAAAGAGCTCTCCAAGGATGTCAGGGACAAGATTGTAGACCTACACAAGGAGTGGAATGGGCTACAAGACCATTGCTAAGCAGCTTGGTAAGAAGGTGACAACAGTTGGTGCGATTATTCGCAAATGGAAGAAACATAAAAGAACTGTCAATCTCCCTCGGCCTGGGGCTCCATGCAAGATCTCACTTCGTGGAGTTGCAATGATCATGAGAATGGTGAGGAATCAGCCCAGAACTACACAGGAGGATCTTGTCAATGATCTCAAGGCAGCTGGGACCATAGTCACTAATAAAACAATTGGTAACACACTACGCCGTGAAGGATTGAAATCCTGCAGTGCCCGCAAGGTTCCCCTGCTCAAGAAAGCACATATGCATGCCCGTCTGAAGTTTGCCAATGAACATCTGAATGATTCAGAGGACAACTGGGTGAAAGTGTTGTGGTCAGATGAGACCAAAATGGAGCTATTTGGCATCAACTCAACTCGCCGTGTTTGGAGGAGGAATGCTGCCTATGACCCCAAGAACACCGTCCCCATCGATAAACATGGAGGTGGAAACATTATGCTTTGGGGGTGTTTTTCTGCTAAGGGGACAGGACAACTTCACCGCATCAAAGGGACGATGGACGGGGCCATGTACCGTCAAATCTTGGGTGAGAACCTCCCTCCCTCAGCCAGGGCATTGAAAATGGGTCGTGGATGGGTATTCCAGCATGACAATGACCCAAAACACACGGCCAAGGTAACAAAGGAGTGGCTCAAGAAGAAGCAAATTAAGGTCCTGGAGTGGTCTAGCCAGTCTCCAGACCTTAATCCCATAGAAAATATGTGGAGGGAGCTAAAGGTTTGAGTTGCCAAACGTCAGCCTCGAAACCTTAATGACTTGGAGAAGATCTGCAAAGAGGAGTGGGACAAAATCCCTCCTGAGATGTGTGCAAACCTGGTGGCCAAATACAAGAAACGTCTGACCTCTGTGATTGCCAACAAGGGTTTTGCCACAAAGTACTAAGTCATGTTTTGCAGAGGGGTCAAATACTTATTTCCCTCATTAAAATGCAAATCAATTTATAACATTTTTGACATGCGTTTTTCTGGATTTTGTTGTTGTTATTCTGTCTCTCACTGTTCAAATAAACCTACCATTAAAATTATAGACTGATCATTTCTTTGTCAGTGGGCAAACGTACAAAATCAGCAGGGGATCAAATACTTTTTTCCCTCACTGTAGGTTGCATATTCCTCCCGAAGTTGTGTGGATTTGTCTCCGGGTCCTCCGGTTTTCCCCTCCACATTTAGAAACATGAGTTTAAAGTATTTGGCTGCTATAAATGTCCACGTGATGATACGCCACTTCGTTGAGCTGTCATTTGTGGCCAGGTCGCTTCTGAGAGAGCTATACAGCTCGTCGGGTCTGACCCGGGAAAGTAAATAAATAAATAGAAAGATAATTATTAGTTTCAAAAACCGTCTAGTTTGCACCAGGGTTGCCACCAGCGGATAATAAAACAACACGAACAATATCCCCGTGACCTATCGTCATATGAAGAATAAGAGGGGAGCGGGCAACGCATGGAACCCGCATTGCTTTAGTCGGTGTGTCACTATGCAACTGGCAAAAAAAACCGATCGGAACTTTGGATGACCCGGGAAGACTTAGATATGTCACAGGACAGCTGCTGCCTCCTCCTCAACAATGAGGGTGGTCATGGGAATAAATTAACTGTTGATATTTCAGGTTTTGGAAAATAAGTGGGCTCGAGCCTGGGATACTAAAACATGAAAAACCAAACAATTTTTTTTATATTCTTGGGTCTTTCGGTAAAGTCACGTTGAACCTATCTATGTGACTTTACCGAAAGACCCAAGAATATGAATTCCTGCAGTCACGAAAGCTTTAAGTCAAGATTTTAACTATTTGTATTTTACCAGATAAGGCCCACTGAGCTATATAGCTCTTTTTCAGAAGCGACCTGACCACAAATTATAGCTCAACGAAGTGGCTTATCACGTGGAATATCATCGCAGTCAAATCGTCTAAATGCACGTTGATCTAAATGCGGTGGGAAAACCCCGGAGGACCCGGAGGAAAATCCACGCGACCCCGGGGAGAGAGACACGCAAACTCCAAATATACAGCAGGCGCAAGGCTCGGGATTGAACTCACGACCTCCTGCACACCAGGCGAGGTCGTTAACATCTCGCCACCACGGGGCCCTCACTGGAGGGGCGAGCATCAGGGTACAACGTGCGTTGTGGGCTGCTGATGAGAGGAGGGTAGGGGGGGTGGGGGGAGAGTGGAGGGGTGTTGGCTATGCTTCCAGCCCAGGCCAATGCAGCACACATAGTTTTCGTACTATGCACAAATGTATTCCGCTGCAAGTCTGCCTTCTCCAACCCATAATTGACTAGCGTGTTGGTCACGTAAACCCCCTCCCATCCACAGTAGCGGGAACTTGGGGCCAAAGCTACGAGTTGGGGCCGCCAACCGCCATGAGATATGTTGTCTACAGCAGTGGAAAACAACACAACACTTATTTTTAACGCGGTTACATTTTTCTATTGGTATACTTTCATTTACGTTCCACGTCGTTTTATTTTAATTAAATTATATCAGTAACGCTTGGCGACCGTGCGAGACAAATCAAATGTAGACCCATCGCCGCACCCCCTGAGCTGATACTGTAGTTACGCCACTGTTCATCCAGCAGTGGATTAGACAGAAGTGGCGGTAGGTGGTGCCACGCACGTGTCACGTAGCAGGGCCTGCTGTATGCGCGACCACTCACGTGGGCCGCTCGATCCGCTCACAAGTGTGCGGGAATTAACATTCAGAGTTCAAGCCACGTCCGTCAATTATTCATGGCACAGCTGGACAGATCAATAGGTGGTAAGCATTACTCATGATAGCAACATAGGCATCACATGTTTATTTATTTACCTTTGTTATTTACCTTTATGCCTCCCCACCTGGGCGTGTGTGCGTGTGTCTGTGTGTGTGTCTGTGTGTTAGTGTGTGTGTCTGTGTGTGTCTGTGTGTCTGTGTGTTAGTGCGTGTGTGTCTGTGTGTCTGTGTGTTAGTGTGTGTCTGTGTGTGTGTGTCTGTGTGTTAGTGCGTGTGTGTCTGTGTGTGTGTGTTAGGGATGTTAAATAATGTGGGAGCCAGAGGACATCCCTGTCGCACCCCACATTATTTAACATCTATTTTGACCACGTAGTTCGTGAAGCCTTCAATAGCTGTACCGGGGGAATCTCCATATGGTACAGATATAATGGGAGGCTAATCGATGCCCGGGTGCGGTCAAGGGATGGCTCCCTATTGCTCAACCACGTTATGTATGCTGATGACTTGGTAATAGCTGCTCAGTCAGAGGAGGAGTTGGAGACGCTGCTGCTGAGACTGGAGCGTGCCACTAAGAGGTGGGGCCTTACCATCAGCCCCACCAAAACTAAGCACCTGCCTGGGTATTTTGTACCATCGGACACTCCACCCCCACAACTCCCAATCGGTGATGGGGCAGTTGTGGAGAGAGTGGAGAGTTTCCCATACCTGGGCAGTGTGCTTATGACTGGCTCCAGTTTAACAGCAGAGGTCTCACTCCGAATCAGTCGAGCGGCAATATCTTTTCATCGGTTGCGTAACGCTGTGTGGAAGCTACCTGGTCTGTCGCTCCGCACTAAGCTTCAGGTCTTCTCGGCCACGGTCATTCCCTCCCTTCTCTACGCTTGCGAAACGTGGACCCCCCTAATGGAACATCTTCGCCGGTTAGAAACATTTAGGCTGGCCTGCCTACGATCCATCCTGGGTTTAACCAGACTGGATTGTGTGAGGAGCTCACAAATCCTTGAAAGATCTGGGCAAAGTCCCATCGGTGAGCTCCTCCGGCAGGCAAGGCTGCGATGGCTGGGTCATGTAGCCCGCATGCCCAGCCACCGCATGCCGAAACAGCTTTTGTTTGGCCGGATTGAGGGGGCTAAGCGGGCGCGGCACGGGCTAGAGAAGAGATGGAGTGATGTGGTACAGGAGGACGTGGAGCTGAGTGGACTTGCCGATGACTGGTACCAGCGGTGTCAAGATCGGCCTCTGTGGAGGAGGCTCGTGAAGGATGCTACTGGGCAGTTGGAGGCAGTCGCCCTCCAACAACAACGGAGGGCGTAGGAGCGACGCTCACAACAGCGAGCGGAGCGCCGGGTGGCTAAAGCACAGCAGGTTGGCACAGTAGGGGGCACAGGTGGTGCATCAGCCAGTCATCTCAGTCAGTCGACCCGTGGCACCTGGGTCTGCCCCGTGACCTCCTGCCGGCGGGCGTTCGACACTTCACGTGGCCTCAGGGTGCACATGGCCTGGCACAAGCGTCGTGGTGACGTCACCGCCACTTAGTGGCGAATGGCGGTTGTTGTTGTATGTTAGGGAGCGATAGTGTAGCGGTTATCGCGCTGCGCTATGAACCCGGCGACACGGGTTCGATTCCCGCTCACAGCCAACACCAGTAACGATTATCTTAACCGGTTCCGGCCCTCCCCTAGGTCGACTCAGCCTCAAATGAGTACCTGGTGCAGTGTGTAAACATTGCCACTAGGGAGACAAAGGCGGTCGGGCGTGGTGCTGGCCACCCACCCCCTCGTGTACCGTTACTGGCCTTCATGGGTGCTCGCTAACAGCACTTGCCCCTACAGTCTGTTAAGGCTATATGGGGGATCTTTGTTTTTGTTTTGTTTTGTGTGTATTAGTACGTGTGTGTTAATGCGTGGGAGCGGTGGTGTCGCAGTTAGCGCTACGCTGCGCGACGAACCATGGCGACCCGGGTTCGATTCCCGCTCAGGGTCAACACCGGTGACGATTATCTGAACCGGTCCTGGGCCTCCCTTATGTCAACTCAGCTTCAAATGAGTACCTGGTGCGGTGTGTAAACATCGGCACTAGGGAGACAAAGGCGGTCGGGCGTGGTGCTGGCCACCCACCCCCTCGTGTGCGGTTCCGGCCCTCACAGGTGCTGCTCGCTAACTGCATGTATGTTAAAGGCTATACGGGGATTTTTATCTTGTCTTTGTGTGGGCTATATACCCATGTGGTGTACAACGTATATGCGTATACTGTATACCATGTGGATATCTGTGGCACGTTGACTGCAATGATGCCCTTATATCGTCTTACAGTGGCTGTTGGGGGAAATTGCTGTTAGCAAGCACCTACTCGTAAAGCCATCACGAGTGCGGATAGCTCTAAAGCCGGCCACCTTTGTCTCCCCACTGCTGATGTTTCTTTCACACAGCACCAGGTGCGGTGAGTTAAGGCTGAGTCGACCTCAGCCTTAAGTCATCGCACCGTTACTGACGTTATCCGTGGCCGCGATTGCGGTGCAGTGCGCTAACCACTGCGCCACCGCTCCATCGTTTATGCAAAAAAACCGTGGCTTGATCCATCGCGTTTCATCACGATACGGTACAGTGTTTCCATGACAATTGAACGTTTACGCATCTTTTTTTTGTGTTGGTTCTTGGAAGGTGGGATGGGTCTCATATTTTTCTCCGCCGGTTTTGAGCTGACCCCTTGGCCCCTCCCCCGCCCGCCCCGTGAGAGCGGTCACGTTTCTCTTTGCTAGTAGCTGCTCCGTGAATGGGATCGGCGACAGTCCTGACCCGGAGCGTGGACAAAAGCCGCCCCCCCTCCTCCTTCTCCACTGAAAAGGGAAACTTCTGGCACTCGGAGCAGGCCCGGACTTCGCGTGTGGAAGAAAGGGCCGATTGTGAGATGGCACGCGGGAAAAAAAAAACTCTCGGCCAATGCACAAGGCAGCGCCACCCTGCCACCCACCAGCACCACGGACCCAGCCCTCGCGCCCCGACTACACCTCCTTGAAGGACAGGTGGCACAATGGGAGTCCCAGGCCCCTCCTCCAACCCTCCCTGTTTGCTTTGCAGGTTTACCACGCTTTTGTTCCCGCAAGAAGTAATGTTCGGCCAGATGGATGGGAGTTGGGCTCAAGTTTGGCCGCGCTGGTGACTTTCGGGATGAGGCCCTTTTGGGGAGGGGGTGGGCGGCGGGGTGGCACAATGAGGGTGGAGATAGGCGCTGGTGAGAGGGCTGTGTCTGGGTGTGTGGCAGGGCGGTGGTGTAGCGGTCAGCGCGCTGCGTCACAAACCCGGCCAACCCGAGTTCGATTCCCGCTCACGGCCAACACCTAAGTCGACTCAGTTTCAAATGAGTACCTCGTGCGGTGCGTAAACATCGCCACTGGGGAGACAATGGCGGTCGGGCGTGGTGCTGGGCACCCACACCCCCCTCGTGTGCCGTGCCGGCCTTCGTAGGTGCTGCTCGCTCACACCGCTAGCCCCCCCCCCCCCCCAACAGTGTGTTGGTGTGGCAGCCCGCGCGGTTCTCGAGAGCAGCAGCGGCGCAGGAATGTGAATTTCCCTCGCCGCAGAGCTCCTCGAGTGAATGACGCCCTCCGCTCGTGTTGCCCGAGCACTGCGGTGGTCTCGCGAGGTGCGAGTGTCGATTGAGCACAGAGCTTTCATTCAGCCGCGCTCTCTCTCTCTCTGCTTCTTCTGTACCGAACACTTTTTCCCCTCCCCAAACCTCCTTCCCCCTAAAATGCCTTGAACACAATCGCGGGTTTTTTTATATTATGGGAGGTGCCACTCATTCTAAGTCCCGCTAAATTGGGTTAAGCTTTTAAAGTGTGCCTTGTGGGTGCGTGTGTGTGTGTGCGGTGTTGGGGTAGTGTCGTGGTGAGCGCGCTGTGGCTACGAACCCGGCAGAGACCCCAGTTCGATTCCCGCTCGCGGCACAACACCCAGCGACGATTGCCTTGGTCGACTCAGCCTCAAATGAGCACCCGGTGCGGTTTGTAAACATCGCCACTTGGGAGACAAAGGCGGCCGGGCGTGGTGCTGGCCACCCACCCCCTCGTGTGCTGTGTTGGCCTTCATAGGTGCTCGCTAACTGCACTTGCCCAAACAGGTTGTTAAGGCTATACGGGGGATATTTGTCTTTGGGGAGATGTGGCACTGCGGAAATCGAACCCGGCAGAGACCCGAGTTCAATTTCCGCTCACGGCCAATAACTCCAGCGACGATTATATGTGGACACTTGCATAAAGTGCTGTAAGTGACATTCTCCGCTTACTGGATACACACTTTAATAGGAGCTCAGGGAATGTTTTACTTAAGTTCTTGCTGAAAATGTCTCCTGGGCAAACTCCTAGGTTAACTCAGCCTTAAATGAGTACCTCCCTTGGTTTGTCAACATCAGCGCTGTGGAGACAAAGGCAGCCGGACGTAGTACGTCCACGCCACTGCTCTGCCGGCCTTAATAGGTGCTCACTAACAGCACTTGCCTCAGCAGTCTGCACGGCTGTAGGGGTATCTTTGTCAATGTATGCAGCACCAATAACTCACATTTCAGCAAACAACACGTTCAATTCCTGGCGATGAACACACAGAGTAAATGTTGTATCTAAACCGATCCTGGTTGGTCCCTTAGGTTGACTCAGTCTGAAATGGGGGTACCCGGCGTGTCATGTAAACTGTAAAGCATCGGCCGCAAGGTAAAAAGTCCCGGTGAGTTACCAAATCACAATTTCTGATCTCAAGTCCACGTTTAGAGAAGTCGTGGGTGTTAGTCAAAAGCATTGGCCCATCCCATGCTCTATTTGGAGTCACGGCACAATATTTCAAATGTCAAATTATCTGAAGTTAAATTACGACGAGGATGGAGCAGTGATTTGAGTGGTTATGACTCTGCACTTTGAACCGAGTGACCCGAGTTCCACTCCTGTTTGTGGCGATATCTGAACAGGTCCTGGGCCTCCCCCTACTTCACCAATCCAACACTGACCGGTGTGGTGAAGTATGGCCAAAGAACCGCAATTGCCAAAACAAATTTTGCGAGGCTTCATCCAGCAGTGGATTAGCAAAGAGTTATCACTGTATGTGCATATGTATGTATGTTGTACTTCTTTCGCAGCGTACCTAGCCAACCGTGCCAATCGGAGGTGTCGTTAAATAAACCAAACATCAATGGTTGTGCGATTTTATTTCCAGCTCGCCTCGTTTATAATGATTATTATAAACGATGCATTGCCATTGGCTCACAGTCGGGCAGTGACACGGCACCAGTGGTGGCACCTTTGTAGCTTGCTACGGAAGTTCCCCGGTGTCAAATCCGGCAGGCTGCCCTGGTTAATGCCGCGAATCCGGCAGGCTGCCCTGGTTAATACCCGCGAATCCGACAGGCTGCCCTGGTTAATACCCGCGAATCCGACAGGCCGCCCTGGTAAATACCGCGAATCCGGCAGGCTGCCCTGGTAAATACCCGCGAATCCGGCAGGCTGCCCTGGTAAATACTGCGATTCCGGCAGGCTGCCCTGGTTAATACCCGCGAATCGGACAGGCCGCCCTGGTAAATACCCGCAAATCCGGCAGGCCGCCCTAGTAAATACCGCGAATCCGGCAGCCTGCCCTGGTAAATACCGCGAATCCGGCAGGCTGCCCTGGTAAATACCCACGAATCTGACAGGCCGCCCTGGTAAATACCGCGAATCCGGCAAGCTGCCCTGGTTAATACCCGCGAATCTGACTGACAGGCCGCCCTGGTAAATACCCGCGAATCCGGCAAGCTGCCTTGGTTAATACCGCGAATCTGACAGGCTGCCCTGGTAAATACCGCGAATCCGGCAAGCTGCCCTGGTTAATACCCGCGAATCTGACAGGCCGCCCTGGTAAATACCGCGAATCCGGCAAGCTGCCCTGGTTAATACGCACGAATCTGACAGGCCGCCCTGGTAAATACCCGCGAATCCGGCAAGCTGCCCTGGTTAATACCGCGAATCTGACAGGCTGCCCTGGTAAATACCGCGAATCCGGCAAGCTGCCCTGGTTAATACCCGTGAATCTGACAGGCTGCCCTGGTAAATACCGCGAATCCGGTAGGCTGCTCTGGTTAATACCCGCGAATCTGACAGGCTGCCCTGGTAAATACCGCGAATCCGACAGGCTGCCCTGGTTAATACCGCGAATCTGACAGGCCGCCCTGGTAAATACCGCGAATCCGACAGGCTGCCCTGGTTAATACCCGCGAATCTGACAGGCTGCCCTGGTAAATATCACGAATCCGGTAGGCTGCCCTGGTTAATACCGCGAATCTGACAGGCTGCCCTGGTTACTGCCGCGAATCTGACAGGCTGCCCTGGTTAATACCGCGGGGGGAGGGGGGTGTATTAACAATAAAAACGCGCCATCTGGTTCATGATGGATGTCAGAGATCCCGAAAAAATCATTCGAAAAAGTTGGTGTCATGGTTAAATTTTTATCCAAGTTTCGAAAAGTGCCCTGCAAATTACTCAAATGTAAGAAACACACAGCAACATCACTCTCCACGGGACGATTATACCCGTCCGTGACAAACAGCAGCTTACTTCGTGATAACTCTGCGCCATGAGAATCCCGGGAATACCAAACGTGAAAATAATATTATCAATAGTAAGATACATTAAGTTAATTAATTCATTGATTAAGTGATGAATTGAAAGGGTCCAACTCCATCTGAGAAAACACACGTAGATGGAAAGTAACTACCACCACTTCATACAAACACCTTAACCGATCTCATTCAATGTGTAACGTCATATTGTTGAGCTGTACCAGGAGTACCAGGAGCTAATTGAGATTATTTTTGTGACCTCCACTAAAAACCCAGTGGACTATGAACTCCAATAAACCTGTCAGCCCCCCGAGCCATGCCCCGTCAACGACTCGAGCATATTTATGAGAACATTGCACCCTTTTGCGACTTGTGATTGGCTCAAAAGCACCATACAAATGGCCCTATATGTGCGCACGCGCACGTGTGTGTGTGAATAACACAAACCCATGTTAAGAGCATTCGCCAAGGGTTGTTAATTTTCCACGAGCCAAAATGTACCACTTGGCAATATGAGAATGTGCAGAGCCTTTTTTCATTCCACTGCTGGATGAAGGGAGGCCTACCCATGCCGTGTAGGTCATGTGGGTTGTTGGACCATACTTCACTGGGCTGGTCAGTGTGGGTTGTTTAGGCAGAGCCCCCCCCCCCCCCCGAACCGGTTCAGAATATCACTCGCCCGCTTACGACAGCCGTGTCTGGGAATCAAAGTTGGAGTCTTTCTATCGCATTGAACCCATGCCGCTGAAAAGATGCCCTCCCAGAAGGCTGTGTGGCTGATGGGATGTGTTAAGAAAAATAATTCTATATGGGGTTTTTTTCTGATGGGGAGAAATAGATATGGGAGTGGGCAAGAAGCATTGTCTGCCTATTCACTGCACTGCTTACATTCTCCACGGTGGCCCTGAACGATTATTACTAGTACACGTTGCGTATCGATTATATAAGGGGCCTTTTATTTCTGAGCATTATGAGGCTGTCAATGATTTGCGGTTTTCCTTGCTATTGCCAAAGATGCTGCAAACAACAGAAAAAGGCGACTTTACGACCTGGCTGGCTTCTTTGGGGTTTTTTTGATATTCTTCACGCAATTGCCCATATGGAGTCGGCGCACGTGGACACGCGTGCCTGTCACCCCCCCCCCCACCCCCGTTAATGATCAACAAGGCTTGTCACAAACTCTAATTGCTTCGCCTTAAACGGTATCGTAAACCAATCAGAGGGTAATTGGGCGAGAGCACGTTGTATACATATGGTGGCGAGCAAATAATTCGCTCGAAACTGTTGACTCCGAAAATGTATCTCGCCAGGATCGTCTGCTGTGGGCGGCATCCACCCTGCTTGACTCACTTTGTTCGCGGTTTTGAATGTAACGCATTTTTTTTTATTGGTCAGGTTGTCTTAGAATTCGTCATCGTGTCGCCAACATCGTCGTCTGTCTCTTCCGTCGACTCATTCTCAATCCCTCCGCTCTTGATGATCTCCCCCCCACCCCCTCCACGCATCGGTCCACCTGCTTTTCTATCTTCCATTCCTCCTCCTGCTTCCTTCCACTTTTTAGCAGTTCTCATCTCGACCCTGACGCCTGCTGTATGTTTGGAGTTTGCGTCTCTCTCTCGCCTCCCCCCTCGTGGTCGCGTGGATTTTTCTCAGGTTCCTCCCAATAACCAGCTGGAACAATATTCTAACAGGACATGTCCAACTTTAGGGTGCCACCGTGGCGAGGTGTTAACTCTCTCGCCTGCTATGCATGAGTACCTGGGTTCGATCCCGACTCAGATGCCTGTTGGAGTTTTAGTTTTTACTTATTTACGTGACTTTACCGAAAGACTCAAGAATATGAATTCCAACAGTCACGAAAGCTTTAAGTCGTGATGTGCTAATGTTTATTTTGTCAAAAACTCTATTTAAAAATCCATACCGCATTTGCATTCACATTTACCCCACCCCTCTGTGTATACATCAATTTGTATTCACATCTCCTGTTAAATTACCGTTCTTATACTTTTCACTCGCATTGTGTTTGTTGTATTGTTTGTCGCTGTAATTTTCTGTCCCCGTCCATACTGGACATGAGTGAAAAAGAGCTTCATAGCTCATCGGATTCCTCCGGTCTCAATAAAGATTCTCATTATGATCAATGTATTGCGTCGCCATGAGTTGCCACTGGTCTGAGCCCGAATCGAACTGAGGTCGCTGGGTTTGTAGTCAGACACTTGTCTCTCACATCTCATTCTGCACGGCTCGACTTTGGAATTCCTTCCCGTCTTTGTCTCTTTCACCAAGTTCTTACAATAGCCTCGCTCAATGCGAGAAACCTGCTCAACTCATCACACCTCCGATTAGCACGCTCGGATACGTATGGTACGAAAGATTTCAACATACATGTAACATACATGAATGTTGACCGTACGTAGCCAACCGCGCTAATCCGAGGTGCGGGGGAAGGACAACAAACTAAACACAAGAAGCAGTTCTAAAGAGATTCGTTTTCAATATAGGTGATTTTAAAGTGTACAGCTGCAGTGGCTTCTTCGTCTAGGAAGGGAGAGCGTTCCAGACGGCTGCAGGAACGCGTCTGAAAGTTCGCGACGCGGTGACCACCGTCTTGGTTCGATGGCTCAGCCAAACGCCGCCGCTGTGACGATGACCGGGGGAGTGTCGCGTGATGATAGTGTATGCTCCTTGACGAGATCAGCGAGGTATTGTGCTTCGGTTCTGAGAAAAATGTTTTTTTGTGTTTAGTGTGTTGTCCTTACATACATAAATGTTGCAGCTCCAATCGTGCTGTTAGTGGCCTATGGCTAAGCCTTTTGTGATAACAACAAAAAAAACCCACGCACAACCCACTGCGACACCAGCTCCACCCACGTGATTCTCAATGAATTTGCGGACAACGTGAAACGATGTGGTCGAGCGATTGTCACTCCGGTGTCCCTTCCACGAGTGAGTGGGTGTTCGTTTTTTCTTTCTCCTGCGGGAAAACATTCCTCGTTCCACGCGGTGCTGGGACGGAGATGAGAATCGCCTGCGACGGCGATCGGCTTGCGCGCTGCGGGGGTTGTGACACGGATTAGTCAGTGTCCGTCACTCCTCGCCTGCCTCGTATCGCACACGCGTCGCGCTAATGAGTCGCCAATTACCGGCAATTACTGCCGAGCAATTGTTCGTGTAAAGAGCCCAGTAGCCCCGAGGAGGACTCGGTGCTCTGTGTGAGTGTGTGAGAGTGTGTGCGAGTGTGTGTGTGAGTTTAAGTGGGGAGCGGTAGTGTAGCGGTTAGCGCGCTGCGCTATGAACCTGGCGACCCGGGTTCGATTTCCGCTCACGGCCAACACCAGTGACGATTATCTGAACCGGTCCCGGGCCTCCCCTAGGTCGACTCAGCCTCAAATGAGTACCTGGTGCGGTGTGTAAACATCGCCACTAGGGAGACGAAGGCGGTCGGGCGTGGGGCTGGCCACCCACCCCCTCGTGTACCGTTCCGGCCTTCATAGGTGCTCGCTAACAGCACTTGCCCCTTCAGCCTGTTAAGGCTATATGGGGGATCTTTGTTTTTGATCTTTGTGAGTTTAACAGCAGAGATTTCACTCCGAATCAGTCATCGATTGCGTAACGCTGTGTGGAAGCTACCTGGTCTGTCGCTCCGCACTAAGCTTCAGGTCTTCTCGGCCACGGTCATTCCCTCCCTTTTCTACGCTTGCGAAACGTGGACCCCCCTAATGGAACATCTTCGCCGGTTAGAAACATTTAGGCTGGCCTGCCTACGACCCATCCTGGGTTTAACCAGGCTGGATTGTGTGAGGAGCTCACAAATCTTTGAACGATCTGGGCACGGTCCCATCGGTGAGCTCCTCCGGCAAGCAAGGCTGCGTTGGCTGGGTCATGTAGCCCGCATGCCCAGCCACTGCATGCGGAAACAGCTTTTGTTCTGCCGGATCGAGGGGGCTAAACGGGCGCGGCACGGGCTAGAGAAGAGATGGAGTGATGTGGTACAGGAGGACGTGGAGCTGGGTGGACTTTCCGATGACTGGTACCAGCGGTGTCAAGATCGGCCTCTGTGGAGGAGGCTCGTGAAGGACGCTACTGGGCAGTTGGAGGCAGTCGCCCTCCAACAACAACAGAGGGCGGAGGAGCGACGCTCACAACAACGAGCGGAGCGCCGTGTGGCTAAAGCACAGCAGGTTGGCACAGTAGGGGGCACAGGTGGTGCATCAGCTAGTCATCTCAGTCAGTCGACCCGTGGCATCTGGGTCTGCCCCGTGACCTCCTGCCAGCGGGCGTTCGACACTTCACGTCGCTCATATTCTTAGCTCTTTCATAAAAAGTCACACCTGATGACGACCGTTTGTGTTATGGTCGAAACGTCGTGATAATTTTTATTGTTATATATATTATTATTTTATTGTTTCCCTTCAACGTGACTTTACCGAAAGAGCTAAGAATATGAATTACTGCAGTCATGAAAGCTTTAAATCAAAATTTCACGTGGCCTCAAGGTGCACATGGCCTGGCACAAGCGTCGTGGTGACGTCACCGCCACTAAGTGGTGAATGGCGGTTGTTGTTGTTGAGTGTGTGAGAGTGTGTGTGTGTGTACGAGTGTGAGAGTGTGTGTGAGTGTGTGTGTTAGACAGTTCGGTGTACGCCACTTGCCTGGACGCTCACAACGCGACGACATTCATTTTAAAAACACGTTTTACTGAAATGTACCGTACTAGTAATGGAAGAACTCCACGACTCCAGGAAGTGGCCCCGAAGCTTGCCGAAGCCAACGTGAGTTGAGCGTAGACAATTATACCCAAGACGAAACATAACATATAAAAAATAATGTTTTCAAATGTTTTCTTTTTTATGATAACAACGACGACAACAACGACGACAGACAGTGAGTTAAATAAAAGTGTGTAAAAAAACTACGGCCTTGTCTCGCAACTCCAGAAAGGGCATCTCGCACCCCCAGGAATTGCGTGCACCCCAGGTTACGAACCACTGCTGTAGAGTTTACATATATACTGCACATCTCTCTCTCTCTCTGCCATGGGGTTTGTTTGACCATACTTCACCGTTATGGTTAATTTGGGTTGGTGGAGGGAGCGAGAACCCACAACATAAAATGGGAAAGACTTTCATCCAGCAGTGGATTGACAAAGTGCTGTCATTCACTTATCGTACAACTCTGTCCATCACGGTAATGTGGTTCGGTCGGAATGGGTCCTTTTGGGAGGAATTAAATGAGGCCACCTGGCCAATATCTCCCATCTCGTCATAGCCCTGACACCTAAGCCTCGGTGCAGTTGCACCGCCTGCACACTCGATAGCTACTACACCACCGCTCTGCGCCATGTTAATCATCCAGGGTCGCCACATTGCCCACAGGGCCACGAACCCAGACGCAGTTCTCAGTCAGGCCTTAGGTCTATCCGAAGGGCGCAGTCTACCGCAATAGAAGTTCAACACAACGCCGGCAGCAGACCTCGCTGCACATCAATTCCTGCTGCCAACTCTAGGACTGTCCGGGTCCACCGCAGGCGGATGGCAACCCACGCGTCACCTCGCACCCCAAATCCTCCTCCACACCACGGCCGAGTCAGCGTCTCCTGGCCGTCAAATTCGCCGAGCTCTGACGCAGAGGCGCGGCCGGCTACGTCTCTGGCGAACGTTGTGGGAATGTCGTCGTCGTGGTCCGAAACCGGCCCGACCCGCACGGGGCCCATCCCAGCGACACCTTCTTCCCTCGCGGCATGCAGTAGGGGTGGGGGGGTGGGCACCACCTGCACGGCGCACCTGCGTGCATGCGCGCGCCACATCGCCCTAGGGCGCACCGCGACGAGGCCGGCACTTGGACATTTTGCCGAGCGGCGACGTCTCGGCTGACGTGCGCCCGGCGAAAATAGATTCTGCGGCGCCCCGCTCATCAATCATCGTTGGCACCGAGTTACAGAAGTTCGCGCCTCCACCTTCTCCTCCCACGGGCGTGTGTGTGGAGATGGGCGCTGGGGGGATGCCGTGTGAATCGCGAGATTTTTCGTGCCTCCGGGTACGAGTGGTATTCAGGGTTTCGGGGGAGGGGGGGGTTGCGGGGGGCTGAGTGAGAAGCAGCGATGGGCCCTTTGAACCGAGTCGCCGTGGCCCAGG
Source organism: Petromyzon marinus (assembly GCF_048934315.1). NCBI lineage: Eukaryota > Metazoa > Chordata > Hyperoartia > Petromyzontiformes > Petromyzontidae > Petromyzon > Petromyzon marinus. The sequence continues at coordinate 566,605 of NC_133707.1, forward strand.
GCGTACATCAGCTGGCCCTTGCAGCTCTGTGTCTGCGGCCCCTGCCCCGCCCGCCTCTCTCCCGTATCGCCTCTCGCGTGCTCCCTTCTCTCAAAATCACAGCTGTGGCGGGAGGTCGCCTCTTCTCCTATGCAGCGTCCCCCGCGGTTCGGAGCTCTCACACCGCCCGACCCCCCCTTCACCCACCCAGCCGTTCGTGGACGTGGGTTTTACCTGCCTCTGTTCAAGTTCAGGCTTATCTGCCTACAACTGACTTGACTGACTCTCTTGTCTGTTAAACACACACAGATATATACACACACAGTGTAAATATACACACCACACTTACATTGACTTGACCTGCAAACGAGGCAACGTCGCATGCGTCTCAAGGGGGCCTTTAAAAATGATCCTCCTGGTGAAGCGAGAGGCAGCCGACCCCGGAGTGAGACGGCGGACGCGCGCCCCACCGCGTCTCGCGCGTGGCGCCGTGGCGGTCGACCCGACGCTCGAGGTCCCAGTTCATCGCCCGATGAAGGTCAACGCAGTTTGAGCGAAACGTCGTCTGTACGTCGAATTCGTCCTCGAAAGCCACCGATTGGCTCAGGGGGGGAGGGTCGGCAAAGCTGCGGCTCCGAGGTCGCATGGAGCTCTTCTTTGAAGGACGCTTCGTGACGTTGTGTATGAAGGGACCAGCACCGTCTCGTATTCCCTACGGTGCATTGGCGGCTCTTGAAATGAGTTTATATATATACCGATTTCGACAAAAATGGATCTTCTTGTTGTTTTTGGTTGCCCGGCCCTGGATTAGCTGGATCTATATTGGCCCGGATTGTATCCGTACAGAGGCAAACATAAATTACATCCTTTGTAAACGTGACAATCTTGTCGGGTGGTGGAGGGTTGGTGACAATCATTTGAGCATAAAACAACCACCACGTGGACTAACCCAAAAACAAATATGGACTCTGGTATTGGCAAACTATGCTTTAGGTATCGAGATGCAGTTGTATTTTGACAGTTTAACAAGTAGTAAGCTTTCGCGACCAATATTATCCAAAACAGAGGTGTTGGGGTAGATCGCGTAAATATGAATGCGTCCTTAAACCCGCCACCACCCGACACATCCAATTAGTAAGGGGCTTGTCACGAAAACAGAACGTGCCAATTCATTACTAGTACAGCACACCGGTGTGCTGGAGAGTAAACCCACATTTGCAATTCGAGTACGACGTTTCGCCAGTAATTAGAACTAGCTTCATCAGGCGCCAGCCAGATTTGTGGAGAAATCCGCCTGTTTCGGTCTTAAATGTATTTTGACGCTATGTAAATTCAAATATGACCGTATTAATACAATATTGTGCTCATTGTATTGACGGTCAGGGCCCTGTGAGTCACGTATCTTCTGCACGAGAATCGGGTCTGAGAGGAGGACACGGAGTTTAATATGATCCTCCCGAGGGTAGTGTCGCGACACCGTTGATGATTGAGTGACAAAAACCGGTCGACGCCTTCGCCACGCTAAGAGACCAATAATATAAATAGACGGGGTGCTTCAAAAACATGTGAACACTTCAGAGAATTTGCAACAACACAAGAAATGTGCTGCCTCCGGGCTCTGGAGACCACCTGGAGAAGATTCCAGGCTACGTGTTGACAATGATGGCGAACAAGTTGAGACTCTGACTTTTTAACCTATTCACATTACATTTGTTATCATGTTACAGTGTATTATCCGTTCTTTTCCATTAAGCACAATAGTTCCATGTAAGTGTTAACATCATTTTGAAGCAACCTGTGCAGCGGAGATTTTCAAGACGAAGACACTTTAGAATATCCCAAATGCGGAGGTTTAGGTGTTGTGCAACGGCCAGAGCAGTTTGTATGTAAGAGGTGCAACTTATTTGGTGTTCATGTGGCGTTGATTTCCTCGTGCTCATTTGATCAGGATCGAGACTGAAAGAAAAAGTGAAACCAGCTCAAGAAAGAGCACATTTGCATTGTGTTTGGGCACGTCGTCGCTCATGATCTGAATAGCAGGTGATGATGATGAGATGGTATGTGCGTATGTTGAACTTCTTTCGCACCTTAAGCAGCCAATTGTGCTAATCGGAGGTGTGTGGGAAGGACAACAAATTAAACACAAACAGCAGTTCTAAAGAAATTAGTTTTTAATCGAGATTTAAAATTGCATATCTCCAGTGGCTTCCTAATATCAGAAGGAAGAGCGTTCCAGACGGCCGCAGGAGCGCGTCTGAAAAGCCAGCGATGCAGTGACCGTCTTTGTGGCTGTCCAGTTCGCGTGATTGTTTGTGCTCCTGGAGGAGATCAGCAAGGTATCGTGGTTCATTTGTGGCAAGCACTTTGTATTGTTGATACGGTGTTTATTTGAGCAGCGATTTGTATGACATTTGCGCATTCAATGTGCGCTCTGCGTGGCGCTACACCGGTAAAATATTAATGGTTCGGGTATCGAATTTGTTTGGGATCATTAAAAATAATGTAAATCGCAGGCAGAATATAAATATTGCTTTTCTGGCATTAAATATAGATGTGACGAATGTATCAAATCGATGTCTTGTTATTAATTATAAATTTAAAAAGTGGACCGAAGCAGAGGTGTTTCGGTTCACGGCTTTGTGGCAACTCATCTTAGGAACCGGTCCAGTTTAATGTCCAAGTGGGACCTTATTTGGGAAGTTAAAATATCTCTGACTTGGCAAAGCTTTGCTGGATAAATACATTTTAGAAAGAAAAAAAAACTATACAAACGGTCCCCTGTGTATCTCATAAAGTCGGCGTGTAATGGCTCACATTCCGTCCAGCCCTCCGTGATTTGATGCTTGGCTATGATTTGGTGGGGGGGGGGGGGGTCAAGATTCGAATAAAGCATTCGATCTGTTCTCGTCTAGTGTTTACCCGCTCATTTGTATCGTCATTTAAATCCGCCAGCCTCGTTTGTTCTGTCCCAGCTGCTCCATCAGCCTGAAAGCTAACATTTGCGTTTCACTATCATAAATCGTAAATCAACGAAGCTGACACAGTACGATTGAATGCACGTGTTGTGAGCACGATAATTGATTTAGTTGGTTCATTCATTTACACGATCACTCGCTTGAAATTATCTCGCCCACATGGCACAATCACACAATCGCACTTTCTTAAACGATTCAGGACAGACACTACATTGATTGACTATTCGAGGAATAGAGAGGGGAACACGTGGAGTGGAGAACGTACACACACGCTAGAGGCATCATGGTAAAGTACGCGTGGCATTGGCCAGGACACGGCACTCGGTGGGCAGTGGTTGACACCAACAGCGGAGTGGCAGATGGAGTGATGCGACGAATTGCTGTGACTGCCCGAGGTGGATGATAACATTGCACAACTATGGAACTTGATGGTGGCTTGGCGGAGGGCTTCTGTCGAGCAGTGGATTGAACATGGCTGATGATGATGACGTTCGATGATGAGTTATAGAGAAGCACGATAAACGAAAGGGAGACAAGAGAAGCACATGAATACCATGCGACGATATCTGCATCGCAGAATTAATTAACTCCTTCATTCCGTATTGCCGAAGGCGAATTGCCCAAACTGGGGTGCTATGAATAACACGGCCGTGTGCGCGCGTGCGTGTGTGTACGTGGGTGCGCGTGCGTGTGTGTATATGGGTACGTGTGTGTACGTGGGCGCGCGTGCGTGTGTGTACGTGGGCGTGCGTGTGTGTACGTGGGTGCGCGTGCGTGTGTGTATATGGGTGCGTGTGTGTACGTGGGCGCGCGTGTGTGTACGTGGGTCCGCGTGCGTGTGTGTACGTGGGCGTGCGTGCGCGTGTGTATATGGGTGCGTGTGCGTACGTGGGTCCGCGTGCGTGTGTGTACGTGGGTCTGTGTGCGTGTGTACGTGGGCGTGCGTGCGTGTGTGTACGTGGGTGCGCGTGCGTCTGTGTACGTGGGTGCGTGTGTGTACGTGGGTGTATGTGTGTACGTGGACGCGCATGCGTGTGTGTACGTGGGCGCTCGCTCGCTGATGGGACTTGCCCCAACAGTCTGTTAAGGCCATACGGGGGATCATTGTCTTCGTGCGCGCGTGTGCGTATGTGTGTACGTGCATGTGCGTGTGTGCGCGCGCGCCGGATGTCAACGTAAAAGTTGTGTTTTTCAGGAATGCGATCAAATGTTCCCTTTGTGTGTGTGTGGGTGGCGGTGACTAACGAGCAATAACAACTTTGGTGAACACCTTCAACGGATGAGTCAGACCGCCGCACGCTGCTGCCGTTTTATAAACACAGCCCCGTTCCTCTTCAAAGGGGCTCCGCCTTTCTGTGCATTGCTTCGGCCCTAGAGGATGGCTCTTCTATGCACGCGACGCCTTCACACGTGCACCCGATTTTTGCTTTGTTTTTGCTTCTAAAACACAACGATTTGTTGTTGTTGCTGTTGTATTTCACCAGGTGAAGCCCGCTGAGCCGATTAGCTCAGAGGCGACCTGGCCACGTGTGATTGATCAACGAAGTCACGTGGGGAATTGATAGCGCCTAAATAACCTAGGCGGTATTATTTTCCAAATGTGGAGGAAAAACCCGGAGGACGCGGGCGGCGAGACGCGCAAACTCCAAATATACCGGCCCGGGTTGGGATCGAACCCGCGACTCCTGTGTACTCGATTCTCTTCTTTCCCCTCCACAAGTCCTTACAACTTTTGCTCGATTCAAGAAACGTGTTTAGGCTCTTCTATATTACGCCTTAGAAAGTGCCGTTTCTTGCTGGCCGCTCGACGTTTCGGGTCCGTCGGCTCAGTAGCCGTGGGATCAAACACGCAGCACGCTCTGTGCGTACACCACGCACACGATGCGTTGTGGAGTTTGCGCAGCGGTTGGCACGCGATTTCGGGTTGACTCCCAGCGGCAGCCAACGTCAGTGGCATCTTAAACAGACGGCAGGCAGCGCCCTTCACCAACCCTGCACTGACTTGGTGAAGTATGGTCAAACAAATCCCCATTAGTCGACGGGAGCGTGGGGAGGCCCGCCCATCTCAAGGGCTGCCATGCATCCTCAGACTCACAGTCTGCAGCTATGCTGGAGGACGTTACAACAACAAACAATACAACAAACAATACAACAACACGATAGTGGTGCACAGTGCGAGAAAGGTAAACAAATCACCCAAACACACACAAATACAACACTAAGCCATCCCTATCCTACCAGGCAAAGTCCGCTGAGATATTAACTTATTTTGCAGAAGCAAGCTGGCCACAAATGATCGCTCAACAAAGTGGCTCCATCGTTTGGACGTTCAAGACCGCACAGCAAGTCGGCTGCTGACAGCACTACGGACTGTGGACACTTCTCCCCCCCACAAAGGGGAGGGGAGGGTGTTTTTAACCCCCCCCCGTACTCTTCATATTTCATCCCCAATGCTAAAACACCACAGCGAGGAACCGAGCAAACTTCTCCAAGAAAGAACGACTCGATGCAGAGTCAGACCTTTGGTAAACAAAAGCAGATAATCATTGTTATTATTCTTTAGTTTGCCCGAGGAGACACGATGGCATTTTTATTATAGAGCAAAGAAAGAGAGGAGAAGAAGAAAAATGTGAAAAATAAGAAAAGGTTTAACCCTTTCTGGCAATAAAACAAGAGGTGATTTAAAGCTTTCGTGACTGCAGGGATTCATATTCTTGGTTCTTTCGGTAAAGTCACCACGTAGAAGGGTGTTAAGATGTTCAAACACCAAATAGAAACATTTTGGAAGGAATCAAGTCTGCATTGTGGTGATCATGCAAACAAACATGCTCTGATTATAATCAGCCTTCTGCAGGGCCTCGTCTCACCGCAGAGGGCGACACGGTCCTTCTTCCCCGAGAAGGACGAACGTCGCCATGGACCATCCCAGCCATGGGGCTGCCCCTGTGGAGTGAAACAACTGGGGCCCTGCACTTCGCTGACACGTGACACACGCGAGGGTAGAACCGTTGTTGTTGTTGTTGTCGTTGTTGTTGTCGTTGTTGTTGTCGTTGTTGTTGTTGTCGTTGTTGTCGTTGTTGTTGTCGTCGTTGTTGTCGTTGTTGTTGTTGTTGTTGTCGTTGTTGTTGTCGTTGTTGTCGTTGTTGTTGTCGTTGTCGTTGTTGTTGTCGTTGGTGTTGTCGTTGTCGTTGTTGTCGTTGTTGTTGTTGTCGTTGTTGTCGTTGTTGTTGTTGTCGTTGTTGTTGTTGTCGTTGTTGTTGTCGTTGTTGTTGTCGTTGTTGTCGTTGTTGCCGCCGATTGCGTACAACCGAAAAGGCGCCGGTTAAAACCTGGATAAGTTGCTCGATGTCGTGACACAGATCGTACCAAGTTGTCAAAACAAGCCACCGTACAAATGTTTCGTGACCCAAGTTTGGTTTTCTTTTCCTACAATGGACCCGGCGTGACACCGACTGAACCGATGCAGAGATCCTAAACACAGACCTGGAATCACTCTAATCAAGCACCTAATCAAGTTAGACCTGTAATCGTTTAATCAGACGCACTTACCAAGTACGGTATTGCAGAGTTTACACGAGGTGTTGTATAGACTGGGGGTCTGCAGCATGCGGCTCTTTAAGGACCGCTTCGTGACCTTATTCAAGACCACCGCCTCGTATTCACCACAGTGCATTGGCGGCTCTTGACACGTTGATTTTTTAGTTTTTACTAAATTCGAATAAAAGGCTCTCCTTGTTATTATAGTTGCCGACCACTGGGTCTAGACAATTCGCCAAGTATCACACGCGGAGAAACGGAACGTGATCCTTGATGCAAACTTGGAATCGCTCCTAAATGTGCATGATGCCCTCTTCCCAAAAAAGTCGCCAGCTGTGTCGATGGTCACTGTGTGTGAGGAAATATTTGACTCGATAAAAATGTTTTATGAAAACACATAGTAACAATGAAACTATAAACTAAACTATTTTATCTTCTTGGTTCTTTCGGTAAAGTCACGTAGAAGGGAAATAATAAAAGTGAAACATAATAAAAAAATAAAAATAAAGCATTTTTTATATAATAATAAAATAAAAATAAAGCATTTTTTATTATTGTTATTATTACCCTTCTACGTGACTTTACCGAAAAAAATAAGATGAATCCCTGCAGTCACGAAAGCTTTAAATCGAAATTTAAACTATTTTAGTTTACCAGGTAAGGCCCACTGAGCTATTAGCTTCTTTTTGAGAAGCGACCTGGCCACAAATGATAGCTCAACGAAGTGGCTTATCACGTGGAAATGTAAAGCAGTGAAATACTCTTAACGCATGTTGATTTTTAATGTGGAGGGAGAAACCGCAGGACCCGGAAAAAAATCCACGCGACCACGGGAAGAGAGAGACACGCAAACTGCAAATATACAGCAGCAGGCGTCAGGGTCGGAATGGAACCCACGACCTCCTGCATACAAGGCGAGGTAGTTAACATCTCGCCACCGCGGCGTACCAATGAATACAGAAGGGCTTCGATCTCGCGACAGAATGGCCAGGCGAGCTGCACTGAGCGAGGTAAGGTATGCGGTTGGCAAACTCTCCAAATAAAACAAAGCGTTCGTATTCTTGGTTCTTTCGGTAAAGTCACGTAGAAGGGAAATAATAAAATAATAAAACAATAAAATATTTTTTATTATTTTATTGCTTCCCTTCTACGTGACTTTACCGAAAGAACCAAGAATATGAATCCCTGCAGTCACGAAAGCTTTAAATCAAATTTAAAGCGTTCGTACTTGAGTGACTGCGTCTGTGCACACAGTAGCGGAGTTTATGAGACAGCACAGGTTTCAGCAATTAGGGGTGGAACATTCCGCGCCGGACAGGGCGATTTAGTAACGTAAGATGTGCTTGCAGCCATTCCTGCCCGCGATACTCTTACCCACATACGCTCAATGCTAATTGCTGTAAAAAAAATTGTGATAATAATCCCATGTGTTTACGATTTTACGAAAGTACTTCCCAGCATGCCGCTTCCAATGCACGTCATCTCATTGTCACGCAGATGTGGTTCACGCGTGGTCGTGGAAAGGAAATTGCGTCAAGGTGGTAAACATAAACTCTTTGTTGGAGTCTTGACATTGTTATTGTTTTGTCACTGTTACCGGGTTGTTCAATTGGCGTCTGCACTAAATCACTCAGATTGCACCGCCCGACCTCGTCACTTCTCAGAAGCCAAGCGGGGTTGGGGCTGGACAGTGCTTGGTTTTGGTTGCCACCGTGCACAAGAGGTTACCGCAAGGGTCTTGCCACGTAGCGAACAGCAGTGGGCAGTGTAGCGAAAGATCAACTGTGTGCTCCAGTTCTGTGATTCAAAATCGATGGTTCCGGCCTTCACCTTGCCCAGTGTGGTGAATAAGTCCCGGCTCCAACTCCTCTTGGATGGGATGCGGGGAGGCGTGGGGGTGGGGTAGGGGAGGCAGTGGAGCTATTGTGTGTTGGGGGCACCATAGCAGTGATATGCCGCTGAGAAGAGTGGACTTGGGTGGGCTAAGGGGATATTTGGTGATGTAAGGCCCAGCCCAGAGCACCTAAACTATTAACGATTTTTATTTTACCAAGCAAGGCCCACTGAGCCATAGAGCTCTTTTTCAGAAGCGACCTGGCCACAAATGGTAGCACAACGGAGTGGCGTCTCGCGTAGACAATTTTATAGCAGCCAAGCACTCAAATCGCGTGCTTCTACACGTGGAGGGGAAACCCTGAGAAAAATCCACGCGGCCACGGGGAGAACGTGCAAACTCCAAATATACGGGGGTCAGGGTTGGGATTGAACCCACGACTTTCTGCATACCAGGCAAGGTAGTTAACATCTCGCCAACCGTGGCACCCTTAACTTCACCACAGCACCGGCCCTGTGGGTGAAGTGTGGTCAAATAACAACTCGTGACACATTTAGGAGTCGAGAGGTCCTCGTCCAGCAGTGGATGGATGGACAAAAACGTTCTATACATGGCACGAGTTACACTCCTATTGTTATAAATCACATGGTGCACTACTTTGTTCAGTTACTACGATTATATTATTGTGTAAAATGGCGGTAGTATGTTCCGGAGCAAAATGCTCACGTCGAGGTCTGCTGCTGGCCACGGTTAGAGGGCTTCAGGAGAGAGTTCGTGTAGTTTTGCTGCGCTTCCTTTAAAGGAGCGCAGACTACAGTGGTTTACTGTATGATTCACAATTTGTGTTGCATTACCACAATTGTACTGTGAATTTGTCTTTAAACTTTCATTTATGAATTACAGGCACGGTACTATAATGACCGCGTGGCTAAACAAGGCCCCAAAAGGACTGCCACCTCTGAGGTGCAACAAAAAAACGGGACATATCATGGGAGAATAAATAACATCTCACAATACGAGAATAAGGTGGTAACTGCATGTAAATGCATCGTATTGAGTGGTGTGTTATTGTATGGCTATGCAACCGACAAAATCCAGGACTTAATATCCCGCAAAGAATTACAAATGTCCCAGGACAGCAGCTACATCAACTAGAGAACGGTCCGGGGAAATCCAGGGCAGGTGGGAACGCTCGGCTCCAATCCAGCTGCGGAATTTGATCTCGGTTGTAATAATAATAATAATGGATTATCGGGATTATAAGCAAACATTTCGTGGTGTGTCTTGTAATCGCTCACAACCAAAACCATTATTTGAACCGGTTATGGGCCTCCCTTAGGTCGACCCGGCCTTAAATGAGCACCTGGTGCAATGTGTTGTCACCGCCCACTGGGGAGACGAAAACGGCCGGGCGTGGTGCTTGCTAACAGCATCCCCCTACCCCCAAGGGTGTGTTCATGCTCAAGCAGGGGGTCTTTGTGTGATGTCATTTGTTTAGTTTTATTAAACCCGCTGGCGAGGTGTGTGCTGTGCGTCTTACTTTCCAGAGCGTCTTATAATCCAAAGAACTAGGATGCAGTCGTTTGAAGGGAAATAAATGACATTCCTGGGAAAAGCATGGACAGGTGGCAACTCGAGGCTTCCAATCCGGTTAAGCGGCTCCGTCCGTCATGGGTTGTTTTGGTTTGTTTTATAATAACCCTTGCGGTGTGGCCCAAGGCCTCTTCTGGAGGCATTTTCTTCCTCTCGACAGCGAAGGGCTCTTCATTACGTGAGAATTAGCCGCGCGCGCTAGGAGGCGGGCGTGCTTGGGGGTGGGGGCTTTGGCAGGAGTCTGCGCGGGTCGCTTTGACGCGTCAGGACGGCCCTCCCCGTCGGTCGTCATCCACGGGAGAGAGAGGGCGAGGGAGAGAGCGAGAGAGAGCGAGAGAGAGGGAAGGGGTAAGGAGAGCAGAGCGAGAAATCTTTTGTTAAATCTTTCATTTAAAAAGTGTGGGGGGGGGGGGGGGGGGGTGGTTACATAAAGCAAGGCATTAAAAAAACGAAATGATGAACGAAGAAAAGTGCCGACTACACCGAGCATCTTCAAGTTTCCTCTGATCGTAAAAATCAAAGAGAGAGAGGGAGAGAGACTTTTGACTTTTAAATAACTGTTATTGCCGCCAGCAGCAACAGCACTGGAGGCGATTCCGATATGAAATACACAAAGTCACCAGCAACACAAATACACAAAGTCACCAGCAAACAAATAAAATAATCGCTATAAATCCACGCACTGTGGCGCTAAATGCACCACGCACAACTCAAAAGAAAAGTCACGTGGTGGTGGTCATCGCGCACGCCACGTTGATGATCGAGCGCTTCAGAAGGTGAACATGAGGGTGCCGTCCACGCTGGTACAGAGAGGGGCTTGTTCGGCTCCCCAGTGTTCGAAGAAGACGCGCTGTACATCACCGACACGTGTGTGTGGTATGCGTGCTCCAGCCGGAGCCGCGCCTTAAGCAGGCCCCTGAACACTGGAAGCACGGAGCAGCCGTCAGTGTCACCTTCCAGCATCTATTTCCTCGTTCTGTACACCGTCATCTTCGTCTGAGCACAGGCGAAGTTGGCGAGGTCATGGCGCTTGTTAGCCAGGTAAGGCACCACCCTATATACGAAGCTGCTGTTGTAGAAGGGCGCCCCCAGTTTCCTGATGATGTCCCCCAATAGGCGGAACATTGGTTTGAGCCGCTGGCAGTGCAAGTATTGGTGGGTCACATCCTCCCTGGCACCGCAGGAAATGCACAAATCTGTTACCCCAGGGGAGATTCGGCTGAGCCACACGGCCGATGGCAACGTGCAGTGTGCCAATCTCCACTGGAGTTCACCACAGCGTTTGGCTACGGGAGACTTGTACATTTGTTTCCACTGGGGGGCAGCCGCAATGAGGGGAGAGAAATTGTCTCTCCATTTTGTGTCCGGTAGGTCGGCCAGGTCCCGGGAATGCAGCGCTTTGACAGAGCACGTGTAGAGCGCTGTGTTCAGCGCGTTCTTCAGAGGCACGTTCCTGCAGCCTCGGAGCTTCAGTAGCTTGCCGGAGTCGCTGTGGCCAGGGGGGTGCACGCAGGAGAAGCACAACTCCGGGAAGGAGGAGAAGGGGGGGGGGCGCCACCGTCCCCCGGCGCCTCCAGCTTCAGGCCCAGCTGCTTCATGGCGCAGAGCGACGTCCCGTAGCAGCTTCTCCACGGCGAGCATGGAGCGGAGTCCCGCGGTGCTGGCGATCTCAGCTGCGATCTTCCACTTGCGCTGGTGGGCCTGCACGAGGTAGAAAACTGTCTGCAGCCCTGCTGATGTGAGGCATAGAGCCAGGGTCATCTCTCCTCTGATCCCCTGGAAGAGGCCGTTGCAGAACAAGGGCTCGTTCAGGAACTGTGCGAGGTCGTAGGGTGCGCGCGTTCTGCTCCACTCGAAGCTCCGCCACGCGTCCAAGAGACTCTGGTGATAACCTGGCAGCCTCGTGTAGTCGACCAGGCTCGGGTCCATCAGGAAGAGCTCCTTTCCGTACGCCAGGCACCCCCCTGCATTCCTCAGCAGGGCGAGGGCCGGCGACTTCCAGGGTAGCTTCTCCCGGTTGTACAGCAGCCGCCTGACTGCCATGAGCCTGAAACTCATGACCCTGGCGGTGACGTCTTCCAGACCCTGGCCACCCTCGCCCACCGGCAGGCAGAGAACGCCCGGCTTAAGCCAGTGTTTCCCATGCCAGACGAAGTGCGCGAGTGAGTGGTTGTCTCTGGTGAGTAGCCAAGCAGGAGGCTGGAGGGCCTTGGTCTTGTGCCACAGCACGGATACTGCCAGGGTGTTAGCGACAAGCACTCGACCCCTGACGGATATCTGTGGAGTGAGGCGTGCCCATGTCAGTAATTTAGCCTCGATTGTGTCGGCCAGCTCGGTCCAGTTGTTCAGAGTGACGTCACGTGGTTTCCCCAGGTAAACGCCCAGGTACTTGACTCCGTCGTCCTGCCAACTGACTCCTCCTGGGAGGAGCACAGAGCGAACGCCGCCTCGCGACCCCAAACACAGGGCCTCGCACTTGGCCCAGTTGACCCTGGCGGAGGAGGCCCTCTCATACACTGCAACCGCCTGGCAGAGCGCGGAGACGTCATGCGCGTCGTTGAGCACGACGCACATGTCGTCTGCGTAAGCCGAGAGCTTGACGACCGTGCTCTCAGGTCCCGGGACCTTGAGGAGAGCGAGGAACTCTCCGACATGCGGCCGCGCAGAGCGGGCGACGCACGGGCGCTTTGGCGTCGCGTGCCCGCCTTTGTGGGTTCGTCGCCCCCCCCCCCCAAAACCCTCACCGGAGCAGCGAGTGAAGCTCGCGAAAGAAAGAAAAGGGAGAATGAGAACCTCAATCGTGCTCCCGGCAAACAAACCGCTCCCCTTGTGTTGCGCGCGCCAAAATAAAGATGAATTTGTTCTTCGGAGATGTGTGGGCCGCTCGCATGGCGTTGCCCTCTCGTGTTCCCTCGTGAATGGCGCATTTCGCGGATAATGATGTTGGCCTACGAAAACCTTTTTTAAATGAATGACCTTAAATAAATACGTAAATAAGCTATTAAATGCATGTACATATCATGAATTAAAAAAATTGGTTATAATAAACATAGAGTAAGAAAAATATAATAATAATTGAACTTATCTTAAATTATGATGCTGCTGCACATCATAACATTATCACATCACTTTATCTTATCACCTGATCTCATTACTTTATCTCATAACTTTATATCATTCATATCGCTCTCATCACATTATCTCAATACTTTCTCTCTCTGTGCAGTAGTCGTGCATAGTTCCAGATGCGATTCGCGGATAGCCAACATCTCAGATAGCAAGTTCGTGAATAACAAGGGAATATTGTATTATTTTATTAGTTCGTCCGCCTATTGGCCTTCCAGACCAATATTATCCAGCAGTATTTGTTTAAAGCAACGCGAACTCACCGCCCTTCAGGGTCTCATCAGCAGCATCAGGCAGCATCAGCCTCTGCTGATGAATAATTTGACCCCCCCCCCCCCCCCATACATTTGGCCAGCTGGCTAAATCATCAAGTTACATTTTCCACTCAGGAGAAATAAGAATAAATTCTGGTCTTACGATTTTAACACGAAACGCTACCTGCCTAGCGGAATGTTTGTGATGGGGAAAAGCGTTTGTGTTTAACGTCTCTCCCGGCCCCCACTCCCTCCTCCCCTTCCCGCCCCGCTCTTCCGTCTTTCTCCATTCGTTGTCCGCGCAAAGGACAGCTGAACCCATGCTTAATTTAGTGTAAAGGCCTGTCACGTTGATAGATGGCCCCCGGGTTAGTAAGGTAGCAATCTGCGCAGATTAATAACGGCAAACTGACTGACAACGCTGGCGGCGCCCGTGATGAATCGGAACGAGGCACGACCCCCACCCCTCGGTCGTGCTTTCATCTCACAGTCACGGGGACGGGGACGCTTCTTCCGCTCCTACCCGCTCCCTGGCCGATCCCTGTCGTTTTACCACCTCGCCCCCTTCGTCCAAATTCATCTCGGGCCAATTCGCGTGAAAGTCGCGCGCGCGGAGCACCTCGGCGTCCTGATCGTCGACTTGCGCGCGCGATTCAGGACGACAGATTTGTTGTTGTTGTTGTTGTTGTTGTTGTTTTTGTTGTTTTTGTAAACGGCGCGTTCAATCAGCGCGACGTGTTACCCCCCCCCCCCCCCAGCCCTCTCATGATGTACAGATCAAGGAACGTAAACAAAAGCTTAAAAAGTATGCGAAGCACCATAGCTACACGTGTTTTTGCAACACGTTTCAATCGGGCAACATTTGCAGTGCTTCCTGATAGATTTTTTTGCGTGGATCATATCTGACCCACAAAATTTGTGACCCCACAAATTCTGACCCGAAATCGATCATCAGAATATTGGTCGGGAACAGGCTCTGTGCTAAATAGAACACACTGCTCTGGCTGTGTGCATCGCATTGACTGCTAAGAAGAGAAAAGTTGCCTCGGACAGAACGCGGTGGTTGAGACTAACGATGGATCGGCAGCCCAGGGAGGGAGAGGTGTGGGGGGGGGGGGCACGCACCCGGAATAAAGGACAACCACCGTGGAGACGGAGCAGTGAAATTGGTTCGTACGGAGCTGCTAGACCCGCGGCTCGGAGCCGCATGCAGCTCTTTACGGACTGCTTCGTGACGTGATGTATGTGTGTGTGTCTGTGTGTGTCTGAGTGTGTGTTGTGTGTGTTGTGTGTGTGTGTCTGTGTGTGTGGCTCCTCCAGAAACAATAAAAAGCCACTACATGTGGCCAGTGGAATGTTCGAACGTTCACGGCGGAGGAGAGGCTGCCACTGATCTGTGGGGAGCTGGACCGGTACCACCTGGATCTCTGTGGCATTCAGGAGGTCCGGTGGACCGGTTCTGGCTCCTGCCACCATGAGGGGTGGCCAGTGCTCTACTCGGGGCAGGAGACTGCCAAACAACAGGGTGTGGCTCTTCTTCTAAACAAAAGAATGAAGGGGATGTGGGAGCGTGGCGGTGAGGTGTGGGAAGCTGTAAGCCCCAGGCTACTTTGGGCTCGCCTTCCCATCAACCGGAGGCGAGGAGTGGTGGTCGTGGTTACTTATGTCCCCACCGAAGACGAACATCCGTGGAGGGATGGAGGCAAAGCCGATGAGTCAGATGCCTTCTATGACCTCCTGTCACAGGTGCTGGCTAAAGTGGCCCCTCGGGATAGAGTGATCTTGTTGGGTGACTTCAATGCCCGAGTTGGTCATGATGCCGGAACCTGGTTTAGAGTGATTGAAAGGCATGGGCCAGATCAGCTCAATAACAACGGTAGGAGGCTGCTAGATTTTTGTGCAGCCCATGGGCTTGTAATTACCAACACACTGTTCCAGCATCGGCGCATCCACACAACATCATGGATGCATGCCGGGTCCAAGCAAGAACATCTGCTGGACAACATAGTGACGGACCAGCGGATGCGAGCCCATGTCTTTGACAACAGGACCTACCGTGGAGCTGATCTGCCCTCTGACCATCTACTTGTAATCTGTAAGATGCGCCTTCCATTCTTCCACTCCGGTGGTGGATGTACACCCAGGACCCCATTTCAACCTAAGGTGCCCTGGTCTCAGCGAGCTGATGGAAGTTGCAAGTGAGAATTTCATCATCGCTTGCGGCTGGGGTTGGCATCGTCCCCCACTCCTCCTGATGTCGAGGGTAAATGGGCGAGGTTTAGGACTGTGACTCATGCAGCTGCAATGGCTGCTTGGGGTACGCGGTCCAGACCTCCCCAGAGACCCTGGCTGACAGAGGAGGTGTTCAGGATCGTTGAAAAAAAGCGACAGGCCCACTCTCATCGGCTACAGCATCCCACATCAGAGAATGAGGAGGTTTACCGCAGCCTTCGCTCGGAGGTTCGGAGAGCCGTGAGGCGCTGCAAGGATGGGTAGTGGTCGCAGGTTGCTGAGGAGATGGAGTCTGCCTCAGTGGCCCGCGATCACAAATTCTTATTTAATTCCATCAAAAAGTAACCTGCAGCGCCACACCTCTTACCATCATTAGGGGAAAGAACGGTGATCCAATCTCTGACCCCCAGAAACAGGTTTGCAGATTTGCTGAGCATTTCTGTGAGGTCCTGGAGG
This sequence comes from Petromyzon marinus, assembly GCF_048934315.1. NCBI lineage: Eukaryota > Metazoa > Chordata > Hyperoartia > Petromyzontiformes > Petromyzontidae > Petromyzon > Petromyzon marinus. The sequence continues at coordinate 582,591 of NC_133707.1, forward strand.
AGGGGGAATCCCAATCATGGGACAAAGTGGGGATGACCCTGCTGAGGCTGCGGTGCCTTAAATATTGGAGGAGGAAGTCACCCCCTGTGAGTGGCCCGCTGAGGTGCCATCCGTTGAGGAAGTAGTGATGGCGATCCAGAGTTTGAGACGAGGAAAGGCACCGGGCAGAGATGATTTCCCAAGCGAAATGCTGAGGGAGGGTGGCGTTTGTGCGCAGACTGCCCTACATGACATCATAACAACAGTTTGGGCCACTGGATGGGTTCCGCAGGATTGGAAGGATGCCCTGGTGGTCCCCCTCTTTAAGAAGGGGGACCACACAGACTGTAATAACTACAAGGGCATCTGACTCCTCAGTGTGCTGGGAAAGGTCCTGGCAAGGATTATTCAACATCGCCTTGCTAGGCATGCTGAGGAGAGGCTTGCGGAGCCCCATTGCGGTTTCAGGAAAGGGCGGTCCTGCACAGATGCCATATTTTCTGTCTGTTTGCTACAGCAGAGGTGTAGGGAATTCCAACAAGACCTACATCTCTGCTTCATTGACCTGGTCAAGGCCTATGATACCATCAGTAGGCCTGAGCTCAGGGTTGTTCTTCGTGCTTTCAGAGTCCCTGACCCTCCCCTCTGCTCACGCTCATTAAGGACCTTCATGATGGTGAGCAGGCCCGGGTAAAACTACGTGGCCGGGAGTCAGAGCCATTCCCTGTACACCTTGGCGTGCTACAGGGATGTCTTCTGGCTCCAACATTATTTAACATCTATTTCGACCACGTAGTTCGTAAAGCCTTCAGTAGCTGTACAGGAGGAATTTCCATCTGGTACAGATAATACAATGGGAGGCTGATTGATGCCCGGGTGCGGTCAAGGGATGGCTCCCTATTTGTCAACCACGTTATGTATGCCGACGACCTGGTAATTGCAGCTCACTCAGAGGAGGAGTTGGAGGTGCTGCTGCTGAAACTGGAGCGTGCCACTAAGAAGTGGGGCCTTACCATCAGCCCCACCAAAACGAAGCACCTGTCTGGGTATTTTGTACCATCGGGCACTCCACCCCCACAACTCCCAATCGGTGATGGGGCAGTTGTGGAGAGAGTGGAGAATTTCCCATACCTGGCAGTGTGCTCATGACTGGCTCCGGTTTAACAGCAGAGGCCTCACTCCGAATCAGTCGAGCGGCATTATCTTTTCATCGGTTACATAACACTGTGTGGAAGATACCTGGTCTGTCGCTCTGCACGAAGCTTCGGGTCTTCTCGGCCACAGTCATTCCCTCTCTTCTCTACGCTTGCGGAACGTGAACCGCCCTAATGGAACTTCTCCGCCGGTTGGAAACATTTAGGCTGGCCTGCCTACGATCAATCCTGGGTTTGACCAGGCTCGAAAGATCTGGACAAAGTCCCATCGGTGAGCTCCTCCGGCAGGCAAGGCTGCGTTGGCTGGGCCATGTAGCCCGCATGCCCAGCCACCGCATGCCCAAACAGCTTTTGTTCGGCCCAATCGAGGGGGTAAACGGGCGCGGCATGGGCTAGAGAAGAGATGGAGTGATGTGGTCCAGGAAGATGTTGAGCTGAGTGGACTTGCCGATGACTGGTACCAGCGGTGTCAAGATCGGCCTCTGTGGAGGAGGCTCGTGAAGGACGCTATTGGGCAGTTGGAAGCAGTCGCCCTCCAACAACAACAGAGGGCGGAGGAGCGACGCTCACAACAACGAGCGGAGCGCCGGGTGGCTAAAGCACAGCAAGTTGGCACAGTAGGGGGCACAGGTAGTGTATCAGCCAGTCATCTCGGTCATCTCAGTCAGTCGACCCGTGGCACCTGGCTCTGCCCCGTGACCTCCTGCCAGCGGGCGTTCAACACTTCACGTGGCCTCAGGGTGCACATAGCCTGGCACAAGCGTCGTGGTGACGTCACCGCCACTTAGTGGCGAATGGCGGTTGTTGTGTGTGTGTAATTGTGTGCGTGTAGTTGTGTGTGTAATTGTGTGTGCACGCATTCACCGTGGCATGGCGGCTCTTGAAATATCGAGTTTTGTACCGAATTCTAAAAAAAGACGATTCCTTTCGTTAAATATCGACTTACAGCTTTCGTGACTGCAGGAATTATATTGTTTGGATCTTTCGGTAAAGCCACGTAGATATGTTCAAATTAATAGAAATTGAATAAACAAAAAACTACGGCGTTCCTCTCGTTATTTTGGTTGCCTGCTCCTGTGCTAGACGATTCGTCACCATCGCAGGACCCTTGACAGATGGTCGACGTCTTTCAGAGCCCTTCATCCAGCAGTAGATTGATTATGGCTACTTCTGACGACGAGGATGATGATGATTATGAGAATAATTACTTGGAGCTCATGGTTTGTTTTGACGACGCGATGCAGCCACTGACGGGCAGCAGAAAGGGAAACTGCGAATGCGCTCCGTGCGACCGATGTCTCGGGAGGATGTCTTCACAAGGGAACCAGTGGTGCCTCACTGGGCATCTGAAGCATGCCCACAGACGGCCGTCCACGTCAACCCAATGTTGGACTGCTTCAAGGTAACGTTTCGCTGGGGATTCTATTTTTTTATCATTTCCAAACTGTGGACAGTAACTTTAAAATTCAACAACAACGACAGCCAGATGTCGTGACAGGTAAATATATCTACAGCCACCCACCCATTGATAATGATCATTGGAGTAAATTTTACCGAAGCGGCGGTGAAATTACAGAAAGGAAATACATTACAATCGATGACCTTTCGTGTTGTATCGTTTGTTTATTTTTACAACAAAAACTGTGGCCTTTTAAGATCGTTAACAAGGTGAACAGGGGAACACGATTCAGGCAAAATCGCCTGATGATGCTGGAAACGTCACATTACACAAATTGTAAATGTTGTGGATTTACTCTCCAACACACCGGCGGGCTGAAGTAGTAACTCATTGGCGCGTTTTGTTAACATCACAACCCTTGATGCTTGGCTGTGTCGGGCGATGGCGGGTTAACGACACATTTATATATTTACGCCATCCAACCCCCCAAAAAACCTTTACAATGAATGGGAAACGTGGACTGACGCCGAGAGGCAGAAATACGAAAACACGTGGCTTAGAGATCATAGCCACAGAAACATCACGTTGACTGTCAGTGAAAGTGGGGGTTTGGGAGAAGATACGCCCGGAATAGGGCTGATGGCGTGTGGCCTGGAGTTAAGTCGAACGACAGAGTGGCAGCCAGAGGCGAGAGAACACCCCCCACACCCCCTCACACACCCCCCACACACCCCCACACGAGGGGGTGGGTCGCCAGCACCACGCCCGGCCGCCTTTGTTTCCCTAGTGGCGATGTTTACACACCGCACCACGTACTCATTTGAGGCTGAGTCGACCTAGGGGATGCCCAGGACCGCTTCAGATAATCGTCACCGGTGTTGGCCGTGAGCGGAAATCGAATCTGGGTCGCCAGGTTCGTAGCGCAGCGTAGCGCTAACCTCTGCACTACACACGCACACACGCACACGCGCGCGGTCAGACGCCCTCGCTCCTCAGCGCCGCGACAGCTGCTGCGGCGATTCACGTTCCGGAAAGCGAGCCTGATTCGACAACGCCTGGGCACTGCTACACACCTGGGCACTGCCACACACCTGGGCACTGCTACACACCTGGGTACACACCTGGACACTGCCACACACCTGGACACTGCTACACACCTGGGCACTGCTACACACCTGGACACTGCCACACACCTGGACACTGCCACACACCTGGACACTGCCACACACCTGGGCACTGCCACACACCTGGACACTGCCACACACCTGGACACTGCCACACACCTGGACACTGCTACACACCTGGGCACTGCTACACACCTGGGCACTGCAACACACCTGGGCACTGCCACACACCTGGGCACTGTCACACCTGGGCACTGCTACACACCTGGACACTGCCACACACCTGGGTACTGCTACACACCTGGGCACTGCCACACACCTGGACACTGCCACACACCTGGCCACTGCTACACACCTGGGCACTGTCACACACCTGGGCACTGCTACACACCTGGGCACTGCTACACACCTGGGCACTGCCTTAGACCTGAGAACCAAGCACCAACATTCAAAACTTTCCAGACCGAGAGGAGCAAATGAACAACATTGGGCAGCAGCAGCCGGCTACGCGAGATAACTGAGAAACGTGAGGTGCTCCGTTCAAGTTTCTGAAGATAGCCGCCAGCACGTGCAGCGAAACGTCAGACAACGTGCCAGACATCACACGATACGACCCGAAAATGTATCGGAGAACCGTTGCATATTATTGTTGTGCTGTCGTGAACTTAACGCGCGTGTGCGTGTGAGTGGGGAGCGGTGGTGGAGCGGTTAGCGCGCTGCGCTACGAACCCGGCGACCCGAGTTCGATTCCTGCTCACGGCTAGCACCAGTGACGATTATCTGAACCAGGTACCTGGACCTCCCCTAGGTAGACTCAGTCTCAAATGAGTATGTGGCGATGTGTAAACGTCGCCACTAGGGAGACAAAGGCGGTCGGGGGTGGTGCTGGTCACCCACCCCCTCGTGCGCCGTGCCGGCCACTTATAGGTGCTCGCTAACAGCACTTGCCCCTACAGTCTGTTAAGGCTACACGGGGGGTCTTTATTTGTTTTAATGGCCTTCTCTTTATGTTTCAATTCAACCTCTGAAAGGGAGGCCGAGCTTCAATAATGATTATGATTCGTATCTTTATGAACTGAAGACAGTCTGCGCCGTATCGCAATTTTCCACTAGATGGTGGAACAGATCCTTTCGTAAACAAACTTCAGCATTACGAAAATCTATAATCACAATCGGAATATTTACTTATCCTAGAGGAATCCGATGCGCTACAGAGCTCTTTTCCACAGGTGTCACAAATAAGCCACTTGGAGTCCACAAACTCTGTCCCTTTGCACTGTGGACAATGATTGAGGCTTCCTATATCCGAATGGGTGGGAACTGAAGCCAAAATAAAATATCGAATGCGTCCCTCCCGTCTCCATCTAGTCAATGTCTCCCTTTACCATGACTCCATCTCTGTCTATATCTCTCAGTCCACTGCATCTAATCTGTATCTGTCTCTCTTATCATCTCGCTTAATATCCTATCTTTTTGTCTCTCGGCTATATCTCTTGTGTAATCTCACTTGGAGTTCCAGAACACACCATACCATATATAAACGTATAACGACGCCCGATCCACAAATGCGAAGGAGACATCGCAGCGACACACTCCGCTACTCATGATGTCCCCTTGAATGTGAAATTGTAGCCGTTGCTCTGCATCTGCATGAGCAGCCGTACGAAACAAGGAAGATACTTGGACGTTTATAAAACTGAAAACTATTCCTGCCCGAGGCTCCCAAATCACTGCCAGCCACACAGAAGGTAACGATGACGGCTGGTGATTGAGATGTCTGATGAAGGCTTAGACGACGGAGGACGAGGGGACAGGCCGGTGAGGGTGTCTCCAGCTGACATGGAGAGACACCCGCGACGTCGTGGGGCGAGGAGAGCCAGACGAATCGTTGCATCTTCGCTAGTCTTCGAGAGATGGCGACGGCATTTGGTAGGCCTTGGTCCAGCAGTGGATAAGTCACGGCTGATGATGAGGACAACAATGATGATTACAATGAGACCAAGATACATGATATATTAAACGTCTTCCTTTGTTTCCGTGATTGTTATTGGTTTTGTATAAATTGATATTTTTGTGCTATGTTGAACTTACCGTACGAAGCCGAGCGTGCTGATCGGAGGTCCGGGGCAGGGACAATAAACTCACCACAGAAGGCAGATCTGGAGCAATGAGTTTTCAGTTTCCTTCGCGAAGGAGACATGGGCTGTCGTCCCCGGCTCTTCGTGTCCATGCCAGCAGCTCTGCAGAGTTAGGGCCACAGCGGCCACACTTGTGCCTCACAGCAAGGAGGAACTAGGTTCGATTCCCGACTCAAGACACCATTCTGTGTGGGGTTTGTGAGACAGGTTTTTGTTTGGGTTAGATCGCGTAAATATATTACAGTCTTGCTAAACCCGGCACCACCCCGACACAGCCAATTCGTAAGGGGTTTGTCACGTAAACAGAACTTGCCATTTCGTCACTAGTACAGCACACCGGTGTGTAAGAGAGCCAAGCCACACATTTTACAATCTGAGTACGACGTTTCGTCAGCAATTACAACTAGCTTCATTAGGCGACAGCCAGATTTGTGGAGAAGTCTACCTGTTGGCTCTCCAACACACCGGTGTGCTGTACAAGTAAGGTATTAGCATGTATCTGTTTACGTGACAAACCCCTTACTAATTGGCTGTGTCGGGTGGTGGCGGGTTTAACGACACATTTATATATTTACGCGATCTAACAAAAAAAACCTTGAATTATGGATATTGGTCTCGAAAGCTTTACCACGTGTTAAAGCCCTACCACGTGTTAAAGCCCTACCACCACGTGTTAAAGCCCTACCACGTGTTAAAGCCCTACCACGTGTTAAAGCCCTACCACGTGTTAAAGCCCTACCACGTGTTAAAGCCCTACCACGTGTTAAAGCCCTACCACGTGTTAAAGCCCTACCACGTGTTAAAGCCCTACCACGTGTTAAAGCCCTACCACGTGTTAAAGCCCTACCACGTGTTAAAGTCCTACCACGTGTTAAAGCCCTACCACGTGTTAAAGTCCTACCACGTGTTAAAGCCCTACCACCACGTGTCAAAGCCCTACCACGTGTTAAACCCCTACCACGTGTTAAAGCCCTACCACGTGTTAAAGCCCTACCACGTGTTAAAGCCCTACCACGTATTAAAGCCCTACCACGTGTTAAAGCCCTACCACGTGTTAAAGCCCTACCACCACGTGTTAAACAGTGTGGGGTTTGTCTGTTTCCCCCCTGTTCTGCATGGGGTTTCTCCAGGTTCTTCGGTTTCCTCCCGTAGCAAAATTAAAACACACACAAAACATGTAACTGGTATTGGTCACACATGCCAATGTTGAACAGACGATGAGCAAAATATTCACGTCTGTCGAGCAGTGTGCTAACCGAGACAGAAGCTATGGCCAGAGTAGATTAGCGGCTCTCGACCTCTCTGGCACGGCAGCTCCGCGAAGCAAGACCTCTCGTCTGTGCTCCCCCTCTATCTTCCCAAGTCCCCCCAAAAAATACAATCGAGATTACTAGGGCCACACCACACACACAGACAGAGATATCACGTGTCCACACCTCTAGCCACCACCACGCTCGTAACGCATGCCTTTCACGTCGTGTGCCGTCCATCGTGTGTCTTTCTCTTTTAGCACCGCTACGTGGTGCTCTGACGTTCACCGCGCGCACATTCAACATTTTATTCTGCTGCACGGTATCCACTCCGCAGCCTGCGCGCCACCAACTTTCCACCCCCCTCCCCCCCAAAAGAAACCACCCCAAAGCAAAGGCTGCGGAGACACGACTGACTCGTGAGTTGAGACCCACAGGTTGGGAATGGTTAACCAGAATCGTCTCCACCGAAGTCAAAAAGGAAGCTCCAGCCGAACAAAGACCGCCCCTCCCCCGCACCCCCCCCCCCGTGTGTTTTTGGACGAGGGGGGTGGAGGGTAGGGGGGTGTTTTCTGTCTTGTTGTTCTGTCCTTCCACGTCCTGCCGTTGTAACCCCCCCCCCCCTCCTTCTCCTCTCCAAAGCGAAGCGCCAAGGCCAGATCGAGGCCAATTGAAAGGGCCCGGGCTGAAAAGGTACACTTCAGCTTGTGACCTTCAGCCTCACACAACGGAGCACGGTGCGTGCGTGCATGCTGACGGACGCGTGCGTGTGTGTGTGTGCGCGTGCGTGTGTGTGTGCGCGTGCGTGTGTGAGGGGGGGGGCGGTGGTGTCGCGGTTAGCGCGCTGCGCTACGAACCCGGCAAACCGGCAAACCGGGTTCGATTCTCGCTTCACGGCCAACACCGGTGACGATTATCTGAACCGGTCCTGGGCCTCCCCCAAGGTCGACTCAGCCTCAAATTAGTACCTGGTGTTGGAGTGTAAACATCGCCACTAGGGAGACAAAGGTGGCCGGGCGTGGTGCTGGCCACCCACCCCCTCGTGTGCCGTGCTGGCCTTCATAAGTGCCACTCGCTGACAGTGTGTGCAGGCTATACGGGGGATCTTTGTCTTTTATTTTTATGGAACGGTGGTGCAGCGGTGAGCACACAGCGGTACGATCCCGGCGGACCCGAGTTCGATTCCCGCTCACGGCTAACGTAAAAAGTAATCTTCATAAACATCAAGAACACCTCGGGCGATGCACGTACAACATGACATGGATACATTCTATGCACATCGATGCATTGCGACTACGTTACTAATTATGGCCGTTTCGTCTAAACGTGAGTCTGGCTGGCAGCGTGCGCGCGTTTGTGAAGCTCCATATGGGGAGCGGTGGTGCAATGGTTAGCGCGCTGCAATACGAACCTGGCGATCCGGGATCGATTCCTGTCCATGGCCACCATCAGTGACGATTATCTGAAGCGGTCTTGGGCCTCCCCGCGTTGCGTAAAAACATCGCAATTAGGGTAAACAAAGGCGGCTGGGCGTGGTGCTGGCCACCCGCCCCATTCGCGTGTCGTTCCTGCCTACACAGGGTGCTCGCGAACAGCACTTTGCCCCCAACAGTCCGTTCTACAGGCTCCACTGGGGATCTTTGTGTGCGCACGTCCTGTGCCGAAACGCACTCAAGAAGACAGTCGTGGGGAAGCGAAAGGCCTGGAATAAAGGCCTAATGGCCCAGACCTTGATGCTTTAGAGGGCTCTGAGAATGGATGATGAGTCAAAACATGGCTTTCAAAAGGGGAAATTATTAAGAATGTCGGAGGAGGAGGGCTATATATTAATAAAAACGCGCAAAACAATTATTTGAGACCCTATCAGAAAATTAAAATGTGTATTTTGCCAAGTGGTCGTGAATGCACACAATCGCTTCAATGTTATATTTATTAACGTGTCGAGGTGAGATATTTTCCGTTTATACAAATTTTGGGCAGGATCCACTGTAAGCATGGCACGTGTGCCCGTATATTGTTTATTGTATTATATGTCGTATATATTGTATATGTATATTATATATTATAGTGCATATTGTATTGTGCTAGTGTATTGCATATCAAGGGTTACTTCAAACGGTGCAATTATTTCGCAGTGCTGAATGAAAGCTTTTACATTTTTTTTAAACATTCTATGTCAAGAATGTTTTTTTCTCTCCAAGTGCACTCTTTAAAATGCAAACATAACATTTAAAGCTCACAATGAAGGCCATGAATCCATAAACGGTATATAAGATACCACATTGCACATCATTACAACCCCTGCATATACATTATTTTTTGTCGGACCATCCCTGAAGGACTTCTCACACCGTGTCGGTAATGGGGGTCGCTTCACCATGCTTTGGCTGATCAGGGTACCACGGTGGCGAGATGTCAACTACCTCGCCTGGTGCGCAGGAGGTCGTGGGTTCGATCCCGACTCTGACGCCTGCTGCTGTATATTTTGAGTTTGCGTGTCTCTCTCCCCGTGGTCACGTGGATTTTTCTCGGGGTCCCCCGGTTTTTCTCTCCACATTTTTAGAAACGTGCGTTCGGAGTATTTGGCCGCTGTAAATTGTCCACGCGATATACGCCACTCTGTTGAGCTACCACTTGTGGCCAGGTCGCTTCTGAAAAGAGCTATACAGCTCAGTGGGCCTTAACTGGGAAAATAAAAAAGTAAGTACCTTTATACTTAAAAGTACCTCCATACTTTACCGTGCAGGTCATTGCTGGTTGTTTAAAGGGCCATGGCAGGCTTAAGGGGGAGAGACCGGTACCGGGTTCAGATATCACTCACCACTGATGCTAACCATGGCCAGGAATCAAACCCGGGGTTGCTGGGTTCGTGACAGTGAGCGCCAAACCACTGCGCCAGCGCTCGACTCCCGTAGCATTTGTTATAAAACCCGTAAGCGTTGATCCGACGAGACGCTATCCACGTGGAACGACGATTGCTGTAATTGAGAAGCAACGCACGCAGACGGATTTCATGTGGCGGCCCGGGCTTCACGCTGCTCGTCTGAGTTTGCGGGGCATCGCCAGTTTGCGTTTGATTTTTTTAGTTTTCATTTTTTTGTTCTCATATATATTTTTAGTTGTTTGTTGTTCTTCTTTGCAGCCCGGCGTATACTTTACAGAGGGGGGCAAGGTGACCCCAGTGGAGTCTAGCGACTCGGGGCTCGGTGGGGGGGGGGGGGGGGCTGGGGGTGTACGTGTCGGGTCAGTGTTCACGGTAGTGTCGGGTCAGTGTTCACGGTAGAAGCCATCGCAAGACGCGCGCTTAATTGGCGCACGCGGGGCAGAGCGAACAATGTGATTCTGTGTCTGGTGGCGTCAGGGCCAGATTTCACATTTGTCCGGGGGCTTAAAACTCTAGAGAGGGGGGGTAGGTGGGTGGAGGAACAAACAAAGCCACATCACAATGTGCAGGACGTGCAGCTAATCAGAATGTGTATTTAGGACTGGAATAATCCGATGAGCTATGAAGCTCTTTTTCCACAGTTGTCAGGCATCGCGGGGGAGAGTCGAGGAGGCTTGCACCAGACCCCATGCCCGACCATGCCGCGACCGCTGCCTCCTGGACAGGGCACTGGCGCACGCCGGTGATTCATTCATTTAAAAGATCTGTCGCGTGCTTTGAGAGAGCCCATGACTGTGGATACTGTGTATACGAGTTGTCTCCAGCCACGGTAGTCTTCACACGTACCCATTTATAGCGGAGGAATAGCCCAAACGCTTTCGTTTTTTTAAATCCTGAAAACGGTTCGAAGGCACAGTGAAGCCTTTCGTTGGCTATATATATGTTGTTAATATGAATACCGCGATGATAATTTGAACACGAGTAACATTGTGAATGTTCATCTCTCCCCCATGGGTACGCCCGTTGTCGATATTGAGCATTCTATACATGTACTGAATTGTCACGAATTGCGAACTCGGATTTACCGCATGCCGCTGGTACCAGCATAAAGAAACAGTGCAAAGTGAATCCGTGAGTTAGGAAAGCAACATTTATCTTGAGCGTCGAGAAGGTTCCATGCCTTGGCTTACCAGGATATTGTGGTACAACGAAGTGCAGAGCAATATAGTCCGTCCCTCCTTCATGGGATAGAGTGCTGCCCCCTTGCAGGCGTGGATTTTCTCCGAGTGCTCCGGTTTCCCACCACCCACATGTATACACCCTCATACATTTGCTGAAAACATCTTAATATAGAGTGGACCGCAGAGCACGGGCAATTATTGTTCGCGCTGGTTCACCACTACCTTGGCTGCTACCTTCCAGATTGTCTGTTGCTCCTAAGCGACTGTAAGATCCAATTTGCATGAACGACGACGCTACATTTAAAACTAAAGCTTTAGCAACGCTATTTCTATTCTTATTATCATCTTTGATCTACAAAGAAAAAAATTGGAACTTAACTTTAACCTAATATTTGTTTAAATCAATCATCCGCACGAGACCTGGTCAACATTTTTATTCACCTGTTCGTTTAAATAGTCATGGTCCGTTTCACGTGAACTTGCGAGAAATCGTTCATGCGCAGCATAAGTCACAATCTGTATCTAGACTGGTGGAATCCGATGAGCTATGAAGCTCTTTCTGTATGCATGTTGAACTTCTTTCGCACCGTACGTAGCCAACAGCGCTGATCGGTGGTGCGGGGAAAGGACAACAATCTAAGCACATGAAGTTTTCAGTCGAGATTTGAAACAAAGCTGTCGATCGCGCAGTAATGTGACACAGACAGCCTCGCCACCCATCACGCCCGAGCGAATAGCTTCGTAAAAAGAGACTTTGTGAATATTTTCCACGAGTCACTCTCGTTGTTTAAGGTTTGAGCAATAATGGCAAGGCTTGGGCTCGCAAAATGTCAGAGCTATTATAAAAATATATATTTTTGTTTCCTTTATAGTGAGTAACACAATCTCCTTCTTTTAAATGCGACATGCTGTTGTGTCCCCTTCGCCTAGCGCGTGGTGCATCGTCTGTTCGCTTTGATGTGCCGTGCGTATCGTGCCCACCGTACCACCGGAATTGTAAGCGTTTGAAAACAAAACCATTTATTCGCGCGCCTTTCAGAAATCCTATCGCGCTCATCGAATCGATGAGTCGAATCGATGAGCGCGATAAGTGATGATGTTATTATTGTTGACAAAACCATGTTTTCAACCACGCGCTGTTAGATACATGTCGCAAAGCCAACAATGTATTGACGGGTGACAATATTAACAAAATAAATTAATATATCTATTGCGTGGGATTACATTAGAGGATTGTACACAATATATATATCGACAAGACTACGCTGCAGATACATTTGGTGGATTATTTAATTGGTATTTCTGCTCTCACGTGACTCCGGCATTGAAATGTGCAATGCCGTGGACTCGTAAGACAACACTCCCAGTCCGGGCCACTCAGTGAGTGAGTCTCGCGGCAGAGACGCGTGCTGAGAGGTGAACGGGTCTACAAATCCAACGTTTTAAATGGTGGGTCGCATTACACCTGCATCGGGGGAGCGTGCGTCGCGTTGTCGCGTTTATATCAAAACATCCTATCACGAGTCAGCTGAAACGACAGTTTTAGCGATAAAGACATTTGGCCAGAGTGGAGGAGCGGGACAAATGCCCTCTAAGAGCTCCCTCGAGAGTGTAAGCCCTTCTGGCAGCAAGTGGCACGAGCAAGCAATTGCAGGGCCGCTGCTTTGTTGCCCTCTGCATCCCGTATCTCTGGGCCCAGCAATTGTTCCCGCACAAGCAACAGTGGCAACAACCACAACAACAACAAAGTCACCTATTGTTTGGGAGTACAAATCCCACGTTGCAATTCAATACTCCATTATTTAAGCAGGTGAGAAAACCATTGAGATTCATTATCTCTCTTTGCAAAGGGGGAGACAGGGGTCGCCGTGGTTACAACAGGACTAATGAATGTTTAACAATGAGCTTTGGGTAATATTTAAGTCTGGGATTTAGCCGAAAACAAGGGGCCACAAAGGCGAACTGCGACGAACGATAGCACGGAGTCTATAATTGCGACTTTACAACGTTTTGGTACATACTTAAAAAAGGGTATTTGCATCTCTTTATGAATTCACTGCTGGATGAAGTCCTCCTTACTCAGTGTGTTTTGTTGTTGTTACCATACTTCATCATGCTGGTCATTGCGGGTTAGGGGGAGGGGGTGGGAGGAGGAGCCCAGGAGTGGTTCAGAAATCACTCGCCACTGATGTTAGCCGTGGCCGACAATCAAACTCTGGGTGCATAGCGCTGTTCGCTAACTACTGCACCGCTGCTCCAAATTATTTGGTTAATCATTATCAGCTATGATCAATCCACAATCAGCTGGACATGTGCGAAAAAGAGCTTCATATATCGTTGGATTCCTCCAATATAAATACATATTCCGATTCTGATGACCACCCCAAGCCATCACCATCTCTCACGGTCCAACGATGTACCGACTGCACCGAGCACCAGCACACGACGAGCTGACAGAATCGCTCCATCTCCACGGTGAACACCCGTCGAACGCCTTCCTCTCCGTTGGCTGCCACTCCATCATTAGCCTCGACAGCGGCCACCGTCCCTTCCTCGTGCCGTGGCCTCTCCGAAGACCATCACAAAACCAAGACCATCACAAAACGAAGACCATCACAAAACGAAGACCATCACAAAACGAAGACCATCATAAAACGAAAACAATCACAAAACAAAGACCGTCACCAAACGAAGACCGTCACAAAACGAAGACCATCACAAAACGAAGACCATCACAAAACGAAGACAATCACAAAACGAAGACAATCGCAAAACGAAGACCATCACAAAACGAAGACAATCACAAAACGAAGACAATCACAAAACGAAGACAATCACAAAACGAAGAAATCACAAAACGAAGACAATCACAAAACGAAGACCATCACAAAACGAAGACAATCACAAAACGACGACAATCACAAAACGAAGACAATCACAAAACGAAGACCGTCACAAAACGAAGGCCATCACAAAACGACGACAATCACAAAACGAAGACCGTCACAAAACGAAGACCGTCACAAAACGAAGACCATCACAAAACGAAGACAAACACAAAACGAAGACCGTCACAAAACGAAGGCCATCACAAAACGAAGACCGTCACAAAACGAAGACCATCACAAAACGAAGACAAACACAAAACGAAGACCGTCACAAAACGAAGACAATCACAAAACGAAGACAAACACAAAACGAAGACAATCACAAAACGAAGACCGTCACAAAACGAAGACCATCACAAAACGAAGACAATCACAAAACGAAGACAATCACAAAACGAAGACAATCACAAAACGAAGACAATCACAAAACGAAGACCGTCACAAAACGAAGACCGTCAGAAAACAAAGACAATCACAAAACGAAGACCATCACAAAACGAAGACCATCACAAAACGAAGACCATCACAAAACGAAGACAATCACAAAACGAAGACCATCACAAAACGAAGACCGTCAGAAAGTGCCTGAGGCCAGGGGGTCGGCAATCTGCGGCTTGGAGCAGCGTGCGACTCTTGTATTCACCACATGCATTGGGACTATCGAAACATTGATGATTCTTTTTTTACCGAATTCGATTTAAACGGCTCGTCTTTTGCTTTAATGAAGCAAATGCGGCTGTGGTGTAACTAGAACCTAAATCAATCTGAGCAAAGTAGCACAGTGGCACGTGTGATGATCATGATCACTGTTTTTTCTGTTTAAATAATTTTTATTTGACCAGGTAAGGCCCACTGAGCCATGTAGCTCTTTTTCAGATGCAACCTGGCCACAAATGATGGCCCAATAAAGTGGCGTATCACTTGGAAATGTATAGCAGCCAAATACTCTGAACGCGTGTTGATTCTAAATGTGGAGGGGATAAAAAACACAGAGGACCCGGAGAAACAGCCACGCGACCAAGGGGAGAAAGAAATTCAACACTCCAAAAATACAGGAGGCATCGTCAGGGTCGGGATCGAACCGATGACCTCCTGTATACCAGGCTAGGTAGTTAACATCTCCTAGCCACCATGATGATGATGATGAGAGAGAGAGACACGCAACACTCGAAAAATACAGCAGGCATCGTCAGGGTCGGGATCGAACCGACGACCTCCTGTATACTAGGCTAGGTAGTTAACATCTCCTAGCCACCGTGATGATGATGATGAGAGAGAAACACGCAACACTCCAAAAATACAGCAGGCATCGTCAGGGTCGGGATCGAACCGACGACCTCCTGTATACCAGGCTAGGTAGTTAACATCTCCTAGACACCGTGATGATGATGATGAGAGAGAGACACGCAACACTCCAAAAATACAGCAGGCATCGTCAGGGTCGGGATCGAACCCACGACCTCCTGTATACCAGGCGAGGTAGTTAACATCTCCTAGCCAACGCGGCATTCGACTTTGTGCCCACAGCTTAAAACTGTCCAAAGAAGGAGGCGTAAATTAAACAAGGTGACGCGTTTGTACTTGAGCTGGGATCTCCGATTCCTTAAGCAATCGATGACTCTACTAATCCTTCGTTGGATCGCTCGACTCATAGTTTGGCGAGGTGTGGGGGTGGAGGAGGGTGTAACATCTCCGCTCTCTTCCTACGTGTGCCGCTGGACGGGGAGATAATGGGACGGGGCTTCATGAAGTCATCGCCATCATCAGCAGCTGTGTCGCGTGGGTATGGCCTGTAGGGATTTCCCGCCTTCGTGTTACACGATGTCCCGGGTGGCTGAGTAATGGACCAGAAAAAAAGAAGTCGTTCATTCGAATTTTGTTTCAGTTTAATTTAATAATCGTCACGGCCGCAGTTTCCCTGTTTGTATAGTCGCGAGTGATTTACCATTGGAGGGGGGGGGGCAGCCTTGTGGGTGGTTAATCCCATTGCTTGCTGCGTGACACACACACAGCAACCTGTGCCACACCATCAACGCACATTGGCGGTCACGTGCTCGCCCGGCGAATCGCGTCCGATCTCATGACAGCCCGACAGCCCAGAAGCACGCTCGGGCCTGGCACGCCGCGACGCATGGGTTGACCCACCACTGCATTGAATAGAAGAAGACAAAAACCACAACAATCAGCTGCTGTCGGCTGATGCGACGCAGCAGAGGGCGGTGCAGCAAAGCCTGCTGCTGCCTGCTGCTGCTGCCTGCTGCTGCCTGCTGCTGCTGCCTGCTGCTGCTGCCTGCTGCTGCCGGCTCCTGCTGCTGCTGCCTGCTGCTGCTGCCTGCTGCTGCTGCCTGCTGCCGCTGCTGCTGCTGCCTGCTGCTGCTGCTGCCTGCTGCTGCTGCCTGCTGCTGCTGCTGCCTGCTGCCACTGCTGCTGCCTGCTGCTGGCGGCTGCTGCTGCCTGCTGCTGCTGCCTGCTGCCTGCTGCTGCTGCCTGCTGCTGCTGCCTGCTGCCTGCTGCTGCTGCCTGCTGCTGCTGCCTGCTGTTGCTGCCTGCTGCCGCTGCTGCTGCTGCTGCCTGCTGCTGCTGCTGCCTGCTGCTGCTGCCTGCTGCCGCTGCTGCTGCCTGCTGCTGGCGGCTGCTGCTGCCGCTGCTGCTGCCTGCTGCTGCTGCCTGCTGCTGCTGCCTGCTGCCGCTGCTGCTGCCTGCTGCTGCTGCTGCCGCTCGTTCCGTCGCATCGGGGAGCCATCACGTCTCAGATTCCACCCCCCCCCTGCCCTGAGGCATCTTCCATGCACCCTCCTCTCTAAGAGCCCTGGCAATCCTGGCTTTTCGCCATTAGCATGCGGGACTGAGTGGAGTGCCCCCCCCCCTCCCACCACTTAATCCGCGGAGAAACGGGGATAGGTGGCCAGTGGATGGGGCCGAGGTGGTGGCGAGCGGTGGGTCTGTGCCACTCCAGCCCCCCCCCCCCCGCAGAGCACCCAGTGAGGCCGCACGGTCGTTATCTGCAGGACGCAGCCTCCCCCCGCGGCTCGCTCCTCAAGCCCCCAAATGAGAGATTAATTACCATTTAATTGGACAATTATCACCTTATGCTAATCTCCTTGCGGTCCGCGAGGTGCGACGCTACCTGAGGGTTTGCCCAGCGGGAGCGCTCGGATCACGTTTCGAGTGCCGGCCGCGCGTGGGGACACTTTGGACTCCCTTTGGTATCCGGATGTGTGCACACTTACGGACCGAATCATCGTCGTCATCGTCATTCGCCATGATCAATCCACTGCTGCATGAATGCCACTTCTTTTTTTGTTGTTATTTTTTTAAACGTGTTCAACGTTTCACTTGGATTGATGATGTTGCTGCTGCGGATGATGATGATGATTATGAGACTTATTGCTGGTGATTCGTTTTGCTCACGTGACTATTGCTGCTGCTATTACTACCGCCACCTGTTTTTATTACACGCCTTCTTTTAACTCACTGTTGTTGTATCCTCAAATATTGTAACTCAATTTTAACCCACTTTCCAATGTGGTATCGACTGCAAACTTGGCATACTTATGTCATACTGATGGCAATACATTATTCTATCATAAAAATTTTTTAAAAATCTATATTTTTAAACATTATTTTGTGTTTGTTATGTTTCGACTTGGGTCTAATTGTCCACGCCCAACCGACGTTGGCTGTAAATCACCACGACCCCCTTACGTTGTGGCAAGCTTCGGGGCCACTTCCTGGAGTTGTGGAGTTCTGCCATTACTAGTACGGTACATTTAATTAAAGCGTGTTTAAAAAATATATTTTTAAATATTACTTATTGATTAAACTATTTCACCTGGAACGTCCCCTCGAGATGAACCCATCTCATTTGCAAGGGTGTCCGGGGGCTGTCCATTGACGCGTGCATTCGCAAAACGACGCGTAATGGCACGCGTGCACAGCACGTTTTAAACGTCACAATCCACCTCGCAGCTGATCACCACCTCACTTCATCGCTCCATCTCTGCGGCAGCCTGACTCTGCAGCGCGTAACCCTCCCCTCCCCGTGGCTGCCCCTCCGTCGTTAGTGTTGACCACCGGCCGTGTCATCCCTTCTGGCGACGCGTTCCACCCAAGCACATTTTATTTCGCTTGTCTCTCTGACCCACGTGCTCCTCTGACGGCGGTCTCTCAGTGTCATTCCAAGCGCGTGCACCTGTCCTCACTCGCTTAAGGACTCTGTTCTCGTTCTCTGCAATATTGATTATTGTTTTTTTGTCATGTCTATTGTTGTTGCTGATGTGCGCACGCACCACCACGGATCTCCCTTGTAAAACATCCAGGAAACTGGCTGGGCGCCACGGTGGCGAGAAGTTTACTACCTCGCCTGGTATACAGGAGGTAGTGGGTTCGATCCTGACACTGACGCCTCTATATATTGGGAGTTTGCTTGTTGTCCCAATAGTCGTGTGACTTTTTCTCCGGACCCTCCGGTTATTCCCCTCCACATTTCGCAGCATGAGTTTAGAGTATTTGGCTGCTCTAAATTCCACATGATAGTCCGCTTCTTTGAGCTATCAATTGTGGTCGGGTCGCTTCTGGAAAAGAGCTACATAGCTCAGTGTTTCTTACATGGTAAAATATTAAATAAAATGTCTTAGTTTAGTTTTAAACGGGATCATCATCCGTGTAACAAATCAAATAAGCTCACACAAGCTCCTCGTGCGCACGTTTTTTCTTTTTATCCGAAGAACCAAATATTTGCCCATTAAAAGTGCCACACATGGAGGAGGAGGCAGCTGGCCGGCTTTGGGAGCCTCCTGACGGCCGTGTCAAACTCACCGAGCCTGTGCGTTCGAGTCACGTCACAGGGAGCTCACAGCGGGCCTCGTCAGGGCACTGGTGAGCAAGCCCCTGCCGTCGCTGGAATTCCGGGCTGGAATTGTGGCAGCAGCATCACGTGATGGAGCTGGATTCTTGATGGGGGGGGGGGGGGTTGCGAGGGGGTAGGGTGGCGGTGATCTTGTAGGCCTCGTTGCCAATGTAAACATAAAATGGTGGTAAAAAAAAACCTGGACGAAAATTAGTCCGCTCTGTGATTTGTCTTCAATGATTATTGCTTAAAAAGTATTCATTCCATGACATGCTAGCGCCACGGTGGTGAAATGTTAACGCCCTCGCCTCGTATGCAGGGATCGTGGATTCGATCCCGATGCTGAGGCCTGCTGTATATTTGGAGCTTGCGTGTTCTCCCCGTGGTCGTGTGTACTTTTACGCGGGTCCTCCGGTTTTTCCCCTCCACATTTAGAAACACGCGTTTCGAGTATTTGGCTGCTATAAATGTCCACGCGATAAGCCATTTAGTTGAACTATCAATTTGTGGCTAGGTCGCTTCTGATTAAAAAAAAAACTATACAGCTCAGCGGGCCTTACCTAAAAAATGAAAAAAATTGCTTTAAAAGTTTAGTTTCATATGTTCGGGGTTCTGTCCCCTATAATAAGATTAATTCAGTAATAAGTGCGCATTATGTAAGCCTCACCTTCATTACCGACCGCAGAGAGGCCGCGGCACTTGAGGATAAACAGACACCTGCATTTAAAAATTCCAGTCAGCAAGCAAAAACGCAGCATTTTAGTTCAAGTACAACAGTCAATTGCGAGTAGCCATGCCCCGCCAGGAAAGGCCCCTTGCTTGCTGCTCCTACCATGGTTGGGGGGGTGGTGACTGGTGGTGTTGTAGCGGTGTAGGGGGAGGGTGGGGGAGCCGGGGGGCCCGGCTGGTGTCTCGAGTTGCCACCTGTCCAGATTTTTTCCAGGATCGTTCTCTTTATTGAGGAGGGAACTGCTGCTCCTATTGTTGTGGGAAATGCATGTGTAAGGTCTTCCCTGCACCATGCCACAGGTTGTTTTTGGCTTAGATCACGTCAATATATAAATGTGTCGTTAAAACCGCCACCACCCGACACAGGCAACTAGTAAGGGTTGTCACGTAAACAGAACGTGGCCAATTCGTCACTAGTACAGCACACCGGTGTGTTGGAGAGCAAAGACACAACATTTACAATCCGAGTACGACGTTTCGCAAGTAATTACAACTAGCTTCATCAGGCGACAGCCAGATTTGTGGAGAAATCCACTTGTTTCGTTCCTTAAACCCGAGCGGATTTAACGACACATTTATATTATTACGCGATCTAACAAAAAAAAACCTGTATTGTGGAGCATATTGGTCGCGGAAGCCTATGCTTAAAACTTCCCAGGACATTAAAAGTCCTGGTTTTTTTTACCAGTTACATCATAATAATACACCACATTCTCCTGAAGCCCTGTTGTGGCTTTTAGACCGTGACATTGGTATTTAGCTCTTTAACATATTCGCCCTACGCACGATTAGAAGCCACTCAAGGCACCACGTAGTTCTCTCTGCAAACAATTTGAGATATTCTTCTACCCATTTTACGTCCCGAGTTGTGTTTGTTTTGTTTACACCTCAGAGGTGGCAAGCCACAGCTGTCTGGCTGTGGAGCAGTGGAACTGGGAGGGAAGGGAGTGAGAGATGGGGTGTGGGAATGGTGATGGCAGTGCTCCCCACGTTGCGTTTGGGGGCACCCAAGGGGTTACGGGCGGTGGCATCGGTCGTGGTGGACCCGGAGAGATGGATGATCGCTGCGTTGATTTGTATTCGTCGTGATTTCTCACTTAATAACAGAGTGGGCCGCGTGAAGGCTGTCCATCTTCCACTGAAATATATTACGAGAGCATAACGACCCGATGCCCAATCCACAAAATCGAAGGAGACATCACAGCGGATACACTCCGCTGGCTCCTGCACGCGGCTATCTGGGCTTGACCACCTGCACGTTGAAGTTGCAGTCGTTGTCTCTGAGCGTGTGTTTGAACTGTACGTGGAACTTCTGTCGCACACGGACGGAGCGAACCGTGCTCACCGAAGGCATCTATGTACATCAGCAGCCCGTACGAAAGAAGAAGCAGCGGTCGTGTGCCGGGCGGGGTACGTGATGGTGTGTTTCGAGCTGTGAGCCGGTGTTGCTGGACTTGAGGGCAGGGCTGTCTGCCCATCGATCGCTCAGTGCGAGAGGCGGTGAGGCGGTGGGGCGGTGGGGCGGTGAGGCATGGGAGGGGAGGGAGGGCTCCTCCGCTCTGAAAACGCTGCCTCTGCCTCGTTAACGTCTGGGGCACGGTTGGAGCGCCGGAAGACGCAGAGTGCCTCCTGCCGCCACAAGAGAGGAGGAGGGAGGGAGAGGGAGGAGAAGGAGGAGGGAGGAGAAGGAGGGGGGAGGAGGAGGCGGGAGGAGGAGGGGGGAGGACGAGGAGGGAGGAAGGGAGCGAGCAGGGAGGAGATGCGCGGTGGTTTTCGGGCAGAACTTGCCATTCCGGATTCTGCCGTTTCCTCCCACACGAAGCAAAGCACACACGAACAATAAAGACCCCAGCCACTAACTGAGCATCCAACCGGTGCAGGGCCTTGCTCCTTAAAAAAACAGCCCTGACACTCAAGTGAGGCTTTCTTGAATAAATGAAGTTAATAATATGATTATTGGCCTATTGTTCGGATTATGAGATAATAATTTTATCCGTATAATTTAAAGCAAACGTTTGTGGGGTTACATTGTATGATCCGGTAGTTGTGTCTCTGTGTTGTTGTTGTGTAGGTTGTTGTGTAGGTGGAGGAGCGGTAGCGCAGTGGCTAGCGCGCTTCGCTACGAACCTCGCGACCCGACTTCGACTCCCACTCACGACAAATAACTGGGCCTCCCCTAGGTCGATTCAGCCTTAAATGAGTTTCGCACCTTAAACATCGCCACGAGGGAGACAAAGATGGCGAGCCGTGGTGCTGAGCAGCCACCCAACCCCCTCGTGTGCCGCTCGCTAACAGCACTTGCCCCAACAATGCGTTACAGGCTATACGTGGGGGGGGGGGGGGGGGCGGGGAGGATATTTATCTTTGCTCGGGACCAGTTGTGTAACTTGATTGACACCCAGCGCAAGTGTGGGACATGTCTAACGCTCTTCGGAGCGTCTGACTCTTTTTTTACGGAGTTCTTGTGTGGCTCTGCGTGGAACACTGTCGCGTACTGCGTGGAACACTGTCGCGTATGCGTGCAACACTGTCTCGTACTGCGTGGAACACTGTCACGTAATGCGTGCAACACTGTCTCGTACTGCATGGAACACTGTCACGTAATGCGTGCAACACTGTCTCGTACTGCGTGGAACACTGTCGCGTAATGCGTGGAACACTGTCGCGTGATACGTGGAACACTGTCGCGTAATGCGTGGCATCGTTTGTTTTATTCTTTTGTTTTCACACTCTGTACAAAAGTATCGAACCGTAGCAGGTCGGCGCCCCCTTCCATTAAATTGCCGTGCCAAGCCAACAGCAGAAGCAGTCGGTCGGTGCTCACTGCTTGCGCTGTGCAACGCAGACGCTTAATTCGTGCCGTTTGCAGGCCAGGGGAATGTGCACTCCGTTATACGTTTAACTGATATTCTATTCCGTTAACAATTTTAAACATAGCAGAACACGTTTTGCATCACGTGTACATTCTTTGCTTATTTAATTGTTTTTTGGAAATATTCAAGTGAGTTGAATCAATCACCTATTATTGAATGAAAATAATCATTGAGGCATCATTCCATCATTGAGGTATCATTCCTGTCGTATTCGAAATGTGTTTGGTTATTCACGTTTGCAAATAAAAGCAACTGCCATAATAACCAGTACAGTAGTTGCCTTACAAGACTGACTCTGCTGATGAGACCCAGAGTGTCAAAATCAGTCCAGAGTTTGCGTATTTAAACAGATTCTGATTGATGATGTTGGCCTGAACAGCCATGAGACTGATGGACATAACAAAATAAACGACGTGAAGAGACGTGCAGAGGTTTGTCCGTGTAGTTTATTGTCTCTGTATGTGTGTTGAACTTATTTCACACCGTACGTAGCCAACCGTGCTAATCGTAGTAGCTAATATGTTTAAAATATTTCGGTCCTTTGCCACAATTTTAGGTATTTCCTCCTCCTCTTTATTTTCTCTCTAAAGAGCACAAAAAATCAAATAGAATTCTCCAAAACGTCAGCTAAATGTACGTGTTTATTAGTTTAAGCTCGTGTTGGTTATTATAATAAATGATGACGATGATAATGACGATGGCAGAAAAAAGTATGTCCAGCCTGCTGCGGTCCCTTACAATTCCACGTCGCAACCAAGAGGCAAGAGGCGACTCGTGAGAGCTGTGGACAACTCAGACGCCAGTTCACGCGCGTGGAGAGACCACTCTGGGCCACCTCGTGAAGCAACACGCACCACGTGGAGAGACCACTCTGGGCCACCTCGTGAAGCAACACGCACCACGTGGAGAGACCACTCTGGGCCACCCCGTGAAGTAACACGCACCACGTGGAGAGACCACTCTGGGCCACCTCGTGAAGTAACACGCACCACGTGGAGAGACCACTCTGGGCCACCTCGTGAAGCAACACGCACCATGTGGAGAGACCACTCTGGGCCACCTCGTGAAGTAACACGCACCACGTGGAGAGACCACTCTGGGCCACCTCGTGAAGTAACACGCACCACGTGGAGAGACCACTCTGGGCCACCCCGTGAAGTAACACGCACCACGTGGAGAGACCACTCTGGGCCACCTCGTGAAGTAACACGCACCACGTGGAGAGACCACTCTGGGCCACCCCGTGAAGCAACACGCACCACGCGTTTGGTGATTCTCGGCGTTTGCTTCCCACCGACTTGGTAGAAGGTCGTGGAGATCCCGTGACAAGCTGATTGCGAGTGTGGTATAGTGCACTCTTTAAAAGGCAAACATAACATTTAAACCTCACAATTAAAGTCATAAATCCATAAACGGTATATAAATACCACATTGCACATTATTACAAAATCTGCATATACATAACACATTTTCTCGAACCATCCCCGAAGGACTTCCTGCACCGTGTCGGTAATGGGGGTCGCTTCACCATACTCATCAGGGCGCTACGGTGGCGAGATGTCAACTACCTCGCCTGGTGCACAGGAGGTCGTCGGTTCGATCCAGACCCTGCCGTATACTTTTGAGTTTGCGTGTCTTTCTCCCCGTGGTCCTGTGAATTTTTCTCCTGGTCTTCCGGATTTTCCCTCCACATTTAGAATCGACGTGCGCTTAGAGTATTCGGCTGCTATATACTACCACGTGATAAGCCACTTCGTGAAGCTATCATTTGTGACCGAGTCGCTTCTGACAAAGAGCTATACAGCTGTGTGGGCCTCACCTGGTAAAATAAACAAAACATAGTTCGTAGTTGAATAGCTTTATAAGTGCGAATGCCTAACTGTTTTGCTTCATGTTATCGGTAACGGAGATTGTATTTCTGTCCGTGCTCTGTCAATGTGTTACCTGGAGGGCGACATGGAGGGTGCCGCCTGGTGACTCAAATTGTGCCGTTGTCGGGCGGAGGTGGCCAGCCGGCGGCAAGCAGCACGCCCGGTGTTGTCCATCCACGAGAGTGAAGACGCTTCCTGAATTGAGCAAAGGTTAACATGAGAACCTGGGAGGGAGGGAGGGAGGGGAGGGAGGGAGGGAGGGAGGGATGGAGGGAGGGAAGGAAGGGAGGGAGGGAGGGAGGAAGGGAGGGGAGGGAGGGAGGGAGGGGAGGGGAGGGGAGGGAAGGGAAGGGAAGGGAGGGAGGGAGGGAGGGAGGGAGGGAGGGGAGGGAGGGAGGGAGGGAAGGGAGGGAGGGAGGGAAGGGAGGGAGAGAAGGGAGGGAGGGAGGGAGGGAAGGGAGGGAGGGAGGGAGGGAGGGAAGGGAGGGAGGGAGGGAGGGAGGGAAGGAGGGAGGGGAGGGGAGGGAAGGGAAGGAAGGGAGGGAGGGAGGGAGGGAGGGAGGGAGGGAGGGAGGGAGGGAAGGGAGGGAGGGAGGGGAGGGAGGCAGGCAGGGGAGGGAGGCAGGCAGGGGAGGGAGGGAGGGAAGGGAGGGAGGGAGGGAGGGAAGGAGGGAGGGAGGGAGGGGAGGGGAGGGAGGGGAGGGAAGGGAAGGGAGGGAGGGATGGGAGGGAGGGAGGGGAGGGAGGGAGGGAGGGAGGGAGGGAAGGAGGGAGGGAGGGAGGGGAGGGAGGGGGGAGAGAGGGAGGCAGGTGAGGGAGGGAGGCAGGCAGGGGAGGGAGGGAGGGAGGCAGGGGAAGGAAGGAAGCGAGGGAGGGAGGGAAGGGAGGGAGGGAAGGAGGGAGGGGGAGAGAGGGAGGCAGGGGAGGGAGGGGAGGGAGGGGGCGACGGGTGGGAGGGGAGGGAGGGGAGGGAGGGGGGGAGGAAGGGAAGGGAGGGAGGGAGGGTGGGAGGGAGGGGAGGGAGGGAGGGTGGAAGGGAGGGTGGGAGGGAGGGGAGGGGAGGGAGGGTGGGAGGGAGAGGAGGGTTACTGCGCAAAGATGACACGCAAATTCGTGAAGCGTTCCATATGTCTTGGAGAAGTCAGCAGAGGTTATTTGCAAGCCATCTGGCTACCATGAGAGATTCGTTCATGAGGCTATCCACATATACAAACACAGAGAAAATTTCAACCGAGAAGATGGGTTCTGGCTAGCAATCATTGGAAGGATTTGATAAACCATGTCGGGTCTTAATTGATTGTTTACGCTTACGGTGGCTTTCAGACCGCATCCATTATTTTCGTCTCCCCCCTCCTCTTTTCCGAACATCGATGGACTCGTCCATCTGAATAACTGCCAAATCGCTCTCCGTGGTCCTAACCTTAAAAATAATCGCCACTTTTTTCAAATTTTCTTGCTGTGGTTTTCACACCTGATGATGATTGCTTGTGTTGCAGTCGAAACGTCGTGAGATTTTTATTGTTTTATATTTTTATTATTTTATTGTTTCTCTTCTACGTGACTTTACCGAAAGAACCAAGAATATGAATTCCTGCAGTCACGAAAGCTTTAAATCAAAATAGATCTAAACTGTTTTTTTATTTTACCAGGTAAGGCCCGCTGAGCTATACAGCTCTTTTTCAGAAGCAACCTGGCCACAAATGACAGCGCAACGAAGTGGCTTATCATCATATAGGAATTGAGAGTAGCCAAATACTCTGAACGCGTGATGTTTATTCTAAATGTGGAGGGGGAGGGGGGGGGAACCGACCACGGGGAGAGAGACACGCAAACTCCAAACATGCAGGTATCAGGGTCCGGATCGAACCCAGGCGAGGTAGTTAACATCTCCTGGCCACCACCTGGCAGGCCGACAACGCCTGGCGAGCCCGGCTGTGATCCCCAGCCAAGCACGAATCCGACTCGAGCTTGCTGAGCTTCCGATGTTTGACGAGATCAAGGACATTTAGGGCTATTTGGGTCATGGGCATATGTCATTGAAATTAATCACGTACCACATCTAAAGTAAAAGCGATGTGAAGATTCCGTTAATGATGTGGAATAGAAACATAATTACGTGCTCAGGGGAGAAACGGAGTTCAGTCGGTGAGTTTTATACCCACGGCATGGAAGAAAAAAAAATTCCGACAAAAAAACACGACTTTTGATAGAATAAACTTCAGTGTGTTGAAACATGTTGTCAACTTTTCACCGAGATGTACTAATCATCTCGCCTCTGAGTCACAGTCTGCTGACATGGAAGGTTCTTGAGGAGCCGAGTCTTGTAGAGTCCATGTTGTGGCATATCCAGGTGCACATACAAACAAAGGCAAAGATCCCCCGTATAACCTGTAACAGATTGTTGGGGCAAGTGCAGCACACCAGGGGGTGGGTGGCCAACACCACGGCCGGCCGCCTTTGTCTCCCCCAGTGGCGATGTTTACACACCCACACCAGGTACTCATGAGGCTGAGAAGCCCAGGACCGGTTCAGATAATCGTCACCGGTGTTGGCCGCGAGCGGGAATCGAATTTGGGTCCGCCGGGTTCGTAGCGCAGCGCGCAAACCGCTACACTACCGCTCTCCACTGCGCGCACACACACGCACACACTCACCCCCATGCACACACACACACACACTCACCCACATGCACACACACGCACACACTCACCCCATGCACACACACGCACACACTCACCCCCATGCACACACGCACACACTCACCCCCATGCACACACACGCACACACTCACCCCCATGCACACACACGCACACACTCACCCCCATGCACACACACGCACACACTCACCCCCTTGCACACACACGCACACACTCACCCCATGCACACACGCACACACTCACCCCCATGCACACACGCACACACTCACTCCATGCACACACACGCACAGTCACCCCCATGCACACACACGCACACACTCACCCCATACACTCACCCTCATGCTCACCCTCATGCACACACACGTACAAACTCACCCCCATGCACACGCACACACTCACCCCCATGCACACACACGCACACACTCACCCCATGCGCACACACACACCCACTAACCCCCATGCACACACACGCACACACTCACCCCATGCACACACACACTCACCCCCATGCACTTACACGCACACACTCACCCCCATGCACACACACGCACACACTCACCCCCATGCCCACACACGTACACACTCACCCCCATGCACACACACGCACACACTCACCCCCATGCACACACACGCACACACTCACCCCCATGCACACACACGCACACACTCACCCCATGCACACACACGCACACACTCACCCCCATGCACACACACGCACACACTCACTCCATGCACACACACGCACAGTCACCCCCATGCACACACACGCACACACTCACCCCATGCACTCACCCTCATGCTCACCCTCATGCACACACACGTACACACTCACCCCCATGCACACGCACACACTCACCCCCATGCACACACACGCACACACTCACCCCATGCGCACACACACACCCACTAACCCCCATGCACACACACGCACACACTCACCCCATGCACACACACACTCACCCCCATGCACTTACACGCACACACTCACCCCCATGCGCACACACGCACACACTCACCCCCATGCACACACACGCACACACTCACCCCCATGCACACACACGCACACACTCACCCCCATGCACACACACGCACACACTCACCCCCATGCACACACACGCACACACTCACCCCATGTACACACACGCACACACTCACCCCCATGCACACACACGCACACACTCACCCCCATGCACACACACGCACACACTCACCCCCATGCACACACACGCACACACTCACCCCCATGCACACACACACGTTTAGAACATGTATCCCTCTGAGGGTCGCCACCATCCATGTATTTCCATTGCAGTGTTTCTGGGGGAAAGCGGTGCCCAGGCGGGAGTGAGGTAGCGGGGGGTGGGGGAGAGAATGAGAGGGAAACACTAAAAAGCGAGCGAGCACGCAGGAACACGTCAGGAAACTCATCCCCGCACGTCTTTGCCTCTTCCGCTCAGGGCCACAGGCGCCGTGCTCTCAGGGCCAGGCAACTCCGAATTGTGGCGCACAGAAAGCGCCGTAACCTTTGTCCGGCTTGATGCTCATTGTGGCATCCCTTTAAACGCGAGCGCCCTTAGTAACTTCGGATTTTTGTAAAATGCAACTTTAAAAGGCGCGCGCTTAGAAATGAAAATAGCTGTGAGTAAAACCCGAAGTGTGTTTCACTTTTTAAAAAGCTCCCGTGTGTCCCTTGTCCTTTTGTTGATCGCGAAGTTACACGTCGGGCATTCAAGCGTTTGAGGGTTGCGCTATTTTTCATCGTGGCTACGGAACTCACGGTCTAGAAATAGAGAAAAAGAGCGAACCATATTCACGCGGCATCACAGACAGACAGAGAGACAGCGGCTACGATCACATTATCCCCGGGATGTGCCTACTTGGAGAAGATCTGCAAAGAGGAGTGGGACAAAATCCCTCCTGAGATGTGTGCAAACCTGGTGGCCAACTACAAGAAACGTCTGACCTCTGTGATTGCCAACAAGGGTTTTACCACCAAGTACTAAGTCATGTTTTGCAGAGGGGTCAAATACTTATTTCCCTCATTAAAATGCAAATCAATTTATAACATTTTTGACATGCGTTTTTCTGGATTTTGTTGTTGTTATTCTGTCTCTCACTGTTCAAATAAATCTACCATTAAAATTATAGACTGATCATTTTTTTGTCAGTGGGCAAACGTACTAAATCAGCAAGGGATCAAATACTTTTTTTCCCTCACTGTATACAGTGCAGACATCAGAGTCGGGATCGAACCCACGGCCTTCAAGCGAGATCGTTGACCTCTCCCCACCGCCGCGACCCAGATGGCGGCGTAAGCACAATCGTCCTCCCGCCTCCAACCGACACGGCCATGCGAATGAAGTTGTCACGAGAAGTAGAAAAAGTGCCAATGTATTGTTGCTTCAGCAGCACCACCAGTGGCGGTGTGTTTGGAGATCTATCCACACGCAAACACCCACACACATTTTTAACCGTGAGGTACAACGCTCCGCTGGTTTATTGCAGTCCGCATCATCAGCTGGTCATTGTCAGAGTTCACCCCCTGCCAATGGACGATTGACCTCTGACGTGGGGGGTTAAACAGGCGACTGCGCTGCCATTGGCAGACCCACACAGGACGATGTCACCACAGGTTCGTTATTTAACATAAATTACAGCAACAATAATCGAATGAGTGTTGTTGTAATAACAACACATTAGAAAAAGTCATACATTTCCAAGCCAGGCTCAGTCTGTAGCTGTCGCCTTTAAGGTTTGATTTTCTCAATTTAAATCGATTTCTTCTAATTAGTCTCTGCCAATAGTAATCAGCTTTGCATAGAACATTAACGTCATCAAAGTCAACTGAATGTCCCTTTTTTCGCAGACGGGTTTCCATACTGCCGACATTCGCCAACAAGGACACGCGCTTGACTTTGATAACGTTGATGTTCTACGCAAAATTAATTACTCTCGGCAAAAATACTAATTAGACAAATCGATTTAAATTGAGAACCCCCCCTGCCCCCCCCTCCCAATTGTTTTTATTTCTCCCGAGCCGACAGCGATGGACTGAGCACAGCTTCGTAAAACAAATTTATTGTGAATAAACAACAGCATGCCATTCCTAGTAAATATATACTGTACCACGTTAGCGCATAAAGATAAACAACACCATGCCATTCCTAGTAAATATATACTGTACCACGTTAGCGCATAAAGATAAACAACAGCATGCCATTCCTAGTAAATATATACTGTACCACGTTAGCGCATAAAGATAAACTTAGTATCATGTGGCAATTGTTCAAATCGATCATCGGAACTTCATTCGCTGTCTTCTCGGCTTATTTTGGGGGTGCCAATTATTGTCCCTGTCAAAACATTGCACTCGGTCTCTTGTTTTGTCATGACACATCCAAGATATTAAAAATAAAACGTCGCCTTTGTTTAATTCTTCTCGTTAATGTCCCTGTCGCGTACCCTGCTATATTCTCTGCAACACATTCATGTCACCCACCTTATCAATCCATAACATTTTTTACATTCTTATTGGTAACAATAAATAATTCTTCTACCATAAACAGTTACAAATTTCGCGATCTACTTTGTCTACACTTAGATGCACCGCCACCAGTTGATTAAAAAAGCGCAATAATTATTTAATTAAATGCGCATACCTTACTGACCTTACAACTGAACATTTGTTTTGTTTCCAGGTAAGGCTCATTGAGCTATATATAGTTCTTTATCAGAAGCAGCCTGGCCACAAATGATAGCGCAAATGAAGTAGCGTATCGTGTGGAAATGTGTAGCAGCCAAATACTCGAAAGACATCGTTTCTAAATGTGGAGGGGAACAACCGCAAGACCCGGACACAAATCTACGCCACCACGAGGAGAGAGCGATACACGCACACTCCAAACATCCCTGACCTCACCGGTGCCTGACATGACGGGAAATTTTAGCGACGAGCAGCTGAGAGGCCGCCGCTGAGATGGCGGTGACTCTTTTGTTCCCAAAAGAGAGCGCCAGGCAAAGCGAGTGAACAACGCCCGGACTCGCCTCGAGCTCGTCCCCAGCGGAGCTGGAGTGATGGAATCAGCTCGCGTGGTGTAGGAACGACATTGATGTCTACTGTGAGACTGCCGCGCGAGGCGGACAGCTCGTGGCCGATGACGATGTTGTGTACGCACGTTGAACTTCTTTCGCACACTACGTAGCCGGGCATGATGATGGTAATGAGTAATTTTAATATTTCCGCCGTGAATTTTGTTTTCTGCAATACATTTTGGCAATGTCTATTCCATCAACCCCCCCTTCCCCTAACATCTGTTATCGCTCACAAAGGATGACATTTGTCCCTAATGGCTTCTCGCCCAGTCTTAAGTAAAGTTCGTCGATGGATTCATGATATAAATTAATAGAACGGAAAGAAATGTCAACTATGAAAATCGCTCGAGTGGGATGCATGAGCGGGCGCGCCATGCACCTGACCAAAAGTGGCAGAGCGACGGAGAGAGGTTAATGAGGCTGATGACGAACCCGTGACAGGAGCTCAAGAAAAGCCCTCTTGGACCCACCCTCTGCAGTCAATCATTGAATGTGTGGCAGGCACGAGCCAATTCTGAAGACCACCCCGGGCCAATGAGAGAACCACACATGAAGCTGCAAAGATCCCCCGTGTAACCTTAACAGACCGAAGGAGCAAGTGCCATTCGCGAGCACCTATGAAGACCGGCACGGCTCACGAGGAGGGGGTCGCCACCACCACGCCTGGCGCTCCTTTGTCTCCCCAGTGGCGATGTTTACACACCGCACACCAGGTACTCATTTGAGGCTGAGTCGACCTAAGGGAGGCCCAAGACCGCTTCAGATAATCGTCACTGATGGTGGCCATGAACAGGAATCGATCCCGGGTCACCGGGTTCGTATTGCAGCGCGCTAACCACTGCGCCACCGCTCCCCATATGGAGCTGTACACACACGCGCACGCTGCCAGCCAGACTCACGTTTCGACGAAACGGCCATAATGAGGAACGTAGTCGCAATGCATCGATGTGCATAGAATGTATCCATGTCATGTTGTACGTGAATCGCCCGTGGTGTTCTTTATATTTAAGAAGATACCTTGTTACGTTAGCAAATAAAAAAATGTGATGCTCTTTTCGTGGTGGTTAGTAATCTGGTGCTCTTTTCACGTGTCTCAATGCGTTTATTTCATCTCCTGGTTAAATAAAGCATACAACGGATGGTGTTTCGATTCCCGTTAACAATAATAATTTACATTTACTTATGAGGACCCTTCCACTAACGTCTCAAGGCGCCGTACGATGTTGCGTATGATGGGTTCGCTCGACCCCCTGCAGCCACTCGCAGGGCCGCTTCAGAGTTATTAGCTCATGAACACCTGAAGCTCGACATTCATGTTCACAAGGTCCTGGGTTGCAACGTTTGGACGATTCCTCTGTGAACTATAGTACTGGAGGAACCCCCCCCACCCACGGATACGAAGGAAGAACCCTTGAACTGTGAGGTGCTTCCAGCCCATGGTGATCCACCAACCCTGCGGCAGGGGTGTGCGCTGTCGCCGCCCCCCGCACCTCCGATTATCGCGGTTTGGCTACGTACGGTGCAAAAGAAGTTCAGCACACCATACGTGGCAGGGACACAGAGAGACGACGCAACGGCACGAGACGGAGATGTCGACTGAACTCTGCGGTTCCGACGTCTCGATAAACCACCGCTGTGTTCTCAGCGACAGAATCAGAATATTTAGTTGGACTGGAAGATGTCAGCCGCAGGAGCGAGACGCCCTGGGATCGGGTGACACACAGACAGAGCGTGCGTGAGGGCATAACCTCATAATTGATCATCATAATTATCATTTGCTCGGTTTGGCTACGTACGATGCAAAATAAGTTCCACGTACACACGTAGTATTCATTATCTGAAACGTATTTAATCGGTTGAAGCGTCTTTTTGGAACTGCAACAACACAAATCAGGTAACACGTATTTGTTTTTTTTTAAAGCGAGGAGTGATCAATTGTAGAGAGGGCAAGGATCGGTGCCAACATGAATCGGAAGATGCCGTGCGGTGGAGCTTGGCCAGTTTGAGGTCTGGCCGTGTACCTAATGGCCTGCTGCTATTGATCAAGAAAAAAGAGCGCTGAATAGTTATTGATTTGTCACTGAAAAAATGCGCGTGCAAGGACAAGTATCCAAGGGTTTCGCTGCGCATTGCTCAATAGCGGCGTTCTCCGTTCTACGTGAGCTCAACCGATATAAAATGTTGTTATATGGTTATTTATTTATTTACTTACCCTCCACCAAAAAAAAGCACGGCGATCAATGATCGAGCACAAGTCGATGTGTGCCCCCGTTTTTCACGGTTAGCTACGTACGGTGCGATAGAAGTTCAACATACATACCTACGTGTGGTTTGTGCCTACGACTTATAACTGTGAGTGAGACGTGGCAGCCTTCACGTGGTCCTTCTCTGTAAAGTCAGAAGTTACGACTAGTGCCCCCATCATCAACCCAGCGCCTGGACATCGATCAAAGATCTCCCGATCATCAGTTGTTGCTCTCCATGAACATCAACCGAAGGAGGAGGGAGGAGGAGGGGGGAGGAGGAGGGAGGAGGAGGGAGGAGGAGGAGGGGGGAGGAGGGAGGAGGAGGGAGGAGGAGAGAGGAGGAGTGGAGGAGGAGGGAGGAGGAGGAGGGAGGAGGAGTGGAGGAGGAGGGAGGAGGAGGAGGGGGGAGGAGGGAGGAGGAGGGAGGAGGAAGAGGAGGGAGGAGGAGTGGAGGAGGAGGTAAGGAGGAGTGGAGGAGGAGGAGGGAGGAGGAGGAGTGGAGGAGGAGGAGGCACACTTGGCGGGGAAGCAGCATGGTGCTCCAGTGGTTAGCTCACTTTGCTGAGAACCCGGCAGCCCGAGTTCGATTCCTGGTCGCGGCCAACATCAGCGGTAAGTTACACCTGGACCGGTCCAAGGCACATGCGAGTAATCCGTTGCCTCCTGTCCACTGTGGGGTTTCCTCTCTTCATCTTAGGATATGTCCCGTCCATCCACATTGGCTTTTTTTCAGCAGGTCGGAGTAGCTACCATTCTCGCCTCTTTTGTCTCTTCGTTCAGGCCCCAAATGACAATACGATCTAACCGGACCCTTTGCTCAGCCTTTCTCTATGGAGTTCGATCTAGGGTTGGCGCGATATGGCGATACCACGATGATATACGATTCACGATATTGGCATCTTTAACTTTGCTCAACGTAATTTTTTCAATTATCAAATTTTTCTGAAATATTTCATTTTTTGACCGTATATATTTCCCATGTAACAAACTCAAGAGTTAATGATGTAAACATATAGCTACAGTATTATCCATTAAATCAACGCTTTGTAAAAAAATCCCGATATAATTAAGTAGGACAATTATATGATGGCATGAATTTCACAGTTTGTGCTCTATTTTAATTATTCACAGTGCAACTGACAGCACGTGCGTTATAAAAGCATCACCGATTGTGATGATCTTCTCTGCACGAGCCACGTTCTTTCATTAATTTCACTGTTAAGTTTGTTGAGCTACCTGTGCCAGGATTGGTCAACACTTAGACAACTACTGTTCACCCAGGCAAACTTGGAGAGCAGCACAGACTAAGTGTTACTAACAACATTATAACTAACAATAACATCTGTAAGAATCACAATTTAGAGACACAGAACATATATACTTTAAAAAAAACTGAATATCTCATAAATCAAAAACTCTGTTCGTAATGTTACCTAAGAATGTTCCATTCGAGACTCCTCCCAACTGCATCCAATTATTTAAATTGCTCACGGAACTTGATTGGGTGTCTTCCGTAGCTTCTTGTGGTACCTAGAATTATATTCTTGGTTCTTTCGGTAAAGTCACGTAGAAGGGAAACAATAAAATAATAAAAATATAAAACAATAAAATTCTCACGACGTTTCGACTGCAACACAAGCAATCATCATCAGGTGTGAAAACCACCTAGAATTCTCACCGTCAAAACGTTTACTCTCGGCTTCTTGTTTTTTCATCACGTGTCCAAGAAATCCAACTAAACTTTCTCTAATAATTATTCTTGTGAGTGAAATTTTTCTTTCGTACCTGCTATCCATCCGTAATACATTGTAATGCTGACAAAGACTGAACGCTGACGCTTAAGCTCAGTGAACTGCAGCTGCAGAACTTTATAGACATCTTCATTCGTACCGCAATCGACAGCGACGCGCACAAAAACAGTTTTTTTCCCACGCGTATGTGTGGTCAATGCAGACTTGATGCATTGCAATGGGTATATCTATTTGGTCTTAACATCTGTTTTTTTGCCAGAAGGGTAAAAGCCTATTCTTATTTATTCATTATCTTGATACTGCCAAAAACGTCCCATAGATACCACTGCTCAACCCAAGCTATAAATAGTTTGATACTTGCATTGCCTTTGTGCTGTTCGCCTTGTGGCGTTCTCTGGTCTAACACTGGTGGTGAGACAAGGCCATGAAGAAGTCTGTCTCTGGTGTAGGCAGTGCCAGATGAAGCGAGTGAGGGCCCTGTAGCATGATGTTATAGAGGGGCTTCTCTGTCCGTCTTTCCTCCCTCCTTGCCTCTTGGTGTGCCTGCATATGTATTTCTGCTGACTTTGTACCTCGTATTTGTTCACTCTGTCTATGCTGGTATGTTCAATCCAGAGATTGAACACGAAATTTAACACTCTTCTGAAATTCGTGGTCCGCCAGCTAAGTGTCTAACTGTGTTGTTGGCCTGACTGGTTGTGCTTCACTTAATTTTTTCTTAGGTTTGTTGAATTCTCGTCTCTCATCTTCTTGTATTTACCTCCATGATTTGTTCTTGACACCTGATGGAGATCGCTTGTGTTGCGGTCGAAACGTCCTGATTGATTTATTTTAATATAATTTTATGGTATTTCTACATACGTGACTTTACCGAAAAAACCAATGAGTAATGTTATGCAGTCACGAAAGCTTTAGTTTTTTTTATTATACATTTTTTACTTGCATAGTAAAGTAATTGTATTTTTTTATTTGCTATACAGCCAGATAATAGACAAATCGCTAAACTTAAACACCTGATCGTTCATAAAAGTTGAAGGCAGTATAGTACTATAGTAATAGTGCAAGTGCAGAATCACTGAACCGGAATTGATAGCTTGAAAGCATTTAGCGCGGGTCCCTTGAAAGTGCGGGGCCCGTAGCTACTACTACACATGTAGTAGCTACTACACGTGTAGTAGTAGCTACACATGTAGTCGCTACATGTGTAGTAGCTACACATGTAGTAGCTACAGATGTAGTAGCTACACATGTAGTAGTAGCTAGAGATGTAGTAGCTACATATGTGGATGTCTATTGTAGTAGCTACTACATGTGTAGTAGCTACACATGTGTAGCTACTACACGTGTGTAGCTACTATATGTGTAGCTACTATATGTGTAGCTACTATACGTGTAGCTACTACACGTGCAGCTACTACACGTGCAGCTACTACACGTGTTGTAGCTACGACACGTGTAGCTACGACACGTGTAGCTACGACACGTGTAGCTACGACACGTGTAGCTACGACACGTGTAGCTACGACACGTGTAGCTACGACACGTGTAGCTACGACACGTGTAGCTACGACACGTGTAGCTACGACACATGTAGCTACGACAATAAGCATCCATTTGGGGTTTTACCATCTTATCACAACTGTTTTTTTTATTGCCAAAACGGGTAAAGCCTATTCTGGTTTTGTTTTTGCTCAAGCCAATGGCATCGCCCAATCGCTTGGCTCGACGTCGCTGGGCCACCCAACAGCGGCGAGTCTGTGGCACGCCACGGGTCACGGCTCGCGAGGTGTTTCCATCTCCAGAACTCGCCGGGCTCGGCTCGCGGGGACAAAGCACAATGGGCGCTTGCAGCCGGACGCAGCGCTGCGTGTGTCTCTGTGTGTGAGTGTGTGTCTGTGTGTGGGTGTGTGGGTGTTTGTGTCTCTGTGTGTGGGTGTGTGAGTGTGTGGGTGTTTGTGTCTCTGTGTGTGGGTGTGTGGGTGTGGGTGTCTCTGTGTGTGGGTGTGTGAGTGTGTGTGTCTGTGTGTGTGGGTGTGTGTGTCTCTGTGTGTGGGTGTGTGAGTGTGTGGGTGTGTGTGTCTCTGTGTGTGGGTGTGTGTGTCTCTGTGTGTGTGTCTCTGTGTGTGGGTTTGTGTGTCTCTGTGTGTGGGTGTGTGTGTGGGTGTGTGTGTCTCTGTGTGTGGGTGTGTGTGTCTCTGTGTGTGGGTGTGTGAGTGTGTGGGTTTGTGTGTCTCTGTGTGTGGGTGTGTGAGTGTGTGGGTGTGTGTGTCTCTGTGTGTGGGTGTGTGTCTCTGTGTGTGGGTGTGTGAGTGTGTGGGTGTGTGTGTCTCTGTGTGTGGGTGTGTGAGTGTGTGGGTGTGTGTGTCTCTGTGTGTGGGTGTGTGTGTGCGTGGGTGTGTGTGTCTCTGTGTGTGGGTGTGTGTGTGTTTCTGTGTGTGGGTGTGTGTGTCTCTGTGTGTGGGTGTGTGGGTGTGTGTGTCTCTGTGTGTGGGTGTGTGGGTGTGTGTGTCTCTGTGTGTGTGAGTGTGTGGGTGTTTGTGTCTCTGTGTATGGGTGTGTGTGTGTTTCTGTGTGTGGGTGTGTGTGTGTCTCTGTGTGTGGGTGTGTGGGTGTGTGTGTCTCTGTGTGTGAGTGTGTGGGTGTGTGTGTCTCTGTGTGTGGGTGTGTGAGTGTGTGTGTGTCTCTGTGTGTGGGTGTGTGAGTGTGTGGGTGTGTGTCTCTGTGTGTGGGTGTGTGTGTGTGGGTGTGTGTGTGGGTGTGTGAGTGTGTGTGTGAGTGTGTGTGTGTCTCTGTGTGTGTGTGTGGGTGTGTGTGTGTGAGTGTGTGGGTGTGTGTCTCTGTGTGTGGGTGTGTGTGTGTGTGGGTGTGTGGGGAGCGATAGTGTAGCGGTTAGCGCGCTGCGCTGTGAACCCGGCGACCCGGGTTCGATTCCCGCTCACGGCGTGGTGTTGGCCACCCACCCCCTCCTGTGCCTTCATAGATGCTCGTTAAAAGCACTTGCCCCCAACAGTATGTTAAGGCGAGGGATCTTTGTCTTTATTGTATGCGCGTGTAGTGCATATGTGCTTGGACCTCCCTAGGTCGACTCAGCCTCAAATTAGTACCTGGTTGCGGTGTTTATACGTCCCCGCTTGGGAGACAAATGCGGCCGGGCGTGGTGCCTCCTCGTGTGCCGTGCCGGCCTTCGTAGGTGATCGCTAACAGCACTTGCCCCATCAGCCTGTGCAGGCTACACGGCGCGGGGGTCTTCGTCTTTCGTGTTCGTGCTGTCACGAGTGAGAGGAGGAGAGCAGCGCTGGGCTTTGGGGTTCTTTTTTACTTAGCGAATGCTTTTACGAGTGACTTTCACGCAGTTAGAGCACCAGATACACAAGGGGAAGAACGCATTAAATTAAATACGTGTGTATGTCAATGTTATATTGTGAGTGGCAGTCAGCTCACGTAAGCCACGGAACCACGTGACAGCCGCCTCGTCCTCCTCCTCTTCCAGCTCGTGCAGGGCAAGCAGCAGCATGAGCTGACGCACTTCGCAGCTGGAGGAGGAGGAGGAGATGGGCACGCCACGGTCTCCTGGCTCGCTTTGGGTTCTAGTTGTCCTCCTGTCTGCTCTCCAGAATGAGGCGCGTGTGCGTGTCTGTGTCCGGCAAAACAACCCCCTGCCTCCTCGCGGTGCTGGACGGGCAACTCTGTCGTGGACAGTGCTGTGGGGGGATGGCCAATTCCGATTGGCTCCTCCCCTCATGGCGTCTGTGTCCACCACAGTGGCTAAACGGGGACTCTGGACGGGTGCGAGGGGCTGGTAACCCCTCCACCTTCAATTAATTACCACTAAACTACGACTGAAATATGTAACTAATAAGCTTGTGCCAGAGGCCCCGGGGGGAAAGGCGTCTATGACGTCTCCTGGCCAAACCCCAATTGACGGAGCCAGGAGATTGAATCTCTACCCTCGGGGCTCCTCCAGAAACAACGAAAAGCCACTACGGATGGCCACGTGGAATGTTCGAATGCTCACTGCGGAGGAGAGGCTGCCACTCCTCTGTCGGGAGCTGGACCGGTACCGCCTGGATCTCTGTGGCATTCAGGAGGTCCGGTGGACCGGTTCTGGCTCCTGCCACCATGAGGGGTGGACAGTCCTCTACTCGGGGCAGCAGACTGACAAACAACAGGGTGTGGCTCTTCTTTTTAACAAAAGTTTGAAGGGGGCGTGGGAGCGTGGCGGTGAGGTGTGGGAAGCTGTAAGCCCCAGGCTACTTTGGGCTCGCCTTCCCATCAACCGGAGGCGAGGAGTGGTGGTCGTGGTTACTTATGCCCCCACCGAAGACGAACATCCGTGGAGGGTTGCAGGCAAAGCCGATGAGTCAGATGCCTTCTATGACCTCCTGTCACAGGTGCTGGCTAAAGTGGTCCCTCGGGATAGAGTCATCTTGTTGGGTGACTTCAATGCCCGAGTTGGTCATGATGCTGGCAACTGGTCTGGAGTGATTGGAGGGCATGGGTCAGATCAGCTCAACAACAACGGTACGAGGCTGCTAGATTTTTGTGCAGTCAATGGGCTTGTAATTACCAACACGTTGTTCTGGCATCGGCGCATCCACACAACATCATGAATGCATGCCGGGTACAAGCAATAACATCTGCTGGACTACATAGTGACGGACCAGCGGATGCGAGCCCATGTCCTTGACACCAGGACCTACCGTGGAGCTGATCTGCCCTCTGACCATCGACTAGTTATCTGTAAGATGCGCCTGCCATTCTTTCACTCCGGTGGTGGGTGTACACCCAGGACCCCATTCCAACCTAAAGTGGCCTGGTCTCAGTTATCTGATCAAAAGATGCAAGTGAGAATTTCATCATCGCTTGCTGCTGGGGTTGGTAAATGAGCGAGGTTTAGGACTGTGACTCATGCAGCTGCAATGGCTGCTTTGGATACGCGGTCCAGACCTCCCCAGAGACCCTGGCTGACAGAGGAGGTGTTCAGGATAACAGGCCAACTGTCATCGGCTACAGAATCCCACGTCAGAGAATGAGCAGGCTTACCACAGCCTTCGCTCGGAGGTTCGGAGAGCCGTGAGACGCTGCAAGGATTGGTGGTGGTCGCAGGTTGCTGAGGAGATGGAGTCTGCCTCAGTGGCCCGCGATCACAAATCTCTGTTTAACTCCATCAAAAAAGTAACCTGCAGCGCCACACCTATTACCATCATGAAGGGAAAAACGGTGATCCAATCTCCGACCCCCAGGAACAGGTTTGCAGATTTGCTGAGCATTTCTGTGAGGTCCTGGGGGAAGGGAAATCCCTCAGCTAGGAAAACATCGTGGCACAAAGTGGGGATGACCCTGCTGAGGCTGCGATGCCTCAAATATTGGAAGAAGTCACCCCCTGTGAGTGGCTGGCTGAAGTGCCATCTGTTGAGGAAGTACTGAGGGCGATCCTGAGTTTGAGACCAGGAAAGGCAGCGAGCAGAGATGATCTCCCAAGCGAAATGCTGAGGGAGGGTGGTGTTTGTGCACAGACTGCCCTATATGACATAATAACAACAGTCTGGACCACTGGACGGGTTCCGCAGGATTGGAAGGATGCCCTGGTGGTCCCCCTCTTTAAGAAGGGGGACCGCACAGACTGTAACAACTACAGGGGCATCTCACTCCTCAGTGTGCCGGGAAAGGTCGTGGCAAGGATTATTCAACATCGCCTTGCCAGGCACGCTGAGGAGAGGCTTGCGGAGCCCCAATGCGGTTTCAGGAAAGGGCGGTCCTGCACAGATGCCACATTTTCTGTCCGTCTGCTACAGCAGAGGTGTAGGGAATTCCAACAAGACCTACATCTCTGCTTTATTGACCTGGTCAAGGCCTATGATACCATCAGTAGGCCTGGGCTCTGGGTTGTTCTTCGTGCTTTTGGAGTACCTGACCCTCTGCTCACGATCATTAAGAACCTTCATGATGGTGAGCGGGCCCGGGTAAAACTACGTGGCCGGGAGTCAGAGCCATTCCCTGTACACCTTGGGGTGCGACAGGGATGTCCCCTGGCTCCCACATTATTTAACATCTATTTTGAC
This sequence comes from Petromyzon marinus, assembly GCF_048934315.1. Taxonomy (NCBI): domain Eukaryota; kingdom Metazoa; phylum Chordata; class Hyperoartia; order Petromyzontiformes; family Petromyzontidae; genus Petromyzon; species Petromyzon marinus. The sequence goes on from NC_133707.1 coordinate 623,718, forward strand.
CACGTAGTTCGTGAAGCCTTCAATAGCTGTACCGGGGAAATCTCCATATGGTACAGATATAATTGGAGGCTGATCGATGCCCGGGTGCGGTCAAGGGATGGCTCCCTATTGCTCAACCACGTTATGTATACCGATGATTTGGTAATAGCTGCTCATTCAGAGGAGGCGTTGGAGACGCTGCTGCTGAGACTGGAGCGTGCCACTAAGAGATGGGCCTTACCATCAGCCTCACCAAAACTAAGCACCTGCCTGGGTATTTTTTACCATTGGACACTCCACCCCCACAACTCCAAATCGGTGATGGGGCAGTTGTGGAGAGAGTGGAGAGTTTCCCATACCTGGGCAGTGTGCTTATGACCGCTCCAGTTTAACAGCAGAGGTCACACTCCGAATCAGTCGAGCGGCAATATCTTTTCATCGGCTGCGTAACGCTGTGTGGAAGCTACCTGGTCTGTCGCTCCGCACTAAGCTTCAGGTCTTCTCGGCCACGGTCATTCCCTCCCTTCTCTGCGCTTGCGAAACGTGAACCCCCCTAATGGAACATCTTCGCCAGTTAGAAACATTTAGGCTGGCCTGCCTACGATCAATCCTGGGTTTAACCAGACTGGATTGTGTGAGGAGCTCACAAATCCTTGAAAGATCTGGGCAAGGTCCCATCGGTGAGCTCCTCCGGCGGGCAAGGCTGCGATGGCTGGGTCATGTAGCCCACATGCCCAGCCACCGCATGCCGAAACAGCTTTTGTTCGACCGGATCGAGGGGGCTTAACGGGCGCGGCAAGGGCTAGAGAAGAGATGGAGTAATGTGGTACAGGAGGACGTGGAGCTGAGTGGACTTGCCGATGACTGGTACCAGCGGTGTCAAGATCGGCCTCTGTGGAGGAGGCTCGTGAAGGACGCTACTGGGCAGTTGGAGGCAGTCGCCCTCCAACAACAACGGAGGGCGGAGGAGCGACGCTCACAACAACGAGCGGAGCGCCGGGTGGCTGAAGCACAGCAGGTTGTCACAGTAGGGGGCACAGGTGGTGCATCAGCCAGTCATCTCAGTCAGTCGACCCGTGGCACCTGGGTCTGCCCCGTGACCTCCTGCCAGCGGGCGTTCGACACTTCACGTGGCCTCAGGGTGCACATAGCCTGGCACAAGCGTCGTGGTGACGTCACCGCCACTTAGTGGTGAATGGCGGTTGTTGTTGTGTGTCTGTGTGTCTGTGTGTGTCTGTGTGTGTGTGTGTCTGTGTGTGTGGGGAGCGATAGTGTAGCGGTTAGCGCGCTGCGCTATGAACCTGGCGACCCGGGTTCGATTCCCGCTCACGGCCAACACCAGTGACGATTATCTGAACCGGTCCCGGACCTCCCCTAGGTCGACTCAGCCTCAAATGAGTACCTGGTGCGGTGTGTAAACATCGTCACTAGGGAGACAAAGGCGGTCGGGCGTGGTGCTGGCCACCCACCCCCTCGTGAACCGTTCCGGCCTTCATAGGTGCTCGCTAACAGCACTTGCCCCTACAGTCTGTTAAGGCTATATGGGGGATCTTTGTCTTTGTCTTTTGTGTGTGTCTGTGTGTGTCTGTGTGTGTGTCTGTGTGTGTCTGTGTGTGTCTGTGTGTGTGTCTGTGTGTGTGTCTGTGTGTGTGTCTGTGTGTGTGTCTGTGTGTGTGTCTGTGTGTGTGTCTGTGTGTGTGTCTGTGTGTGTGTCTGTGTGTGTGTCTGTGTGTGTGTCTGTGTGTGTGTGTGTCTGCGTGTGTGTCTGCGTGTGTGTCTGCGTGTGTGTCTGCGTGTGTGTCTGCGTGTGTGTCTGCGTGTGTGTCTGCGTGTGTGTCTGCGTGTGTGTCTGCGTGTGTGTCTGCGTGTGTGTCTGCGTGTGTGTCTGCGTGTGTGTCTGCGTGTGTGTCTGCGTGTGTGTCTGCGTGTTGTGAACGTCGAGAGCGATGGTGTAGCGGTTAGCGCGCTGCGCTACGAACCTGGCGACCCGGGGTTGGATTTTCGCTAACGGCCAACACCACCGGTGACGATTATCTTAACCGGTCCTGGGCCTCCCCTAGTTCGACTCGGCCTCAAATGAGTACCTGGTGCGGTGTGTAAACATCGCCACTGGGGAAACAAAAGCGGTCGGGCGTGGTGCTGGCCACCCCCCCTCTCGTTCGTTGTGCCGGCCTTCATAGGTGCTACTCGCGAACAGTACTTGCTCAATAAGTTTTCTCAGAATATACGGGGGATCTTTGTATTTGAATTCCCCCCAATCATGAGAGCACCTACTTCCACCTTATTCCCAAAAGTCCCTCTCTTAATTAGCGCAATTGGCCCTTTTTAAGTATATTCATGTTCATAATTTGTTTTAAAAATATATGCAACACATGCAATAAATGTTTTGTTAAGTGTATGGAATTAATTTTGATGGAGTGGAAAAGTGCCGTGAAGGATATTGCCACGTGCATTGGGTTTCCATTCATCATCAGCAACAGCAGCAGTAGTCATGATCAATCCACTGCCCTATGAAATTATCTTTAAGACATCGCCCGTGGTCATTTCGATGCAACAACCCATCGAGCACTTGCACCCAAGTTTAGCTTCGGGAGGGGCTGACAATTCGGAGTGAGATGCTGCCACGGTGGTGTTGAGGCGCTCACCACACTGAACTTGTGTGGTGAGCAGAGGGTGGCCGGCATCAATGGGATCTCGCGGTGCAGCAACAACGTAAAATTCCACCAGCCGTATGAATGGATACACCACAGTAAGTTTGTGGTGTATACACCAGAGTTAGTTTGTGTATACACCACAGTTAGTCTGTGTATACACCGCAGTTAGTCTGTGTATACACCACAGTTAGTCTGTGTATACACCACAGTAAGTCTGTGTATACACCACAGTTAGTCTGTGTATACACCACAGTTAGTTTGTGGTGTATACACCAGAGTTAGTGTGTGTATACACCACAGTTAGTCTGTGTATACAACGCAGTAAGTTTGTGGTGTATACACCACAGTTAGTCTGTGTATACACCACAGTAAGTCTGTGTATACACCACAGTTAGTCTGTGTATACACCACAGTTAGTTTGTGTATTCACCGCAGTTGGTCTGTGTATACACCACAGTTAGTCTGTGTATACACCACAGTAAGTCTGTGTATACACCACAGTTAGTCTGTGTATACACCACAGTTAGTTTGTGGTGTATACACCAGAGTTAGCCTGTGTATACACCACAGTTAGTCTGTGTATACACCGCAGTAAGTTTGTGGTGTATACACCATAGATAGTCTGTGTATACACCACAGTAAGTCTGTGTATACACCACAGTTAGTCTGTGTATACACCACAGTTAGTTTGTGTATACACCACAGTTAGTCTGTGCATACAGCAGAGTTAGTCTGTGTATACACCACAGTTAGTTTGTGTATACACCACAGTTAGTTTGTGTATACACCGCAGTTAGTCTGTGTATACACCACAGTTAGTTTGTGTATACACCACAGTTAGTCTGTGTATACACCGCAGTTAGTCTGTGTATACACCACAGTTAGTTTGTGTATACACCACAGTTAGTCTGTGTATACACCAGAGTTAGTCTATGTATACACCACAGTTAGTTTGTGTCTACACCAGAGTTAGTTTGTGTGTACACCACAGTAAGTCTGTGTATACACCACAGTTAGTTTGTGTATACACCACAGTAAGTCTGTGTATACACCACAGTTAGTCTGTGTATACACCACAGTTAGTCTGTGTATACACCACAGTAAGTCTGTGTATACACCACAGTTAGTCTGTGTATACACCACAGTTAGTCTGTGTATACACCACAGTTAGTTTGTGTCTACACCAGAGTTAGTTTGTGTATACACCACAGTAAGTTTGTGGTGTATACACCAGAGTTAGTCTGTGTATACACCACAGTAAGTCTGTGTATACACCATAGTAAGTCTGTGTATACACCACAGTAAGTCTGTGTATACACCACAATTAGTCTGTGTATACACCACAGTTAGTCTGTGTATACACCACAGTAAGTATGTGTATACACCACAGTTAGTTTGTGTATACACCACAGTTAATCTGTGTATACACCAGAGTTAGTCTGTGTATACACCACAGTTAGTTTGTGTCTACACCAGAGTTAGTTTGTGTATACACCACAGTAAGTCTGTGTATACACCACAGTTAGTCTGTGTATACACCACAGTAAGTCTGTGTATACACCACAGTAAGTCTGTGTATACACCACAGTTATTCTGTGCATACACCACAGTTAGTCTGTGTATACACCAGAGTTAGTCTGTGTATACACCACAGTTAGTCTGTGTATACACCACAGTTAGTTTGTGTATACACCACAGTTAATCTGTGTATACACCAGAGTTAGTCTGTGTATACACCACAGTAAGTCTGTGTATACACCACAGTTAGTCTGTGTATACACCACAGTTAGTTTGTGTATACACCACAGTTAATCTGTGTATACACCAGAGTTAGTCTGTGTATACACCACAGTAAGTCTGTGTATACACCACAGTTAGTTTGTGTATACACCAGAGTTAGTCTGTGTATACACCACAGTAAGTTTGTGTATACACCACAGTTACTTTGTGTATACACCACAGTTAGTTTGTGTATACACCACAGTTAGTTTGTGTATATACCACAGTTAGTTTGTGTATACACCACAGTTAGTTTGTGTATACACCACAGTTAGTTTGTGTATACACCACAGTTAGTTTGTGTATACACCAGAGTTAGTCTGTGTATACACCACAGTTAGTTTGTGTATACACCAGAGTTAGTCTGTGTATACACCACAGTAAGTCTGTGTATACACCAGAGTTAGTCTGTGTATACACCACAGTTAGTTTGTGTATATACCACAGTTAGTTTGTGTATACACCACAGTTAGTTTGTGTATACACCACAGTTAGTTTGTGTATACACCAGAGTTAGTCTGTGTATACACCACAGTTAGTCTGTGTATACACCAGAGTTAGTCTGTGTATACACCACAGTTAGTTTGTGTATACACCACAGTAAGTTTGTGGTGTATACACCACAGTTAGTCTGTGTATACACCACAGTAAGTTTGTGGTGTATACACCAGAGTTAGTCTGTGTATACACCACAGTTAGTCTGTGTATACACCAGAGTTAGTTTGTGTATACACCACAGTTAGTCTGTGTATACACCAGAGTTAGTCTGTGTATACACCACAGTAAGTCTGTGTATACACCACAGTTAGTCTGTGTATACACCGCAGTTAGTCTGTGTATACACCACAGTTAGTTTGTGTATACACCACAGTTAGTCTGTGTATACACCAGAGTTAGTCTGTGTATACACCACAGTTAGTTTGTGTCTACACCAGAGTTAGTTTGTGTGTACACCACAGTAAGTCTGTGTATACACCACAGTTAGTTTGTGTATACACCACAGTAAGTCTGTGTATACACCACAGTTAGTCTGTGTATACACCACAGTTAGTCTGTGTATACACCACAGTAAGTCTGTGTATACACCACAGTTAGTCTGTGTATACACCACAGTTAGTCTGTGTATACACCACAGTTAGTTTGTGTCTACACCAGAGTTAGTTTGTGTATACACCACAGTAAGTTTGTGGTGTATACACCAGAGTTAGTCTGTGTATAGACCACAGTAAGTCTGTGTATACACCAAAGTAAGTCTGTGTATACACCACAGTAAGTCTGTGTATACACCACAATTAGTCTGTGTATACACCACAGTTAGTCTGTGTATACACCACAGTAAGTCTGTGTATACACCACAGTTAGTTTGTGTATACACCACAGTTAATCTGTGTATACACCAGAGTTAGTCTGTGTATACACCACAGTTAGTTTGTGTCTACACCAGAGTTAGTTTGTGTATACACCACAGTAAGTCTGTGAATACACCACAGTTAGTCTGTGTATACACCACAGTAAGTCTGTGTATACACCACAGTTATTCTTTGTATACACCACAGTTAGTCTGTGTATACACCAGAGTTAGTCTGTGTATACACCACAGTTAGTCTGTGTATACACCACAGTTAGTTTGTGTATACACCACAGTTAATCTGTGTATACACCAGAGTTAGTCTGTGTATACACCACAGTAAGTCTGTGTATACACCAGAGTTAGTCTGTGTATACACCACAGTTAGTCTGTGTATACACCACAGGTAATCTGTGTATACACCAGAGTTAGTCTGTGTATACACCACAGTAAGTCTGTGTATACACCACATGTAGGTTGTGTATACACCAGAGTTAGTCTGTGTATACACCACAGTAAGTTTGTGTATACACCAGAGTTGGTCTGTGTATACACCACAGTTAGTTTGTGTATACACCACAGTTAGTTTGTGTATATACCACAGTTAGTTTGTGTATACACCACAGTTAGTTTGTGTATACACCACAGTTAGTTTGTGTATACACCAGAGTTAGTCTGTGTATACACCACAGTTAGTTTGTGTATACACCAGAGTTAGTCTGTGTATACACCACAGTAAGTCTGTGTATACACCAGAGTTAGTCTGTGTATACACCACAGTTAGTTTGTGTATATACCACAGTTAGTTTGTGTATACACCACAGTTAGTTTGTGTATATACCACAGTTAGTTTGTGTATACACCACAGTTAGTTTGTGTATACACCACAGTTAGTTTGTGTATACACCACAGTTAGTTTGTGTATACACCAGAGTTAGTCTGTGTATACACCACAGTTAGTTTGTGTATACACCACAGTAAGTTCGTGGTGTATACACCACAGTTAGTCTGTGTATACACCACAGTAAGTTTGTGGTGTATACACCAGAGTTAGTCTGTGTATACACCACAGTTAGTCTGTGTATACACCAGAGTTAGTCTGTGTATACACCACAGTAAGTCTGTGTATACACCACAGTTAGTTTGTGTATACACCACATTTAGTCTGTGTATACACCAGAGTTAGTCTGTGTATACACCACAGTTAGTTTGTGTATACACCACAGTTAGTTTGTGTATACACCACAGTTAGTTTGTGTATACACCAGAGTTAGTCTGTGTATACACCACAGTAAGTCTGTGTATACACCAGAGTTAGTCTGTGTATACACCACAGTTAGTTTGTGTATATACCACAGTTAGTTTGTGTATACACCACAGTTAGTTTGTGTATACACCACAGTTAGTTTGTGTATACACCAGAGTTAGTCTGTGTATACACCACAGTTAGTCTGTGTATACACCAGAGTTAGTCTGTGTATACACCACAGTTAGTTTGTGTATACACCACAGTAAGTTTGTGGTGTATACACCACAGTTAGTCTGTGTATACACCACAGTAAGTTTGTGGTGTATACACCAGAGTTAGTCTGTGTATACACCACAGTTAGTCTGTGTATACACCAGAGTTAGTTTGTGTATACACCACAGTTAGTCTGTGTATACACCAGAGTTAGTCTGTGTATACACCACAGTAAGTCTGTGTATACACCACAGTTAGTCTGTGTATACACCGCAGTTAGTCTGTGTATACACCACAGTTAGTTTGTGTATACACCACAGTTAGTCTGTGTATACACCAGAGTTAGTCTGTGTATACACCACAGTTAGTTTGTGTCTACACCAGAGTTAGTTTGTGTGTACACCACAGTAAGTCTGTGTATACACCACAGTTAGTTTGTGTATACACCACAGTAAGTCTGTGTATACACCACAGTTAGTCTGTGTATACACCACAGTTAGTCTGTGTATACACCACAGTAAGTCTGTGTATACACCACAGTTAGTCTGTGTATACACCACAGTTAGTCTGTGTATACACCACAGTTAGTTTGTGTCTACACCAGAGTTAGTTTGTGTATACACCACAGTAAGTTTGTGGTGTATACACCAGAGTTAGTCTGTGTATACACCGCAGTAAGTCTGTGTATACACCAAAGTAAGTCTGTGTATACACCACAGTAAGTCTGTGTATACACCACAATTAGTCTGTGTATACACCACAGTTAGTCTGTGTATACACCACAGTAAGTCTGTGTATACACCACAGTTAGTTTGTGTATACACCACAGTTAATCTGTGTATACACCAGAGTTAGTCTGTGTATACACCACAGTTAGTTTGTGTCTACACCAGAGTTAGTTTGTGTATACACCACAGTAAGTCTGTGTATACACCACAGTTAGTCTGTGTATACACCACAGTAAGTCTGTGTATACACCACAGTTATTCTGTGTATACACCACAGTTAGTCTGTGTATACACCAGAGTTAGTCTGTGTATACACCACAGTTAGTCTGTGTATACACCACAGTTAGTTTGTGTATACACCACAGTTAATATGTGTATACACCAGAGTTAGTCTGTGTATACACCACAGTAAGTCTGTGTATACACCAGAGTTAGTCTGTGTATACACCACAGTTAGTCTGTGTATACACCACAGGTAATCTGTGTATACACCAGAGTTAGTCTGTGTATACACCACAGTAAGTCTGTGTATACACCACATGTAGGTTGTGTATACACCAGAGTTAGTCTGTGTATACACCACAGTAAGTTTGTGTATACACCAGAGTTGGTCTGTGTATACACCACAGTTAGTTTGTGTATACACCAGAGTTAGTTTGTGTATATACCACAGTTAGTTTGTGTATACACCACAGTTAGTTTGTGTATACACCACAGTTAGTTTGTGTATACACCAGAGTTAGTCTGTGTATACACCACAGTTAGTTTGTGTATACACCAGAGTTAGTCTGTGTATACACCACAGTAAGTCTGTGTATACACCAGAGTTAGTCTGTGTATACACCACAGTTAGTTTGTGTATATACCACAGTTAGTTTGTGTATACACCACAGTTAGTTTGTGTATATACCACAGTTAGTTTGTGTATACACCACAGTTAGTTTGTGTATACACCACAGTTAGTTTGTGTATACACCACAGTTAGTTTGTGTATACACCAGAGTTAGTCTGTGTATACACCACAGTTAGTTTGTGTATACACCACAGTAAGTTTGTGGTGTATACACCACAGTTAGTCTGTGTATACACCACAGTAAGTTTGTGGTGTATACACCAGAGTTAGTCTGTGTATACACCACAGTTAGTCTGTGTATACACCAGAGTTAGTCTGTGTATACACCACAGTAAGTCTGTGTATACACCACAGTTAGTTTGTGTATACACCACATTTAGTCTGTGTATACACCAGAGTTAGTCTGTGTATACACCACAGTTAGTTTGTGTATACACCACAGTTAGTTTGTGTATACACCACAGTTAGTTTGTGTATACACCAGAGTTAGTCTGTGTATACACCACAGTTAGTTTGTGTATACACCACAGTAAGTTTGTGGTGTATACACCACAGTTAGTCTGTGTATACACCACAGTAAGTTTGTGGTGTATACACCAGAGTTAGTCTGTGTATACACCACAGTTAGTCTGTGTATACACCAGAGTTAGTCTGTGTATACACCACAGTAAGTCTGTGTATACACCACAGTTAGTTTGTGTATACACCACATTTAGTCTGTGTATACACCAGAATTAGTCTGTGTATACACCACAGTTAGTTTGTGTATACACCACAGTTAGTTTGTGTATACACCACAGTTAGTTTGTGTATACACCACAGTTAGTTTGTGTATACACCAGAGTTAGTCTGTGTATACACCACAGTTAGTCTGTGTATACACCAGAGTTAGTCTGTGTATACACCACAGTTAGTTTGTGTATACACCACAGTAAGTTTGTGGTGTATACACCACAGTTAGTCTGTGTATACACCACAGTAAGTTTGTGGTGTATACACCAGAGTTAGTCTGTGTATACACCACAGTTAGTCTGTGTATACACCAGAGTTAGTTTGTGTATACACCACAGTTAGTCTGTGTATACACCAGAGTTAGACTGTGTATACACCACAGTAAGTCTGTGTATACACCACAGTTAGTTTGTGTATACACCACAGTTAGTCTGTGTATACGCCAGAGTTAGTCTGTGTATACACCACAGTTAGTTTGTGTATACACCACAGTTAGTTTGTGTATACACCAGAGTTAGTCTGTGTATACACCACAGTTAGTTTGTGTATATACCACAGTTAGTTTGTGTATACACCACAGTTAGTTTGTGTATACACCACAGTTAGTTTGTGTATACACCACAGTTAGTTTGTGTATACACCAGAGTTAGTCTGTGTATACACCACAGTTAGTCTGTGTATACACCAGAGTTAGTCTGTGTATACACCAGAGTTAGTCTGTGTATACACCAGAGTTAGTCTGTGTATACACCACAGTTAGTTTGTGTATTCACCACAGTTAGTTTGTGTATACACCACAGTTAGTTTGTGTCTACACCAGAGTTAGTTTGTGTATACACCACAGTAAGTTTGTGGTGTATACACCAGAGTTAGTCTGTGTATACACCACAGTAAGTCTGTGTATACACCATAGTAAGTCTGTGTATACACCACAGTAAGTCTGTGTATACACCACAATTAGTCTGTGTATACACCACAGTTAGTCTGTGTATACACCACAGTTAGTCTGTGTATACACCACAGTTAGTTTGTGTATACACCACAGTTAATCTGTGTATACACCAGAGTTAGTCTGTGTATACACCACAGTTAGTTTGTGTCTACACCAGAGTTAGTTTGTGTATACACCACAGTAAGTCTGTGTATACACCACAGTTAGTCTGTGTATACACCACAGTAAGTCTGTGTATACACCACAGTAAGTCTGTGTATACACCACAGTTATTCTGTGCATACACCACAGTTAGTCTGTGTATACACCAGAGTTAGTCTGTGTATACACCACAGTTAGTCTGTGTATACACCACAGTTAGTTTGTGTATACACCACAGTTAATCTGTGTATACACCAGAGTTAGTCTGTGTATACACCACAGTAAGTCTGTGTATACACCACAGTTAGTCTGTGTATACACCACAGTTAGTTTGTGTATACACCACAGTTAATCTGTGTATACACCAGAGTTAGTCTGTGTATACACCACAGTAAGTCTGTGTATACACCACAGTTAGTTTGTGTATACACCAGAGTTAGTCTGTGTATACACCACAGTAAGTTTGTGTATACACCACAGTTACTTTGTGTATACACCACAGTTAGTTTGTGTATACACCACAGTTAGTTTGTGTATATACCACAGTTAGTTTGTGTATACACCACAGTTAGTTTGTGTATACACCACAGTTAGTTTGTGTATACACCACAGTTAGTTTGTGTATACACCAGAGTTAGTCTGTGTATACACCACAGTTAGTTTGTGTATACACCAGAGTTAGTCTGTGTATACACCACAGTAAGTCTGTGTATACACCAGAGTTAGTCTGTGTATACACCACAGTTAGTTTGTGTATATACCACAGTTAGTTTGTGTATACACCACAGTTAGTTTGTGTATACACCACAGTTAGTTTGTGTATACACCAGAGTTAGTCTGTGTATACACCACAGTTAGTCTGTGTATACACCAGAGTTAGTCTGTGTATACACCACAGTTAGTTTGTGTATACACCACAGTAAGTTTGTGGTGTATACACCACAGTAAGTTTGTGGTGTATACACCAGAGTTAGTCTGTGTATACACCACAGTTAGTCTGTGTATACACCAGAGTTAGTTTGTGTATACACCACAGTTAGTCTGTGTATACACCAGAGTTAGTCTGTGTATACACCACAGTAAGTCTGTGTATACACCACAGTTAGTCTGTGTATACACCGCAGTTAGTCTGTGTATACACCACAGTTAGTTTGTGTATACACCACAGTTAGTCTGTGTATACACCAGAGTTAGTCTGTGTATACACCACAGTTAGTTTGTGTCTACACCAGAGTTAGTTTGTGTGTACACCACAGTAAGTCTGTGTATACACCACAGTTAGTTTGTGTATACACCACAGTAAGTCTGTGTATACACCACAGTTAGTCTGTGTATACACCACAGTTAGTCTGTGTATACACCACAGTAAGTCTGTGTATACACCACAGTTAGTCTGTGTATACACCACAGTTAGTCTGTGTATACACCACAGTTAGTTTGTGTCTACACCAGAGTTAGTTTGTGTATACACCACAGTAAGTTTGTGGTGTATACACCAGAGTTAGTCTGTGTATACACCACAGTAAGTCTGTGTATACACCAAAGTAAGTCTGTGTATACACCACAGTAAGTCTGTGTATACACCACAATTAGTCTGTGTATACACCACAGTTAGTCTGTGTATACACCACAGTAAGTCTGTGTATACACCACAGTTAGTTTGTGTATACACCACAGTTAATCTGTGTATACACCAGAGTTAGTCTGTGTATACACCACAGTTAGTTTGTGTCTACACCAGAGTTAGTTTGTGTATACACCACAGTAAGTCTGTGTATACACCACAGTTAGTCTGTGTATACACCACAGTAAGTCTGTGTATACACCACAGTAAGTCTGTGTATACACCACAGTTAGTCTGTGTATACACCAGAGTTAGTCTGTGTATACACCACAGTTAGTCTGTGTATACACCACAGTTAGTTTGTGTATACACCACAGTTAATCTGTGTATACACCAGAGTTAGTCTGTGTATACACCACAGTAAGTCTGTGTATACACCACAGTTAGTCTGTGTATACACCACAGTTAGTTTGTGTATACACCACAGGTAATCTGTGTATACACCAGAGTTAGTATGTGTATACACCACAGTAAGTCTGTGTATACACCACAGTTAGTTTGTGTATACACCAGAGTTAGTCTGTGTATACACCACAGTAAGTTTGTGTATACACCACAGTTACTTTGTGTATACACCACAGTTAGTTTGTGTATACACCACAGTTAGTTTGTGTATATACCACAGTTAGTTTGTGTATACACCACAGTTAGTTTGTGTATACACCACAGTTAGTTTGTGTATACACCAGAGTTAGTCTGTGTATACACCACAGTTAGTTTGTGTATACACCAGAGTTAGTCTGTGTATACACCACAGTAAGTCTGTGTATACACCAGAGTTAGTCTGTGTATACACCACAGTTAGTTTGTGTATACACCACAGTTAGTTTGTGTATACACCACAGTTAGTTTGTGTATACACCACAGTTAGTTTGTGTATACACCAGAGTTAGTCTGTGTATACACCACAGTTAGTTTGTGTATACACCACAGTAAGTTTGTGGTGTATACACCACAGTTAGTCTGTGTATACACCACAGTAAGTTTGTGGTGTATACACCAGAGTTAGTCTGTGTATACACCACAGTTAGTCTGTGTATACACCAGAGTTAGTCTGTGTATACACCACAGTAAGTCTGTGTATACACCACAGTTAGTTTGTGTATACACCACATTTAGTCTGTGTATACACCAGAGTTAGTCTGTGTATACACCACAGTTAGTTTGTGTATACACCACAGTTAGTTTGTGTATACACCACAGTTAGTTTGTGTATATACCACAGTTAGTTTGTGTATACACCACAGTTAGTTTGTGTATACACCACAGTTAGTTTGTGTATACACCACAGTTAGTTTGTGTATACACCAGAGTTAGTCTGTGTATACACCACAGTTAGTTTGTGTATACACCAGAGTTAGTCTGTGTATACACCACAGTAAGTCTGTGTATACACCAGAGTTAGTCTGTGTATACACCACAGTTAGTTTGTGTATATACCACAGTTAGTTTGTGTATACACCACAGTTAGTTTGTGTATACACCACAGTTAGTTTGTGTATACACCAGAGTTAGTCTGTGTATACACCACAGTTAGTCTGTGTATACACCAGAGTTAGTCTGTGTATACACCACAGTTAGTTTGTGTATACACCACAGTAAGTTTGTGGTGTATACACCACAGTTAGTCTGTGTATACACCACAGTAAGTTTGTGGTGTATACACCAGAGTTAGTCTGTGTATACACCACAGTTAGTCTGTGTATACACCAGAGTTAGTTTGTGTATACACCACAGTTAGTCTGTGTATACACCAGAGTTAGTCTGTGTATACACCACAGTAAGTCTGTGTATACACCACAGTTAGTCTGTGTATACACCGCAGTTAGTCTGTGTATACACCACAGTTAGTTTGTGTATACACCACAGTTAGTCTGTGTATACACCAGAGTTAGTCTGTGTATACACCACAGTTAGTTTGTGTCTACACCAGAGTTAGTTTGTGTGTACACCACAGTAAGTCTGTGTATACACCACAGTTAGTTTGTGTATACACCACAGTAAGTCTGTGTATACACCACAGTTAGTCTGTGTATACACCACAGTTAGTCTGTGTATACACCACAGTAAGTCTGTGTATACACCACAGTTAGTCTGTGTATACACCACAGTTAGTCTGTGTATACACCACAGTTAGTTTGTGTCTACACCAGAGTTAGTTTGTGTATACACCACAGTAAGTTTGTGGTGTATACACCAGAGTTAGTCTGTGTATACACCACAGTAAGTCTGTGTATACACCAAAGTAAGTCTGTGTATACACCACAGTAAGTCTGTGTATACACCACAATTAGTCTGTGTATACACCACAGTTAGTCTGTGTATACACCACAGTAAGTCTGTGTATACACCACAGTTAGTTTGTGTATACACCACAGTTAATCTGTGTATACACCAGAGTTAGTTTGTGTATACACCACAGTTAGTTTGTGTCTACACCAGAGTTAGTTTGTGTATACACCACAGTAAGTCTGTGTATACACCACAGTTAGTCTGTGTATACACCACAGTAAGTCTGTGTATACACCACAGTAAGTCTGTGTATACACCACAGTTATTCTGTGTATACACCACAGTTAGTCTGTGTATACACCAGAGTTAGTCTGTGTATACACCACAGTTAGTCTGTGTATACACCACAGTTAGTTTGTGTATACACCACAGTTAATCTGTGTATACACCAGAGTTAGTCTGTGTATACACCACAGTAAGTCTGTGTATACACCACAGTTAGTCTGTGTATACACCACAGTTAGTTTGTGTATACACCACAGGTAATCTGTGTATACACCAGAGTTAGTATGTGTATACACCACAGTAAGTCTGTGTATACACCACAGTTAGTTTGTGTATACACCAGAGTTAGTCTGTGTATACACCACAGTAAGTTTGTGTATACACCACAGTTACTTTGTGTATACACCACAGTTAGTTTGTGTATACACCACAGTTAGTTTGTGTATATACCACAGTTAGTTTGTGTATACACCACAGTTAGTTTGTGTATACACCACAGTTAGTTTGTGTATACACCAGAGTTAGTCTGTGTATACACCACAGTTAGTTTGTGTATACACCAGAGTTAGTCTGTGTATACACCACAGTAAGTCTGTGTATACACCAGAGTTAGTCTGTGTATACACCACAGTTAGTTTGTGTATACACCACAGTTAGTTTGTGTATACACCACAGTTAGTTTGTGTATACACCACAGTTAGTTTGTGTATACACCAGAGTTAGTCTGTGTATACACCACAGTTAGTTTGTGTATACACCACAGTAAGTTTGTGGTGTATACACCACAGTTAGTCTGTGTATACACCACAGTAAGTTTGTGGTGTATACACCAGAGTTAGTCTGTGTATACACCACAGTTAGTCTGTGTATACACCAGAGTTAGTCTGTGTATACACCACAGTAAGTCTGTGTATACACCACAGTTAGTTTGTGTATACACCACATTTAGTCTGTGTATACACCAGAGTTAGTCTGTGTATACACCACAGTTAGTTTGTGTATACACCACAGTTAGTTTGTGTATACACCAGAGTTAGTCTGTGTATACACCACAGTTAGTTTGTGTATACACCAGAGTTAGTCTGTGTATACACCACAGTTAGTTTGTGTATACACCACAGTAAGTTTGTGGTGTATACACCACAGTTAGTCTGTGTATACACCACAGTAAGTTTGTGGTGTATACACCAGAGTTAGTCTGTGTATACACCACAGTTAGTCTGTGTATACACCAGAGTTAGTCTGTGTATACACCACAGTAAGTCTGTGTATACACCACAGTTAGTTTGTGTATACACCACATTTAGTCTGTGTATACACCAGAGTTAGTCTGTGTATACACCACAGTTAGTTTGTGTATACACCACAGTTAGTTTGTGTATACACCACAGTTAGTTTGTGTATACACCACAGTTAGTTTGTGTATACACCACAGTTAGTCTGTGTATACACCAGAGTTAGTCTGTGTATACACCACAGTTAGTTTGTGTATACACCACAGTAAGTTTGTGGTGTATACACCACAGTTAGTCTGTGTATACACCACAGTAAGTTTGTGGTGTATACACCAGAGTTAGTCTGTGTATACACCACAGTTAGTCTGTGTATACACCAGAGTTAGTTTGTGTATACACCACAGTTAGTCTGTGTATACACCAGAGTTAGTCTGTGTATACACCACAGTAAGTCTGTGTATACACCACAGTTAGTCTGTGTATACACCGCAGTTAGTCTGTGTATACACCACAGTTAGTTTGTGTATACACCACAGTTAGTCTGTGTATACACCAGAGTTAGTCTGTGTATACACCACAGTTAGTTTGTGTCTACACCAGAGTTAGTTTGTGTGTACACCACAGTAAGTCTGTGTATACACCACAGTTAGTTTGTGTATACACCACAGTAAGTCTGTGTATACACCACAGTTAGTCTGTGTATACACCACAGTTAGTCTGTGTATACACCACAGTAAGTCTGTGTATACACCACAGTTAGTCTGTGTATACACCACAGTTAGTCTGTGTATACACCACAGTTAGTTTGTGTCTACACCAGAGTTAGTTTGTGTATACACCACAGTAAGTTTGTGGTGTATACACCAGAGTTAGTCTGTGTATACACCACAGTAAGTCTGTGTATACACCAAAGTAAGTCTGTGTATACACCACAGTAAGTCTGTGTATACACCACAATTAGTCTGTGTATACACCACAGTTAGTCTGTGTATACACCACAGTAAGTCTGTGTATACACCACAGTTAGTTTGCGTATACACCACAGTTAATCTGTGTATACACCAGAGTTAGTTTGTGTATACACCACAGTTAGTTTGTGTCTACACCAGAGTTAGTTTGTGTATACACCACAGTAAGTCTGTGTATACACCACAGTTAGTCTGTGTATACACCACAGTAAGTCTGTGTATACACCACAGTAAGTCTGTGTATACACCACAGTTATTCTGTGTATACACCACAGTTAGTCTGTGTATACACCAGAGTTAGTCTGTGTATACACCACAGTTAGTCTGTGTATACACCACAGTTAGTTTGTGTATACACCACAGTTAATCTGTGTATACACCAGAGTTAGTCTGTGTATACACCACAGTAAGTCTGTGTATACACCACAGTTAGTCTGTGTATACACCACAGTTAGTTTGTGTATACACCACAGGTAATCTGTGTATACACCAGAGTTAGTATGTGTATACACCACAGTAAGTCTGTGTATACACCACAGTTAGTTTGTGTATACACCAGAGTTAGTCTGTGTATACACCACAGTAAGTTTGTGTATACACCACAGTTACTTTGTGTATACACCACAGTTAGTTTGTGTATACACCACAGTTAGTTTGTGTATATACCACAGTTAGTTTGTGTATACACCACAGTTAGTTTGTGTATACACCACAGTTAGTTTGTGTATACACCAGAGTTAGTCTGTGTATACACCACAGTTAGTTTGTGTATACACCAGAGTTAGTCTGTGTATACACCACAGTAAGTCTGTGTATACACCAGAGTTAGTCTGTGTATACACCACAGTTAGTTTGTGTATACACCACAGTTAGTTTGTGTATACACCACAGTTAGTTTGTGTATACACCACAGTTAGTTTGTGTATACACCAGAGTTAGTCTGTGTATACACCACAGTTAGTTTGTGTATACACCACAGTAAGTTTGTGGTGTATACACCACAGTTAGTCTGTGTATACACCACAGTAAGTTTGTGGTGTATACACCAGAGTTAGTCTGTGTATACACCACAGTTAGTCTGTGTATACACCAGAGTTAGTCTGTGTATACACCACAGTAAGTCTGTGTATACACCACAGTTAGTTTGTGTATACACCACATTTAGTCTGTGTATACACCAGAGTTAGTCTGTGTATACACCACAGTTAGTTTGTGTATACACCACAGTTAGTTTGTGTATACACCAGAGTTAGTCTGTGTATACACCACAGTTAGTTTGTGTATACACCAGAGTTAGTCTGTGTATACACCACAGTTAGTTTGTGTATACACCACAGTAAGTTTGTGGTGTATACACCACAGTTAGTCTGTGTATACACCACAGTAAGTTTGTGGTGTATACACCAGAGTTAGTCTGTGTATACACCACAGTTAGTCTGTGTATACACCAGAGTTAGTCTGTGTATACACCACAGTAAGTCTGTGTATACACCACAGTTAGTTTGTGTATACACCACATTTAGTCTGTGTATACACCAGAGTTAGTCTGTGTATACACCACAGTTAGTTTGTGTATACACCACAGTTAGTTTGTGTATACACCACAGTTAGTTTGTGTATACACCACAGTTAGTTTGTGTATACACCACAGTTAGTCTGTGTATACACCAGAGTTAGTCTGTGTATACACCACAGTTAGTTTGTGTATACACCACAGTAAGTTTGTGGTGTATACACCACAGTTAGTCTGTGTATACACCACAGTAAGTTTGTGGTGTATACACCAGAGTTAGTCTGTGTATACACCACAGTTAGTCTGTGTATACACCAGAGTTAGTTTGTGTATACACCACAGTTAGTCTGTGTATAACCAGAGTTAGACTGTGTATACACCACAGTAAGTCTGTGTATACACCACAGTTAGTTTGTGTATACACCACAGTTAGTCTGTGTATACGCCAGAGTTAGTCTGTGTATACACCACAGTTAGTTTGTGTATACACCACAGTTAGTTTGTGTATACACCAGAGTTAGTCTGTGTATACACCACAGTTAGTTTGTGTATATACCACAGTTAGTTTGTGTATACACCACAGTTAGTTTGTGTATACACCACAGTTAGTTTGTGTATACACCACAGTTAGTTTGTGTATACACCAGAGTTAGTCTGTGTATACACCACAGTTAGTCTGTGTATACACCAGAGTTAGTCTGTGTATACACCTGAGTTAGTCTGTGTATACACCAGAGTTAGTCTGTGTATACACCACAGTTAGTATGTGTATACACCACAGTTAGTTTGTGTATACACCACAGTTAATCTGTGTATACACCAGAGTTAGTCTGTGTATACACCACAGTTAGTTTGTGACTACACCAGAGTTAGTTTGTGTATACACCACAGTAAGTCTGTGTATACACCACAGTTAGTCTGTGTATACACCACAGTAAGTCTGTGTATACACCACAGTAAGTCTGTGTATACACCACAGTTATTCTGTGTATACACCACAGTTAGTCTGTGTATACACCAGAGTTAGTCTGTGTATACACCACAGTTAGTTTGTGTATACACCACAGTTAATCTGTGTATACACCAGAGTTAGTCTGTGTATACACCACAGTAAGTCTGTGTATACACCACAGTTAGTCTGTGTATACACCACAGTTAGTTTGTGTATACACCACAGTTAATCTGTGTATACACCAGAGTTAGTCTGTGTATACACCACAGTAAGTCTGTGTATACACCACAGTTAGTTTGTGCATACACCAGAGTTAGTCTGTGTATACACCACAGTTAGTTTGTGTATACACCACAGTTAGTTTGTGTATACACCACAGTTAGTTTGTGTATATACCACAGTTAGTTTGTGTATACACCAGAGTTAGTCTGTGTATACACCACAGTAAGTCTGTGTATACACCAGAGTTAGTCTGTGTATACACCACAGTTAGTTTGTGTATATACCACAGTTAGTTTGTGTATACACCACAGTTAGTTTGTGTATACACCACAGTTAGTCTGTGTATACACCAGAGTTAGTCTGTGTATACACCACAGTTAGTTTGTGTATACACCACAGTAAGTTTGTTGTGTATACACCACAGTTAGTCTGTGTATACACCACAGTAAGTTTGTGGTGTATACACCAGAGTTAGTCTGTGTATACACCACAGTTAGTCTGTGTATACACCAGAGTTAGTTTGTGTATACACCACAGTTAGTCTGTGTATACACCAGAGTTAGACTGTGTATACACCACAGTAAGTCTGTGTATAAACCACAGTTAGTTTGTGTATAGACCACAGTTAGTCTGTGTATACACCAGAGTTAGTCTGTGTATACACCACAGTTAGTTTGTGTATACACCACAGTTAGTTTGTGTATACACCACAGTTAGTTTGTGTATACACCACAGTTAGTTCGTGTATACACCACAGTTAGTTTGTGTATACACCACAGTTAGTTTGTGTATACACCACAGTAAGTCTGTGTATATACCAGAGTTAGTTTATGTATACACCACAGTTAGTCTGTGTATACACCACAGTTAGTTTGTGTATACACCACAGTTAGTTTGTGTATATACCACAGTTAGTCTGTGTATACACCACAGTTAGTCTGTGTATACACCACAGTTAGTCTGTGTATACACCAGAGTTAGTTTATGTATACACCACAGTTAGTCTGTGTATACACCACAGTTAGTTTGTGTACACACCACAGTAAGTCTGTGTATACACCACAGTAAGTCTGTGTATACACCACAGTTAGTTTGTGTATACACCACAGTAAGTCTGTGTATACACCACAGTTAGTTTGTGTATACACCACAGTAAGTCTGTGTATACACCACAGTAAGTCTGTGTATACACCACAGTTAGTTTGTGTATACACCGCAGTTAGTCTGTGTATACACCACAGTAGTCTGTGTATACACCACAGTTAGTCTGTGTATACACCACAGTAAGTCTGTGTATACACCACAGTTAGTTTGTGTATACACCGCAGTTAGTCTGTGTATACACCACAGTAGTCTGTGTATACACCACAGTTAGTCTGTGTATACACCACAGTTAGTCTGTGTATATACCACAGTTAGTTTGTGTATACACCGCAGTTAGTCTGTGTATACACCACAGTTAGTCTGTGTATACACCACAGTAAGTTTGTGGATACGACGTTTTTTAAAATAAAAAACCGCATGTTTCCACGTTTAGAAACATGCGTTTAGAATATTTGCCTGCTATAAATTTCCACGGTAAGCCACTTCGTAAAGCTGTGATGTTGTGGCCAGGTCGCTTTTGAAAAAGAGCGACAGTGAGGGAAAAACGTATTTGATCCCCTGCTGATTTTGTACGTTTGCCCACTGACAAATAAATTATCTGTCTATAATTTTAATGGTAGGTTTATTTGAACAGTGAGGGAGAATAACAACAAGAAAATCCAGAAAAACGCATGTCAAAAATGTTATAAATTGATTGGCATTTTAATGAGGGAAATAAGTATTTGACCCTTCTGCAAAACATGACTTAGTACTTGGTGGCAAAACCCTTGTTGGCAATCACAGAGGTCAGACGTTTCTTGTAGTTGGCCACCAGGTTTGCACACATCTCAGGAGGGATTTTGTCCCACTCCTCTTTGCAGATCTTCTCCAGCACTGAAACCAATGCAGCTGGGAATGGTTCTGGCCACTATGAACCCCAATAAGTGCTCGCCAACAGCCTTTACAATCTATAATGCTAAACAGGGTATCAGAGGATGTTTTAATTGTATTTATTTTGCATTCGTGTGTGTTCGTGTGTGTGTGTGTGAGGACATTGGTGTGTGTGTGTGTGAGGACATGCGTGTGTGTTCGTGTGTGTGCGTGAAGGGAAACAATAAAATAATAAAATATATATAAAACAATAAAAAAAATTCTCACGACGTTTCGACCATACCACAAACGGTCGTCATCACCTGCGTGTGTGAGAGAGGACATGCGTGTGCGTGTGTGTCGTCAACACCTGCGTGTGTGAGAAAGGACATGCGTGTGCGTGAGAGAGGACATGCGTGTGCGTGTGTGTCGTCATCACCTGCGTGTGTGAGAGAGGACATGCGTGTGCGTGTGTGTCGTCATCACCTGATGATGACCGTTTGTGTTATGGTCGAAACGTCGCGAGAATTTTTATTTTTTATATATTTTATTATTTTATTGTTTCCCTTCAACGTGACTTTACCGAAAGAGCTAAGAATATGAATCACTGCAGTCACGAAAGCTTTAAATAAAAAAATGTGTCTGTGTGTGAGAGAGAGAGAGAACATGTGTGTGTTTCTGAGAGAGAGAACATGTGTGTGTGTGTGTGAGAGAGAGAACATGTGTGTGTGTGTGAGAGAGAACATGTGTCTGTGTGTGTGTGAGAACATGTGTGTCTGTGTGTGAGAGAAAGAGAACATGTGTGTATGTGAGAGAGAACATGGTCTGTGTGTGTGTGAGAGAGAGAACATGTGTGTGTGTGAGAGAGAACATGTGTCTGTGTGTGTGAGAGAGAGAACATGTGTGTGTGTGAGAGAACATGTGTGTGTGTGTGAGAGAGAACATGTGTGTGTGTGAGAGAGAGAACATGTGTCTGTGTGTGAGAGAGATAACATGTGTGTGTGTGTGTGAGAGAGAACGTGTGTGTGTGTGAGAGAGAACATGTGTCTGTGTGTGAGAGAGAGATAACATGTGTGTGTGTGAGAGAGAACATGTGTGTGTGTGTGAGAGAGAGAGAACATGTGTGTGTGTGTGAGAGAGAGAACATGTGTGTGAGAGAGAGAACATGTGTGTGTGTGTGTGAGAGAGAGAACATGTGTGTGAGAGAGAGAACATGTGTGTGTGTATGAGAGAGAACATGTGTGTGTGAGAGAGAGAACATGTGTGTGTGTGTGAGAGAGAGAACATGTGTCTGTGTGTGAGAGAGAACATGTGTCTGTGTGTGAGAGAGAGAACATGTGTGTGTGTGAGAGAACATGTGTGTGTTAGAGAGACCATGTGTGTGTGAGAGAGAGAACATGTGTGTGTGTGTGAGAGAGAGAGAACATGTGTGTGTGTGAGAGAGAACATGTGTCTGTGTGTGAGAGAGAGAGAGAACATGTGTCTGTGTGTGAGAGAGAGAGAACATGTGTGTGTGAGAGAGAGAACATGTGTCTGTGTGTGTGAGAGAGAGAGAACATGTGTGTGTGAGAGAGAGATAACATGTGTGTGTGTGTGAGAACATGTGTCTGTGTGTGAGAGAGAGAGAACATGTGTGTGTGTGAGAGAGAGAGAACATGTGTGTGTGTGTGAAAGAGAGAACATGTGTGTGTGAGAGAGAACATGTGTGTGTGAGAGAACATGTGTGTCTGTGTGTGAGAGAGAACATGTGTCTGTGTGTGAGGGAGAGTACATGTGTCTGTGTGTGAGAGAGAGAACATGTGTGTGTGTGTGAGAGAGAACATGTGTCTGTGTGTGAGAGAGAGAACATGTGTGTGTGTGAGAGAGAACATGTGTCTGTGTGTGAGAGAACATGTATGCGTGTGTGAGAGAGAGAACATGTGTGTGTGTGAGAGAGAGAGAACATGTGTGTGTGTGTGAGAGAGAGAACATGTGTGTGTGTGAGAGAGAACATGTGTGTGTGTGAAAGAACATGTGTGTGTGTGTGAGAGAACATGTCTGTGTGTGAGAGAGAGAACATGTGTGTGTGTGAGAGAGAGAGAACATGTGTCTGTGTGTGAGAGAGAGAACATGTGTGTGTGTGTGAGAGAGAACATGTCTGTGTGTGAGAGAGAGAACATTTGTTTGTGTGTGAGAGAACATGTGTGTGTGTGTGAGAGAGAACATGTGTGTGTGTGAGAGAGAGAGAACATGTGTGTGTGTGAGAGAGAACATGTGTGTGTGTGAGAGAACATGTGTGTGTGTGTGAGAGAGAGAGAGAACATGTGTGTCTGTGTGTGAGAGAGAACATGTGTCTGTGTGTGAGAGAGAGAACATGTGTCTGTGTGTGAGAGAGAGAACATGTGTGTGTGTGAGAGAGAACATGTGTCTGTGTGTGAGAGAGAGAACATGTGTGTGTGAGAGAGAACATGTGTCTGTGTGTGAGAGAACATGTATGCGTGTGTGAGAGAGAGAACATGTGTGTGTGTGAGAGAGGGAACATGTGTGTGTGTGTGAGAGAGAGAACATGTGTGTGTGTGTGAGAGAGAACATGTATGTGTGCGTGAGAGAACATGTGTGTGTGTGTGAGAGAACATGTCTGTGTGTGAGAGAGAGAACATGTCTGTGTGTGAGAGAGAGAACATGTGCGTGTGTGTGTGTGAAAGAACATGTGTGTGTGTGTGAGAGAACATGTGTGTGTGAGAGAGAGAACATGTGTGTGTGTGAGAAGAGACAGCAGACGCGGCAGCTGCATTTGCCCATCCAAAAATGCGTCGCACAATTCCGACTATAAATAGGAAATCGTTGTATGAGGATGAAGGTCCATACACACGTGGATACTTTCATAATTATACTCGCAGTAGATATGCATCTAGAAAGCATGAGGATTTGGTGGTAATTGTACATATTGGTCAATAAAGTACGACAGATACAGAACGTGATTATGATTTTGTTGGCTTACATTCCATACATATGACACATTAGTTCAACTGCCGTTTCGAAAATATTAATGCAAAATATATATCCGGCCAAGTGTCCATACGCTCATTAATGCGAGTGGGCCAACTTGCACAATGCAGGACCCGACTGTAATCTGTCTTCAGACTCTGTGATGCTTTCCCGGGGTACTTAAAAGGTGAATATAATTGTTAATGCTTGCATTGATCTACCACATATTTTAAAGATGCATCATCTATAGAGTATATACAGTACAGCAATCTTGACAATCCACTGCTGGATGAAGGCTTCCCCCAAGTCTGTCGGTCATAGAAATTGTTCAGACCATGCCTCGCCACGCTGGGTTGTATCGTTCTGACCCGCCCCTACTAGGCATCTGTAAAAATAAATAGCTTCATAGCTCATAGGATTCCTCGAGTATGAATACATATTCTGATTCTTGGTGCCCAGGCCTGGTTCAAATGACGCTCGCCACTGATGACAGCCGTGAATGGGAATCGAAGTCCGGTCACGCCGCTCAGTGTACGAATCACTGAGCAGTCTGCTAACCACTTTTCCACCGCTCCCCATTCAGCACCGACACTGCGCACGGATGCACATTGCATGAGTACGCAGAGGCGCGTTCACATGCCTAGGCTACAGCGGTGATCTTAGTCCGTGGTTGTACGCATGTGGGTAGCGAAGTGTCGGGGTTAGCGCACCGCGCTACGATCCCAGCGATCCGAATTGGATTCCCGCTCACGACCAATGTCTGAACCGGTTCATGGACCTCGCCTAGGTCGACTCAGCCTTAAATGAGTACCTGGTGTTGTGTGTTAACACCCAACACTGGGGAGGCAAAGGCGGCCGGGTGTTGTGTTGGGCCACCCACCGCCTCGCGCGCTGCTGTGCCGGCCTTCCTGCATAGGTGCTCGCTAACAGCACTCGCCCCCAAACAGTCCTCCAAGCGGGGGTGGAAGGGAGGGGGCGCCCTTTGACCTTCGCGCGCCGCACGCGAATGCTTCAACGATGCGTTTCGCACGAGCGCGAGCCATCTTCGAGTGGCCGCTGGGGAGGGAGCGACGTGCGCGAACGACGGCTGCGCCCACGCCGCGAAATTTCTGCGTTGCTTAATTTTGATAAGAGAGCGGAGAGATGGAGGGAGAAAGAGACAGAAAAAAGGGAAACTTTTGACTTTGAAACAACTTCTATTGCCGCCAGCAGCAACAGCAATAGAGGCGATTCCGATACGAAATACAGTCACCAGCAAACGAATAACAAACAGTATACTTCTGAAAGCCTACGCGTTAAACTGACTATACATGCACGCGCTGTGGCGCTAAATGCCACGCGCACAACTCGACATAAAAGTCACGTGGTGGTGGTCATCGCGCGCGCCACGGTGACGAGCGAGCGCTTCAGAAGGTGAACACGTGGGTGCCGTCCACGCTGGTACAGAGGGAGGCTTGTCCGGCTCCCCCCCCCAGCGTTCGAGGAAGACGCGCTGCACATCAGCGAAAGGAGAGTGAGGGAGAGAGGGACAGAGAGAGATGAAAGGGAGAGACAGAGGGAGAGTGGAGGGAGAGAGAGAGAGACGGCGGCGAGGGAGTGTCGGGTGGCGATGCGCGCGCTCGGACAAATTGATGGCGCGCTCCGATAAATAAACGCGCACGCGGCCCCGCAGACAGAGAAGGAGAGAGAGAGAGAAGGAGAGACTTTGACATTTAAACCACTTTTATTGCCGCCAGCAGCAACAGCACTGGAGGCGATTGCGATATGAAATACAGTGTCACCAGCAAACAAATAATCGCTATAAATCCACACGCTGTGACGCTAAATGCACCGCGCACAACACGAAATAAAAGTCACGTGGTGGTGGTCATCGCGCACGCAACGTTGATGAGCGAGCGCTTCAGAAGGTGAACATGAGGCTGCTGTCCACGCTGGTACAGAGAGGGGCTTGTCCGGCTCTCCAGCGTTCGAAGAAAACGCGCTGTACATCACCGACACGTGTGTGTGGTATGCGTGCTCCAGCTGGAGCCGCGCCTTAAGCAGGCCCCTGAACACTTGAAGCACGGAGCAGCCGTCAGTGTCACCTTCCAGCATCTATTTCCTCGTTCTGTACACCGTCATCTTCGTCTGAGCACAGGCGAAGTTGGCGAGGTCATGGCGCTTGTTAGCCAGGTAAGGCACCACCACTCCATATACGAAGCTGCTGTAGTAGAAGGGCACCCCCAATTTCCTGAAGATGTCCCCCAAAAGGCGGAACATTGGTTTGAGCCGCTGGCAGTACTGGTGGGGCAGATCCTCCCTGGCACCGCAGGAAATGCACAAATCTGTTACCCCTGGCGAGATTCGGCTGAGCCACAGAGAATGAGAGAGAGAGAAGGAGAGAGAGAGAAGGGCACGCCGCATGAGATGCGCACGAACCTCGTGGCCAACGCGCGACTGGGCGCCGTGAAGGGCCGCCGCGACAAGTGGAGTGAGGCGGTTTTTCAGACTTCTCGCCCTTTGATCTACGCCGTACGCTGCCTGCCATGAGACGGGCACCTTTTCGAATCGCCGTGCCTGTGAGGTTGCTGCTGCGCTATTATTGTGTGTCGTGGAGATTGGGGAGCGGTGGTGCAGCGGCTAGCGCACTGCGCGTCGAACCCCCGCCACTGGGTTAGAATCCCGCTCGCGGATATCTGAAATGGTTCCTGGGCTTTCCCTAGGTTGACTCAACCTTAACCAAGGACCTTCTCCGATATGTAAATATCAAACTAAACTATTGTTTTGATATATCAGATAAGGCCCCCACTGAGCTATTTAGCTCTTTTTCAGAAGCGAACAGGCCACAAATAATAGCTCAACGAAGTGGCTCATCATGTGGACATTTATATTAGCCAATAATCAGCACTGGGGAGACAAAGGCGGCCGGGCGGGTGTGGTATTGAAAACGTATAGGCGCTCGCTAACAGCACTTGCCCCAACAGTGTGCTCAGGCTTTACGGGGTATGTTTGTCTTTGTGTCGTGGTTTGCGTACTGCGCTCTCAACCCGGCTACCCATGTTTGATTCTCGCTCAAAGCCAATAACAGTAGGGAATATCTGGACCTGTTCCCTGGGCTTCCGCTAGGTTGACTCAGCCTTAAATGACCAATGGGGAGACAAAGGCGGCCAGGGGTGGTTCTAACCACACCACGCCCGTCGTGCGCCGTGCTCGCTCGCAGCACTTTCCACAACAGCACGTGTAAGGCTACACGGGTGATCTTTGTCTTCGTGCGTGCGTGTGAGTGGGGAGCGGTAGTGTAGCGGTTAGCGCTACGCTGCGCTACGAACCTAGCGACCCGGGTTCGATTCCCCGCTCACGGCAAAACACCGGTGACAATTCTCTGAACCGGTCCTGGGCCTCCTCTAGGTCGACTCAGCCTCAAATGAGTACCTGGTGTGATGTGTAAACATCGCCACTAGGGAGACAAAGGCGGCCGGGCGTGGTGTTGGCCACCCACCCCCTCGTGTGCTGTGCTGGCGTTTACAGGTGCTC
The DNA here is from genome assembly GCF_048934315.1 of Petromyzon marinus. Lineage (NCBI taxonomy): Eukaryota > Metazoa > Chordata > Hyperoartia > Petromyzontiformes > Petromyzontidae > Petromyzon > Petromyzon marinus. The sequence goes on from NC_133707.1 coordinate 651,810, forward strand.
GCTAATAGCTCTTGCCCATACAGTCGGTTCAGGCTATACGGGGGATCTTTGTCTTAGTGTGAACATATTGTGGCCTTCGAAGGTGCTGCTCGTTAACAGCACTTTTTCCTACAGTCCGTGAAGGCTATACGGGAGATCTTTGTCTTTGAAAACATTGCGAACGTGACCGTCTGTGTGCTCGTATTTGGCTGGGCCAAGCCCATTGCCACGGGCGGAGTAATTTTGGGATCACCTGCCACAGTGTGGCCCATGTTCGACACGGACTGCTGAATGGAGCGATAATAATAATAGTCGTTATGAGCGTAATGGTCAGCGTGCTAGCCACTGAAATGCCGAGGGCTTTCATTGAGACTGTTGTCTGTAGATCTGCTCTCGATTTGTCTGACCTGTTGTTCTTGTTGTTACCGTTGCACAATCCTAAATTTTAAAAAATCTGCGACGCGCGTCTGATTGTCTTTTAATAGCTGCCAGATTTCCGTACGCAGTTTGGACCAACAAACATGATGTGATCTCGCTGCCCCCAAAGTGTGTGGAACCGCCTCGTTTCGTCTCTTGCCATCTCTCTTGTCCTTCCCCGCACCTCCGATTAGCGCGGGTTGGCTACGCACGGCACGGAACGCGTTCAACAGCATCACGTCTCCAGTGGTGAAAAGCATCCTGCTGTGCAGACGGTGGCAACATTTGTCTAAATGTTGCCTACCACCGGAGGCAACATTCCCACAGGGCCCAAGAGGTGGCACGTGAAGTTGGTGCCAGATCTTGGCCGTGCGGTGGATCGGGCAAAGATGGTCTAAGTAACACGATGAAGTGACCTCTGATGTTCTAAAAAAACACACAAAATACCTCAACACATTTGTCAATAACACTGTGGCCTTAACACATATATAGGTGCAAATACATAAACATCGGCGATCTGCATGGTTCCGATGTTGCGATGTTCTTAAGCTCGTGTGTTGCTGGTTGTTATTGCCCTGACCCTGCATGGTCATGTTGGAGAGGAACGGCTTCTGTCAATTTGACACAGAGTCTTCACTACGACCGCAACACGCGTGAACACGTGACACATTCCGTATAATTTCATTTTCATCTCTCTCTATCTCTGAAAGTGACCGAAAGAGAAGGAGCGAGACTTTAGTTGCGTGGCATTGTACAGTATCTCATCATCGCGGTGTGCGGAGCGGCGTGCTGTGCGCACGGAACAGACGGAACGGACTCAACTCCACCCGAGTGAGGAGCTCCCGATCACCTTCGGGACTGCCGCCCCGAATGGAGATGCGCGTTACCTGAGCCGAGCAGGGCCGCGGGGAATGCGGGGGGTGGGGGGGGGGTTGGAGAAAGCTGCAAACGTTTTGTAGTTGTCTGCAAAGTTTATTACAGGTCATGCCACTGCTGCTGTAGCATGCCTCGTCCCTCATGCCCCTCGTGTCACTGGAGCCATCGGCTCATCTGCGCTGTGCTGAAATAAGCACCACTAGCATTCGGGTACGGGTTCAAACGTCGCATATCCGACCGCGACATATCCGCCCGACCAATTAACCGCCCACACCCAGTGGGGGATTGTGGATGACGTGACGGTCATTCTCCATAGATGTCCACGTATCCGACCTTTTCTTTGTCAAATTAAGTACGCACATACCAGTGAGTCCTCATCGAGTGACACATGCGACGTTGTGCCGTATCTGTACTTGGATCGGTGCGATGGTGTTTTACAAACCGCAGCGGATGACTCACTTATGGCCCAGTCGACTTAAGGGAGATGCAGGGCGGGCTCAGGGAATCGTCACCGGTGCTGGTGGCCGTGATGGGGAATCGAACTCGGGTCGTGGCGCAGTGCGCTCACCGCTGTCAAGGAGCATCACCCATCACGGGGACTTCGGTCATCCCCACAGCGGCTCCTGGCTAACCAGCGAACAAAGACGGCGGTCAACCCCTTCGCTCGCTTTTCAGATGCGCTTCTGTGGCCGTCTGGAACGTTCTTCCTTCCAATATGAGGAAGCCACAGGGAGCTATCCACTTTTAAATAGGCGAGATTGAAAACTAATTTCTTTAGAACTGCCTTTTTTGTGTTTAGTTTAGTATGCTGTCCTTCCCACGCAACCTGCGATTAGCACGGTTGGCTATGTGCGGTGTGAAAGAAGTTCAACACGCACACACCTGCGCCACCGCTCCCCACAAAACACACCCGCGCGCTTCTCTCTCCAAATCGAGGAGTGAGCGGGCAGCGCAACGTCCTTGCGGCCACAACCGGCAGGGGGACGCCACGGGCGGGGGGTGGCGTGGCGCTCCGTGTTTTCCATTCCAGATGAGCGGCGGGTGGAGTGTGGGTGTGGTGCGAGCTACTCGATGCATAATTGAAATGCGTCCTGAAGTGGGGGGTGGGGGGCGGCTGAAGAATGGGTTTAGTGGGGTTCGCACTCGGCCCGCTCGCACGCTCACGCCCTCGCTCACGCACTCGCTCACCTCGCTCGCACTCTCACCCACTCGCTCACCCACTCGTTCACCTACTCGCTCGCACTCTCACCTACTCGCTCACCCACTCGCTCGCACTCTCACCCACTCGCTCACCCACTCGCTCGCACTCTCACCCACTCGCTCACCCACTCGCTCGCACTCTCACCCACTCGCTCACCCACTCACTCACCCACTCGCTCACCTACTCGCTCCCTTTCTCACCTACTCGCTCACCCACTCGCTCACCCACTCGCTCACCTACTCGCTCCCTTTCTCACCCACTCGCTCACCCACTCACTCACCCACTCTCTCACCTACTCGCTCGCTTTCTCACCCACTCGCTCACCCACTCACTCACCCACTCGCTCACCTACTCGCTCCCTTTCTCACCCACTCGCTCACCCACTCGCTCGCACTCTCAGGCACTCGCCCACCCCACCCGCTCTGTTACCCACTCGCTCGCTCGGGCTGCCGTGGAGACACGCGGCACGTGTGCCCGTTGTTTGTGATGTTTTGACTCGACGTATCCAAGCGGTGTGTGTGTGTGAAGCGGTGATGCACAAACCCTAGCTACGAGGATAATGAGTCACGTTCAGAAACATGGCGGGGTGTTTTTTTTATTTAATGGTAAAGATCAATAAATAAACAGCGTAAGAACCAAACTTTTTCTAGAAACAAAAATCGTGCTCGTCTACCGCATTCGTTAATTTGCAAACAAAGGGATTACAGGTCGTGCGCGTCCTTATAGTGAAGCGATCCTCTATACTCTGCTGATGAGACACTGAGTTTTGAAGTCGGTCCACAGACTTCGCTCGTCTTGAAATCAATGCCGCTGACATTACACACTCCCAGAAGGACTTTTATTTTCATGTCGAGAGACGGACACGTGAAGGGCACATTGTCTGATTGTCTATTTATGTTTGCTGCACTAATTGTCTGCTCTGCACCAACTCGTTTGGAGGGCAATGTAACTGCTTGGTTCTCAGAGCAAAATGCAGCATTTGTGTGTGGGGGGGGGGGGGGGGGGGGTTGCTGAACGGGCATTCCAAGTCCTCTGTTATCTTAACCCAGGTCGTGCGTTCAGCCCCCCCCCCCCCCATGGTGAGCTGACGGGAAGTATACACCTGTGCCCGAGTCTGTGTTGCACAAAAGCCCTGCACAGGTGCAAGGCGGGCGACGTGGAGCGATGTTCTTCTCATCCCTAGTAGTGAAACTCTCAGCGGCAGCAGCAACGTTGTTGAACCCTGTCCGTGACCCAACATCGCGTCAGTATCTACACGACAGCCCCTTACGTTTCGCTCGTCCAGTTAAGATGGGGGGGGGGGTTTCTACGTAACGTGGGGGGCCTCCGTGGGATCTCCACGGGGGGGGGGGGTGGGGGGGTACGCGGATCCCTGAGGGGGTTCGCGTGGCAATGTCCCAAGGGGGTTACGTGAGGCTAGGTATAAACGTGTGATAGTGCGTCGCACGTGGGAGTCGTTAGTGAATATTCACGCATGAATCTGCCAAAATAATACGACTACGATGACGTTCACATCAAGGTGGTCACCTCGAGCGATGTAAAAGAACGTTCTAGACTCAGTGATGGTAAACAATGCGGATTTCCAAGAGCAGCCAGCGAGCGCGATCTCGCTATGTCTCGCGTGCAGAGCGTCCCTTTGTATTTGTTTTTGTTCGCTTGCGTTTGCTACCTCGCAAAAATGGACAATTGGTTACAAATTGTAAATGTTGTGGATTTACTCTCCAGCACACCGGTGGGCTGAAGTCGTAACTCATTGGCGTTTTGTTTACGTGACAAATCCCTTACTAAGTGGCTGTGTCGGGTGGTGGAGGGCTACGACACATTGATACTTACGCGATCGAGCCCAAAATCCTTGATTATGTACAATATCGATGTTCATTCTTCATTGATTTATTTCTCAACCAGTGGCTACCAACAAAGGTTGAGAAGCACTGCCTGGAGACGACGACTCGGACAAGTCAACGGATTTCTCGGGCGGTGGACTTATTACCTTGCTTGCTTACCAGTGACTGCACTTACACATCATCATTATTATTTCTTTTTTTTACATAGAGTGTGTATGTATAGTATTGTATATCGAACGGCTACTGTTTACAGCACATGAACGGTGCCTTGTTTGTGTGTGTATATATATAAAGTATTGTGGGGAGCGGTAGTGTAGCGGTTAGCGCGCCGCGCTAAGAACTTGATTCCTGCTCACGGCCAACACCTGCTACGATTACCTAAAACGGTCCTGGGCCTCCCCTAGTTCGACTCGGCCTCAAATTAGTACCTGGTGCGGTGTGTAAGCATCGCCACTGGGAAGACAAATGCAGCCGAGCGTGGTGCTGGTCACCCACCCCCTCGGGTGCCGTGCCGGCCATCATAGGTGCTCGCTAACAGCACTTGCCCCAACAGTCTGTTCAGGTTATACGGGGGATATTTGTCTTTCAGGCAACCCTCAATTGAATACACATCAACAAGTACACACACAACAAACGAACGGCTGACATTTAACGAATATTTATTGCTGTGGTCAATTGAAAATGTAAATTCTATTGTAGAAGGTGTCGTCCAGGTTCGGTGTTTTGGTCCCCTGGACTTGCTAATGAGTAACGCTGGTTCTATTATAATTTAGCGTTGAATGTGTACAATGTACACATCTTTGTCCCCTGATTATGGGGATCGTTTGGCAGTGCTGCATGGGGAAGCGACCTGATGGGCAGGTCTCTTCTGAAAAAGAGCTATCTAGCTCAGTGAGCCTTACCGGGTAAAATAAAAAAGTTGAGTTAAGTTCGTCGTTCCGAATGGACTCTTTTTTATAGACAAGTATATTGTTTTAAGAATAACACGCGTGATGGGTGGAGAGAGAGGTAAGGAGACATTTCAGGACTGAGAGCTCTCCGCTTCTGACTCAGAATCTGTATTTACACTTGAGGAATCCGATGAGCTATAAAGCTCTTTTTTCACAGATGTCCGCCAGTCGTCACAGACGTGTCGCGCGTGGTTCATCCCCAACGTTGCCGGCGACTGCCGCTGCGTAATTGCCACATTGCGATCGAGGGAGAAAAGTGCGCGGACTGAGGATAATTTCCCAAAGAAACTCTCGGGACGTGGCGCGAAACGTCGGACTTCGTAGTCCCAACAGCAACAACGCGCTGTGTGGCCAACCGAGAGACGCATCGGAGCGGCTAACGCAGCCCTCTTTGCCTTCAGTTTGCCCCCCCCCCCCGCGCGCGCACCTCCGATTAGCACGGTTGGCTACGTACGGTGCGAAAGAAGTTCAGCATACGTACAGCAGACCCGCGGGGATCTCCACAGCCCCACTGAGAGTCATCGGCCCCCAGTGGAGAGTGTGGCTCGCTGTGGCCAGCTGCCCCCCCCCCCCGACCCTTCCCGGCTATATTAATCCGCGAGCCCCTTCTCAATTTGGCAGAATGGAAATCTCGGGAGACGCCTCCAGGCGTCCACCCGTCGTCTGTCCCACCGTGGGCTCTCCCACCGATGTCCTCCACTGTGCGTCAGCTCCCATACTTTGCACTCCTAATCGGGTTTTTGTTTTTGCCATTTGTTTGTTTGTTGTAACTGTCTGACCCGCCCCCCGACTGGACATCTCATCTGAAGAAGAGCTTCATAGCTCATCGGATTCCTCCAGGACGAATACAGATTCTGATTCTGTCTCGCGCTCTCTTTCTCTCTCCACATTTGCCCTCCTCCACGCGCTGGTTCTCTCGGTCCCTCCTCTCCATCTCCTCCCCTCCCCCACCACAACTGTGGCCCCTCTCTCCCCCCCTCTCTTCCCCCCAGGCTCGGCTTCGTTGCTCATTAAAACATCGACGGGCGACGCAGCTCCACCCATTGGTCCCCAGGGCTTTGCGTGCCTTGGTCTTGGTATCACCCCCACTACCCCCTGGTCCCCCCCGCTCCCCCAACCCCGCCCCCTGGCTCGGCATTCCCTCCAAGTCCCCAAAAGAACCCGACCCAATTAGCGGCAACAAGCCGAGAGCAATTAGCAGCCGGGCCCAGCCCGTGGTGGTTGACCACAACTCTGGGGGCAGGGGGAGGGGGAGTGCGGAAATTAGAATTTCAGACGACTTCGTTAAGAGTCCAGTTTCACGACTGACAGCTACTAAATGTTGGGGGGGGGGGGGGGCGCAGCTAACGAGCGCGTTCACAATCGGCGGGAGGGGGGGCCCCTGAAAGTCCACGCGGTCCGTCCGCGCTCAAGCCGCTGCATCTCGCCAAGTTTCAGTCGATGACTTTCTTTCTGTCTCCTAAGGTCACTTTTATGTTGCTTGGTTTTGTTGTTGTTGCTGTTGTTGCTGTTGTTGATGCTGCTGCTGTTGCTGTTGTTGCTGCTGTTGCTGCTGTTGTTGTTGTTGTTGCTGTTGTTGCTGCTGTTATTGTTGTTGTTGCTGCTGTTATTGTTATTGTTGCTGTTGTTGATGCTGCTGCTGTTGTTGCTGGTTTTGTTGCTGTTGTTGTTGCTGTTGTTGCTGCTGTTATTGTTGTTGCTATTGTTGCTGTTACTGCTGCTGCTGCTGCTGCTGCGACGACTGCGCCTGAAGGCGAGTTAGCTCGATCGCGGTTTTGTATCTCAAAAGGGCACAATGCTCTGGGCGGGTAGCAAGACCAACACCCCCCACCAACACCCCCCACCAACACCCCCCACCAACACCCCCCACCAACACCCCCTACCAACACCCCACAGCAATACCCCCCCCCACATCACGATTCCCCGCCGACAGTTGCAGGGAAAGCCGCCCTTCCACATTCCGTCGCACGCGTCCGTTCGTCCGCACACAGAGCAGCCCACGCAGAGAGACATACACACAGGGTGACACACACACAGGGTGAGACACACACACAGGGTGAGACACACACAGGGTGAAACACACACACACAGGGTGACACACACACAGGGTGACACACACACAGGGTGAGACACACACACAGGGTGACACACACACACAGGGTGAGACACACACACACAGGGTGAGACACACACAGGGTGACACACACACAGAGTGAGACACACACACAGGATGAGACACACACACACAGGGTGACATACACACAGGGTGAGACACACACAGGGTGAGACACACACAGAGTGACACACACACAGGGTGAGACACACACAGAGTGAGACACACAGGATGAGACACACACAGGGTGAGACACACACACAGGGTGAGACACACACAGGGTGAGACACACACGCAGAGAGACAACAACCGCCATTCGCCACTAAGTGGCGGTGACGTCACCACGACGCTTGTGCCAGGCTATGTGCACCCTGAGGCCACGTGAAGTGTCGAACGCCCGCTGGCAGGAGGTCACGGGGCAGACCCAGGTGCCACGGGTCGACTGACTTAGATCACTGGCTGATGCACCACAGAGAGACACACACAGGGTCACACACACAAGGTGAGATTGACACGTAGTAGGGCTTTCGCGACCAATATTATCCACAGGAGGGGTGTGTTTGGGAGTTAGATCGTGTGAATATGAATGTGTCGTTAAATCCGCCACCACCCGACACAGCCAATTAGTAAAGTTTGTCACGCAAACAAAACATGCCAGTTAGTAGTTCCGTTGGAGAGTAAACCCACAACATTTACCATTACTCTCCGACGTGTTAATCTCACTCTGCCTCTCTCTCTGTGGCTTTACTCTCCAACACACCGGTGTGTGCTGTACTGGTAACGAAACGGCACTTTTTATTTTGCGTGACAGACCCCTTACTCATTGGCTGTGTTCCGGTGGTGGCGGGTTTAACGACACATTTACGCGATCTAACCCAAACACCTCAATTGTGGACAGAGTGAGATGTGAAGAACTGGCCCACCAACTTCACGAAAGCACAAACAGCAAGGGAGCTGTGAGCCTCGCTGCACCTGAAGGCTGTACGAGCACGAATGAGATGTTGCAAAAGCGTTTGTGCTGTGCGGTACAGATAACCTCCGCTTTGGGGTCGCGGCAGCTGCTGCTGCAGGCACTGCAACCCATCACGCAGCAGTATTCGTCTTTGTGATCACCGAAATAATGGGGAACACATAGGAGCTGATTTGCCGATCTTACGCAGAAGAAAAACATGATTTCGCTCTCTGTCTCTCTCTCTCGCTGTAAAGGAAATAATTTCTGAAAGCTTTGGCCGAAAGGCCTCAATAATCGACGATCGTCCAGAATATCTTCGACTAAACATTTGAACTTGGTCAAGCACCACGCGTAACGAAAGAAAAACGCACTTCAAGAGACCATTTTACGAGGTGGGTCGGGTGACTCCGAGGTCAGAGGTCAAAGTGCTTTCGCCGGCAGCACTGAGATCCTCGGTTCAAATCTGGGATTCGGCTGTATGTAATTAACGCGGGCTCACAAGTTGCGGTGAGCAATTGGTCCAAAGTCTCACCTCCAATAACTGCACCAAAAAAAACTCCTTCCCACCGTCTTACCTTGTTGCATTATACATCGCGCTAAAACGCATGATGCACACGCGCGTACACAATTCAGCGTATTAATGCGCATGTACGCTGCCGTGCAGTTGACTAAGCGGTGCAACGAGTGGCGGGTCTCGTGGTTTTACGATGAGCGCGGGTGGCTGCGAAAGGAGTTCAACATTCGTACGTGCATGAAAAAAAAATAAGAATAGATGTTTACCCTTTCTGGCAGTAAAACGGGAGGTGTTAAGGTGTTAAAACACTAAGTAGATACACTTTGCAAGGAATCGTTGTCTGCATTAACTACACACGGTACTTGCGGTGAACATGCAAACAAACATGCTCCGATAATAATATATGGACATTGTCTTTGAACCTGATTGGCCTACACCAGAGACAGCCGTCTTTAGGGCCTAGTCTCACCTGTGTCAGACCAGAGGACGCCAAAAGGCGAACATAACACATAATATAACACATAATACATAACGCATAATACATACATACATTGACTGCGTTTGTTTCGCCAGGAAAAGCATCGCCCGAGTCTCAAGACTCCTTCTCAGGAGGGTCCTGACAAGTTTTTGTCTCTCTCTCTCCCAGCAGTGGCTGTGGGCTGCGGTGTCGCTCCTCCTGCTCTGCATAATCCCTTATTGACGACATTTGCAGGTATTTATTTTCAACCTTTTTGGAATGCTTTGGCCCAATGCCAGTCACACTGTATGGCGTTTTCTTTGTTGGCATCGGGCAGGAAACCGGAGAACCCCGGAGGAAACCCCACGCAGAAGACCGAGGGGGAGAGAACAGGCAGACTGCGTGCGTGTGGACAGTCAGACTCCGTGTGTGTGGACAGTCAGACTCCGTGTGTGTGGACAGTCAGACTCCGTGCGTGTGGACAGGCAGACTCCGTGCGTGTGGACAGGCAGACTCCGTGCGTGTGGACAGGCAGACTCCGTGCGTGTGGACGGTGCCCCAGGGTCGCGAGTCGACCCCGACGGGGAGGGCTTCTTGCTGCGAGGCGCAAGTGCTGGGCCCTGCCGCTCATTGCCCTCTGAACCCAGTGACCTACGTTCGACTGTGGGCCAACATCACCGGCGAGTGACATCGACGCCGATCCTGTGAGGCCCTCTTCGCCAACCCACACTGACCATCACGGTGAAGTTTGGTCAAACAACCCCCCCCCCCCCCCCGTTGCTACTGGCACGGCGTGGCCGACGCCTTCATCCAGCAGTGGATTGACAAATTAATCTTAACAGTTACATTGTAAATTGTCATTATATATATTAAACCTAATCGCTGTGTATATTTAACCTGCGGTTGAACCAACAAGATTAATGAGTAAGTTAAAGCCACAATCATTCAAACCTGAGACAACTTTTAAATAGATGTTTTATAATTTATGTACATATATACTGATGCATCAATATACATTGGCACACATATTTTTAAGCCTTGTAAACCAGCATAACAGTATAACGATGGAAGTCGTCCCTTCTTTATTTAGTCAGAATAAAGGGTCTCTTGTTTTAACCCAGACTCAGGTTTTAACGAAGTGCGTAAATTACGACTCAAATAAACAAAACAAGCATTGGGCACACCAATGTTGTTGATATGATTCTGTATTAAAATCGCAATTTAGATATTCAACATTTCTCATTATTTATTAGAGCTCTTTTAAGACGCTGCTGGATCAGTGCCTCACGGTCATAATTTGGATGAATCATTTAACATGTAGGCTTCCGCGACCGATATTATCCACAATAGAGGGTTTTTTGGGGTAAAATCATGTACATATGGTAAGTAAACCCACAACATTAACAAAACACTCAATTTGTAAATGTTGTGGATTAACTCTACAACACACCGTTGTGCTGAACTAGTAACTAATTGGCATGTTTTGTTTACATGACAAACTTTACTAATTGGCAGTGTCGGGTGGTGGAGGTTTTAACGACACATTTATATTTACGCGATCTGACCCAAACCCCGCCTATTATTTTATAAATCGTGTTAACAGATCAACAACAACCAAAATAAGGGGGGGGGGAGAACATGTGTCACTATTATTCCATGTGCTCTGGGCATCAGATGTGAAAGAGGATTTTCCTTTTTTTTTGCCGAGCAGGCAGCTCAGGGTTTTAGTGACTGCGCTGCCAAAGGACGGGAAGAAGTTTTTTCGCGCTTTGAAGAAGCTGGCACCAACTTCACGAGAGCGCAGCGCTTGGCGCAAGCGGCCGTGAGCCCCGGCGCACCTTAAGCTTCACGAGCGCGACTAACGAACGAACGAACTGTAACACCGTGACCCTGCGAGCACGAATATATAGTAGGCGGCACTGCCGAACGACGGCCCTTCTTTGTAGCACATCAAAGGGCCAGTGCCCAAAACGTCGCCTGTTATGCATTGTGGGGGTTTGTATTCTCCATTTGAAGGACGCAGGGTTGACAACGAATGCGTCGAGCGTTTTGTTCGTTGTGCTCGTGAACCGCCACCAACGCAGCGGCGGCAGCAGCAGCATCAAATCAATTGTTCGACGCTTTGCAAGCAGGCGTACACATTTTCTGAATGGAATTGGTGATGGAAATATTCACCGACGGAGCATTTTTTTTCCCTCGTCAACGATGGCCGCGATTAGCGCAGTTTGGCTGCGTCCCGTGCGAAAGATGTTCAGCATACATGCGCACACGAGTGGAAGAGCATCGTCAAGTGGAAAGGAAACAAGGGAGCATGCAAGGGAAAGAGAGATGGGAAAGAATGGGAAATAAGAGGTAATGGAACGACAGAGTGAGCAAAGGGTCAAGCAAGACGAGGACGGGGAGGAAGAAGCTACAAAAGGGCTATCAGAGCATCGTCGGTTTTCACAGCCAGAACATTTACAATCCGAGTACGACGTTTCGCCAGTAGTTAGAATTGGCATCAATTGTAAATGTTGTATATTTGCTGTTCAACACACCGCTGTGTTGTACTCGTAACGAAACGACACGCTCTGTTCACGTGATACACCTTACTAATTGGCTGTGTCGGGTGGTGGCGGGTTTAACGACACATTTATATATTTACGCGATCTAACCCCCCAAAAAAACCCTGTATTATGGAGGTTTTCCCTGCCAGCACCTATACATGTGAGATGTTCACACCTCATAAAACAGCAATGCTAAATGATTATTATGAAGTACCTTTGCCAACATCCACCTACATTGCCTTTGATACTTACCCGCGTATCGACAATTACATTTTAATGTCCAATTTTATTGAGGGTCTGTGTTGTTGTCTTGCTTTCCTCTGGGACTGTTGCTGTTATTTTGTTGTTGTTGTTATTGTTGTTATTTTGTTGCCTTGCCCAAGATTGCATTTATTGTTTTAAAAAATCGGCAGGAATTGATATGCTTTCGCAATTTGTGCTCATATGCTTAATCTATTTTACGTGCATGTTTGTCCCGATTTACTTATCTTTCCTCTACTTGGCACTCCAATCGTCGGGTTGAGTGCGCTAACCGCTGTGCCACTGCTCCTCCCACACGTGGCGGTGGTGACATCCGCCGATGGCCGCCCCCACCCCCACGAACGCCTTGAGCACCCCCGCCCTGAGTCCGCGCGCGTCCCGGAGCGTCAAATGTGACGTGAAGACGGGAGCCCCCATCTGGAGCAGCGGCGTTGCGGAAGTATCGGTGTTGGCACCTGCTCACCCCCGCCGATGGTGAGGGTGGAGGGCAGCAGGAGGCGGTGGTGGTGGAGGGGGTGTGCAGCAGGGGCCTCTACATTGGAATGCCGGAGCCACCGTGCCCCCTTGGAGGGAGGGTGTGAAGGCAACATTAACGCCAATTCGCAGGCGATGAGATCCTCCCCACCCCACCCCCCGAGGAGGATGTCTGGACAGCACCGGTGATGTGAGATAGCTCTCGAAGGGTTAATTTGCACATTAAAGCCGTGGGATGCGTGTGCCTGTTAGGTCCTCTAAGTAACCACTACGGGGAGTGGTAACATCGTGGTTGGCGTACGGCGCTGCAAACCTTGCGTACTAAATTCGATTCCCGCCCGTGGCCAACATCTGTTGCGATCATCCGAACTGGTTATGGGGCCCCCCATAGATTGACGTGGCAATAGATGAGTGCCTGGTGCGGCGTGAACACATCAGCACTGGGAAGACAAAGACGGAAAGATGGTGTGGTGCGGGCCTCACCATTGCTTTGCACGGTCCTTGCTAACAGCATTATCACCGACAGTCTGAAAAGTCCAGACGGGGGATGTTTGTCATTGTCTGTCGGCCGCAACTCCACCTTCTTGTGGTGTCGAATATTTGGCTGCAATACATTTCCACGTGGTTTATATTTCAATCGGGCGCGAAATGTTATTGTGATTATTGTGATTATGTGGAGACATTTGATGAACAGGAGACAGCACCGTCTCAGCGGCAGCCTCTCAGCCGCTCGTCGGTATAATTTACCGTCACGTCAGGCGTCGCTGAGGTCAGGTATATTGGGAGTTTGCGTGTCTCTCTCCCTGTGGTCGCGTGGATTTCCTTCCGGGCCCATCAGTTTTCCCCTCTACATTTATAAACATGCATTTACGAGTATTTGGCCGATGTCAATTTCCACATGATAAGCCACTTCATTTGGGCGACCATTTGTGGCCAGGTCTCTTCTTTTAAAAAAAAAAAAAGCTCTCTCGCTTAGTTTAATTTAATTGTAAAGTTTGGATTATTGAATAGGCACTTGCTAAGTCTTGTTTCTGCCATTGGGTTGAGTGCGCCAACCGCTCTGCCACCACTCCCTGCACGTGACGGTCCCCACGCGAACGCCTGAGCGTCCAGAGTATGTCCAGGAGCACCTGCGATGAGCACGGCTGACTACGTGCGGTGCGAAAGAAGTTCAACACCATCCACCGATTTGCGCGACGCGGAACGCCGTCTACGGGGGGGGGGAGGGGGGCACCCACCATGCGTTCCTCCTCTTTGGCCTCTTGCAGTTATTCCGAGCGTGCGGCATCTTTCACTGCTGTGTATACACGCTCTCGGCGAGTCGCTCAAACAAGCCGGTAATTAATGGGCAAACAAGAAGACGGTTTTTGACGTCGCGAGCATGTCCGCCCCGCAACGCGGGGCACTGCGATGCCTCTTCGCCTGTGCCTGCGTCGTCCTCATAGCAACGGGTCAAAGGTCGCCCCGAGCAAGAAAACACAAGTGAATCAGGGACACCCACACAAGGGCCTGGAGTTTGAGAAATATGTCCACGATGCGCCGCGGTGTCGGAGAATGAGTAATATTTATACAACGCCCTCTCCCAGGAATGAATGTGTGATATTTGTGTGATGTTCATTATCCCCAGGAAGCAATTTTTTTGATAATTTCCCGGAATGTTGACTCCTCATCTGAACATTTGTACGCCTTTATTCATTATTCCTGATATTTTCCTGATCTAGATTGAAAGCTCATTTCTGAAGGACTGATTTTTTTTGTGCAGGTTAGTGTGTCGTCATTACCCCCCCCCCCCGCACCTCCGCTTAGCACAATTGGCTACATACGGTGCAAAAGAAGTTAAATGGTGCACACAAACATACTTGTATCGAGATAGGACAAGAGTCTCTCAATCCCCGATCGGCCTCTTCGGCCACCGTCGGACCCACGGAAAAGATGTCCATTAGATAGCCCCATCCACGACTGAGAGGGATTTGCTGCAGAAGGCGATTACTGAGCTCGTGTCTGTCTTTGCTTGAAATTCAAAGTCTACATCCCTCCACCCACTTAAATGACACTGTTACGTCACAGGGCCGGGAGAGATGGCGAAAGTTTGGGGAGGCCTTCATCAAGCAGCGGGTACATCATGGCTGATGATGATCATTCTATTTCCATGCGTTTAAAAAAACTTTATATTTTGACTACTTTGCGAGGCTTATTTGGAAGACAGTTGCTTAATTTGCTTAAAGTAGAGTTTAACTTTTTCATGCCATCCGTCTTCGTCGAAACTTTGTCTCTAGAAATGAGGCTCCTAACCCCAACTCCAGCCCCTGTTTAGGCCATAACCCTAACTCAAGAGATACAAACATACAAACATTGTAGGAACGAACACTCATGGGGGTGCCGCAATGGCGAGTTGTTAACTACCTCGCCTGGTACCTGCCTCGCGTGATAAGCCACTTCGTTAAGCTATCATTTGTGATAACCAGGTCGCTTCTGAAAAAGAGCTGTATAGCCCAGTGGGCCTTACCTGGTAAAATAAAAAATAGTCACGTTGTTTTAGTTTAGTTTAATGCTCTTGGAGGAACAAAGAATGGATGTGGTAGCTCACGCGTGGAACCCAGGAACTTGCATCGTAGCATTGATGGATCACACAGAGATGGATCAATCATCTATAAACAGTCATTCAATGTCCGCACCTCCGATTTGCGTGGTTGGCTACGTACAGTAGGAAAGAAGTTGGACATACGATAACACCTTAATATATAGAGCACCGCGGAACTTGGGTAATTGTTGGCGCAGGCTCACCGCGTGGCTGCCTTCCAGCTCGTCTGTGGTTTACCGCACCTCTGAGTCGTTCTCTTGCTACGAGGGCGTGCGAACACCGCTCAGCGACGCACTACAAACGACTAAATGTGCGCGTGTGCTTGACACTCGCGTGCAGGTTGGCTGCTATGTGCCTATGAGGAGCGGTGCAGAAAAGTTGCGTTTCAGACTGACCTCTGTGGAGTTTGAGTTGTTACTCTCACATGCGCGCGCGTGTTTGGGTTGTCTCCACGCATTCCACACACTTAAATAATCAAGAAGGCACTGGGCCAAACATCGCAAGCAGGGAAACACGAGTCTTGAGACTTCCCAAGGCTTTAAATTGGTAAATTCATTCTCACCTCTGCTGGCGGCAACCTGGCACCCGCGTTTCATTCAGTTAAATATTTTTTATTTAGTGTGGCGAGAGAGCATTAAGATTTGTTATGCTTGCTGAGAGGGTGGCTCTTCTGTAAACCTATGAAAAAGAGCTTCATAGCTAATCGGATTCCTCCAGTATAACTGATTCTGACCAGTGTTGAACCAGCACCGCTGAGTTCCAGGGATCGAAGTCAGGCAGCTGCCCGATTATGAAACCTATCATTGGGCAATGCTCTGTTGGCAGAGGTGCACAAGCACCAATGCCAAACATAAAATCCACACATTCGTCAATGACACCGCCTTTAAAGGAAAAGTGGGGCGCCGCTGTGACGAGATGTTAACTACCTCGCCTGGTACGTAGGAGGGCGTGGGTTTGATCCAGACCCTGACGCCTGCTGCTGTATATTTGGAGTTTGCGTGTCTCTCTCCCCGTGGTCGCGTGGATTTTTCTCTGGGTCCTCCGGTTTTTCCCTCCACATTTAGAATCAACGTGCATTTAGACTTAGAATATTTGGCTGCTCTAAATTTCCACAA
Organism: Petromyzon marinus; assembly: GCF_048934315.1. Taxonomy (NCBI): domain Eukaryota; kingdom Metazoa; phylum Chordata; class Hyperoartia; order Petromyzontiformes; family Petromyzontidae; genus Petromyzon; species Petromyzon marinus. Next base: position 668,090 of record NC_133707.1, read on the forward strand.
AGAACGAAACAGGAGGATGTCTCTACAAATCTGGCTGTCGCCTGATGAAGCGATTTGTAATTACTCACAAAACGTCTTACTCAGATTGTAAATGTTGTTTCTTTGGCATGTTCTGTTGACGTGACAACCCTTACTAATTGGCTGTGTCGGGTGGTGGCGGGTTTAACGACACATTTATATATTTACGCGATCTAAGACAAAAAAACCCCGTATTGATGTCCACGTGATAAGCCACTTGGTTGAGCTATCATTTGTGACGAGGTCGCTTCTAAAAAAATATCTATGCAGCTCAGTGGGGCGTTACCTGGTAAAATAAAAAAAATAGTTATTAATAGTTTTTAACATAATAGGCGGCGTTTCTGTGCAATGGCCTTCTTCATAGCACGTAAATATGCCTCTGTGGCTACATAACCATGCCTCTCGATATGCGGCGTACCATTAATTTGCCTTGTCACTGACACATGGTACTGTGTTATTTCTTACGTACGTGCGTTCGTGACTTTTAATGAAGGTTGTTTTGTTATACTGTACAGCTCTCTGAAACCTCTTTGTGTGGTCTGTTGAGTTTTATAAATTTGACAAGTTAATGAATGAAGAAGGGCAATTTCCCAAAACGTCGCGTATTATATATTTTATTTTGATGCATTATTAAGGCGGATACTCAAGTGTAGTTGCTTGATGATCTCAGCCTGGTCATCAATGACCGCACACGAAACATATATCATATTACATTTGGGGTTATTTTCACTTCATTTGGCTAAATTCCATCTCTGAGTTAAGGACATACAGTATTTCAGTTGTGCTGACATGCAGCGAACACTGGCCGGGACAGTAAAAGGTGTGGATAAATAGGTCTCTTGAAGTGACCTCAGTCGCAGTTTTGCGACATCAGAGGATGATGCGCCGATAGGCTGCAGAATGCCCGATGGAAATGTCTTTAGCTGCATGGCATTACGATGATAGCGCAAGTGAATTATATTTGGGGAAATTTCAAATGGAATATTTTGCTATCCTTGTTGTAAAAGAGAATTTGGGAAACCGTAGCTACTCGAGAAAGGCGTCAGGTTTGTGTAACTGATTTGTCGGGTCAATGCTGAAACTCCGAATTTTGGGAGAAGATTTGAAAGTTTGGATGATCCAAATAAATGTGATTTCGGATTGATCCGGGGATGGGACGTCACAAGCACGTCATATCGCGCACGGCGTCACGTGGGGATTCGGCGAGGCCACCTCCGCGAGGCTTTCAGTTTAGTTTTATTTCAGTTTTATTTATTTATTTTGGTATAGACCTGTGAGCCATTCGGCTCTTGAATCGGGTGCAACCACAACAAACAAAAAACAAAAACACGAACAAGAAAAACATCTTAATGTGACTATGTGACTGTGCAAACAGAAAATCCATGAAAAAATAGCAAAATATTCCTGAAAAAAGCACCGTACACCAACGCTGTGTGCAAAAAATCCCAGTGGGATGCAAGTCAAACAACTACAAGAAAACTTAGATTAAGGCCATCAGTCTAACTCCATACTACAACAAAACAAACATGTCCAAACCAAAAAACTTTCCGAAATCACCAAAAAATAAAGCCATAATTGCAACGTAACAGTGATCACAGGGACTGTGACCGAATTTTTACAATAAACCACATAAATAACATGTAACACCAAATCCTAGAGCCATAGCTGGCTACATGAGTTACTTCACAAAAACAGAGGCATCAGTCGGAGTATCAAATTTTTCAATGCACCTTTAAGATCAGCACACTAAATCAAAATACAGATAATACTTTGCAGCGTCATCCGGAGCGAAACATTTTATTTTATTTTACGCCAATGAATAGCAGTGGCAGCTAGGGGTGTACAACTCCTCTAGAGCAGTTTTGAGAGAAGATCTCATTGGTAGCGATTCAAGTAGCAGTTTATTGGCAATAGCATTCCAGACCCTGGGGGCATCAATAGCAAAGGCCCTTCCTCTAGTTTTTGTACGGCAATAGGGAATGTGAAGCTGGTAAATGAGCGAAGACCTGAGGTCAAATTTTTTCTTTGAAACAGAGAGGAGATCCAGCAGGTAGTCTGCGGATTTTTTTGTAAGTACATCGTGAATAAATAAGATCTGGTGCACAAGCCGGTGCACAAGCCGTTCATAGTGTGCGCGAACCACGATCCCAAAATCCGAAGAATAAGAAGAAACAAGATCAGAAATGTTCCCCTTTAACGATCCAAAATAAAAAAAAATGTTTCCAAAAACTAATTCCAAAACATCCCCCCAGAAGGGGTAAAACGTTTATTGTGGTTCAGTTGCGAGTACTCGTCACGTTGAGGACGTGAGCCGTGCCCGTCCACACACACAAACACTTGTGAACGGTGATGTCGCGGCGGGGGGAGGAGTGGGGGACGACTTTAAATTCCGATCCACAGCAAACAACGCACTCGGGTAGTTTCCTGTCGACGCCTACCGCAAACTAAACCATCCATTCTGAGCAAACTCAGGCTTAGCCGGCCGGCTACTGGGCTCCTGGGCGGCAGACTGAAGAGTTGGCGGACACCCAGGGCACGCCACATCGTGGTGTGGCTGGATTCCCATTGGGGGCCTTGAGGGGAAATAAAATATATTTTGGGGTGCCCACTTTCAACTTCGAAACACCTCGTGAGATGCAGACAACATGGGCGAGAGATAATGGATGTCGTGGGATAAAAGAGAAATGTAGATTTGAATAGAGATGTCGTGAGATGATGAGAGTCGACAGCTGCAGAGCAGAAAGGGATGGGACATTAATTGGCTTTTTTATGGTACATTCCGTTTTTATTAGGATTTGATTTGAGCTGATATTTGAAGCAAGTGATATTTCTTTTCATGAACCCGTGGCCCCTGGGGCCGCTGGGGACCCTAAACGTTTGCTCGGATTGCTTACGCTTAGGGCCGCCACCGAGTGTAAATCCGTCGTGGCCGGAGTAGGATTTCACCGGTACGCTCTGCGGACCACGAGGTACGCAGGTTAAGTGGACCGCTGACGTTAACAGCAATGGGGCTACGGGCAGGTTTGGAGAACAGGAGGGTTCTCCAAGGAACACGTGGGGAATGACGTTCATTGCGACGGAGATGTGACGCGATGCGATGTCGTTTACCCGCCACCGCAATTATGGAAAAATTAATCGCCCGATGATGCTGGATGTCATTAATGGCGAAACGTCACAGTAGTCAAATTGTCAACGTTGTGTATTTACTCTCCAACACACCGGTCGGCTGAAGTAGTAACTTATTGTCACGTTTGGTTTACGTGACAACCCTTACTGGTTAGCTGTGTGGGGTGGTGGTTGTTAAGGGTGAAGGTGCAGCCCTGAAACTGCTTGTCCACGCCACTGTTGGAGGAATGATCTCCATTCGAGGAAGCTCTAGACAGGCCCCTCCTGAGGGTATTCGGCCTCCTCTTCCACGCTGGCCGTACATACGACTTGGACGAGGCAGAAGAGACCCACACTTTACCCCACCACATGCGATTAACTGCGGTGTCTCTCATTGACACTGCTGGGTGTACAAAGGTGGCTGGAGCGATTTATGGAATGTGCTCCACTGTTTCAGCTGCCGAATCGAAACAAATCCAGTGTGCTAACCAGTACACAAAAAAGCGTCCATTCGGAACCGCTAACTAAACTTGTTTTTATTTTACCAGGTGAGGTCCATTAAGCTATGTAGCTCTTTTCAGAAGCGACCTGGATAGCTCAACCAAGTGGCTCATCACGTGGACATTGAGAGCAGAGAAATACTCCAAACGCTTGTCGAGTCTAAATGCGGAGGGGGGGGGGGGAAACCGGAGGACCCAGGGAAAAATCCACACGAGCACGGGGCGAGAGAGAGACACCGCGGTCGAATCCACGGCCTTCGCGCATACCAGGCGAGGTAGTCAGCACTGCTCCCCAACAAAACAATGGGCAAGCGGTGTTATTCCGAAAATAATCCCGGACCAACATTTTTTTTTGCGACGGTGCCGAAAAGCACGATGGCACCACAAGGCATTAAACGGGACAAGTGAGCGCCAAGCCTGGTGACGGCAATGAAATGCAAAACCTCCTAGGAGACAGGCGTCTCCGTTGTAAACACAGCTGGCAGTGGCTGAACATCTCGTTAGGGTGTAACAACAAGGGAGCAGAGAGACACAAACTGAGAAAACACGGGCGCACGAGCGCAAGCCTTGCAGTAATGAGCTCACTTCTTGTTTTTGGTCGGGTTAAACTTCTATCCCCTCCGTGTTATTGTTCGAGTCAGACAGAGGATGGTTGTCAACCCTCTTAGGATCGGCGCGCACCTGAGTACTGCCTCCAACGTATTTGCTTCGTCATTAGCGAGCCACCCAAACACTGCGTGGGGGCGCCAACTCTCAGACGGTCCACGGAGTTCCTTTAAAATGGAACACTCTTTCCAAGCGATTGCAGTAACTGGTAGTGCTACCATAATACAGGGGGGTGGGGGGGGGGTTGTTAAATCGCGTAAATATATAAATGTGTCGTTAAACCCGCCACGACGCGACACAGCCAATTAGTAAAGTTTGTCACGTAACAAAATATGCCAAGTCGTTACTTGTACAGCACATCGGTGTGTTGGAGAGCAAAGCCACAACATTTACCATTACTCTCCAACGTGTTCATCTCACTCTGTCTCTCTCGCTCGCCATGGTAATGGTAAATGTTGTGGCTTTGCTCTCCAAGACACCGCTGTGCTGTACTAGTGACGAATTGGCATGTTCTGTTCACGTGACAACCCTTACTAGTTGTCTGTGTCGGGTGGTGGCGGGTTTAACGACACATTTATATATTTATGCGATTTAACCCCCCCCCCCCCAAAAAAAAAAATCTGTATTATGGATGATATTGGTCGCGAAAGCCAACTGCGTGTGGAACTGGTAGCGGCAACAACAAAGGCAGTCGGCTCGCTCAGCGTAAAGGGTTCGGAATTTCAAATTCTGGGCGCGGTGGCAGATTTCTGCAAAACCGTGCCCACTGCGGTGGTCGGCGCATCGCGGAACCGAGGTGTGCGCGAGGCGCCTCTCTCGCACGCCTGGGCGACCTCTCCAGACCGCAGGGGAATGATGCGCAGGGGGAATCGGCAGAGCGGAGTTAAAAGTTGTTTGTTGTTGTTGTCAAAAGTGAGAATGCGTGTCCCCAAAAGAAAAAGAGACATTCGCAGAGCATTGGCGGTGACCCTGCCGACAACGAGAGTCCAGATTCACCGAGGCTCTCGCGGATTCAATGAAACGTCATTTGGTAAGAGCACGTGCGTAGTGCTCCGCTGGAATGGAAGCAAATATATATATATAAATACACACAAAGATGGAAAGAATATGGTAGCAGTTAAAATTGTGATTTACAAAAAAAACGACCGGAGGATTCGTTATGCCTCCCAGCACGATGGGGGCTCGGGACGCACGCTCGAATCTCTCGGGCGTACAGTGAAATTGAAAGCTGCGTGGTGTCACCTTACGTAGACAAAGAGCTGAGAAATAGCTTTCCTTGGCGTCACGAACACGTTTCCTGCGTGAAGGCTTTAACTGGGCAAACAGAAGAAAAAATGGCAATTCACTGAAGGCCTCGATTTTTTTGTTACAAAAGTTCTCATTGCAGCCCCCGGGTTGCAACAAGAAACACGTTGTCTTGACAAAAAGGATATTATCCCCCCCCCCCCCCCAACACTGGCGTAAAGCCATGAGTACGCGAATGTGTACACATAGGGTTTAGTTTGTGCTCATCCTCGACAGCCCCTAAATTGGCCCGAAATTGATCGAATACCCTTAAATGACAGGCAGCGTAGAGGAGAGTGTGAGAGTGTGTGTGTGAGTGTGTGTGAGAGTGTGAGAGAGTGTGTGTCTGGCAAAAACAACCCCCTAACTCCTCGCGGTGCCGGACGGGCAACTCTGTCGTGGAAGTGCTGTGGGGGGAGGGCCAATTCCGATTGGCCCCTCCTCTCATGGCGTCTGTGACCACCACAGTGGCTAAACGGGGGCTCTGGACGGGTGCGAGGGGCTGGTGACCCCTCCACCTTCAAAAAATTACCATGAAACCACGAATTAAAAATGTAACTAATAAGCTTGTGCCGGAGGCCCCGGGGGGACAGGCGTCTATGATGTCTCCTGGCCAAACCCCAATTGGCGGAGCCAGGAGATTCAATCTCTACCCTCGGGGCTCCTCCAGAAACAACGAAAAGCGACTTCGTGTGGCCACGTGGAATGTTCGAACACTCACTGCAGAGGAGAGGTTGCCACTCCTCTGTCGGGAGCTGGACTGGTACCGCCTGGATCTCTGTGGCATTCAGGAGGTCCGGTGGACCGGTTCTGGCTCCTGCCACCATGAGGGGTGGACAGTCCTCTACTCGGGGCAGCAGACTGCCAAACAACAGGGTGTGGCTCTTCTTTTGAACAAAAGTTTGAAGGGGGCGTGGGAGCGTGGCGGTGAGGTGTGGGAAGTTGTAAGCCCCAGACTACTTTGGGCTCGCCTTCCCATCAACCGGAGGCGAGGAGTGGTGGTCGTGGTTACTTATGCCCCCACCGAAGACGAACATCCGTGGAGGGATGCAGGCAAAGCCGATGAGTCAGATGCCTTCTATGACCTCCTGTCACAGGTGCTGGCTTAAGTGGCCCCTCGGGAAAGAGTCATCTTCTTGGATGACTTCAATGCCCGAGTTGGTCATGATGCTGGCACCTGGTCTGGAGTGATTGGAGGGCATGGGTCAGATCAGGAGGCTGCTAGATTTTTGTGCAGCCCATGGGCTTGTAATTACCAACACACTGTTCCAGCATTGGCGCAACCACACAACATCATGGATGCAGGCCGGGTCCAAGCAAAAACATCTGCTGGACTACATCGTGACGGACCAGCGGATGCGAGCCCATGTCCTTGACAAGAGGACCTACCGTAGAACTGATCTGCCCTCTGACCATCGACTAGTCATCTGTAAGATGCGCCTGCCATTATTCCACTCCGGTGGTTGTACACCCAGGACATCATTCCAATCTAAAGTGGCCTGGTCTCAGTTATCTGATGAAAGTTGCAAGCGAGAATTTCATCATCGCTTGCGGCTGGGGTTGGCATCATCCCCCACTCCTCCTAATGTCAAGGGCAAATGGGCGAGGTTTAGGACTGTGACTCATGCAGCTGCAATTGCTGCTTTGGGTTCGCGGTCCAGACCTCCTCAGAGACCCTAGCTGACAGAGGAGGTGTTCAGGATAGTTGAGAAAAAGCGACAGGCCCACTGTCATCGGCTACAGAATCCCACGTCAGAGAATGAGGAGGCTTACCACAGCCTTTGCTCGGAGGTTCAGAGAGCCGTGAGGCGCTGCAAGGATGGGTGGTGGTCGCAGGTTGCTGAGAAGATGGAGTCTGCCTCAGTGGCCCGCGATCACAAATCTTTATTTAACTCCATCAAAAAAGTAACCTGCAGCGCCACACCTATTACCATCATGAAGGGAAAAAATGGTGATCCAATCTCCGACCCCCAGGAACAGGTTTGCAGATTTGCTGAGCATTTCTGTGAGGTCCTGGGGAGGGGAAATCCCTCAGCCAGGAAAACATCGTGGCACAAAGTGGGGATGACCCTGCTGAGGCTGCGGTGCCTCAAATATTGGAAGAAGTCACCCCCTGTGAGTGGCTGGCTGAGGTGCCATCTGTTGAGGAAATACTGAGGGCGATCCGGAGTTTGAGACCAGGAAAGGCAGCGGGCAGAGATGATCTCCCAAGCGAAATGCTGAGGGAGGGTGGCGTTTGTGCACAGACTGCCCTATATGACATCATAACAACAGTCTGGATCACTGGACGGGTTCCGCAGGATTGGAAGGAAGCCCTGGTGGTCCCCCTCTTTAAGAAGGGGGACCGCACAAACTGTAATAACTACAGGGGCATCTCACTCCTCAGTGTGCCGGGAAAGCTCCTGGCAAAGATTATTCAGCATCGCCTTGCCAGACACGCTTAGGAGAGGCTTGCGGAGCCCCAATGCGGTTTCAGGAAAGGGCGGTCCTGCACAGATGCCATATTTTCTGTCCGTCTGCTACAGCAGAGGTGTAGGGAATTCCAGCAAGACCTACATCTCTGCTTTATTGACCTGGTCAAGGCCTATGATATCATCAGTAGGCCTGGGCTCTGGGTTGTTCTTCGTGCTTTTGGAGTCCCTGACCCTCTGCTCACGATCATTAAGGACCTTCATCATGGTGAGCGGGCCCGGGTAAAACTACGTGGCCGGGAGTCACAGCCATTCCCTGTACACGTCGGGGTGCGACAGGGATGTCCTCTGGCTCCCACATTATTTAACATCTATTTTGACCACGTAGTTCGTGAAGCCTTCAGTAGCTGTACCAGGGAAATCTCCATTTGGTACAGATATAATGGGAGGCTGACCAATGCCCGGGTGCGGTCAAGGGATGGCTCCCTATTGCTCAACCACGTTATGTATGCCGATGATTTGGTAATAGCTGCTCATTCAGAGGAGGAGTTGGAGACGCTGCTGCTGAGACTGGAGCGTGCCACTAAGAGGTGGGGTCTTACCATCAGCCCCACCAAAACTAAGCACCTGCCTGGGTATTTTGTACCATCGGACACTCCACCCCCACAACTCCCAATCGGTGATGGGGCAGTTGTGGAGAGAGTAGAGAGTTTCCCATACCTGGGCAGTGTGCTTATGACCGGCTCCAGTTTAACAGCAGAGGTCTCGCTCCAAATTAGTCGAGCGGCAATATCTTTTCATCGGTTGTGTAACGCTGTGTGGAAGCTTCCTGGTCTGTCGCTCCGCACTAAGCTTCAGGTCTTCTCGGCCACGGTCATTCCCTCCCTTCTCTACGCTTGCGAAACGTGGACCCCCGTAATGGAACATCTTCGCCGGTTAGAAACATTTAGGCTAGGCTGCCTACGATCCATCCTGGGTTTAACCAGGCTGGATTGTGTGAGGAGCTCACAAATCTTTGAAAGATCTGGGCAAGGTCCCATCGGTGAGCTCCTCCGGCAGGCAAGGCTGCGTTGGCTGCGTCATGTAGCCCGCATGCCCAGCCACCGCATGCCGAAACAGCTTTTGTTCGGCCGGATCGAGGGGGCTATACGGGCGCGGCACGGGCTAAAGAAGAGATGGAATTATGTGGTAGAGGAGGATGTGGAGCTGAGTGGACTTGCCGATGACTGGTACCAGCGGTGTCAAGATCGGCCTCTGTGGAGGAGGCTCGTGAAGGACGCTACTGGGCAGTTGGAGGCAGTCGCCCTCCAACAACAACGGAGGGCGGAGGAGCGACGCTCACAACAACGAGCGGAGCGCCGGGTGGCTAAAGCACAGCAAGTTGGCACAGTAGGGGGCACAGGTGGTGCATCAGCCAGCCATCTCGGTCATCTCAGTCAGTCGACCCGTGGCACTTGGGTCTGCCCCGTGACCTCCTGCCAGCAGGCGTTCGACACTTCACGTGGCCTCAAGGTGCACATGGCCTGGCACAAGCGTCGTGGTGACGTCACCGCCACTTAGTGGCGAATGGCGGTTGTTGTTGTATGAGAGAGTGTGTGTGTGAGTAAGCTGTGTGTGTGAGAGAGAGTGTGTGTGAGTAAGCTGTGTGTGTGTGAGAGAGTGTGAGTAAGCTATGTGTGTATTTCTGTGCGTGTGGGGAGCGGTAGTGTAGCGGTTGGCTCGCTGTGCTTGCGATATCGCCTCCCCGAGTTCGATTCCCGCTCACGGCCACCAACACCACCAGTGAGGATTATCTGAACCGGTCCTGAGCCTCCCCCGAGGTTGACTCCCACCTCAATATGAGTATCTGGTGCGGTGTGTAAACATCGCCACTAGGGAGACAAAGGCGGCCGGGCGTGGTACTGGCCACCCACAATCTCGTGTGCCGTGCCGGCCTTCATAGGCGCTACTCACTAACAGCACTTGCCCAAGCAGTCAGTTAAGGTTACAGGGGGAATCATTGTCTTTGTGTGCGAGTGCACAGATGCACAGGAGAGGTATAATGTCGCTGGTTACATGTTTGCTCGGGATAGTTTTGCTGAAAGTTGACGCTGTCATTTCAAAACAAAATATTCAACACGCTTGTCGATGACCTTGTGGCCTTAAAAGGAAAAAAAATATATAACAGGCAACGTTTCGGGCAATGGCCCTTCTTGAAAGCGCATACGAGTTTTTTTTGCGTGGGAAATGGCATCAAGAAGTTCCACGTGCTGTGCAGAAGGTGCCATCGCCCGAAACATTGCCTATCATATGTTGTGTTTAGCCTTGATAAGGCTACGGTGCTATTGAAGGCCGTGTTCGGCTGTGGTTTTTTGTGCTCATTCGTCGCTGCCAACGTACGAGCGACATCAGCAGCAGCCCCAGCAGCGGGTTTGGGGTTTTATTTTGTGTGTGAGCGTCACGTCACAAGGCTCCTGCTTTTTTACGACGTTCCGCCACTTTGCTTTCGACGTTAACTGTCCGTGCGGGGGCTAGGAAATTAGACTATCGGCAGAACGCCCTCAAATTGCAAGGAAGAAGTGTGGAAAGGTTGACCAAATAATAATAACAAAAATATACATTCTGTATGGATTATTTCAAACGTGGAACCCAATGCGCCACCGTGAATGGAAAGCAGGAAACAAACAGAAGCAGTATAAACGGGCAGAACTAGGGGGTAGAGGCCAGTTGAAAGCGTTTTCAAGACAGAATATCCTCTAGAGGGGCTTTTGTAGAGCTCGCTTTCATGAAAGCCCTTCTGCCAGCAATGGTGTGAGCAAGCAATCTCAGGGGCTGCGCCTTTACCTCTCACTCAGGGAAGACGAAACTCAAGATTCCACACACATACTGTATGTCAGCAACCTCCTAGCTACACACCACAACATTCCGGCACGTGTGATCCACCAACCTCCACCCAACTCCACCGTTCCTCCACTCCGGGAGTCTGCCACAATTGAACGCGTCATGTTGCGTACGCGCTCCGCTTTAATACGTCTCGAATGAAGCCCACGGTTTCACTATAACAACGGACATTCACTTTCAATGACCTCTTTCCAGACGTCTAGCCAGCGTGGGAGAGCAGGCGGAACGCCCTCTCTAGGGAGGGGCTCCCCACAATGCAGCTTCCTCTCAAGTGGCGGCAGTGGCCGTGAGCGAGAACTTTCAGAGGTTCGCACCTTCAGCTGAATTTCAACCTCGGCTTTCGGTGTGCAGAGCGAAGGAAGGCAGGCGAAGGATCGGTGCTCTTGCGATGCCGCTGGGCGACAAGCGCGCCGGCCTACAGACCACGCCACCTCTTTATAAAAACACGCGCACAGCAAAAAAAAGGAAACTCGGAGCCAGATTTTGTGAAACCGTAGCCTAAGCAGGGGAGGTCTCCACACGATTGCATCTGGCACCGCGAGCAGCATCTGTCTCGAATTACTCCGGCCGTTTCACCAACATCAGTGGTGCAATAAAACGCTAAACTTTTTACATATCTACGAAATGTTTCGCTCCGTTTGAATTCTCTGGGTTTACCGCTTTGATCGAGGTGTTGGCCGGTGTGCTGTACGAGCTTGTATCAGTTGTAGACAGAGTAGAACTCCATCGTTCGTGCGAGTCGGTTCTCTCTCAACGATCGCCGAGAGATGACCACAGGCGAGCTGCGAGGCAGCAGCCAGGCGGTTGGCCTGCGCTATCAATAATCGCCCAAGCTCTGCAGTCCTCCATATATATTAAAACGCATTTTCTGGCCGAGTAAATCGGTGTTTATGCATGTGGGTGGAAACCAAGGCAACATCCGTAGGTAATTCACGCGCGTGCGAGTGGGGGGCACAGCACTCGCACGAGAGGAGGAGTGACGGTCAGCACTTGGCTCTTAGTCCGCGCTTTGCTCGACGCCCGCTGGAAGGGAGTTTCGCAACATCCGTGCGCGGTGATCCACCAACCCCCCCCCCCACCTCGCCGCTGCCTCCCACAGTGCTGACTTACAGGCAGCCACGTGCGCAGCCACCACCACCGCCGTCGCTGCCGCCGCTCGAGAGTTCTCTCACGCGTGCTTCGGGTTGCGCGCAACACACGGCGCAACCTTAAAACGCATCACGGTTCTATCCATTGTAAGTGATACGAATAGATTAACCCCCCCCCCCACCCCCCGACTGGGCTTTTCACCTGATTGGCTCGCAAGTGACGAGATCACACCTGTCCCTCTATTTAAAAACGAAACAGGAGGATGTCTCCACAACTGAGGCTGTTGCCTGATGAGGCTCGTTGTAACTACAGGCGATGCGTCGTACTTGAATTGTAAATGTTGTGGGTTTACTCTCCAACACACCGGTGTGCTATACCAGTAACGAATTGGCACGTTCTGTTTACGTGACAAACCCCTTACTCATTGCCTGTTTCGGGTGCTGGCGGGTCGAACGACGCATTTCTAGTCACGCCATCTAACCCAACAAACCAATATTGTCGACAATATTGGTCGCGAAAGCTCTACGCGTTAAACTGACATCACAGCTACGTTTAGTTATTGTTATGAAGACCGATCAAGTTTGTGTAGGACCGCAGAGCTTGGCCCATTGTTGGTGGCACCTCCTTCGCCGCAAGGCTGCCTCCTCGTTCTCTCTCTCTCCCCCTCTCCTCTCTCTCTCTGCGAGAGCGAGTGACGACTGCCAGCGGTGGCGGCGCGTTACAAATTGAAATCATCATCACCGCACAATGAATTATTAAGAAAATAATTGGCGGTGCCGTTAGCGCCAAAGCGAATGCCACGCACGGCGCGCGGGCACCCACAGCAGCGGTGACGGAAACGCGCGAACCGAGTTCGTGCGTGTCAGTGTCCACTCCGCAGTGAGATGGGGATGCATTTTATTATTGGGCGCGTTCATCTCGCGTCGTGCAATGCTGATCTGATTGGCTGGGGGCCACACGTGCACACACACAGAGAGAGGGCGAGGGAGATCGTCATTTCTCGCTAACAAGTTCAATTGACTGAACTCTGGAAGTGCCCGGAGCTCAATGGTAATCATCACTGTTGGCGCCCACACATTGCTCAATACGAGCCGTATTGAGCAATGAATTGCTTTCATATAAATGTGGCTTTTGTTACGATATTTATATTTAAAAAGTAAAAGTGGCTGCCTAGTTCAAACGCGTATGGCATGGTTGCTCATAGTTTGCTCAAATTCCACATTCCTATGGTGGAAACCAGTCCATCCACAGGATGACTGGCGCTGTTCGTAATTTACACAACAATGCAATGTGCTTGTATTGCGGTGAAAATAAAGTTAATGTGCATGCAGTGAACATTAACACCCATTATAATCGTCAGAAATTCAGACCATCAATAAACTGCTGGACGAAGACCTCCCCACACTGCGTCGATCATGGGGATTGTTTGACTGGATGGGGCGTATGGTTGGGGCTTGTTTGTTGTTTAGAGGCTTGAGCCGATACGTGGAAATTCCACCTTCTAGACTCTGCAGGGTTTTTAGCCTCCTCGTCCACGCTGGGCAAACTTTGTTTTGAGACTTTTATTTTTATTTTCTGCGAGATGCAGTGCGCGAACCACATCGTCAGCGTCGTATATATACTGTGTTTTTTTACACATAACACACAGCACGTTTATTTCTCAGAAATATATACGTGTACATATAAAAACAGTTTACACAAAATTATAACACATCCAAAGCGGTGCCAGGAAAATATTCCAGGGGGGGTCTGTGTGCAGGCATTCCGCCTCTCAGCAGGGGGGGGGGGGAGTCACGGGGTGTAGTGGTTGAGGGACGGGATGGGAATTGGGTGGGGGGAGTAAGGGGTAGGTGAAGTCTGTGGGACAGTGCGGGTGAGCTGGAAAGGTGAGCGGTGAGTAGGGAGGGCATTGAGGGGTGTTGAGTCATTACGCACCTCTCCAGCTCCTGGAGGCACGAGGTCTTCCATTTAGACCTCTTCCTCCACCACCACCAACTTCCCTCCTCCCGTTAGTAAACATTAACTACCTTCGGGGACAAGGAAGAATGGGTGCGAAGGTGGTGGGTAAGTGGGTGGGTGAGTGAGTGGGTGAGTGAGTGGGTGTTTGAGTGGGTGAGTGTGTGAGTTTTTGAGTGGGTGAGTGTGTGAGTAGGTGAGTGGGTGTGTGAGTGGGTGAGTGGGTGGGTGGGTGAGTGTGTAAGAAGGTGAGTGGCTGGGTGTGTGAATGGGTGAGTGGGTGAGTGGGTGTGTAAGTGAGTGTGTGAGTGGGTGTGTGAGTGGATGAGTGTGTGAGTAGGTGAGTGGGTGGGTGTGTGAATGGGTGAATGTGTGAGTGGGTGAGTGGGTGGGTGTGTAAGTGAGTGTGTGAGTGGGTGTGTGAGTGGATGAGTATGTGAGTAGGTGAGTGGGTGGGTGTGTGAGTGGGTGGGTGTGTGGGAGCAGGGCCTCGTTCCGTGGCAGGGAGGTCACATATGCTACCCATTTAAGTTTAATGTACACTGCAGTGTATGTCTAATCGTGTCGTGTGCATGCATATGGAGAGAATGTGTGCGTACACGTGCGTGTGGTTGACTTCTGCCTCAAATGAGTACCTGGTGCGGTGTAAACATCGCCACTGGGGAGACAAAGGCGGCCGGGCGTGGTGCTGGCCACCCACCCCTTCGTGTGCTGTGCAGCCCTTCATAAGCGCTACTCGCTAACAGCACTTGCCCCAACAGTCTGTTTAGGCTGTCACGGGGGGTCTTTGTAGGAAGCGGTGGTGCAGTAGTTAGCGCGCTGTGATACGGACCCCGGCCTCCTGAGTTCGATTCCCAGTCAGTGCCACCAACACCAGTGATGATTATCTGAACTGGTCCGTAGGTCAACTCAGCCTCAAATGAGTACATGGCCTTCACAGGTGTTTCTCGCTCACAGCACTTGCCTCGATCGTCTGTTTAAGGCGATGTGGAGGATCTCTGTGCACACACACAAGGAGCGGAGGCACTGCACTGCAATTCCAGCGACACGAGATCGACTCCCATGGCTAATAATGATTATATATCAGTGACAAGTGCTCTCTGAATGTATGTGCAGTGACATAGAATGGGTCACGAGGACGCGTAGCGCTGGTTGCTGGTACAGAGCGGGATTGTGGGTGTAGTAGCTCGCTCTACCAGCCGGGCAGGGGAAATGTGCCACGACTTGCGCGTAACGCCGGTTGCTGGCAGAGAGGGGGGATCTGAGGACCCAGCAGCTGGTCTGCCAGCAGGGCACGTGATAGGCCGGGGTGAGGGATGTGGGGCAAAGGTGACAGAGGGGACACGTGGGACAGAGCCCAGAACCTTCTGGTAAGTTCCAGAAGGGGGCGTGGCCGAGGGCAGAACCAGGTCACGCTAGGGAGGATAAAAGGGAGGCCCCGATGCTGGGTCAGGGCTGTTGTTTGGAATAACCATTCGTCTGAACCCTTCGTCTGGGCAAGTCTTCGTCCCCGTCTCACCTCCTCGGCGTTGTGGGTCAGGCAGCGTGCCGGCTGTCCTGACCCGTGTGTAGTTATCCCCTGTACTGTGGAAGTGTAGAATAAACGTGTGCGCCTCCTACTATTAGTGTCTCTGAAGTGACTACTACATATGTATCAACATTGCCACTGGGGAGACAAAGGTGGCAGAGCGTGATGTTAACCGAATTAATCCCCTAAAATGCGGTGGTCGACCTAAATAGGTGCTCGCTAACAGCACATGTCCCTATGTTTTAGTCGTCATATCCAAGCATTCTGTGGCAAAAGATTTCGACGTGAAATGGACTTCTTCACTCCTCAGCCCTTGTGCCTCTCTCGCTGGTCATGTCTGCTCACATACAGGGGTGTTGCATCTATGCATGTTGAACTTCTTTCGCACCGTACGTAGCGAACAGTGCCACTCGGAGTAGCGGGGGAAGGACAACAAACTAAACACGCAAAAAGTAGTTCTCAAAGAATTTAGTTTTCAATCTAGATTATTTAAAAGTGCACAGCTTCTGTGACTTCCTAATATCGGAAGGCAGAGCGTTCCAGAGAGGCTACTTGTGTTGTGGCCGAAACGTCGTGATTTTTGTTATTTTATTTTTTACCTACGTGACTTTACCCATTAGAACCAAAGAGTATACCTCCGTCTTTGTTCGATGGCCAGCCAAATGTGTCTGTGAGGACGACCCGGAGTTCGCCTGGTTGATTGATTCACGCAGACGACCGCTGACTATGGCACACGTGCGGGCACCGCAAGGCGCCAATGGCACATCCCTCGATGTTCACGCGCCGCGCACGAAGCGGTGGTGCCGAGAGCGTGAGATCTCGACACGCGCGTGTCTCCGTTTAGTTACGTACGGTGCGATAGAAGTTCAACACACATACACCCCCACCTACCTGCCCCCAAACACCCCCACCTACCCCCCCACCACCCCCACCTACCCCCCCACCACCCCCACCTACCCCCCCACCACCCACACCTACCCCCCCACCACCCCCACCTACCCCCCCACCACCCCCACCTACCCCCCCACCACCCACACCTACCCCCCCACCACCCCCACCTACCCCCCCACCACCCCCACCTACCCCCCCACCACCCCCATCTACCCCTCCACCACCCTCACCTACCCCCCCACCACCCCCACCAACCCCCCACCACCCCCACCTACCCCCCCACCACCCCCACCTACCCCTCCACCACCCCCACCTACCCCCCACCACCCCCACCTACCCACCCACCACCCCCACCTACCCCCCCACCACCCCCACCTACCCCCCCACCACCCCCACCTACCCGCCCACCACCCCCACCTACCCCCCCAGCACCCCCACCTACCCGCCCACCACCCCCACCTCTCTCCGTCCTCGGCAGTGCGAGCTTCTCGTCTTTTTCCACGCAGTGTGCAGATCTCAAGGCAACGGGAGAGCCCCCCCAGCCCCTTCCTTCCCAAGGAGCCACCACCACCACACGCCCCGTCCTACCAACACACCCCCATCACGAGCAACTTGGTACGCGCTCGCTAGTTTTGTTTGCTCGCTCAAACTCTTATCCACTCGGGCTCTCTGGCCACTCGAATAACGTGCTAATGTAAAAAGAGGAGGCCATTGCCCCGAGACGCCACCTTATTACATGTCTTTTCTCTCTCTCTCTATTCTAAGGCCACAGTGTTATTGATGATTTTGTGTTGTTGGTTAATTTCACTCGCTCGCTCCACTCCCCCGCCCTCCCCCAGCGCGTCAGTGGCTCACTCACCAAGAGAGGCCCGGCTAAAATGTGTTTCCAATTTGTAACATCGCAACCAACAGGACCTTTGAAACCCTCGCAGGCTCCAAGAGCTGCACACAATGATCTGGGTACAATACGCAAGGCAACTAGTTAATGCGGACAGAAGCCCGTAATTGGATTGTTTTGTTTTTCTCCCTACGTGTTTCTTTCTCTTCGCTTTTCCCCACACTCCTCCAAAAGAAAAGCAATATATTTTTTTAAATGCTTTATTCACTTTCACGAATGCTTTATGAACTATTTTTTTTATTTTCGGAGGAAGCTGTTGTTAAAGCTAGAAAAATATTCTCTCGAAATAAAATAGCTTTTTCATGATGAAATTGTTTACAATTTATAATGAACACGTGAAATATTTAAATTCCCAGATAACTACGTAACCACATATCATACTGTACGGTATTGTTAAATAACACATGTGGTTATCATTTCAATATCGCATGTTATAAGTCAATAACCTACAAGCTTTATCAATCCACTGCTGGATGAATGCCTCTCCCCACGTCGTGTCGGTCACGGGATGTGGTTGTTTGACCATACTTCACCATGCTGGTTCAGTTACGGGTTGGTGAGAGCAGGGCCGTCCATGGGGGGTGGGGTGTGTGGGCCCCGCGACGCTTTCACACTAAACCGGAAGTATGATATTTGACATCGTGACTTTGAAGTGCCCCCCCCCCCCAAAGTGCGGGGCCCTGGGCGGTTGCCCCGATTCACCGTCGCCAAGGGACGGATCTGGGTGAAGGTGATGGAGCCACGAGTCTGGTTCATGCACCACTTGCCACTGACGTCGCTGGAAGTCAACAGCACTCATTATGCAGGATAATGATTTTATTTTAAATACGTAATTTCAATGTGCTTTACTCCTCGGTGTAAGCCATTCTTATTTTGGTATTTATATTAAATAATATCTTATATATTATATATATCAGCACAATACAACCTGCATGGCTGTAACCTTGATGATGTTGCTGTTGCTGCTGCTCGGAAAGCCGAATGGAGTTCACGAGAAGTCGCGGACACCTCGCGACAGACCCCAACCACACAGAAGATCCCCGCGGCTCCGATCCTCCGTGAAGCGGCTCAGAGGCCACAGCCCCTGAGCTGCTTCCACTGCGCGAGACACGGCAGCAGCAGACGCGGACACTCAATGCAGAGACAAGAAATAAAACAAAATAAATATTTCTGTGGTGTGCGACTGTGGTCACCCAGAACAGAACCATGGAACGTGCAAAACGGACTCAGAGCCCCATTCACAAACAAAGAGGGGGGAGGCATCGAAGCAGCAGTAGAGGCGATGCCTCCACTCTGCTACTCCTGACGCAATTATCTGGCTCAACCGCCTCAACTTACAATCACACTTGTTTACTGTTCGTATACTTAGAATCACACTTGTTTACTGTTCATCTACTTAGAATCACACTTGTTTACTGTTCATCAACTTAGAATCACACTTGTTTACTGTTCATCTACTTAGAATCACACTTGTTTAGTATTCATTAACTTAGAATCATACTTGTTTACTATTCATCAACTTAGAATCACACTTGTATACCTTTCATCAACTTAGAATCACACTTGTTTACTGTTCATCTACTTAGAATCACACTTGTTTACTGTTCATCAACTTAGAATCACACTTGTTTACTGTTCATCTACTTAGAATCACACTTGTTTAGTATTCATTAACTTAGAATCACACTTGTATACTTTTCATCAACTTAGAATCACACTTGTTTACTGTTCATCTACTTAGAATCACACTTGTTTACTGTTCATCTACTTAGAATCACACTTGTTTACTGTTCATCTACTTAGAATCACACTTGTTTAGTATTCATCAACTTAGAATCACACTTGTTTACTGTTCATCTACTTAGATTCACACTTGTTTAGTATTCATCAACTTAGAATCACACTTGTATACTTTTCATCAACTTAGAATCACACTTGTTTACTGTTCATCTACTTAGAATCACACTTGTTTACTGTTCATCTACTTAGAATCACACTTGTTTACTGTTCATCAACTTAGAATCACACTTGTTTACTGTTCATCTACTTAGAATCACACTTGTTTAGTATTCATTAACTTAGAATCACACTTGTTTACTATTCATCAACTTAGAATCACACTTGTATACTTTTCATCAACTTAGAATCACACTTGTTTACTGTTCATCTACTTAGAATCACACTTATTTACTGTTCATCAACTTAGAATCACACTTGTTTACTGTTCCTCTACTTAGAATCACACTTGTTTACTGTTCATCTACTTAGAATCACACTTGTTTACTGATCATCTACTTAGCATGACACTTGTTTACTGTTCATCTACTTAGAATCACACTTGTTTACTGTTCATCTACTTAGAACACCACCTGTTTACTGTTCATCAACTTAGAATCACACTTGTTTACAGTTCATCTACGTAGAATCACACTTATTTACTGTTCATCTACTTAGAATCACGCTTGCTTACTGTTCATCAACTTAGAATCACACTTGTTTACTGTTCATCAATTTGGAATCACACTTGTTTACTGTTCATCTACTTAGAACACCACCTGTTTACTGTTCATCAACTTAGAATCACACTTGTTTACTGTTCATCTACTTAGAATCACACTTGTTTACTGTTCATCAACTTAGAATCACACTTGTTTACAGTTCATCTACTTAGAATCACACTTGTTTACTGTTCATCAACTTAGAATCACACTTGTTTACTGTTCATCAACTTAGAATCACATTTGTTTACTGTTCATATACTTAGAATCACACTTGTTTGCTGTTCATCTACTTAGAATCACACTTGTTTACTGTTCATCAACTTAGAATCACACTTGTTTACTGTTCATCTACTTAGAATCACACTTGTATACTGTTCATCTACATAGAATCACACTTGTTTACTGTTCATCAACTTAGAATTACACTTGTTTACTGTTCATCAACTTAGAACACCACTTGTTTACTGTTCATGTTCTTAGAATCACAATTGTTTACTGTTCATCTACTTAGAATTACACTTGTTTACTCTTCATCTACTTAGAACATCACTTGTTTACTGTTCATGTTCTTAGAATCACAATTATTTACTGTTCATCTACTTAGAATCACACTTGTTTACTGTTCATGTTCTTAGAATCACAAATGTTTAATCTTAATCTACTTAGAATCAAACTTGTTTACTGTTCTTCTACTTAGAATCACACTTGTTTACTGTTCATCTACTTAGAATCACACTTGTTTACTGTTCATCAACTTAGAATTACACTTGTTTACTGTTCATCTACTTAGAACACCACTTGTTTACTGTTCATGTTCTTAGAATCACAATTGTTTACGGTTCATCTACTTAGAATCACACTTGTTCACTGTTCATCTACTTAGAATCACACTTGTTTACTGTTCATCAGAATCAGAATCAGAAAGGGTTTTATTCGCCATGTAAGTTCACACCGACACGGAATTTACTTTGGCAGGATGGTGCATACATTCAACATATAGGAATTTAAAATCTTAAATAAGTTTTAAACAAGTCTTACTATAATAAGGGTTAAAAGTCTAACACTAAGGGGCTGAAATATATAAAATTAAATAAATATCGAATATAAAATAGCTTTAAGATATAATTTAAAAATACAAATAGAGAAACATAGTTAATATCAGCAACGTGTCGTTATGTAGATCAAATGTTAAAAACAGTGTTAGCCCTTGGCCTTGTTTAACAGGCCAGCAGCAGATGGGAAGAAACTGTTTTTATGGCGTGAGGTTTTGGTCCTGATGGACCGAAGCCTTCTGCCGGAGGGGAGTAGCTGAAACAGAGATTGTCCAGGGTTGGAGAAATCGGCCATAATCTTCCTCGCTCGCCTCATAGACCTTGTCGTGTGCAGGTCCTCGAGGGTCGGTAGATTGCAGGCAATTACCTTCTCAGCAGTGTGGATGATACGCTGCAGTCTGCTCTTGTCCTTGGCAGTGGCAGCAGCGTACCAGACGGTTATGGAGGAGGTGAGGATGGATTCAATGATCGCTGTATAGAATTGCACCATCATTGTCTTTGGCAGGTTGAATTTCTTCAGCTGCCGTAGAAAGTACATCCTCTGTTGAGCTTTCTTGGTGAGGGAGCTGATGTTCAATTCCCACTTGAGGTCCCGGGAGAGAATAGTGCCCAGGAAGCGGAAGGACTCTACAATTTTTACTGGGGAGTCTAACAGGGTGATGGGGGTGAGTGGTGCTGTATTCTTCCTGAAGTCCACAACCATCTCAACTGTCTTTAGAGCATTTAGCTCTAAGTTGTTCTGGCTACACCAGGTCACCAGATTGTCAGCTTCCCACCTATAGTCAGACTCATCCCCACCAGAGATCAGCCCAATGAGGGTGGTGTCATCCGCAAACTTCAATAGTTTGACGGACAGATGATTGGAGGTGCAGCTGTTGGTATACAGGGAGAAGAGCAGAGGGGAAAGGACGCAGCCCTGAGGAGTTCCGGTGCTGATGGACCTGGAGCCAGAGACTTGTGTTCCCAGCTTAACGCACTGCTTCCTGTCAGACAGGAAGTCTGTGATCCATTTACAGGTGGTGTATGGCACGTTCAGCTGGAAGAGCATGTCCTGAAGCAGGGCAGGGATGATGGTGTTGAAGGCAGAGCTGAAGTCCACAAACAGGATCCTGGCGTAGGATGCTGGGGCGTCCAGATGCTGTAGGGTGAAGTGGAGGGCCATGTTAACTGCATCGTCCACAGACCTGTTGGCTCTGTAGGCAAACTGAAGGGGGTCCAGGAGAGGGTCTGTGATGGCTTTGAGGTGTGCCAGGACCAGGCGCTCAAAAGACTTCATTACCACAGATGTAAGGGCGACCGGTCTGTAATCATTTAGTCCTGTTGGCCTTAGCTTTTTGGGCACAGGGATGATGGTGGAGGACTTGAGACAGGCTGGTACATGGCATGTCTCCAGGGAGGTGTTAAAGATGTTGGTGAACACCGGAGACAGCTGGTCAGCGCAGTGCCTGAGGGTGGCTGGAGAGACAGAGTCCGGCCCGGCTGCTTTGCGTGGATTCTGCCTCTTGAAAAGTCTATTAACTTCTCCCTCCTGAAAGGAGATAGTCGTCTCTGTAGTATTGGTGGGGGATGGGGCCTCTTGGGTTGGAAGGGGTGGTTCAGGACAGTCCAATTGTCTTTCAAATCTACAGTAGAACTCGTTCAGGTCGTTGGCTAGGCGGGAGTCGTTAGTGGTGTGGGGGGCTCTGGGTTTGTAGTTGGTGATCTGCCTGAGCCCTCTCCAGACAGAAGCAGCGTCGTTTGTAGAGAACTGGTGTTTTAGTCTCTCTGAGTACAGTCGTTTAGCCTCTCTCACCGCTTTGCTAAACATGTTCTTCGACTTCTTGAATCTGTCTCTATCTCCACTCCTAAACGCTTCCTCCTTCTCCAACCTCAAACTTCTGAGCTTTGCTGAGAACCAGGGCTTATTGTTGTTAAAGTTCACCCTGGTACGTGTTGGGATACAGCAGTCCTCACAGAAGCTGATGTAGGACGTCACAGCCTCTGTGAGTTCATCCAGACTATTGGTAGCAGTCGTGAACATATCCCAGTCAGTACAGTCTAAGCACGCCCGCAAATCTTCCACAGCCTCACTGGTCCACTGTTTAGATGTCCTCACAGCAGGTTTACAGAGTTTTAGTTTCTGCCTGTATGCAGGAATCAGGTGGACCATGGCATGGTCAGAGTGTCCTAGTGCTGCTCGGGGGACGGCGTGGTAGGCTCTACTGACTGTAGTGTAGCAGTGATCCAGAGTGTTCCCTTCTCTGGTTGGGCATTTAATGAATTGTATGTATTTGGGGAGTTCGTGGCTGAGATTACCTTTGTTAAAGTCGCCAAGTACGATAACCAACGAATCTGGATTTGCTCGCTCCACACTCAGAATCTGATCGGCGAGCATGCGTTGGGCCTCTTTAACCTGAGGACAAGGCGGCAAATAAACTCCGACCAAAATGAGCGACGCGAACTCGCGAGGCGAGTAAAACGGTTTACAGGTTATAAAAATTGATTCAAGGAGTGGAGAACAATGTTGCAGAATCACTGTGACATCTACACACCAGCCACTGTTAATGTAAAAACAAATACCACCGCCTTTCATCTTGCCGGAGAGTGCTATGTCACGATCCGATCTTACAAGATGGAATCCTGCTAGTTGTAGCGAAGTGTCCGGAATCAAATCACACAGCCATGTTTCCGTGAAGCACAATGCAGAAGCTGAAAGAAAGTCTTTGTTTTTTACCATCAGTAGCTGAAGTTCATCCATTTTGTTGTACAGTGAACGTACGTTGGAGAGGAAAAAGCTCGGAAGCACTGTTCAGATCCCGCGTCTGCGTAGCCGTACTAGAGCCCCCGACCGTTTACCCCTTGGGCGGCGTTACGTTGCTTGAGCAAAGCCTAGCGCGGCATTGACTAGAATGCCTACTAATTCTGCCGCTGGAAGCAGAAAAGTAGGAATTAAATCCACAGGAGTTGTTTCCCTGATATTTAAAAGTTCGTCTCTTGTTAGAGAACTCCGAAAATCTTGGCAAAACACTGAATTGACAGACAAAACAAGACAAAACAGGGCGCACCGACCGGCTGAGGCTACCATCATCAGCGCCATCTTCGCACCAGCACGGGTGTGCTGAACAGCAGGACTCTCTCACCAGCACTGGTGTGTTGAACAGTAGGCCCCTCTCACCAGCATGGGAGTGGTGAACAGCAGGCCCCTCTCACCAACACGGGTGTGATGAACAGTAGGCCTCTCTCACCAGCATGGCAGTGAACAGCAGGCCCCTCTCACCAACACGGGGGTGATGAACAGCACGCCCCTCACACCAGCACGGGTGTGATGAATAGTAGGCCTCTCTCACCAGCACGGGTGTGATGAACAGCAGGCCCCTCTCACCAGCACGGGTGTGTTGAACAGCAGGCCCCTCTCACCAGCACGGGTGTGTTGAACAGCAGGCCCCTCTCACCAGCACGGGTGTGTTGAACAGCAGGCCCCTCTCACCAGCACGGGTGTGCTGAACAGTAGGCCCCTCTCACCAGCACGGGTCTGTTGAACAGCAGGCCCCTCTCACCAGCACGGGTGTGCTGAACAGTAGGCCCCTCAACACGGGTGTGCTGAACAGCAGGCCTCTCTCACCAACACGGGTGTGCTGAACAGTAGGCCCCTCAACAGCAGGCCCCTCTCACCAGCACGGGTGTGCTGAACAGCAGGCCCCTCAACACGGGTGTGCTGAACAGCAGGCCTCTCTCACCAGCACCGGTGTGCTGAACAGCAGGCCCCTCTCACCAACACGGATGTGATCAACAGCAGGCCCCTCTCACCAGCACGGGTGTGCTGAACAGCGGGCCCCTCAACACGTGTGAGCTGAACAGCAGGCCTCTCTCACCAGCACGGGTGTGCTGAACAGCAGGCCCCTCTCACCAGCACGGGTGTGCTGAACAGCAGGCCCCTCTCACCAGCACGGGTGTGCTGAAAAGCAGGCCCCTCTCACCAGCACGGGTGTGTTGAACAGCAGGCCTCTCTCACCAGCAAGGGTGTGCTGAACAGCAGGCCCCTCAACACGGGTGTACTGAACAGCAGGCCTCTCTCACCAGCACGGGTGTGATGAACAGCAGGCCCCAAAACAGCAGGCCTCTCTCACCAGCACGGGTGTGATGAACAGCAGGCCTCTCTCACCAGCACGAGTGTGTTGAACAGCAAGCCCCTCTCAAGACAAAACAAGACAAAACTGGACAAAACAGGGCGCACCAACCGGCCGAGGCTGCCATCATCGGCGCCATCTTGACCAGGCAATTACAATACCCCCACTCCGCCTCAAATCACTGCACCTGAATGAGTTCATCAACTTAGAATCACACTTGTTTACTGTTCATCTACTTAGAATAACACTAGTTTACCGTTCATCTACTTAGAATCACATTTGTTTATTATTCATCAACTTAGAATCACACTTGAATACTTTTCATCAACTTAGAATCACAATTGTTTACTGTTCATCTACTTAGAAAACCACTTGTTTACTGTTCATGTTCTTAGAATCACAATTGTTTACTGTTCATCTACTTAGAATCACACTTGTTTACTGTTCATCTACTTAGAATCACACTTGTTTACTGTTCATCAACTTAGAATCACACTTGTTTACTGTTCCTCTACTTAGAATCACACTTGTTTACCGTTCATCTACTTAGAATCACACTTGTTTACTGTTCATCTACTTAGAATCACACTTGTTTACTGTTCATCAACATAGAATCACACTTGTTTACTGTTCATCTACTTAGAATCACACTTGTTTACAGTTCATCTACTTAGAATCACACTTGTTTATTATTCATCAACTTAGAATCACACTTGTTTACAGTTCATCTACTTAGAATCACACTTGTTTACTGTTCATCAACTTAGAATCACACTTGTTTACTGTTCATCTACTTAGAATCACACTTGTTTACTGTTCATCTACTTAGAATCACACTTGAATACTTTTCATCAACTTAGAATCACACTTGTTTACTGTTCATCTACTTAGAAAACCACTTGTTTACTGTTCATGTTCTTAGAATCACAATTGTTTACTGTTCATCTACTTATAATCACACTTGTTTACTGTTCATCTACTTAGAATCACACTTGTTTACTGTTCATCAACTTAGAAAACCACTTGTTTACTGTTCATGTTCTTAGAATCACAATTGTTTACTGTTCATCTACTTATAATCACACTTGTTTACTGTTCATCTACTTAGAATCACACTTGTTTACTGTTCATCAACTTAGAATCACACTTGTTTACTGTTCATCTACTTAGAATCACACTTGTTTACCGTTCATCTACTTAGAATCACACTTGTTTATTATTCATCAACTAAGAATCACACTTGTTTACAGTTCATCTACTTAGAATCACACTTGTTTACTGTTCATCAACTTAGAATCACACTTGTTTACTGTTCATCTACTTAGAATCACACTTGTTTACTGTTCATCTACTTAGAATCACACTTGTTTACTGTTCATCTACTTAGAAAACCACTTGTTTACCGTTCATCTACTTAGAATCACACTTGTTTATTATTCATCAACTTAGAATCACACTTGTTTACTGTTCATCTACTTAGAATCACACTTGTTTACTGTTCATCTACTTAGAATCACACTTGTTTACTGTTCATCTACTTAGAAACACACTTGTTTACTGTTCCTCAACTTAGAATCACACTTCAAAACTTTTCATCAACTTAGAATCACACTTGTTTACTGTTCTTCAACATAGAATTACACTTGTTTACTGTTCATCTACTTAGAAGACCACTTGTTTACTGTTCATGTTCTTAGAATCACAATTGTTTACTGTTCATCTACTTAGAATAACACTTGTTTACCGTTCATCTACTTAGAATCACACTTGTTTATTATTCATCAACTTAGAATCACACTTGTTTACTGTTCATCTACTTAGAATGACACTTGTTTACTGTTCATCTACTTAGAATCACACTTGTTTACTGTTCAATAACTTAGAATCACACTTGTTTACTGTTCATTTACTTAGAATCACACTTGTTTACTGTTCATCTACTTAAAAAAACACTTGTTTACCGTTCATCTACTTAGAATCACACTTGTTTATTATTCATCTACTTAGAAACACACTTGTTTACTGTTCATCAACTTAGAATAACACTTGTTTACCGTTCATCTACTTAGAATCACACTTGTTTATTATTCATCTACTTAGAATCACACTTGTTTACTGTTCATCTACTTAGAATCACACTTGTTTACTGTTCAATAACTTAGAATCACACTTGAATACTTTTCATCAACTTAGAATCACACTTGTTTACTGTTCATCTACTTAGAAAACCACTTGTTTACTGTTCATGTTCTTAGAATCACAATTGTTTACTGTTCATCTACTTAGAATCACACTTGTTTACTGTTCATCTACTTAGAATCACACTTGTTTACTGTTCATCAACTTAGAATCACACTTGTTTACTGTTCCTCTACTTAGAATCACACTTGTTTACCGTTCATCTACTTAGAATCACACTTGTTTATTATTCATCAACTAAGAATCACACTTGTTTACAGTTCATCTACTTAGAATCACACTTGTTTACTGTTCATCAACTTAGAATCACACTTGTTTACTGTTCATCTACTTAGAATCACACTTGTTTACTGTTCATTTACTTAGAATCACACTTGTTTACTGTTCATCTACTTAGAAAACCACTTGTTTACCGTTCATCTACTTAGAATCACACTTGTTTATTATTCATCAACTTAGAATCACACTTGTTTACTGTTCATCTACTTAGAATCACACTTGTTTACTGTTCATCTACTTAGAATCACACTTGTTTACTGTTCATCTACTTAGAAACACACTTGTTTACTGTTCATCAACTTAGAATCACACTTGAAAACTTTTCATCAACTTAGAATCACACTTGTTTACTGTTCATCAACATAGAATTACACTTGTTTACTGTTCATCTACTTAGAGGAGACCACTTGTTTACTGTTCATGTTCTTAGAATCACAATTGTTTACTGTTCATCTATTTAGAATAACACTTGTTTACCGTTCATCTACTTAGAATCACACTTGTTTATTATTCATCAACTTAGAATCACACTTGTTTACAGTTCATCTACTTAGAATCACACTTGTTTACTGTTCATCAACTTAGAATCACACTTGTTTACTGTTCATCTACTTAGAATCACACTTGTTTACAGTTCATCTACTTAGAATCACACTTGTTTACTCTTCATCAACTTAGAATCACACTTGTTTACTGTTCATCTACTTAGAAAACCACTTGTTTACTGTTCATGTTCTTAGAATCACAATTGTTTACTGTTCATCTACTTTGAAACACACTTGTTTACTGTTCATCTACTTAGAAAACCACTTGTTTACTGTTCATGTTCTTAGAATCACAATTGTTTACTGTTCATCTACTTAGAATCACACTTGTTTACTGTTCATCTACTTAGAATCACACTTGTTTACTGTTCATCAACTTAGAATCACACTTGTTTACTGTTCCTCTACTTAGAATCACACTTGTTTACCGTTCATCTACTTAGAATCACACTTGTTTATTATTCATCAACTAAGAATCACACTTGTTTACAGTTCATCTACTTAGAATCACACTTGTTTACTGTTCCTCTACTTAGAATCACACTTGTTTACCGTTCATCTACTTAGAATCACACTTGTTTATTATTCATCAACTAAGAATCACACTTGTTTACAGTTCATCTACTTAGAATCACACTTGTTTACTGTTCATCAACTTAGAATCACACTTGTTTACTGTTCATCTACTTAGAATCACACTTGTTTACTGTTCATTTACTTAGAATCACACTTGTTTACTGTTCATCTACTTAGAAAACCACTTGTTTACCGTTCATCTACTTAGAATCACACTTGTTTATTATTCATCAACTTAGAATCACACTTGTTTACTGTTCATCTACTTAGAATCACACTTGTTTACTGTTCATCTACTTAGAATCACACTTGTTTACTGTTCATCTACTTAGAATCACACTTGAATACTTTTCATCAACTTAGAATCACACTTGTTTACTGTTCATGTTCTTAGAATCACAATTGTTTACTGTTCATCTATTTAGAATAACACTTGTTTACCGTTCATCTACTTAGAATCACACTTGTTTATTATTCATCAACTTAGAATCACACTTGTTTACAGTTCATCTACTTAGAATCACACTTGTTTACTGTTCATCAACTTAGAATCACACTTGTTTACTGTTCATCTACTTAGAATCACACTTGTTTACAGTTCATCTACTTAGAATCACACTTGTTTACTCTTCATCAACTTAGAATCACACTTGTTTACTGTTCATCTACTTAGAAAACCACTTGTTTACTGTTCATGTTCTTAGAATCACAATTGTTTACTGTTCATCTACTTTGAAACACACTTGTTTACTGTTCATCTACTTAGAAAACCACTTGTTTACTGTTCATGTTCTTAGAATCACAATTGTTTACTGTTCATCTACTTAGAATCACACTTGTTTACTGTTCATCTACTTAGAATCACACTTGTTTACTGTTCATCAACTTAGAATCACACTTGTTTACTGTTCCTCTACTTAGAATCACACTTGTTTACCGTTCATCTACTTAGAATCACACTTGTTTATTATTCATCAACTAAGAATCACACTTGTTTACAGTTCATCTACTTAGAATCACACTTGTTTACTGTTCCTCTACTTAGAATCACACTTGTTTACCGTTCATCTACTTAGAATCACACTTGTTTATTATTCATCAACTAAGAATCACACTTGTTTACAGTTCATCTACTTAGAATCACACTTGTTTACTGTTCATCAACTTAGAATCACACTTGTTTACTGTTCATCTACTTAGAATCACACTTGTTTACTGTTCATTTACTTAGAATCACACTTGTTTACTGTTCATCTACTTAGAAAACCACTTGTTTACCGTTCATCTACTTAGAATCACACTTGTTTATTATTCATCAACTTAGAATCACACTTGTTTACTGTTCATCTACTTAGAATCACACTTGTTTACTGTTCATCTACTTAGAATCACACTTGTTTACTGTTCATCTACTTAGAATCACACTTGAATACTTTTCATCAACTTAGAATCACACTTGTTTACTGTTCATCTACTTAGAAAACCACTTGTTTACTGTTCATGTTCTTAGAATCACAATTGTTTACTGTTCATCTACTTATAATCACACTTGTTTACTGTTCATCTACTTAGAATCACACTTGTTTACTGTTCATCAACTTAGAAAACCACTTGTTTACTGTTCATGTTCTTAGAATCACAATTGTTTACTGTTCATCTACTTATAATCACACTTGTTTACTGTTCATCTACTTAGAATCACACTTGTTTACTGTTCATCAACTTAGAATCACACTTGTTTACTGTTCATCTACTTAGAATCACACTTGTTTACCGTTCATCTACTTAGAATCACACTTGTTTATTATTCATCAACTAAGAATCACACTTGTTTACAGTTCATCTACTTAGAATCACACTTGTTTACTGTTCATCAACTTAGAATCACACTTGTTTACTGTTCATCTACTTAGAATCACACTTGTTTACTGTTCATCTACTTAGAATCACACTTGTTTACTGTTCATCTACTTAGAAAACCACTTGTTTACCGTTCATCTACTTAGAATCACACTTGTTTATTATTCATCAACTTAGAATCACACTTGTTTACTGTTCATCTACTTAGAATCACACTTGTTTACTGTTCATCTACTTAGAATCACACTTGTTTACTGTTCATCTACTTAGAAACACACTTGTTTACTGTTCCTCAACTTAGAATCACACTTCAAAACTTTTCATCAACTTAGAATCACACTTGTTTACTGTTCTTCAACATAGAATTACACTTGTTTACTGTTCATCTACTTAGAAGACCACTTGTTTACTGTTCATGTTCTTAGAATCACAATTGTTTACTGTTCATCTACTTAGAATAACACTTGTTTACCGTTCATCTACTTAGAATCACACTTGTTTATTATTCATCAACTTAGAATCACACTTGTTTACTGTTCATCTACTTAGAATGACACTTGTTTACTGTTCATCTACTTAGAATCACACTTGTTTACTGTTCAATAACTTAGAATCACACTTGTTTACTGTTCATTTACTTAGAATCACACTTGTTTACTGTTCATCTACTTAAAAAAAACACTTGTTTACCGTTCATCTACTTAGAATCACACTTGTTTATTATTCATCTACTTAGAAACACACTTGTTTACTGTTCATCAACTTAGAATAACACTTGTTTACCGTTCATCTACTTAGAATCACACTTGTTTATTATTCATCTACTTAGAATCACACTTGTTTACTGTTCATCTACTTAGAATCACACTTGTTTACTGTTCAATAACTTAGAATCACACTTGAATACTTTTCATCAACTTAGAATCACACTTGTTTACAGTTCATCTACTTAGAATCACACTTGTTTACTGTTCATCAACTTAGAATCACACTTGTTTACTGTTCATCTACTTAGAATCACACTTGTTTACTGTTCATTTACTTAGAATCACACTTGTTTACTGTTCATCTACTTAGAGAACCACTTGTTTACCGTTCATCTACTTAGAATCACACTTGTTTATTATTCATCAACTTAGAATCACACTTGTTTACTGTTCATCTACTTAGAATCACACTTGTTTACTGTTCATCTACTTAGAATCACACTTGTTTACTGTTCATCTACTTAGAAACACACTTGTTTACTGTTCATCAACTTAGAATCACACTTGAAAACTTTTCATCAACTTAGAATCACACTTGTTTACTGTTCATCAACATAGAATTACACTTGTTTACTGTTCATCTACTTAGAGGAGACCACTTGTTTACTGTTCATGTTCTTAGAATCACAATTGTTTACTGTTCATCTATTTAGAATAACACTTGTTTACCGTTCATCTACTTAGAATCACACTTGTTTATTATTCATCAACTTAGAATCACACTTGTTTACAGTTCATCTACTTAGAATCACACTTGTTTACTGTTCATCAACTTAGAATCACACTTGTTTACTGTTCATCTACTTAGAATCACACTTGTTTACAGTTCATCTACTTAGAATCACACTTGTTTACTCTTCATCAACTTAGAATCACACTTGTTTACTGTTCATCTACTTAGAAAACCACTTGTTTACTGTTCATGTTCTTAGAATCACAATTGTTTACTGTTCATCTACTTTGAAACACACTTGTTTACTGTTCATCTACTTAGAAAACCACTTGTTTACTGTTCATGTTCTTAGAATCACAATTGTTTACTGTTCATCTACTTAGAATCACACTTGTTTACTGTTCATCTACTTAGAATCACACTTGTTTACTGTTCATCAACTTAGAATCACACTTGTTTACTGTTCATCTACTTAGAAAACCACTTGTTTACTGTTCATGTTCTTAGAATCACAATTGTTTACTGTTCATCTACTTTGAAACACACTTGTTTACTGTTCATCTACTTAGAAAACCACTTGTTTACTGTTCATGTTCTTAGAATCACAATTGTTTACTGTTCATCTACTTAGAATCACACTTGTTTACTGTTCATCTACTTAGAATCACACTTGTTTACTGTTCATCAACTTAGAATCACACTTGTTTACTGTTCCTCTACTTAGAATCACACTTGTTTACCGTTCATCTACTTAGAATCACACTTGTTTATTATTCATCAACTAAGAATCACACTTGTTTACAGTTCATCTACTTAGAATCACACTTGTTTACTGTTCCTCTACTTAGAATCACACTTGTTTACCGTTCATCTACTTAGAATCACACTTGTTTATTATTCATCAACTAAGAATCACACTTGTTTACAGTTCATCTACTTAGAATCACACTTGTTTACTGTTCATCAACTTAGAATCACACTTGTTTACTGTTCATCTACTTAGAATCACACTTGTTTACTGTTCATTTACTTAGAATCACACTTGTTTACTGTTCATCTACTTAGAAAACCACTTGTTTACCGTTCATCTACTTAGAATCACACTTGTTTATTATTCATCAACTTAGAATCACACTTGTTTACTGTTCATCTACTTAGAATCACACTTGTTTACTGTTCATCTACTTAGAATCACACTTGTTTACTGTTCATTTACTTAGAATCACACTTGTTTACTGTTCATCTACTTAGAAAACCACTTGTTTACCGTTCATCTACTTAGAATCACACTTGTTTATTATTCATCAACTTAGAATCACACTTGTTTACTGTTCATCTACTTAGAATCACACTTGTTTACTGTTCATCTACTTAGAATCACACTTGTTTACTGTTCATCTACTTAGAAACACACTTGTTTACTGTTCATCAACTTAGAATCACACTTGAAAACTTTTCATCAACTTAGAATCACACTTGTTTACTGTTCTTCAACATAGAATTACACTTGTTTACTGTTCATCTACTTAGAAGACCACTTGTTTACTGTTCATGTTCTTAGAATCACAATTGTTTACTGTTCATCTACTTAGAATAACACTTGTTTACCGTTCATCTACTTAGAATCACACTTGTTTATTATTCATCAACTTAGAATCACACTTGTTTACTGTTCATCTACTTAGAATGACACTTGTTTACTGTTCATCTACTTAGAATCACACTTGTTTACTGTTCAATAACTTAGAATCCCACTTGTTTACTGTTCATTTACTTAGAATCACACTTGTTTACTGTTCATCTACTTAGAAAACCACTTGTTTACCGTTCATCTACTTAGAATCACACTTGTTTATTATTCATCAACTTAGAATCACACTTGTTTACTGTTCATCTACTTAGAATCACACTTGATTACTGTTCATCTACTTAGAATCACACTTGTTTACTGTTCATCTACTTAGAAACACACTTGTTTACTGTTCATCAACTTAGAATAACACTTGTTTACCGTTCATCTACTTAGAATCACACTTGTTTATTATTCATCTACTTAGAATCACACTTGTTTACTGTTCATCTACTTAGAATCACACTTGTTTACTGTTCAATAACTTAGAATCACACTTGAATACTTTTCATCAACTTAGAATCACAATTGTTTACTGTTCATCTACTTAGAAAACCACTTGTTTACTGTTCATGTTCTTAGAATCACAATTGTTTACTGTTCATCTACTTAGAATCACACTTGTTTACTGTTCATCTACTTAGAATCACACTTGTTTACTGTTCATCAACTTAGAATCACACTTGTTTACTGTTCCTCTACTTAGAATCACACTTGTTTACCGTTCATCGACTTAGAATCACACTTGCTTACTGTTCATCTACTTAGAATCACACTTGTTTACTGTTCATCAACATAGAATCACACTTGTTTACTGTTCATCTACTTAGAATCACACTTGTTTACAGTTCATCTACTTAGAATCACACTTGTTTATTATTCATCAACTTAGAATCACACTTGTTTACAGTTCATCTACTTAGAATCACACTTGTTTACTGTTCATCAACTTAGAATCACACTTGTTTACTGTTCATCTACTTAGAATCACACTTGTTTACTGTTCATCTACTTAGAATCACACTTGAATACTTTTCATCAACTTAGAATCACACTTGTTTACTGTTCATCTACTTAGAAAACCACTTGTTTACTGTTCATGTTCTTAGAATCACAATTGTTTACTGTTCATCTACTTAGAATCACACTTGTTTACTGTTCATCTACTTAGAATCACACTTGTTTACTGTTCATCAACTTAGAATCACACTTGTTTACTGTTCATCTACTTAGAATCACACTTGTTTACCGTTCATCTACTTAGAATCACACTTGTTTATTATTCATCAACTAAGAATCACACTTGTTTATAGTTCATCTACTTAGAATCACACTTGTTTACTGTTCATCTACTTAGAATCACACTTGTTTACTGTTCATCTACTTAGAAACACACTTGTTTACTGTTCCTCAACTTAGAATCACACTTCAAAACTTTTCATCAACTTAGAATCACACTTGTTTACTGTTCTTCAACATAGAATTACACTTGTTTACTGTTCATCTACTTAGAAGACCACTTGTTTACTGTTCATGTTCTTAGAATCACAATTGTTTACTGTTCATCTACTTAGAATAACACTTGTTTACCGTTCATCTACTTAGAATCACACTTGTTTATT
Organism: Petromyzon marinus; assembly: GCF_048934315.1. Lineage (NCBI taxonomy): Eukaryota > Metazoa > Chordata > Hyperoartia > Petromyzontiformes > Petromyzontidae > Petromyzon > Petromyzon marinus. The sequence continues at coordinate 703,066 of NC_133707.1, forward strand.
ATTCATCAACTTAGAATCACACTTGTTTACTGTTCATATACTTAGAATGACACTTGTTTACTGTTCATCTACTTAGAATCACACTTGTTTACTGTTCAATAACTTAGAATCACACTTGTTTACTGTTCATTTACTTAGAATCACACTTGTTTACTGTTCATCTACTTAAAAAACCACTTGTTTACTGTTCATCTACTTAGAATCACACTTGTTTATTATTCATCTACTTAGAAACACACTTGTTTACTGTTCATCAACTTAGAATAACACTTGTTTACCGTTCATCTACTTAGAATCACACTTGTTTATTATTCATCTACTTAGAATCACACTTGTTTACTGTTCATCTACTTAGAATCACACTTGTTTACTGTTCAATAACTTAGAATCACACTTGAATACTTTTCATCAACTTAGAATCACACTTGTTTACTGTTCATCTACTTAGAAAACCACTTGTTTACTGTTCATGTTCTTAGAATCACAATTGTTTACTGTTCATCTACTTAGAATCACACTTGTTTACTGTTCATCTACTTAGAATCACACTTGTTTACTGTTCATCAACTTAGAATCACACTTGTTTACTGTTCCTCTACTTAGAATCACACTTGTTTACCGTTCATCTACTTAGAATCACACTTGTTTATTATTCATCAACTAAGAATCACACTTGTTTACAGTTCATCTACTTAGAATCACACTTGTTTACTGTTCATCAACTTAGAATCACACTTGTTTACTGTTCATCTACTTAGAATCACACTTGTTTACTGTTCATTTACTTAGAATCACACTTGTTTACTGTTCATCTACTTAGAAAACCACTTGTTTACCGTTCATCTACTTAGAATCACACTTGTTTATTATTCATCAACTTAGAATCACACTTGTTTACTGTTCATCTACTTAGAATCACACTTGTTTACTGTTCATCTACTTAGAATCACACTTGTTTACTGTTCATCTACTTAGAAACACACTTGTTTACTGTTCATCAACTTAGAATCACACTTGAAAACTTTTCATCAACTTAGAATCACACTTGTTTACTGTTCATCAACATAGAATTACACTTGTTTACTGTTCATCTACTTAGAGGAGACCACTTGTTTACTGTTCATGTTCTTAGAATCACAATTGTTTACTGTTCATCTATTTAGAATAACACTTGTTTACCGTTCATCTACTTAGAATCACACTTGTTTATTATTCATCAACTTAGAATCACACTTGTTTACAGTTCATCTACTTAGAATCACACTTGTTTACTGTTCATCAACTTAGAATCACACTTGTTTACTGTTCATCTACTTAGAATCACACTTGTTTACAGTTCATCTACTTAGAATCACACTTGTTTACTCTTCATCAACTTAGAATCACACTTGTTTACTGTTCATCTACTTAGAAAACCACTTGTTTACTGTTCATGTTCTTAGAATCACAATTGTTTACTGTTCATCTACTTTGAAACACACTTGTTTACTGTTCATCTACTTAGAAAACCACTTGTTTACTGTTCATGTTCTTAGAATCACAATTGTTTACTGTTCATCTACTTAGAATCACACTTGTTTACTGTTCATCTACTTAGAATCACACTTGTTTACTGTTCATCAACTTAGAATCACACTTGTTTACTGTTCCTCTACTTAGAATCACACTTGTTTACCGTTCATCTACTTAGAATCACACTTGTTTATTATTCATCAACTAAGAATCACACTTGTTTACAGTTTATCTACTTAGAATCACACTTGTTTACTGTTCATCAACTTAGAATCACACTTGTTTACTGTTCATCTACTTAGAATCACACTTGTTTACTGTTCATCTACTTAGAATCACACTTGTTTACTGTTCATCTACTTAGAATCACACTTGTTTACTGTTCATCTACTTAGAATCACACTTGTTTACTGTTCATCAACATAGAATCACACTTGTTTACTGTTCATCTACTTAGAAAACCACTTGTTTACCGTTCATCTACTTAGAATCACACTTGTTTATTATTCATCAACTTAGAATCACACTTGTTTACTGTTCATCTACTTAGAATCACACTTGTTTACTGTTCATCTACTTAGAATCACACTTGTTTACTGTTCATCTACTTAGAAACACACTTGTTTACTGTTCATCAACTTAGAATCACACTTGAAAACTTTTCATCAACTTAGAATCACACTTGTTTACTGTTCTTCAACATAGAATTACACTTGTTTACTGTTCATCTACTTAGAAGACCACTTGTTTACTGTTCATGTTCTTAGAATCACAATTGTTTACTGTTCATCTACTTAGAATAACACTTGTTTACCGTTCATCTACTTAGAATCACACTTGTTTATTATTCATCAACTTAGAATCACACTTGTTTACTGTTCATCTACTTAGAATGACACTTGTTTACTGTTCATCTACTTAGAATCACACTTGTTTACTGTTCAATAACTTAGAATCACACTTGCTTACTGTTCATTTACTTAGAATCACACTTGTTTACTGTTCATCTACTTAGAAAACCACTTGTTTACCGTTCATCTACTTAGAATCACACTTGTTTATTATTCATCAACTTAGAATCACACTTGTTTACTGTTCATCTACTTAGAATCACACTTGTTTACTGTTCATCTACTTAGAATCACACTTGTTTACTGTTCATCTACTTAGAAACACACTTGTTTACTGTTCATCAACTTAGAATAACACTTGTTTACTGTCCATCTACTTAGAATCACACTTGTTTATTATTCATCTACTTAGAATCACACTTGTTTACTGTTCATCTACTTAGAATCACACTTGTTTACTGTTCAATAACTTAGAATCACACTTGAATACTTTTCATCAACTTAGAATCACAATTGTTTACTGTTCATCTACTTAGAAAACCACTTGTTTACTGTTCATGTTCTTAGAATCACAATTGTTTACTGTTCATCTACTTAGAATCACACTTGTTTACTGTTCATCTACTTAGAATCACACTTGTTTACTGTTCATCAACTTAGAATCACACTTGTTTACTGTTCCTCTACTTAGAATCACACTTGTTTACCGTTCATCTACTTAGAATCACACTTGTTTACTGTTCATCTACTTAGAATCACACTTGTTTACTGTTCATCAACATAGAATCACACTTGTTTACTGTTCATCTACTTAGAATCACACTTGTTTACAGTTCATCTACTTAGAATCACACTTGTTTATTATTCATCAACTTAGAATCACACTTGTTTACAGTTCATCTACTTAGAATCACACTTGTTTACTGTTCATCAACTTAGAATCACACTTGTTTACTGTTCATCTACTTAGAATCACACTTGTTTACTGTTCATCTACTTAGAATCACACTTGAATACTTTTCATCAACTTAGAATCACACTTGTTTACTGTTCATCTACTTAGAAAACCACTTGTTTACTGTTCATGTTCTTAGAATCACAATTGTTTACTGTTCATCTACTTAGAATCACACTTGTTTACTGTTCATCTACTTAGAATCACACTTGTTTACTGTTCATCAACTTAGAATCACACTTGTTTACTGTTCATCTACTTAGAATCACACTTGTTTACCGTTCATCTACTTAGAATCACACTTGTTTATTATTCATCAACTAAGAATCACACTTGTTTATAGTTCATCTACTTAGAATCACACTTGTTTACTGTTCATCAACTTAGAATCACACGTGTTTACTGTTCATCTACTTAGAATCACACTTGTTTACTGTTCATCTACTTAGAATCACACTTGTTTACTGTTCATCTACTTAGAAAACCACTTGTTTACCGTTCATCTACTTAGAATCACACTTGAATACTTTTCATCAACTTAGAATCACACTTGTTTACTGTTCATCAACATAGAATTACACTTGTTTACTGTTCATCCACTTAGAAGACCACTTGTTTACTGTTCATGTTCTTAGAATCACAATTGTTTACTGTTCATCTACTTAGAATCACACTTGTTTACTGTTCATCTACTTCGAATCACACTTGTTTACTGTTCATCTACTTAGAATCACACTTGTTTACTGTTCATCTACTTAGAATCACACTTGTTTACTGTTCATCTACTTAGAATCACACTTGTTTACTGTTCATCAACATAGAATCACTTTTGTTTACTGTTCATCTACTTAGAATCACACTTGTTTACAGTTCATCTACTTAGAATCACACTTGTTTATTATTCATCAACTTAGAATCACACTTGTTTACAGTTCATCTACTTAGAATCACACTTGTTTACTGTTCATCTACTTAGAATCACACTTGTTTACTGTTCATCAACTTAGAATCACACTTGTTTACTGTTCATCTACTTAGAATCACACTTGTTTACCGTTCATCTACTTAGAATCACACTTGTTTATTATTCATCAACTAAGAATCACACTTGTTTATAGTTCATCTACTTAGAATCACACTTGTTTACTGTTCATCTACTTAGAATCACACTTGTTTACTGTTCATCTACTTAGAAACACACTTGTTTACTGTTCCTCAACTTAGAATCACACTTCAAAACTTTTCATCAACTTAGAATCACACTTGTTTACTGTTCTTCAACATAGAATTACACTTGTTTACTGTTCATCTACTTAGAAGACCACTTGTTTACTGTTCATGTTCTTAGAATCACAATTGTTTACTGTTCATCTACTTAGAATAACACTTGTTTACCGTTCATCTACTTAGAATCACACTTGTTTATTATTCATCAACTTAGAATCACACTTGTTTACTGTTCATATACTTAGAATGACACTTGTTTACTGTTCATCTACTTAGAATCACACTTGTTTACTGTTCAATAACTTAGAATCACACTTGTTTACTGTTCATTTACTTAGAATCACACTTGTTTACTGTTCATCTACTTAAAAAACCACTTGTTTACCGTTCATCTACTTAGAATCACACTTGTTTATTATTCATCTACTTAGAAACACACTTGTTTACTGTTCATCAACTTAGAATAACACTTGTTTACCGTTCATCTACTTAGAATCACACTTGTTTATTATTCATCTACTTAGAATCACACTTGTTTACTGTTCATCTACTTAGAATCACACTTGTTTACTGTTCAATAACTTAGAATCACACTTGAATACTTTTCATCAACTTAGAATCACACTTGTTTACTGTTCATCTACTTAGAAAACCACTTGTTTACTGTTCATGTTCTTAGAATCACAATTGTTTACTGTTCATCTACTTAGAATCACACTTGTTTACTGTTCATCTACTTAGAATCACACTTGTTTACTGTTCATCAACTTAGAATCACACTTGTTTACTGTTCCTCTACTTAGAATCAGACTTGTTTACCGTTCATCTACTTAGAATCACACTTGTTTATTATTCATCAACTAAGAATCACACTTGTTTACAGTTCATCTACTTAGAATCACACTTGTTTACTGTTCATCAACTTAGAATCACACTTGTTTACTGTTCATCTACTTAGAATCACACTTGTTTACTGTTCATTTACTTAGAATCACACTTGTTTACTGTTCATCTACTTAGAAAACCACTTGTTTACCGTTCATCTACTTAGAATCACACTTGTTTATTATTCATCAACTTAGAATCACACTTGTTTACTGTTCATCTACTTAGAATCACACTTGTTTACTGTTCATCTACTTAGAATCACACTTGTTTACTGTTCATCTACTTAGAAACACACTTGTTTACTGTTCATCAACTTAGAATCACACTTGAAAACTTTTCATCAACTTAGAATCACACTTGTTTACTGTTCATCAACATAGAATTACACTTGTTTACTGTTCATCTACTTAGAGGAGACCACTTGTTTACTGTTCATGTTCTTAGAATCACAATTGTTTACTGTTCATCTATTTAGAATAACACTTGTTTACCGTTCATCTACTTAGAATCACACTTGTTTATTATTCATCAACTTAGAATCACACTTGTTTACAGTTCATCTACTTAGAATCACACTTGTTTACTGTTCATCAACTTAGAATCACACTTGTTTACTGTTCATCTACTTAGAATCACACTTGTTTACAGTTCATCTACTTAGAATCACACTTGTTTACTCTTCATCAACTTAGAATCACACTTGTTTACTGTTCATCTACTTAGAAAACCACTTGTTTACTGTTCATGTTCTTAGAATCACAATTGTTTACTGTTCATCTACTTTGAAACACACTTGTTTACTGTTCATCTACTTAGAAAACCACTTGTTTACTGTTCATGTTCTTAGAATCACAATTGTTTACTGTTCATCTACTTAGAATCACACTTGTTTACTGTTCATCTACTTAGAATCACACTTGTTTACTGTTCATCAACTTAGAATCACACTTGTTTACTGTTCCTCTACTTAGAATCACACTTGTTTACCGTTCATCTACTTAGAATCACACTTGTTTATTATTCATCAACTAAGAATCACACTTGTTTACAGTTTATCTACTTAGAATCACACTTGTTTACTGTTCATCAACTTAGAATCACACTTGTTTACTGTTCATCTACTTAGAATCACACTTGTTTACTGTTCATCTACTTAGAATCACACTTGTTTACTGTTCATCTACTTAGAATCACACTTGTTTACTGTTCATCTACTTAGAATCACACTTGTTTACTGTTCATCAACATAGAATCACACTTGTTTACTGTTCATCTACTTAGAAAACCACTTGTTTACCGTTCATCTACTTAGAATCACACTTGTTTATTATTCATCAACTTAGAATCACACTTGTTTACTGTTCATCTACTTAGAATCACACTTGTTTACTGTTCATCTACTTAGAATCACACTTGTTTACTGTTCATCTACTTAGAAACACACTTGTTTACTGTTCATCAACTTAGAATCACACTTGAAAACTTTTCATCAACTTAGAATCACACTTGTTTACTGTTCTTCAACATAGAATTACACTTGTTTACTGTTCATCTACTTAGAAGACCACTTGTTTACTGTTCATGTTCTTAGAATCACAATTGTTTACTGTTCATCTACTTAGAATAACACTTGTTTACCGTTCATCTACTTAGAATCACACTTGTTTATTATTCATCAACTTAGAATCACACTTGTTTACTGTTCATCTACTTAGAATGACACTTGTTTACTGTTCATCTACTTAGAATCACACTTGTTTACTGTTCAATAACTTAGAATCACACTTGCTTACTGTTCATTTACTTAGAATCACACTTGTTTACTGTTCATCTACTTAGAAAACCACTTGTTTACCGTTCATCTACTTAGAATCACACTTGTTTATTATTCATCAACTTAGAATCACACTTGTTTACTGTTCATCTACTTAGAATCACACTTGTTTACTGTTCATCTACTTAGAATCACACTTGTTTACTGTTCATCTACTTAGAAACACACTTGTTTACTGTTCATCAACTTAGAATAACACTTGTTTACTGTTCATCTACTTAGAATCACACTTGTTTATTATTCATCTACTTAGAATCACACTTGTTTACTGTTCATCTACTTAGAATCACACTTGTTTACTGTTCAATAACTTAGAATCACACTTGAATACTTTTCATCAACTTAGAATCACAATTGTTTACTGTTCATCTACTTAGAAAACCACTTGTTTACTGTTCATGTTCTTAGAATCACAATTGTTTACTGTTCATCTACTTAGAATCACACTTGTTTACTGTTCATCTACTTAGAATCACACTTGTTTACTGTTCATCAACTTAGAATCACACTTGTTTACTGTTCCTCTACTTAGAATCACACTTGTTTACCGTTCATCTACTTAGAATCACACTTGTTTACTGTTCATCTACTTAGAATCACACTTGTTTACTGTTCATCAACATAGAATCACACTTGTTTACTGTTCATCTACTTAGAATCACACTTGTTTACAGTTCATCTACTTAGAATCACACTTGTTTATTATTCATCAACTTAGAATCACACTTGTTTACAGTTCATCTACTTAGAATCACACTTGTTTACTGTTCATCAACTTAGAATCACACTTGTTTACTGTTCATCTACTTAGAATCACACTTGTTTACTGTTCATCTACTTAGAATCACACTTGAATACTTTTCATCAACTTAGAATCACACTTGTTTACTGTTCATCTACTTAGAAAACCACTTGTTTACTGTTCATGTTCTTAGAATCACAATTGTTTACTGTTCATCTACTTAGAATCACACTTGTTTACTGTTCATCTACTTAGAATCACACTTGTTTACTGTTCATCAACTTAGAATCACACTTGTTTACTGTTCATCTACTTAGAATCACACTTGTTTACCGTTCATCTACTTAGAATCACACTTGTTTATTATTCATCAACTAAGAATCACACTTGTTTATAGTTCATCTACTTAGAATCACACTTGTTTACTGTTCATCAACTTAGAATCACACGTGTTTACTGTTCATCTACTTAGAATCACACTTGTTTACTGTTCATCTACTTAGAATCACACTTGTTTACTGTTCATCTACTTAGAAAACCACTTGTTTACCGTTCATCTACTTAGAATCACACTTGAATACTTTTCATCAACTTAGAATCACACTTGTTTACTGTTCATCAACATAGAATTACACTTGTTTACTGTTCATCCACTTAGAAGACCACTTGTTTACTGTTCATGTTCTTAGAATCACAATTGTTTACTGTTCATCTACTTAGAATCACACTTGTTTACTGTTCATCTACTTAGAATCACACTTGTTTACTGTTCATCTACTTAGAATCACACTTGTTTACTGTTCATCTACTTAGAATCACACTTGTTTACTGTTCATCTACTTAGAATCACACTTGTTTACTGTTCATCAACATAGAATCACATTTGTTTACTGTTCATCTACTTAGAATCACACTTGTTTACAGTTCATCTACTTAGAATCACACTTGTTTATTATTCATCAACTTAGAATCACACTTGTTTACTGTTCATCTACTTAGAATCACACTTGTTTACCGTTCATCTACTTAGAATCACACTTGTTTATTATTCATCAACTAAGAATCACACTTGTTTATAGTTCATCTACTTAGAATCACACTTGTTTACTGTTCATCTACTTAGAATCACACTTGTTTACTGTTCATCTACTTAGAAACACACTTGTTTACTGTTCCTCAACTTAGAATCACACTTCAAAACTTTTCATCAACTTAGAATCACACTTGTTTACTGTTCTTCAACATAGAATTACACTTGTTTACTGTTCATCTACTTAGAAGACCACTTGTTTACTGTTCATGTTCTTAGAATCACAATTGTTTACTGTTCATCTACTTAGAATAACACTTGTTTACCGTTCATCTACTTAGAATCACACTTGTTTATTATTCATCAACTTAGAATCACACTTGTTTACTGTTCATATACTTAGAATGACACTTGTTTACTGTTCATCTACTTAGAATCACACTTGCTTACTGTTCAATAACTTAGAATCACACTTGTTTACTGTTCATTTACTTAGAATCACACTTGTTTACTGTTCATCTACTTAAAAAACCACTTGTTTACCGTTCATCTACTTAGAATCACACTTGTTTATTATTCATCTACTTAGAAACACACTTGTTTACTGTTCATCAACTTAGAATAACACTTGTTTACCGTTCATCTACTTAGAATCACACTTGTTTATTATTCATCTACTTAGAATCACACTTGTTTACTGTTCATCTACTTAGAATCACATTTGTTTACTGTTCAATAACTTAGAATCACACTTGAATACTTTTCATCAACTTAGAATCACACTTGTTTACTGTTCATCTACTTAGAAAACCACTTGTTTACTGTTCATGTTCTTAGACTCACAATTGTTTACTGTTCATCTACTTAGAATCACACTTGTTTACTGTTCATCTACTTAGAATCACACTTGTTTACTGTTCATCAACTTAGAATCACACTTGTTTACTGTTCCTCTACTTAGAATCACACTTGTTTACCGTTCATCTACTTAGAATCACACTTGTTTATTATTCATCAACTAAGAATCACACTTGTTTACAGTTCATCTACTTAGAATCACACTTGTTTACTGTTCATCAACTTAGAATCACACTTGTTTACTGTTCATCTACTTAGAATCACACTTGTTTACTGTTCATTTACTTAGAATCACACTTGTTTACTGTTCATCTACTTAGAAAACCACTTGTTTACCGTTCATCTACTTAGAATCACACTTGTTTATTATTCATCAACTTAGAATCACACTTGTTTACTGTTCATCTACTTAGAATCACACTTGTTTACTGTTCATCTACTTAGAATCACACTTGTTTACTGTTCATCTACTTAGAAACACACTTGTTTACTGTTCATCAACTTAGAATCACACTTGAAAACTTTTCATCAACTTAGAATCACACTTGTTTACTGTTCATCAACATAGAATTACACTTGTTTACTGTTCATCTACTTAGAGGAGACCACTTGTTTACTGTTCATGTTCTTAGAATCACAATTGTTTACTGTTCATCTATTTAGAATAACACTTGTTTACCGTTCATCTACTTAGAATCACACTTGTTTATTATTCATCAACTTAGAATCACACTTGTTTACAGTTCATCTACTTAGAATCACACTTGTTTACTGTTCATCAACTTAGAATCACACTTGTTTACTGTTCATCTACTTAGAATCACACTTGTTTACAGTTCATCTACTTAGAATCACACTTGTTTACTCTTCATCAACTTAGAATCACACTTGTTTACTGTTCATCTACTTAGAAAACCACTTGTTTACTGTTCATGTTCTTAGAATCACAATTGTTTACTGTTCATCTACTTTGAAACACACTTGTTTACTGTTCATCTACTTAGAAAACCACTTGTTTACTGTTCATGTTCTTAGAATCACAATTGTTTACTGTTCATCTACTTAGAATCACACTTGTTTACTGTTCATCTACTTAGAATCACACTTGTTTACTGTTCATCAACTTAGAATCACACTTGTTTACTGTTCCTCTACTTAGAATCACACTTGTTTACCGTTCATCTACTTAGAATCACACTTGTTTATTATTCATCAACTAAGAATCACACTTGTTTACAGTTTATCTACTTAGAATCACACTTGTTTACTGTTCATCAACTTAGAATCACACTTGTTTACTGTTCATCTACTTAGAATCACACTTGTTTACTGTTCATCTACTTAGAATCACACTTGTTTACTGTTCATCTACTTAGAATCACACTTGTTTACTGTTCATCTACTTAGAATCACACTTGTTTACTGTTCATCAACATAGAATCACACTTGTTTACTGTTCATCTACTTAGAAAACCACTTGTTTACCGTTCATCTACTTAGAATCACACTTGTTTATTATTCATCAACTTAGAATCACACTTGTTTACTGTTCATCTACTTAGAATCACACTTGTTTACTGTTCATCTACTTAGAATCACACTTGTTTACTGTTCATCTACTTAGAAACACACTTGTTTACTGTTCATCAACTTAGAATCACACTTGAAAACTTTTCATCAACTTAGAATCACACTTGTTTACTGTTCTTCAACATAGAATTACACTTGTTTACTGTTCATCTACTTAGAAGACCACTTGTTTACTGTTCATGTTCTTAGAATCACAATTGTTTACTGTTCATCTACTTAGAATAACACTTGTTTACCGTTCATCTACTTAGAATCACACTTGTTTATTATTCATCAACTTAGAATCACACTTGTTTACTGTTCATCTACTTAGAATGACACTTGTTTACTGTTCATCTACTTAGAATCACACTTGTTTACTGTTCAATAACTTAGAATCACACTTGCTTACTGTTCATTTACTTAGAATCACACTTGTTTACTGTTCATCTACTTAGAAAACCACTTGTTTACCGTTCATCTACTTAGAATCACACTTGTTTATTATTCATCAACTTAGAATCACACTTGTTTACTGTTCATCTACTTAGAATCACACTTGTTTACTGTTCATCTACTTAGAATCACACTTGTTTACTGTTCATCTACTTAGAAACACACTTGTTTACTGTTCATCAACTTAGAATAACACTTGTTTACTGTTCATCTACTTAGAATCACACTTGTTTATTATTCATCTACTTAGAATCACACTTGTTTACTGTTCATCTACTTAGAATCACACTTGTTTACTGTTCAATAACTTAGAATCACACTTGAATACTTTTCATCAACTTAGAATCACAATTGTTTACTGTTCATCTACTTAGAAAACCACTTGTTTACTGTTCATGTTCTTAGAATCACAATTGTTTACTGTTCATCTACTTAGAATCACACTTGTTTACTGTTCATCTACTTAGAATCACACTTGTTTACTGTTCATCAACTTAGAATCACACTTGTTTACTGTTCCTCTACTTAGAATCACACTTGTTTACCGTTCATCTACTTAGAATCACACTTGTTTACTGTTCATCTACTTAGAATCACACTTGTTTACTGTTCATCAACATAGAATCACACTTGTTTACTGTTCATCTACTTAGAATCACACTTGTTTACAGTTCATCTACTTAGAATCACACTTGTTTATTATTCATCAACTTAGAATCACACTTGTTTACAGTTCATCTACTTAGAATCACACTTGTTTACTGTTCATCAACTTAGAATCACACTTGTTTACTGTTCATCTACTTAGAATCACACTTGTTTACTGTTCATCTACTTAGAATCACACTTGAATACTTTTCATCAACTTAGAATCACACTTGTTTACTGTTCATCTACTTAGAAAACCACTTGTTTACTGTTCATGTTCTTAGAATCACAATTGTTTACTGTTCATCTACTTAGAATCACACTTGTTTACTGTTCATCTACTTAGAATCACACTTGTTTACTGTTCATCAACTTAGAATCACACTTGTTTACTGTTCATCTACTTAGAATCACACTTGTTTACCGTTCATCTACTTAGAATCACACTTGTTTATTATTCATCAACTAAGAATCACACTTGTTTATAGTTCATCTACTTAGAATCACACTTGTTTACTGTTCATCAACTTAGAATCACACGTGTTTACTGTTCATCTACTTAGAATCACACTTGTTTACTGTTCATCTACTTAGAATCACACTTGTTTACTGTTCATCTACTTAGAAAACCACTTGTTTACCGTTCATCTACTTAGAATCACACTTGAATACTTTTCATCAACTTAGAATCACACTTGTTTACTGTTCATCAACATAGAATTACACTTGTTTACTGTTCATCCACTTAGAAGACCACTTGTTTACTGTTCATGTTCTTAGAATCACAATTGTTTACTGTTCATCTACTTAGAATCACACTTGTTTACTGTTCATCTACTTAGAATCACACTTGTTTACTGTTCATCTACTTAGAATCACACTTGTTTACTGTTCATCTACTTAGAATCACACTTGTTTACTGTTCATCTACTTAGAATCACACTTGTTTACTGTTCATCAACATAGAATCACATTTGTTTACTGTTCATCTACTTAGAATCACACTTGTTTACAGTTCATCTACTTAGAATCACACTTGTTTATTATTCATCAACTTAGAATCACACTTGTTTACAGTTCATCTACTTAGAATCACACTTGTTTACTGTTCATCAACTTAGAATCACACTTGTTTACTGTTCATCTACTTAGAATCACACTTGTTTACTGTTCTTCTACTTAGAATCACACTTGTTTACTGTTCATCTACTTAGAAACACACTTGTTTACTGTTCATCTACTTAGAAAACCACTTGTTTACTGTTCATGTTCTTAGAATCACAATTGTTTACTGTTCATCTACTTAGAATCACACTTGTTTACTGTTCATCTACTTAGAATCACACTTGTTTACTGTTCATCAACTTAGAATCACACTTGTTTACTGTTCATCTACTTAGAATTACACTTGTTTACCGTTCATCTACTTAGAATCACACTTGTTTATTATTCATCAACTAAGAATCACACTTGTTTACAGTTCATCTACTTAGAATCACACTTGTTTACTGTTCATCAACTTAGAATCACACTTGTTTACAGTTCATCTACTTAGAATCACACTTGTTTATTATTCATCAACTTAGAATCACACTTGTTTACAGTTCATCTACTTAGAATCACACTTGTTTACTGTTCATCAACTTAGAATCACACTTGTTTACTGTTCATCTACTTAGAATCACACTTGTTTACTGTTCTTCTACTTAGAATCACACTTATTTACTGTTCATCTACTTAGAAACACACTTGTTTACTGTTCATCTACTTAGAAAAGCACTTGTTTACTGTTCATGTTCTTAGAATCACAATTGTTTACTGTTCATCTACTTAGAATCACACTTGTTTACTGTTCATCTACTTAGAATCACACTTGTTTACTGTTCATCAACTTAGAATCACACTTGTTTACTTTTCATCTACTTAGAATCACACTTGTTTACCGTTCATCTACTTAGAATCACACTTGTTTATTATTCATCAACTAAGAATCACACTTGTTTACAGTTCATCTACTTAGAATCACACTTGTTTACTGTTCATCAACTTAGAATCACACTTGTTTACTGTTCATCTACTTAGAATCACACTTGTTTACTGTTCATCTACTTAGAATCACACTTGTTTACTGTTCATCTACTTAGAAACACACTTATTTACTGTTCATCAACTTAGAATCACACTTGAATACTTTTCATCAACTTAGAATCACACTTGTTTACTGTTCATCAACATAGAATTACACTTGTTTACTGTTCATCTACTTAGAAGACCACTTGTTTACTGTTCATGTTCTTAGAATCACAATTGTTTACTGTTCATCTACTTAGAATCACACTTGTTTACTGTTCATCTACTTAGAATCACACTTGTTTACTGTTCATCTACTTAGAATCACACTTGTTTACTGTTCATATACTTAGAATCACACTTGTTTACTGTTCATCTACTTAGAATCACACTTGTTTACTGTTCATCAACATAGAATCACACTTGTTTACTGTTCATCTACTTAGAATCACACTTGTTTACAGTTCATCTACTTAGAATCACACTTGTTTATTATTCATCAACTTAGAATCACACTTGTTTACAGTTCATCTACTTAGAATCACACTTGTTTACTGTTCATCAACTTAGAATCACACTTGTTTACTGTTCTTCTACTTAGAATCACACTTGTTTACTGTTCATCTACTTAGAAACACACTTGTTTACTGTTCATCTACTTAGAAAACCACTTGTTTACTGTTCATGTTCTTAGAATCACAATTGTTTACTGTTCATCTACTTAGAATCACACTTGTTTACTGTTCATCTACTTAGAATCACACTTGTTTACTGTTCATCAACTTAGAATCACACTTGTTTACTGTTCATCTACTTAGAATCACACTTGTTTACAGTTCATCTACTTAGAATCACACTTGTTTATTATTCATCAACTAAGAATCACACTTGTTTACAGTTCATCTACTTAGAATCACACTTGTTTACTGTTCATCAACTTAGAATCACACTTGTTTACAGTTCATCTACTTAGAATCACACTTGTTTATTATTCATCAACTTAGAATCACACTTGTTTACAGTTCATCTACTTAGAATCACACTTGTTTACTGTTCATCAACTTAGAATCACACTTGTTTACTGTTCATCTACTTAGAATCACACTTGTTTACTGTTCTTCTACTTAGAATCACACTTGTTTACTGTTCATCTACTTAGAAACACACTTGTTTACTGTTCATCTACTTAGAAAACCACTTGTTTACTGTTCATGTTCTTAGAATCACAATTGTTTACTGTTCATCTACTTAGAATCACACTTGTTTACTGTTCATCTACTTAGAATCACACTTGTTTACTGTTCATCAACTTAGAATCACACTTGTTTACTGTTCATCTACTTAGAATCACACTTGTTTACCGTTCATCTACTTAGAATCACACTTGTTTATTATTCATCAACTAAGAATCACACTTGTTTACAGTTCATCTACTTAGAATCACACTTGTTTACTGTTCATCAACTTAGAATCACACTTGTTTACTGTTCATCTACTTAGAATCACACTTGTTTACTGTTCATCTACTTAGAATCACACTTGTTTACTGTTCATCTACTTAGAAACACACTTGTTTACTGTTCATCAACTTAGAATCACACTTGAATACTTTTCATCAACTTAGAATCACACTTGTTTACTGTTCATCAACATAGAATTACACTTGTTTACTGTTCATCTACTTAGAAGACCACTTGTTTACTGTTCATGTTCTTAGAATCACAATTGTTTACTGTTCATCTACTTAGAATCACACTTGTTTACTGGTCATGTACTTAGAATCACACTTGTTTACTGTTCATCTACTTAGAATCACACTTGTTTACTGTTCATCTACTTAGAATCACACTTGTTTACTGTTCATCTACTTAGAATTACACTTGTTTACTGTTCATCAACATAGAATCACACTTGTTTACTGTTCATCTACTTAGAATCACACTTGTTCACAGTTCATCTACTTAGAATCACACTTGTTTATTATTCATCAACTTAGAATCACACTTGTTTACAGTTCATCTACTTAGAATCACACTTGTTTACTGTTCATCAACTTAGAATCACACTTGTTTACTTTTCATCTACTTAGAATCACACTTGTTTACTGTTCTTCTACTTAGAATCACACTTGTTTACTGTTCATCTACTTAGAAACACACTTGTTTACTGTTCATCTACTTAGAAAACCACTTGTTTACTGTTCATGTTCTTAGAATCACAATTGTTTACTGTTCATCTACTTAGAATCACACTTGTTTACTGTTCATCTACTTAGAATCACACTTGTTTACTGTTCATCAACTTAGAATCACACTTGTTTACTGTTCATCTACTTAGAATCACACTTGTTTACCGTTCATCTACTTAGAATCACACTTGTTTATTATTAATCAACTAAGAATCACACTTGTTTACAGTTCATCTACTTAGAATCACACTTGTTTACTGTTCATCAACTTAGAATCACACTTGTTTACTGTTTATCTACTTAGAATCACACTTGTTTACTGTTCATCTACTTAGAATCACACTTGTTTACTGTTCATCTACTTAGAAACACACTTGTTTACTGTTCATCAACTTAGAATCACACTTGTTTACTGTTCATCAACATAGAATTACACTTGTTTACTGTTCATCTACTTAGAAGACCACTTGTTTACTGTTCATGTTCTTAGAATCACAATTGTTTACTGTTCATCTACTTAGAATAACACTTGTTTACTGTTCATCTACTTAGAATCACACTTGTTTACTGTTCAATAACTTAGAATCACACTTGAATACTTTTCATCAACTTAGAATCACAATTGTTTACTGTTCATCTACTTAGAAAACCACTTGTTTACTGTTCATGTTCTTAGAATCACAATTGTTTACTGTTCATCTACTTAGAATCACACTTGTTTACTGTTCATCTACTTAGAATCACACTTGTTTACTGTTCATCAACTTAGAATCACACTTGTTTACTGTTCCTCTACTTAGAATCACACTTGTTTACCGTTCATCTACTTAGAATCACACTTGTTTACTGTTCATCTACTTAGAATCACACTTGTTTACTGTTCATCAACATAGAATCACACTTGTTTACTGTTCATCTACTTAGAATCACACTTGTTTACAGTTCATCTACTTAGAATCACACTTGTTTATTATTCATCAACTTAGAATCACACTTGTTTACAGTTCATCTACTTAGAATCACACTTGTTTACTGTTCATCAACTTAGAATCACACTTGTTTACTGTTCATCTACTTAGAATCACACTTGTTTACTGTTCATCTACTTAGAATCACACTTGAATACTTTTCATCAACTTAGAATCACACTTGTTTACTGTTCATCTACTTAGAAAACCACTTGTTTACTGTTCATGTTCTTAGAATCACAATTGTTTACTGTTCATCTACTTAGAATCACACTTGTTTACTGTTCATCTACTTAGAATCACACTTGTTTACTGTTCATCAACTTAGAATCACACTTGTTTACTGTTCATCTACTTAGAATCACACTTGTTTACCGTTCATCTACTTAGAATCACACTTGTTTATTATTCATCAACTAAGAATCACACTTGTTTATAGTTCATCTACTTAGAATCACACTTGTTTACTGTTCATCAACTTAGAATCACACGTGTTTACTGTTCATCTACTTAGAATCACACTTGTTTACTGTTCATCTACTTAGAATCACACTTGTTTACTGTTCATCTACTTAGAAAACCACTTGTTTACCGTTCATCTACTTAGAATCACACTTGAATACTTTTCATCAACTTAGAATCACACTTGTTTACTGTTCATCAACATAGAATTACACTTGTTTACTGTTCATCCACTTAGAAGACCACTTGTTTACTGTTCATGTTCTTAGAATCACAATTGTTTACTGTTCATCTACTTATAATCACACTTGTTTACTGTTCATCTACTTAGAATCACACTTGTTTACTGTTCATCTACTTAGAATCACACTTGTTTACTGTTCATCTACTTAGAATCACACTTGTTTACTGTTCATCTACTTAGAATCACACTTGTTTACTGTTCATCAACATAGAATCACATTTGTTTACTGTTCATCTACTTAGAATCACACTTGTTTACAGTTCATCTACTTAGAATCACACTTGTTTATTATTCATCAACTTAGAATCACACTTGTTTACAGTTCATCTACTTAGAATCACACTTGTTTACTGTTCATCAACTTAGAATCACACTTGTTTACTGTTCATCTACTTAGAATCACACTTGTTTACTGTTCTTCTACTTAGAATCACACTTGTTTACTGTTCATCTACTTAGAAACACACTTGTTTACTGTTCATCTACTTAGAAAACCACTTGTTTACTGTTCATGTTCTTAGAATCACAATTGTTTACTGTTCATCTACTTAGAATCACACTTGTTTACTGTTCATCTACTTAGAATCACACTTGTTTACTGTTCATCAACTTAGAATCACACTTGTTTACTGTTCATCTACTTAGAATTACACGTGTTTACCGTTCATCTACTTAGAATCACACTTGTTTATTATTCATCAACTAAGAATCACACTTGTTTACAGTTCATCTACTTAGAATCACACTTGTTTACTGTTCATCAACTTAGAATCACACATGTTTACAGTTCATCTACTTAGAATCACACTTGTTTATTATTCATCAACTTAGAATCACACTTGTTTACAGTTCATCTACTTAGAATCACACTTGTTTACTGTTCATCAACTTAGAATCACACTTGTTTACTGTTCATCTACTTAGAATCACACTTGTTTACTGTTCTTCTACTTAGAATCACACTTATTTACTGTTCATCTACTTAGAAACACACTTGTTTACTGTTCATCTACTTAGAAAAGCACTTGTTTATTGTTCATGTTCTTAGAATCACAATTGTTTACTGTTCATCTACTTAGAATCACACTTGTTTACTGTTCATCTACTTAGAATCACACTTGTTTACTGTTCATCAACTTAGAATCACACTTGTTTACTTTTCATCTACTTAGAATCACACTTGTTTACCGTTCATCTACTTAGAATCACACTTGTTTATTATTCATCAACTAAGAATCACACTTGTTTACAGTTCATCTACTTAGAATCACACTTGTTTACTGTTCATCAACTTAGAATCACACTTGTTTACTGTTCATCTACTTAGAATCACACTTGTTTACTGTTCATCTACTTAGAATCACACTTGTTTACTGTTCATCTACTTAGAAACACACTTATTTACTGTTCATCAACTTAGAATCACACTTGAATACTTTTCATCAACTTAGAATCACACTTGTTTACTGTTCATCAACATAGAATTACACTTGTTTACTGTTCATCTACTTAGAAGACCACTTGTTTACTGTTCATGTTCTTAGAATCACAATTGTTTACTGTTCATCTACTTAGAATCACACTTGTTTACTGTTCATCTACTTAGAATCACACTTGTTTACTGTTCATCTACTTAGAATCACACTTGTTTACTGTTCATCTACTTAGAATCACACTTGTTTACTGTTCATCTACTTAGAATCACACTTGTTTACTGTTCATCAACATAGAATCACACTTGTTTACTGTTCATCTACTTAGAATCACACTTGTTTACAGTTCATCTACTTAGAATCACACTTGTTTATTATTCATCAACTTAGAATCACACTTGTTTACAGTTCATCTACTTAGAATCACACTTGTTTACTGTTCATCAACTTAGAATCACACTTGTTTACTGTTCATCTACTTAGAATCACACTTGTTTACTGTTCTTCTACTTAGAATCACACTTGTTTACTGTTCATCTACTTAGAAACACACTTGTTTACTGTTCATCTACTTAGAAAACCACTTGTTTACTGTTCATGTTCTTAGAATCACAATTGTTTACTGTTCATCTACTTAGAATCACACTTGTTTACTGTTCATCTACTTAGAATCACACTTGTTTACTGTTCATCAACTTAGAATCACACTTGTTTACTGTTCATCTACTTAGAATCACACTTGTTTACAGTTCATCTACTTAGAATCACACTTGTTTATTATTCATCAACTAAGAATCACACTTGTTTACAGTTCATCTACTTAGAATCACACTTGTTTACTGTTCATCAACTTAGAATCACACTTGTTTACAGTTCATCTACTTAGAATCACACTTGTTTATTATTCATCAACTTAGAATCACACTTGTTTACAGTTCATCTACTTAGAATCACACTTGTTTACTGTTCATCAACTTAGAATCACACTTGTTTACTGTTCATCTACTTAGAATCACACTTGTTTACTGTTCTTCTACTTAGAATCACACTTGTTTACTGTTCATCTACTTAGAAACACACTTGTTTACTGTTCATCTACTTAGAAAACCACTTGTTTACTGTTCATGTTCTTAGAATCACAATTGTTTACTGTTCATCTACTTAGAATCACACTTGTTTACTGTTCATCTACTTAGAATCACACTTGTTTACTGTTCATCAACTTAGAATCACACTTGTTTACTGTTCATCTACTTAGAATCACACTTGTTTACCGTTCATCTACTTAGAATCACACTTGTTTATTATTCATCAACTAAGAATCACACTTGTTTACAGTTCATCTACTTAGAATCACACTTGTTTACTGTTCATCAACTTAGAATCACACTTGTTTACTGTTCATCTACTTAGAATCACACTTGTTTACTGTTCATCTACTTAGAATCACACTTGTTTACTGTTCATCTACTTAGAAACACACTTGTTTACTGTTCATCAACTTAGAATCACACTTGAATACTTTTCATCAACTTAGAATCACACTTGTTTACTGTTCATCAACATAGAATTACACTTGTTTACTGTTCATCTACTTAGAAGACCACTTGTTTACTGTTCATGTTCTTAGAATCACAATTGTTTACTGTTCATCTACTTAGAATCACACTTGTTTACTGGTCATGTACTTAGAATCACACTTGTTTACTGTTCATCTACTTAGAATCACACTTGTTTACTGTTCATCTACTTAGAATCACACTTGTTTACTGTTCATCTACTTAGAATTACACTTGTTTACTGTTCATCAACATAGAATCACACTTGTTTACTGTTCATCTACTTAGAATCACACTTGTTCACAGTTCATCTACTTAGAATCACACTTGTTTATTATTCATCAACTTAGAATCACACTTGTTTACAGTTCATCTACTTAGAATCACACTTGTTTACTGTTCATCAACTTAGAATCACACTTGTTTACTGTTCATCTACTTAGAATCACACTTGTTTACTGTTCTTCTACTTAGAATCACACTTGTTTACTGTTCATCTACTTAGAAACACACTTGTTTACTGTTCATCTACTTAGAAAACCACTTGTTTACTGTTCATGTTCTTAGAATCACAATTGTTTACTGTTCATCTACTTAGAATCACACTTGTTTACTGTTCATCTACTTAGAATCACACTTGTTTACTGTTCATCAACTTAGAATCACACTTGTTTACCGTTCATCTACTTAGAATCACACTTGTTTATTATTAATCAACTAAGAATCACACTTGTTTACAGTTCATCTACTTAGAATCACACTTGTTTACTGTTCATCAACTTAGAATCACACTTGTTTACTGTTCATCTACTTAGAATCACACTTGTTTACTGTTCATCTACTTAGAATCACACTTGTTTACTGTTCATCTACTTAGAAACACACTTGTTTACTGTTCATCAACTTAGAATCACACTTGTTTACTGTTCATCAACATAGAATTACACTTGTTTACTGTTCATCTACTTAGAAGACCACTTGTTTACTGTTCATGTTCTTAGAATCACAATTGTTTACTGTTCATCTACTTAGAATAACACTTGTTTACTGTTCATCTACTTAGAATCACACTTGTTTACTGTTCATCTACTTAGAATCACACTTGTTTACTGTTCATCTACTTAGAAACACACTTGTTTACTGTTCATCAACTTAGAATCACACTTGTTTACTGTTCATCAACATAGAATTACACTTGTTTACTGTTCATCTACTTAGAAGACCACTTGTTTACTGTTCATGTTCTTAGAATCACAATTGTTTACTGTTCATCTACTTAGAATAACACTTGTTTACTGTTCATCTACTTAGAATCACACTTGTTTACTGTTCAATAACTTAGAATCACACTTGAATTCTTTTCCTCAACTTAGAATCACACTTGTTTACTGTTCATCTACTTAGAAAACCACTTGTTTACTGTTCATGTTCTTAGAATCACAATTGTTTACTGTTCATCTACTTAGAATCACACATGTTTACTGTTCATCTACTTAGAATCACACTTGTTTACCGTCCATCTACTTAGAATCACACTTGTTTATTATTCATCAACTTAGAATCACACTTGTTTACTGTTCATCTACTTAGAATCACACTTGTTTACTGTTCATCTGCTTAGAATTACACTTGTTTACTGTTCAATAACTTAGAATCAGACTTGTTTACAGTTCATCTACTTAGAATCACACTTGTTTACTGTTCATCAACTTAGAATCACACTTGTTTACTGTTCATCAACTTAGAATCACACTTGTTTACTATTCATCTACTTAGAATCACACTTGTTTACTGTTCATCTACTTAGAATCACACTTGTTTACTGTTCATGTTCTTAGAATCACAATTGTTTACTGTTTATCTACTTAGAATCATAATTGTTTACTGTTCATCTACTTAGAACACCACTTGTTTACTGTTCATGTTCTTAGAATCACAATTGTTTACTGTTCATCTACTTAGAATCACACATGTTTACTGTTCATCTACTTAGAATCACACTTGTTTACTGTTCATCTACTTAGAATAACATTTGTTTACCGTTCATCTACTTAGAATCACACTTGTTTATTATTCATCAACTTAGAATCACACTTGTTTACTGTTCATCTACTTAGAAACACACTTGTTTACTGTTCATAAACTTAGAATCACACTTGAAAACTTTTCTTCAACTTAGAATCACACTTGTTTACTGTTCATCAACATAGAATTACACTTGTTTACTGTTCATCTACTTAGAAGACCACTTGTTTACTGTTCATGTTCTTAGAATCACAATTGTTTACTGTTCATCTACTTAGAATAACACTTTTTTACCTTCATCTACTTAGAATCACACTTGTTTATTATTCATCAACTTAGAATCACACTTGTTTACTGTTCATCTACTTAGAATCACACTTGTTTACTGTTCATCTACTTAGAATCACACTTGTTTACTGTTCAATAACTTAGAATCACACTTGAATACTTTTCATCAACTTAGAATCACACTTGTTTACTGTTCATCTACTTAGAAAACCACTTGTTTACTGTTCATGTTCTTAGAATCACAATTGTTTACTGTTCATCTACTTAGAATCACACTTGTTTACTGTTAATCTACTTAGAATCACACTTGTTTACTGTTCATCAACTTAGAATCACACTTGTTTACTGTTCATCTACTTAGAATCACACTTGTTTACTGTTCATCTACTTAGAATCACACTTGTTTACTGTTCATCTACTTAGAATCACACTTGTTTACTGTTCATCAACTTAGAATCACACGTGTTTACTGTTCATCTACTTAGAATCACACTTCTTTACCGTTCATCTACTTAGAATCACACTTGTTTATTATTCATCAACTAAGAATCACACTTGTTTACAGTTCATCTACTTAGAATCACACTTGTTTACTGTTCATCAACTTAGAATCACACTTGTTTACTGTTCATCTACTTAGAATCACACTTGTTTACTGTTCATCTACTTAGAATCACACTTGTTTACTGTTCATCTACTTAGAAACACACTTGTTTACTGTTCATCAACTTAGAATCACACTTGAATACTTTTCATCAACTTAGAATCACACTTGTTTACTGTTGATCAACATAGAATTACACTTGTTTACTGTTCATCTACTTAGAAGACCACTTGTTTACTGTTCATGTTCTTAGAATCACACTTGAATTCTTTTCCTCAACTTAGAATCACACTTGTTTACTGTTCATCTACTTAGAAAACCACTTGTTTACTGTTCATGTTCTTAGAATCACAATTGTTTACTGTTCATCTACTTAGAATCACACATGTTTACTGTTCATCTACTTAGAATCACACTTGTTTACCGTCCATCTACTTAGAATCACACTTGTTTATTATTCATCAACTTAGAATCACACTTGTTTACTGTTCATCTACTTAGAATCACACTTGTTTACTGTTCATCTGCTTAGAATCACACTTGTTTACTGTTCAATAACTTAGAATCAGACTTGTTTACAGTTCATCTACTTAGAATCACACTTGTTTACTGTTCATCAACTTAGAATCACACTTGTTTACTGTTCATCAACTTAGAATCACACTTGTTTACTATTCATCTACTTAAAATCACACTTGTTTACTGTTCATCTACTTAGAATCACACTTGTTTACTGTTCATGTTCTTAGAATCACAATTGTTTACTGTTTATCTACTTAGAATCACAATTGTTTACTGTTCATCTACTTAGAACACCACTTGTTTACTGTTCATGTTCTTAGAATCACAATTGTTTACTGTTCATCTACTTAGAATCACACATGTTTACTGTTCATCTACTTAGAATCACACTTGTTTACTGTTCATCTACTTAGAATAACATTTGTTTACAGTTCATCTACTTAGAATCACACTTGTTTATTATTCATCAACTTAGAATCACACTTGTTTACTGTTCATCTACTTAGAAACACACTTGTTTACTGTTCATAAACTTAGAATCACACTTGAAAACTTTTCATCAACTTAGAATCACACTTGTTTACTGTTCATCAACATAGAATTACACTTGTTTACTGTTCATCTACTTAGAAGACCACTTGTTTACTGTTCATGTTCTTAGAATCACAATTGTTTACTGTTCATCTACTTAGAATAACACTTTTTTACCTTCATCTACTTAGAATCACACTTGTTTATTATTCATCAACTTAGAATCACACTTGTTTACTGTTCATCTACTTAGAATCACACTTGTTTACTGTTCATCTACTTAGAATCACACTTGTTTACTGTTCAATAACTTAGAATCACACTTGAATACTTTTCATCAACTTAGAATCACACTTGTTTACTGTTCATCTACTTAGAAAACCACTTGTTTACTGTTCATGTTCTTAGAATCACAATTGTTTACTGTTCATCTACTTAGAATCACACTTGTTTACTGTTCATCTACTTAGAATCACACTTGTTTACTGTTCATCAACTTAGAATCACACTTGTTTACTGTTCATCTACTTAGAATCACACTTGTTTACCGTTCATATACTTAGAATCACACTTGTTTATTATTCATCAACTAAGAATCACACTTGTTTACAGTTCATCTACTTAGAATCACACTTGTTTACTGTTCATCAACTTAGAATCACACTTGTTTACTGTTCATCTACTTAGAATCACACTTGTTTACTGTTCATCTACTTAGAATCACACTTGTTTACTGTTCATCTACTTAGAAACACACTTGTTTACTGTTCATCAACTTAGAATCACACTTGAATACTTTTCATCAACTTAGAATCACACTTGTTTACTGTTCATCTACTTAGAAAACCACTTGTTTACTGTTCATGTTCTTAGAATCACAATTGTTTACTGTTCATCTACTTAGAATCACACTTGTTTACTGTTAATCTACTTAGAATCACACTTGTTTACTGTTCATCAACTTAGAATCACACTTGTTTACTGTTCATCTACTTAGAATCACACTTGTTTACCGTTCATCTACTTAGAATCACACTTGTTTACTGTTCATCTACTTAGAATCACACTTGTTTACTGTTCATCTACTTAGAATCACACTTGTTTACTGTTCATCTACTTAGAATCACACTTGTTTACTGTTCATCAACTTAGAATCACACTTGTTTACTGTTCATCTACTTAGAATCACACTTCTTTACCGTTCATCTACTTAGAATCACACTTGTTTATTATTCATCAACTAAGAATCACACTTGTTTACAGTTCATCTACTTAGAATCACACTTGTTTACTGTTCATCAACTTAGAATCACACTTGTTTACTGTTCATCTACTTAGAATCACACTTGTTTACTGTTCATCTACTTAGAATCACACTTGTTTACTGTTCATCTACTTAGAAACACACTTGTTTACTGTTCATCAACTTAGAATCACACTTGAATACTTTTCATCAACTTAGAATCACACTTGTTTACTGTTGATCAACATAGAATTACACTTGTTTACTGTTCATCTACTTAGAAGACCACTTGTTTACTGTTCATGTTCTTAGAATCACACTTGAATTCTTTTCCTCAACTTAGAATCACACTTGTTTACTGTTCATCTACTTAGAAAACCACTTGTTTACTGTTCATGTTCTTAGAATCACAATTGTTTACTGTTCATCTACTTAGAATCACACATGTTTACTGTTCATCTACTTAGAATCACACTTGTTTACCGTCCATCTACTTAGAATCACACTTGTTTATTATTCATCAACTTAGAATCACACTTGTTTACTGTTCATCTACTTAGAATCACACTTGTTTACTGTTCATCTGCTTAGAATCACACTTGTTTACTGTTCAATAACTTAGAATCAGACTTGTTTACAGTTCATCTACTTAGAATCACACTTGTTTACTGTTCATCAACTTAGAATCACACTTGTTTACTGTTCATCAACTTAGAATCACACTTGTTTACTATTCATCTACTTAAAATCACACTTGTTTACTGTTCATCTACTTAGAATCACACTTGTTTACTGTTCATGTTCTTAGAATCACAATTGTTTACTGTTTATCTACTTAGAATCACAATTGTTTACTGTTCATCTACTTAGAACACCACTTGTTTACTGTTCATGTTCTTAGAATCACAATTGTTTACTGTTCATCTACTTAGAATCACACATGTTTACTGTTCATCTACTTAGAATCACACTTGTTTACTGTTCATCTACTTAGAATAACATTTGTTTACAGTTCATCTACTTAGAATCACACTTGTTTATTATTCATCAACTTAGAATCACACTTGTTTACTGTTCATCTACTTAGAAACACACTTGTTTACTGTTCATAAACTTAGAATCACACTTGAAAACTTTTCATCAACTTAGAATCACACTTGTTTACTGTTCATCAACATAGAATTACACTTGTTTACTGTTCATCTACTTAGAAGACCACTTGTTTACTGTTCATGTTCTTAGAATCACAATTGTTTACTGTTCATCTACTTAGAATAACACTTTTTTACCTTCATCTACTTAGAATCACACTTGTTTATTATTCATCAACTTAGAATCACACTTGTTTACTGTTCATCTACTTAGAATCACACTTGTTTACTGTTCATCTACTTAGAATCACACTTGTTTACTGTTCAATAACTTAGAATCACACTTGAATACTTTTCATCAACTTAGAATCACACTTGTTTACTGTTCATCTACTTAGAAAACCACTTGTTTACTGTTCATGTTCTTAGAATCACAATTGTTTACTGTTCATCTACTTAGAATCACACTTGTTTACTGTTCATCTACTTAGAATCACACTTGTTTACTGTTCATCAACTTAGAATCACACTTGTTTACTGTTCATCTACTTAGAATCACACTTGTTTACCGTTCATATACTTAGAATCACACTTGTTTATTATTCATCAACTAAGAATCACACTTGTTTACAGTTCATCTACTTAGAATCACACTTGTTTACTGTTCATCAACTTAGAATCACACTTGTTTACTGTTCATCTACTTAGAATCACACTTGTTTACTGTTCATCTACTTAGAATCACACTTGTTTACTGTTCATCTACTTAGAAACACACTTGTTTACTGTTCATCAACTTAGAATCACACTTGAATACTTTTCATCAACTTATAATCACACTTGTTTACTGTTCATTTACTTAGAATCACACTTGTTTACTGGTCATCTTCTTAGAATCACACTTGTTTACTGTTCATCAACATAGAATCACACTTGTTTACTGTTCATCTACTTAGAATCACACTTGAAAACTTTTCATCAACTTAGAATCACACTTGTTTACTGTTCATCAACATAGAATTACACTTGTTTACTGTTCATCTACTTAGAAGACCACTTGTTTACTGTTCATGTTCTTAGAATCACAATTGTTTACTGTTCATCTACTTAGAATAACACTTGTTTACCGTTCATCTACTTAGAATCACACTTGTTTATTATTCATCAACTTAGAATCACACTTGTTTACTGTTCATCTACTTAGAATCACACTTGTTTACTGTTCATCAACTTAGAATCACACTTGTTTACTGTTCATCTACTTAGAATCACACTTGTTTACCGTTCATATACTTAGAATCACACTTGTTTATTATTCATCAACTAAGAATCACACTTGTTTACAGTTCATCTACTTAGAATCACACTTGTTTACTGTTCATCAACTTAGAATCACACTTGTTTACTGTTCATCTACTTAGAATCACACTTGTTTACTGTTCATCTACTTAGAATCACACTTGTTTACTGTTCATCTACTTCGAAACACACTTGTTTACTGTTCATCAACTTAGAATCACACTTGAATACTTTTCATCAACTTAGAATCACACTTGTTTACTGTTCATCTACTTAGAAAACCACTTGTTTACTGTTCATGTTCTTAGAATCACAATTGTTTACTGTTCATCTACTTAGAATCACACTTGTTTACTGTTAATCTACTTAGAATCACACTTGTTTACTGTTCATCAACTTAGAATCACACTTGTTTACTGTTCATCTACTTAGAATCACACTTGTTTACCGTTCATCTACTTAGAATCACACTTGTTTACTGTTCATCTACTTAGAATCACACTTGTTTACTGTTCATCTACTTAGAATCACACTTGTTTACTGTTCATCTACTTAGAATCACACTTGTTTACTGTTCATCTACTTAGAATCACACTTGTTTACTGTTCATCTACTTAGAATCACACTTGTTTACTGTTCATCTACTTAGAATCACACTTGTTTACTGTTCATCTACTTAGAATCACACTTGTTTACTGTTCATCTACTTAGAATCACACTTGTTTACTGTTCATCTACTTAGAAACACACTTGTTTACTGTTCATCAACTTAGAATCACACTTGAATACTTTTCATCAACTTAGAATCACACTTGTTTACTGTTGATCAACATAGAATTACACTTGTTTACTGTTCATCTACTTAGAAGACCACTTGTTTACTGTTCATGTTCTTAGAATCACACTTGAATTCTTTTCCTCAACTTAGAATCACACTTGTTTACTGTTCATCTACTTAGAAAACCACTTGTTTACTGTTCATGTTCTTAGAATCACAATTGTTTACTGTTCATCTACTTAGAATCACACATGTTTACTGTTCATCTACTTAGAATCACACTTGTTTACCGTCCATCTACTTAGAATCACACTTGTTTATTATTCATCAACTTAGAATCACACTTGTTTACTGTTCATCTACTTAGAATCACACTTGTTTACTGTTCATCTGCTTAGAATCACACTTGTTTACTGTTCAATAACTTAGAATCAGACTTGTTTACAGTTCATCTACTTAGAATCACACTTGTTTACTGTTCATCAACTTAGAATCACACTTGTTTACTGTTCATCAACTTAGAATCACACTTGTTTACTATTCATCTACTTAAAATCACACTTGTTTACTGTTCATCTACTTAGAATCACACTTGTTTACTGTTCATGTTCTTAGAATCACAATTGTTTACTGTTTATCTACTTAGAATCACAATTGTTTACTGTTCATCTACTTAGAACACCACTTGTTTACTGTTCATGTTCTTAGAATCACAATTGTTTACTGTTCATCTACTTAGAATCACACATGTTTACTGTTCATCTACTTAGAATCACACTTGTTTACTGTTCATCTACTTAGAATAACATTTGTTTACAGTTCATCTACTTAGAATCACACTTGTTTATTATTCATCAACTTAGAATCACACTTGTTTACTGTTCATCTACTTAGAAACACACTTGTTTACTGTTCATAAACTTAGAATCACACTTGAAAACTTTTCATCAACTTAGAATCACACTTGTTTACTGTTCATCAACATAGAATTACACTTGTTTACTGTTCATCTACTTAGAAGACCACTTGTTTACTGTTCATGTTCTTAGAATCACAATTGTTTACTGTTCATCTACTTAGAATAACACTTTTTTACCTTCATCTACTTAGAATCACACTTGTTTATTATTCATCAACTTAGAATCACACTTGTTTACTGTTCATCTACTTAGAATCACACTTGTTTACTGTTCATCTACTTAGAATCACACTTGTTTACTGTTCAATAACTTAGAATCACACTTGAATACTTTTCATCAACTTAGAATCACACTTGTTTACTGTTCATCTACTTAGAAAACCACTTGTTTACTGTTCATGTTCTTAGAATCACAATTGTTTACTGTTCATCTACTTAGAATCACACTTGTTTACTGTTCATCTACTTAGAATCACACTTGTTTACTGTTCATCAACTTAGAATCACACTTGTTTACTGTTCATCTACTTAGAATCACACTTGTTTACCGTTCATATACTTAGAATCACACTTGTTTATTATTCATCAACTAAGAATCACACTTGTTTACAGTTCATCTACTTAGAATCACACTTGTTTACTGTTCATCAACTTAGAATCACACTTGTTTACTGTTCATCTACTTAGAATCACACTTGTTTACTGTTCATCTACTTAGAATCACACTTGTTTACTGTTCATCTACTTAGAAACACACTTGTTTACTGTTCATCAACTTAGAATCACACTTGAATACTTTTCATCAACTTATAATCACACTTGTTTACTGTTCATTTACTTAGAATCACACTTGTTTACTGGTCATCTTCTTAGAATCACACTTGTTTACTGTTCATCAACATAGAATCACACTTGTTTACTGTTCATCTACTTAGAATCACACTTGAAAACTTTTCATCAACTTAGAATCACACTTGTTTACTGTTCATCAACATAGAATTACACTTGTTTACTGTTCATCTACTTAGAAGACCACTTGTTTACTGTTCATGTTCTTAGAATCACAATTGTTTACTGTTCATCTACTTAGAATAACACTTGTTTACCGTTCATCTACTTAGAATCACACTTGTTTATTATTCATCAACTTAGAATCACACTTGTTTACTGTTCATCTACTTAGAATCACACTTGTTTACTGTTCATCTACTTAGAATCACACTTGTTTACTGTTCAATAACTTAGAATCACACTTGAATACTTTTCATCAACCTAGAATCACACTTGTTTACTGTTCATCTACTTAGAATCACACTTGTTTACTGTTCATCAACTTAGAATCACACTTGTTTACTGTTCCTCTACTTAGAATCACACTTGTTTACTGTTCATCTACTTAGAATCACACTTGTTTACTGTTCCTCTACTTAGAATCACAATTGTTTACTGTTCATCTACTTAGAACACCACTTGTTTACTGTTCATGTTCTTAGAATCACAATTGTTTACTGTTCATCTACTTAGAATCACACATGTTTACTGTTCATCTACTTAGAATCACACTTGTTTACTGTTCATCTACTTAGAATAACATTTGTTTACCGTTCATCTACTTAGAATCACACTTGTTTATTATTCATCAACTTAGAATCACACTTGTTTACTGTTCATCTACTTAGAAACACACTTGTTTACTGTTCATAAACTTAGAATCACACTTGAAAACTTTTCATCAACTTAGAATCACACTTGTTTACTGTTCATCAACATAGAATTACACTTGTTTACTGTTCATCTACTTAGAAGACCACTTGTTTACTGTTCATGTTCTTAGAATCACAATTGTTTACTGTTCATCTACTTAGAATAACGCTTTTTTACCTTCATCTACTTAGAATCACACTTGTTTATTATTCATAAACTTAGAATCACACTTGTTTACTGTTCATCTACTTAGAATCACACTTGTTTACTGTTCATCTACTTAGAATCACACTTGTTTACTGTTCAATAACTTAGAATCACACTTGAATACTTTTCATCAACTTAGAATCACACTTGTTTACTGTTCATCTACTTAGAAAACCACTTATTTACTGTTCATGTTCTTAGAATCACAATTGTTTACTGTTCATCTACTTAGAATCACACTTGTTTACTGTTCATCTACTTAGAATCACACTTGTTTACTGTTCATCAACTTAGAATCACACTTGTTTACTGTTCATCTACTTAGAATCACACTTGTTTACCGTTCATCTACTTAGAATCACACTTGTTTATTATTCATCAACTAAGAATCACACTTGTTTACAGTTCATCTACTTAGAATCACACTTGTTTACTGTTCATCAACTTAGAATCACACTTGTTTACTGTTCATCTACTTAGAATCACACTTGTTTACTGTTCATCTACTTAGAATCACATTTGTTTACTGTTCATCTACTTAGAAACACACTTGTTTACTGTTCATCAACTTAGAATCACACTTGAATACTTTTCATCAACTTAAAATCACACTTGTTTACTGTTCATTTACTTAGAATCACACTTGTTTACTGGTCATCTTCTTAGAATCACACTTGTTTACTGTTCATCAACATAGAATCACACTTGTTTACTGTTCATCTACTTAGAATCACACTTGAAAACTTTTCATCAACTTAGAATCACACTTGTTTACTGTTCATCAACATAGAATTACACTTGTTTACTGTTCATCTACTTAGAAGACCACTTGTTTACTGTTCATGTTCTTAGAATCACAATTGTTTACTGTTCATCTACTTAGAATAACACTTGTTTACCGTTCATCTACTTAGAATCACACTTGTTTATTATTCATCAACTTAGAATCACACTTGTTTACTGTTCATCTACTTAGAATCACACTTGTTTACTGTTCATCTACTTAGAATTACACTTGTTTACTGTTCAATATCTTAGAATCACACTTGAATACTTTTCATCAACCTAGAATCACACTTGTTTACTGTTCATCTACTTAGAATCACACTTGTTTACTGTTCATCAACTTAGAATCACACTTGTTTACTGTTCCTCTACTTAGAATCACACTTGTTTACTGTTCATCTACTTAGAATCACACTTGTTTACTGTTCATCAACTTAGAATCACACTTGTTTACTGTTCCTCTACTTAGAATCACACTTGTTTACCGTTCATCTACTTAGAATCACACTTGTTTATTATTCATCAACTAAGAATCACACTTGTTTACAGTTCATCTACTTAGAATCACACTTGTTTACTGTTCATCAACTTAGAATCACACTTGTTTACTGTTCATCTACTTAGATTCACACTTGTTTACTGTTCATCTACTTAGAATCACACTTGTTTACTGTTCATCAACTTAGAATCACACTTGTTTACTGTTCATCTACTTACAATCACACTTGTTTACTGTTCTTCTACTTAGAATCACACTTGTTTACTGTTCATCTACTTAGAAACACAATTGTTTACTGTTCATCTACTTAGAATCACACTTGTTTACTGTTCATCTACTTAGAATCACACTTGTTTACTGTTCATCTACTTAGAAACACACTTGTTTACTGTTCATCAACTTACAATCACACTTGAATACTTTTCATCAACTTAGAATCACACTTGTTTACTGTTCATCAACATAGAATTACACTTGTTTACTGTTCATCTACTTAGAAGACCACTTGTTTACTGTTCATCTACTTAGAATAACACTTGTTTACTGTTCATCTACTTAGAATCACACTTGTTTACTGTTCAATAACTTAGAATCACACTTGAATACTTTTCCTCAACTTAGAATCACACTTGTTTACTGTTCATCTACTTAGAAAACCACTTGTTTACTGTTCATGTTCTTAGAATCACAATTGTTTACTGTTCATCTACTTAGAATCACACATGTTTACTGTTCATCTACTTAGAATCACACTTGTTTACCGTCCATCTACTTAGAATCACACTTGTTTATTATTCATCAACTTAGAATCACACTTGTTTACTGTTCATCTACTTAGAATCACACTTGTTTACTGTTCATCTGCTTAGAATCACACTTGTTTACTGTTCAATAACTTAGTATCAGACTTGTTTACTGTTCATCTACTTAGAATCACACTTGTTTACTGTTCATCTACTTAAAATCACACTTGTTTACTGTTCATCTACTTAGAATCACACTTGTTTACTGTTCATGTTCTTAGAATCACAATTGTTTACTGTTTATCTACTTAGAATCACAATTGTTTACTGTTCATCTACTTAGAACACCACTTGTTTACTGTTCATGTTCTTAGAATCACAATTGTTTACTGTTCATCTACTTAGAATCACACATGTTTACTGTTCATCTACTTAGAATCACACTTGTTTACTGTTCATCTACTTAGAATAACATTTGTTTACCGTTCATCTACTTAGAATCACACTTGTTTATTATTCATCAACTTA
Source organism: Petromyzon marinus (assembly GCF_048934315.1). Taxonomy (NCBI): domain Eukaryota; kingdom Metazoa; phylum Chordata; class Hyperoartia; order Petromyzontiformes; family Petromyzontidae; genus Petromyzon; species Petromyzon marinus. The sequence continues at coordinate 738,327 of NC_133707.1, forward strand.
GAATCACACTTGTTTACTGTTCATCTACTTAGAAACACACTTGTTTACTGTTCATAAACTTAGAATCACACTTGAAAACTTTTCATCAACTTAGAATCACACTTGTTTACTGTTCATCAACATAGAATTACACTTGTTTACTGTTCATCTACTTAGAAGACCACTTGTTTACTGTTCATGTACTTAGAATCACAATTGTTTACTGTTCATCTACTTAGAATAACACTTTTTTATCTTCATCTACTTAGAATCACACTTGTTTATTATTCATCAACTTAGAATCACACTTGTTTACTGTTCATCTACTTAGAATCACACTTGTTTACTGTTCATCTACTTAGAATCACACTTGTTTACTGTTCAATAACTTAGAATCACACTTGAATACTTTTCATCAACTTAGAATCACACTTGTTTACTGTTCATCTACTTAGAAAACCACTTGTTTACTGTTCATGTTCTTAGAATCACAATTGTTTACTGTTCATCTACTTAGAATCACACTTGTTTACTGTTCATCTACTTAGAATCACGCTTGTTTACTGTTCATCAACTTAGAATCACACTTGTTTACTGTTCATCTACTTAGAATCACACTTGTTTACCATTCATCTACTTAGAATCACACTTGTTTATTATTCATCAACTAAGAATCACACTTGTTTACAGTTCATCTACTTAGAATCACACTTGTTTACTGTTCATCAACTTAGAATCACACTTGTTTACTGTTCATCTACTTAGAATCACACTTGTTTACTGTTCATCTACTTAGAATCACACTTGTTTACTGTTCATCTACTTAGAAACACACTTGTTTACTGTTCATCAACTTAGAATCACACTTGAATACTTTTCATCAACTTATAATCACACTTGTTTACTGTTCATCTACTTAGAATCACACTTGAAAACTTTTCATCAACTTAGAATCACACTTGTTTACTGTTCATCAACATAGAATTACACTTGTTTACTGTTCATCTACTTAGAAGACCACTTGTTTACTGTTCATGTTCTTAGAATCACAATTGTTTACTGTTCATCTACTTAGAATCACACTTGTTTACTGTTCATCTACTTAGAATCACACTTGTTTACTGTTCATCTACTTAGAAACACACTTGTTTACTGTTCATCAACTTACAATCACACTTGAATACTTTTCATAAACTTAGAATCACACTTGTTTACTGTTCATCAACATAGAATTACACTTGTTTACTGTTCATCTACTTAGAAGACCACTTGTTTACTGTTCATGTTCTTAGAATCACAATTGTTTACTGTTCATCTATTTAGAATAACACTTGTTTACTGTTCATCTACTTAGAATCACACTTGTTTACTGTTCAATAACTTAGAATCACACTTGAATACTTTTCCTCAACTTAGAATCACACTTGTTTACTGTTCATCTACTTAGAAAACCACTTGTTTACTGTTCATGTTCTTAGAATCACAATTGTTTACTGTTCATCTACTTAGAATCACACATGTTTACTGTTCATCTACTTAGAATCACACTTGTTTACCGTCCATCTACTTAGAATCACACTTGTTTATTATTCATCAACTTAGAATCACACTTGTTTACTGTTCATCTACTTAGAATCACACTTGTTTACTGTTCATCTGCTTAGAATCACACTTGTTTACAGTTCAATAACTTAGTATCAGACTTGTTTACTGTTCATCTACTTAGAATCACACTTGTTTACTGTTCATCTACTTAAAATCACACTTGTTTACTGTTCATCTACTTAGAATCACACTTGTTTACTGTTCATGTTCTTAGAATCACAATTGTTTACTGTTTATCTACTTAGAATCACAATTGTTTACTGTTCATCTACTTAGAACACCACTTGTTTACTGTTCATGTTCTTAGAATCACAATTGTTTACTGTTCATCTACATAGAATCACACATGTTTACTGTTCATCTACTTAGAATCACACTTGTTTACTGTTCATCTACTTAGAATAACATTTGTTTACCGTTCATCTACTTAGAATCACACTTGTTTATTATTCATCAACTTAGAATCACACTTGTTTATTGTTCATCTACTTAGAAACACACTTGTTTACTGTTCATAAACTTAGAATCACACTTGAAAACTTTTCATCAACTTAGAATCACACTTGTTTACTGTTCATCAACATAGAATTACACTTGTTTACTGTTCATCTACTTAGAAGACCACTTGTTTACTGTTCATGTTCTTAGAATCACAATTGTTTACTGTTCATCTACTTAGAATAACACTTTTTTATCTTCATCTACTTAGAATAACACTTGTTTATTATTCATCAACTTAGAATCACACTTGTTTACTGTTCATCTACTTAGAATCACACTTGTTTACTGTTCATCTACTTAGAATCACACTTGTTTACTGTTCAATAACTTAGAATCACACTTGAATACTTTTCATCAACTTAGAATCACACTTGTTTACTGTTCATCTACTTAGAAAACCACTTGTTTACTGTTCATGTTCTTAGAATCACAATTGTTTACTGTTCATCTACTTAGAATCACACTTGTTTACTGTTCATCTACTTAGAATCACACTTGTTTACTGTTCATCAACTTAGAATCACACTTGTTTACTGTTCATCTACTTAGAATCACACTTGTTTACCGTTCATCTACTTAGAATCACACTTGTTTATTATTCATCAACTAAGAATCACACTTGTTTACAGTTCATCTACTTAGAATCACACTTGTTTACTGTTCGTCAACTTAGAATCACACTTGTTTACTGTTCATCTACTTAGAATCACACTTGTTTACTGTTCATCTACTTAGAATCACACTTGTTTACTGTTCATCTACTTAGAAACACACTTGTTTACTGTTCATCAACTTAGAATCACACTTGAATACTTTTCATCAACTTATAATCACACTTGTTTACTGTTCATCTACTTAGAATCACACTTGTTTACTGGTCATCTACTTAGAATCACACTTGTTTACTGTTCATCAACATAGAATCACACTTGTTTACTGTTCATCTACTTAGAATCACACTTGAAAACTTTTCATCAACTTAGAATCACACTTGTTTACTGTTCATCAACATAGAATTACACTTGTTTACTGTTCATCTACTTAGAAGACCACTTGTTTACTGTTCATGTTCTTAGAATCACAATTGTTTACTGTTCATCTACTTAGAATAACACTTGTTTACCGTCCATCTACTTAGAATCACACTTGTTTATTATTCATCAACTTAGAATCACACTTGTTTACTGTTCATCTACTTAGAATCACACTTGTTTACTGTTCATCTACTTAGAATCACACTTGTTTATTATTCATCAACTTAGAATCACACTTGTTTACAGTTCATCTACTTAGAATCACACTTGTTTACTGTTCATCAACTTAGAATCACACTTGTTTACTGTTCATCTACTTAGAATCACACTTGTTTACTGTTCTTCTACTTAGAATCACACTTGTTTACTGTTCATCTACTTAGAAACACACTTGTTTACTGTTCATCTACTTAGAAAACCACTTGTTTACTGTTCATGTTCTTAGAATCACAATTGTTTACTGTTCATCTACTTAGAATCACACTTGTTTACTGTTCATCTACTTAGAATCACACTTGTTTACTGTTCATCTACTTAGAAACACACTTGTTTACTGTTCATCAACTTACAATCACACTTGAATACTTTTCATCAACTTAGAATCACACTTGTTTACTGTTCATCAACATAGAATTACACTTGTTTACTGTTCATCTACTTAGAAGACCACTTGTTTACTGTTCATGTTCTTAGAATCACAATTGTTTACTGTTCATCTACTTAGAATAACACTTGTTTACTGTTCATCTACTTAGAATCACACTTGTTTACTGTTCAATAACTTAGAATCACACTTGAATACTTTTCCTCAACTTAGAATCACACTTGTTTACTGTTCATCTACTTAGAAAACCACTTGTTTACTGTTCATGTTCTTAGAATCACAATTGTTTACTGTTCATCTACTTAGAATCACACATGTTTACTGTTCATCTACTTAGAATCACACTTGTTTACCGTCCATCTACTTAGAATCACACTTGTTTATTATTCATCAACTTAGAATCACACTTGTTTACTGTTCATCTACTTAGAATCACACTTGTTTACTGTTCATCTGCTTAGAATCACACTTGTTTACTGTTCAATAACTTAGTATCAGACTTGTTTACTGTTCATCTACTTAGAATCACACTTGTTTACTGTTCATTTGCTTAGAATCACACTTGTTTAAAGTTCATCTACTTAGAATCACACTTGTTTACTGTTCATCAACTTAGAATCACACTTGTTTACTGTTCATCAACTTAGAATCACACTTGTTTACTATTCATCTACTTAGAATCACACTTGTTTACTGTTCATCTACTTAGAATCACACTTGTTTACTGTTCATGTTCTTAGAATCACAATTGTTTACTGTTTATCTACTTAGAATCACAATTGTTTACTGTTCATCTACTTAGAAAACCACTTGTTTACTGTTCATGTTCTTAGAATCACAATTGTTTACTGTTCATCTACTTAGAATCACACTTGTTTACTGTTCATCTACTTAGAATCACACTTGTTTACTGTTCATCAACTTAGAATCACACTTGTTTACCGTTCATCTACTTAGAATCAAACTTGTTTATTATTCATCAACTAAGAATCACACTTGTTTACAGTTCATCTACTTAGAATCACACTTGTTTACTGTTCATCAACTTAGAATCACACTTCTTTACTGTTCATCTACTTAGAATCACACTTGTTTACTGTTCATCTACTTAGAATCACACTTGTTTACTGTTCATCTACTTAGAAACACACTTGTTTACTGTTCATGTTCTTAGAATCACAATTGTTTACTGTTTATCTACTTAGAATTACAATTGTTTACTGTTCATCTACTTAGAATCACACATGTTTACTGTTCATCTACTAAGAATCACACTTGTTTACCGTCCATCTACTTAGAATCACACTTGTTTATTATTCATCAACTTAGAATCACACTTGTTTACTGTTCATCTTCTTAGAATCACACTTGTTTACTGTTCATCTGCTTAGAATCACACTTGTTTACTGTTCAATAACTTAGTATCAGACTTGTTTACTGTTCATCTACTTAGAATCACACTTGTTTACTGTTCATTTGCTTAGAATCACACTTGTTTAAAGTTCATCTACTTAGAATCACACTTGTTTACTGTTCATCAACTTAGAATCACACTTGTTTACTGTTCATCAACTTAGAATCACACTTGTTTACTATTCATCTACTTAGAATCACACTTGTTTACTGTTCATCTACTTAGAATCACACTTGTTTACTGTTCATGTTCTTAGAATCACAATTGTTTACTGTTTATCTACTTAGAATCACAATTGTTTACTGTTCATCTACTTAGAACACCACTTGTTTACTGTTCATGTTCTTAGAATCACAATTGTTTACTGTTCATCTACTTAGAATCACACATGTTTACTGTTCATCTACTTAGAATCACACTTGTTTACTGTTCATCTACTTAGAATAACATTTGTTTACCGTTCATCTACTTAGAATCACACTTGTTTATTATTCATCAACTTAGAATCACACTTGTTTACTGTTCATCTACTTAGAAACACACTTGTTTACTGTTCATAAACTTAGAATCACACTTGAAAACTTTTCATCAACTTAGAATCACACTTGTTTACTGTTCATCAACATAGAATTACACTTGTTTACTGTTCATCTACTTAGAAGACCACTTGTTTACTGTTCATGTTCTTAGAATCACAATTGTTTACTGTTCATCTACTTAGAATAACACTTGTTTACCGTTCATCTACTTAGAATCACACTTGTTTATTATTCATCAACTTAGAATCACACTTGTTTACTGTTCATCTACTTAGAATCACACTTGTTTACTGTTCATCTACTTAGAATCACACTTGTTTATTATTCATCAACTTAGAATCACACTTGTTTACAGTTCATCTACTTAGAATCACACTTGTTTACTGTTCATCAACTTAGAATCACACTTGTTTACTGTTCATCTACTTAGAATCACACTTGTTTACTGTTCTTCTACTTAGAATCACACTTGTTTACTGTTCATCTACTTAGAAACACACTTGTTTACTGTTCATCTACTTAGAAAACCACTTGTTTACTGTTCATGTTCTTAGAATCACAATTGTTTACTGTTCATCTACTTAGAATCACACTTGTTTACTGTTCATCTACTTAGAATCACACTTGTTTACTGTTCATCTACTTAGAAACACACTTGTTTACTGTTCATCAACTTACAATCACACTTGAATACTTTTCATCAACTTAGAATCACACTTGTTTACTGTTCATCAACATAGAATTACACTTGTTTACTGTTCATCTACTTAGAAGACCACTTGTTTACTGTTCATGTTCTTAGAATCACAATTGTTTACTGTTCATCTACTTAGAATAACACTTGTTTACTGTTCATCTACTTAGAATCACACTTGTTTACTGTCCAATAACTTAGAATCACACTTGAATACTTTTCCTCAACTTAGAATCACACTTGTTTACTGTTCATCTACTTAGAAAACCACTTGTTTACTGTTCATGTTCTTAGAATCACAATTGTTTACTGTTCATCTACTTAGAATCACACATGTTTACTGTTCATCTACTTAGAATCACACTTGTTTACCGTCCATCTACTTAGAATCACACTTGTTTATTATTCATCAACTTAGAATCACACTTGTTTACTGTTCATCTACTTAGAATCACACTTGTTTACTGTTCATCTGCTTAGAATCACACTTGTTTACTGTTCAATAACTTAGTATCAGACTTGTTTACTGTTCATCTACTTAGAATCACACTTGTTTACTGTTCATTTGCTTAGAATCACACTTGTTTAAAGTTCATCTACTTAGAATCACACTTGTTTACTGTTCATCAACTTAGAATCACACTTGTTTACTGTTCATCAACTTAGAATCACACTTGTTTACTATTCATCTACTTAGAATCACACTTGTTTACTGTTCATCTACTTAGAATCACACTTGTTTGCTGTTCATGTTCTTTGAATCGCAATTGTTTACTGTTTATCTACTTAGAATCACAATTGTTTACTGTTCATCTACTTAGAAAAACACTTGTTTACTGTTCATGTTCTTAGAATCACAATTGTTTACTGTTCATCTACTTAGAATCACACTTGTTTACTGTTCATCTACTTAGAATCACACTTGTTTACTGTTCATCAACTTAGAATCACACTTGTTTACCGTTCATCTACTTAGAATCACACTTGTTTATTATTCATCAACTAAGAATCACACTTGTTTACAGTTCATCTACTTAGAATCACACTTGTTTACTGTTCATCAACTTAGAATCACACTTCTTTACTGTTCATCTACTTAGAATCACACTTGTTTACTGTTCATCTACTTAGAATCACACTTGTTTACTGTTCATCTACTTAGAAACACACTTGTTTACTGTTCATGTTCTTAGAATCACAATTGTTTACTGTTTATCTACTTAGAATTACAATTGTTTACTGTTCATCTACTTAGAATCACACATGTTTACTGTTCATCTACTAAGAATCACACTTGTTTACCGTCCATCTACTTAGAATCACACTTGTTTATTATTCATCAACTTAGAATCACACTTGTTTACTGTTCATCTACTTAGAATCACACTTGTTTACTGTTCATCTGCTTAGAATCACACTTGTTTACTGTTCAATAACTTAGTATCAGACTTGTTTACTGTTCATCTACTTAGAATCACACTTGTTTACTGTTCATTTGCTTAGAATCACACTTGTTTAAAGTTCATCTACTTTGAATCACACTTGTTTACTGTTCATCAACTTAGAATCACACTTGTTTACTGTTCATCAACTTAGAATCACACTTGTTTACTATTCATCTACTTAGAATCACACTTGTTTACTGTTCATCTACTTAGAATCACACTTGTTTACTGTTCATGTTCTTAGAATCACAATTGTTTACTGTTTATCTACTTAGAATCACAATTGTTTACTGTTCATCTACTTAGAACACCACTTGTTTACTGTTCATGTTCTTAGAATCACAATTGTTTACTGTTCATCAACTTAGAATCACACTTGTTTACCGTTCATCTACTTAGAATCAAACTTGTTTATTAGTCATCAACTAAGAATCACACTTGTTTACAGTTCATCTACTTAGAATCACACTTGTTTACTGTTCATCAACTTAGAATCACACTTCTTTACTGTTCATCTACTTAGAATCACACTTGTTTACTGTTCATCTACTTAGAATCACACTTGTTTACTGTTCATCTACTTAGAAACACACTTGTTTACTGTTCATGTTCTTAGAATCACAATTGTTTACTGTTTATCTACTTAGAATTACAATTGTTTACTGTTCATCTACTTAGAATCACACATGTTTACTGTTCATCTACTAAGAATCACACTTGTTTACCGTCCATCTACTTAGAATCACACTTGTTTATTATTCATCAACTTAGAATCACACTTGTTTACTGTTCATCTACTTAGAATCACACTTGTTTACTGTTCATCTACTTAGAATCACACTTGTTTACTGTTCATCTACTTAGAAACACACTTGTTTACTGTTCATGTTCTTAGAATCACAATTGTTTACTGTTCATCTACTTAGAATCACACTTGTTTACTGTTCATCTACTTAGAATCACACTTGTTTACTGTTCATCTACTTAGAATCACACTTGTTTACTGTTCATCTACTTAGAATCACACTTGTTTACTGTTCATCTACTTAGAAACACACTTGTTTACTGTTCATGTTCTTAGAATCACAATTGTTTACTGTTCATCTACTTAGAATCACACTTGTTTACTGTTCATCTACTTAGAATCACACTTGTTTACTGTTCATCAACTCAGAATCACACTTGTTTACTGTTCATCTACTTAGAATCACACTTGTTTACCGTTCTTCTACTTAGAATCACACTTGTTTATTATTCATCAACTAAGAATCACACTTGTTTACAGTTCATCTACTTAGAATCACACTTGTTTACTGTTCATCAACTTAGAATCACACTTGTTTACTGTTCGTCTACTTAGAATCACACTTGTTTACTGTTCATCTACTTAGAAACACACTTGTTTACTGTTCATCAACTTAGAATCACACTTGAATACTTTTCATCAACTTAGAATCACACTTGTTTACTGTTCATCTACTTAGAATCACACTTGTTTACTGTTCATCTACTTAGAATCACACTTGTTTACTGTTCATCAACATAGAATCACACTTGTTTACTGTTCATCTACTTAGAATCACAATTGAAAACTTTTCATCAACTTAGAATCACACTTGTTTACTGTTCATCAACATAGAATTACACTTGTTTACTGTTCATCTACTTAGAAGACCACTTATTTACTGTTCATGTTCTTAGAATCACAATTGTTTACTGTTCATCTACTTAGAATAACACTTGTTTACTGTTCATCTACTTAGAATCACATTGTTTATTATTCATCAACTTAGAATCACACTTGTTTACTGTTCATCTACTTAGAATGACACTTGTTTACTGTTCATCTACTTAGAATAACACTTGTTTACTGTTCAATAACTTAGAATCACACTTGAATACTTTTCATCAACTTAGAATCACACTTGTTTACTGTTCATCTACTTAGAAAACCACTTGTTTACTGTACATGTTCTTAGAATCACAATTGTTTACTGTTCATCTACTTAGAATCACACTTGTTTACTGTTCATCTACTTAGAATCACACTTGTTTACTGTTCATCAACTTAGAATCACACTTGTTTACCGTTCATCTACTTAGAATCACACTTGTTTATTATTCATCAACTAAGAATCACACTTGTTTACAGTTCATCTACTTAGAATCACACTTGTTTACTGTTCATCAACTTAGAATCACACTTGTTTACTGTTCATCTACTTAGAATCACACTTGTTTACTGTTCATCTACTTAGAATCACACTTGTTTACTGTTCATCTACTTAGAAACACACTTGTTTACTGTTCATCAACTTAGAATCACACTTGAATACTTTTCATCAACTTAGAATCACACTTGTTTACTGTTCATCTACTTAGAATCACACTTGTTTACTGTTCATCTACTTAGAATCACACTTGTTTACTGTTCATCTACTTAGAAACACACTTGTTTACTGTTCATCAACTTAGAATCACACTTGAAAACTTTTCATCAACTTAGAATCACACTTGTTTACTGTTCATCAACATAGAATTACACTTGTTTACTGTTCATCTACTTAGAAGACCACTTGTTTACTGTTCATGTTCTTAGAATCACAATTGTTTACTGTTCATCTACTTAGAATAACACTTGTTTACCGTTCATCTACTTAGAATCACACTTGTTTATTATTCATCAACTTAGAATCACACTTGTTTACTGTTCATCTACTTAGAATCACACTTGTTTACTGTTCATCTACTTAGAATCACACTTGTTTACTGTTCAATAACTTAGAATCGCACTTGAATACTTTTCATCAACCTAGAATCACACTTGTTTACTGTTCATCTACTTGGAAAACCACTTGTTTACTGTTCATGTTCTTAGAATCACAATTGTTTACTGTTCATCTACTTAGAATCACACTTGTTTACTGTTCATCTACTTAGAATCACACTTGTTTACTGTTCATCTACTTAGAATCACACTTGTTTACTGTTCATCAACTTAGAATCACACTTGTTTACTGTTCATCTACTTAGAATCACACTTGTTTACTGTTCATCTACTTAGAATAACACTTGTTTACTGTTCATCAACTTAGAATCACACTTGTTTACTGTTCGTCTACTTAGAATCACACTTGTTTACTGTTCATCTACTTAGAATCACACTTGTTTACTGTTCATCTACTTAGAAACACACTTGTTTACTGTTCATCAACTTAGAATCACACTTGAATACTTTTCATCAACTTAGAATCACACTTGTTTACTGTTCATCTACTTAGAATCACACTTGTTTACTGTTCATCTACTTAGAATCACACTTGTTTACTGTTCATCTACTTAGAAACACACTTGTTTACTGTTCATCAACTTAGAATCACACTTGAAAACTTTTCATCAACTTAGAATCACACTTGTTTACTGTTCATCAACATAGAATTACACTTGTTTACTGTTCATCTACTTAGAAGACCACTTGTTTACTGTTCATGTTCTTAGAATCACAATTGTTTACTGTTCATCTACTTAGAATAACACTTGTTTACCGTTCATCTACTTAGAATCACACTTGTTTATTATTCATCAACTTAGAATCACACTTGTTTACTGTTCATCTACTTAGAATCACACTTGTTTACTGTTCATCTACTTAGAATCACACTTGTTTACTGTTCAATAACTTAGAATCACACTTGAATACTTTTCATCAACCTAGAATCACACTTGTTTACTGTTCATCTACTTGGAAAACCACTTGTTTACTATTCATGTTCTTAGAATCACAATTGTTTACTCTTCATCTACTTAGAATCACACTTGTTTACTGTTCATCTACTTAGAATCACACTTGTTTACTGTTCATCTACTTAGAATCACACTTGTTTACTGTTCATCAACTTAGAATCACACTTGTTTACTGTTCATCTACTTAGAATCACACTTGTTTACTGTTCATCTACTTAGAATCACACTTGTTTACTGTTCATCAACTTAGAATCACACTTGTTTACTGTTCGTCTACTTAGAATCACACTTGTTTACTGTTCATCTACTTAGAATCACACTTGTTTACTGTTCATCTACTTAGAAACACACTTGTTTACTGTTCATCAACTTAGAATCACACTTGAATACTTTTCATCAACTTAGAATCACACTTGTTTACTGTTCATCTACTTAGAATCACACTTGTTTACTGTTCATCTACTTAGAATCACACTTGTTTACTGTTCATCAACATAGAATCACACTTGTTTACTGTTCATCTACTTAGAATCACACTTGAAAACTTTTCATCAACTTAGAATCACACTTGTTTACTGTTCATCAACATAGAATTACACTTGTTTACTGTTCATCTACTTAGAAGACCACTTGTTTACTGTTCATGTTCTTAGAATCACAATTGTTTACTGTTCATCTACTTAGAATAACAATTGTTTACCGTTCATCTACTTAGAATCACACTTGTTTACTGTTCGTCTACTTAGAATCACACTTGTTTACTGTTCATCTACTTAGAAACACACTTGTTTACTGTTCATCAACTTAGAATCACACTTGAATACTTTTCATCAACTTAGAATCACACTTGTTTACTGTTCATCTACTTAGAATCACACTTGTTTACTGTTCATCTACTTAGAATCACACTTGTTTACTGTTCATCAACATAGAATCACACTTGTTTACTGTTCATCTACTTAGAATCACAATTGAAAACTTTTCATCAACTTAGAATCACACTTGTTTACTGTTCATCAACATAGAATTACACTTGTTTACTGTTCATCTACTTAGAAGACCACTTATTTACTGTTCATGTTCTTAGAATCACAATTGTTTACTGTTCATCTACTTAGAATAACACTTGTTTACTGTTCATCTACTTAGAATCACACTTGTTTATTATTCATCAACTTAGAATCACACTTGTTTACTGTTCATCTACTTAGAATGACACTTGTTTACTGTTCATCTACTTAGAATAACACTTGTTTACTGTTCAATAACTTAGAATCACACTTGAATACTTTTCATCAACTTAGAATCACACTTGTTTACTGTTCATCTACTTAGAAAACCACTTGTTTACTGTACATGTTCTTAGAATCACAATTGTTTACTGTTCATCTACTTAGAATCACACTTGTTTACTGTTCATCTACTTAGAATCACACTTGTTTACTGTTCATCAACTTAGAATCACACTTGTTTACTGTTCATCTACTTAGAATCACACTTGTTTACTGTTCATCAACTTAGAATCACACTTGTTTACTGTTCATCTACTTAGAATCACACTTGTTTACTGTTCATCTACTTAGAATCACACTTGTTTACTGTTCATCAACTTAGAATCACACTTGTTTACTGTTCGTCTACTTAGAATCACACTTGTTTACTGTTCATCTACTTAGAATCACACTTGTTTACTGTTCATCTACTTAGAAACACACTTGTTTACTGTTCATCAACTTAGAATCACACTTGAATACTTTTCATCAACTTAGAATCACACTTGTTTACTGTTCATCTACTTAGAATCACACTTGTTTACTGTTCATCTACTTAGAATCACACTTGTTTACTGTTCATCAACATAGAATCACACTTGTTTACTGTTCATCTACTTAGAATCACACTTGAAAACTTTTCATCAACTTAGAATCACACTTGTTTACTGTTCATCAACATAGAATTACACTTGTTTACTGTTCATCTACTTAGAAGACCACTTGTTTACTGTTCATGTTCTTAGAATCACAATTGTTTACTGTTCATCTACTTAGAATAACAATTGTTTACCGTTCATCTACTTAGAATCACACTTGTTTACTGTTCGTCTACTTAGAATCACACTTGTTTACTGTTCATCTACTTAGAAACACACTTGTTTACTGTTCATCAACTTAGAATCACACTTGAATACTTTTCATCAACTTAGAATCACACTTGTTTACTGTTCATCTACTTAGAATCACACTTGTTTACTGTTCATCTACTTAGAATCACACTTGTTTACTGTTCATCAACATAGAATCACACTTGTTTACTGTTCATCTACTTAGAATCACAATTGAAAACTTTTCATCAACTTAGAATCACACTTGTTTACTGTTCATCAACATAGAATTACACTTGTTTACTGTTCATCTACTTAGAAGACCACTTATTTACTGTTCATGTTCTTAGAATCACAATTGTTTACTGTTCATCTACTTAGAATAACACTTGTTTACTGTTCATCTACTTAGAATCACACTTGTTTATTATTCATCAACTTAGAATCACACTTGTTTACTGTTCATCTACTTAGAATGACACTTGTTTACTGTTCATCTACTTAGAATAACACTTGTTTACTGTTCAATAACTTAGAATCACACTTGAATACTTTTCATCAACTTAGAATCACACTTGTTTACTGTTCATCTACTTAGAAAACCACTTGTTTACTGTACATGTTCTTAGAATCACAATTGTTTACTGTTCATCTACTTAGAATCACACTTGTTTACTGTTCATCTACTTAGAATCACACTTGTTTACTGTTCATCAACTTAGAATCACACTTGTTTACCGTTCATCTACTTAGAATCACACTTGTTTATTATTCATCAACTAAGAATCACACTTGTTTACAGTTCATCTACTTAGAATCACACTTGTTTACTGTTCATCAACTTAGAATCACACTTGTTTACTGTTCATCTACTTAGAATCACACTTGTTTACTGTTCATCTACTTAGAATCACACTTGTTTACTGTTCATCTACTTAGAAAAACACTTGTTTACTGTTCATCAACTTAGAATCACACTTGAATACTTTTCATCAACTTAGAATCACACTTGTTTACTGTTCATCTACTTAGAATCACACTTGTTTACTGTTCATCTACTTAGAATCACACTTGTTTACTGTTCATCTACTTAGAAACACACTTGTTTACTGTTCATCAACTTAGAATCACACTTGAAAACTTTTCATCAACTTAGAATCACACTTGTTTACTGTTCATCAACATAGAATTACACTTGTTTACTGTTCATCTACTTAGAAGACCACTTGTTTACTGTTCATGTTCTTAGAATCACAATTGTTTACTGTTCATCTACTTAGAATAACACTTGTTTACCGTTCATCTACTTAGAATCACACTTGTTTATTATTCATCAACTTAGAATCACACTTGTTTACTGTTCATCTACTTAGAATCACACTTGTTTACTGTTCATCTACTTAGAATCACACTTGTTTACTGTTCAATAACTTAGAATCACACTTGAATACTTTTCATCAACCTAGAATCACACTTGTTTACTGTTCATCTACTTGGAAAACCACTTGTTTACTGTTCATGTTCTTAGAATCACAATTGTTTACTCTTCATCTACTTAGAATCACACTTGTTTACTGTTCATCTACTTAGAATCACACTTGTTTACTGTTCATCTACTTAGAATCACACTTGTTTACTGTTCATCAACTTAGAATCACACTTGTTTACTGTTCATCTACTTAGAATCACACTTGTTTACTGTTCATCTACTTAGAATCACACTTGTTTACTGTTCGTCTACTTAGAATCACACTTGTTTACTGTTCATCTACTTAGAATCACACTTGTTTACTGTTCATCTACTTAGAAACACACTTGTTTACTGTTCATCAACTTAGAATCACACTTGAATACTTTTCATCAACTTAGAATCACACTTGTTTACTGTTCATCTACTTAGAATCACACTTGTTTACTGTTCATCTACTTAGAATCACACTTGTTTACTGTTCATCAACATAGAATCACACTTGTTTACTGTTCATCTACTTAGAATCACACTTGAAAACTTTTCATCAACTTAGAATCACACTTGTTTACTGTTCATCAACATAGAATTACACTTGTTTACTGTTCATCTACATAGAATCACACTTGTTTATTATTCATCAACTTAGAATCACACTTGTTTACTGTTCATCTACTTAGAATAACACTTGTTTACTGTTCAATAACTTAGAATCACACTTGAATACTTTTCATCAACTTAGAATCACACTTGTTTACTGTTCATCTACTTAGAAAACCACTTGTTTACTGTTCATGTTCTAAGAATCACAATTGTTTACTGTTCATCTACTTAGAATCACACTTGTTTACTGTTCATCTACTTAGAATCACACTTGTTTACTGTTCATCAACTTAGAATCACACTTGTTTACCGTTCATCTACTTAGAATCACACTTGTTTATTATTCATCAACTAAGAATCACACTTGTTTACAGTTCATCTACGTAGAATCACACTTGTTTACTGTTCATCAACTTAGAATCACACTTGTTTACTGTTCATCTACTTAGAATCACACTTATTTACTGTTCATCTACTTAGAATCACACTTGTTTACTGTTCATCTACTTAGAAACACACTTGTTTACTGTTCATCAACTTAGAATCACACTTGAATACTTTTCATCAACTTAGAATCACACTTGTTTACTGTTCATCTACTTAGAATCACACTTGTTTACTGTTCATCTACTTAGAATCACACTTGTTTACTGTTCATCTACTTAGAAACACACTTGTTTACTGTTCATCAACTTAGAATCACACTTGAATACTTTTCATCAACTTAGAATCACACTTGTTTACTGTTCATCTACTTAGAATCACACTTGTTTACTGTTCATCTACTTAGAATCACACTTGTTTACTGTTCATCTACTTAGAAACACACTTGTTTACTGTTCATCAACATAGAATTACACTTGTTTACTGTTCATCTACTTAGAATCACACTTGTTTACTGTTCATCAACTTAGAATCACACTTGTTTACTGTTCATCTACTTAGAAACACACTTGTTTACTGTTCATCTACTTAGAAACACACTTGTTTACTGTTCATCAACTTAGAATCACACTTGAATACTTTTCATCAACTTAGAATCACACTTGTTTACTGTTCATCTACTTAGAATCACACTTGTTTACTGTTCATCTACTTAGAATCACACTTGTTTACTGTTCATCAACATAGAATCACACTTGTTTACTGTTCATCTACTTAGAATCACACTTGAAAACTTTTCATCTACTTAGAATCACACTTGTTTACTGTTCATCTACTTAGAATCACACTTGTTTACTGTTCAATAACTTAGAATCACACTTGAATACTTTTCATCAACCTAGAATCACACTTGTTTACTGTTCATCTACTTAGAAAACCACTTGTTTACTGTTCATGTTCTTAGAATCACAATTGTTTACTGTTCATCTACTTAGAATCACACTTGTTTACTGTTCATCAACTTAGAATCACACTTGTTTACTGTTCGTCTACTTAGAATCACACTTGTTTACTGTTCATCTACTTAGAATCACACTTGTTTACTGTTCATCTACTTAGAAACACACTTGTTTACTGTTCATCAACTTAGAATCACACTTGAATACTTTTCATCAACTTAGAATCACACTTGTTTACTGTTCATCTACTTAGAATCACACTTGTTTACTGTTCATCTACTTAGAATCACACTTGTTTACTGTTCATCAACATAGAATCACACTTGTTTACTGTTCATCTACTTAGAATCACACTTGAAAACTTTTCATCAACTTAGAATCACACTTGTTTACTGTTCATCAACATAGAATTACACTTGTTTACTGTTCATCTACTTAGAAGACCACTTGTTTACTGTTCATGTTCTTAGAATCACAATTGTTTACTGTTCATCTACTTAGAATCACACTTGTTTACTGTTCGTCTACTTAGAATCACACTTGTTTACTGTTCATCTACTTAGAATCACACTTGAATACTTTTCATCAACTTAGAATCACACTTGTTTACTGTTCATCTACTTAGAATCACACTTGTTTACTGTTCATCTACTTAGAATCACACTTGTTTACTGTTCATCAACATAGAATCACACTTGTTTACTGTTCATCTACTTAGAATCACAATTGAAAACTTTTCATCAACTTAGAATCACACTTGTTTACTGTTCATCAACATAGAATTACACTTGTTTACTGTTCATCTACTTAGAAGACCACTTATTTACTGTTCATGTTCTTAGAATCACAATTGTTTACTGTTCATCTACTTAGAATAACACTTGTTTACTGTTCATCTACTTAGAATCACACTTGTTTATTATTCATCAACTTAGAATCACACTTGTTTACTGTTCATCTACTTAGAATGACACTTGTTTACTGTTCATCTACTTAGAATAACACTTGTTTACTGTTCAATAACTTAGAATCACACTTGAATACTTTTCATCAACTTAGAATCACACTTGTTTACTGTTCATCTACTTAGAAAACCACTTGTTTACTGTACATGTTCTTAGAATCACAATTGTTTACTGTTCATCTACTTAGAATCACACTTGTTTACTGTTCATCTACTTAGAATCACACTTGTTTACTGTTCATCAACTTAGAATCACACTTGTTTACCGTTCATCTACTTAGAATCACACTTGTTTATTATTCATCAACTAAGAATCACACTTGTTTACAGTTCATCTACTTAGAATCACACTTGTTTACTGTTCATCAACTTAGAATCACACTTGTTTACTGTTCATCTACTTAGAATCACACTTGTTTACTGTTCATCTACTTAGAATCACACTTGTTTACTGTTCATCTACTTAGAAAAACACTTGTTTACTGTTCATCAACTTAGAATCACACTTGAATACTTTTCATCAACTTAGAATCACACTTGTTTACTGTTCATCTACTTAGAATCACACTTGTTTACTGTTCATCTACTTAGAATCACACTTGTTTACTGTTCATCTACTTAGAAACACACTTGTTTACTGTTCATCAACTTAGAATCACACTTGAAAACTTTTCATCAACTTAGAATCACACTTGTTTACTGTTCATCAACATAGAATTACACTTGTTTACTGTTCATCTACTTAGAAGACCACTTGTTTACTGTTCATGTTCTTAGAATCACAATTGTTTACTGTTCATCTACTTAGAATAACACTTGTTTACCGTTCATCTACTTAGAATCACACTTGTTTATTATTCATCAACTTAGAATCACACTTGTTTACTGTTCATCTACTTAGAATCACACTTGTTTACTGTTCATCTACTTAGAATCACACTTGTTTACTGTTCAATAACTTAGAATCACACTTGAATACTTTTCATCAACCTAGAATCACACTTGTTTACTGTTCATCTACTTGGAAAACCACTTGTTTACTGTTCATGTTCTTAGAATCACAATTGTTTACTCTTCATCTACTTAGAATCACACTTGTTTACTGTTCATCTACTTAGAATCACACTTGTTTACTGTTCATCTACTTAGAATCACACTTGTTTACTGTTCATCAACTTAGAATCACACTTGTTTACTGTTCATCTACTTAGAATCACACTTGTTTACTGTTCATCTACTTAGAATCACACTTGTTTACTGTTCGTCTACTTAGAATCACACTTGTTTACTGTTCATCTACTTAGAATCACACTTGTTTACTGTTCATCTACTTAGAAACACACTTGTTTACTGTTCATCAACTTAGAATCACACTTGAATACTTTTCATCAACTTAGAATCACACTTGTTTACTGTTCATCTACTTAGAATCACACTTGTTTACTGTTCATCTACTTAGAATCACACTTGTTTACTGTTCATCAACATAGAATCACACTTGTTTACTGTTCATCTACTTAGAATCACACTTGAAAACTTTTCATCAACTTAGAATCACACTTGTTTACTGTTCATCAACATAGAATTACACTTGTTTACTGTTCATCTACATAGAATCACACTTGTTTATTATTCATCAACTTAGAATCACACTTGTTTACTGTTCATCTACTTAGAATAACACTTGTTTACTGTTCAATAACTTAGAATCACACTTGAATACTTTTCATCAACTTAGAATCACACTTGTTTACTGTTCATCTACTTAGAAAACCACTTGTTTACTGTTCATGTTCTAAGAATCACAATTGTTTACTGTTCATCTACTTAGAATCACACTTGTTTACTGTTCATCTACTTAGAATCACACTTGTTTACTGTTCATCAACTTAGAATCACACTTGTTTACCGTTCATCTACTTAGAATCACACTTGTTTATTATTCATCAACTAAGAATCACACTTGTTTACAGTTCATCTACGTAGAATCACACTTGTTTACTGTTCATCAACTTAGAATCACACTTGTTTACTGTTCATCTACTTAGAATCACACTTATTTACTGTTCATCTACTTAGAATCACACTTGTTTACTGTTCATCTACTTAGAAACACACTTGTTTACTGTTCATCAACTTAGAATCACACTTGAATACTTTTCATCAACTTAGAATCACACTTGTTTACTGTTCATCTACTTAGAATCACACTTGTTTACTGTTCATCTACTTAGAATCACACTTGTTTACTGTTCATCTACTTAGAAACACACTTGTTTACTGTTCATCAACTTAGAATCACACTTGAATACTTTTCATCAACTTAGAATCACACTTGTTTACTGTTCATCTACTTAGAATCACACTTGTTTACTGTTCATCTACTTAGAATCACACTTGTTTACTGTTCATCTACTTAGAAACACACTTGTTTACTGTTCATCAACATAGAATTACACTTGTTTACTGTTCATCTACTTAGAATCACACTTGTTTACTGTTCATCAACTTAGAATCACACTTGTTTACTGTTCATCTACTTAGAAACACACTTGTTTACTGTTCATCTACTTAGAAACACACTTGTTTACTGTTCATCAACTTAGAATCACACTTGAATACTTTTCATCAACTTAGAATCACACTTGTTTACTGTTCATCTACTTAGAATCACACTTGTTTACTGTTCATCTACTTAGAATCACACTTGTTTACTGTTCATCAACATAGAATCACACTTGTTTACTGTTCATCTACTTAGAATCACACTTGAAAACTTTTCATCTACTTAGAATCACACTTGTTTACTGTTCATCTACTTAGAATCACACTTGTTTACTGTTCAATAACTTAGAATCACACTTGAATACTTTTCATCAACCTAGAATCACACTTGTTTACTGTTCATCTACTTAGAAAACCACTTGTTTACTGTTCATGTTCTTAGAATCACAATTGTTTACTGTTCATCTACTTAGAATCACACTTGTTTACTGTTCATCTACTTAGAATCACACTTGTTTACTGTTCATCAACTTAGAATCACACTTGTTTACTGTTCCTCTACTTAGAATCACACTTGTTTACCGTTCATCTACTTAGAATCACACTTGTTTACTGTTCATCTACTTAGAATCACACTTGTTTACTGTTCATCTACTTAGAATCACACTTGTTTACTGTTCATCAACATAGAATCACACTTGTTTACTGTTCATCTACTTAGAATCACACTTGCTTACAGTTCATCTACTTAGAATCACACTTGTTTACTGTTCATCAACTTAGAATCACACTTGTTTACTGTTCATCTACTTAGAATCACACTTGTTTACTGTTCTTCTACTTAGAATCACACTTGTTTACTGTTCATCTACTTAGAAACACACTTGTTTACTGTTCATCTACTTAGAAAACCACTTGTTTACTGTTCATGTTCTTAGAATCACAATTGTTTACTGTTCATCTACTTAGAATAACACTTGTTTACCGTTCATCTACTTAGAATCACACTTGTTTATTATTCATCAACTTAGAATCACACTTGTTTACTGTTCATCTACTTAGAATCACACTTGTTTACTGTTCATCTACTTAGAATCACACTTGTTTACTGTTCATCTACTTAGAAACACACTTGTTTACTGTTCATCAACTTAGAATCACACTTGAAAACTTTTCATCAACTTAGAATCACACTTGTTTACTGTTCATCAACATAGAATTACACTTGTTTACTGTTCATCTACTTAGAAGACCACTTGTTTACTGTTCATGTTCTTAGAATCACAATTGTTTACTGTTCATCTACTTAGAATAACACTTGTTTACCGTTCATCTACTTAGAATCACACTTGTTTATTATTCATCAACTTAGAATCACACTTGTTTACTGTTTATCTACTTAGAATCACACTTGTTTACTGTTCATCTACTTAGAATCACACTTGTTTACTGTTCAATAACTTAGAATCACACTTGAATACTTTTCATCAACCTAGAATCACACTTGTTTACTGTTCATCTACTTGGAAAACCACTTGTTTACTGTTCATGTTCTTAGAATCACAATTGTTTACTGTTCATCTACTTAGAATCACACTTGTTTACTGTTCATCTACTTAGAATCACACTTGTTTACTGTTCATCTACTTAGAATCACACTTGTTTACTGTTCATCAACTTAGAATCACACTTGTTTACTGTTCATCTACTTAGAATCACACGTGTTTACTGTTCATCTACTTAGAATCACACTTGTTTACTGTTCATCAACTTAGAATCACACTTGTTTACTGTTCATCTACTTAGAATCACACTTGTTTACTGTTCATCTACTTAGAATCACACTTGTTTACTGTTCATCAACATAGAATCGCACTTGTTTACTGTTCATCTACTTAGAATCACACTTGAAAACTTTTCATCAACTTAGAATCACACTTGTTTACTGTTCATCAACATAGAATTACACTTGTTTACTGTTCATCTACTTAGAAGACCACTTGTTTACTGTTCATGTTCTTAGAATCACAATTGTTTACTGTTCATCTACTTAGAATAACACTTGTTTACCGTTCATCTACTTAGAATCACACTTGTTTATTATTCATCAACTTAGAATCACACTTGTTTACTGTTCATCTACTTAGAATGACACTTGTTTACTGTTCATCTACTTAGAATAACACTTGTTTACTGTTCAATAACTTAGAATCACACTTGAATACTTTTCATCAACTTAGAATCACACTTGTTTACTGTTCATCTACTTAGAAAACCACTTGTTTACTGTTCATGTTCTAAGAATCACAATTGTTTACTGTTCATCTACTTAGAATCACACTTGTTTACTGTTCATCTACTTAGAATCACACTTGTTTACTGTTCATCAACTTAGAATCACACTTGTTTACCGTTCATCTACTTAGAATCACACTTGTTTATTATTCATCAACTAAGAATCACACTTGTTTACAGTTCATCTACGTAGAATCACACTTGTTTACTGTTCATCAACTTAGAATCACACTTGTTTACTGTTCATCTACTTAGAATCACACTTGTTTACTGTTCATCTACTTAGAATCACACTTGTTTACTGTTCATCTACTTAGAAACACACTTGTTTACTGTTCATCAACTTAGAATCACACTTGAATACTTTTCATCAACTTAGAATCACACTTGTTTACTGTTCATCTACTTAGAATCACACTTGTTTACTGTTCATCTACTTAGAATCACACTTGTTTACTGTTCATCTACTTAGAAACACACTTGTTTACTGGTCATCAACTTAGAATCACACTTGAAAACTTTTCATCAACTTAGAATCACAATTGTTTACTGTTAATCTACTTAGAATAACACTTGTTTACCGTTCATCTACTTAGAATCACACTTGTTTATTATTCATCAACTTAGAATCACACTTGTTTACTGTTCATCTACTTAGAATCACACTTGTTTACTGTTCATCTACTTAGAATCACACTTGTTTACTGTTCATCAACTTAGAATCACACTTGTTTACCGTTCATCTACTTAGAATCACACTTGTTTATTATTCATCAACTAAGAATCACACTTGTTTACAGTTCATCTACGTAGAATCACACTTGTTTACTGTTCATCAACTTAGAATCACACTTGTTTACTGTTCATCTACTTAGAATCACACTTGTTTACTGTTCATCTACTTAGAATCACACTTGTTTACTGTTCATCTACTTAGAAACACACTTGTTTACTGTTCATCAACTTAGAATCACACTTGAATACTTTTCATCAACTTAGAATCACACTTGTTTACTGTTCATCTACTTAGAATCACACTTGTTTACTGTTCATCTACTTAGAATCACACTTGTTTACTGTTCATCTACTTAGAAACACACTTGTTTACTGGTCATCAACTTAGAATCACACTTGAAAACTTTTCATCAACTTAGAATCACAATTGTTTACTGTTCATCTACTTAGAATAACACTTGTTTACCGTTCATCTACTTAGAATCACACTTGTTTATTATTCATCAACTTAGAATCACACTTGTTTACTGTTCATCTACTTAGAATCACACTTGTTTACTGTTCATCTACTTAGAATCACACTTGTTTACTGTTCAATAACTTAGAATCACACTTGAATACTTTTCATCAACCTAGAATCACACTTGTTTACTGTTCATCTACTTAGAATCACACTTGTTTACTGTTCATCTACTTAGAATCACACTTGTTTACTGTTCATCAACTTAGAATCACACTTGTTTACTGTTCCTCTACTTAGAATCACACTTGTTTACCGTTCATCTACTTAGAATCACACTTGTTTACTGTTCATCTACTTAGAATCACACTTGTTTACTGTTCATCTACTTAGAATCACACTTGTTTATTATTCATCAACTTAGAATCACACTTGTTTACAGTTCATCTACTTAGAATCACACTTGTTTACTGTTCATCAACTTAGAATCACACTTGTTTACTGTTCATCTACTTAGAATCACACTTGTTTACTGTTCTTCTACTTAGAATCACACTTGTTTACTGTTCATCTACTTAGAAACACACTTGTTTACTGTTCATCTACTTAGAAAACCACTTGTTTGCTGTTCATGTTCTTAGAATCACAATTGTTTACTGTTCATCTACTTAGAATCACACTTGTTTACTGTTCATCTACTTAGAATCACACTTGTTTACTGTTCATCAACTTAGAATCACACTTGTTTACTGTTCATCTACTTAGAATCACACTTGTTTACCGTTCATCTACTTAGAATCACACTTGTTTATTATTCATCAACTAAGAATCACACTTGTTTACAGTTCATCTACTTAGAATCACACTTGTTTACTGTTCATCAACTTAGAATCACACTTGTTTACTGTTCATCTACTTAGAATCACACTTGTTTACTGTTCATCTACTTAGAATCACACTTGTTTACTGTTCATCTACTTAGAAACAGACTTGTTTACTGTTCATCAACTTAGAATAACACTTGAAAACTTTTCATCAACTTAGAATCACACTTGTTTACTGTTCATCAACATAGAATTACACTTGTTTACTGTTCATCTACTTAGAAGACCACTTGTTTACTGTTCATGTTCTTAGAATCACAATTGTTTACTGTTAATCTACTTAGAATAACACTTGTTTACCGTTCATCTACTTAGAATCACACTTGTTTATTATTCATCAACTTAGAATCACACTTGTTTACTGTTCATCTACTTAGAATCACACTTGTTTACTGTTCATCTACTTAGAATCACACTTGTTTACTGTTCAATAACTTAGAATCACACTTGAATACTTTTCATCAACCTAGAATCACACTTGTTTACTGTTCATCTACTTAGAAAACCACTTGTTTACTGTTCATGTTCTTAGAATCACAATTGTTTACTGTTCATCTACTTAGAATCACACTTGTTTACTGTTCATCTACTTAGAATCACACTTGTTTACTGTTCATCAACTTAGAATCACACTTGTTTACTGTTACTCTACTTAGAATCACACTTGTTTACCGTTCATCTACTTAGAATCACACTTGTTTACTGTTCATCTACTTAGAATCACACTTGTTTACTGTTCATCTACTTAGAATCACACTTGTTTACTGTTCATCAACATAGAATCACACTTGTTTACTGTTCATCTACTTAGAATCACACTTGTTTACAGTTCATCTACTTAGAATCACACTTGTTTATTATTCATCAACTTAGAATCACACTTGTTTACAGTTCATCTACTTAGAATCACACTTGTTTACTGTTCATCAACTTAGAATCACACTTGTTTACTGTTCATCTACTTAGAATCACACTTGTTTACTGTTCTTCTACTTAGAATCACACTTGTTTACTGTTCATCTACTTAGAAACACACTTGTTTACTGTTCATCTACTTAGAAAACCACTTGTTTACTGTTCATGTTCTTAGAATCACAATTGTTTACTGTTCATCTACTTAGAATCACACTTGTTTACTGTTCATCAACTTAGAATCACACTTGTTTACTGTTCATCTACTTAGAATCACACTTGTTTACCGTTCATCTACTTAGAATCACACTTGTTTATTATTCATCAACTAAGAATCACACTTGTTTACAGTTCATCTACTTAGAATCACACTTGTTTACTGTTCATCAACTTAGAATCACACTTGTTTACTGTTCATCTACTTAGAATCACACTTGTTTACTGTTCATCTACTTAGAATCACACTTGTTTCCTGTTCATCTACTTAGAAACACACTTGTTTACTGTTCATCAACTTAGAATAACACTTGAATACTTTTCATCAACTTAGAATCACACTTGTTTACTGTTCATCAACATAGAATTACACTTGTTTACTGTTCATCTACTTAGAAGACCACATTTTTTACTGTTCATGTTCTTAGAATCACAATTGTTTACTGTTCATCTACTTAGAATAACACTTGTTTACTGTTCATCTACTTAGAATCACACTTGTTTACTGTTCAATAACTTAGAATCACACTTGAATACTTTTCCTCAACTTAGAATCACACTTGTTTACTGTTCATCTACTTAGAAAACCACTTGTTTACTGTTCATGTTCTTAGAATCACAATTGTTTACTGTTCATCTACTTAGAATCACACATGTTTACTGTTCATCTACTTAGAATAACACTTGTTTACCGTCCATCTACTTAGAATCACACTTGTTTATTATTCATCAACTTAGAATCACACTTGTTTACTGTTCATCTACTTAGAATCACACTTGTTTACTGTTCATCTGCTTAGAATCACACTTGTTTACTGTTCAATAACTTAGAATCAGACTTGTTTACTGTTCATCTACTTAGAATCACACTTGTTTACTGTTCATTTGCTTAGAATCACACTTGCTTAAAGTTCATCTACTTAGAATCACACTTGTTTACTGTTCATCAACTTAGAATCACACTTGTTTACTGTTCATCAACTTAGAATCAAACTTGTTTACTATTCATCTACTTAGAATCACACTTGTTTACTGTTCATCTACTTAGAATCACACTTGTTTACTGTTCATGTTCTTAGAATCACAATTGTTTACTGTTTATCTACTTAGAATCACAATTGTTTACCGTTCATCTACTTAGAATCACACATATTTACTGTTCATCTACTTAGAATCACACATGTTTACTGTTCATCTACTTAGAATCACACTTGTTTACTGTTCATCTACTTAGAATAACATTTGTTTACCGTTCATCTACTTAGAATCACACATA
This sequence comes from Petromyzon marinus, assembly GCF_048934315.1. Taxonomy (NCBI): domain Eukaryota; kingdom Metazoa; phylum Chordata; class Hyperoartia; order Petromyzontiformes; family Petromyzontidae; genus Petromyzon; species Petromyzon marinus. Next base: position 765,648 of record NC_133707.1, read on the forward strand.
TTTACTGTTCATCTACTTAGAATCACACTTGTTTACTGTTCATCCACTTAGAATCACACTTGTTTACTGTTCATCTACTTAGAATCACACCTGTTTACTGTTAATCAACTTAGAATCACACTTGTATGCTTTTCATCAACTTAGAATCACACTTGTTTACTGTTCATCAACTCAGAATCACACTTGTTTACTGTTCATCAACTTAGAATCACACTTGTTTACTGTTCATCTACTTAGAATCACACTTGTTTACTGTTCATCTACTTAGAATCACACTTGTTTACTGTTCATCAACTTAGAATCATACTTGTAAACTTTTCATCAACTTAGAATCACACTTGTTTATTGTTCATCAACTTAGAATCACACTTGTTTACTGTTCATCTACTTAGAATCACACTTGTTTATTGTTCATCTACTTAGAATCACACTTGTTTACGATTCATCTACTTAGAATCACACTTGTTTACTGTTCATCAACTTAGAATCACACTTGTTTACTGTTCATCAACTTAGAATCACACTTGTTTATTATTCATCAACTTAGAATCACACTTGTTTACTGTTCATCTACTTAGAATCACACTTGTTTACTGTTCATCTGCTTAGAATCACACTTGTTTACTGTTCAATAACTTAGAATCACACTTGTTTACTGTTCATCTACTTAGAATAACACTTGTTTACTGTTCATCTACTTAGAATAACACTTGTTTACCGTTCATCTACTTAGAACACCACTTGTTTACTGTTCATGTTCTTAGAATCACAATTGTTTACTGTTTATCTACTTAGAATCACACTTGTTTACTGTTCATCTACTTAGAACACCACTTGTTTACTGTTCATGTTCTTAGAATTACAATTGTTTACTGTTCATCTACTTAGAATCACACATGTTTGCTGTTCATCTACTTAGAATCACACTTGTTTACCGTCGATCTACTTAGAATCACACTTGTTTATTATTCATCAACTTAGAATCACACTTGTTTACTGTTCGTCTACTTAGAATCACACTTGTTTACTGTTCATCTGCTTAGAATCACACTTGTTTACTGTTCAATAACTTAGAATCACACTTGTTTACTGTTCATCTACTTAGAATCACACTTGTTTACTGTTCATTTGCTTAGAATCACACATGTTTACAGTTCATCTACTTAGAATCAAACTTGTTTACTGTTCATCAACTTAGAATCACACTTGTTTACTGTTCATCAACTTAGAATTACACTTGTTTACTATTCATCTACTTAGAATCACACTTGTTTACTGTTCATCTACTTAGAATCACACTTGTTTACTGTTCATGTTCTTAGAATCACAATTGTTTACTGTTTATATACTTAGAATCACACTTGTTTACTGTTCATCTACTTAGAACACCACTTTTTTACTGTTCATGTTCTTAGAATCACAATTGTTTACTGTTCATGTTCTTAGAATCACAATTGTTTACTGTTCATCTACTTAGAATCACACATGTTTACTGTTCATCTACTTAGAATCACACTTGTTTACGGTTCATCCACTTAGAATCACACTTGTTTACTTTTCATCTACTTAGAATCACACCTGTTTACTGTTAATCAACTTAGAATCACACTTGTATGCTTTTCATCAACTTAGAATCACACTTGTTTACTGGTCATCAACTCAGAATCACACTTGTTTACTGTTCATCAACTTAGAATCACACTTGTTTACTGTTCATCTACTTAGAATCACACTTGTTTACTGTTCATCTACTTAGAGTCACACTTGTTTACTGTTCATCAACTTACAATCATACTTGTAAACTTTTCATCAACTTAGAATCACACTTGTTTATTGTTCATCAACTTAGAATCACACTTGTTTACTGTTCATCAACTTAGAATCACACTTGTTTACCGTTCATCTACTTAGAATCACACTTGTTTACTGTTCATCAACTTAGAATCACACTTGTTTACTGTTCATCAACTTAGAATCACACTTGTTTATTATTCATCAACTTAGAATCACACTTATTTACTGTTCATCTACTTAGAATCACACTTGTTTACTGTTCATCTGCTTAGAATCACACTTGTTTACTGTTCAATAACTTAGAATCACACTTGTTTACTGTTCATCTACTTAGAATAACACTTGTTTACTGTTCATCTACTTAGAATAACACTTGTTTACCGTTCATCTACTTAGAACACCACTTGTTTACTGTTAATGTTCTTAGAATCACAATTGTTTACTGTTTATCTACTTAGAATCACACTTGTTTACTGTTCATCTACTTAGAATCACACTTGTTTACTGTTCATGTTCTTAGAATCACAATTGTTTACTGTTTATATACTTAGAATCACACTTGTTTACTGTTCATCTACTTAGAACACCACTTTTTTACTGTTCATGTTCTTAGAATCACAATTGTTTACTGTTCATCTACTTAGAATCACACCTGTTTACTGTTAATCAACTTAGAATCACACTTGTATGCTTTTAATCAACTTAGAATCACACTTGTTTACTGTTCATCAACTCAGAATCACACTTGTTTACTGTTCATCAACTTAGAATCACACTTGTTTACTGTTCATCTACTTAGAATCACACTTGTTTACTGTTCATCTACTTAGAATCACACTTGTTTACTGTTCATCAACTTAGAATCATACTTGTAAACTTTTCATCAACTTAGAATCACACTTGTTTATTGTTCATCAACTTAGAATCACACTTGTTTACTGTTCATATACTTAGAATCACACTTGTTTACTGTTCATCTACTTAGAATCACACTTGTTTACCATTCATCTACTTAGAATCACATTTATTTACTCTTCATCTACTTAGAATCACACTTGTTTACTGTTCATCAACTTAGAATCACACTTGTTTACCGTTCATCTACTTAGAATCACACTTGTTTACTGTTCATCAACTTAGAATCACACTTGTTTACTGTTCATCAACTTAGAATCACACTTGTTTATTATTCATCAACTTAGAATCACACTTGTTTACTGTTCATCTACTTAGAATCACACTTGTTTACTGTTCATCTGCTTAGAATCACACTTGTTTACTGTTCAATAACTTAGAATCACACTTGTTTACTGTTCATCTACTTAGAATAACACTTGTTTACTGTTCATCTACTTAGAATAACACTTGTTTACCGTTCATCTACTTAGAACACCACTTGTTTACTGTTCATGTTCTTAGAATCACAATTGTTTACTGTTTATCTATTTAGAATCACACTTGTTTACTGTTCATCTACTTAGAACACCACTTTTTTACTGTTCATGTTCTTAGAATCACAATTGTTTACTGTTCATCTACTTAGAATCACACCTGTTTACTGTTAATCAACTTAGAATCACACTTGTATGCTTTTCATCAACTTAGAATCACACTTGTTTACTGTTCATCAACTCAGAATCACACTTGTTTACTGTTCATCAACTTAGAATCACACTTGTTTACTGTTCATCTACTTAGAATCACACTTGTTTACTGTTCATCTACTTAGAATCACACTTGTTTACTGTTCATCAACTTAGAATCATACTTGTAAACTTTTCATCAACTTAGAATCACACTTGTTTATTGTTCATCAACTTAGAATCACACTTGTTTACTGTTCATATACTTAGAATCACACTTGTTTACTGTTCATCTACTTAGAATCACACTTGTTTACCATTCATCTACTTAGAATCACATTTATTTACTCTTCATCTACTTAGAATCACACTTGTTTACTGTTCATCAACTTAGAATCACACTTGTTTACCGTTCATCTACTTAGAATCACACTTGTTTACTGTTCATCAACTTAGAATCACACTTGTTTACTGTTCATCAACTTAGAATCACACTTGTTTATTATTCATCAACTTAGAATCACACTTGTTTACTGTTTATCTGCTTAGAATCACACTTGTTTACTGTTCAATAACTTAGAATCACACTTGTTTACTGTTCATCTACTTAGAATAACACTTGTTTACTGTTCATCTACTTAGAATAACACTTGTTTACCGTTCATCTACTTAGAACACCACTTGTTTACTGTTCATGTTCTTAGAATCACAATTGTTTACTGTTTATCTATTTAGAATCACACTTGTTTACTGTTCATCTACTTATAACACCACTTGTTTACTGTTCATGTTCTTAGAATTACAATTGTTTACTGTTCATCTACTTAGAATCACACATGTTTACTGTTCATCTACTTAGAATCACACTTGTTTACCGTCGATCTACTTAGAATCACACTTGTTTATTATTCATCAACTTAGAATCACACTTGTTTACTGTTCGTCTACTTAGAATCACACTTGTTTACTGTTCATCTGCTTAGAATCACACTTGTTTACTGTTCAATAACTTAGAATCACACTTGTTTACTGTTCATCTACTTAGAATCACACTTGTTTACTGTTCATTTGCTTAGAATCACACTTGTTTACAGTTCATCTACTTAGAATCACACTTGTTTACTGTTCATCAACTTAGAATCACACTTGTTTACTGTTCATCAACTTAGAATCACACTTGTTTACTATTCATCTACTTAGAATCACACTTGTTTACTGTTCATCTACTTAGAATCACACTTGTTTACTGTTCATGTTCTTAGAATCACAATTGTTTACTGTTTATATACTTAGAATCACACTTGTTTACTGTTCATCTACTTAGAACACCACTTTTTTACTGTTCATAGTCTTAGAATCACAATTGTTTACTGTTCATGTTCTTAGAATCACAATTGTTCACTGTTCATCTACTTAGAATCACACATGTTTACTGTTCATCTACTTAGAATCACACTTGTTTACTGTTCATCCACTTAGAATCACACTTGTTTACTGTTCATCTACTTAGAATCACACCTGTTTACTGTTAATCAACTTAGAATCACACTTGTATGCTTTTCATCAACTTAGAATCACACTTGTTTACTGGTCATCAACTCAGAATCACACTTGTTTACTGTTCATCAACTTAGAATCACACTTGTTTACTGTTCATCTACTTAGAATCACACTTGTTTACTGTTCATCTACTTAGAGTCACACTTGTTTACTGTTCATCTACTTAGAATCACACTTGTTTACCATTCATCTACTTAGAATCACATTTATTTACTGTTCATCTACTTAGAGTCACACTTGTTTACTGTTCATCAACTTAGAATCACACTTGTTTACTGTTCATCTACTTAGAATCACACTTGTTTACTGCTCATCTACTTAGAATCACACTTGTTTACCGTTCATCTACTTAGAATCACACTTTTTTACTGTTCATCAACTTAGAATCACACTTGTTTACTGTTCATCAACTTAGAATCACACTTGTTTACTGTTCATCTACTTAGAATCACACTTGTTTACCGTCCATCTACTTAGAATCACACTTGTTTACTGTTCATCAACTTAGAATCACACTTGTTTACTGTTCATCAACTTAGAATCACACTTATTTACTACTCATCTACTTAGAATCACACTTGTTTACTGTTCATCTACTTAGAATCACACTTGTTTACTGTTAATGTTCTTAGAATCACAATTGTTTACTGTTTATTTGCTTAGAATCACACTTGTTTACTGTTCATCTACTTAGAACACCACTTGTTTACTGTTCATGTTCTTAGAATCACAATTGTTTACAGTTCATCTACTTAGAATCACACATATTTACTGTTCATCTACTTAGAATCACACTTGTTTACTGTTCATCCACTTAGAATCACACTTGTTTACTGTTCATCTACTTAGAATCACACCTGTTTACTGTTAATCAACTTAGAATCACACTTGTATGCTTTTCATCAACTTTGAATCACACTTGTTTACTGTTCATCAACTCAGAATCACACTTGTTTACTGTTCATCAACTTAGAATCACACTTGTTTACTGTTCATCTACTTAGAATCACACTTGTTTACTGTTCATCTACTTAGAATCACACTTGTTTACTGTTCATCAACTTAGAATCATACTTGTAAACTTTTCATCAACTTAGAATCACACTTTTTTATTGTTCATCAACTTAGAATCACACTTGTTTACTGTTCATCTACTTAGAATCACACTTGTTTACCATTCATCTACTTAGAATCACATTTATTTACTGTTCATCTACTTAGAATCACACTTGTTTACTGTTCATCAACTTAGAATCACACTTGTTTACCGTTCATCTACTTAGAATCACACTTGTTTACTGTTCATCTAGTTAGAATCACACTTGTTTACTGTTCATCTACTTAGAATCACACTTGTAAACTTTTCATCAACTTAGAATCACACTTGTTTACTGTTCATCTACTTAGAATCACACTTGTTTACTGTTCATCTACTTAGAATCACACTTGTTTACTGTTCATCAACTTAGAATCATACTTGTAAACTTTTCATCAACTTAGAATCACACTTTTTTATTGTTCATCAACTTAGAATCACACTTGTTTACTGTTCATCTACTTAGAATCACACTTGTTTACCATTCATCTACTTAGAATCGCATTTATTTACTGTTCATCTACTTAGAATCACACTTGTTTACTGCTCATCTACTTAGAATCACACTTGTTTACCGTTCATCTACTTAGAATCACACTTTTTTACTGTTCATCAACTTAGAATCACACTTGTTTACTGTTCATCAACTTAGAATCACACTTGTTTACTGTTCATCTACTTAGAATCACACTTGTTTACCGTCCATCTACTTAGAATCACACTTGTTTATTATTCATCAACTTACAATCACACTTGTTTACTGTTCATCTACTTAGAATCACACTTGTTTACTGTTCATCTACTTAGAATCACACTTGTTTACCATTCATCTACTTAGAATCACATTTATTTACTGTTCATCTACTTAGAATCACACTTGTTTACTGTTCATCAACTTAGAATCACACTTGTTAACTGTTCATCTACTTAGAATCACACTTGTTTACTGCTCATCTACTTAGAATCACACTTGTTTACCGTTCATCTACTTAGAATCACACTTTTTTACTGTTCATCAACTTAGAATCACACTTGTTTACTGTTCATCAACTTAGAATCACACTTGTTTACTGTTCATCTACTTAGAATCACACTTGTTTACCGTCCATCTACTTAGAATCACACTTGTTTATTATTCATCAACTTAGAATCACACTTGTTTACTGTTCATCTACTTAGAATCACACTTGTTTACTGTTCATTTGCTTAGAATCACACTTGTTTACAGTTCATCTACTTAGAATCACACTTGTTTACTGTTCATCAACTTAGAATCACACTTGTTTACTGTTCATCAACTTAGAATCACACTTGTTTACTATTCATCTACTTAGAATCACACTTGTTTACTGTTCATCTACTTAGAATCACACTTGTTTACTGTTCATGTTCTTAGAATCACAATTGTTTACTGTTTATATACTTAGAATCACACTTGTTTACTGTTCATCTACTTAGAACACCACTTTTTTACTGTTCATGTTCTTAGAATCACAATTGTTTACTGTTCATGTTCTTAGAATCACAATTGTTCACTGTTCATCTACTTAGAATCACACATGTTTACTGTTCATCTACTTAGAATCACACTTGTTTACTGTTCATCCACTTAGAATCACACTTGTTTACTGTTCATCTACTTAGAATCACACCTGTTTACTGTTAATCAACTTAGAATCACACTTGTATGCTTTTCATCAACTTAGAATCACACTTGTTTACTGGTCATCAACTCAGAATCACACTTGTTTACTGTTCATCAACTTAGAATCACACTTGTTTACTGTTCATCTACTTAGAATCACACTTGTTTACTGTTCATCTACTTAGAGTCACACTTGTTTACTGTTCATCAACTTAGAATCATACTTGTAAACTTTTCATCAACTTAGAATCACACTTGTTTATTGTTCATCAACTTAGAAGCACACTTGTTTACTGTTCATCAACTTAGAATCACACTTGTTTACTGTTCATCTACTTAGAATCGCACTTGTTTACTGTTCATCTAATTAGAATCACACTTGTTTACCATTCATCTACTTAGAATCACATTTATTTACTGTTCATCTACCTAGAATCACACTTGTTTACTGTTCATCAACTTAGAATCACACTTGTTTACCGTTCATCTACTTAGAATCACACTTGTTTACTGTTCATCTACTTAGAATCACACTTGTTTACTGCTCATCTACTTAGAATCACACTTGTTTACCGTTCATCTACTTAGAATCACACTTTTTTTACTGTTCATCAACTTAGAATCACACTTGTTTACTGTTCATCAACTTAGAATCACACTTGTTTACTGTTCATCTGCTTAGAATCACACTTGTTTACTGTCCATCTACTTAGAATCACACTTGTTTATTATTCATCAACTTAGAATCACACTTGTTTACTGTTCATCTACTTAGAATCACACTGGTTTACTATTCATCTGCTTAGAATCACACTTGTTTACTCTTCATCCACTTAGAGTCACACTTGTTTACTGTTCATCAACTTAGAATCACACTTGTTTACTGTTCATCAACTTAGAATTACACTTGTTTCCTGTTCATCTCCTTAGAACACCACTTCTTTACCGTTCATGTTCTTAGAATCACACTTGTTTACTGTTCATCTACTTAGAATCACACTTGTTTACTGTTCATCTACTTAGAATAACACTTGTTTACTGTTCATTTGCTTAGAATCACACTTGTTTACAGTTCATCTACTTAGAATCACACTTGTTTACTGTTCATCAACTTAGAATCACACATGTTTACTGTTCATCAACTTAGAATCACACTTATTTACTACTCATCTACTTAGAATAACACTTGTTTACTGTTCATCTACTTAGAATCACACTTGTTTACTGTTCATGTTCTTAGAATCACAATTGTTTACTGTTTATCTGCTTAGAATCACACTTGTTTACTGTTCATCTACTTAGAACACCACTTGTTTACTGTTCATGTTCTTAGAATCACAATTGTTTACAGTTCATCGACTTAGAATCACACATATTTACTGTTCATCTACTTAGAATCACACTTGTTTACTGTTCATCCACTTAGAATCACACTTGTTTACTGTTCATCTACTTAGAATCACACCTGTTTACTGTTAATCAACTTAGAATCACACTTGTATGCTTTTCATCAACTTAGAATCACACTTGTTTACTGTTCATCAACTCAGAATCACACTTGTTTACTGTTCATCAACTTAGAATCACACTTGTTTACTGTTCATCTACTTAGAATCACACTTGTTTACTGTTCATCTACTTAGAATCACACTTGTTTACTGTTCATCAACTTAGAATCATACTTGTAAACTTTTCATCAACTTAGAATCACACTTTTTTATTGTTCATCAACTTAGAATCACACTTGTTTACTGTTCATCTACTTAGAATCACACTTGTTTACCATTCATCTACTTAGAATCACATTTATTTACTGTTCATCTACTTAGAATCACACTTGTTTACTGTTCATCAACTTAGAATCACACTTGTTTACCGTTCATCTACTTAGAATCACACTTGTTTACTGTTCATCTACTTAGAATCACACTTGTTTACTGTTCATCTACTTAGAATCACACTTGTAAACTTTTCATCAACTTAGAATCACACTTGTTTATTGTTCATCAACTTAGAATCACACTTGTTTACTGTTCATCAACTTACAATCACACTTGTTTACTGTTCATCTACTTAGAATCACACTTGTTTACTGTTCATCTACTTAGAATCACACTTGTTTACCATTCATCTACTTAGAATCACATTTATTTACTGTTCATCTACTTAGAATCACACTTGTTTACTGTTCATCAACTTAGAATCACACTTGTTAACTGTTCATCTACTTAGAATCACACTTGTTTACTGCTCATCTACTTAGAATCACACTTGTTTACCGTTCATCTACTTAGAATCACACTTTTTTACTGTTCATCAACTTAGAATCACACTTGTTTACTGTTAATCAACTTAGAATCACACTTGTTTACTGTTCATCTACTTAGAATCACACTTGTTTACCGTCCATCTACTTAGAATCACACTTGTTTATTATTCATCAACTTAGAATCACACTTGTTTACTGTTCATCTACTTAGAATCACACTTGTTTACTGTTCATCTGCTTAGAATCACACTTGTTTACTGTTCAATAACTTAGAATCACACTTGTTTACTGTTCATCTACTTAGAATAACACTTGTTTACTGTTCATCTACTTATAACACAACTTGTTTACTGTTCATGTTCTTAGAATCACAATTGTTTACTGTTTATCTACTTAGAATCACACTTGTTTACTGTTCATCTACTTAGAACACCACTTGTTTATTGTTCATGTTCTTAGAATCACAATTGTTTACTGTTCATCTACTTAGAATCACACATGTTTACTGTTCATCAACTTAGAATCACACTTGTTTACTGTTCATCTACTTAGAATCACACTTGTTTACTGTTCATCTGCTTAGAATCACACTTGTTTACTGTTCAATAACTTAGAATCACACTTGTTTACAGTTCATCTACTTAGAATCACACTTGTTTACTGTTCATTTGCTTAGCATCACACTTGTTTACAGTTCATTTACTTAGAATCACACTTGTTTACTGTTCATCAACTTAGAATCACACTTGTTTACTGTTCATCTACTTAGAATAACACTTGTTTACTGTTCATCTACTTAGAATCACACTTGTTTACTGTTCATCAACTTAGAATCACACTTGTTTACCGTTCATCTACTTAGAATCACACTTGTTTACTGTTCATCTACTTAGAATCACACTTGTTTACTGTTCATCAACTTAGAATCACACTTGTTTACTGTTCATCTTCTTAGAATCACACTTGTTTACTGTTCATCTACTTAGAATCACACTTGTTTACTGTTCATCTACTTAGAATCACACTTGTAAACTTTTCATCAACTTAGAATCACACTTGTTTATTGTTAATCAACTTAGAATCACACTTGTTTACTGTTCATCAACTTACAATCACACTTGTTTACTGTTCATCTACTTAGAATCACACTTGTTTACTGTTCATCTACTTAGAATCACACTTGTTTACCATTCATCTACTTAGAATCACATTTATTTACTGTTCATCTACTTAGAATCACACTTGTTTACTGTTCATCAACTTAGAATCACACTTGTTAACTGTTCATCTACTTAGAATCACACTTGTTTACTGCTCATCTACTTAGAATCACACTTGTTTACCGTTCATCTACTTAGAATCACACTTTTTTACTGTTCATCAACTTAGAATCACACTTGTTTACTGTTCATCAACTTAGAATCACCCTTGTTTACTGTTCATCTACTTAGAATCACACTTGTTTACCGTCCATCTACTTAGAATCACACTTGTTTATTATTCATCAACTTAGAATCACACTTGTTTACTGTTCATTTACTTAGAATCACACTTGTTTACTGTTCATCTGCTTAGAATCACACTTGTTTACTGTTCAATAACTTAGAATCACACTTGTTTACTGTTCATCTACTTAGAATAACACTTGTTTACTGTTCATCTACTTATAACACAACTTGTTTACTGTTCATGTTCTTAGAATCACAATTGTTTACTGTTTATCTACTTAGAATCACACTTGTTTACTGTTCATCTACTTAGAACACCACTTGTTTATTGTTCATGTTCTTAGAATCACAATTGTTTACTGTTCATCTACTTAGAATCACACATGTTTACTGTTCATCAACTTAGAATCACACTTGTTTACTGTTCATCTACTTAGAATCACACTTGTTTACTGTTCATCTGCTTAGAATCACACTTGTTTACTGTTCAATAACTTAGAATCACACTTGTTTACAGTTCATCTACTTAGAATCACACTTGTTTACTGTTCATTTGCTTAGAATCACACTTCTTTACAGTTCATCTACTTAGAATCACACTTGTTTACTGTTCATCAACTTAGAATCACACTTGTTTACTGTTCATCTACTTAGAATAACACTTGTTTACTGTTCATCTACTTAGAATAACACTTGTTTACCGTTCATCTACTTAGAAAACCACTTGTTTACTGTTCATGTTCTTAGAATCACAATTGTTTACTGTTTATCTACTTAGAATCACACTTGTTTACTGTTCATCTACTTAGAACACCACTTGTTTACTGTTCATGTTCTTAGAATTACAATTGTTTACTGTTCATCTACTTAGAATCACACATGTTTACTGTTCATCTACTTAGAATCACACTTGTTTACCGTCCATCTACTTAGAATCACACTTGTTTATTATTCATCAACTTAGAATCACACTTGTTTACTGTTCATCAACTCAGAATCACACTTGTTTACTGTTCATCAACTTAGAATCACACTTGTTTACTGTTCATCTACTTAGAATCACACTTGTTTACTGTTCATCTACTTAGAATCACACTTGTTTACTGTTCATCAACTTAGAATCATACTTGTAAACTTTTCATCAACTTAGAATCACACTTGTTTATTGTTCATCAACTTAGAATCACACTTGTTTACTGTTCATATACTTAGAATCACACTTGTTTACTGTTCATCTACTTAGAATCACACTTGTTTACCATTCATCTACTTAGAATCACATTTATTTACTCTTCATCTACTTAGAATCACACTTGTTTACTGTTCATCAACTTAGAATCACACTTGTTTACCGTTCATCTACTTAGAATCACACTTGTTTACTGTTCATCAACTTAGAATCACACTTGTTTACTGTTCATCAACTTAGAATCACACTTGTTTATTATTCATCAACTTAGAATCACACTTGTTTACTGTTCATCTACTTAGAATCACACTTGTTTACTGTTCATCTGCTTAGAATCACACTTGTTTACTGTTCAATAACTTAGAATCACACTTGTTTACTGTTCATCTACTTAGAATAACACTTGTTTACTGTTCATCTACTTAGAATAACACTTGTTTACCGTTCATCTACTTAGAACACCACTTGTTTACTGTTCATGTTCTTAGAATCACAATTGTTTACTGTTTATCTATTTAGAATCACACTTGTTTACTGTTCATCTACTTAGAACACCACTTTTTTACTGTTCATGTTCTTAGAATCACAATTGTTTACTGTTCATCTACTTAGAATCACACCTGTTTACTGTTAATCAACTTAGAATCACACTTGTATGCTTTTCATCAACTTAGAATCACACTTGTTTACTGTTCATCAACTCAGAATCACACTTGTTTACTGTTCATCAACTTAGAATCACACTTGTTTACTGTTCATCTACTTAGAATCACACTTGTTTACTGTTCATCTACTTAGAATCACACTTGTTTACTGTTCATCAACTTAGAATCATACTTGTAAACTTTTCATCAACTTAGAATCACACTTGTTTATTGTTCATCAACTTAGAATCACACTTGTTTACTGTTCATATACTTAGAATCACACTTGTTTACTGTTCATCTACTTAGAATCACACTTGTTTACCATTCATCTACTTAGAATCACATTTATTTACTCTTCATCTACTTAGAATCACACTTGTTTACTGTTCATCAACTTAGAATCACACTTGTTTACCGTTCATCTACTTAGAATCACACTTGTTTACTGTTCATCAACTTAGAATCACACTTGTTTACTGTTCATCAACTTAGAATCACACTTGTTTATTATTCATCAACTTAGAATCACACTTGTTTACTGTTTATCTGCTTAGAATCACACTTGTTTACTGTTCAATAACTTAGAATCACACTTGTTTACTGTTCATCTACTTAGAATAACACTTGTTTACTGTTCATCTACTTAGAATAACACTTGTTTACCGTTCATCTACTTAGAACACCACTTGTTTACTGTTCATGTTCTTAGAATCACAATTGTTTACTGTTTATCTATTTAGAATCACACTTGTTTACTGTTCATCTACTTATAACACCACTTGTTTACTGTTCATGTTCTTAGAATTACAATTGTTTACTGTTCATCTACTTAGAATCACACATGTTTACTGTTCATCTACTTAGAATCACACTTGTTTACCGTCGATCTACTTAGAATCACACTTGTTTATTATTCATCAACTTAGAATCACACTTGTTTACTGTTCGTCTACTTAGAATCACACTTGTTTACTGTTCATCTGCTTAGAATCACACTTGTTTACTGTTCAATAACTTAGAATCACACTTGTTTACTGTTCATCTACTTAGAATCACACTTGTTTACTGTTCATTTGCTTAGAATCACACTTGTTTACAGTTCATCTACTTAGAATCACACTTGTTTACTGTTCATCAACTTAGAATCACACTTGTTTACTGTTCATCAACTTAGAATCACACTTGTTTACTATTCATCTACTTAGAATCACACTTGTTTACTGTTCATCTACTTAGAATCACACTTGTTTACTGTTCATGTTCTTAGAATCACAATTGTTTACTGTTTATATACTTAGAATCACACTTGTTTACTGTTCATCTACTTAGAACACCACTTTTTTACTGTTCATAGTCTTAGAATCACAATTGTTTACTGTTCATGTTCTTAGAATCACAATTGTTCACTGTTCATCTACTTAGAATCACACATGTTTACTGTTCATCTACTTAGAATCACACTTGTTTACTGTTCATCCACTTAGAATCACACTTGTTTACTGTTCATCTACTTAGAATCACACCTGTTTACTGTTAATCAACTTAGAATCACACTTGTATGCTTTTCATCAACTTAGAATCACACTTGTTTACTGGTCATCAACTCAGAATCACACTTGTTTACTGTTCATCAACTTAGAATCACACTTGTTTACTGTTCATCTACTTAGAATCACACTTGTTTACTGTTCATCTACTTAGAGTCACACTTGTTTACTGTTCATCTACTTAGAATCACACTTGTTTACCATTCATCTACTTAGAATCACATTTATTTACTGTTCATCTACTTAGAGTCACACTTGTTTACTGTTCATCAACTTAGAATCACACTTGTTTACTGTTCATCTACTTAGAATCACACTTGTTTACTGCTCATCTACTTAGAATCACACTTGTTTACCGTTCATCTACTTAGAATCACACTTTTTTACTGTTCATCAACTTAGAATCACACTTGTTTACTGTTCATCAACTTAGAATCACACTTGTTTACTGTTCATCTACTTAGAATCACACTTGTTTACCGTCCATCTACTTAGAATCACACTTGTTTACTGTTCATCAACTTAGAATCACACTTGTTTACTGTTCATCAACTTAGAATCACACTTATTTACTACTCATCTACTTAGAATCACACTTGTTTACTGTTCATCTACTTAGAATCACACTTGTTTACTGTTAATGTTCTTAGAATCACAATTGTTTACTGTTTATTTGCTTAGAATCACACTTGTTTACTGTTCATCTACTTAGAACACCACTTGTTTACTGTTCATGTTCTTAGAATCACAATTGTTTACAGTTCATCTACTTAGAATCACACATATTTACTGTTCATCTACTTAGAATCACACTTGTTTACTGTTCATCCACTTAGAATCACACTTGTTTACTGTTCATCTACTTAGAATCACACCTGTTTACTGTTAATCAACTTAGAATCACACTTGTATGCTTTTCATCAACTTTGAATCACACTTGTTTACTGTTCATCAACTCAGAATCACACTTGTTTACTGTTCATCAACTTAGAATCACACTTGTTTACTGTTCATCTACTTAGAATCACACTTGTTTACTGTTCATCTACTTAGAATCACACTTGTTTACTGTTCATCAACTTAGAATCATACTTGTAAACTTTTCATCAACTTAGAATCACACTTTTTTATTGTTCATCAACTTAGAATCACACTTGTTTACTGTTCATCTACTTAGAATCACACTTGTTTACCATTCATCTACTTAGAATCACATTTATTTACTGTTCATCTACTTAGAATCACACTTGTTTACTGTTCATCAACTTAGAATCACACTTGTTTACCGTTCATCTACTTAGAATCACACTTGTTTACTGTTCATCTAGTTAGAATCACACTTGTTTACTGTTCATCTACTTAGAATCACACTTGTAAACTTTTCATCAACTTAGAATCACACTTGTTTACTGTTCATCTACTTAGAATCACACTTGTTTACTGTTCATCTACTTAGAATCACACTTGTTTACTGTTCATCAACTTAGAATCATACTTGTAAACTTTTCATCAACTTAGAATCACACTTTTTTATTGTTCATCAACTTAGAATCACACTTGTTTACTGTTCATCTACTTAGAATCACACTTGTTTACCATTCATCTACTTAGAATCGCATTTATTTACTGTTCATCTACTTAGAATCACACTTGTTTACTGCTCATCTACTTAGAATCACACTTGTTTACCGTTCATCTACTTAGAATCACACTTTTTTACTGTTCATCAACTTAGAATCACACTTGTTTACTGTTCATCAACTTAGAATCACACTTGTTTACTGTTCATCTACTTAGAATCACACTTGTTTACCGTCCATCTACTTAGAATCACACTTGTTTATTATTCATCAACTTACAATCACACTTGTTTACTGTTCATCTACTTAGAATCACACTTGTTTACTGTTCATCTACTTAGAATCACACTTGTTTACCATTCATCTACTTAGAATCACATTTATTTACTGTTCATCTACTTAGAATCACACTTGTTTACTGTTCATCAACTTAGAATCACACTTGTTAACTGTTCATCTACTTAGAATCACACTTGTTTACTGCTCATCTACTTAGAATCACACTTGTTTACCGTTCATCTACTTAGAATCACACTTTTTTACTGTTCATCAACTTAGAATCACACTTGTTTACTGTTCATCAACTTAGAATCACACTTGTTTACTGTTCATCTACTTAGAATCACACTTGTTTACCGTCCATCTACTTAGAATCACACTTGTTTATTATTCATCAACTTAGAATCACACTTGTTTACTGTTCATCTACTTAGAATCACACTTGTTTACTGTTCATTTGCTTAGAATCACACTTGTTTACAGTTCATCTACTTAGAATCACACTTGTTTACTGTTCATCAACTTAGAATCACACTTGTTTACTGTTCATCAACTTAGAATCACACTTGTTTACTATTCATCTACTTAGAATCACACTTGTTTACTGTTCATCTACTTAGAATCACACTTGTTTACTGTTCATGTTCTTAGAATCACAATTGTTTACTGTTTATATACTTAGAATCACACTTGTTTACTGTTCATCTACTTAGAACACCACTTTTTTACTGTTCATGTTCTTAGAATCACAATTGTTTACTGTTCATGTTCTTAGAATCACAATTGTTCACTGTTCATCTACTTAGAATCACACATGTTTACTGTTCATCTACTTAGAATCACACTTGTTTACTGTTCATCCACTTAGAATCACACTTGTTTACTGTTCATCTACTTAGAATCACACCTGTTTACTGTTAATCAACTTAGAATCACACTTGTATGCTTTTCATCAACTTAGAATCACACTTGTTTACTGGTCATCAACTCAGAATCACACTTGTTTACTGTTCATCAACTTAGAATCACACTTGTTTACTGTTCATCTACTTAGAATCACACTTGTTTACTGTTCATCTACTTAGAGTCACACTTGTTTACTGTTCATCAACTTAGAATCATACTTGTAAACTTTTCATCAACTTAGAATCACACTTGTTTATTGTTCATCAACTTAGAAGCACACTTGTTTACTGTTCATCAACTTAGAATCACACTTGTTTACTGTTCATCTACTTAGAATCGCACTTGTTTACTGTTCATCTAATTAGAATCACACTTGTTTACCATTCATCTACTTAGAATCACATTTATTTACTGTTCATCTACCTAGAATCACACTTGTTTACTGTTCATCAACTTAGAATCACACTTGTTTACCGTTCATCTACTTAGAATCACACTTGTTTACTGTTCATCTACTTAGAATCACACTTGTTTACTGCTCATCTACTTAGAATCACACTTGTTTACCGTTCATCTACTTAGAATCACACTTTTTTTACTGTTCATCAACTTAGAATCACACTTGTTTACTGTTCATCTAATTAGAATCACACTTGTTTACCATTCATCTACTTAGAATCACATTTATTTACTGTTCATCTACTTAGAATCACACTTGTTTACTGTTCATCAACTTAGAATCACACTTGTTTACCGTTCATCTACTTAGAATCACACTTGTTTACTGTTCATCTAGTTAGAATCACACTTGTTTACTGTTCATCTACTTAGAATCACACTTGTAAACTTTTCATCAACTTAGAATCACACTTGTTTACTGTTCATCTACTTAGAATCACACTTGTTTACTGTTCATCTACTTAGAATCACACTTGTTTACTGTTCATCAACTTAGAATCATACTTGTAAACTTTTCATCAACTTAGAATCACACTTTTTTATTGTTCATCAACTTAGAATCACACTTGTTTACTGTTCATCTACTTAGAATCACACTTGTTTACCATTCATCTACTTAGAATCGCATTTATTTACTGTTCATCTACTTAGAATCACACTTGTTTACTGCTCATCTACTTAGAATCACACTTGTTTACCGTTCATCTACTTAGAATCACACTTTTTTACTGTTCATCAACTTAGAATCACACTTGTTTACTGTTCATCAACTTAGAATCACACTTGTTTACTGTTCATCTACTTAGAATCACACTTGTTTACCGTCCATCTACTTAGAATCACACTTGTTTATTATTCATCAACTTACAATCACACTTGTTTACTGTTCATCTACTTAGAATCACACTTGTTTACTGTTCATCTACTTAGAATCACACTTGTTTACCATTCATCTACTTAGAATCACATTTATTTACTGTTCATCTACTTAGAATCACACTTGTTTACTGTTCATCAACTTAGAATCACACTTGTTAACTGTTCATCTACTTAGAATCACACTTGTTTACTGCTCATCTACTTAGAATCACACTTGTTTACCGTTCATCTACTTAGAATCACACTTTTTTACTGTTCATCAACTTAGAATCACACTTGTTTACTGTTCATCAACTTAGAATCACACTTGTTTACTGTTCATCTACTTAGAATCACACTTGTTTACCGTCCATCTACTTAGAATCACACTTGTTTATTATTCATCAACTTAGAATCACACTTGTTTACTGTTCATCTACTTAGAATCACACTTGTTTACTGTTCATTTGCTTAGAATCACACTTGTTTACAGTTCATCTACTTAGAATCACACTTGTTTACTGTTCATCAACTTAGAATCACACTTGTTTACTGTTCATCAACTTAGAATCACACTTGTTTACTATTCATCTACTTAGAATCACACTTGTTTACTGTTCATCTACTTAGAATCACACTTGTTTACTGTTCATGTTCTTAGAATCACAATTGTTTACTGTTTATATACTTAGAATCACACTTGTTTACTGTTCATCTACTTAGAACACCACTTTTTTACTGTTCATGTTCTTAGAATCACAATTGTTTACTGTTCATGTTCTTAGAATCACAATTGTTCACTGTTCATCTACTTAGAATCACACATGTTTACTGTTCATCTACTTAGAATCACACTTGTTTACTGTTCATCCACTTAGAATCACACTTGTTTACTGTTCATCTACTTAGAATCACACCTGTTTACTGTTAATCAACTTAGAATCACACTTGTATGCTTTTCATCAACTTAGAATCACACTTGTTTACTGGTCATCAACTCAGAATCACACTTGTTTACTGTTCATCAACTTAGAATCACACTTGTTTACTGTTCATCTACTTAGAATCACACTTGTTTACTGTTCATCTACTTAGAGTCACACTTGTTTACTGTTCATCAACTTAGAATCATACTTGTAAACTTTTCATCAACTTAGAATCACACTTGTTTATTGTTCATCAACTTAGAAGCACACTTGTTTACTGTTCATCAACTTAGAATCACACTTGTTTACTGTTCATCTACTTAGAATCGCACTTGTTTACTGTTCATCTAATTAGAATCACACTTGTTTACCATTCATCTACTTAGAATCACATTTATTTACTGTTCATCTACCTAGAATCACACTTGTTTACTGTTCATCAACTTAGAATCACACTTGTTTACCGTTCATCTACTTAGAATCACACTTGTTTACTGTTCATCTACTTAGAATCACACTTGTTTACTGCTCATCTACTTAGAATCACACTTGTTTACCGTTCATCTACTTAGAATCACACTTTTTTTACTGTTCATCAACTTAGAATCACACTTGTTTACTGTTCATCAACTTAGAATCACACTTGTTTACTGTTCATCTGCTTAGAATCACACTTGTTTACTGTCCATCTACTTAGAATCACACTTGTTTATTATTCATCAACTTAGAATCACACTTGTTTACTGTTCATCTACTTAGAATCACACTGGTTTACTATTCATCTGCTTAGAATCACACTTGTTTACTCTTCATCCACTTAGAGTCACACTTGTTTACTGTTCATCAACTTAGAATCACACTTGTTTACTGTTCATCAACTTAGAATTACACTTGTTTCCTGTTCATCTCCTTAGAACACCACTTCTTTACCGTTCATGTTCTTAGAATCACACTTGTTTACTGTTCATCTACTTAGAATCACACTTGTTTACTGTTCATCTACTTAGAATAACACTTGTTTACTGTTCATTTGCTTAGAATCACACTTGTTTACAGTTCATCTACTTAGAATCACACTTGTTTACTGTTCATCAACTTAGAATCACACATGTTTACTGTTCATCAACTTAGAATCACACTTATTTACTACTCATCTACTTAGAATAACACTTGTTTACTGTTCATCTACTTAGAATCACACTTGTTTACTGTTCATGTTCTTAGAATCACAATTGTTTACTGTTTATCTGCTTAGAATCACACTTGTTTACTGTTCATCTACTTAGAACACCACTTGTTTACTGTTCATGTTCTTAGAATCACAATTGTTTACAGTTCATCTACTTAGAATCACACATATTTACTGTTCATCTACTTAGAATCACACTTGTTTACTGTTCATCCACTTAGAATCACACTTGTTTACTGTTCATCTACTTAGAATCACACCTGTTTACTGTTAATCAACTTAGAATCACACTTGTATGCTTTTCATCAACTTAGAATCACACTTGTTTACTGTTCATCAACTCAGAATCACACTTGTTTACTGTTCATCAACTTAGAATCACACTTGTTTACTGTTCATCTACTTAGAATCACACTTGTTTACTGTTCATCTACTTAGAATCACACTTGTTTACTGTTCATCAACTTAGAATCATACTTGTAAACTTTTCATCAACTTAGAATCACACTTTTTTATTGTTCATCAACTTAGAATCACACTTGTTTACTGTTCATCTACTTAGAATCACACTTGTTTACCATTCATCTACTTAGAATCACATTTATTTACTGTTCATCTACTTAGAATCACACTTGTTTACTGTTCATCAACTTAGAATCACACTTGTTTACCGTTCATCTACTTAGAATCACACTTGTTTACTGTTCATCTACTTAGAATCACACTTGTTTACTGTTCATCTACTTAGAATCACACTTGTAAACTTTTCATCAACTTAGAATCACACTTGTTTATTGTTCATCAACTTAGAATCACACTTGTTTACTGTTCATCAACTTACAATCACACTTGTTTACTGTTCATCTACTTAGAATCACACTTGTTTACTGTTCATCTACTTAGAATCACACTTGTTTACCATTCATCTACTTAGAATCACATTTATTTACTGTTCATCTACTTAGAATCACACTTGTTTACTGTTCATCAACTTAGAATCACACTTGTTAACTGTTCATCTACTTAGAATCACACTTGTTTACTGCTCATCTACTTAGAATCACACTTGTTTACCGTTCATCTACTTAGAATCACACTTTTTTACTGTTCATCAACTTAGAATCACACTTGTTTACTGTTAATCAACTTAGAATCACACTTGTTTACTGTTCATCTACTTAGAATCACACTTGTTTACCGTCCATCTACTTAGAATCACACTTGTTTATTATTCATCAACTTAGAATCACACTTGTTTACTGTTCATCTACTTAGAATCACACTTGTTTACTGTTCATCTGCTTAGAATCACACTTGTTTACTGTTCAATAACTTAGAATCACACTTGTTTACTGTTCATCTACTTAGAATAACACTTGTTTACTGTTCATCTACTTATAACACAACTTGTTTACTGTTCATGTTCTTAGAATCACAATTGTTTACTGTTTATCTACTTAGAATCACACTTGTTTACTGTTCATCTACTTAGAACACCACTTGTTTATTGTTCATGTTCTTAGAATCACAATTGTTTACTGTTCATCTACTTAGAATCACACATGTTTACTGTTCATCAACTTAGAATCACACTTGTTTACTGTTCATCTACTTAGAATCACACTTGTTTACTGTTCATCTGCTTAGAATCACACTTGTTTACTGTTCAATAACTTAGAATCACACTTGTTTACAGTTCATCTACTTAGAATCACACTTGTTTACTGTTCATTTGCTTAGCATCACACTTGTTTACAGTTCATTTACTTAGAATCACACTTGTTTACTGTTCATCAACTTAGAATCACACTTGTTTACTGTTCATCTACTTAGAATAACACTTGTTTACTGTTCATCTACTTAGAATCACACTTGTTTACTGTTCATCAACTTAGAATCACACTTGTTTACCGTTCATCTACTTAGAATCACACTTGTTTACTGTTCATCTACTTAGAATCACACTTGTTTACTGTTCATCAACTTAGAATCACACTTGTTTACTGTTCATCTTCTTAGAATCACACTTGTTTACTGTTCATCTACTTAGAATCACACTTGTTTACTGTTCATCTACTTAGAATCACACTTGTAAACTTTTCATCAACTTAGAATCACACTTGTTTATTGTTAATCAACTTAGAATCACACTTGTTTACTGTTCATCAACTTACAATCACACTTGTTTACTGTTCATCTACTTAGAATCACACTTGTTTACTGTTCATCTACTTAGAATCACACTTGTTTACCATTCATCTACTTAGAATCACATTTATTTACTGTTCATCTACTTAGAATCACACTTGTTTACTGTTCATCAACTTAGAATCACACTTGTTAACTGTTCATCTACTTAGAATCACACTTGTTTACTGCTCATCTACTTAGAATCACACTTGTTTACCGTTCATCTACTTAGAATCACACTTTTTTACTGTTCATCAACTTAGAATCACACTTGTTTACTGTTCATCAACTTAGAATCACCCTTGTTTACTGTTCATCTACTTAGAATCACACTTGTTTACCGTCCATCTACTTAGAATCACACTTGTTTATTATTCATCAACTTAGAATCACACTTGTTTACTGTTCATTTACTTAGAATCACACTTGTTTACTGTTCATCTGCTTAGAATCACACTTGTTTACTGTTCAATAACTTAGAATCACACTTGTTTACTGTTCATCTACTTAGAATAACACTTGTTTACTGTTCATCTACTTATAACACAACTTGTTTACTGTTCATGTTCTTAGAATCACAATTGTTTACTGTTTATCTACTTAGAATCACACTTGTTTACTGTTCATCTACTTAGAACACCACTTGTTTATTGTTCATGTTCTTAGAATCACAATTGTTTACTGTTCATCTACTTAGAATCACACATGTTTACTGTTCATCAACTTAGAATCACACTTGTTTACTGTTCATCTACTTAGAATCACACTTGTTTACTGTTCATCTGCTTAGAATCACACTTGTTTACTGTTCAATAACTTAGAATCACACTTGTTTACAGTTCATCTACTTAGAATCACACTTGTTTACTGTTCATTTGCTTAGAATCACACTTCTTTACAGTTCATCTACTTAGAATCACACTTGTTTACTGTTCATCAACTTAGAATCACACTTGTTTACTGTTCATCTACTTAGAATAACACTTGTTTACTGTTCATCTACTTAGAATAACACTTGTTTACCGTTCATCTACTTAGAAAACCACTTGTTTACTGTTCATGTTCTTAGAATCACAATTGTTTACTGTTTATCTACTTAGAATCACACTTGTTTACTGTTCATCTACTTAGAACACCACTTGTTTACTGTTCATGTTCTTAGAATTACAATTGTTTACTGTTCATCTACTTAGAATCACACATGTTTACTGTTCATCTACTTAGAATCACACTTGTTTACCGTCCATCTACTTAGAATCACACTTGTTTATTATTCATCAACTTAGAATCACACTTGTTTACTGTTCGTCTACTTAGAATCACACTTGTTTACTGTTCATCTGCTTAGAATCACACTTGTTTACTGTTCAATAACTTAGAATCACACTTGTTTACTGTTCATCTACTTAGAATAACACTTGTTTACTGTTCATCTACTTATAACACAACTTGTTTACTGTTCATGTTCTTAGAATCACAATTGTTTACTGTTTATCTACTTAGAATCACACTTGTTTACTGTTCATCTACTTAGAACACCACTTGTTTATTGTTCATGTTCTTAGAATCACAATTGTTTACTGTTCATCTACTTAGAATCACACATGTTTACTGTTCATCAACTTAGAATCACACTTGTTTACTGTTCATCTACTTAGAATCACACTTGTTTACTGTTCATCTGCTTAGAATCACACTTGTTTACTGTTCAATAACTTAGAATCACACTTGTTTACAGTTCATCTACTTAGAATCACACTTGTTTACTGTTCATTTGCTTAGCATCACACTTGTTTACAGTTCATCTACTTAGAATCACACTTGTTTACTGTTCATCAACTTAGAATCACACTTGTTTACTGTTCATCTACTTAGAATAACACTTGTTTACTGTTCATCTACTTAGAATCACACTTGTTTACTGTTCATCAACTTAGAATCACACTTGTTTACCGTTCATCTACTTAGAATCACACTTGTTTACTGTTCATCTACTTAGAATCACACTTGTTTACTGTTCATCAACTTAGAATCACACTTGGTTACTGTTCATCTTCTTAGAATCACACTTGTTTACTGTTCATCTACTTAGAATCACACTTGTTTACTGTTCATCTACTTAGAATCACACTTGTAAACTTTTCATCAACTTAGAATCACACTTGTTTATTGTTCATCAACTTAGAATCACACTTGTTTACTGTTCATCAACTTACAATCACACTTGTTTACTGTTCATCTACTTAGAATCACACTTGTTTACTGTTCATCTACTTAGAATCACACTTGTTTACCATTCATCTACTTAGAATCACATTTATTTACTGTTCATCTACTTAGAATCACACTTGTTTACTGTTCATCAACTTAGAATCACACTTGTTAACTGTTCATCTACTTAGAATCACACTTGTTTACTGCTCATCTACTTAGAATCACACTTGTTTACCGTTCATCTACTTAGAATCACACTTTTTTACTGTTCATCAACTTAGAATCACACTTGTTTACTGTTCATCAACTTAGAATCACCCTTGTTTACTGTTCATCTACTTAGAATCACACTTGTTTACCGTCCATCTACTTAGAATCACACTTGTTTATTATTCATCAACTTAGAATCACACTTGTTTACTGTTCATTTACTTAGAATCACACTTGTTTACTGTTCATCTGCTTAGAATCACACTTGTTTACTGTTCAATAACTTAGAATCACACTTGTTTACTGTTCATCTACTTATAACACAACTTGTTTACTGTTCATGTTCTTAGAATCACAATTGTTTACTGTTTATCTACTTAGAATCACACTTGTTTACTGTTCATCTACTTAGAACACCACTTGTTTATTGTTCATGTTCTTAGAATCACAATTGTTTACTGTTCATCTACTTAGAATCACACATGTTTACTGTTCATCAACTTAGAATCACACTTGTTTACTGTTCATCTACTTAGAATCACACTTGTTTACTGTTCATCTGCTTAGAATCACACTTGTTTACTGTTCAATAACTTAGAATCACACTTGTTTACAGTTCATCTACTTAGAATCACACTTGTTTACTGTTCATTTGCTTAGCATCACACTTGTTTACAGTTCATTTACTTAGAATCACACTTGTTTACTGTTCATCAACTTAGAATCACACTTGTTTACTGTTCATCTACTTAGAATAACACTTGTTTACTGTTCATCTACTTAGAATCACACTTGTTTACTGTTCATCAACTTAGAATCACACTTGTTTACCGTTCATCTACTTAGAATCACACTTGTTTACTGTTCATCTACTTAGAATCACACTTGTTTACTGTTCATCAACTTAGAATCACACTTGTTTACTGTTCATCTTCTTAGAATCACACTTGTTTACTGTTCATCTACTTAGAATCACACTTGTTTACTGTTCATCTACTTAGAATCACACTTGTAAACTTTTCATCAACTTAGAATCACACTTGTTTATTGTTAATCAACTTAGAATCACACTTGTTTACTGTTCATCAACTTACAATCACACTTGTTTACTGTTCATCTACTTAGAATCACACTTGTTTACTGTTCATCTACTTAGAATCACACTTGTTTACCATTCATCTACTTAGAATCACATTTATTTACTGTTCATCTACTTAGAATCACACTTGTTTACTGTTCATCAACTTAGAATCACACTTGTTAACTGTTCATCTACTTAGAATCACACTTGTTTACTGCTCATCTACTTAGAATCACACTTGTTTACCGTTCATCTACTTAGAATCACACTTTTTTACTGTTCATCAACTTAGAATCACACTTGTTTACTGTTCATCAACTTAGAATCACCCTTGTTTACTGTTCATCTACTTAGAATCACACTTGTTTACCGTCCATCTACTTAGAATCACACTTGTTTATTATTCATCAACTTAGAATCACACTTGTTTACTGTTCATTTACTTAGAATCACACTTGTTTACTGTTCATCTGCTTAGAATCACACTTGTTTACTGTTCAATAACTTAGAATCACACTTGTTTACTGTTCATCTACTTAGAATAACACTTGTTTACTGTTCATCTACTTATAACACAACTTGTTTACTGTTCATGTTCTTAGAATCACAATTGTTTACTGTTTATCTACTTAGAATCACACTTGTTTACTGTTCATCTACTTAGAACACCACTTGTTTATTGTTCATGTTCTTAGAATCACAATTGTTTACTGTTCATCTACTTAGAATCACACATGTTTACTGTTCATCAACTTAGAATCAC
The DNA here is from genome assembly GCF_048934315.1 of Petromyzon marinus. NCBI lineage: Eukaryota > Metazoa > Chordata > Hyperoartia > Petromyzontiformes > Petromyzontidae > Petromyzon > Petromyzon marinus. The sequence continues at coordinate 793,081 of NC_133707.1, forward strand.
ACTTGTTTACTGTTCATCTACTTAGAATCACACTTGTTTACTGTTCATCTGCTTAGAATCACACTTGTTTACTGTTCAATAACTTAGAATCACACTTGTTTACAGTTCATCTACTTAGAATCACACTTGTTTACTGTTCATTTGCTTAGAATCACACTTCTTTACAGTTCATCTACTTAGAATCACACTTGTTTACTGTTCATCAACTTAGAATCACACTTGTTTACTGTTCATCTACTTAGAATAACACTTGTTTACTGTTCATCTACTTAGAATCACACTTGTTTACTGTTCATCAACTTAGAATCACACTTGTTTACCGTTCATCTACTTAGAATCACACTTGTTTACTGTTCATCTACTTAGAATCACACTTGTTTACTGTTCATCAACTTAGAATCACACTTGGTTACTGTTCATCTTCTTAGAATCACACTTGTTTACTGTTCATCTACTTAGAATCACACTTGTTTACTGTTCATCTACTTAGAATCACACTTGTAAACTTTTCATCAACTTAGAATCACACTTGTTTATTGTTCATCAACTTAGAATCACACTTGTTTACTGTTCATCAACTTACAATCACACTTGTTTACTGTTCATCTACTTAGAATCACACTTGTTTACTGTTCATCTACTTAGAATCACACTTGTTTACCATTCATCTACTTAGAATCACATTTATTTACTGTTCATCTACTTAGAATCACACTTGTTTACTGTTCATCAACTTAGAATCACACTTGTTAACTGTTCATCTACTTAGAATCACACTTGTTTACTGCTCATCTACTTAGAATCACACTTGTTTACCGTTCATCTACTTAGAATCACACTTTTTTACTGTTCATCAACTTAGAATCACACTTGTTTACTGTTCATCAACTTAGAATCACCCTTGTTTACTGTTCATCTACTTAGAATCACACTTGTTTACCGTCCATCTACTTAGAATCACACTTGTTTATTATTCATCAACTTAGAATCACACTTGTTTACTGTTCATTTACTTAGAATCACACTTGTTTACTGTTCATCTGCTTAGAATCACACTTGTTTACTGTTCAATAACTTAGAATCACACTTGTTTACTGTTCATCTACTTATAACACAACTTGTTTACTGTTCATGTTCTTAGAATCACAATTGTTTACTGTTATCTACTTAGAATCACACTTGTTTACTGTTCATCTACTTAGAACACCACTTGTTTATTGTTCATGTTCTTAGAATCACAATTGTTTACTGTTCATCTACTTAGAATCACACATGTTTACTGTTCATCAACTTAGAATCACACTTGTTTACTGTTCATCTACTTAGAATCACACTTGTTTACTGTTCATCTGCTTAGAATCACACTTGTTTACTGTTCAATAACTTAGAATCACACTTGTTTACAGTTCATCTACTTAGAATCACACTTGTTTACTGTTCATTTGCTTAGAATCACACTTCTTTACAGTTCATCTACTTAGAATCACACTTGTTTACTGTTCATCAACTTAGAATCACACTTGTTTACTGTTCATCTACTTAGAATAACACGTGTTTACTGTTCATCTACTTAGAATAACACTTGTTTACCGTTCATCTACTTAGAAAACCACTTGTTTACTGTTCATGTTCTTAGAATCACAATTGTTTACTGTTTATCTACTTAGAATCACACTTGTTTACTGTTCATCTACTTAGAACACCACTTGTTTACTGTTCATGTTCTTAGAATTACAATTGTTTACTGTTCATCTACTTAGAATCACACATGTTTACTGTTCATCTACTTAGAATCACACTTGTTTACCGTCGATCTACTTAGAATCACACTTGTTTATTATTCATCAACTTAGAATCACACTTGTTTACTGTTCGTCTACTTAGAATCACACTTGTTTACTGTTCATCTGCTTAGAATCACACTTGTTTACTGTTCAATAACTTAGAATCACACTTGTTTACTGTTCATCTACTTAGAATAACACTTGTTTACTGTTCATTTGCTTAGAATCACACTTGTTTACAGTTCATCTACTTAGAATCACACTTGTTTACTGTTCATCAACTTAGAATCACACTTGTTTACTGTTCATCAACTTAGAATCACACTTGTTTACTATTCATCTACTTAGAATCACACTTGTTTACTGTTCAACTACTTAGAATCACACTTGTTTACTGTTCATGTTCTTAGAATCACAATTGTTTACTGTTTATATACTTAGAATCACACTTGTTTACTGTTCATCTACTTAGAACACCACTTTTTTACTGTTCATGTTCTTAGAATCACAATTGTTTACTGTTCATCTACTTAGAATCACACATGTTTACTGTTCATCTACTTAGAATCACACTTGTTTACTGTTCATCCACTTAGAATCACACTTGTTTACTGTTCATCTACTTAGAATCACACTTGTTTACTGTTCATCAACTTAGAATCACACTTGTTTACTGTTCATCTACTTAGAATAACACTTGTTTACTGTTCATCTACTTAGAATAACACTTGTTTACCGTTCATCTACTTAGAAAACCACTTGTTTACTGTTCATGTTCTTAGAATCACAATTGTTTACTGTTTATCTACTTAGAATCACACTTGTTTACTGTTCATCTACTTAGAACACCACTTGTTTACTGTTCATGTTCTTAGAATTACAATTGTTTACTGTTCATCTACTTAGAATCACACATGTTTACTGTTCATCTACTTAGAATCACACTTGTTTACCGTCGATCTACTTAGAATCACACTTGTTTATTATTCATCAACTTAGAATCACACTTGTTTACTGTTCGTCTACTTAGAATCACACTTGTTTACTGTTCATCTGCTTAGAATCACACTTGTTTACTGTTCAATAACTTAGAATCACACTTGTTTACTGTTCATCTACTTAGAATCACACTTGTTTACTGTTCATTTGCTTAGAATCACACTTGTTTACAGTTCATCTACTTAGAATCACACTTGTTTACTGTTCATCAACTTAGAATCACACTTGTTTACTGTTCATCAACTTAGAATCACACTTGTTTACTATTCATCTATTTAGAATCACACTTGTTTACTGTTCAACTACTTAGAATCACACTTGTTTACTGTTCATGTTCTTAGAATCACAATTGTTTACTGTTTATATAATTAGAATCACACTTGTTTACTGTTCATCTACTTAGAACACCACTTTTTTACTGTTCATGTTCTTAGAATCACAATTGTTTACTGTTCATCTACTTAGAATCACACATGTTTACTGTTCATCTACTTAGAATCACACTTGTTTACTGGTCATCAACTCAGAATCACACTTGTTTACTGTTCATCAACTTAGAATCACACTTGTTTACTGTTCATCTACTTAGAATCACACTTGTTTACTGTTCATCTACTTAGAGTCACACTTGTTTACTGTTCATCAACTTAGAATCATACTTGTAAACTTTTCATCAACTTAGAATCACACTTGTTTACTGTTCATCTACTTAGAATCACACCTGTTTACTGTTAATCAACTTAGAATCACACTTGTATGCTTTTCATCAACTTAGAATCACACTTGTTTACTGTTCATCAACTCAGAATCACACTTGTTTACTGTTCATCAACTTAGAATCACACTTGTTTACTGTTCATCTACTTAGAATCACACTTGTTTACTGTTCATCTACTTAGAATCACACTTGTTTACTGTTCATCAACTTAGAATCATACTTGTAAACTTTTCATCAACTTAGAATCACACTTTTTTATTGTTCATCAACTTAGAATCACACTTGTTTACTGTTCATCTACTTAGAATCACACTTGTTTACCATTCATCTACTTAGAATCACATTTATTTACTGTTCATCTACTTAGAATCACACTTGTTTACTGTCCATCAACTTAGAATCACACTTGTTTACCGTTCATCTACTTAGAATCACACTTGTTTACTGTTCATCTACTTAGAATCACACTTGTTTACTGTTCATCTACTTAGAATCACACTTGTAAACTTTTCATCAACTTAGAATTACACTTGTTTATTGTTCATCAACTTAGAATCACACTTGTTTACTTTTCATCAACTTACAATCACACTTGTTTACTGTTCATCTACTTAGAATCACACTTGTTTACTGTTCATCTACTTAGAATCACACTTGTTTACCATTCATCTACTTAGAATCACATTTATTTACTGTTCATCTACTTAGAATCACACTTGTTTACTGTTCATCAACTTAGAATCACACTTGTTAACTGTTCATCTACTTAGAATCACACTTGTTTACTGTTCATCAACTTAGAATCACACTTGTTTACTGTTCATCTACTTAGAATCACACTTGTTTACCGTCCATCTACTTAGAATCACACTTGTTTATTATTCATCAACTTAGAATCACACTTGTTTACTGTTCATTTACTTAGAATCACACTTGTTTACTGTTCATCTGCTTAGAATCACACTTGTTTACTGTTCAATAACTTAGAATCACACTTGTTTACTGTTCATCTACTTAGAATAACACTTGTTTACTGTTCATTTACTTATAACACAACTTGTTTACTGTTCATGTTCTTAGAATCACAATTGTTTACTGTTTATCTACTTAGAATCACACTTGTTTACTGTTCATCTACTTAGAACACCACTTGTTTATTGTTCATGTTCTTAGAATCACAATTGTTTACTGTTCATCTACTTAGAATCACACATGTTTACTGTTCATCAACTTAGAATCACACTTGTTTACTGTTCATCTACTTAGAATCACACTTGTTTACTGTTCATCTGCTTAGAATCACACTTGTTTACTGTTCAATAACTTAGAATCACACTTGTTTACAGTTCATCTACTTAGAATCACACTTGTTTACTGTTCATTTGCTTAGCATCACACTTGTTTACAGTTCATCTACTTAGAATCACACTTGTTTACTGTTCATCAACTTAGAATCACACTTGTTTACTGTTCATCTACTTAGAATAACACTTGTTTACTGTTCATCTACTTAGAATCACAATTGTTTACTGTTCATCAACTTAGAATCACACTTGTTTACCGTTCATCTACTTAGAATCACACTTTTTTACTGTTCATCAACTTAGAATCACACTTGTTTACTGTTCATCAACTTAGAATCACCCTTGTTTACTGTTCATCTACTTAGAATCACACTTGTTTACCGTCCATCTACTTAGAATCACACTTGTTTATTATTCATCAACTTAGAATCACACTTGTTTACTGTTCATTTACTTAGAATCACACTTGTTTACTGTTCATCTGCTTAGAATCACACTTGTTTACTGTTCAATAACTTAGAATCACACTTGTTTACTGTTCATCTACTTAGAATAACACTTGTTTACTGTTCATCTACTTATAACACAACTTGTTTACTGTTCATGTTCTTAGAATCACAATTGTTTACTGTTTATCTACTTAGAATCACACTTGTTTACTGTTCATCTACTTAGAACACCACTTGTTTATTGTTCATGTTCTTAGAATCACAATTGTTTACTGTTCATCTACTTAGAATCACACATGTTTACTGTTCATCAACTTAGAATCACACTTGTTTACTGTTCATCTACTTAGAATCACACTTGTTTACTGTTCATCTGCTTAGAATCACACTTGTTTACTGTTCAATAACTTAGAATCACACTTGTTTACAGTTCATCTACTTAGAATCACACTTGTTTACTGTTCATTTGCTTAGAATCACACTTCTTTACAGTTCATCTACTTAGAATCACACTTGTTTACTGTTCATCAACTTAGAATCACACTTGTTTACTGTTCATCTACTTAGAATAACACTTGTTTACTGTTCATCTACTTAGAATAACACTTGTTTACCGTTCATCTACTTAGAAAACCACTTGTTTACTGTTCATGTTCTTAGAATCACAATTGTTTACTGTTTATCTACTTAGAATCACACTTGTTTACTGTTCGTCTACTTAGAATCACACTTGTTTACTGTTCATCTGCTTAGAATCACACTTGTTTACTGTTCAATAACTTAGAATCACACTTGTTTACTGTTCATCTACTTAGAATCACACTTGTTTACTGTTCATTTGCTTAGAATCACACTTGTTTACAGTTCATCTACTTAGAATCACACTTGTTTACTGTTCATCAACTTAGAATCACACTTGTTTACTGTTCATCAACTTAGAATCACACTTGTTTACTATTCATCTACTTAGAATCACACTTGTTTACTGTTCAACTACTTAGAATCACACTTGTTTACTGTTCATGTTCTTAGAATCACAATTGTTTACTGTTTATATAATTAGAATCACACTTGTTTACTGTTCATCTACTTAGAACACCACTTTTTTACTGTTCATGTTCTTAGAATCACAATTGTTTACTGTTCATCTACTTAGAATCACACATGTTTACTGTTCATCTACTTAGAATCACACTTGTTTACTGGTCATCAACTCAGAATCACACTTGTTTACTGTTCATCAACTTAGAATCACACTTGTTTACTGTTCATCTACTTAGAATCACACTTGTTTACTGTTCATCTACATAGAGTCACACTTGTTTACTGTTCATCAACTTAGAATCATACTTGTAAACTTTTCATCAACTTAGAATCACACTTGTTTACTGTTCATCTACTTAGAATCACACCTGTTTACTGTTAATCAACTTAGAATCACACTTGTATGCTTTTCATCAACTTAGAATCACACTTGTTTACTGTTCATCAACTCAGAATCACACTTGTTTACTGTTCATCAACTTAGAATCACACTTGTTTACTGTTCATCTACTTAGAATCACACTTGTTTACTGTTCATCTACTTAGAATCACACTTGTTTACTGTTCATCAACTTAGAATCATACTTGTAAACTTTTCATCAACTTAGAATCACACTTTTTTATTGTTCATCAACTTAGAATCACACTTGTTTACTGTTCATCTACTTAGAATCACACTTGTTTACCATTCATCTACTTAGAATCACATTTATTTACTGTTCATCTACTTAGAATCACACTTGTTTACTGTCCATCAACTTAGAATCACACTTGTTTACCGTTCATCTACTTAGAATCACACTTGTTTACTGTTCATCAACTTAGAATCACACTTGTTTACTGTTCATCTACTTAGAATCACACTTGTTTACTGTTCATCTACTTAGAGTCACACTTGTTTACTGTTCATCAACTTAGAATCATACTTGTAAACTTTTCATCAACTTAGAATCACACTTGTTTACTGTTCATCTACTTAGAATCACACCTGTTTACTGTTAATCAACTTAGAATCACACTTGTATGCTTTTCATCAACTTAGAATCACACTTGTTTACTGTTCATCAACTCAGAATCACACTTGTTTACTGTTCATCAACTTAGAATCACACTTGTTTACTGTTCATCTACTTAGAATCACACTTGTTTACTGTTCATCTACTTAGAATCACACTTGTTTACTGTTCATCAACTTAGAATCATACTTGTAAACTTTTCATCAACTTAGAATCACACTTTTTTATTGTTCATCAACTTAGAATCACACTTGTTTACTGTTCATCTACTTAGAATCACACTTGTTTACCATTCATCTACTTAGAATCACATTTATTTACTGTTCATCTACTTAGAATCACACTTGTTTACTGTCCATCAACTTAGAATCACACTTGTTTACCGTTCATCTACTTAGAATCACACTTGTTTACTGTTCATCTACTTAGAATCACACTTGTTTACTGTTCATCTACTTAGAATCACACTTGTAAACTTTTCATCAACTTAGAATTACACTTGTTTATTGTTCATCAACTTAGAATCACACTTGTTTACTTTTCATCAACTTACAATCACACTTGTTTACTGTTCATCTACTTAGAATCACACTTGTTTACTGTTCATCTACTTAGAATCACACTTGTTTACCATTCATCTACTTAGAATCACATTTATTTACTGTTCATCTACTTAGAATCACACTTGTTTACTGTTCATCAACTTAGAATCACACTTGTTAACTGTTCATCTACTTAGAATCACACTTGTTTACTGCTCATCTACTTAGAATCACACTTGTTTACCGTTCATCTACTTAGAATCACACTTTTTTACTGTTCATCAACTTAGAATCACACTTGTTTACTGTTCATCAACTTAGAATCACACTTGTTTACTGTTCATCTACTTAGAATCACACTTGTTTACCGTCCATCTACTTAGAATCACACTTGTTTATTATTCATCAACTTAGAATCACACTTGTTTACTGTTCATTTACTTAGAATCACACTTGTTTACTGTTCATCTGCTTAGAATCACACTTGTTTACTGTTCAATAACTTAGAATCACACTTGTTTACTGTTCATCTACTTAGAATAACACTTGTTTACTGTTCATTTACTTATAACACAACTTGTTTACTGTTCATGTTCTTAGAATCACAATTGTTTACTGTTTATCTACTTAGAATCACACTTGTTTACTGTTCATCTACTTAGAACACCACTTGTTTATTGTTCATGTTCTTAGAATCACAATTGTTTACTGTTCATCTACTTAGAATCACACATGTTTACTGTTCATCAACTTAGAATCACACTTGTTTACTGTTCATCTACTTAGAATCACACTTGTTTACTGTTCATCTGCTTAGAATCACACTTGTTTACTGTTCAATAACTTAGAATCACACTTGTTTACAGTTCATCTACTTAGAATCACACTTGTTTACTGTTCATTTGCTTAGCATCACACTTGTTTACAGTTCATCTACTTAGAATCACACTTGTTTACTGTTCATCAACTTAGAATCACACTTGTTTACTGTTCATCTACTTAGAATAACACTTGTTTACTGTTCATCTACTTAGAATCACAATTGTTTACTGTTCATCAACTTAGAATCACACTTGTTTACCGTTCATCTACTTAGAATCACACTTTTTTACTGTTCATCAACTTAGAATCACACTTGTTTACTGTTCATCAACTTAGAATCACCCTTGTTTACTGTTCATCTACTTAGAATCACACTTGTTTACCGTCCATCTACTTAGAATCACACTTGTTTATTATTCATCAACTTAGAATCACACTTGTTTACTGTTCATTTACTTAGAATCACACTTGTTTACTGTTCATCTGCTTAGAATCACACTTGTTTACTGTTCAATAACTTAGAATCACACTTGTTTACTGTTCATCTACTTAGAATAACACTTGTTTACTGTTCATCTACTTATAACACAACTTGTTTACTGTTCATGTTCTTAGAATCACAATTGTTTACTGTTTATCTACTTAGAATCACACTTGTTTACTGTTCATCTACTTAGAACACCACTTGTTTATTGTTCATGTTCTTAGAATCACAATTGTTTACTGTTCATCTACTTAGAATCACACATGTTTACTGTTCATCAACTTAGAATCACACTTGTTTACTGTTCATCTACTTAGAATCACACTTGTTTACTGTTCATCTGCTTAGAATCACACTTGTTTACTGTTCAATAACTTAGAATCACACTTGTTTACAGTTCATCTACTTAGAATCACACTTGTTTACTGTTCATTTGCTTAGAATCACACTTCTTTACAGTTCATCTACTTAGAATCACACTTGTTTACTGTTCATCAACTTAGAATCACACTTGTTTACTGTTCATCTACTTAGAATAACACTTGTTTACTGTTCATCTACTTAGAATAACACTTGTTTACCGTTCATCTACTTAGAAAACCACTTGTTTACTGTTCATGTTCTTAGAATCACAATTGTTTACTGTTTATCTACTTAGAATCACACTTGTTTACTGTTCATCTACTTAGAACACCACTTGTTTACTGTTCATGTTCTTAGAATTACAATTGTTTACTGTTCATCTACTTAGAATCACACATGTTTACTGTTCATCTACTTAGAATCACACTTGTTTACCGTCGATCTACTTAGAATCACACTTGTTTATTATTCATCAACTTAGAATCACACTTGTTTACTGTTCGTCTACTTAGAATCACACTTGTTTACTGTTCATCTGCTTAGAATCACACTTGTTTACTGTTCAATAACTTAGAATCACACTTGTTTACTGTTCATCTACTTAGAATCACACTTGTTTACTGTTCATTTGCTTAGAATCACACTTGTTTACAGTTCATCTACTTAGAATCACACTTGTTTACTGTTCATCAACTTAGAATCACACTTGTTTACTGTTCATCAACTTAGAATCACACTTGTTTACTATTCATCTACTTAGAATCACACTTGTTTACTGTTCAACTACTTAGAATCACACTTGTTTACTGTTCATGTTCTTAGAATCACAATTGTTTACTGTTTATATAATTAGAATCACACTTGTTTACTGTTCATCTACTTAGAACACCACTTTTTTACTGTTCATGTTCTTAGAATCACAATTGTTTACTGTTCATCTACTTAGAATCACACATGTTTACTGTTCATCTACTTAGAATCACACTTGTTTACTGGTCATCAACTCAGAATCACACTTGTTTACTGTTCATCAACTTAGAATCACACTTGTTTACTGTTCATCTACTTAGAATCACACTTGTTTACTGTTCATCTACATAGAGTCACACTTGTTTACTGTTCATCAACTTAGAATCATACTTGTAAACTTTTCATCAACTTAGAATCACACTTGTTTACTGTTCATCTACTTAGAATCACACCTGTTTACTGTTAATCAACTTAGAATCACACTTGTATGCTTTTCATCAACTTAGAATCACACTTGTTTACTGTTCATCAACTCAGAATCACACTTGTTTACTGTTCATCAACTTAGAATCACACTTGTTTACTGTTCATCTACTTAGAATCACACTTGTTTACTGTTCATCTACTTAGAATCACACTTGTTTACTGTTCATCAACTTAGAATCATACTTGTAAACTTTTCATCAACTTAGAATCACACTTTTTTATTGTTCATCAACTTAGAATCACACTTGTTTACTGTTCATCTACTTAGAATCACACTTGTTTACCATTCATCTACTTAGAATCACATTTATTTACTGTTCATCTACTTAGAATCACACTTGTTTACTGTCCATCAACTTAGAATCACACTTGTTTACCGTTCATCTACTTAGAATCACACTTGTTTACTGTTCATCTACTTAGAATCACACTTGTTTACTGTTCATCTACTTAGAATCACACTTGTAAACTTTTCATCAACTTAGAATTACACTTGTTTATTGTTCATCAACTTAGAATCACACTTGTTTACTTTTCATCAACTTACAATCACACTTGTTTACTGTTCATCTACTTAGAATCACACTTGTTTACTGTTCATCTACTTAGAATCACACTTGTTTACCATTCATCTACTTAGAATCACATTTATTTACTGTTCATCTACTTAGAATCACACTTGTTTACTGTTCATCAACTTAGAATCACACTTGTTAACTGTTCATCTACTTAGAATCACACTTGTTTACTGCTCATCTACTTAGAATCACACTTGTTTACCGTTCATCTACTTAGAATCACACTTTTTTACTGTTCATCAACTTAGAATCACACTTGTTTACTGTTCATCAACTTAGAATCACACTTGTTTACTGTTCATCTACTTAGAATCACACTTGTTTACCGTCCATCTACTTAGAATCACACTTGTTTATTATTCATCAACTTAGAATCACACTTGTTTACTGTTCATCTACTTAGAATCACACTTGTTTACTGTTCATCTGCTTAGAATCACACTTGTTTACTGTTCAATAACTTAGAATCACACTTGTTTACTGTTCATCTACTTAGAATAACACTTGTTTACTGTTCATTTACTTATAACACAACTTGTTTACTGTTCATGTTCTTAGAATCACAATTGTTTACTGTTTATCTACTTAGAATCACACTTGTTTACTGTTCATCTACTTAGAACACCACTTGTTTATTGTTCATGTTCTTAGAATCACAATTGTTTACTGTTCATCTACTTAGAATCACACATGTTTACTGTTCATCAACTTAGAATCACACTTGTTTACTGTTCATCTACTTAGAATCACACTTGTTTACTGTTCATCTGCTTAGAATCACACTTGTTTACTGTTCAATAACTTAGAATCACACTTGTTTACAGTTCATCTACTTAGAATCACACTTGTTTACTGTTCATTTGCTTAGCATCACACTTGTTTACAGTTCATCTACTTAGAATCACACTTGTTTACTGTTCATCAACTTAGAATCACACTTGTTTACTGTTCATCTACTTAGAATAACACTTGTTTACTGTTCATCTACTTAGAATCACAATTGTTTACTGTTCATCAACTTAGAATCACACTTGTTTACCGTTCATCTACTTAGAATCACACTTGTTTACTGTTCATCTACTTAGAATCACACTTGTTTACTGTTCATCAACTTAGAATCACACTTGTTTACTGTTCATCTTCTTAGAATCACACTTGTTTACTGTTCATCTACTTAGAATCACACTTGTTTACTGTTCATCTACTTAGAATCACACTTGTAAACTTTTCATCAACTTAGAATCACACTTGTTTATTGTTCATCAACTTAGAATCACACTTGTTTACTGTTCATCAACTTACAATCACACTTGTTTACTGTTCATCTACTTAGAATCACACTTGTTTACTGTTCATCTACTTAGAATCACACTTGTTTACCATTCATCTACTTAGAATCACATTTATTTACTGTTCATCTACTTAGAATCACACTTGTTTACTGTTCATCAACTTAGAATCACACTTGTTAACTGTTCATCTACTTAGAATCACACTTGTTTACTGCTCATCTACTTAGAATCACACTTGTTTACCGTTCATCTACTTAGAATCACACTTTTTTACTGTTCATCAACTTAGAATCACACTTGTTTACTGTTCATCAACTTAGAATCACCCTTGTTTACTGTTCATCTACTTAGAATCACACTTGTTTACCGTCCATCTACTTAGAATCACACTTGTTTATTATTCATCAACTTAGAATCACACTTGTTTACTGTTCATTTACTTAGAATCACACTTGTTTACTGTTCATCTGCTTAGAATCACACTTGTTTACTGTTCAATAACTTAGAATCACACTTGTTTACTGTTCATCTACTTAGAATAACACTTGTTTACTGTTCATCTACTTATAACACAACTTGTTTACTGTTCATGTTCTTAGAATCACAATTGTTTACTGTTTATCTACTTAGAATCACACTTGTTTACTGTTCATCTACTTAGAACACCACTTGTTTATTGTTCATGTTCTTAGAATCACAATTGTTTACTGTTCATCTACTTAGAATCACACATGTTTACTGTTCATCAACTTAGAATCACACTTGTTTACTGTTCATCTACTTAGAATCACACTTGTTTACTGTTCATCTGCTTAGAATCACACTTGTTTACTGTTCAATAACTTAGAATCACACTTGTTTACAGTTCATCTACTTAGAATCACACTTGTTTACTGTTCATTTGCTTAGAATCACACTTCTTTACAGTTCATCTACTTAGAATCACACTTGTTTACTGTTCATCAACTTAGAATCACACTTGTTTACTGTTCATCTACTTAGAATAACACTTGTTTACTGTTCATCTACTTAGAATAACACTTGTTTACCGTTCATCTACTTAGAAAACCACTTGTTTACTGTTCATGTTCTTAGAATCACAATTGTTTACTGTTTATCTACTTAGAATCACACTTGTTTACTGTTCATCTACTTAGAACACCACTTGTTTACTGTTTATGTTCTTAGAATTACAATTGTTTACTGTTCATCTACTTAGAATCACACATGTTTACTGTTCATCTACTTAGAATCACACTTGTTTACCGTCGATCTACTTAGAATCACACTTGTTTATTATTCATCAACTTAGAATCACACTTGTTTACTGTTCGTCTACTTAGAATCACACTTGTTTACTGTTCATCTGCTTAGAATCACACTTGTTTACTGTTCAATAACTTAGAATCACACTTGTTTACTGTTCATCTACTTAGAATCACACTTGTTTACTGTTCATTTGCTTAGAATCACACTTGTTTACAGTTCATCTACTTAGAATCACACTTGTTTACTGTTCATCAACTTAGAATCACACTTGTTTACTGTTCATCAACTTAGAATCACACTTGTTTACTATTCATCTACTTAGAATCACACTTGTTTACTGTTCAACTACTTAGAATCACACTTGTTTACTGTTCATGTTCTTAGAATCACAATTGTTTACTGTTTATATAATTAGAATCACACTTGTTTACTGTTCATCTACTTAGAACACCACTTTTTTACTGTTCATGTTCTTAGAATCACAATTGTTTACTGTTCATCTACTTAGAATCACACATGTTTACTGTTCATCTACTTAGAATCACACTTGTTTACTGTTCATCCACTTAGAATCACACTTGTTTACTGTTCATCTACTTAGAATCACACCTGTTTACAGTTAAACAACTTAGAATCACACTTGTATGCTTTTCATCAACTTAGAATCACACTTGTTTACTGGTCATCAACTCAGAATCACACTTGTTTACTGTTCATCAACTTAGAATCACACTTGTTTACTGTTCATCTACTTAGAATCACACTTGTTTACTGTTCATCTACTTAGAGTCACACTTGTTTACTGTTCATCAACTTAGAATCATACTTGTAAACTTTTCATCAACTTAGAATCACACTTGTTTATTGTTCATCAACTTAGAATCACACTTGTTTACTGTTCATCAACTTAGAATCACACTTGTTTACTGTTCATCTACTTAGAATCACACTTGTTTACTGTTCATCTACTTAGAATCACACTTGTTTACCATTCATCTACTTAGAATCACATTTATTTACTGTTCATCTACTTAGAATCACACTTGTTTACTGTTCATCAACTTAGAATCACACTTGTTTACCGTTCATCTACTTAGAATCACACTTGTTTACTGTTCATCTACTTAGAATCACACTTGTTTACTGTTCATCAACTTAGAATCACACTTGTAAACTTTTCATCAACTTAGAATCACACTTGTTTATTGTTCATCAACTTAGAATCACACTTGTTTACTGTTCATCTTCTTAGAATCACACTTGTTTACTGTTCATCTACTTAGAATCACACTTGTTTACTGTTCATCTACTTAGAATCACACTTGTAAACTTTTGATCAACTTAAAATCACACTTGTTTATTGTTCATCAACTTAGAATCACACTTGTTTACTGTTCATCAACTTACAATCACACTTGTTTACTGTTCATCTACTTAGAATCACACTTGTTTACTGTTCATCTACTTAGAATCACACTTGTTTACCATTCATCTACTTAGAATCACATTTATTTACTGTTCATCTACTTAGAATCACACTTGTTTACTGTTCATCAACTTAGAATCACACTTGTTAACTGTTCATCTACTTAGAATCACACTTTTTTACTGTTCATCAACTTAGAATCACACTTGTTTACTGTTCATCAACTTAGAATCACACTTGTTTACTGTTCATCTACTTAGAATCACACTTGTTTACCGTCCATCTACTTAGAATCACACTTGTTTATTATTCATCAACTTAGAATCACACTTGTTTACTATTCATCTACTTAGAATCACACTTGTTTACTGTTCATGTTCTTAGAATCACAATTTTTTACTGTTTATCTACTTAGAATCACACTTGTTTACTGTTCATCTACTTAGAACACCACTTGTTTACTGTTCATGTTCTTAGAATCACAATTGTTTACTGTTCATCTACTTAGAATCACACATGTTTACTGTTCATCTACTTAGAATCACACTTGTTTACTGTTCATCCACTTAGAATCACACTTGTTTACTGTTCATCTACTTATAATCACACCTGTTTACTGTTAATCAACTTAGAATCACACTTGTATGCTTTTCATCAACTTAGAATCACACTTGTTTACTGTTCATCAACTCAGAATCACACTTGTTTACTGTTCATCAACTTAGAACCACACTTGTTTACTGTTCATCTACTTAGAATCACACTTGTTTACTGTTCATCTACTTAGAATCACACTTGTTTACCATTCATCTACTTAGAATCACATTTATTTACTGTTCATCTACTTAGAATCACACTTGTTTACTGTTCATCAACTTAGAATCACACTTGTTTACCGTTCATCTACTTAGAATCACACTTGTTTACTGTTCATCTACTTAGAATCACACTTGTTTACTGTTCATCAACTTAGAATCACACTTGTAAACTTTTCATCAACTTAGAATCACACTTGTTTATTGTTCATCAACTTAGAATCACACTTGTTTACTGTTCATCTTCTTAGAATCACACTTGTTTACTGTTCATCTACTTAGAATCACACTTGTTTACTGTTCATCTACTTAGAATCACACTTGTAAACTTTTGATCAACTTAAAATCACACTTGTTTATTGTTCATCAACTTAGAATCACACTTGTTTACTGTTCATCAACTTACAATCACACTTGTTTACTGTTCATCTACTTAGAATCACACTTGTTTACTGTTCATCTACTTAGAATCACACTTGTTTACCATTCATCTACTTAGAATCACATTTATTTACTGTTCATCTACTTAGAATCACACTTGTTTACTGTTCATCAACTTAGAATCACACTTGTTAACTGTTCATCTACTTAGAATCACACTTTTTTACTGTTCATCAACTTAGAATCACACTTGTTTACTGTTCATCAACTTAGAATCACACTTGTTTACTGTTCATCTACTTAGAATCACACTTGTTTACCGTCCATCTACTTAGAATCACACTTGTTTATTATTCATCAACTTAGAATCACACTTGTTTACTATTCATCTACTTAGAATCACACTTGTTTACTGTTCATGTTCTTAGAATCACAATGTTTTACTGTTTATCTACTTAGAATCACACTTGTTTACTGTTCATCTACTTAGAACACCACTTGTTTACTGTTCATGTTCTTAGAATCACAATTGTTTACTGTTCATCTACTTAGAATCACACATGTTTACTGTTCATCTACTTAGAATCACACTTGTTTACTGTTCATCCACTTAGAATCACACTTGTTTACTGTTCATCTACTTATAATCACACCTGTTTACTGTTAATCAACTTAGAATCACACTTGTATGCTTTTCATCAACTTAGAATCACACTTGTTTACTGTTCATCAACTCAGAATCACACTTGTTTACTGTTCATCAACTTAGAACCACACTTGTTTACTGTTCATCTACTTAGAATCACACTTGTTTACTGTTCATCTACTTAGAATCACACTTGTTTACTGGTCATCAACTTAGAAGCATACTTGTAAACTTTTCATCAACTTAGAATCACACTTGTTTATTGTTCATCAACTTAGAATCACACTTGTTCACTGTTCATCAACTTAGAATCACACTTGTTTACTGTTCATCTACTTAGAATCACACTTGTTTACTGTTCATCTACTTAGAATCACACTTGTTTACCATTCATCTACTTACAATCACATTTATTTACTGTTCATCTACTTAGAATCACACTTGTTTACTGTTCATCAACTTAGAATCACACTTGTTTACCGTTCATCTACATAGAATCACACTTGTTTAATGTTCATCAATTTAGAATCACACTTGTTTACTGTTCATCAACTTAGAATCACACTTGTTTATTATTCATCAACTTAGAATCACACTTGTTTACTGTTCATCTACTTAGAATCACACTTGTTTACTGTTCATCTGCTTAGAATCACACTTGTTTACTGTTCAATAACTTAGAATCACACTTGTTTACTGTTCATCTTCTTAGAATAACACTTGTTTACTGTTCATCTACTTAGAATAACACTTGTTTACCGTTCATCTACTTAGAACACCACTTGTTTACTGTTCATGTTCTTAGAATCACAATTGTTTACTGTTTATCTACTTAGAATCACACTTGTTTACTGTTCATCTACTTAGAACACCACTTGTTTACTGTTCATGTTCTTAGAATCACAATTGTTTACTGTTCATCTACTTAGAATCACACATGTTTACTGTTCATCTACTTAGAATCACACTTGTTTACTGTTCATCCACTTAGAATCACACTTGTTTACTGTTCATCTACTTAGAATCACACCTGTTTACTGTTAATCAACTTAGAATCACACTTGTATGCTTTTCATCAACTTAGAATCACACTTGTTTACTGTTCATCAACTCAGAATCACACTTGTTTACTGTTCATCAACTTAGAATCACACTTGTTTACTGTTCATCTACTTAGAATCACACTTGTTTACTGTTCATCTACTTAGAATCACACTTGTTTACTGTTCATCAACTTAGAATCATACTTGTAAACTTTTCATCAACTTAGAATCACATTTGTTTATTGTTCATCAACTTAGAATCACACTTGTTTACTGTTCATCTACTTAGAATCACACTTGTTTACTGTTCATCTACTTAGAATCACACTTGTTTACCATTCATCTGCTTAGAATCACATTTATTTACTGTTCATCTACTTAGAATCACACTTGATTACTGTTCATCAACTTAGAATCACACTTGTTTACCGTTCATCTACTTAGAATCACACTTGTTTACTGTTCATCAACTTAGAATCACACTTGTTTACTGTTCATCAACTTAGAATCACACTTGTTTATTATTCATCAACTTAGAATCACACTTGTTTACTGTTCATCTACTTAGAATCACACTTGTTTACTGTTCATCTGCTTAGAATCACACTTGTTTACTGTTCAATAACTTAGAATCACACTTGTTTACTGTTCATCTACTTAGAATAACACTTGTTTACTGTTCATCTACTTAGAACACCACTTGTTTACTGTTCATGTTCTTAGAATCACAATTGTTTACTGTTTATCTACTTAGAATCACACTTGTTTACTGTTCATCTACTTAGAACACCACTTGTTTACTGTTCATGTTCTTAGAATTACAATTGTTTACTGTTCATCTACTTAGAATCACACATGTTTACTGTTCATCTACTTAGAATCACACTTGTTTACCGTCGATCTACTTAGAATCACACTTGTTTATTATTCATCAACTTAGAATCACACTTGTTTACTGTTCGTCTGCTTAGAATCACACTTGTTTACTGTTCAAT
Source organism: Petromyzon marinus (assembly GCF_048934315.1). Taxonomy (NCBI): domain Eukaryota; kingdom Metazoa; phylum Chordata; class Hyperoartia; order Petromyzontiformes; family Petromyzontidae; genus Petromyzon; species Petromyzon marinus. Next base: position 812,287 of record NC_133707.1, read on the forward strand.
AACTTAGAATCACACTTGTTTACTGTTCATCTACTTAGAATCACACTTGTTTACTGTTCATTTGCTTAGAATCACACTTGTTTACAGTTCATCTACTTAGAATCACACTTGTTTACTGTTCATCAACTTAGAATCACACTTGTTTACTATTCATCTACTTAGAATCACACTTGTTTACTGTTCATCTACTTAGAATCACACTTGTTTACTGTTCATGTTCTTAGAATCACGATTGTTTACTGTTTATATACTTAGAATCACACTTGTTTACTGTTCATCTACTTAGAACACCACTTTTTTACTGTTCATGTTCTTAGAATCACAATTGTTTACTGTTCATCTACTTAGAATCACACATGTTTACTGTTCATCTACTTAGAATCACACTTGTTTACTGTTCATCCACTTAGAATCACACTTGTTTACTGTTCATCTACTTAGAATCACACCTGTTTACTGTTAATCAACTTAGAATCACACTTGTATGCTTTTCATCAACTTAGAATCACACTTGTTTACTGTTCATCAACTCAGAATCACACTTGTTTACTGTTCATCAACTTAGAATCACACTTGTTTACTGTTCATCTACTTAGAATCACACTTGTTTACTGTTCATCTACTTAGAGTCACACTTGTTTACTGTTCATCAACTTAGAATCATACTTGTAAACTTTTCATCAACTTAGAATCACACTTGTTTATTGTTCATGAACTTAGAATCACACTTGTTTACTGTTCATCAACTTAGAATCACACTTGTTTACTGTTCATCTACTTAGAATCACACTTGTTTACTGTTCATCTACTTAGAATAACACTTGTTTACCATTCATCTACTTAGAATCACATTTATTTACTGTTCATCTACTTAGAATCACACTTGTTTACTGTTCATCAACTTAGAATCACACTTGTTTACCGTTCATCTACTTAGAATCACACTTGTTTACTGTTCATCTACTTAGAATCACACTTGTTTACTGTTCATCAACTTAGAATCACACTTGTAAACTTTTCATCAACTTAGAATCACACTTGTTTATTGTTCATCAACTTAGAATCACACTTGTTAACTGTTCATCTACTTAGAATCACACTTGTTTACTGCTCATCTACTTAGAATCACACTTGTTTACCGTTCATCTACTTAGAATCACACTTTTTTACTGTTCATCAACTTAGAATCACACTTGTTTACTGTTCATCAACTTAGAATCACCCTTGTTTACTGTTCATCTACTTAGAATCACACTTGTTTACCGTCCATCTACTTAGAATCACACTTGTTTATTATTCATCAACTTAGAATCACACTTGTTTACTGTTCATTTACTTAGAATCACACTTGTTTACTGTTCATCTGCTTAGAATCACACTTGTTTACTGTTCAATAACTTAGAATCACACTTGTTTACTGTTCATCTACTTATAACACAACTTGTTTACTGTTCATGTTCTTAGAATCACAATTGTTTACTGTTTATCTACTTAGAATCACACTTGTTTACTGTTCATCTACTTAGAACACCACTTGTTTATTGTTCATGTTCTTAGAATCACAATTGTTTACTGTTCATCTACTTAGAATCACACATGTTTACTGTTCATCAACTTAGAATCACACTTGTTTACTGTTCATCTACTTAGAATCACACTTGTTTACTGTTCATCTGCTTAGAATCACACTTGTTTACTGTTCAATAACTTAGAATCACACTTGTTTACAGTTCATCTACTTAGAATCACACTTGTTTACTGTTCATTTGCTTAGAATCACACTTCTTTACAGTTCATCTACTTAGAATCACACTTGTTTACTGTTCATCAACTTAGAATCACACTTGTTTACTGTTCATCTACTTAGAATAACACGTGTTTACTGTTCATCTACTTAGAATAACACTTGTTTACCGTTCATCTACTTAGAAAACCACTTGTTTACTGTTCATGTTCTTAGAATCACAATTGTTTACTGTTTATCTACTTAGAATCACACTTGTTTACTGTTCATCTACTTAGAACACCACTTGTTTACTGTTCATGTTCTTAGAATGACAATTGTTTACTGTTCATCTACTTAGAATCACACATGTTTACTGTTCATCTACTTAGAATCACACTTGTTTACCGTAGATCTACTTAGAATCACACTTGTTTATTATTCATCAACTTAGAATCACACTTGTTTACTGTTCGTCTACTTAGAATCACAATTGTTTACTGTTCATCTGCTTAGAATCACACTTGTTTACTGTTCAATAACTTAGAATCACACTTGTTTACTGTTCATCTACTTAGAATAACACTTGTTTACTGTTCATTTGCTTAGAATCACACTTGTTTACAGTTCATCTACTTAGAATCACACTTGTTTACTGTTCATCAACTTAGAATCACACTTGTTTACTGTTCATCAACTTAGAATCACACTTGTTTACTATTCATCTACTTAGAATCACACTTGTTTACTGTTCAACTACTTAGAATCACACTTGTTTACTGTTCATGTTCTTAGAATCACAATTGTTTACTGTTTATATACTTAGAATCACACTTGTTTACTGTTCATCTACTTAGAACACCACTTTTTTACTGTTCATGTTCTTAGAATCACAATTGTTTACTGTTCATCTACTTAGAATCACACATGTTTACTGTTCATCTACTTAGAATCACACTTGTTTACTGTTCATCCACTTAGAATCACACTTGTTTACTGTTCATCTACTTAGAATCACACCTGTTTACTGTTAATCAACTTAGAATCACACTTGTATGCTTTTCATCAACTTAGAATCACACTTGTTTACTGGTCATCAACTCAGAATCACACTTGTTTACTGTTCATCAACTTAGAATCACACTTGTTTACTGTTCATCTACTTAGAATCACACTTGTTTACTGTTCATCTACTTAGAGTCACACTTGTTTACTGTTCATCAACTTAGAATCATACTTGTAAACTTTTCATCAACTTAGAATCACACTTGTTTACTGTTCATCTACTTAGAATCACACCTGTTTACTGTTAATCAACTTAGAATCACACTTGTATGCTTTTCATCAACTTAGAATCACACTTGTTTACTGTTCATCAACTCAGAATCACACTTGTTTACTGTTCATCAACTTAGAATCACACTTGTTTACTGTTCATCTACTTAGAATCACACTTGTTTACTGTTCATCTACTTAGAATCACACTTGTTTACTGTTCATCAACTTAGAATCATACTTGTAAACTTTTCATCAACTTAGAATCACACTTTTTTATTGTTCATCAACTTAGAATCACACTTGTTTACTGTTCATCTACTTAGAATCACACTTGTTTACCATTCATCTACTTAGAATCACATTTATTTACTGTTCATCTACTTAGAATCACACTTGTTTACTGTCCATCAACTTAGAATCACACTTGTTTACCGTTCATCTACTTAGAATCACACTTGTTTACTGTTCATCTACTTAGAATCACACTTGTTTACTGTTCATCTACTTAGAATCACACTTGTAAACTTTTCATCAACTTAGAATTACACTTGTTTATTGTTCATCAACTTAGAATCACACTTGTTTACTTTTCATCAACTTACAATCACACTTGTTTACTGTTCATCTACTTAGAATCACACTTGTTTACTGTTCATCTACTTAGAATCACACTTGTTTACCATTCATCTACTTAGAATCACATTTATTTACTGTTCATCTACTTAGAATCACACTTGTTTACTGTTCATCAACTTAGAATCACACTTGTTAACTGTTCATCTACTTAGAATCACACTTGTTTACTGCTCATCTACTTAGAATCACACTTGTTTACCGTTCATCTACTTAGAATCACACTTTTTTACTGTTCATCAACTTAGAATCACACTTGTTTACTGTTCATCAACTTAGAATCACACTTGTTTACTGTTCATCTACTTAGAATCACACTTGTTTACCGTCCATCTACTTAGAATCACACTTGTTTATTATTCATCAACTTAGAATCACACTTGTTTACTGTTCATCTACTTAGAATCACACTTGTTTACTGTTCATCTGCTTAGAATCACACTTGTTTACTGTTCAATAACTTAGAATCACACTTGTTTACTGTTCATCTACTTAGAATAACACTTGTTTACTGTTCATTTACTTATAACACAACTTGTTTACTGTTCATGTTCTTAGAATCACAATTGTTTACTGTTTATCTACTTAGAATCACACTTGTTTACTGTTCATCTACTTAGAACACCACTTGTTTATTGTTCATGTTCTTAGAATCACAATTGTTTACTGTTCATCTACTTAGAATCACACATGTTTACTGTTCATCAACTTAGAATCACACTTGTTTACTGTTCATCTACTTAGAATCACACTTGTTTACTGTTCATCTGCTTAGAATCACACTTGTTTACTGTTCAATAACTTAGAATCACACTTGTTTACAGTTCATCTACTTAGAATCACACTTGTTTACTGTTCATTTGCTTAGCATCACACTTGTTTACAGTTCATCTACTTAGAATCACACTTGTTTACTGTTCATCAACTTAGAATCACACTTGTTTACTGTTCATCTACTTAGAATAACACTTGTTTACTGTTCATCTACTTAGAATCACACTTGTTTACTGTTCATCAACTTAGAATCACACTTGTTTACCGTTCATCTACTTAGAATCACACTTGTTTACTGTTCATCTACTTAGAATCACACTTGTTTACTGTTCATCAACTTAGAATCACACTTGTTTACTGTTCATCTTCTTAGAATCACACTTGTTTACTGTTCATCTACTTAGAATCACACTTGTTTACTGTTCATCTACTTAGAATCACACTTGTAAACTTTTCATCAACTTAGAATCACACTTGTTTATTGTTCATCAACTTAGAATCACACTTGTTTACTGTTCATCAACTTACAATCACACTTGTTTACTGTTCATCTACTTAGAATCACACTTGTTTACTGTTCATCTACTTAGAATCACACTTGTTTACCATTCATCTACTTAGAATCACATTTATTTACTGTTCATCTACTTAGAATCACACTTGTTTACTGTTCATCAACTTAGAATCACACTTGTTAACTGTTCATCTACTTAGAATCACACTTGTTTACTGCTCATCTACTTAGAATCACACTTGTTTACCGTTCATCTACTTAGAATCACACTTTTTTACTGTTCATCAACTTAGAATCACACTTGTTTACTGTTCATCAACTTAGAATCACCCTTGTTTACTGTTCATCTACTTAGAATCACACTTGTTTACCGTCCATCTACTTAGAATCACACTTGTTTATTATTCATCAACTTAGAATCACACTTGTTTACTGTTCATTTACTTAGAATCACACTTGTTTACTGTTCATCTGCTTAGAATCACACTTGTTTACTGTTCAATAACTTAGAATCACACTTGTTTACTGTTCATCTACTTAGAATAACACTTGTTTACTGTTCATCTACTTATAACACAACTTGTTTACTGTTCATGTTCTTAGAATCACAATTGTTTACTGTTTATCTACTTAGAATCACACTTGTTTACTGTTCATCTACTTAGAACACCACTTGTTTATTGTTCATGTTCTTAGAATCACAATTGTTTACTGTTCATCTACTTAGAATCACACATGTTTACTGTTCATCAACTTAGAATCACACTTGTTTACTGTTCATCTACTTAGAATCACACTTGTTTACTGTTCATCTGCTTAGAATCACACTTGTTTACTGTTCAATAACTTAGAATCACACTTGTTTACAGTTCATCTACTTAGAATCACACTTGTTTACTGTTCATTTGCTTAGAATCACACTTCTTTACAGTTCATCTACTTAGAATCACACTTGTTTACTGTTCATCAACTTAGAATCACACTTGTTTACTGTTCATCTACTTAGAATAACACTTGTTTACTGTTCATCTACTTAGAATAACACTTGTTTACCGTTCATCTACTTAGAAAACCACTTGTTTACTGTTCATGTTCTTAGAATCACAATTGTTTACTGTTTATCTACTTAGAATCACACTTGTTTACTGTTCATCTACTTAGAACACCACTTGTTTACTGTTCATGTTCTTAGAATTACAATTGTTTACTGTTCATCTACTTAGAATCACACATGTTTACTGTTCATCTACTTAGAATCACACTTGTTTACCGTCGATCTACTTAGAATCACACTTGTTTATTATTCATCAACTTAGAATCACACTTGTTTACTGTTCGTCTACTTAGAATCACACTTGTTTACTGTTCATCTGCTTAGAATCACACTTGTTTACTGTTCAATAACTTAGAATCACACTTGTTTACTGTTCATCTACTTAGAATCACACTTGTTTACTGTTCATTTGCTTAGAATCACACTTGTTTACAGTTCATCTACTTAGAATCACACTTGTTTACTGTTCATCAACTTAGAATCACACTTGTTTACTGTTCATCAACTTAGAATCACACTTGTTTACTATTCATCTACTTAGAATCACACTTGTTTACTGTTCAACTACTTAGAATCACACTTGTTTACTGTTCATGTTCTTAGAATCACAATTGTTTACTGTTTATATAATTAGAATCACACTTGTTTACTGTTCATCTTCTTAGAACACCACTTTTTTACTGTTCATGTTCTTAGAATCACAATTGTTTACTGTTCATCTACTTAGAATCACACATGTTTACTGTTCATCTACTTAGAATCACACTTGTTTACTGTTCATCCACTTAGAATCACACTTGTTTACTGTTCATCTACTTAGAATCACACCTGTTTACAGTTAATCAACTTAGAATCACACTTGTATGCTTTTCATCAACTTAGAATCACACTTGTTTACTGGTCATCAACTCAGAATCACACTTGTTTACTGTTCATCAACTTAGAATCACACTTGTTTACTGTTCATCTACTTAGAATCACACTTGTTTACTGTTCATCTACTTAGAGTCACACTTGTTTACTGTTCATCAACTTAGAATCATACTTGTAAACTTTTCATCAACTTAGAATCACACTTGTTTATTGTTCATCAACTTAGAATCACACTTGTTTACTGTTCATCAACTTAGAATCACACTTGTTTACTGTTCATCTACTTAGAATCACACTTGTTTACTGTTCATCTACTTAGAATCACACTTGTTTACCATTCATCTACTTAGAATCACATTTATTTACTGTTCATCTACTTAGAATCACACTTGTTTACTGTTCATCAACTTAGAATCACACTTGTTTACCGTTCATCTACTTAGAATCACACGTGTTTACTGTTCATCTACTTAGAATCACACTTGTTTACTGTTCATCAACTTAGAATCACACTTGTAAACTTTTCATCAACTTAGAATCACACTTGTTTATTGTTCATCAACTTAGAATCACACTTGTTTACTGTTCATCTTCTTAGAATCACACTTGTTTACTGTTCATCTACTTAGAATCACACTTGTTTACTGTTCATCTACTTAGAATCACACTTGTAAACTTTTGATCAACTTAAAATCACACTTGTTTATTGTTCATCAACTTAGAATCACACTTGTTTACTGTTCATCAACTTACAATCACACTTGTTTACTGTTCATCTACTTAGAATCACACTTGTTTACTGTTCATCTACTTAGAATCACACTTGTTTACCATTCATCTACTTAGAATCACATTTATTTACTGTTCATCTACTTAGAATCACACTTGTTTACTGTTCATCAACTTAGAATCACACTTGTTAACTGTTCATCTACTTAGAATCACACTTTTTTACTGTTCATCAACTTAGAATCACACTTGTTTACTGTTCATCAACTTAGAATCACACTTGTTTACTGTTCATCTACTTAGAATCACACTTGTTTACCGTCCATCTACTTAGAATCACACTTGTTTATTATTCATCAACTTAGAATCACACTTGTTTACTATTCATCTACTTAGAATCACACTTGTTTACTGTTCATGTTCTTAGAATCACAATTTTTTACTGTTTATCTACTTAGAATCACACTTGTTTACTGTTCATCTACTTAGAACACCACTTGTTTACTGTTCATGTTCTTAGAATCACAATTGTTTACTGTTCATCTACTTAGAATCACACATGTTTACTGTTCATCTACTTAGAATCACACTTGTTTACTGTTCATCCACTTAGAATCACACTTGTTTACTGTTCATCTACTTATAATCACACCTGTTTACTGTTAATCAACTTAGAATCACACTTGTATGCTTTTCATCAACTTAGAATCACACTTGTTTACTGTTCATCAACTCAGAATCACACTTGTTTACTGTTCATCAACTTAGAACCACACTTGTTTACTGTTCATCTACTTAGAATCACACTTGTTTACTGTTCATCTACTTAGAATCACACTTGTTTACTGGTCATCAACTTAGAAGCATACTTGTAAACTTTTCATCAACTTAGAATCACACTTGTTTATTGTTCATCAACTTAGAATCACACTTGTTCACTGTTCATCAACTTAGAATCACACTTGTTTACTGTTCATCTACTTAGAATCACACTTGTTTACTGTTCATCTACTTAGAATCACACTTGTTTACCATTCATCTACTTACAATCACATTTATTTACTGTTCATCTACTTAGAATCACACTTGTTTACTGTTCATCAACTTAGAATCACACTTGTTTACCGTTCATCTACATAGAATCACACTTGTTTACTGTTCATCAATTTAGAATCACACTTGTTTACTGTTCATCAACTTAGAATCACACTTGTTTATTATTCATCAACTTAGAATCACACTTGTTTACTGTTCATCTACTTAGAATCACACTTGTTTACTGTTCATCTGCTTAGAATCACACTTGTTTACTGTTCAATAACTTAGAATCACACTTGTTTACTGTTCATCTTCTTAGAATAACACTTGTTTACTGTTCATCTACTTAGAATAACACTTGTTTACCGTTCATCTACTTAGAACACCACTTGTTTACTGTTCATGTTCTTAGAATCACAATTGTTTACTGTTTATCTACTTAGAATCACACTTGTTTACTGTTCATCTACTTAGAACACCACTTGTTTACTGTTCATGTTCTTAGAATCACAATTGTTTACTGTTCATCTACTTAGAATCACACATGTTTACTGTTCATCTACTTAGAATCACACTTGTTTACTGTTCATCCACTTAGAATCACACTTGTTTACTGTTCATCTACTTAGAATCACACCTGTTTACTGTTAATCAACTTAGAATCACACTTGTATGCTTTTCATCAACTTAGAATCACACTTGTTTACTGTTCATCAACTCAGAATCACACTTGTTTACTGTTCATCAACTTAGAATCACACTTGTTTACTGTTCATCTACTTAGAATCACACTTGTTTACTGTTCATCTACTTAGAATCACACTTGTTTACTGTTCATCAACTTAGAATCATACTTGTAAACTTTTCATCAACTTAGAATCACATTTGTTTATTGTTCATCAACTTAGAATCACACTTGTTTACTGTTCATCTACTTAGAATCACACTTGTTTACTGTTCATCTACTTAGAATCACACTTGTTTACCATTCATCTGCTTAGAATCACATTTATTTACTGTTCATCTACTTAGAATCACACTTGATTACTGTTCATCAACTTAGAATCACACTTGTTTACCGTTCATCTACTTAGAATCACACTTGTTTACTGTTCATCAACTTAGAATCACACTTGTTTACTGTTCATCAACTTAGAATCACACTTGTTTATTATTCATCAACTTAGAATCACACTTGTTTACTGTTCATCTACTTAGAATCACACTTGTTTACTGTTCATCTGCTTAGAATCACACTTGTTTACTGTTCAATAACTTAGAATCACACTTGTTTACTGTTCATCTACTTAGAATAACACTTGTTTACTGTTCATCTACTTAGAACACCACTTGTTTACTGTTCATGTTCTTAGAATCACAATTGTTTACTGTTTATCTACTTAGAATCACACTTGTTTACTGTTCATCTACTTAGAACACCACTTGTTTACTGTTCATGTTCTTAGAATTACAATTGTTTACTGTTCATCTACTTAGAATCACACATGTTTACTGTTCATCTACTTAGAATCACACTTGTTTACCGTCGATCTACTTAGAATCACACTTGTTTACTGTTCGTCTGCTTAGAATCACACTTGTTTACTGTTCAATAACTTAGAATCACACTTGTTTATTATTCATCAACTTAGAATCACACTTGTTTACTGTTCGTCTGCTTAGAATCACACTTGTTTACTGTTCAATAACTTAGAATCACACTTGTTTACTGTTCATCTACTTAGAATCACACTTGTTTACTGTTCATTTGCTTAGAATCACACTTGTTTACAGTTCATCTACTTAGAATCACACTTGTTTACTGTTCATCAACTTAGAATCACACTTGTTTACTATTCATCTACTTAGAATCACACTTGTTTACTGTTCATCTACTTAGAATCACACTTGTTTACTGTTCATGTTCTTAGAATCACGATTGTTTACTGTTTATATACTTAGAATCACACTTGTTTACTGTTCATCTACTTAGAACACCACTTTTTTACTGTTCATGTTCTTAGAATCACAATTGTTTACTGTTCATCTACTTAGAATCACACATGTTTACTGTTCATCTACTTAGAATCACACTTGTTTACTGTTCATCCACTTAGAATCACACTTGTTTACTGTTCATCTACTTAGAATCACACCTGTTTACTGTTAATCAACTTAGAATCACACTTGTATGCTTTTCATCAACTTAGAATCACACTTGTTTACTGTTCATCAACTCAGAATCACACTTGTTTACTGTTCATCAACTTAGAATCACACTTGTTTACTGTTCATCTACTTAGAATCACACTTGTTTACTGTTCATCTACTTAGAGTCACACTTGTTTACTGTTCATCAACTTAGAATCATACTTGTAAACTTTTCATCAACTTAGAATCACACTTGTTTATTGTTCATCAACTTAGAATCACACTTGTTTACTGTTCATCAACTTAGAATCACACTTGTTTACTGTTCATCTACTTAGAATCACACTTGTTTACTGTTCATCTACTTAGAATAACACTTGTTTACCATTCATCTACTTAGAATCACATTTATTTACTGTTCATCTACTTAGAATCACACTTGTTTACTGTTCATCAACTTAGAATCACACTTGTTTACCGTTCATCTACTTAGAATCACACTTGTTTACTGTTCATCTACTTAGAATCACACTTGTTTACTGTTCATCAACTTAGAATCACACTTGTAAACTTTTCATCAACTTAGAATCACACTTGTTTATTGTTCATCAACTTAGAATCACACTTGTTTACTGTTCATCTTCTTAGAATCACACTTGTTTACTGTTCATCTACTTAGAATCACACTTGTTTACTGTTCATCTACTTAGAATCACACTTGTAAACTTTTCATCAACTTAGAATCACACTTGTTTATTGTTCATCAACTTAGAATCACACTTGTTTACTGTTCATCAACTTACAATCACACTTGTTTACCATTCATCTACTTAGAATCACATTTATTTATTGTTCATCAACTTAGAATCACACTTGTTTACTGTTCATCTACTTAGAATCACACTTGTTTACCATTCATCTACTTAGAATCACATTTATTTACTGTTCATCTACTTAGAATCACACTTGTTTACTGTTCATCAACTTAGAATCACACTTGTTTACTATTCTTCTACTTAGAATCACACTTGTTTACTGTTCATCTACTTAGAATCACACTTGTTTACTGTTCATGTTCTTAGAATCACGATTGTTTACTGTTTATATACTTAGAATCACACTTGTTTACTGTTCATCTACTTAGAACACCACTTTTTTACTGTTCATGTTCTTAGAATCACAATTGTTTACTGTTCATCTACTTAGAATCACACATGTTTACTGTTCATCTACTTAGAATCACACTTGTTTACTGTTCATCCACTTAGAATCACACTTGTTTACTGTTCATCTACTTAGAATCACACCTGTTTACTGTTAATCAACTTAGAATCACACTTGTATGCTTTTCATCAACTTAGAATCACACTTGTTTACTGTTCATCAACTCAGAATCACACTTGTTTACTGTTCATCAACTTAGAATCACACTTGTTTACTGTTCATCTACTTAGAATCACACTTGTTTACTGTTCATCTACTTAGAGTCACACTTGTTTACTGTTCATCAACTTAGAATCATACTTGTAAACTTTTCATCAACTTAGAATCACACTTGTTTATTGTTCATCAACTTAGAATCACACTTGTTTACTGTTCAATTACTTAGAATCACACTTGTTTACTGTTCATCTACTTAGAATCACACTTGTTTACCATTCATCTACTTAGAATCACATTTATTTACTGTTCATCTACTTAGAATCACACTTGTTTACTGTTCATCAACTTAGAATCACACTTGTTTACCGTTCATCTACTTAGAATCACACTTGTTTACTGTTCATCTACTTAGAATCACACTTGTTTACTGTTCATCAACTTAGAATCACACTTGTAAACTTTTCATCAACTTAGAATCACACTTGTTTATTGTTCATCAACTTAGAATCACACTTGTTTACTGTTCATCTTCTTAGAATCACACTTGTTTACTGTTCATCTACTTAGAATCACACTTGTTTACTGTTCATCTACTTAGAATCACACTTGTAAACTTTTCATCAACTTAGAATCACACTTGTTTATTGTTCATCAACTTAGAATCACACTTGTTTACTGTTCATCAACTTACAATCACACTTGTTTACTGTTCATCTACTTAGAATCACACTTGTTTACTGTTCATCTACTTATAATCACACTTGTTTACCATTCATCTACTTAGAATCACATTTATTTACTGTTCATCTACTTAGAATCACACTTGTTTACTGTTCATCAACTTAGAATCACACTTGTTAACTGTTCATCTACTTAGAATCACACTTGTTTACTGCTCATCTACTTAGAATCACACTTGTTTACCGTTCATCTACTTAGAATCACACTTTTTTACTGTTCATCAACTTAGAATCACACTTGTTTACTGTTCATCAACTTAGAATCACATTTGTGTACTGTTCATCTACTTAGAATCACACTTGTTTACCGTCCATCTACTTAGAATCACACTTGTTTATTATTCATCAACTTAGAATCACACTTGTTTACTGTTCATCTACTTAGAATCACACTTGTTTACTGTTCATCTGCTTAGAATCACACTTGTTTACTGTTCATGTTCTTAGAATCACGATTGTTTACTGTTTATATACTTAGAATCACACTTGTTTACTGTTCATCTACTTAGAACACCACTTTTTTACTGTTCATGTTCTTAGAATCACAATTGTTTACTGTTCATCTACTTAGAATCACACATGTTTACTGTTCATCTACTTAGAATCACACTTGTTTACTGTTCATCCACTTAGAATCACACTTGTTTACTGTTCATCTACTTAGAATCACACCTGTTTACTGTTAATCAACTTAGAATCACACTTGTATGCTTTTCATCAACTTAGAATCACACTTGTTTACTGTTCATCAACTCAGAATCACACTTGTTTACTGTTCATCAACTTAGAATCACACTTGTTTACTGTTCATCTACTTAGAATCACACTTGTTTACTGTTCATCTACTTAGAGTCACACTTGTTTACTGTTCATCAACTTAGAATCATACTTGTAAACTTTTCATCAACTTAGAATCACACTTGTTTATTGTTCATCAACTTAGAATCACACTTGTTTACTGTTCATCAACTTAGAATCACACTTGTTTACTGTTCATCTACTTAGAATCACACTTGTTTACTGTTCATCTACTTAGAATCACACTTGTTTACCATTCATCTACTTAGAATCACATTTATTTACTGTTCATCTACTTAGAATCACACTTGTTTACTGTTCATCAACTTAGAATCACACTTGTTTACCGTTCATCTACTTAGAATCACACTTGTTTACTGTTCATCTACTTAGAATCACACTTGTTTACTGTTCATGTTCTTAGAATCACGATTGTTTACTGTTTATATACTTAGAATCACACTTGTTTACTGTTCATCTACTTAGAACACCACTTTTTTACTGTTCATGTTCTTAGAATCACAATTGTTTACTGTTCATCTACTTAGAATCACACTTTTTTACTGTTCATCAACTTAGAATCACACTTGTTTACTGTTCATCAACTTAGAATCACACTTGTTTACTGTTCATCTACTTAGAATCACACTTTTTTACTGTTCATCAACTTAGAATCACACTTGTTTACTGTTCATCTACTTAGAATCACACTTGTTTACTGTTCATCTGCTTAGAATCACACTTGTTTACTGTTCATGTTCTTAGAATCACGATTGTTTACTGTTTATATACTTAGAATCACACTTGTTTACTGTTCATCTACTTAGAACACCACTTTTTTACTGTTCATGTTCTTAGAATCACAATTGTTTACTGTTCATCTACTTAGAATCACACATGTTTACTGTTCATCTACTTAGAATCACACTTGTTTACTGTTCATCCACTTAGAATCACACTTGTTTACTGTTCATCTACTTAGAATCACACCTGTTTACTGTTAATCAACTTAGAATCACACTTGTATGCTTTTCATCAACTTAGAATCACACTTGTTTACTGTTCATCAACTCAGAATCACACTTGTTTACTGTTCATCAACTTAGAATCACACTTGTTTACTGTTCATCTACTTAGAATCACACTTGTTTACTGTTCATCAACTTAGAATCATACTTGTAAACTTTTCATCAACTTAGAATCACATTTGTTTATTGTTCATCAACTTAGAATCACACTTGTTTACTGTTCATCTACTTAGAATCACACTTGTTTACTGTTCATCTACTTAGAATCACACTTGTTTACCATTCATCTGCTTAGAATCACATTTATTTACTGTTCATCTACTTAGAATCACACTTGTTTACTGTTCATCAACTTAGAATCACACTTGTTTACCGTTCATCTACTTAGAATCACACTTGTTTACTGTTCATCAACTTAGAATCACACTTGTTTACTGTTCATCAACTTAGAATCACACTTGTTTATTATTCATCAACTTAGAATCACACTTGTTTACTGTTCATCTACTTAGAATCACACTTGTTTACTGTTCATCTGCTTAGAATCACACTTGTTTACTGTTCAATAACTTAGAATCACACTTGTTTACTGTTCATCTACTTAGAATAACACTTGTTTACTGTTCATCTACTTAGAACACCACTTGTTTACTGTTCATGTTCTTAGAATCACAATTGTTTACTGTTTATCTACTTAGAATCACACTTGTTTACTGTTCATCTACTTAGAACACCACTTGTTTACTGTTCATGTTCTTAGAATTACAATTGTTTACTGTTCATCTACTTAGAATCACACATGTTTACTGTTCATCTACTTAGAATCACACTTGTTTACCGTCGATCTACTTAGAATCACACTTGTTTATTATTCATCAACTTAGAATCACACTTGTTTACTGTTCGTCTACTTAGAATCACACTTGTTTACTGTTCATCTGCTTAGAATCACACTTGTTTACTGTTCAATAACTTAGAATCACACTTGTTTACTGTTCATCTACTTAGAATCACACTTGTTTACTGTTCATTTGCTTAGAATCACACTTGTTTACAGTTCATCTACTTAGAATCACACTTGTTTACTGTTCATCAACTTAGAATCACACTTGTTTACTATTCATCTACTTAGAATCACACTTGTTTACTGTTCATCTACTTAGAATCACACTTGTTTACTGTTCATGTTCTTAGAATCACGATTGTTTACTGTTTATATACTTAGAATCACACTTGTTTACTGTTCATCTACTTAGAACACCACTTTTTTACTGTTCATGTTCTTAGAATCACAATTGTTTACTGTTCATCTACTTAGAATCACACATGTTTACTGTTCATCTACTTAGAATCACACTTGTATGCTTTTCATCAACTTAGAATCACACTTGTTTACTGTTCATCAACTCAGAATCACACTTGTTTACTGTTCATCAACTTAGAATCACACTTGTTTACTGTTCATCTACTTAGAATCACACTTGTTTACTGTTCATCTACTTAGAGTCACACTTGTTTACTGTTCATCAACTTAGAATCATACTTGTAAACTTTTCATCAACTTAGAATCACACTTGTTTATTGTTCATCAACTTAGAATCACACTTGTTTACTGTTCATCAACTTAGAATCACACTTGTTTACTGTTCATCTACTTAGAATCACACTTGTTTACTGTTCATCTACTTAGAATCACACTTGTTTACCATTCATCTACTTAGAATCACATTTATTTACTGTTCATCTACTTAGAATCACACTTGTTTACTGTTCATCAACTTAGAATCACACTTGTTTACCGTTCATCTACTTAGAATCACACTTGTTTACTGTTCATCTACTTAGAATCACACTTGTTTACTGTTCATCAACTTAGAATCACACTTGTAAACTTTTCATCAACTTAGAATCACACTTGTTTATTGTTCATCAACTTAGAATCACACTTGTTTACTGTTCATCTTCTTAGAATCACACTTGTTTACTGTTCATCTACTTAGAATCACACTTGTTTACTGTTCATCTACTTAGAATCACACTTGTAAACTTTTCATCAACTTAGAATCACACTTGTTTATTGTTCATCAACTTAGAATCACACTTGTTTACTGTTCATCAACTTACAATCACACTTGTTTACTGTTCATCTACTTAGAATCACACTTGTTTACTGTTCATCTACTTAGAATCACACTTGTTTACCATTCATCTACTTAGAATCACATTTATTTACTGTTCATCTACTTAGAATCACACTTGTTTACTGTTCATCAACTTAGAATCACACTTGTTAACTGTTCATCTACTTAGAATCACACTGTTTACTGCTCATCTACTTAGAATCACACTTGTTTACCGTTCATCTACTTAGAATCACACTTTTTTACTGTTCATCAACTTAGAATCACACTTGTTTACTGTTCATCAACTTAGAATCACACTTGTTTACTGTTCATCTACTTAGAATCACACTTGTTTACCGTCCATCTACTTAGAATCACACTTGTTTATTATTCATCAACTTAGAATCACACTTGTTTACTGTTCATCTACTTAGAATCACACTTGTTTACTGTTCATCTGCTTAGAATCACACTTGTTTACTGTTCATGTTCTTAGAATCACGATTGTTTACTGTTTATATACTTAGAATCACACATGTTTACTGTTCATCTACTTAGAATCACACTTGTTTACTGTTCATCCACTTAGAATCACACTTGTTTACTGTTCATCTACTTAGAATCACACCTGTTTACTGTTAATCAACTTAGAATCACACTTGTATGCTTTTCATCAACTTAGAATCACACTTGTTTACTGTTCATCAACTCAGAATCACACTTGTTTACTGTTCATCAACTTAGAATCACACTTGTTTACTGTTCATCTACTTAGAATCACACTTGTTTACTGTTCATCTACTTAGAGTCACACTTGTTTACTGTTCATCAACTTAGAATCATACTTGTAAACTTTTCATCAACTTAGAATCACACTTGTTTATTGTTCATCAACTTAGAATCACACTTGTTTACTGTTCATCAACTTAGAATCACACTTGTTTACTGTTCATCTACTTAGAATCACACTTGTTTACTGTTCATCTACTTAGAATCACACTTGTTTACCATTCATCTACTTAGAATCACATTTATTTACTGTTCATCTACTTAGAATCACACTTGTTTACTGTTCATCAACTTAGAATCACACTTGTTTACCGTTCATCTACTTAGAATCACACTTGTTTACTGTTCATCTACTTAGAATCACACTTGTTTACTGTTCATGTTCTTAGAATCACGATTGTTTACTGTTTATATACTTAGAATCACACTTGTTTACTGTTCATCTACTTAGAACACCACTTTTTTACTGTTCATGTTCTTAGAATCACAATTGTTTACTGTTCATCTACTTAGAATCACACTTTTTTACTGTTCATCAACTTAGAATCACACTTGTTTACTGTTCATCAACTTAGAATCACACTTGTTTACTGTTCATCTACTTAGAATCACACTTGTTTACCGTCCATCTACTTAGAATCACACTTGTTTATTATTCATCAACTTAGAATCACACTTGTTTACTGTTCATCTACTTAGAATCACACTTGTTTACTGTTCATCTGCTTAGAATCACACTTGTGTACTGTTCATGTTCTTAGAATCACGATTGTTTACTGTTTATATACTTAGAATCACACTTGTTTACTGTTCATCTACTTAGAACACCACTTTTTTACTGTTCATGTTCTTAGAATCACAATTGTTTACTGTTCATCTACTTAGAATCACACATGTTTACTGTTCATCTACTTAGAATCACACTTGTTTACTGTTCATCCACTTAGAATCACACTTGTTTACTGTTCATCTACTTAGAATCACACCTGTTTACTGTTAATCAACTTAGAATCACACTTGTTTACTGTTCATCAACTCAGAATCACACTTGTTTACTGTTCATCAACTTAGAATCACACTTGTTTACTGTTCATCTACTTAGAATCACACTTGTTTACTGTTCATCTACTTAGAATCACACTTGTTTACTGTTCATCTACTTAGAATCACACTTGTTTACCATTCATCTACTTAGAATCACATTTATTTACTGTTCATCTACTTAGAATCACACTTGTTTAATGCTCATCAACTTAGAATCACACTTGTTTACCGTTCATCTACTTAGAATCACACTTGTTTACTGTTCATCTACTTAGAATCACACTTGTTTACTGTTCATGTTCTTAGAATCACGATTGTTTACTGTTTATATACTTAGAATCACACTTGTTTACTGTTCATCTACTTAGAACACCACTTTTTTACTGTTCATGTTCTTAGAATCACAATTGTTTACTGTTCATCTACTTAGAATCACACATGTTTACTGTTCATCTACTTAGAATCACACTTGTTTACTGTTCATCCACTTAGAATCACACTTGTTTACTGTTCATCTACTTAGAATCACACCTGTTTACTGTTAATCAACTTAGAATCACACTTGTATGCTTTTCATCAACTTAGAATCACACTTGTTTACTGTTCATCAACTCAGAATCACACTTGTTTACTGTTCATCAACTTAGAATCACACTTGTTTACTGTTCATCTACTTAGAATCACACTTTTTTACTGTTCATCTACTTAGAGTCACACTTGTTTACTGTTCATCAACTTAGAATCATACTTGTAACTTTTCATCAACTTAGAATCACACTTGTTTATTGTTCATCAACTTAGAATCACACTTGTTTATTGTTCATCAACTTAGAATCACACTTGTTTACTGTTCATCTTCTTAGAATCACACTTGTTTACTGTTCATATACTTAGAATCACACTTGTTTACTGTTCATCTACTTAGAATCACACTTTTTTACTGTTCATCAACTTAGAATCACACTTGTTTACTGTTCATCAACTTAGAATCACACTTGTTTACTGTTCATCTACTTAGAATCACACTTGTTTACCGTCCATCTACTTAGAATCACACTTGTTTATTATTCATCAACTTAGAATCACACTTGTTTACTGTTCATCTACTTAGAATCACACTTGTTTACTGTTCATCTGCTTAGAATCACACTTGTTTACTGTTCATGTTCTTAGAATCACGATTGTTTACTGTTTATATACTTAGAATCACACTTGTTTACTGTTCATCTACTTAGAACACCACTTTTTTACTGTTCATGTTCTTAGAATCACAATTGTTTACTGTTCATCTACTTAGAATCACACATGTTTACTGTTCATCTACTTAGAATCACACTTGTTTACTGTTCATCCACTTAGAATCACACTTGTTTACTGTTCATCTACTTAGAATCACACCTGTTTACTGTTAATCAACTTAGAATCACACTTGTTTACTGTTCATCAACTCAGAATCACACTTGTTTACTGTTCATCAACTTAGAATCACACTTGTTTACTGTTCATCTACTTAGAATCACACTTGTTTACTGTTCATCTACTTAGAGTCACACTTGTTTACTGTTCATCAACTTAGAATCATACTTGTAAACTTTTCATCAACTTAGAATCACACTTGTTTATTGTTCATCAACTTAGAATCACACTTGTTTACTGTTCATCAACTTAGAATCACACTTGTTTACTGTTCATCTACTTAGAATCACACTTGTTTACTGTTCATCTACTTAGAATCACACTTGTTTACCATTCATCTACTTAGAATCACATTTATTTACTGTTCATCTACTTAGAATCACACTTGTTTAATGCTCATCAACTTAGAATCACACTTGTTTACCGTTCATCTACTTAGAATCACACTTGTTTACTGTTCATCTACTTAGAATCACACTTGTTTACTGTTCATGTTCTTAGAATCACGATTGTTTACTGTTTATATACTTAGAATCACACTTGTTTACTGTTCATCTACTTAGAACACCACTTTTTTACTGTTCATGTTCTTAGAATCACAATTGTTTACTGTTCATCTACTTAGAATCACACATGTTTACTGTTCATCTACTTAGAATCACACTTGTTTACTGTTCATCCACTTAGAATCACACTTGTTTACTGTTCATCTACTTAGAATCACACCTGTTTACTGTTAATCAACTTAGAATCACACTTGTATGCTTTTCATCAACTTAGAATCACACTTGTTTACTGTTCATCAACTCAGAATCACACTTGTTTACTGTTCATCAACTTAGAATCACACTTGTTTACTGTTCATCTACTTAGAATCACACTTTTTTACTGTTCATCTACTTAGAGTCACACTTGTTTACTGTTCATCAACTTAGAATCATACTTGTAACTTTTCATCAACTTAGAATCACACTTGTTTATTGTTCATCAACTTAGAATCACACTTGTTTATTGTTCATCAACTTAGAATCACACTTGTTTACTGTTCATCTTCTTAGAATCACACTTGTTTACTGTTCATATACTTAGAATCACACTTGTTTACTGTTCATCTACTTAGAATCACACTTGTAAACTTTTCATCAACTTAGAATCACACTTGTTTATTGTTCATCAACTTAGAATCACACTTGTTTACTGTTCATCAACTTAGAATCACACTTGTTTACTGTTCATCTACTTAGAATCACACTTGTTTACTGTTCATCTACTTAGAATCACACTTGTTTACTGTTCATCTACTTAGAATCACACTTGTTTACCATTCATCTACTTAGAATCACATTTATTTACTGTTCATCTACTTAGAATCACACTTGTTTAATGCTCATCAACTTAGAATCACACTTGTTTACCGTTCATCTACTTAGAATCACACTTGTTTACTGTTCATCTACTTAGAATCACACTTGTTTACTGTTCATGTTCTTAGAATCACGATTGTTTACTGTTTATATACTTAGAATCACACTTGTTTACTGTTCATCTACTTAGAACACCACTTTTTTACTGTTCATGTTCTTAGAATCACAATTGTTTACTGTTCATCTACTTAGAATCACACATGTTTACTGTTCATCTACTTAGAATCACACTTGTTTACTGTTCATCCACTTAGAATCACACTTGTTTACTGTTCATCTACTTAGAATCACACCTGTTTACTGTTAATCAACTTAGAATCACACTTGTATGCTTTTCATCAACTTAGAATCACACTTGTTTACTGTTCATCAACTCAGAATCACACTTGTTTACTGTTCATCAACTTAGAATCACACTTGTTTACTGTTCATCTACTTAGAATCACACTTTTTTACTGTTCATCTACTTAGAGTCACACTTGTTTACTGTTCATCAACTTAGAATCATACTTGTAACTTTTCATCAACTTAGAATCACACTTGTTTATTGTTCATCAACTTAGAATCACACTTGTTTATTGTTCATCAACTTAGAATCACACTTGTTTACTGTTCATCTTCTTAGAATCACACTTGTTTACTGTTCATATACTTAGAATCACACTTGTTTACTGTTCATCTACTTAGAATCACACTTTTTTACTGTTCATCAACTTAGAATCACACTTGTTTACTGTTCATCAACTTAGAATCACACTTGTTTACTGTTCATCTACTTAGAATCACACTTGTTTACCGTCCATCTACTTAGAATCACACTTGTTTATTATTCATCAACTTAGAATCACACTTGTTTACTGTTCATCTACTTAGAATCACACTTGTTTACTGTTCATCTGCTTAGAATCACACTTGTTTACTGTTCATGTTCTTAGAATCACGATTGTTTACTGTTTATATACTTAGAATCACACTTGTTTACTGTTCATCTACTTAGAACACCACTTTTTTACTGTTCATGTTCTTAGAATCACAATTGTTTACTGTTCATCTACTTAGAATCACACATGTTTACTGTTCATCTACTTAGAATCACACTTGTTTACTGTTCATCCACTTAGAATCACACTTGTTTACTGTTCATCTACTTAGAATCACACCTGTTTACTGTTAATCAACTTAGAATCACACTTGTTTACTGTTCATCAACTCAGAATCACACTTGTTTACTGTTCATCAACTTAGAATCACACTTGTTTACTGTTCATCTACTTAGAATCACACTTGTTTACTGTTCATCTACTTAGAGTCACACTTGTTTACTGTTCATCAACTTAGAATCATACTTGTAAACTTTTCATCAACTTAGAATCACACTTGTTTATTGTTCATCAACTTAGAATCACACTTGTTTACTGTTCATCAACTTAGAATCACACTTGTTTACTGTTCATCTACTTAGAATCACACTTGTTTACTGTTCATCTACTTAGAATCACACTTGTTTACCATTCATCTACTTAGAATCACATTTATTTACTGTTCATCTACTTAGAATCACACTTGTTTAATGCTCATCAACTTAGAATCACACTTGTTTACCGTTCATCTACTTAGAATCACACTTGTTTACTGTTCATCTACTTAGAATCACACTTGTTTACTGTTCATGTTCTTAGAATCACGATTGTTTACTGTTTATATACTTAGAATCACACTTGTTTACTGTTCATCTACTTAGAACACCACTTTTTTACTGTTCATGTTCTTAGAATCACAATTGTTTACTGTTCATCTACTTAGAATCACACATGTTTACTGTTCATCTACTTAGAATCACACTTGTTTACTGTTCATCCACTTAGAATCACACTTGTTTACTGTTCATCTACTTAGAATCACACCTGTTTACTGTTAATCAACTTAGAATCACACTTGTATGCTTTTCATCAACTTAGAATCACACTTGTTTACTGTTCATCAACTCAGAATCACACTTGTTTACTGTTCATCAACTTAGAATCACACTTGTTTACTGTTCATCTACTTAGAATCACACTTTTTTACTGTTCATCTACTTAGAGTCACACTTGTTTACTGTTCATCAACTTAGAATCATACTTGTAACTTTTCATCAACTTAGAATCACACTTGTTTATTGTTCATCAACTTAGAATCACACTTGTTTATTGTTCATCAACTTAGAATCACACTTGTTTACTGTTCATCTTCTTAGAATCACACTTGTTTACTGTTCATATACTTAGAATCACACTTGTTTACTGTTCATCTACTTAGAATCACACTTGTAAACTTTTCATCAACTTAGAATCACACTTGTTTATTGTTCATCAACTTAGAATCACACTTGTTTACTGTTCATCAACTTAGAATCACACTTGTTTACTGTTCATCAACTTAGAATCACACTTGTTTACTGTTCATCTACTTAGAATCACACTTGTTTACCGTCCATCTACTTAGAATCACACTTGTTTATTATTCATCAACTTAGAATCACACTTGTTTACTGTTCATCTACTTAGAATCACACTTGTTTACTGTTCATCTGCTTAGAATCACACTTGTTTACTGTTCAATAACTTAGAATCACACTTGTTTACTGTTCATCTACTTAGAATAACACTTGTTTACTGTTCATCTACTTATAACACAACTTGTTTACTGTTCATGTTCTTAGAATCACAATTGTTTACTGTTTATCTACTTAGAATCACACTTGTTTACTGTTCATCTACTTAGAACACCACTTGTTTATTGTTCATGTTCTTAGAATCACAATTGTTTACTGTTCATCTACTTAGAATCACACATGTTTACTGTTCATCAACTTAGAATCACACTTGTTTCCTGTTCATCTACTTAGAATCACACTTGTTTACTGTTCATCTGCTTAGAATCACACTTGTTTACTGTTCAATAACTTAGAATCACACTTGTTTACTGTTCATCTACTTAGAATCACACTTGTTTACTGTTCATTTGCTTAGAATCACACTTGTTTACAGTTCATCTACTTAGAATCACACTTGTTTACTGTTCATCAACTTAGAATCACACTTGTTTACTGTTCATCAACTTAGAATCACACTTGTTTACTATTCATCTACTTAGAATCACACTTGTTTACTATTCATCTACCTAGAATCACACTTGTTTACTGTTCATGTTCTTAGAATCACAATTGTTTACTGTTTATCTACTTAGAATCACACTTGTTCACTGTTCATCTACTTAGAACACCACTTGTTTACTGTTCATGTTCTTAGAATCACAATTGTTTACTGTTCATCTACTTAGAATCACACATGTTTACTGTTCATCTTCTTAGAATCACACTTGTTTACTGTTCATCCACTTAGAATCAAACTTGTTTACTGTTCATCTACTTAGAATCACACCTGTTTACTGTTAATCAACTTAGAATCACACTTGTATGCTTTTCATCAACTTAGAATCACACTTGTTTACTGTTCATCAACTCAGAATCACACTTGTTTACTGTTCATCAACTTAGAATCACACTTGTTTACTGTTCATCTACTTAGAATCACACTTGTTTACTGTTCATCTACTTAGAATCACACTTGTTTACTGTTCATCAACTTAGAATCATACTTGTAAACTTTTCTTCAACTTAGAATCACACTTGTTTACTGTTCATCAACTTAGAATCACACTTGTTTACTGTTCATCTACTTAGAATCACACTTGTTTACCATTCATCTACTTAGAATCACATTTATTTACTGTTCATCTACTTAGAATCACACTTGTTTACTGTTCATCAACTTAGAATCACACTTGTTTACCGTTCATCTACTTAGAATCACACTTGTTTACTGTTCATCAACTTAGAATCACACTTGTTTACTGTTCATCAACTTAGAATCACACTTGTTTACTGTTCAATAACTTAGAATCACACTTGTTTACTGTTCATCTACTTAGAATCACACTTGTTTACTGTTCATCTACTTATAACACAACTTGTTTACTGTTCATGTTCTTAGAATCACAATTGTTTACTGTTTATCTACTTAGAATCACACTTATTTACTGTTCATCTACTTAGAACACCACTTGTTTATTTTTCATGTTCTTAGAATCACAATTGTTTACTGTTCATCTACTTAGAATCACACATGTTTACTGTTCATCAACTTAGAATCACACTTGTTTCCTGTTCATCTACTTAGAATCACACTTGTTTACTGTTCATCTGCTTAGAATCACACTTGTTTACTGTTCAATAACTTAGAATCACACTTGTTTACTGTTCATCTACTTAGAATCACACTTGTTTACTGTTCATTTGCTTAGAATCACACTTGTTTACAGTTCATCTACTTAGAATCACACTTGTTTACTGTTCATCAACTTAGAATCACACTTGTTTACTGTTCATCAACTTAGAATCACACTTGTTTACTATTCATCTACTTAGAATCACACTTGTTTACTATTCATCTACCTAGAATCACACTTGTTTACTGTTCATGTTCTTAGAATCACAATTGTTTACTGTTTATCTACTTAGAATCACACTTGTTCACTGTTCATCTACTTAGAACACCACTTGTTTACTGTTCATGTTCTTAGAATCACAATTGTTTACTGTTCATCTACTTAGAATCACACATGTTTACTGTTCATCTTCTTAGAATCACACTTGTTTACTGTTCATCCACTTAGAATCAAACTTGTTTACTGTTCATCTACTTAGAATCACACCTGTTTACTGTTAATCAACTTAGAATCACACTTGTATGCTTTTCATCAACTTAGAATCACACTTGTTTACTGTTCATCAACTCAGAATCACACTTGTTTACTGTTCATCAACTTAGAATCACACTTGTTTACTGTTCATCTACTTAGAATCACACTTGTTTACTGTTCATCTACTTAGAATCACACTTGTTTACTGTTCATCAACTTAGAATCATACTTGTAAACTTTTCTTCAACTTAGAATCACACTTGTTTACTGTTCATCAACTTAGAATCACACTTGTTTACTGTTCATCTACTTAGAATCACACTTGTTTACCATTCATCTACTTAGAATCACATTTATTTACTGTTCATCTACTTAGAATCACACTTGTTTACTGTTCATCAACTTAGAATCACACTTGTTTACCGTTCATCTACTTAGAATCACACTTGTTTACTGTTCATCAACTTAGAATCACACTTGTTTACTGTTCATCAACTTAGAATCACACTTGTTTACTGTTCATCTGCTTAGAATCACACTTGTTTACTGTTCATCTACTTAGAATCACACTTGTTTACTGTTCATCAACTTAGAATAACACTTGTTTACCGTTCATCTACTTAGAACACCACTTGTTTACTGTTCATGTTCTTAGAATCACAATTGTTTACTGTTTATCTACTTAAAATCACACTTGTTTACTGTTCATCTACTTAGAACACCACTTGTTTACTGTTCATGTTCTTAGAATTACAATTGTTTACTGTTCATCTACTTAGAATCACACTTGTTTACCGTCGATCTACTTAGAATCACACTTGTTTATTATTCATCAACTTAGAATCACACTTGTTTACTGTTTGTTTACTTAGAATCACACTTGTTTACTGTTCATCTGCTTAGAATCACACTTGTTTACTGTTCAATAACTTAGAATCACACTTGTTTACTGTTCATCTACTTAGAATCACACTTGTTTACTGTTCATTTGCTTAGAATCACACTTGTTTACAGTTCATCTACTTAGAATCACACTTGTTTACTGTTCATCAACTTAGAATCACACTTGTTTACTGTTCATCAACTTAGAATCACACTTGTTTACTGTTCATCTACTTAGAATCACACTTGTTTACTGTTCGTCTACTTAGAATCACACTTGTTTACTGTTCATCTACTTAGAACACCACTTGTTTACTGTTCATGTTGTTAGAATCACACTTGTTTACTGTTCATCTACTTAGAATCACACTTGTTTACTCTTCATCTACTTAGAATCACACTTGCTTCCTGTTCATCTACTTAGAATCACACTTGTTTACTGTTCATCAACTTAGAATTACATTTGTTTACTGTTCATCTACTTAGAACACCAATTGTTTACTGTTCATGTTCTTAGAATCACAATTGTTTACTGTTCATCTACTTAGAATCACACTTGTTTACTGTTCATCTACTTAGAATCACACTTGTTTACTGTTCATCTATTTAGAATCACACTTGTTTACTGTTCAATAACTTAGAATCACACTTGTTTACTGTTCATCTACTTATAACACAACTTGTTTACTGTTCATGTTCTTAGAATCACAATTGTTTATTATTCATCAACTTAGAATCACACTTGTTTACTGTTCATCTACTTAGAATCACACTTGTTTACTGTTCATCTGCTTAGAATCACACTTGTTTACTGTTCAATAACTTAGAATCACACTTGTTTACTGTTCATCTACTTAGAATCACACTTGTTTACTGTTCATCAACTTAGAATCACACTTGTTTACTGTTCATCAACTTAGAATCACACTTGTTTACTGTTCATCTACTTAGAATCACACTTGTTTACTGTTCGTCTACTTAGAATCACACTTGTTTACTGTTCATCTACTTAGAACACCACTTGTTTACTGTTCATGTTGTTAGAATCACACTTGTTTACTGTTCATCTACTTAGAATCACACTTGTTTACTCTTCATCTACTTAGAATCACACTTGCTTCCTGTTCATCTACTTAGAATCACACTTGTTTACTGTTCATCAACTTAGAATTACATTTGTTTACTGTTCATCTACTTAGAACACCAATTGTTTACTGTTCATGTTCTTAGAATCACAATTGTTTACTGTTCATCTACTTAGAATCACACTTGTTTACTGTTCATCTACTTAGAATCACACTTGTTTACTGTTCATCTATTTAGAATCACACTTGTTTACTGTTCAATAACTTAGAATCACACTTGTTTACTGTTCATCTACTTATAACACAACTTGTTTACTGTTCATGTTCTTAGAATCACAATTGTTTATTATTCATCAACTTAGAATCACACTTGTTTACTGTTCATCTACTTAGAATCACACTTGTTTACTGTTCATCTGCTTAGAATCACACTTGTTTACTGTTCAATAACTTAGAATCACACTTGTTTACTGTTCATCTACTTAGAATAACACTTGTTTACTGTTCATCTACTTAGAACACCACTTGTTTATTGTTCATGTTCTTAGAATCACAATTGTTTACTGTTCATCTACTTAGAATCACACATGTTTACTGTTCATCAACTTAGAATCACACTTGTTTACTGTTCATCTACTTAGAATCACACTTGTTTACTGTTCATCTGCTTAGAATCACACTTGTTTACTGTTCATCTACTTAGAATCACACTTGTTTACTGTTCATTTGCTTAGAATCACACTTGTTTACAGTTCATCTACTTAGAATCACACTTGTTTACTGTTCATCAACTTAGAATCACACTTGTTTACTGTTCATCAACTTAGAATCACACTTGTTTACTGTTCATCTACTTAGAATCACACTTGTTTACTGTTCGTCTACTTAGAATCACACTTGTTTACTGTTCATCTACTTAGAACACCACTTGTTTACTGTTCATGTTGTTAGAATCACACTTGTTTACTGTTCATCTACTTAGAATCACACTTGTTTACTCTTCATCTACTTAGAATCACACTTGCTTCCTGTTCATCTACTTAGAATCACACTTGTTTACTGTTCATCAACTTAGAATTACATTTGTTTACTGTTCATCTACTTAGAACACCAATTGTTTACTGTTCATGTTCTTAGAATCACAATTGTTTACTGTTCATCTACTTAGAATCACACTTGTTTACTGTTCATCTACTTAGAATCACACTTGTTTACTGTTCATCTATTTAGAATCACACTTGTTTACTGTTCATCTGCTTAGAATCACACTTGTTTACTGTTCAATAACTTAGAATCACACTTGTTTACTGTTCATCTACTTATAACACAACTTGTTTACTGTTCATGTTCTTAGAATCACAATTGTTTATTATTCATCAACTTAGAATCACACTTGTTTACTGTTCATCTACTTAGAATCACACTTGTTTACTGTTCATCAACTTAGAATCACACTTGTTTACTATTCATCTACTTAGAATCACACTTGTTTACTATTCATCTACCTAGAATCACACTTGTTTACTGTTCATGTTCTTAGAATCACAATTGTTTACTGTTTATCTACTTAGAATCACACTTGTTCACTGTTCATCTACTTAGAACACCACTTGTTTACTGTTCATGTTCTTAGAATCACAATTGTTTACTGTTCATCTACTTAGAATCACACATGTTTACTGTTCATCTTCTTAGAATCACACTTGTTTACTGTTCATCCACTTAGAATCAAACTTGTTTACTGTTCATCTACTTAGAATCACACCTGTTTACTGTTAATCAACTTAGAATCACACTTGTATGCTTTTCATCAACTTAGAATCACACTTGTTTACTGTTCATCAACTCAGAATCACACTTGTTTACTGTTCATCAACTTAGAATCACACTTGTTTACTGTTCATCTACTTAGAATCACACTTGTTTACTGTTCATCTACTTAGAATCACACTTGTTTACTGTTCATCAACTTAGAATCATACTTGTAAACTTTTCTTCAACTTAGAATCACACTTGTTTACTGTTCATCAACTTAGAATCACACTTGTTTACTGTTCATCTACTTAGAATCACACTTGTTTACCATTCATCTACTTAGAATCACATTTATTTACTGTTCATCTACTTAGAATCACACTTGTTTACTGTTCATCAACTTAGAATCACACTTGTTTACCGTTCATCTACTTAGAATCACACTTGTTTACTGTTCATCAACTTAGAATCACACTTGTTTACTGTTCATCAACTTAGAATCACACTTGTTTACTGTTCAATAACTTAGAATCACACTTGTTTACTGTTCATCTACTTAGAATCACACTTGTTTACTGTTCATCAACTTAGAATAACACTTGTTTACCGTTCATCTACTTAGAACACCACTTGTTTACTGTTCATGTTCTTAGAATCACAATTGTTTACTGTTTATCTACTTAAAATCACACTTGTTTACTGTTCATCTACTTAGAACACCACTTGTTTACTGTTCATGTTCTTAGAATTACAATTGTTTACTGTTCATCTACTTAGAATCACACTTGTTTACCGTCGATCTACTTAGAATCACACTTGTTTATTATTCATCAACTTAGAATCACACTTGTTTACTGTTTGTTTACTTAGAATCACACTTGTTTACTGTTCATCTGCTTAGAATCACACTTGTTTACTGTTCATGTTCTTAGAATCACAATTGTTTACTGTTCATCTACTTAGAATCACACTTGTTTACTGTTCATCTACTTAGAATCACACTTGTTTACTGTTCATCTATTTAGAATCACACTTGTTTACTGTTCAATAACTTAGAATCACACTTGTTTACTGTTCATCTACTTATAACACAACTTGTTTACTGTTCATGTTCTTAGAATCACAATTGTTTATTATTCATCAACTTAGAATCACACTTGTTTACTGTTCATCTACTTAGAATCACACTTGTTTACTGTTCATCTGCTTAGAATCACACTTGTTTACTGTTCAATAACTTAGAATCACACTTGTTTACTGTTCATCTACTTAGAATAACACTTGTTTACTGTTCATCTACTTATAACACAACTTGTTTACTGTTCATGTTCTTAGAATCACAATTGTTTACTGTTTATCTACTTAGAATCACACTTGTTTACTGTTCATCTACTTAGAACACCACTTGTTTATTGTTCATGTTCTTAGAATCACAATTGTTTACTGTTCATCTACTTAGAATCACACATGTTTACTGTTCATCAACTTAGAATCACACTTGTTTACTGTTCATCTACTTAGAATCACACTTGTTTACTGTTCATCTGCTTAGAATCACACTTGTTTACTGTTCATCTACTTAGAATCACACTTGTTTACTGTTCATTTGCTTAGAATCACACTTGTTTACAGTTCATCTACTTAGAATCACACTTGTTTACTGTTCATCAACTTAGAATCACACTTGTTTACTGTTCATCAACTTAGAATCACACTTGTTTACTGTTCATCTACTTAGAATCACACTTGTTTACTGTTCGTCTACTTAGAATCACACTTGTTTACTGTTCATCTACTTAGAACACCACTTGTTTACTGTTCATGTTGTTAGAATCACACTTGTTTACTGTTCATCTACTTAGAATCACACTTGTTTACTCTTCATCTACTTAGAATCACACTTGCTTCCTGTTCATCTACTTAGAATCACACTTGTTTACTGTTCATCAACTTAGAATTACATTTGTTTACTGTTCATCTACTTAGAACACCAATTGTTTACTGTTCATGTTCTTAGAATCACAATTGTTTACTGTTCATCTACTTAGAATCACACTTGTTTACTGTTCATCTACTTAGAATCACACTTGTTTACTGTTCATCTATTTAGAATCACACTTGTTTACTGTTCATCTGCTTAGAATCACACTTGTTTACTGTTCAATAACTTAGAATCACACTTGTTTACTGTTCATCTACTTATAACACAACTTGTTTACTGTTCATGTTCTTAGAATCACAATTGTTTATTATTCATCAACTTAGAATCACACTTGTTTACTGTTCATCTACTTAGAATCACACTTGTTTACTGTTCATCAACTTAGAATCACACTTGTTTACTATTCATCTACTTAGAATCACACTTGTTTACTATTCATCTACCTAGAATCACACTTGTTTACTGTTCATGTTCTTAGAATCACAATTGTTTACTGTTTATCTACTTAGAATCACACTTGTTCACTGTTCATCTACTTAGAACACCACTTTTTTACTGTTCATGTTCTTAGAATCACAATTGTTTACTGTTCATCTACTTAGAATCACACATGTTTACTGTTCATCTTCTTAGAATCACACTTGTTTACTGTTCATCCACTTAGAATCAAACTTGTTTACTGTTCATCTACTTAGAATCACACCTGTTTACTGTTAATCAACTTAGAATCACACTTGTATGCTTTTCATCAACTTAGAATCACACTTGTTTACTGTTCATCAACTCAGAATCACACTTGTTTACTGTTCATCAACTTAGAATCACACTTGTTTACTGTTCATCTACTTAGAATCACACTTGTTTACTGTTCATCTACTTAGAATCACACTTGTTTACTGTTCATCAACTTAGAATCATACTTGTAAACTTTTCTTCAACTTAGAATCACACTTGTTTACTGTTCATCAACTTAGAATCACACTTGTTTACTGTTCATCTACTTAGAATCACACTTGTTTACCATTCATCTACTTAGAATCACATTTATTTACTGTTCATCTACTTAGAATCACACTTGTTTACTGTTCATCAACTTAGAATCACACTTGTTTACCGTTCATCTACTTAGAATCACACTTGTTTACTGTTCATCAACTTAGAATCACACTTGTTTACTGTTCATCAACTTAGAATCACACTTGTTTACTGTCCAATAACTTAGAATCACACTTGTTTACTGTTCATCTACTTAGAATCACACTTGTTTACTGTTCATCAACTTAGAATAACACTTGTTTACCGTTCATCTACTTAGAACACCACTTGTTTACTGTTCATGTTCTTAGAATCACAATTGTTTACTGTTTATCTACTTAAAATCACACTTGTTTACTGTTCATCTACTTAGAACACCACTTGTTTACTGTTCATGTTCTTAGAATTACAATTGTTTACTGTTCATCTACTTAGAATCACACTTGTTTACCGTCGATCTACTTAGAATCACACTTGTTTATTATTCATCAACTTAGAATCACACTTGTTTACTGTTTGTTTACTTAGAATCACACTTGTTTACTGTTCATCTGCTTAGAATCACACTTGTTTACTGTTCAATAACTTAGAATCACACTTGTTTACTGTTCATCTACTTAGAATCACACTTGTTTACTGTTCATTTGCTTAGAATCACACTTGTTTACAGTTCATCTACTTAGAATCACACTTGTTTACTGTTCATCAACTTAGAATCACACTTGTTTACTGTTCATCAACTTAGAATCACACTTGTTTACTGTTCATCTACTTAGAATCACACTTGTTTACTGTTCGTCTACTTAGAATCACACTTGTTTACTGTTCATCTACTTAGAACACCACTTGTTTACTGTTCATGTTGTTAGAATCACACTTGTTTACTGTTCATCTACTTAGAATCACACTTGTTTACTCTTCATCTACTTAGAATCACACTTGCTTCCTGTTCATCTACTTAGAATCACACTTGTTTACTGTTCATCAACTTAGAATTACATTTGTTTACTGTTCATCTACTTAGAACACCAATTGTTTACTGTTCATGTTCTTAGAATCACAATTGTTTACTGTTCATCTACTTAGAATCACACTTGTTTACTGTTCATCTACTTAGAATCACACCTGTTTACTGTTCATCTATTTAGAATCACACTTGTTTACTGTTCAATAACTTAGAATCACACTTGTTTACTGTTCATCTACTTATAACACAACTTGTTTACTGTTCATGTTCTTAGAATCACAATTGTTTATTATTCATCAACTTAGAATCACACTTGTTTACTGTTCATCTACTTAGAATCACACTTGTTTACTGTTCATCTGCTTAGAATCACACTTGTTTACTGTTCAATAACTTAGAATCACACTTGTTTACTGTTCATCTACTTAGAATAACACTTGTTTACTGTTCATCTACTTATAACACAACTTGTTTACTGTTCATGTTCTTAGAATCACAATTGTTTACTGTTTATCTACTTAGAATCACACTTGTTTACTGTTCATCTACTTAGAACACCACTTGTTTATTGTTCATGTTCTTAGAATCACAATTGTTTACTGTTCATCTACTTAGAATCACACATGTTTACTGTTCATCAACTTAGAATCACACTTGTTTACTGTTCATCTACTTAGAATCACACTTGTTTACTGTTCATCTGCTTAGAATCACACTTGTTTACTGTTCATCTACTTAGAATCACACTTGTTTACTGTTCATTTGCTTAGAATCACACTTGTTTACAGTTCATCTACTTAGAATCACACTTGTTTACTGTTCATCAACTTAGAATCACACTTGTTTACTGTTCATCAACTTAGAATCACACTTGTTTACTGTTCATCTACTTAGAATCACACTTGTTTACTGTTCGTCTACTTAGAATCACACTTGTTTACTGTTCATCTACTTAGAACACCACTTGTTTACTGTTCATGTTGTTAGAATCACACTTGTTTACTGTTCATCTACTTAGAATCACACTTGTTTACTCTTCATCTACTTAGAATCACACTTGCTTCCTGTTCATCTACTTAGAATCACACTTGTTTACTGTTCATCAACTTAGAATTACATTTGTTTACTGTTCATCTACTTAGAACACCAATTGTTTACTGTTCATGTTCTTAGAATCACAATTGTTTACTGTTCATCTACTTAGAATCACACTTGTTTACTGTTCATCTACTTAGAATCACACTTGTTTACTGTTCATCTGCTTAGAATCACACTTGTTTACTGTTCAATAACTTAGAATCACACTTGTTTACTGTTCATCTACTTATAACACAACTTGTTTACTGTTCATGTTCTTAGAATCACAATTGTTTATTATTCATCAACTTAGAATCACACTTGTTTACTGTTCATCTACTTAGAATCACACTTGTTTACTGTTCATCTGCTTAGAATCACACTTGTTTACTGTTCAATAACTTAGAATCACACTTGTTTACTGTTCATCTACTTAGAATAACACTTGTTTACTGTTCATCTACTTATAACACAACTTGTTTACTGTTCATGTTCTTAGAATCACAATTGTTTACTGTTTATCTACTTAGAATCACACTTGTTTACTGTTCATCTACTTAGAACACCACTTGTTTATTGTTCATGTTCTTAGAATCACAATTGTTTACTGTTCATCTACTTAGAATCACACATGTTTACTGTTCATCAACTTAGAATCACACTTGTTTACTGTTCATCTACTTAGAATCACACTTGTTTACTGTTCATCTGCTTAGAATCACACTTGTTTACTGTTCATCTACTTAGAATCACACTTGTTTACTGTTCATTTGCTTAGAATCACACTTGTTTACAGTTCATCTACTTAGAATCACACTTGTTTACTGTTCATCAACTTAGAATCACACTTGTTTACTGTTCATCAACTTAGAATCACACTTGTTTACTATTCATCTACTTAGAATCACACTTGTTTACTATTCATCTACTTAGAATCACACTTGTTTACTGTTCATGTTCTTAGAATCACAATTGTTTACTGTTTATCTACTTAGAATCACACTTGTTTACTGTTCATCTACTTAGAACACCACTTGTTTACTGTTCATGTTCTTAGAATCACAATTGTTTATTGTTCATCTACTTAGAATCACACATGTTTACTGTTCATCTACTTAGAATCACACTTGTTTACTGTTCATCCACTTAGAATCACACTTGTTTACTGTTCATCTACTTAGAATCACACCTGTTTACTGTTAATCAACTTAGAATCACACTTGTATGCTTTTCATCAACTTAGAATCACACTTGTTTACTGTTCATCAACTCAGAATCACACTTGTTTACTGTTCATCAACTTAGAATCACACTTGTTTACTGTTCATCAACTTAGAATCATACTTGTAAACTTTTCATCAACTTAGAATCACACTTGTTTATTGTTCATCAACTTAGAATCACACTTGTTTACTGTTCATCAACTTAGAATCACACTTGTTTACTGTTCATCTACTTAGAATCACACTTGTTTACTGTTCATCTACTTAGAATCACACTTGTTTACCATTCATCTACTTAGAATCACATTTATTTACTGTTCATCTACTTAGAATCACACTTGTTTACTGTTCATCAACTTAGAATCACACTTGTTTACCGTTCATCTACTTAGAATCACACTTATTTACTGTTTATCAACTTAGAATCACACTTGTTTACTGTTCATCAACTTAGAATCACACTTGTTTATTATTCATCAACTTAGAATCACACTTGTTTACTGTTCATCTACTTAGAATCACACTTGTTTACTGTTCATCTGCTTAGAATCACACTTGTTTACTGTTCAATAACTTAGAATCACACTTGTTTACTGTTCATCTACTTAGAATCACACTTGTTTACTGTTCATCTACTTAGAATCACACTTGTTTACTGTTCATCTATTTAGAATCACACTTGTTTACTGTTCAATAACTTAGAATCACACTTGTTTACTGTTCATCTACTTATAACACAACTTGTTTACTGTTCATGTTCTTAGAATCACAATTGTTTATTATTCATCAACTTAGAATCACACTTGTTTACTGTTCATCTACTTAGAATCACACTTGTTTACTGTTCATCTGCTTAGAATCACACTTGTTTACTGTTCAATAACTTAGAATCACACTTGTTTACTGTTCATCTACTTAGAATAACACTTGTTTACTGTTCATCTACTTATAACACAACTTGTTTACTGTTCATGTTCTTAGAATCACAATTGTTTACTGTTTATCTACTTAGAATCACACTTGTTTACTGTTCATCTACTTAGAACACCACTTGTTTATTGTTCATGTTCTTAGAATCACAATTGTTTACTGTTCATCTACTTAGAATCACACATGTTTACTGTTCATCAACTTAGAATCACACTTGTTTACTGTTCATCTACTTAGAATCACACTTGTTTACTGTTCATCTGCTTAGAATCACACTTGTTTACTGTTCATCTACTTAGAATCACACTTGTTTACTGTTCATTTGCTTAGAATCACACTTGTTTACAGTTCATCTACTTAGAATCACACTTGTTTACTGTTCATCAACTTAGAATCACACTTGTTTACTGTTCATCAACTTAGAATCACACTTGTTTACTGTTCATCTACTTAGAATCACACTTGTTTACTGTTCGTCTACTTAGAATCACACTTGTTTACTGTTCATCTACTTAGAACACCACTTGTTTACTGTTCATGTTGTTAGAATCACACTTGTTTACTGTTCATCTACTTAGAATCACACTTGTTTACTCTTCATCTACTTAGAATCACACTTGCTTCCTGTTCATCTACTTAGAATCACACTTGTTTACTGTTCATCAACTTAGAATTACATTTGTTTACTGTTCATCTACTTAGAACACCAATTGTTTACTGTTCATGTTCTTAGAATCACAATTGTTTACTGTTCATCTACTTAGAATCACACTTGTTTACTGTTCATCTACTTAGAATCACACTTGTTTACTGTTCATCTATTTAGAATCACACTTGTTTACTGTTCATCTGCTTAGAATCACACTTGTTTACTGTTCAATAACTTAGAATCACACTTGTTTACTGTTCATCTACTTATAACACAACTTGTTTACTGTTCATGTTCTTAGAATCACAATTGTTTATTATTCATCAACTTAGAATCACACTTGTTTACTGTTCATCTACTTAGAATCACACTTGTTTACTGTTCATCAACTTAGAATCACACTTGTTTACTATTCATCTACTTAGAATCACACTTGTTTACTATTCATCTACCTAGAATCACACTTGTTTACTGTTCATGTTCTTAGAATCACAATTGTTTACTGTTTATCTACTTAGAATCACACTTGTTCACTGTTCATCTACTTAGAACACCACTTTTTTACTGTTCATGTTCTTAGAATCACAATTGTTTACTGTTCATCTACTTAGAATCACACATGTTTACTGTTCATCTTCTTAGAATCACACTTGTTTACTGTTCATCCACTTAGAATCAAACTTGTTTACTGTTCATCTACTTAGAATCACACCTGTTTACTGTTAATCAACTTAGAATCACACTTGTATGCTTTTCATCAACTTAGAATCACACTTGTTTACTGTTCATCAACTCAGAATCACACTTGTTTACTGTTCATCAACTTAGAATCACACTTGTTTACTGTTCATCTACTTAGAATCACACTTGTTTACTGTTCATCTACTTAGAATCACACTTGTTTACTGTTCATCAACTTAGAATCATACTTGTAAACTTTTCTTCAACTTAGAATCACACTTGTTTACTGTTCATCAACTTAGAATCACACTTGTTTACTGTTCATCTACTTAGAATCACACTTGTTTACCATTCATCTACTTAGAATCACATTTATTTACTGTTCATCTACTTAGAATCACACTTGTTTACTGTTCATCAACTTAGAATCACACTTGTTTACCGTTCATCTACTTAGAATCACACTTGTTTACTGTTCATCAACTTAGAATCACACTTGTTTACTGTTCATCAACTTAGAATCACACTTGTTTACTGTCCAATAACTTAGAATCACACTTGTTTACTGTTCATCTACTTAGAATCACACTTGTTTACTGTTCATCAACTTAGAATAACACTTGTTTACCGTTCATCTACTTAGAACACCACTTGTTTACTGTTCATGTTCTTAGAATCACAATTGTTTACTGTTTATCTACTTAAAATCACACTTGTTTACTGTTCATCTACTTAGAACACCACTTGTTTACTGTTCATGTTCTTAGAATTACAATTGTTTACTGTTCATCTACTTAGAATCACACTTGTTTACCGTCGATCTACTTAGAATCACACTTGTTTATTATTCATCAACTTAGAATCACACTTGTTTACTGTTTGTTTACTTAGAATCACACTTGTTTACTGTTCATCTGCTTAGAATCACACTTGTTTACTGTTCAATAACTTAGAATCACACTTGTTTACTGTTCATCTACTTAGAATCACACTTGTTTACTGTTCATTTGCTTAGAATCACACTTGTTTACAGTTCATCTACTTAGAATCACACTTGTTTACTGTTCATCAACTTAGAATCACACTTGTTTACTGTTCATCAACTTAGAATCACACTTGTTTACTGTTCATCTACTTAGAATCACACTTGTTTACTGTTCGTCTACTTAGAATCACACTTGTTTACTGTTCATCTACTTAGAACACCACTTGTTTACTGTTCATGTTGTTAGAATCACACTTGTTTACTGTTCATCTACTTAGAATCACACTTGTTTACTCTTCATCTACTTAGAATCACACTTGCTTCCTGTTCATCTACTTAGAATCACACTTGTTTACTGTTCATCAACTTAGAATTACATTTGTTTACTGTTCATCTACTTAGAACACCAATTGTTTACTGTTCATGTTCTTAGAATCACAATTGTTTACTGTTCATCTACTTAGAATCACACTTGTTTACTGTTCATCTACTTAGAATCACACCTGTTTACTGTTCATCTATTTAGAATCACACTTGTTTACTGTTCAATAACTTAGAATCACACTTGTTTACTGTTCATCTACTTATAACACAACTTGTTTACTGTTCATGTTCTTAGAATCACAATTGTTTATTATTCATCAACTTAGAATCACACTTGTTTACTGTTCATCTACTTAGAATCACACTTGTTTACTGTTCATCTGCTTAGAATCACACTTGTTTACTGTTCAATAACTTAGAATCACACTTGTTTACTGTTCATCTACTTAGAATAACACTTGTTTACTGTTCATCTACTTATAACACAACTTGTTTACTGTTCATGTTCTTAGAATCACAATTGTTTACTGTTTATCTACTTAGAATCACACTTGTTTACTGTTCATCTACTTAGAACACCACTTGTTTATTGTTCATGTTCTTAGAATCACAATTGTTTACTGTTCATCTACTTAGAATCACACATGTTTACTGTTCATCAACTTAGAATCACACTTGTTTACTGTTCATCTACTTAGAATCACACTTGTTTACTGTTCATCTGCTTAGAATCACACTTGTTTACTGTTCATCTACTTAGAATCACACTTGTTTACTGTTCATTTGCTTAGAATCACACTTGTTTACAGTTCATCTACTTAGAATCACACTTGTTTACTGTTCATCAACTTAGAATCACACTTGTTTACTGTTCATCAACTTAGAATCACACTTGTTTACTGTTCATCTACTTAGAATCACACTTGTTTACTGTTCGTCTACTTAGAATCACACTTGTTTACTGTTCATCTACTTAGAACACCACTTGTTTACTGTTCATGTTGTTAGAATCACACTTGTTTACTGTTCATCTACTTAGAATCACACTTGTTTACTCTTCATCTACTTAGAATCACACTTGCTTCCTGTTCATCTACTTAGAATCACACTTGTTTACTGTTCATCAACTTAGAATTACATTTGTTTACTGTTCATCTACTTAGAACACCAATTGTTTACTGTTCATGTTCTTAGAATCACAATTGTTTACTGTTCATCTACTTAGAATCACACTTGTTTACTGTTCATCTACTTAGAATCACACTTGTTTACTGTTCATCTGCTTAGAATCACACTTGTTTACTGTTCAATAACTTAGAATCACACTTGTTTACTGTTCATCTACTTATAACACAACTTGTTTACTGTTCATGTTCTTAGAATCACAATTGTTTATTATTCATCAACTTAGAATCACACTTGTTTACTGTTCATCTACTTAGAATCACACTTGTTTACTGTTCATCTGCTTAGAATCACACTTGTTTACTGTTCAATAACTTAGAATCACACTTGTTTACTGTTCATCTACTTAGAATAACACTTGTTTACTGTTCATCTACTTATAACACAACTTGTTTACTGTTCATGTTCTTAGAATCACAATTGTTTACTGTTTATCTACTTAGAATCACACTTGTTTACTGTTCATCTACTTAGAACACCACTTGTTTATTGTT
Organism: Petromyzon marinus; assembly: GCF_048934315.1. NCBI lineage: Eukaryota > Metazoa > Chordata > Hyperoartia > Petromyzontiformes > Petromyzontidae > Petromyzon > Petromyzon marinus. The sequence continues at coordinate 853,756 of NC_133707.1, forward strand.
CATGTTCTTAGAATCACAATTGTTTACTGTTCATCTACTTAGAATCACACATGTTTACTGTTCATCAACTTAGAATCACACTTGTTTACTGTTCATCTACTTAGAATCACACTTGTTTACTGTTCATCTGCTTAGAATCACACTTGTTTACTGTTCATCTACTTAGAATCACACTTGTTTACTGTTCATTTGCTTAGAATCACACTTGTTTACAGTTCATCTACTTAGAATCACACTTGTTTACTGTTCATCAACTTAGAATCACACTTGTTTACTGTTCATCAACTTAGAATCACACTTGTTTACTATTCATCTACTTAGAATCACACTTGTTTACTATTCATCTACTTAGAATCACACTTGTTTACTGTTCATGTTCTTAGAATCACAATTGTTTACTGTTTATCTACTTAGAATCACACTTGTTTACTGTTCATCTACTTAGAACACCACTTGTTTACTGTTCATGTTCTTAGAATCACAATTGTTTATTGTTCATCTACTTAGAATCACACATGTTTACTGTTCATCTACTTAGAATCACACTTGTTTACTGTTCATCCACTTAGAATCACACTTGTTTACTGTTCATCTACTTAGAATCACACCTGTTTACTGTTAATCAACTTAGAATCACACTTGTATGCTTTTCATCAACTTAGAATCACACTTGTTTACTGTTCATCAACTCAGAATCACACTTGTTTACTGTTCATCAACTTAGAATCACACTTGTTTACTGTTCATCAACTTAGAATCATACTTGTAAACTTTTCATCAACTTAGAATCACACTTGTTTATTGTTCATCAACTTAGAATCACACTTGTTTACTGTTCATCAACTTAGAATCACACTTGTTTACTGTTCATCTACTTAGAATCACACTTGTTTACTGTTCATCTACTTAGAATCACACTTGTTTACCATTCATCTACTTAGAATCACATTTATTTACTGTTCATCTACTTAGAATCACACTTGTTTACTGTTCATCAACTTAGAATCACACTTGTTTACCGTTCATCTACTTAGAATCACACTTATTTACTGTTTATCAACTTAGAATCACACTTGTTTACTGTTCATCAACTTAGAATCACACTTGTTTATTATTCATCAACTTAGAATCACACTTGTTTACTGTTCATCTACTTAGAATCACACTTGTTTACTGTTCATCTGCTTAGAATCACACTTGTTTACTGTTCAATAACTTAGAATCACACTTGTTTACTGTTCATCTACTTAGAATAACACTTGTTTACTGTTCATCTACTTAGAATAACACTTGTTTACCGTTCATCTACTTAGAATCACACTTGTTTACTGTTCATCAACTTAGAATCACACTTGTTTACTGTTCATCTACTTAGAATCACACTTGTTTACCGTCCATCTACTTAGAATCACACTTGTTTATTATTCATCAACTTAGAATCACACTTGTTTACTGTTCATCTACTTAGAATCACACTTGTTTACTGTTCATCTGCTTAGAATCACACTTGTTTACTGTTCAATAACTTAGAATCACACTTGTTTACTGTTCATCTACTTAGAATAACACTTGTTTACTGTTCATCTACTTATAACACAACTTGTTTACTGTTCATGTTCTTAGAATCACAATTGTTTACTGTTTATCTACTTAGAATCACACTTGTTTACTGTTCATCTACTTAGAACACCACTTGTTTATTGTTCATGTTCTTAGAATCACAATTGTTTACTGTTCATCTACTTAGAATCACACATGTTTACTGTTCATCAACTTAGAATCACACTTGTTTACTGTTCATCTACTTAGAATCACACTTGTTTACAGTTCATCTAATTAGAATCACACTTGTTTACTGTTCATCAACTTAGAATCACACTTGTTTTCTGTTCATCAACTTAGAATCACACTTGTTTACAATTCATCTACTTAGAATCACACTTGTTTACTATTCATCTACTTAGAATCACACTTGTTTACTGTTCATGTTCTTAGAATCACAATTGTTTACTGTTTATCTACTTAGAATCACACTTGTTTACTGTTCATCTACTTAGAACACCACTTGTTTACTGTTCATGTTCTTAGAATCACAATTGTTTACTGTTCATCTACTTAGAATCACACATGTTTACTGTTCATCTACTTAGAATCACACTTGTTTACTGTTCATCCACTTAGAATCACACTTGTTTACTGTTCATCTACTTAGAATCACACTTGTTTACCATTCATCTACTTAGAATCACATTTATTTACTGTTCATCTACTTAGAATCACACTTGTTTACTGTTCATCAACTTAGAATCACACTTGTTTACCGTTCATCTACTTAGAATCACACTTGTTTACTGTTCATCAACTTAGAATCACACTTGTTTACTGTTCATCAACTTAGAATCACACTTGTTTACTGTTCAATAACTTAGAATCACACTTGTTTACTGTTCATCTACTTAGAATCACACTTGTTTACTGTTCATCAACTTAGAATAACACTTGTTTACCGTTCATCTACTTAGAACACCACTTGTTTACTGTTCATGTTCTTAGAATCACAATTGTTTACTGTTTATCTACTTAGAATCACACTTGTTTACTGTTCATCTACTTAGAACACCACTTGTTTACTGTTCATGTTCTTAGAATTACAATTGTTTACTGTTCATCTACTTAGAATCACACTTGTTTACCGTCGATCTACTTAGAATCACACTTGTTTATTATTCATCAACTTAGAATCACACTTGTTTACTGTTTGTTTACTTAGAATCACACTTGTTTACTGTTCATCTGCTTAGAATCACACTTGTTTACTGTTCAATAACTTAGAATCACACTTGTTTACTGTTCATCTACTTAGAATCACACTTGTTTACTGTTCATTTGCTTAGAATCACACTTGTTTACAGTTCATCTACTTAGAATCACACTTGTTTACTGTTCATCAACTTAGAATCACACTTGTTTACTGTTCATCAACTTAGAATCACACTTGTTTACTGTTCATCTACTTAGAATCACACTTGTTTACTGTTCGTCTACTTAGAATCACACTTGTTTACTGTTCATCTACTTAGAACACCACTTGTTTACTGTTCATGTTGTTAGAATCACACTTGTTTACTGTTCATCTACTTAGAATCACACTTGTTTACTCTTCATCTACTTAGAATCACACTTGCTTCCTGTTCATCTACTTAGAATCACACTTGTTTACTGTTCATCAACTTAGAATTACATTTGTTTACTGTTCATCTACTTAGAACACCAATTGTTTACTGTTCATGTTCTTAGAATCACAATTGTTTACTGTTCATCTACTTAGAATCACACTTGTTTACTGTTCATCTACTTAGAATCACACTTGTTTACTGTTCATCTATTTAGAATCACACTTGTTTACTGTTCATCTGCTTAGAATCACACTTGTTTACTGTTCAATAACTTAGAATCACACTTGTTTACTGTTCATCTACTTATAACACAACTTGTTTACTGTTCATGTTCTTAGAATCACAATTGTTTATTATTCATCAACTTAGAATCACACTTGTTTACTGTTCATCTACTTAGAATCACACTTGTTTACTGTTCATCTGCTTAGAATCACACTTGTTTACTGTTCAATAACTTAGAATCACACTTGTTTACTGTTCATCTACTTAGAATAACACTTGTTTACTGTTCATCTACTTATAACACAACTTGTTTACTGTTCATGTTCTTAGAATCACAATTGTTTACTGTTTATCTACTTAGAATCACACTTGTTTACTGTTCATCTACTTAGAACACCACTTGTTTATTGTTCATGTTCTTAGAATCACAATTGTTTACTGTTCATCTACTTAGAATCACACATGTTTACTGTTCATCAACTTAGAATCACACTTGTTTACTGTTCATCTACTTAGAATCACACTTGTTTACTGTTCATTTGCTTAGAATCACACTTGTTTACAGTTCATCTACTTAGAATCACACTTGTTTACTGTTCATCAACTTAGAATCACACTTGTTTACTGTTCATCAACTTAGAATCACACTTGTTTACTATTCATCTACTTAGAATCACACTTGTTTACTATTCATCTACTTAGAATCACACTTGTTTACTGTTCATGTTCTTAGAATCACAATTGTTTACTGTTTATCTACTTAGAATCACACTTGTTTACTGTTCATCTACTTAGAACACCACTTGTTTACTGTTCATGTTCTTAGAATCACAATTGTTTATTGTTCATCTACTTAGAATCACACATGTTTACTGTTCATCTACTTAGAATCACACTTGTTTACTGTTCATCCACTTAGAATCACACTTGTTTACTGTTCATCTACTTAGAATCACACCTGTTTACTGTTAATCAACTTAGAATCACACTTGTATGCTTTTCATCAACTTAGAATCACACTTGTTTACTGTTCATCAACTCAGAATCACACTTGTTTACTGTTCATCAACTTAGAATCACACTTGTTTACTGTTCATCAACTTAGAATCATACTTGTAAACTTTTCATCAACTTAGAATCACACTTGTTTATTGTTCATCAACTTAGAATCACACTTGTTTACTGTTCATCAACTTAGAATCACACTTGTTTACTGTTCATCTACTTAGAATCACACTTGTTTACTGTTCATCTGCTTAGAATCACACTTGTTTACTGTTCAATAACTTAGAATCACACTTGTTTACTGTTCATCTACTTAGAATAACACTTGTTTACTGTTCATCTACTTAGAATAACACTTGTTTACCGTTCATCTACTTAGAATCACACTTGTTTACTGTTCATCAACTTAGAATCACACTTGTTTACTGTTCATCTACTTAGAATCACACTTGTTTACCGTCCATCTACTTAGAATCACACTTCTTTATTATTCATCAACTTAGAATCACACTTGTTTACTGTTCATCTACTTAGAATCACACTTGTTTACTGTTCATCTGCTTAGAATCACACTTGTTTACTGTTCAATAACTTAGAATCACACTTGTTTACTGTTCATCTACTTAGAATAACACTTGTTTACTGTTCATCTACTTATAACACAACTTGTTTACTGTTCATGTTCTTAGAATCACAATTGTTTACTGTTTATCTACTTAGAATCACACTTGTTTACTGTTCATCTACTTAGAACACCACTTGTTTATTGTTCATGTTCTTAGAATCACAATTGTTTACTGTTCATCTACTTAGAATCACACATGTTTACTGTTCATCAACTTAGAATCACACTTGTTTACTGTTCATCTACTTAGAATCACACTTTTTTACAGTTCATCTAATTAGAATCACACTTGTTTACTGTTCATCAACTTAGAATCACACTTGTTTTCTGTTCATCAACTTAGAATCACACTTGTTTACAATTCATCTACTTAGAATCACACTTGTTTACTATTCATCTACTTAGAATCACACTTGTTTACTGTTCATGTTCTTAGAATCACAATTGTTTACTGTTTATCTACTTAGAATCACACTTGTTTACTGTTCATCTACTTAGAACACCACTTGTTTACTGTTCATGTTCTTAGAATCACAATTGTTTACTGTTCATCTACTTAGAATCACACATGTTTACTGTTCATCTACTTAGAATCACACTTGTTTACTGTTCATCAACTCAGAATTACACTTGTTTACTGTTCATCAACTTAGAATCACACCTGTTTACTGTTAATCAACTTAGAATCACATTTGTATGCTTTTCATCAACTTAGAATCACACTTGTTTACTGTTCATCAACTTAGAATCATACTTGTAAACTTTTCATCAACTTAGAATCACACTTGTTTATTGTTCATCAACTTAGAATCACAGTTGTTTACTGTTCATCTTCTTAGAATCACACTTGTTTACTGTTCATCTGCTTAGAATCACACTTGTTTACTGTTCAATAACTTAGAATCACACTTGTTTACTGTTCATCTACTTAGAATAACACTTGTTTACCGTTCATCTACTTAGAATAACACTTGTTTACCGTTCATCTACTTAGAATCACACTTGTTTACTGTTCATCAACTTAGAATCACACTTGTTTACTGTTCATCTACTTAGAATCACACTTGTTTACCGTCCATCTACTTAGAATCACACTTGTTTATTATTCATCAACTTAGAATCACACTTGTTTACTGTTCATCTACTTAGAATCACACTTGTTTACTGTTCATCTGCTTAGAATCACACTTGTTTACTGTTCAATAACTTAGAATCACACTTGTTTACTGTTCATCTACTTAGAGTAACACTTGTTTACTGTTCATCTACTTATAACACAAATTGTTTACTGTTCATGTTCTTAGAATCACAATTGTTTACTGTTTATCTACTTAGAATCACACTTGTTTACTGTTCATCTACTTAGAACACCACTTGTTTATTGTTCATGTTCTTAGAATCACAATTGTTTACTGTTCATCTACTTAGAATCACACATGTTTACTGTTCATCAACTTAGAATCACACTTGTTTACTGTTCATCTACTTAGAATCACACTTGTTTACTGTTCATCTGCTTAGAATCACACTTGTTTACTGTTCAATAACTTAGAATCACACTTGTTTACTGTTCATCTACTTAGAATCACACTTGTTTACTGTTCATTTGCTTAGAATCACACTTGTTTACAGTTCATCTACTTAGAATCACACTTGTTTACTGTTCATCAACTTAGAATCACACTTGTTTACTGTTCATCAACTTAGAATCACACTTGTTTATTATTCATCTACTTAGAATCACACTTGTTTACTATTCATCTACCTAGAATCACACTTGTTTACTGTTCATGTTCTTAGAATCACAATTGTTTACTGTTTATCTACTTAGAATCACACTTGTTTACTGTTCATCTACTTAGAACACCACTTGTTTACTGTTCATGTTCTTAGAATCACAATTGTTTACTGTTCATCTACTTAGAATCACACATGTTTACTGTTCATCTTCTTAGAATCACACTTGTTTACTGTTCATCCACTTAGAATCACACTTGTTTACTGTTCATCTACTTAGAATCACACCTGTTTACTGTTAATCAACTTAGAATCACACTTGTATGCTTTTCATCAACTTAGAATCACACTTGTTTACTGTTCATCAACTCAGAATCACACTTGTTTACTGTTCATCAACTTAGAATCACACTTGTTTACTGTTCATCTACTTAGAATCACACTTGTTTACTGTTCATCTACTTAGAATCACACTTGTTTACTGTTCATCAACTTAGAATCATACTTGTAAACTTTTCATCAACTTAGAATCACACTTGTTTACTGTTCATCAACTTAGAATCACACTTGTTTACTGTTCATCTACTTAGAATCACACTTGTTTACCATTCATCTACTTAGAATCACATTTATTTACTGTTCATCTACTTAGAATCACACTTGTTTACTGTTCATCAACTTAGAATCACACTTGTTTACCGTTCATCTACTTATAATCACACTTGTTTACTGTTCATCAACTTAGAATCACACTTGTTTACTGTTCATCAACTTAGAATCACACTTGTTTATTATTCATCAACTTAGAATCACACTTTTTTACTGTTCATCTACTTAGAATCACACTTGTTTACTGTTCATCTGCTTAGAATCACACTTGTTTACTGTTCAATAACTTAGAATCACACTTGTTTACTGTTCATCTACTTAGAATCACACTTGTTTACTGTTCATCAACTTAGAATAACACTTGTTTACCGTTCATCTACTTAGAACACCACATGTTTACTGTTCATGTTCTTAGAATCACAATTGTTTACTGTTTATCTACTTAGAATCACACTGGTTTACTGTTCATCTACTTAGAACACCACTTGTTTACTGTTCATGTTCTTAGAATTACAATTGTTTACTGTTCATCTACTTAGAATCACACTTGTTTACCGTTGATCTACTTAGAATCACACTTGTTTATTATTCATCAACTTAGAATCACACTTGTTTACTGTTTGTCTACTTAGAATCACACTTGTTTACTGTTCATCTGCTTAGAATCACACTTGTTTACTGTTCAATAACTTAGAATCACACTTGTTTACTGTTCATCAACTTAGAATCACACTTGTTTACTGTTCATCTACTTAGAATCACACTTGTTTACTGTTCGTCTACTTAGAATCACACTTGTTTACTGTTCATCTACTTAGAATCACACTTGTTTACTGTTCATTTGCTTAGAATCACACTTGTTTACAGTTCATCTACTTAGAATCACACTTGTTTACTGTTCATCAACTTAGAATCACACTTGTTTACTGTTCATCTACTTAGAATCACACTTGTTTACTGTTCGTCTACTTAGAATCACACTTGTTTACTGTTCATCTACTTAGAACACCACTTGTTTACTGTTCATGTTGTTAGAATCACACTTGTTTACTGTTCATCTACTTAGAATCACACTTGTTTACTCTTCATCTACTTAGAATCACACTTGTTTCCTGTTCATCTACTTAGAATCACACTTGTTTACTGTTCATCAACTTAGAATTACACTTGTTTACTGTTCATCTACTTAGAACTCCAATTGTTTACTGTTCATGTTCTTAGAATCACAATTGTTTACTGTTCATCTACTTAGAATCACACTTGTTTACTGTTCATCTACTTAGAATCACACTTGTTTACTGTTCATCTATTTAGAATCACACTTGTTTACTGTTCATCTGCTTAGAATCACACTTGTTTACTGTTCAATAACTTAGAATCACACTTGTTTACTGTTCATCTACTTAGAATAACACTTGTTTACTGTTCATCTACTTGGAATAACACTTGTTTACCGTTCATCTACTTATAACACAACTTGTTTAATGTTCATGTTCTTAGAATCACAATTGTTTACTGTTCATCTACTTAGAATCACACTTGTTTACTGTTCATCAACTTAGAATCACACTTGTTAACTGTTCTTCTACTTAGAATCACACTTGTTTACTGCTCATCTACTTAGAATCACACTTGTTTACCGTTCATCTACTTAGAATCACACTTTTTTACTGTTCATCTACTTAGAATCACACTTGTTTACCGTCCATCTACTTAGAATCACACTTGTTTATTATTCATCAACTTAGAATCACACTTGTTTACTGTTCATCTACTTACAATCACACTTGTTCACTGTTCATCTGCTTAGAATCACACTTGTTTACTGTTCAATAACTTAGAATCACACTTGTTTACTGTTCATCTACTTAGAATAACACTTGTTTACTGTTCATCTACTTATAACACAACTTGTTTACTGTTCATGTTCTTAGAATCACAATTGTTTACTGTTTATCTACTTAGAATCACACTTGTTTACTGTTCATCTACTTAGAACACCACTTGTTTATTGTTCATGTTCTTAGAATCACAATTGTTTACTGTTCATCTACTTAGAATCACACATGTTTACTGTTCATCAACTTAGAATCACACTTGTTTACTGTTCATCTACTTAGAATCACACTTGTTTACTGTTCATCTGCTTAGAATCACACTTGTTTACTGTTCATCTACTTAGAATCACACTTGTTTACTGTTCATTTGCTCAGAATCACACTTGTTTACAGTTCATCTACTTAGAATCACACTTGTTTACTGTTCATCAACTTAGAATCACACTTGTTTACTGTTCATCAACTTAGAATCACACTTGTTTACAATTCATCTACTTAGAATCACACTTGTTTACTATTCATCTACTTAGAATCACACTTGTTTACTGTTCATGTTCTTAGAATCACAATTGTTTACTGTTTATCTACTTAGAATCACACTTGTTTACTGTTCATCTACTTAGAACACCACTTGTTTACTGTTCATGTTCTTAGAATCACAATTGTTTACTGTTCATCTACTTAGAATCACACATGTTTACTGTTCATCTACTTAGAATCGCACTTGTTTACTGTTCATCCACTTAGAATCACACTTGTTTACTGTTCATCTACTTAGAATCACACCTGTTTACTGTTAATCAACTTAGAATCACATTTGTATGCTTTTCATCAACTTAGAATCACACTTGTTTACTGTTCATCAACTCAGAATCACACTTGTTTACTGTTCATCAACTTAGAATCACACTTGTTTACTGTTCATCAACTTAGAATCATACTTGTAAACTTTTCATCAACTTAGAATCACACTTGTTTATTGTTCATCAACTTAGAATCACACTTGTTTACTGTTCATCAACTTAGAATCACACTTGTTTACTGTTCATCTACTTAGAATCTCACTTGTTTACTGTTCATCTACTTAGAATCACACTTGTTTACCATTCATCTACTTAGAATCACATTTATTTACTGTTCATCAACTTAGAATCACACTTGTTTACCGTTCATCTACTTAGAATCACACTTGTTTACTGTTCATCAACTTAGAATCACACTTGTTTACTGTTCATCAACTTAGAATCACACTTGTTTATTATTCATCAACTTAGAATCACACTTGTTTACTGTTCATCTACTTAGAATCACACTTGTTTACTGTTCATCTGCTTAGATTCACACTTGTTTACTGTTCAATAACTTAGAATCACACTTGTTTACTGTTCATCTACTTAGAATAACACTTGTTTACCGTTCATCTACTTAGAATAACACTTGTTTACCGTTCATCTACTTAGAATCACACTTGTTTACTGTTCATCAACTTAGAATCACACTTGTTTACTGTTCATCTACTTAGAATCACACTTGTTTACCGTCCATCTACTTAGAATCACACTTGTTTATTATTCATCAACTTAGAATCACACTTGTTTACTGTTCATCTACTTAGAATCACACTTGTTTACTGTTCATCTGCTTAGAATCACACTTGTTTACTGTTCAATAACTTAGAATCACACTTGTTTACTGTTCACCTACTTAGAATAACACTTGTTTACTGTTCATCTACTTATAACACAACTTGTTTACTGTTCATGTTCTTAGAATCACAATTGTTTACTGTTTATCTACTTAGAATCACACTTGTTTACTGTTCATCTACTTAGAACACCACTTGTTTATTGTTCATGTTCTTAGAATCACAATTGTTTACTGTTCATCTACTTAGAATCACACATGTTTACTGTTCATCAACTTAGAATCACACTTGTTTACTGTTCATCTACTTAGAATCACACTTGTTTACTGTTCATCTGCTTAGAATCACACTTGTTTACTGTTCAATAACTTAGAATCACACTTGTTTACTGTTCATCTACTTAGAATCACACTTGTTTACTGTTCATTTGCTTAGAATCACACTTGTTTACAGTTCATCTACTTAGAATCACACTTGTTTACTGTTCATCAACTTAGAATCACACTTGTTTACTGTTCATCAACTTAGAATCACACTTGTTTACTATTCATCTACTTAGAATCACACTTGTTTACTGTTCATGTTCTTAGAATCACAATTGTTTACTGTTTATCTACTTAGAATCACACTTGTTTACTGTTCATCTACTTAGAACACCACTTGTTTACTGTTCATGTTCTTAGAATCACAATTGTTTACTGTTCATCTACTTAGAATCACACATGTTTACTGTTCATCTTCTTAGAATCACACTTGTTTACTGTTCATCCACTTAGAATCACACTTGTTTACTGTTCATCTACTTAGAATCACACCTGTTTACTGTTAATCAACTTAGAATCACACTTGCATGCTTTTCATCAACTTAGAATCACACTTGTTTACTGTTCATCAACTCAGAATCACACTTGTTTACTGTTCATCAACTTAGAATCACACTTGTTTACTGTTCATCTACTTAGAATCACACTTGTTTACTGTTCATCTACTTAGAATCACACTTGTTTACTGTTCATCAACTTAGAATCATACTTGTAAACTTTTCATCAACTTAGAATCACACTTGTTTACTGTTCATCAACTTAGAATCACACTTGTTTACTGTTCATCTACTTAGAATCACACTTGTGTACCATTCATCTACTTAGAATCACATTTATTTACTGTTCATCTACTTAGAATCACACTTGTTTACTGTTCATCAACTTAGAATAACACTTGTTTACCGTTCATCTACTTAGAATCACACTTGTTTACTGTTCATCAACTTAGAATCACACTTGTTTACTGTTCATCAACTTAGAATCACACTTGTTTATTATTCATCAACTTAGAATCACACTTGTTTACTGTTCATCTACTTAGAATCACACTTGTTTACTGTTCATCTGCTTAGAATCACACTTGTTTACTGTTCAATAACTTAGAATCACACTTGTTTACTGTTCATCTACTTAGAATCACACTTGTTTACTGTTCATCAACTTAGAATAACACTTGTTTACCGTTCATCTACTTAGAACACCACTTGTTTACTGTTCATGTTCTTAGAATCACAATTGTTTACTGTTTATCTACTTAGAATCACACTTGTTTACTGTTCATCTACTTAGAACACCACTTGTTTACTGTTCATGTTCTTAGAATTACAATTGTTTACTGTTCATCTACTTAGAATCACACTTGTTTACCGTCGATCTACTTAGAATCACACTTGTTTATTATTCATCAACTTAGAATCACACTTGTTTACTGTTTGTCTACTTAGAATCACACTTGTTTACTGTTCATCTACTTAGAATCACACTTGTTTACTGGTCATCTACTTAGAATTACACTTGTTTACTGTTCAATAACTTAGAATCACACTTGTTTACTGTTCATCTACTTAGAATCACACTTGTTTACTGTTCATCTACTTAGAATCACACTTGTTTACTCTTCAATAACTTAGAATCCCACTTGTATGCTTTTCATCAACTTAGAATCACACTTGTTTACTGTTCATCAACTTAGAATCACACTTGTTTACTGTTCATCAACTTAGAATCAAACTTTTTTACTGTTCATCTACTTAGAATCACACTTGTAAACTTTTCATCAACTTAGAATCACACTTGTTTATTGTTCATCAACTTAGATTCACACTTGTTTACTGTTCATCAACTTAGAATCACACTTGTTTACTGTTCATCTACTTAGAATCACACTTGTTTACTGTTCATCTACTTAGAATCACATTTGTTTACCATTCATCTACTTAGAATCACATTTATTTACTGTTCATCCACTTAGAATCACACTTGTTTACTGTTCATTTACTTAGAATCACACTTGTTTACTGTTCAATAACTTAGAATCACACTTGTTTACTGTTCATCTACTTAGAATCACACTTGTTTACTGTTCATCTACTTAGACTCACACTTGTTTACCGTTCATCTACTTAGAATCACACTTGTTTCTGTTCATCAACTTAGAATCACACTTGTTTACTGTTCATCAACATAGAATAACACTTGTTAACTGTTAATCTACTTAGAATCACAATTGTTTACTGTTCATCTTCTTAGAATCACACTTGTTTACTGTTCATCAACTTAGAATCACACTTGATTACTGTTCATCTACTTAAAATTACACTTGTTTACTGTTCATCTACTTAGAATCACACTTGTTTACTGTTCATCTACTTAGAATCACAATTGTTTACCGTTCATCTACTTAGAATCACACTTATTTATTATTCATCAACATAGAATCACACTTGTTTATTATTCATCAACATAGAATCACACTTGTTTACTGTTCATCTACTTAGAATCACACTTGTTTACTGTTCATCTACTTAGAATCACACTTGTTTACTGTTCAATAACTTTGAATCACACTTGTTTACTGTTCATCTACTTAGAATCACACTTATTTACTGTTCATCTACTTAGAATCACACTTGTTTACTCTTCATCTACTTAGAATCACACTTGTTCACTGTTCATCCACTTAGAATCACAATTGTTTACTGTTCATCAACTTAGAATCACACTTGTTTACTGTTCATAAACTTAGAATCACACTTGTTTACTGTTCATCAACTTAGAATCACACTTGTTTACTGTTCATCAACTTAGAATCACACTTGTTTACTGTTCATCTACTTAGAATCACACCTGTTTACTGTTCATCTACTTAGAATCACACTTGTTTACTGTTCATCTACTTAGAATCACACTTGTTTACTGTTCTTCAACTTAGAATCACACTTGTTTACTGTTCATCTACTTAGAATCACACTTGTTTACTGTTCATGTACTTAGAATCACACTTGTTTACTGTTCATCTACTTAGAATCACACTTGTTTACTGTTTATCAACTTAGAATTACACTTGTATACGTTTCATCAACTTAGAATCACACTTGTTTACTGTTCATCAACTTAGAATCACACTTGTTTACTACTCATCTACTTAGAATCACACTTGTTTACCGTTCATCTACTTAGAATCACACTTGTTTATTATTCATCAACTTACAATCACACTTGTTTACTGTTCATCTACTTAGAATCACACTTGTTTACTGTTCATCTACTTAGAATCACACTTGTTTACTGTTCAATAACTTAGAATCACACTTGTATGCTTTTCATCAACTTAGAATCACACTTGTTTACTGTTCATCAACTTAGAATCACACTTGTTTACTGTTCATAAACTTATAATCAAACTTGTTTACTGTTCATCTATTAGAATCACACTTGTTTACTGTTCATCTACTTAGAATCACACTTGTTTACTGTTCATCAACTTAGAATCACACTTGTAAACTTTTCATCAACTTAGAATCACACTTGTTTATTGTTCAACAACTTAGAATCACACTTGTTTACTGTTCATCAACTTAGAATCACACTTGTTTACTGTTCATCTACTTAGACTCACACTTGTTTACATTTCATCTACTTAGAATCACACTTGTTTACAGTTCATCTACTTAGAATCACACTTGTTTCTGTTCATCAACTTAGAATCACACTTGTTTACTGTTCATCAACTCAGAATAACACTTGTTAACTGTTAATCTACTTAGAATCACACTTGTTTACTGTTCATCTTCTTAGAATCACACTTGTTTACTGTTCATCAACTTAGAATCACACTTGATTACTGTTCATCTACTTAAAATCACACTTGGTTACTGTTCATCTACTTAGAATCACACTTGTTTACTGTTCAATAACTTAGAATCACACTTGTATGCATTTCATCAACTTAGAATCACACTTGTTTACTGTTCATCAACTTAGAATCACACTTGTTTACTGTTCATCAACTTAGACTCACACTTGTTTACTGTTTATGAACTTCGAATTACACTTGTATACGTTTCATCAACTTAGAATCACACTTGTTTACTGTTCATCAACTTAGAATCAAACTTGTTTACTGTTCATCTACTTAGAATCACACTTGTTTACCGTTCATCTACTTAGAATCACACTTGTTTATTATTCATCAACTTACAATCACACTTGTTTACTGTTCATCTACTTAGAATCACACTTGTTTACTGTTCATCTACTTAGAATCACACTTGTTTACTGTTCAATAACTTAGAATCACACTTGTATGCTTTTCATCAACTTAGAATCACACTTGTTTACTGTTCATCAACTTAGAATCACACTTGTTTACTGTTCATCAACTTAGAATCAAACTTGTTTACTGTTCATCTACTTAGAATCACACTTGTTTACTGTTCATCTACTTAGAATCACACTTGTTTACTGTTCATCAACTTAGAATCACACTTGTAAACTTTTCATCAACTTAGAATCACACTTGTTTATTGTTCATCAACTTAGAATCACACTTGTTTACTGTTCATCAACTTAGAATCACACTTGTTTACTGTTCATCTACTTAGACTCACACTTGTTTACCGTTCATCTACTTAGAATCACACTTGTTTACAGTTCATCTACTTAGAATCACACTTGTTTCTGTTTATCAACTTAGAATCACACTTGTTTACTGTTCATCAACTCAGAATAACACTTGTTAACTGTTAATCTACTTAGAATCACACTTGTTTACTGTTCATCTTCTTAGAATCACACTTGTTTACTGTTCATCAACTTAGAATCACACTTTATTACTGTTCATCTACTTAAAATCACACTTGTTTACTGTTCATCTACTTAGAATCACACTTGTTTACTGTTCATCTACTTAGAATCACACTTGTTTACTGTTCATCTACTTAGAATCACACTTGTTTACCGTTCATCTACTTAGAATCACACTTATTTATTATTCATCAACTTAGAATCACACTTGTTTACTGTTCATCTACTTAGAATCACACTTGTTTACTGTTTATCAACTTAGAATTACAGTTGTATACGTTTCATCAACTTAGAATCACACTTGTTTACCGTTCATCAACTTAGAATCACACTTGTTTACTGTTCATCTACTTAGAATCACACTTGTTTACCGTTCATCTACTTAGAATCACACCTGTTTATTATTCATCAACTTAGAATCACACTTGTTTACTGTTCATCTACTTAGAATCACACTTGTTTACTGTTCAATAACTTAGAATCACACTTGTATGCTTTTCATCAACTTAGAATCACACTTGTTTACTGTTCATCAACTTAGAATCACACTTGTTTACTGTTCATCAACTTAGTATCAAACTTTTTTACTGTTCATCTACCTAGAATCACACTTGTAAACTTTTCATCAACTTAGAATCACACTTGTTTATTGTTCATCAACTTAGATTCACACTTGTTTACTGTTCATCTACTTAGAATCACACTTGTTTACTGTTCACCTACTTAGAATCACACTTGTTTACTGTTCAATAACTTAGAATCACACTTGTATGCTTTTCATCAACTTAGAATCACACTTGTTTACTGTTCATCAACTTAGAATCACACGTGTTTACTGTTCATCAACTTAGAATCAAACTTGTTTACTGTTCATCTACTTAGAATCACACTTGTTTACTGTTCATCTACTTAGAATCACACTTGTTTACTGTTCATCAACTTAGAATCACACTTGTAAACTTTTCATCAACTTAGAATCACACTTGTTTATTGTTCATCAACTTAGAATCACACTTGTTTACTGTTCATCAACTTAGAATCACACTTGTTTACTGTTCATCTACTTAGACTCACACTTGTTTACCGTTCATCTACTTAGAATCACACTTGTTTACAGTTCATCTACTTAGAATCACACTTGTTTCTGTTCATCAACTTAGAATCACACTTGTTTACTGTTCATCAACTCAGAATAACACTTGTTAACTGTTAATCTACTTAGAATCACACTTGTTTACTGTTCATCTTCTTAGAATCACACTTGTTTACTGTTCATCAACTTAGAATCACACTTTATTACTGTTCATCTACTTAAAATCACACTTGTTTACTGTTCATCTACTTAGAATCACACTTGTTTACTGTTCATCTACTTAGAATCACACTTGTTTACTGTTCATCTACTTAGAATCACACTTGTTTACCGTTCATCTACTTAGAATCACACTTATTTATTATTCATCAACTTAGAATCACACTTGTTTACTGTTCATCTACTTAGAATCACACTTGTTTACTGTTTATCAACTTAGAATTACAGTTGTATACGTTTCATCAACTTAGAATCACACTTGTTTACCGTTCATCAACTTAGAATCACACTTGTTTACTGTTCATCTACTTAGAATCACACTTGTTTACCGTTCATCTACTTAGAATCACACCTGTTTATTATTCATCAACTTAGAATCACACTTGTTTACTGTTCATCTACTTAGAATCACACTTGTTTACTGTTCAATAACTTAGAATCACACTTGTATGCTTTTCATCAACTTAGAATCACACTTGTTTACTGTTCATCAACTTAGAATCACACTTGTTTACTGTTCATCAACTTAGTATCAAACTTTTTTACTGTTCATCTACTTAGAATCACACTTGTAAACTTTTCATCAACTTAGAATCACACTTGTTTATTGTTCATCAACTTAGATTCACACTTGTTTACTGTTCATCTACTTAGAATCACACTTGTTTACTGTTCATCTACTTAGAATCACACTTGTTTACTGTTCAATAACTTAGAATCACACTTGTATGCTTTTCATCAACTTAGAATCACACTTGTTTACTGTTCATCAACTTAGAATCACACGTGTTTACTGTTCATCAACTTAGAATCAAACTTGTTTACTGTTCATCTACTTAGAATCACACTTGTTTACTGTTCATCTACTTAGAATCACACTTGTTTACTGTTCATCAACTTAGAATCACACTTGTAAACTTTTCATCAACTTAGAATCACACTTGTTTATTGTTCATCAACTTAGAATCACACTTGTTTACTGTTCATCAACTTAGAATCACACTTGTTTACTGTTCATCTACTTAGACTCACACTTGTTTACCGTTCATCTACTTAGAATCACACTTGTTTACAGTTCATCTACTTAGAATCACACTTGTTTCTGTTCATCAACTTAGAATCACACTTGTTTACTGTTCATCAACTCAGAATAACACTTGTTAACTGTTAATCTACTTAGAATCACACTTGTTTACTGTTCATCTTCTTAGAATCACACTTGTTTACTGTTCATCAACTTAGAATCACACTTTATTACTGTTCATCTACTTAAAATCACACTTGTTTACTGTTCATCTACTTAGAATCACACTTGTTTACTGTTCATCTACTTAGAATCACACTTGTTTACTGTTCATCTACTTAGAATCACACTTGTTTACTGTTCATCTACTTAGAATCACACTTGTTTACCGTTCATCTACTTAGAATCACACTTATTTATTATTCATCAACTTAGAATCACACTTGTTTACTGTTCATCTACTTAGAATCACACTTGTTTACTGTTTATCAACTTAGAATTACAGTTGTATACGTTTCATCAACTTAGAATCACACTTGTTTACCGTTCATCAACTTAGAATCACACTTGTTTACTGTTCATCTACTTAGAATCACACTTGTTTACCGTTCATCTACTTAGAATCACACCTGTTTATTATTCATCAACTTAGAATCACACTTGTTTACTGTTCATCTACTTAGAATCACACTTGTTTACTGTTCAATAACTTAGAATCACACTTGTATGCTTTTCATCAACTTAGAATCACACTTGTTTACTGTTCATCAACTTAGAATCACACTTGTTTACTGTTCATCAACTTAGTATCAAACTTTTTTACTGTCCATCTACTTAGAATCACACTTGTAAACTTTTCATCAACTTAGAATCACACTTGTTTATTGTTCATCAACTTAGATTCACACTTGTTTACTGTTCATCAACTTAGAATCACACTTTTTTACTGTTCATCTACTTAGAATCACACTTGTTTACTGTTCATCTACTTAGAATCACACTTGTTTACCATTCATCTACTTAGAATCACATTTATTTACTGTTCATCTACTTAGAATCACACTTGTTTACTGTTCATCAACTTAGAATCACACTTGTATACTTTTCATCAACTTAGAATCACACTTGTTTACTGTTCATCAACTTAGAATCACACTTGTTTACTGTTCATCTCCTTATAATCACACTTGTTTACCGTTCATCAACTTAGAATCACACTTGTTTACTGTTCATCTACTTAGAATCACACTTGTTTTTCAATCATCTACTTAGAATCACATGTATTTACTGTTCATCTACTTAGAATCACACTTGTTTACTGTTCATCTACTTAGACTCACACTTGTTTACCGTTCATCTACTTAGAATCACACTTGTTTCTGTTCATCTACTTAGAATCACACTTGTTTACTGTTCATCAACATAGAATAACACTTGTTAACTGTTAATCTACTTAGAATCACACTTGTTTACTGTTCATCTTCTTAGAATCACACTTGTTTACTGTTCATCAACTTAGAATCACACTTGTTTACTGTTCATCTACTTAGAATCACACTTGTTTACTGTTCATCTACTTAGAATCACACTTGTTTACCGTTCATCTACTTAGAATCACACTTATTTATTATTCATCAACTTAGAATCACACTTGTTTACTGTTCATCTACTTAGAATCACACTTGTTTACTGTTTATCAACTTAGAATTACAGTTGTATACGTTTCATCAACTTAGAATCACACTTGTTTACTGTTCATCTACTTAGAATCACACTTGTTTACCGTTCATCTACTTAGAATCACACCTGTTTATTATTCATCAACTTAGAATCACACTTGTTTACTGTTCATCTACTTAGAATCACACTTGTTTACTGTTCAATAACTTAGAATCACACTTGTATGCTTTTCATCAACTTAGAATCACACTTGTTTACTGTTCATCAACTTAGAATCACACTTGTTTACTGTTCATCAACTTAGTATCAAACTTTTTTACTGTTCATCTACTTAGAATCACACTTGTAAACTTTTCATCAACTTAGAATCACACTTGTTTATTGTTCATCAACTTAGATTCACACTTGTTTACTGTTCATCAACTTAGAATCACACTTGTTTACTGTTCATCTACTTAGAATCACACTTGTTTACTGTTCATCTACTTAGAATCACACTTGTTTACCATTCATCTACTTAGAATCACATTTATTTACCGTTCATCTACTTAGAATCACACTTGTTTACTGTTCATCAACTTAGAATCACACTTGTATACTTTTCATCAACTTAGAATCACACTTGTTTACTGTTCATCAACTTAGAATCACACTTGTTTACTGTTCATCTCCTTATAATCACACTTGTTTACCGTTCATCAACTTAGAATCACACTTGTTTACTGTTCATCTACTTAGAATCACACTTGTTTTTAAACCATCTACTTAGAATCACATGTATTTACTGTTCATCTACTTAGAATCACACTTGTTTACTGTTCATCTACTTAGACTCACACTTGTTTACCGTTCATCTACTTAGAATCACACTTGTTTACTGTTCATCTACTTAGAATCACACTTGTTTACTGTTCATCAACATAGAATAACACTTGTTATCTGTTAATCTACTTAGAATCACACTTGTTTACTGTTCATCTTCTTAGAATCACACTTGTTTACTGTTCATCAACTTAGAATCACACTTGTTTACTGTTCATCTACTTAGAATCACACTTGTTTACTGTTCAATAACTTAGAATCACACTTGTATGCTTTTCATCAACTTAGAATCACACTTGTTTACTGTTCATCAACTTAGAATCACACTTGTTTACTGTTCATCAACTTAGAATCACACTTGTTTACTGTTCATCTACTTAGAATCACACTTGTTTTTCAATCATCTACTTAGAATCACATGTATTTACTGTTCATCTACTTAGAATCACACTTGTTTACTGTTCATCTACTTAGACTCACACTTGTTTACCGTTCATCTACTTAGAATCACACTTGTTTCTGTTCATCTACTTAGAATCACACTTGTTTACTGTTCATCAACATAGAATAACACTTGTTAACTGTTAATCTACTTAGAATCACACTTGTTTACTGTTCATCTTCTTAGAATCACACTTGTTTACTGTTCATCAACTTAGAATCACACTTGTTTACTGTTCATCTACTTAGAATCACACTTGTTTACTGTTCATCTACTTAGAATCACACTTGTTTACCGTTCATCTACTTAGAATCACACTTATTTATTATTCATCAACTTAGAATCACACTTGTTTACTGTTCATCTACTTAGAATCACACTTGTTTACTGTTTATCAACTTAGAATTACAGTTGTATACGTTTCATCAACTTAGAATCACACTTGTTTACCGTTCATCAACTTAGAATCACACTTGTTTACTGTTCATCAACTTAGAATCACACTTGTTTACTGTTCATCTACTTAGAATCACACTTGTTTATTGTTCAATAACTTAGAATCACACTTGTATGCTTTTCATCAACTTAGAATCACACTTGTTTACTGTTCATCAACTTAGAATCACACTTGTTTACTGTTCATCAACTTAGTATCAAACTTTTTTACTGTTCATCTACTTAGAATCACACTTGTAAACTTTTCATCAACTTAGAATCACACTTGTTTATTGTTCATCAACTTAGATTCACACTTGTTTACTGTTCATCAACTTAGAATCACACTTGTTTACTGTTCATCTACTTAGAATCACACTTGTTTACTGTTCATCTACTTAGAATCACACTTGTTTACCATTCATCTACTTAGAATCACATTTATTTACCGTTCATCTACTTAGAATCACACTTGTTTACTGTTCATCAACTTAGAATCACACTTGTATACTTTTCATCAACTTAGAATCACACTTGTTTACTGTTCATCAACTTAGAATCACACTTGTTTACTGTTCATCTCCTTATAATCACACTTGTTTACCGTTCATCAACTTAGAATCACACTTGTTTACTGTTCATCTACTTAGAATCACACTTGTTTTTAAACCATCTACTTAGAATCACATGTATTTACTGTTCATCTACTTAGAATCACACTTGTTTACTGTTCATCTACTTAGACTCACACTTGTTTACCGTTCATCTACTTAGAATCACACTTGTTTCTGTTCATCTACTTAGAATCACACTTGTTTACTGTTCATCAACATAGAATAACACTTGTTATCTGTTAATCTACTTAGAATCACACTTGTTTACTGTTCATCTTCTTAGAATCACACTTGTTTACTGTTCATCAACTTAGAATCACACTTGTTTACTGTTCATCTACTTAGAATCACACTTGTTTACTGTTCAATAACTTAGAATCACACTTGTATACTTTTCATCAACTTAGAATCACACTTGTTTACTGTTCATCAACTTAGAATCACACTTGTTTACTGTTCATCTCCTTATAATCACACTTGTTTACCGTTCATCAACTTAGAATCACACTTGTTTACTGTTCATCTACTTAGAATCACACTTGTTTTTAAACCATCTACTTAGAATCACATGTATTTACTGTTCATCTACTTAGAATCACACTTGTTTACTGTTCATCTACTTAGACTCACACTTGTTTACCGTTCATCTACTTAGAATCACACTTGTTTACTGTTCATCTACTTAGAATCACACTTGTTTACTGTTCATCAACATAGAATAACACTTGTTATCTGTTAATCTACTTAGAATCACACTTGTTTACTGTTCATCTTCTTAGAATCACACTTGTTTACTGTTCATCAACTTAGAATCACACTTGTTTACTGTTCATCTACTTAGAATCACACTTGTTTACTGTTCAATAACTTAGAATCACACTTGTATGCTTTTCATCAACTTAGAATCACACTTGTTTACTGTTCATCAACTTAGAATCACACTTGTTTACTGTTCATCAACTTAGAATCACACTTGTTTACTGTTCATCTACTTAGAATCACACTTGTTTTTCAATCATCTACTTAGAATCACATGTATTTACTGTTCATCTACTTAGAATCACACTTGTTTACTGTTCATCTACTTAGACTCACACTTGTTTACCGTTCATCTACTTAGAATCACACTTGTTTCTGTTCATCTACTTAGAATCACACTTGTTTACTGTTCATCAACATAGAATAACACTTGTTAACTGTTAATCTACTTAGAATCACACTTGTTTACTGTTCATCTTCTTAGAATCACACTTGTTTACTGTTCATCAACTTAGAATCACACTTGTTTACTGTTCATCTACTTAGAATCACACTTGTTTACTGTTCATCTACTTAGAATCACACTTGTTTACCGTTCATCTACTTAGAATCACACTTATTTATTATTCATCAACTTAGAATCACACTTGTTTACTGTTCATCTACTTAGAATCACACTTGTTTACTGTTTATCAACTTAGAATTACAGTTGTATACGTTTCATCAACTTAGAATCACACTTGTTTACCGTTCATCAACTTAGAATCACACTTGTTTACTGTTCATCAACTTAGAATCACACTTGTTTACTGTTCATCTACTTAGAATCACACTTGTTTATTGTTCAATAACTTAGAATCACACTTGTATGCTTTTCATCAACTTAGAATCACACTTGTTTACTGTTCATCAACTTAGAATCACACTTGTTTACTGTTCATCAACTTAGTATCAAACTTTTTTACTGTTCATCTACTTAGAATCACACTTGTAAACTTTTCATCAACTTAGAATCACACTTGTTTATTGTTCATCAACTTAGATTCACACTTGTTTACTGTTCATCAACTTAGAATCACACTTGTTTACTGTTCATCTACTTAGAATCACACTTGTTTACTGTTCATCTACTTAGAATCACACTTGTTTACCATTCATCTACTTAGAATCACATTTATTTACCGTTCATCTACTTAGAATCACACTTGTTTACTGTTCATCAACTTAGAATCACACTTGTATACTTTTCATCAACTTAGAATCACACTTGTTTACTGTTCATCAACTTAGAATCACACTTGTTTACTGTTCATCTCCTTATAATCACACTTGTTTACCGTTCATCAACTTAGAATCACACTTGTTTACTGTTCATCTACTTAGAATCACACTTGTTTTTAAACCATCTACTTAGAATCACATGTATTTACTGTTCATCTACTTAGAATCACACTTGTTTACTGTTCATCTACTTAGACTCACACTTGTTTACCGTTCATCTACTTAGAATCACACTTGTTTCTGTTCATCTACTTAGAATCACACTTGTTTACTGTTCATCAACATAGAATAACACTTGTTATCTGTTAATCTACTTAGAATCACACTTGTTTACTGTTCATCTTCTTAGAATCACACTTGTTTACTGTTCATCAACTTAGAATCACACTTGTTTACTGTTCATCTACTTAGAATCACACTTGTTTACTGTTCAATAACTTAGAATCACACTTGTATGCTTTTCATCAACTTAGAATCACACTTGTTTACTGTTCATCAACTTAGAATCACACTTGTTTACTGTTCATCAACTTAGTATCAAACTTTTTTACTGTTCATCTACTTAGAATCACACTTGTAAACTTTTCATCAACTTAGAATCACACTTGTTTATTGTTCATCAACTTAGATTCACACTTGTTTACTGTTCATCAACTTAGAATCACACTTGTTTACTGTTCATCTACTTAGAATCACACTTGTTTACTGTTCATCTACTTAGAATCACACTTGTTTACCATTCATCTACTTAGAATCACATTTATTTACTGTTCATCTACTTAGAATCACACTTGTTTACTGTTCATCAACTTAGAATCACACTTGTATACTTTTCATCAACTTAGAATCACACTTGGTTACTGTTCATCAACTTAGAATCACACTTGTTTACTGTTCATCTCCTTATAATCACACTTGTTTACCGTTCATCAACTTAGAATCACACTTGTTTACTGTTCATCTACTTAGAATCACACTTGTTTTCCAATCATCTACTTAGAATCACATGTATTTACTGTTCATCTACTTAGAATCACACTTGTTTACTGTTCATCTACTTAGACTCACACTTGTTTACCGTTCATCTACTTAGAATCACACTTGTTTCTGTTCATCTACTTAGAATCACACTTGTTTACTGTTCATCAACATAGAATAACACTTGTTAACTGTTAATCTACTTAGAATCACACTTATTTATTATTCATCAACATAGAATCACACTTGTTTACTGTTCATCTACTTAGAATCACACTTGTTTACTGTTCATCTACTTAGAATCACACTTGTTTACTGTTCAATAACTTAGAATCACACTTGTTTACTGTTCATCTACTTAGAATCACACTTGTTTACTGTTCATCTACTTAGAATCACACTTGTTTACTCTTCATCTACTTAGAATCACACTTGTTCACTGTTCATCCACTTAGAATCACAATTGTTTACTGTTCATCAACTTAGAATCACACTTGTTTACTGTTCATAAACTTAGAATCACACTTGTTTACTGTTCATCAACTTAGAATCACACTTGTTTACTGTTCATCAACTTAGAATCACACTTGTTTACTGTTCATCTACTTAGAATCATACCTGTTTACTGTTCATCTACTTAGAATCACACTTGTTTACTGTTCATCTACTTAGAATCACACTTGTTTACTGTTTATCAACTTAGAATTACACTTGTATACGTTTCATCAATTTAGAATCACACTTGTTTACTGTTCATCAACTTAGAATCACACTTGTTTACTGTTCATCTACTTAGAATCACACTTGTTTACCGTTCATCTACTTAGAATCACACTTGTTTATTATTCATCAACTTACAATCACACTTGTTTACTGTTCATCTACTTAGAATCACACTTGTTTACTGTTCATCTACTTAGAATCACACTTGTTTACTGTTCAATAACTTAGAATCACACTTGTATGCTTTTCATCAACTTAGAATCACACTTGTTTACTGTTCATCAACTTAGAATCACACTTGTAAACTTTTCATCAACTTAGAATCACACTTGTTTATTGTTCATCAACTTAGAATCACACTTGTTTACTGTTCATCAACTTAGAATCACACTTGTTTACTGTTCATCTACTTAGACTCACACTTGTTTACCGTTCATCTACTTAGAATCACACTTGATTACTGTTCATCTACTTAAAATCACACTTGTTTACTGTTCATCTACTTAGAATCACACTTGTTTACTGTTCATCTACTTAGAATCACACTTGTTTACTGTTCATCTACTTAGAATCACACTTGTTTACCGTTCATCTACTTAGAATCACACTTATTTATTATTCATCAACTTAGAATCACACTTGTTTACTGTTCATCTACTTAGAATCACACTTGTTTACTGTTTATCAACTTAGAATTACAGTTGTATACGTTTCATCAACTTAGAATCACACTTGTTTACCATTCATCAACTTAGAATCACACTTGTTTACTGTTCATCTACTTAGAATCACACTTGTTTATTATTCATCAACTTAGAATCACACTTGTTTACTGTTCATCTACTTAGAATCACACTTGTTTACTGTTCAATAACTTAGAATCACACTTGTATGCTTTTCATCAACTTAGAATCACACTTGTTTACTGTTCATCAACTTAGAATCACACTTGTTTACTGTTCATCAACTTAGAATCAAACTTTTTTACTGTTCATCTACTTAGAATCACACTTGTAAACTTTTCATCAACTTAGAAACACACTTGTTTATTGTTCATCAACTTAGATTCACACTTGTTTACTGTTCATCAACTTAGAATCACACTTGTTTACTGTTCATCTACTTAGAATCACACTTGTTTACTGTTCATCTACTTAGAATCACACTTGTTTACCATTCATCTACTTAGAATCACATTTATTTACTGTTCATCTACTTAGAATCACACTTGTTTACTGTTCATCAACTTAGAATCACACTTGTATACTTTTCATCAACTTAGAATCACACTTGTTTACTGTTCATCAACTTAGAATCACACTTGTTTACTGTTCATCTCCTTATAATCACACTTGTTTACCGTTCATCAACTTAGAATCACACTTGTTTACTGTTTATCTACTTAGAATCACACTTGTTTTCCAATCATTTACGTAGAATCACATGTATTTACTGTTCATCTACTTAGAATCACACTTGTTTACTGTTCATCTACTTAGACTCACACTTGTTTACCGTTCATCTACTTAGAATCACACTTGTTTCTGTTCATCTACTTAGAATCACACTTGTTTACTGTTCATCAACTTAGAATAACACTTGTTAACTGTTAAACTACTTAGAATCACACTTGTTTACTGTTCATCTTCTTAGAATCACACTTGTTTACTGTTCATCAACTTAGAATCACATTTGATTACTGTTCATCTACTTAAAATCACACTTGTTTACTGTTCATCTACTTAGAATCACACTTGTTTACTGTTCATCTACTTAGAATCACACTTGTTTTCCAATCATCTACTTAGAATCACATGTATTTACTGTTCATCTACTTAGAATCACACTTGTTTACTGTTCATCTACTTATACTCACACTTGTTTACCGTTCATCTACTTAGAATCACACTTGTTTCTGTTCATCTACTTAGAATCACACTTGTTTACTGTTCATCAACTTAGAATAACACTTGTTAACTGTTAAACTACTTAGAATCACACTTGTTTACTGTTCATCTTCTTAGAATCACACTTGTTTACTGTTCATCAACTTAGAATCACATTTGATTACTGTTCATCTACTTAAAATCACACTTGTTTACTGTTCATCTACTTAGAATCACACTTGTTTACTGTTCATCTACTTAGAATCACACTTGTTTACTGTTCATCAACTTAGAATCACACTTGTAAACTTTTCATCAACTTAGAATCACACTTGTTTATTGTTCATCAACTTAGAATCACACTTGTTTACTGTTCATCAACTTAGAATCACACTTGTTTACTGTTCATCTACTTAGAATCACACTTGTTTACTGTTCATCTACTTAAATTCACACTTGTTTACCGTTCATCTACTTAGAATCACACTTGTTTACAGTTCATCTACTTAGAATCACACTTGTTTTTGTTCATCAACTTAGAATCACACTTGTTTACTGTTCATCAACTCAGAATAACACTTGTTAACTGTTAATCTACTTAGAATCACACTTGTTTACTGTTCATCTTCTTAGAATCACACTTGTTTACTGTTCATCAACTTAGAATCACACTTGATTACTGTTCATCTACTTAAAATCACATTTGTTTACTGTTCATCTACTTAGAATCACACTTGTTTACTGTTCATCTACTTAGAATCACACTTGTTTACCGTTCATCTACTTAGAATCACACTTATTTATTATTCATCAACTTAGAATCACACTTGTTTACTGTTCATCTACTTAGAATCACACTTGTTTACTGTTTATCAACTTAGAATTACAGTTGTATACGTTTCATCAACTTAGAATCACACTTGTTTACCGTTCATCAACTTAGAATCACACTTGTTTACTGTTCATCTACTTAGAATCACACTTGTTTACCGTTCATCTACTTAGAATCACACTTGTTTACAGTTCATCTACTTAGAATCACACTTGTTTCTGTTCATCAACTTAGAATCACACTTGTTTACTGTTCATCAACTCAGAATAACACTTGTTAACTGTTAATCTACTTAGAATCACACTTGTTTACTGTTCATCTTCTTAGAATCACACTTGTTTACTGTTCATCAACTTAGAATCACACTTGATTACTGTTCATCTACTTAAAATCACATTTGTTTACTGTTCATCTACTTAGAATCACACTTGTTTACTGTTCATCTACTTAGAATCACACTTGTTTACCGTTCATCTACTTAGAATCACACTTATTTATTATTCATCAACTTAGAATCACACTTGTTTACTGTTCATCTACTTAGAATCACACTTGTTTACTGTTTATCAACTTAGAATTACAGTTGTATACGTTTCATCAACTTAGAATCACACTTGTTTACCGTTCATCAACTTAGAATCACACTTGTTTACTGTTCATCTACTTAAAATCACACTTGTTTACTGTTCATCTACTTAGAATCACACTTGTTTACTGTTCATCTACTTAGAATCACACTTGTTTACTGTTCATCTACTTAGAATCACACTTTTTTACCGTTCATCTACTTAGAATCACACTTATTTATTATTCATCAACTTAGAATCACACTTGTTTACTGTTCATCTACTTAGAATCACACTTGTTTACTGTTCATCTACTTAGAATCACACTTGTTTACTGTTCATCTACTTAGAATCACACTTGTTTACTGTTCATCTACTTAGAATGACACTTGTTTACTGTTCATCTACTTAGAATCACACTTTTTTACCGTTCATCTACTTAGAATCACACTTATTTATTATTCATCAACTTAGAATCACACTTGTTTACTGTTCATCTACTTAGAATCACACTTGTTTACTGTTCATCTACTTAGAATCACACTTGTTTACTGTTCATCAACTTAGAATCACACTTGTTTACTGTTCATCAACTCAGAATAACACTTGTTAACTGTTAATCTACTTAGAATCACACTTGTTTACTGTTCATCTTCTTAGAATCACACTTGTTTACTGTTCATCAACTTAGAATCACACTTGATTACTGTTCATCTACTTAAAATCACATTTGTTTACTGTTCATCTACTTAGAATCACACTTGTTTACTGTTCATCTACTTAGAATCACACTTGTTTACCGTTCATCTACTTAGAATCACACTTATTTATTATTCATCAACTTAGAATCACACTTGTTTACTGTTCATCTACTTAGTATCACACTTGTTTACTGTTTATCAACTTAGAATTACAGTTGTATACGTTTCATCAACTTAGAATCACACTTGTTTACCGTTCATCAACTTAGAATCACACTTGTTTACTGTTCATCTACTTAAAATCACACTTGTTTACTGTTCATCTACTTAGAATCACACTTGTTTACTGTTCATCTACTTAGAATGACACTTGTTTACTGTTCATCTACTTAGAATCACACTTTTTTACCGTTCATCTACTTAGAATCACACTTATTTATTATTCATCAACTTAGAATCACACTTGTTTACTGTTCATCTACTTAGAATCACACTTGTTTACTGTTCATCTACTTAGAATCACACTTGTTTACTGTTCATCTACTTAGAATCACACTTGTTTACTCTTCATCTACTTAGAATCACACTTGTTCACTGTTCATCCACTTAGAATCACAATTGTTTACCGTTCATCAACTTAGAATCACACTTGTTTACTGTTCATCTACTTAGAATCACACTTGTTTACTATTCATCAACTTAGAATCACATTTGATTACTGTTCATCTACTTAAAATCACACTTGTTTACTGTTCATCTACTTAGAATCACACTTGTTTACTGTTCATCTACTTAGAATCACACTTGTTTACTGTTCATCAACTTAGAATCACACTTGTAAACTTTTCATCAACTTAGAATCACACTTGTTTATTGTTCATCAACTTAGAATCACACTTGTTTACTGTTCATCAACTTAGAATCACACTTGTTTACTGTTCATCTACTTAGAATCACACTTGTTTACTGTTCATCTACTTAAATTCACACTTGTTTACCGTTCATCTACTTAGAATCACACTTGTTTACAGTTCATCTACTTAGAATCACACTTGTTTCTGTTCATCAACTTAGAATCACACTTGTTTACTGTTCATCAACTCAGAATAACACTTGTTAACTGTTAATCTACTTAGAATCACACTTGTTTACTGTTCATCTTCTTAGAATCACACTTGTTTACTGTTCATCAACTTAGAATCACACTTGATTACTGTTCATCTACTTAAAATCACATTTGTTTACTGTTCATCTACTTAGAATCACACTTGTTTACTGTTCATCTACTTAGAATCACACTTGTTTACCGTTCATCTACTTAGAATCACACTTATTTATTATTCATCAACTTAGAATCACACTTGTTTACTGTTCATCTACTTAGAATCACACTTGTTTACTGTTTATCAACTTAGAATTACAGTTGTATACGTTTCATCAACTTAGAATCACACTTGTTTACCGTTCATCAACTTAGAATCACACTTGTTTACTGTTCATCTACTTAGAATCACACTTGTTTACCGTTCATCTACTTAGAATCACACTTGTTTACAGTTCATCTACTTAGAATCACACTTGTTTCTGTTCATCAACTTAGAATCACACTTGTTTACTGTTCATCAACTCAGAATAACACTTGTTAACTGTTAATCTACTTAGAATCACACTTGTTTACTGTTCATCTTCTTAGAATCACACTTGTTTACTGTTCATCAACTTAGAATCACACTTGATTACTGTTCATCTACTTAAAATCACATTTGTTTACTGTTCATCTACTTAGAATCACACTTGTTTACTGTTCATCTACTTAGAATCACACTTGTTTACTGTTCATCTACTTAGAATCACACTTATTTATTATTCATCAACTTAGAATCACACTTGTTTACTGTTCATCTACTTAGAATCACACTTGTTTACTGTTTATCAACTTAGAATTACAGTTGTATACGTTTCATCAACTTAGAATCACACTTGTTTACCGTTCATCAACTTAGAATCACACTTGTTTACTGTTCATCTACTTAAAATCACACTTGTTTACTGTTCATCTACTTAGAATCACACTTGTTTACTGTTCATCTACTTAGAATGACACTTGTTTACTGTTCATCTACTTAGAATCACACTTTTTTACCGTTCATCTACTTAGAATCACACTTATTTATTATTCATCAACTTAGAATCACACTTGTTTACTGTTCATCTACTTAGAATCACACTTGTTTACTGTTCATCTACATAGAATCACACTTGTTTACTGTTCATCTACTTAGAATCACACTTGTTTACTCTTCATCTACTTAGAATCACACTTGTTCACTGTTCATCCACTTAGAATCACAATTGTTTACTGTTCATCAACTTAGAATCACACTTGTTTACTGTTCATAAACTTAGAATCACACTTGTTTACTGTTCATCAACTTAGAATCACACTTGTTTACTGTTCATCAACTTAGAATCACACTTGTTTACTGTTCATCTACTTAGAATCACACCTGTTTACTGTTCATCTACTTAGAATCACACTTGTTTACTGTTTATCATCTTAGAATTACACTTGTATACGTTTCATCAACTTAGAATCACAATTGTTTACTGTTCATCAACTTAGAATCACACTTGTTTACCGTTCATCTACTTAGAATCACACTTGTTTGCCGTTCATCTACTTAGAATCACACTTGTTTATTATTCATCAACTTACAATCACACTTGTTTACTGTTCAATAACTTAGAATCACACGTGTTTACTGTTCATCAACTTAGAATCACATTTGATTACTGTTCATCTACTTAAAATCACACTTGTTTACTGTTCATCTACTTAGAATCACACTTGTTTACTGTTCATCTACTTAGAATGGCACTTGTTTACTGTTCATCTACTTAGAATCACACTTTTTTACCGTTCATCTACTTAGAATCACACTTATTTATTATTCATCAACTTAGAATCACACTTGTTTACTGTTCATCTACTTAGAATCACACTTGTTTACTGTTCATCTACTTAGAATCACACTTGTTTACTGTTCATCTACTTAGAATCACACTTGTTTACTCTTCATCTACTTAGAATCACACTTGTTCACTGTTCATCCACTTAGAATCACAATTGTTTACTGTTCATCAACTTAGAATCACACTTGTTTACTGTTCATAAACTTAGAATCACACTTGTTTACTGTTCATCAACTTAGAATCACACTTGTTTACTGTTCATCAACTTAGAATCACACTTGTTTACTGTTCATCTACTTAGAATCACACCTGTTTACTGTTCATCTACTTAGAATCACACTTGTTTACTGTTTATCATCTTAGAATTACACTTGTATACGTTTCATCAACTTAGAATCACAATTGTTTACTGTTCATCAACTTAGAATCACACTTGTTTACCGTTCATCTACTTAGAATCACACTTGTTTACCGTTCATCTACTTAGAATCACACTTGTTTATTATTCATCAACTTACAATCACACTTGTTTACTGTTCAATAACTTAGAATCACACTTGTATGCTTTTCATCAACTTAGAATCACACTTGTTTACTGTTCATCAACTTAGAATCACACTTGTTTACTGTTCATCAACTTAGAATCAAACTTGTTTACTGTTCATCTACTTAGAATCACACTTGTTTACTGTTCATCTACTTAGAATTACACTTGTTTACTGTTCATCAACTTAGAATCACACTTGTAAACTTTTCATCTACTTAGAATCACACTTGTTTACCGTTCATCTACTTAGAATCACACTTTTTTATTATTCATCAACTTAGAATCACACTTGTTTACTGTTCAATAACTTAGAATCACACTTGTTTACTGTTCATCTACTTAGAATCACACTTGTTTACTGTTCATCTACTTAGAATCACACTTGTTTACTCTTCATCTACTTAGAATCACACTTGTTCACTGTTCATCCACTTAGAATCACAATTATTTACTGTTCATCAACTTAGAATCACACTTGTTTACTGTTCATAAACTTAGAATCACAC
The DNA here is from genome assembly GCF_048934315.1 of Petromyzon marinus. Lineage (NCBI taxonomy): Eukaryota > Metazoa > Chordata > Hyperoartia > Petromyzontiformes > Petromyzontidae > Petromyzon > Petromyzon marinus. Next base: position 887,826 of record NC_133707.1, read on the forward strand.
TTGTTTACTGTTCATCAACTTAGAATCACACTTGTTTACTGTTCATCAACTTAGAATCACACTTGTTTACTGTTCATCTACTTAGAATCACACCTGTTTACTGTTCATCTACTTAGAATCACACTTGTTTACTGTTTATCATCTTAGAATTACACTTGTATACGTTTCATCAACTTAGAATCACACTTGTTTACTGTTCATCAACTTAGAATCACACTTGTTTACCGTTCATCTACTTAGAATCACACTTGTTTACCGTTCATCTACTTAGAATCACACTTGTTTATTATTCATCAACTTACAATCACACTTGTTTACTGTTCAATAACTTAGAATCGCACTTGTATGCTTTTAATCAACTTAGAATCACACTTGTTTACTGTTCATCAACTTAGAATCACACTTGTTTACTGTTCATCAACTTAGAATCAAACTTGTTTACTGTTCATCTACTTAGAATCACACTTGTTTACTGTTCAATAACTTAGAATCACACTTGTATGCTTTTCATCAACTTAGAATTACACTTGTTTACTGTTCATCAACTTAGAATCACACTTGTAAACTTTTCATCAACTTAGAATCACACTTGTTTATTGTTCATCAACTTAGAATCACACTTGTTTACTGTTCATCAACTTAGAATCACACTTGTTTACTGTTCATCTACTTAGAATCACACTTGTTTACTGTTCATCTACTTAGAATCACACTTCATTACCATTCATCTACTTAGAATCACATTTATTTACTGTTCATCAACTTAGAATCACACTTGTTTACTGTTCATCAACTTAGAATCACACTTGTATACTTTTCATCAACTTAGAATCACACTTGTTTACTGTTCATCAACTTAGAATCACACTTGTTTACTGTTCATCTCCTTAGAATCACACTTGTTTTCCATTCATCTACTTAGAATCACATGTATTTACTGTTCATCTACTTAGAATCACACTTGTTTACTGTTCATCTACTTAGACTCACACTTGTTTACTGTTCATCTACGTAAAATCACACTTGTTTACCGTTCATCTACTTAGAATCACACTTGTTTACAGTTCATCTACTTAGAATCGCACTTGTTTCTGTTCATCAACTTAGAATCACACTTGTTTACTGTTCATCAACTTAGAATAACACTTGTTAACTGTTAATCTACTTAGAATCACACTTGTTTACTGTTCATCTTCTTAGAATCACACTTGTTTACTGTTCATCTACTTAGAATAACACTTGTTTACTGTTCATCTACTTAGAATCACACTTGTTTACCATTCATCTACTTAGAATCACACTTGTTTACTGTTCATCTACTTAGAATCACACTTGTTTACTGTTCATCAACTTAGAATCACACGTATACTTTTCATCTACTTAGAATCACACGTGTTTACCGTTCATCAACTTAAAATCACACTTGTTTATTGTTCATCAACTTAGAATAAAACTTGTTTCGTGTTCATCTACTTAGAACACCACTTGTTTACTGTTCATGTTCTTAGAATCACACTTGTTTACTGTACATCTACTTAGAATCAGACTTGTTTACTGTTCATCTACTTAGAATCACAATTGTTTACTGTTCATCAACTTAAAGTCACACTTGTTTACTGTTCATCTACTTAGAATAACTCTTTTTCATTATTCATCAACTTAGAATCACACTTGTTTACTGTTCATCGACTTAGAATCACACTTGATTACTGTTCATTAACTTAGAATCACACTTGTTTACTGTTAATCTACTTAGAATCACACTTGTTTACCATTCATCTACTTAGAATCACGTTTATTTACTGTTCATCTACTTAGAATCACACTTGTTAACTGTTCATCAACTTAGAATAACACTTGTTTACTGTTCATCAACTTAGAATCACACTTGATTACGGTTCATCTACTTAGAATCACACTTGTTTACCGTTCATCTACTTAGAATCACACTTGTTTACTGTTCATCTACTTAGAATCACACTTGTTTACCGTTCATCTACTTAGAATCACACTTATTTATTATTCATCAACTTAGAATCACACTTGTTTACTGTTCATCTACTTAGAATCACACTTGTTTACTGTTCATCTACTTAGAATCACACTTGTTTACTGTTCAATAACTTAGAATCACACTTGTTTATTGTTCATCTACTTAGAATCACACTTGTTTACTGTTCATCTACTTAGAATCACACTTGTTTACTGTTCATCTACTTAGAATCACACTTGTTTACTGTTCAATAACTTAGAATCACACTTGTTTATTGTTCATCTACTTAGAATCACACTTGTTTACTGTTCATCTACTTAGAATCACACTTGTTTACTGTTCATCTACTTAGAATCACACTTGTTTACTGTTCATCCACTTAGAATCACACTTGTTTACTGTTCATCAACTTAGAATCACACTTGTTTACTGTTCATCTACTTAGAATCACACCTGTTTACTGTTCATCTACTTAGAATCACACTTGTTTACTGTTTATCATCTTAGAATTACACTTGTATACGTTTCATCAACTTAGAATCACACTTGTTTACTGTTCATCAACTTAGAATCACACTTGTTTACCGTTCATCTACTTAGAATCACACTTGTTTACTGTTCATCTACTTAGAATCACACTTATTTACTGTTCATGTTCTTAGAATCACATTTGTTTACTGTTTATCTACTTAGAATCACACTTGTTTACTGTTCATCTACTTAGAACACCACTTGTTTACTGTTCATGTTCTTAGAATCACAATTGTTTACTGTTCATCTACTTAGAATCACACATGTTTACTGTTCATCTACTTAGAATCACACTTGTTTACTGTTCATCTACTTAGAATAACATTTGTTTACCGTTCATCTACTTAGAATCACACTTGATTATTATTCATCAACTTAGAATCACACTTGTAAACTTTTCATCAACTTAGAATCACACTTGTTTATTGTTCATCAACTTAGAATCACACTTGTTTACTGTTCATCAACTTAGAATCACACTTGTTTACTGTTCATCTACTTAGAATCACACTTGTTTACTGTTCATCTACTTAGAATCACACTTCATTACCATTCATCTACTTAGAATCACATTTATTTACTGTTCATCAACTTAGAATCACACTTGTTTACTGTTCATCAACTTAGAATCACACTTGTATACTTTTTATCAACTTAGAATCACACTTGTTTACTGTTCATCAACTTAGAATCACACTTGTTTACTGTTCATCTCCTTAGAATCACACTTGTTTTCCATTCATCTACTTAGAATCACATGTATTTACTGTTCATCTACTTAGAATCACACTTGTTTACTGTTCATCTACTTAGACTCACACTTGTTTACTGTTCATCTACTTAAAATCACACTTGTTTACCGTTCATCTACTTAGAATCACACTTGTTTACAGTTCATCTACTTAGAATCGCACTTGTTTCTGTTCATCAACTTAGAATCACACTTGTTTACTGTTCATCAACTTAGAATAACACTTGTTAACTGTTAATCTACTTAGAATCACACTTGTTTACTGTTCATCTTCTTAGAATCACACTTGTTTACTGTTCATCTACTTAAAATAACACTTGTTTACTGTTCATCTACTTAGAATCACACTTGTTTACCATTCATCTACTTAGAATCACACTTGTTTACTGTTCATCTACTTAGAATCACACTTGTTTACTGTTCATCAACTTAGAATCACACGTATACTTTTCATCTACTTAGAATCACACGTGTTTACCGTTCATCAACTTAAAATCACACTTGTTTACTGTTCATCAACTTAGAATAAAACTTGTTTCGTGTTCATCTACTTAGAACACCACTTGTTTACTGTTCATGTTCTTAGAATCACACTTGTTTACTGTACATCTACTTAGAATCAGACTTGTTTACTGTTCATCTACTTAGAATCACAATTGTTTACTGTTCATCAACTTAAAGTCACACTTGTTTACTGTTCATCTACTTAGAATAACTCTTTTTCATTATTCATCAACTTAGAATCACACTTGTTTACTGTTCATCGACTTAGAATCACACTTGATTACTGTTCATTAACTTAGAATCACACTTGTTTACTGTTAATCTACTTAGAATCACACTTGTTTACCATTCATCTACTTAGAATCACGTTTATTTACTGTTCATCTACTTAGAATCACACTTGTTAACTGTTCATCAACTTAGAATAACACTTGTTTACTGTTCATCAACTTAGAATCACACTTGATTACGGTTCATCTACTTAGAATCACACTTGTTTACCGTTCATCTACTTAGAATCACACTTGTTTACTGTTCATCTACTTAGAATCACACTTGTTTACCGTTCATCTACTTAGAATCACACTTATTTATTATTCATCAACTTAGAATCACACTTGTTTACTGTTCATCTACTTAGAATCACACTTGTTTACTGTTCATCTACTTAGAATCACACTTGTTTACTGTTCAATAACTTAGAATCACACTTGTTTATTGTTCATCTACTTAGAATCACACTTGTTTACTGTTCATCTACTTAGAATCACACTTGTTTACTGTTCATCTACTTAGAATCACACTTGTTTACTGTTCATCCACTTAGAATCACAATTGTTTACTGTTCATCAACTTAGAATCACACTTGTTTACTGTTCATCAACTTAGAATCACACTTGTTAACTGTTCATCTACTTAGAATCAGATTTGTTTACTGTTCATCTGCTTAGAATCACACTTGTTTACTGTTCATCAACTTAGAATCACACTTGTTTACTGTTCATCAACTTAGAATCACACTTGTCTACTATTCATCTACTTAGAATCACACTTGTTTACTGTTCATCTACTTAGAATCACACTTATTTACTGTTCATGTTCTTAGAATCACAATTGTTTACTGTTTATCTACTTAGAATCACACTTGTTTACTGTTCATCTACTTAGAACACCACTTGTTTACTGTTCATGTTCTTAGAATCACAATTGCTTACTGTTCATCTACTTAGAATCACACATGTTTACTGTTCATCTACTTAGAATCACACTTGTTTACTGTTCATCTACTTAGAATAACATTTGTTTACCGTTCATCTACTTAGAATCACACTTGATTATTATTCATCAACTTAGAATCACACTTGTTTACTGTTCATCTACTTAGAATCACACTTGTTTACTGTTCATCTGCTTAGAATCACACTTGTTTACTGTTCAATAACTTAGAATCACACTTGTTTACTGTTCATCTACTTAGAATAACACCTGTTTACTGTTCATCTACTTAGAATAACACTTGTTTACCGTTCATCTACTTAGAACACCACTTGTTTACTGTTCATGTTCTTAGAATCACAATTGTTTACTGTTTATCTACTTAGAATCACACTTGTTTACTGTTCATCTACTTAGAACACCACTTGTTTACTGTTCATGTTCTTAGAATCACAATTGTTTACTGTTCATCTACTTAGAATCACACTTGTTTACTGTTCATCTACTTAGAATCACACTTGTTTACTGTTCATCAACTTAGAATCACACTTGTTTACTGTTCATCTACTTAGAATCACACTTGTTTACTGTTCATGTACTTAGAATCACACTTGTTTACTGTTCATCTACTTAGAATCACACTTGTTTACTGTTTATCATCTTAGAATTACACTTGTATACGTTTCATCAACTTAGAATCACACTTGTTTACTGTTCATCAACTTAGAATCACACTTGTTTACTGTTCATCTACTTAGAATCACACTTGTTTACCGTTCATCTACTTAGAATCACACTTGTTTATTATTCATCAACTTACAATCACACTTGTTTACTGTTCAATAACTTAGAATCACACTTGTATGCTTTTCATCAACTTAGAATCACACTTGTTTACTGTTCATCAACTTAGAATCACACTTGTTTACTGTTCATCAACTTAGAATCAAACTTGTTTACTGTTCATCTACTTATAATCACACTTGTTTACTGTTCATCAACTTAGAATCACACTTGTAAACTTTTCATCAACTTAGAATCACAATTGTTTACTGTTCATCTACTTACAATCACACTTGTTTACTGTTCATCTACTTAGAAACACACTTGTTTACTGTTCATCAACTTAGAATCACACTTGTTTACTGTTCATTAACTTAGAATCACACTTGTTTACTGTTCATCTACTTAGAATCACACTTGTTTAATGTTCATCAACTTAGAATCACACTTGTTTACTGTTCATCTACTTAGAATCACACTTGTTTATTATTCATCAACTTACAATCACACTTGTTTACTGTTCAATAACTTAGAATCACACTTGTATGCTTTTCATCAACTTAGAATCACACTTGTTTACTGTTCATCAACTTAGAATCACACTTGTTTACTGTTCATCTCCTTAGAATCACACTTGTTTTCCATTCATCTACTTAGAATCACATGTATTTACTGTTCATCTACTTAGAATCACACTTGTTTACTGTTCATCTACTTAGACTCACACTTGTTTACTGTTCATCTACTTAAAATCACACTTGTTTACCGTTCATCTACTTAGAATCACACTTGTTTACAGTTCATCTACTTAGAATCGCACTTGTTTCTGTTCATCAACTTAGAATCACACTTGTTTACTGTTCATCAACTTAGAATAACACTTGTTAACTGTTAATCTACTTAGAATCACACTTGTTTACTGTTCATTTTCTTAGAATCACACTTGTTTACTGTTCATCTACTTAGAATAACACTTGTTTACTGTTCATCTACTTAGAATCACACTTGTTTACCATTCATCTACTTAGAATCACACTTGTTTACTGTTCATCTACTTAGAATCACACTTGTTTACTGTTCATCAACTTAGAATCACACGCATACTTTTCATCTACTTAGAATCACACGTGTTTACCGTTCATCAACTTAAAATCACACTTGTTTACTGTTCATCAACTTAGAATAAAACTTGTTTCGTGTTCATCTACTTAGAACACCACTTGTTTACTGTTCATGTTCTTAGAATCACACTTGTTTACTGTACATCTACTTAGAATCAGACTTGTTTACTGTTCATCTACTTAGAATCACAATTGTTTACTGTTCATCAACTTAAAGTCACACTTGTTTACTGTTCATCTACTTAGAATAACTCTTTTTCATTATTCATCAACTTAGAATCACACTTGTTTACTGTTCATCGACTTAGAATCACACTTGATTACTGTTCATTAACTTAGAATCACACTTGTTTACTGTTAATCTACTTAGAATCACACTTGTTTACCATTCATCTACTTAGAATCACGTTTATTTACTGTTCATCTACTTAGAATCACACTTGTTTACTGTTCATCAACTCAGAATAACACTTGTTAACTGTTAATCTACTTAGAATCACACTTGTTTACTGTTCATCTTCTTAGAATCACACTTGTTTACTGTTCATCAACTTAGAATCACACTTGATTACTGTTCATCTACTTAAAATCACATTTGTTTACTGTTCATCTACTTAGAATCACACTTGTTTACTGTTCATCTACTTAGAATCACACTTGTTTACCGTTCATCTACTTAGAATCACACTTATTTATTATTCATCAACTTAGAATCACACTTGTTTACTGTTCATCTACTTAGAATCACACTTGTTTACTGTTTATCAACTTAGAATTACAGTTGTATACGTTTCATCAACTTAGAATCACACTTGTTTACCGTTCATCAACTTAGAATCACACTTGTTTACTGTTCATCTACTTAGAATCACACTTGTTTACCGTTCATCTACTTAGAATCACACTTGTTTACAGTTCATCTACTTAGAATCACACTTGTTTCTGTTCATCAACTTAGAATCACACTTGTTTACTGTTCATCAACTCAGAATAACACTTGTTAACTGTTAATCTACTTAGAATCACACTTGTTTACTGTTCATCTTCTTAGAATCACACTTGTTTACTGTTCATCAACTTAGAATCACACTTGATTACTGTTCATCTACTTAAAATCAAATTTGTTTACTGTTCATCTACTTAGAATCACACTTGTTTACTGTTCATCTACTTAGAATCACACTTGTTTACCGTTCATCTACTTAGAATCACACTTATTTATTATTCATCAACTTAGAATCACACTTGTTTACTGTTCATCTACTTAGAATCACACTTGTTTACTGTTTATCAACTTAGAATTACAGTTGTATACGTTTCATCAACTTAGAATCACACTTGTTTACCGTTCATCAACTTAGAATCACACTTGTTTACTGTTCATCTACTTAAAATCACACTTGTTTACTGTTCATCTACTTAGAATCACACTTGTTTACTGTTCATCTACTTAGAATGACACTTGTTTACTGTTCATCTACTTAGAATCACACTTTTTTACCGTTCATCTACTTAGAATCACACTTATTTATTATTCATCAACTTAGAATCACACTTGTTTACTGTTCATCTACTTAGAATCACACTTGTTTACTGTTCATCTACTTAGAATCACACTTGTTTACTGTTCATCTACTTAGAATCACACTTGTTTACTCTTCATCTACTTAGAATCACACTTGTTCACTGTTCATCCACTTAGAATCACAATTGTTTACTGTTCATCAACTTAGAATCACACTTGTTTACTGTTCATAAACTTAGAATCACACTTGTTTACTGTTCATCAACTTAGAATCACACTTGTTTACTGTTCATCAACTTAGAATCACGCTTATTTACCGTTCATCAACTTAGAATCACACTTGTTTACTGTTCATCTACTTAAAATCACACTTGTTTACTGTTCATCTACTTAGAATCACACTTGTTTACTGTTCATCTACTTAGAATGACACTTGTTTACTGTTCATCTACTTAGAATCACACTTTTTTACCGTTCATCTACTTAGAATCACACTTATTTATTATTCATCAACTTAGAATCACACTTGTTTACTGTTCATCTACTTAGAATCACACTTGTTTACTGTTCATCTACTTAGAATCACACTTGTTTACTGTTCATCTACTTAGAATCACACTTGTTTACTCTTCATCTACTTAGAATCACACTTGTTCACTGTTCATCCACTTAGAATCACAATTGTTTACTGTTCATCAACTTAGAATCACACTTGTTTACTGTTCATAAACTTAGAATCACACTTGTTTACTGTTCATCAACTTAGAATCACACTTGTTTACTGTTCATCAACTTAGAATCACACTTGTTTACTGTTCATCTACTTAGAATCACACCTGTTTACTGTTCATCTACTAAGAATCACACTTGTTTACTGTTTATCATCTTAGAATTACACTTGTATACGTTTCATCAACTTAGAATCACAATTGTTTACTGTTCATCAACTTAGAATCACACTTGTTTACCGTTCATCTACTTAGAATCACACTTGTTTGCCGTTCATCTACTTAGAATCACACTTGTTTATTATTCATCAACTTACAATCACACTTGTTTACTGTTCAATAACTTAGAATCACACGTGTTTACTGTTCATCAACTTAGAATCACATTTGATTACTGTTCATCTACTTAAAATCACACTTGTTTACTGGTCATCTACTTAGAATCACACTTGTTTACTGTTCATCTACTTAGAATGACACTTGTTTACTGTTCATCTACTTAGAATCACACTTTTTTACCGTTCATCTACTTAGAATCACACTTATTTATTATTCATCAACTTAGAATCACACTTGTTTACTGTTCATCTACTTAGAATCACACTTGTTTACTGTTCATCTACTTAGAATCACACTTGTTTACTGTTCATCTACTTAGAATCACACTTGTTTACTCTTCATCTACTTAGAATCACACTTGTTCACTGTTCATCCACTTAGAATCACAATTGTTTACTGTTCATCAACTTAGAATCACACTTGTTTACTGTTCATAAACTTAGAATCACACTTGTTTACTGTTCATCAACTTAGAATCACACTTGTTTACTGTTCATCAACTTAGAATCACACTTGTTTACTGTTCATCTACTTAGAATCACACCTGTTTACTGTTCATCTACTTAGAATCACACTTGTTTACTGTTTATCATCTTAGAATTACACTTGTATACGTTTCATCAACTTAGAATCACAATTGTTTACTGTTCATCAACTTAGAATCACACTTGTTTACCGTTCATCTACTTAGAATCACACTTGTTTACCGTTCATCTACTTAGAATCACACTTGTTTATTATTCATCAACTTACAATCACACTTGTTTACTGTTCAATAACTTAGAATCACACTTGTATGCTTTTCATCAACTTAGAATCACACTTGTTTACTGTTCATCAACTTAGAATCACACTTGTTTACTGTTCATCAACTTAGAATCAAACTTGTTTACTGTTCATCTACTTAGAATCACACTTGTTTACTGTTCATCTACTTAGAATTACACTTGTTTACTGTTCATCAACTTAGAATCACACTTGTAAACTTTTCATCTACTTAGAATCACACTTGTTTACCGTTCATCTACTTAGAATCACACTTTTTTATTATTCATCAACTTAGAATCACACTTGTTTACTGTTCAATAACTTAGAATCACACTTGTTTACTGTTCATCTACTTAGAATCACACTTGTTTACTGTTCATCTACTTAGAATCACACTTGTTTACTCTTCATCTACTTAGAATCACACTTGTTCACTGTTCATCCACTTAGAATCACAATTGTTTACTGTTCATCAACTTAGAATCACACTTGTTTACTGTTCATAAACTTAGAATCACACTTGTTTACTGTTCATCAACTTAGAATCACACTTGTTTACTGTTCATCAACTTAGAATCACACTTGTTTACTGTTCATCTACTTAGAATCACACCTGTTTACTGTTCATCTACTTAGAATCACACTTGTTTACTGTTTATCATCTTAGAATTACACTTGTATACGTTTCATCAACTTAGAATCACACTTGTTTACTGTTCATCAACTTAGAATCACACTTGTTTACCGTTCATCTACTTAGAATCACACTTGTTTACCGTTCATCTACTTAGAATCACACTTGTTTATTATTCATCAACTTACAATCACACTTGTTTACTGTTCAATAACTTAGAATCACACTTGTATACTTTTAATCAACTTAGAATCACACTTGTTTACTGTTCATCAACTTAGAATCACACTTGTTTACTGTTCATCAACTTAGAATCAAACTTGTTTACTGTTCATCTACTTAGAATCACACTTGTTTACTGTTCAATAACTTAGAATCACACTTGTATGCTTTTCATCAACTTAGAATTACACTTGTTTACTGTTCATCAACTTAGAATCACACTTGTTTACTGTTCATCTCCTTAGAATCACACTTGTTTTCCATTCATCTACTTAGAATCACATGTATTTACTGTTCATCTACTTAGAATCACACTTGTTTACTGTTCATCTACTTAGACTCACACTTGTTTACTGTTCATCTACTTAAAATCACACTTGTTTACCGTTCATCTACTTAGAATCACACTTGTTTACAGTTCATCTACTTAGAATCGCACTTGTTTCTGTTCATCAACTTAGAATCACACTTGTTTACTGTTCATCAACTTAGAATAACACTTGTTAACTGTTAATCTACTTAGAATCACACTTGTTTACTGTTCATTTTCTTAGAATCACACTTGTTTACTGTTCATCTACTTAGAATAACACTTGTTTACTGTTCATCTACTTAGAATCACACTTGTTTACCATTCATCTACTTAGAATCACACTTGTTTACTGTTCATCTACTTAGAATCACACTTGTTTACTGTTCATCAACTTAGAATCACACGCATACTTTTCATCTACTTAGAATCACACGTGTTTACCGTTCATCAACTTAAAATCACACTTGTTTACTGTTCATCAACTTAGAATAAAACTTGTTTCGTGTTCATCTACTTAGAACACCACTTGTTTACTGTTCATGTTCTTAGAATCACACTTGTTTACTGTACATCTACTTAGAATCAGACTTGTTTACTGTTCATCTACTTAGAATCACAATTGTTTACTGTTCATCAACTTAAAGTCACACTTGTTTACTGTTCATCTACTTAGAATAACTCTTTTTCATTATTCATCAACTTAGAATCACACTTGTTTACTGTTCATCGACTTAGAATCACACTTGATTACTGTTCATTAACTTAGAATCACACTTGTTTACTGTTAATCTACTTAGAATCACACTTGTTTACCATTCATCTACTTAGAATCACGTTTATTTACTGTTCATCTACTTAGAATCACACTTGTTTACTGTTCATCAACTCAGAATAACACTTGTTAACTGTTAATCTACTTAGAATCACACTTGTTTACTGTTCATCTTCTTAGAATCACACTTGTTTACTGTTCATCAACTTAGAATCACACTTGATTACTGTTCATCTACTTAAAATCACATTTGTTTACTGTTCATCTACTTAGAATCACACTTGTTTACTGTTCATCTACTTAGAATCACACTTGTTTACCGTTCATCTACTTAGAATCACACTTATTTATTATTCATCAACTTAGAATCACACTTGTTTACTGTTCATCTACTTAGAATCACACTTGTTTACTGTTTATCAACTTAGAATTACAGTTGTATACGTTTCATCAACTTAGAATCACACTTGTTTACCGTTCATCAACTTAGAATCACACTTGTTTACTGTTCATCTACTTAGAATCACACTTGTTTACCGTTCATCTACTTAGAATCACACTTGTTTACAGTTCATCTACTTAGAATCACACTTGTTTCTGTTCATCAACTTAGAATCACACTTGTTTACTGTTCATCAACTCAGAATAACACTTGTTAACTGTTAATCTACTTAGAATCACACTTGTTTACTGTTCATCTTCTTAGAATCACACTTGTTTACTGTTCATCAACTTAGAATCACACTTGATTACTGTTCATCTACTTAAAATCAAATTTGTTTACTGTTCATCTACTTAGAATCACACTTGTTTACTGTTCATCTACTTAGAATCACACTTGTTTACCGTTCATCTACTTAGAATCACACTTATTTATTATTCATCAACTTAGAATCACACTTGTTTACTGTTCATCTACTTAGAATCACACTTGTTTACTGTTTATCAACTTAGAATTACAGTTGTATACGTTTCATCAACTTAGAATCACACTTGTTTACCGTTCATCAACTTAGAATCACACTTGTTTACTGTTCATCTACTTAAAATCACACTTGTTTACTGTTCATCTACTTAGAATCACACTTGTTTACTGTTCATCTACTTAGAATGACACTTGTTTACTGTTCATCTACTTAGAATCACACTTTTTTACCGTTCATCTACTTAGAATCACACTTATTTATTATTCATCAACTTAGAATCACACTTGTTTACTGTTCATCTACTTAGAATCACACTTGTTTACTGTTCATCTACTTAGAATCACACTTGTTTACTGTTCATCTACTTAGAATCACACTTGTTTACTCTTCATCTACTTAGAATCACACTTGTTCACTGTTCATCCACTTAGAATCACAATTGTTTACTGTTCATCAACTTAGAATCACACTTGTTTACTGTTCATAAACTTAGAATCACACTTGTTTACTGTTCATCAACTTAGAATCACACTTGTTTACTGTTCATCAACTTAGAATCACACTTGTTTACTGTTCATCTACTTAGAATCACACCTGTTTACTGTTCATCTACTAAGAATCACACTTGTTTACTGTTTATCATCTTAGAATTACACTTGTATACGTTTCATCAACTTAGAATCACAATTGTTTACTGTTCATCAACTTAGAATCACACTTGTTTACCGTTCATCTACTTAGAATCACACTTGTTTGCCGTTCATCTACTTAGAATCACACTTGTTTATTATTCATCAACTTACAATCACACTTGTTTACTGTTCAATAACTTAGAATCACACGTGTTTACTGTTCATCAACTTAGAATCACATTTGATTACTGTTCATCTACTTAAAATCACACTTGTTTACTGGTCATCTACTTAGAATCACACTTGTTTACTGTTCATCTACTTAGAATGACACTTGTTTACTGTTCATCTACTTAGAATCACACTTTTTTACCGTTCATCTACTTAGAATCACACTTATTTATTATTCATCAACTTAGAATCACACTTGTTTACTGTTCATCTACTTAGAATCACACTTGTTTACTGTTCATCTACTTAGAATCACACTTGTTTACTGTTCATCTACTTAGAATCACACTTGTTTACTCTTCATCTACTTAGAATCACACTTGTTCACTGTTCATCCACTTAGAATCACAATTGTTTACTGTTCATCAACTTAGAATCACACTTGTTTACTGTTCATAAACTTAGAATCACACTTGTTTACTGTTCATCAACTTAGAATCACACTTGTTTACTGTTCATCAACTTAGAATCACACTTGTTTACTGTTCATCTACTTAGAATCACACCTGTTTACTGTTCATCTACTTAGAATCACACTTGTTTACTGTTTATCATCTTAGAATTACACTTGTATACGTTTCATCAACTTAGAATCACAATTGTTTACTGTTCATCAACTTAGAATCACACTTGTTTACCGTTCATCTACTTAGAATCACACTTGTTTACCGTTCATCTACTTAGAATCACACTTGTTTATTATTCATCAACTTACAATCACACTTGTTTACTGTTCAATAACTTAGAATCACACTTGTATGCTTTTCATCAACTTAGAATCACACTTGTTTACTGTTCATCAACTTAGAATCACACTTGTTTACTGTTCATCAACTTAGAATCAAACTTGTTTACTGTTCATCTACTTAGAATCACACTTGTTTACTGTTCATCTACTTAGAATTACACTTGTTTACTGTTCATCAACTTAGAATCACACTTGTAAACTTTTCATCTACTTAGAATCACACTTGTTTACCGTTCATCTACTTAGAATCACACTTTTTTATTATTCATCAACTTAGAATCACACTTGTTTACTGTTCAATAACTTAGAATCACACTTGTTTACTGTTCATCTACTTAGAATCACACTTGTTTACTGTTCATCTACTTAGAATCACACTTGTTTACTCTTCATCTACTTAGAATCACACTTGTTCACTGTTCATCCACTTAGAATCACAATTGTTTACTGTTCATCAACTTAGAATCACACTTGTTTACTGTTCATAAACTTAGAATCACACTTGTTTACTGTTCATCAACTTAGAATCACACTTGTTTACTGTTCATCAACTTAGAATCACACTTGTTTACTGTTCATCTACTTAGAATCACACCTGTTTACTGTTCATCTACTTAGAATCACACTTGTTTACTGTTTATCATCTTAGAATTACACTTGTATACGTTTCATCAACTTAGAATCACACTTGTTTACTGTTCATCAACTTAGAATCACACTTGTTTACCGTTCATCTACTTAGAATCACACTTGTTTACCGTTCATCTACTTAGAATCACACTTGTTTATTATTCATCAACTTACAATCACACTTGTTTACTGTTCAATAACTTAGAATCACACTTGTATACTTTTAATCAACTTAGAATCACACTTGTTTACTGTTCATCAACTTAGAATCACACTTGTTTACTGTTCATCAACTTAGAATCAAACTTGTTTACTGTTCATCTACTTAGAATCACACTTGTTTACTGTTCAATAACTTAGAATCACACTTGTATGCTTTTCATCAACTTAGAATTACACTTGTTTACTGTTCATCAACTTAGAATCACACTTGTAAACTTTTCATCAACTTAGAATCACACTTGTTTATTGTTCATCAACTTAGAATCACACTTGTTTACTGTTCATCAACTTAGAATCACACTTGTTTACTGTTCATCTACTTAGAATCACACTTGTTTACTGTTCATCTACTTAGAATCACACTTCATTACCATTCATCTACTTAGAATCACATTTATTTACTGTTCATCAACTTAGAATCACACTTGTTTACTGTTCATCAACTTAGAATCACACTTGTATACTTTTCATCAACTTAGAATCACACTTGTTTACTGTTCATCAACTTAGAATCACACTTGTTTACTGTTCATCTCCTTAGAATCACACTTGTTTTCCATTCATCTACTTAGAATCACATGTATTTACTGTTCATCTACTTAGAATCACACTTGTTTACTGTTCATCTACTTAGACTCACACTTGTTTACTGTTCATCTACTTAAAATCACACTTGTTTACCGTTCATCTACTTAGAATCACACTTGTTTACAGTTCATCTACTTAGAATCGCACTTGTTTCTGTTCATCAACTTAGAATCACACTTGTTTACTGTTCATCAACTTAGAATAACACTTGTTAACTGTTAATCTACTTAGAATCACACTTGTTTACTGTTCATCTTCTTAGAATCACACTTGTTTACTGTTCATCTACTTAGAATAACACTTGTTTACTGTTCATCTACTTAGAATCACACTTGTTTACCATTCATCTACTTAGAATCACACTTGTTTACTGTTCATCTACTTAGAATCACACTTGTTTACTGTTCATCAACTTAGAATCACACGTATACTTTTCATCTACTTAGAATCACACGTGTTTACCGTTCATCAACTTAAAATCACACTTGTTTACTGTTCATCAACTTAGAATAAAACTTGTTTCGTGTTCATCTACTTAGAACACCACTTGTTTACTGTTCATGTTCTTAGAATCACACTTGTTTACTGTACATCTACTTAGAATCAGACTTGTTTACTGTTCATCTACTTAGAATCACAATTGTTTACTGTTCATCAACTTAAAGTCACACTTGTTTACTGTTCATCTACTTAGAATAACTCTTTTTCATTATTCATCAACTTAGAATCACACTTGTTTACTGTTCATCGACTTAGAATCACACTTGATTACTGTTCATTAACTTAGAATCACACTTGTTTACTGTTAATCTACTTAGAATCACACTTGTTTACCATTCATCTACTTAGAATCACGTTTATTTACTGTTCATCTACTTAGAATCACACTTGTTAACTGTTCATCAACTTAGAATAACACTTGTTTACTGTTCATCAACTTAGAATCACACTTGATTACGGTTCATCTACTTAGAATCACACTTGTTTACCGTTCATCTACTTAGAATCACACTTGTTTACTGTTCATCTACTTAGAATCACACTTGTTTACCGTTCATCTACTTAGAATCACACTTATTTATTATTCATCAACTTAGAATCACACTTGTTTACTGTTCATCTACTTAGAATCACACTTGTTTACTGTTCATCTACTTAGAATCACACTTGTTTACTGTTCAATAACTTAGAATCACACTTGCTTATTGTTCATCTACTTAGAATCACACTTGTTTACTGTTCATCTACTTAGAATCACACTTGTTTACTGTTCATCTACTTAGAATCACACTTGTTTACTGTTCATCCACTTAGAATCACAATTGTTTACTGTTCATCAACTTAGAATCACACTTGTTTACTGTTCATCAACTTAGAATCACACTTGTTAACTGTTCATCTACTTAGAATCAGATTTGTTTACTGTTCATCTGCTTAGAATCACACTTGTTTACTGTTCATCAACTTAGAATCACACTTGTTTACTGTTCATCAACTTAGAATCACACTTGTTTACTATTCATCTACTTAGAATCACACTTGTTTACTGTTCATCTACTTAGAATCACACTTATTTACTGTTCATGTTCTTAGAATCACAATTGTTTACTGTTTATCTACTTAGAATCACACTTGTTTACTGTTCATCTACTTAGAACACCACTTGTTTACTGTTCATGTTCTTAGAATCACAATTGTTTACTGTTCATCTACTTAGAATCACACATGTTTACTGTTCATCTACTTAGAATCACACTTGTTTACTGTTCATCTACTTAGAATAACATTTGTTTACCGTTCATCTACTTAGAATCACACTTGATTATTATTCATCAACTTAGAATCACACTTGTTTACTGTTCATCTACTTAGAATCACACTTGTTTACTGTTCATCTGCTTAGAATCACACTTGTTTACTGTTCAATAACTTAGAATCACACTTGTTTACTGTTCATCTACTTAGAATAACACCTGTTTACTGTTCATCTACTTAGAATAACACTTGTTTACCGTTCATCTACTTAGAACACCACTTGTTTACTGTTCATGTTCTTAGAATCACAATTGTTTACTGTTTATCTACTTAGAATCACACTTGTTTACTGTTCATCTACTTAGAACACCACTTGTTTACTGTTCATGTTCTTAGAATCACAATTGTTTACTGTTCATCTACTTAGAATCACACTTGTTTACTGTTCATCTACTTAGAATCACACTTGTTTACTGTTCATCAACTTAGAATCACACTTGTTTACTGTTCATCTACTTAGAATCACACTTGTTTACTGTTCATGTACTTAGAATCACACTTGTTTACTGTTCATCTACTTAGAATCACACTTGTTTACTGTTTATCATCTTAGAATTACACTTGTATACGTTTCATCAACTTAGAATCACACTTGTTTACTGTTCATCAACTTAGAATCACACTTGTTTACTGTTCATCTACTTAGAATCACACTTGTTTACCGTTCATCTACTTAGAATCACACTTGTTTATTATTCATCAACTTACAATCACACTTGTTTACTGTTCAATAACTTAGAATCACACTTGTATGCTTTTCATCAACTTAGAATCACACTTGTTTACTGTTCATCAACTTAGAATCACACTTGTTTACTGTTCATCAACTTAGAATCAAACTTGTTTACTGTTCATCTACTTAGAATCACACTTGTTTACTGTTCATCAACTTAGAATCACACTTGTAAACTTTTCATCAACTTAGAATCACAATTGTTTACTGTTCATCTACTTACAATCACACTTGTTTACTGTTCATCTACTTAGAAACACACTTGTTTACTGTTCATCAACTTAGAATCACACTTGTTTACTGTTCATTAACTTAGAATCACACTTGTTTACTGTTCATCTACTTAGAATCACACTTGTTTAATGTTCATCAACTTAGAATCACACTTGTTTACTGTTCATCTACTTAGAATCACACTTGTTTATTATTCATCAACTTACAATCACACTTGTTTACTGTTCAATAACTTAGAATCACACTTGTATGCTTTTCATCAACTTAGAATCACACTTGTTTACTGTTCATCAACTTAGAATCACACTTGTTTACTGTTCATCTCCTTAGAATCACACTTGTTTTCCATTCATCTACTTAGAATCACATGTATTTACTGTTCATCTACTTAGAATCACACTTGTTTACTGTTCATCTACTTAGACTCACACTTGTTTACTGTTCATCTACTTAAAATCACACTTGTTTACCGTTCATCTACTTAGAATCACACTTGTTTACAGTTCATCTACTTAGAATCGCACTTGTTTCTGTTCATCAACTTAGAATCACACTTGTTTACTGTTCATCAACTTAGAATAACACTTGTTAACTGTTAATCTACTTAGAATCACACTTGTTTACTGTTCATCTTCTTAGAATCACACTTGTTTACTGTTCATCTACTTAGAATAACACTTGTTTACTGTTCATCTACTTAGAATCACACTTGTTTACCATTCATCTACTTAGAATCACACGTGTTTACCGTTCATCAACTTAAAATCACACTTGTTTACTGTTCATCAACTTAGAATAAAACTTGTTTCGTGTTCATCTACTTAGAACACCACTTGTTTACTGTTCATGTTCTTAGAATCACACTTGTTTACTGTACATCTACTTAGAATCAGACTTGTTTACTGTTCATCTACTTAGAATCACAATTGTTTACTGTTCATCAACTTAAAGTCACACTTGTTTACTGTTCATCTACTTAGAATAACTCTTTTTCATTATTCATCAACTTAGAATCACACTTGTTTACTGTTCATCGACTTAGAATCACACTTGATTACTGTTCATTAACTTAGAATCACACTTGTTTACTGTTAATCTACTTAGAATCACACTTGTTTACCATTCATCTACTTAGAATCACGTTTATTTACTGTTCATCTACTTAGAATCACACTTGTTAACTGTTCATCAACTTAGAATAACACTTGTTTACTGTTCATCAACTTAGAATCACACTTGATTACGGTTCATCTACTTAGAATCACACTTGTTTACCGTTCATCTACTTAGAATCACACTTGTTTACTGTTCATCTACTTAGAATCACACTTGTTTACCGTTCATCTACTTAGAATCACACTTATTTATTATTCATCAACTTAGAATCACACTTGTTTACTGTTCATCTACTTAGAATCACACTTGTTTACTGTTCATCTACTTAGAATCACACTTGTTTACTGTTCAATAACTTAGAATCACACTTGTTTATTGTTCATCTACTTAGAATCACACTTGTTTACTGTTCATCTACTTAGAATCACACTTGTTTACTGTTCATCTACTTAGAATCACACTTGTTTACTGTTCATCCACTTAGAATCACAATTGTTTACTGTTCATCAACTTAGAATCACACTTGTTTACTGTTCATCAACTTAGAATCACACTTGTTAACTGTTCATCTACTTAGAATCAGATTTGTTTACTGTTCATCTGCTTAGAATCACACTTGTTTACTGTTCATCAACTTAGAATCACACTTGTTTACTGTTCATCAACTTAGAATCACACTTGTTTACTATTCATCTACTTAGAATCACACTTGTTTACTGTTCATCTACTTAGAATCACACTTATTTACTGTTCATGTTCTTAGAATCACAATTGTTTACTGTTTATCTACTTAGAATCACACTTGTTTACTGTTCATCTACTTAGAACACCACTTGTTTACTGTTCATGTTCTTAGAATCACAATTGTTTACTGTTCATCTACTTAGAATCACACATGTTTACTGTTCATCTACTTAGAATCACACTTGTTTACTGTTCATCTACTTAGAATAACATTTGTTTACCGTTCATCTACTTAGAATCACACTTGATTATTATTCATCAACTTAGAATCACACTTGTTTACTGTTCATCTACTTAGAATCACACTTGTTTACTGTTCATCTGCTTAGAATCACACTTGTTTACTGTTCAATAACTTAGAATCACACTTGTTTACTGTTCATCTACTTAGAATAACACCTGTTTACTGTTAATCTACTTAGAATAACACTTGTTTACCGTTCATCTACTTAGAACACCACTTGTTTACTGTTCATGTTCTTAGAATCACAATTGTTTACTGTTTATCTACTTAGAATCACACTTGTTTACTGTTCATCTACTTAGAACACCACTTGTTTACTGTTCATGTTCTTAGAATCACAATTGTTTACTGTTCATCTACTTAGAATCACACTTGTTTACTGTTCATCTACTTAGAATCACACTTGTTTACTGTTCATCAACTTAGAATCACACTTGTTTACTGTTCATCTACTTAGAATCACACTTGTTTACTGTTCATGTACTTAGAATCACACTTGTTTACTGTTCATCTACTTAGAATCACACTTGTTTACTGATTATCATCTTAGAATTACACTTGTATACGTTTCATCAACTTAGAATCACACTAGTTTACTGTTCATCAACTTAGAATCACACTTGTTTACTGTTCATCTACTTAGAATCACACTTGTTTACCGTTCATCTACTTAGAATCACACTTGTTTATTATTCATCAACTTACAATCACACTTGTTTACTGTTCAATAACTTAGAATCACACTTGTATGCTTTTCATCAACTTAGAATCACACTTGTTTACTGTTCATCAACTTAGAATCACACTTGTTTACTGTTCATCAACTTAGAATCAAACTTGTTTACTGTTCATCTACTTAGAATCACACTTGTTTACTGTTCATCAACTTAGAATCACACTTGTAAACTTTTCATCAACTTAGAATCACAATTGTTTACTGTTCATCTACTTACAATCACACTTGTTTACTGTTCATCTACTTAGAAACACACTTGTTTACTGTTCATCAACTTAGAATCACACTTGTTTACTGTTCATTAACTTAGAATCACACTTGTTTACTGTTCATCTACTTAGAATCACACTTGTTTAATGTTCATCAACTTAGAATCACACTTGTTTACTGTTCATCTACTTAGAATCACACTTGTTTACTGTTCATCAACTTAGAATCACACTTGTTTACTGTTCATCAACTTAGAATCACACTTGTTCACTGTTCATCAACTTAGAATCACACTTGTTTACTGTTCATCTACTTAGAATCACACTTGTTTACTGTTCATCTACTTAGAATCACACTTCATTACCATTCATCTACTTAGAATCACATTTATTTACTGTTCATCAACTTAGAATCACACTTGTTTACTGTTCATCAACTTAGAATCACACTTGTATACTTTTCATCAACTTAGAATCACACTTGTTTACTGGTCATCAACTTAGAATCACACTTGTTTACTGTTCATCTCCTTAGAATCACACTTGTTTTCCATTCATCTACTTAGAATCACATGTATTTACTGTTCATCTACTTAGAATCACACTTGTTTACTGTTCATCTACTTAGACTCACACTTGTTTACTGTTCATCTACTTAAAATCACACTTGTTTACCGTTCATCTACTTAGAATCACACTTGTTTACAGTTCATCTACTAAGAATCACACTTGTTTCTGTTCATCAACTTAGAATCACACTTGTTTACTGTTCATCAACTTAGAATAACAGTTGTTAACTGTTAATCTACTTAGAATCACACTTGTTTACTGTTCATCTTCTTAGAATCACACTTGTTTACTGTTCATCTACTTAGAATCACACTTGTTTACCATTCATCTACTTAGAATCACACTTGTTTACTGTTCATCTACTTAGAATCACACTTGTTTACTGTTCATCAACTTAGAATCACACGTATACTTTTCATCTACTTAGAATCACACGTGTTTACCGTTCATCAACTTAAAATCACACTTGTTTACTGTTCATCAACTTAGAATAAAACTTGTTTCGTGTTCATCTACTTAGAACACCACTTGTTTACTGTCCATGTTCTTAGAATCACACTTGTTTACTGTACATCTACTTAGAATCAGACTTGTTTACTGTTCATCTACTTAGAATCACAATTGTTTACTGTTCATCAACTTAAAGTCACACTTGTTTACTGTTCATCTACTTAGAATAACTCTTTTTCATTATTCATCAACTTAGAATCACACTTGTTTACTGTTCATCTACTTAGAATCACACTTGATTACTGTTCATTAACTTAGAATCACACTTGTTTACTGTTAATCTACTTAGAATCACACTTGTTTACCATTCATCTACTTAGAATCACGCTTATTTACTGTTCATCTACTTAGAATCACACTTGTTAACTGTTCATCAACTTAGAATAACACTTGTTTACTGTTCATCAACTTAGAATCACACTTGTTTACTGTTCATAAACTTAGAATCACACTTGTTTACTGTTCATCAACTTAGAATCACACTTGTTTACTGTTCATCAACTTAGAATCACACTTCTTTACTGTTCATCTACTTAGAATCACACCTGTTTACTGTTCATCTACTTAGAATCACACTTGTTTACTGTTTATCATCTTAGAATTACACTTGTATACGTTTCATCAACTTAGAATCACAATTGTTTACTGTTCATCAACTTAGAATCACACTTGTTTACCGTTCATCTACTTAGAATCACACTTGTTTACCGTTCATCTACTTAGAATCACACTTGTTTATTATTCATCAACTTACAATCACACTTGTTTACTGTTCATCAACTTAGAATCACACTTGTTTACTGTTCATCAACTTAGAATCAAACTTGTTTACTGTTCATCTACTTAGAATCACACTTGTTTACTGTTCATCTACTTAGAATTACACTTGTTTACTGTTCATCAACTTAGAATCACACTTGTAAACTTTTCATCTACTTAGAATCACACTTGTTTACCGTTCATCTACTTAGAATCACACTTTTTTTATTATTCATCAACTTAGAATCACACTTGTTTACTGTTCAATAACTTAGAATCACACTTGTTTACTGTTCATCTACTTAGAATCACACTTGTTTACTGTTCATCTACTTAGAATCACACTTGTTTACTCTTCATCTACTTAGAATCACACTTGTTCACTGTTCATCCACTTAGAATCACAATTGTTTACTGTTCATCAACTTAGAATCACACTTGTTTACTGTTCATAAACTTAGAATCACACTTGTTTACTGTTCATCAACTTAGAATCACACTTGTTTACTGTTCATCAACTTAGAATCACACTTGTTTACTGTTCATCTACTTAGAATCACACCTGTTTACTGTTCATCTACTTAGAATCACACTTGTTTACTGTTTATCATCTTAGAATTACACTTGTATACGTTTCATCAACTTAGAATCACACTTGTTTACTGTTCATCAACTTAGAATCACACTTGTTTAGCGTTCATCTACTTAGAATCACACTTGTTTACCGTTCATCTACTTAGAATCACACTTGTTTATTATTCATCAACTTACAATCACACTTGTTTACTGTTCAATAAATTAGAATCACACTTGTATGCTTTTAATCAACTTAGAATCACACTTGTTTACTGTTCATCAACTTAGAATCACACTTGTTTACTGTTCATCAACTTAGAATCAAACTTGTTTACTGTTCATCTACTTAGAATCACACTTGTTTACTGTTCAATAACTTAGAATCACACTTGTATGCTTTTCATCAACTTAGAATTACACTTGTTTACTGTTCATCAACTTAGAATCACACTTGTAAACTTTTCATCAACTTAGAATCACACTTGTTTATTGTTCATCAACTTAGAATCACACTTGTTTACTGTTCATCAACTTAGAATCACACTTGTTTACTGTTCATCTACTTAGAATCACACTTGTTTACTGTTCATCTACTTAGAATCACACTTCATTACCATTCATCTACTTAGAATCACATTTATTTACTGTTCATCAACTTAGAATCACACTTGTTTACTGTTCATCAACTTAGAATCACACTTGTATACTTTTCATCAACTTAGAATCACACTTGTTTACTGTTCATCAACTTAGAATCACACTTGTTTACTGTTCATCTCCTTAGAATCACACTTGTTTTCCATTCATCTACTTAGAATCACATGTATTTACTGTTCATCTACTTAGAATCACACTTGTTTACTGTTCATCTACTTAGACTCACACTTGTTTACTGTTCATCTACTTAAAATCACACTTGTTTACCGTTCATCTACTTAGAATCACACTTGTTTACAGTTCATCTACTTAGAATCGCACTTGTTTCTGTTCATCAACTTAGAATCACACTTGTTTACTGTTCATCAACTTAGAATAACACTTGTTAACTGTTAATCTACTTAGAATCACACTTGTTTACTGTTCATCTTCTTAGAATCACACTTGTTTACTGTTCATCGACTTAGAATAACACTTGTTTACTGTTCATCTACTTAGAATCACACTTGTTTACCATTCATCTACTTAGAATCACACTTGTTTACTGTTCATCTACTTAGAATCACACTTGTTTACTGTTCATCAACTTAGAATCACACGTATACTTTTCATCTACTTAGAATCACACGTGTTTACCGTTCATCAACTTAAAATCACACGTGTTTACTGTTCATCAACTTAGAATAAAACATGTTTCGTGTTCATCTACTTAGAACACCACTTGTTTACTGTTCATGTTCTTAGAATCACACTTGTTTACTGTACATCTACTTAGAATCAGACTTGTTTACTGTTCATCTACTTAGAATCACAATTGTTTACTGTTCATCAACTTAAAGTCACACTTGTTTACTGTTCATCTACTTAGAATAACTCTTTTTCATTATTCATCAACTTAGAATCACACTTGTTTACTGTTCATCGACTTAGAATCACACTTGATTACTGTTCATTAACTTAGAATCACACTTGTTTACTGTTAATCTACTTAGAATCACACTTGTTTACCATTCATCTACTTAGAATCACGTTTATTTACTGTTCATCTACTTAGAATCACACTTGTTAACTGTTCATCAACTTAGAATAACACTTGTTTACTGTTCATCAACTTAGAATCACACTTGATTACGGTTCATCTACTTAGAATCACACTTGTTTACCGTTCATCTACTTAGAATCACACTTGTTTACTGTTCATCTACTTAGAATCACACTTGTTTACCGTTCATCTACTTAGAATCACACTTATTTATTATTCATCAACTTAGAATCACACTTGTTTACTGTTCATCTACTTAGAATCACACTTGTTTACTGTTCATCTACTTAGAATCACACTTGTTTACTGTTCAATAACTTAGAATCACACTTGTTTATTGTTCATCTACTTAGAATCACACTTGTTTACTGTTCATCTACTTAGAATCACACTTGTTTACTGTTCATCTACTTAGAATCACACTTGTTTACTGTTCATCCACTTAGAATCACAATTGTTTACTGTTCATCAACTTAGAATCACACTTGTTTACTGTTCATCAACTTAGAATCACACTTGTTAACTGTTCATCTACTTAGAATCAGATTTGTTTACTGTTCATCTGCTTAGAATCACACTTGTTTACTGTTCATCAACTTAGAATCACACTTGTTTACTGTTCATCAACTTAGAATCACACTTGTTTACTATTCATCTACTTAGAATCACACTTGTTTACTGTTCATCTACTTAGAATCACACTTATTTACTGTTCATGTTCTTAGAATCACAATTGTTTACTGTTTATCTACTTAGAATCACACTTGTTTACTGTTCATCTACTTAGAACACCACTTGTTTACTGTTCATGTTCTTAGAATCACAATTGTTTACTGTTCATCTACTTAGAATCACACATGTTTACTGTTCATCTACTTAGAATCACACTTGTTTACTGTTCATCTACTTAGAATAACATTTGTTTACCGTTCATCTACTTAGAATCACACTTGATTATTATTCATCAACTTAGAATCACACTTGTTTACTGTTCATCTACTTAGAATCACACTTGTTTACTGCTCATCTGCTTAGAATCACACTTGTTTACTGTTCAATAACTTAGAATCACACTTGTTTACTGTTCATCTACTTAGAATAACACCTGTTTACTGTTCATCTACTTAGAATAACACTTGTTTACCGTTCATCTACTTAGAACACCACTTGTTTACTGTTCATGTTCTTAGAATCACAATTGTTTACTGTTTATCTACTTAGAATCACACTTGTTTACTGTTCATCTACTTAGAACACCACTTGTTTACTGTTCATGTTCTTAGAATCACAATTGTTTACTGTTCATCTACTTAGAATCACACTTGTTTACTGTTCATCTACTTAGAATCACACTTGTTTACTGTTCATCAACTTAGATTCACACTTGTTTACTGTTCATCTACTTAGAATCACACTTGTTTACTGTTCATGTACTTAGAATCACACTTGTTTACTGTTCATCTACTTAGAATCACACTTGTTTACTGTTTATCATCTTAGAATTACACTTGTATACGTTTCATCAACTTAGAATCACACTTGTTTACTGTTCATCAACTTAGAATCACACTTGTTTACTGTTCATCTACTTAGAATCACACTTGTTTACCGTTCATCTACTTAGAATCACACTTGTTTATTATTCATCAACTTACAATCACACTTGTTTACTGTTCAATAACTTAGAATCACACTTGTATGCTTTTCATCAACTTAGAATCACACTTGTTTACTGTTCATCAACTTAGAATCACACTTGTTTACTGTTCATCAACTTAGAATCAAACTTGTTTACTGTTCATCTACTTAGAATCACACTTGTTTACTGTTCATCAACTTAGAATCACACTTGTAAACTTTTCATCAACTTAGAATCACAATTGTTTACTGTTCATCTACTTACAATCACACTTGTTTACTGTTCATCTACTTAGAAACACACTTGTTTACTGTTCATCAACTTAGAATCACACTTGTTTACTGTTCATTAACTTAGAATCACACTTGTTTACTGTTCATCTACTTAGAATCACACTTGTTTAATGTTCATCAACTTAGAATCACACTTGTTTACTGTTCATCTACTTAGAATCACACTTGTTTACTGTTCATCAACTTAGAATCACACTTGTTTACTGTTCATCAACTTAGAATCACACTTGTTCACTGTTCATCAACTTAGAATCACACTTGTTTACTGTTCATCTACTTAGAATCACACTTGTTTACTGTTCATCTACTTAGAATCACACTTCATTACCATTCATCTACTTAGAATCACACTTGTTTACTGTTCATCTTCTTAGAATCACACTTGTTTACTGTTCATCTACTTAGAATCACACTTGTTTACCATTCATCTACTTAGAATCACACTTGTTTACTGTTCATCTACTTAGAATCACACTTGTTTACTGTTCATCAACTTAGAATCACACGTATACTTTTCATCTACTTAGAATCACACGTGTTTACCGTTCATCAACTTAAAATCACACTTGTTTACTGTTCATCAACTTAGAATAAAACTTGTTTCGTGTTCATCTACTTAGAACACCACTTGTTTACTGTTCATGTTCTTAGAATCACACTTGTTTACTGTACATCTACTTAGAATCAGACTTGTTTACTGTTCATCTACTTAGAATCACAATTGTTTACTGTTCATCAACTTAAAGTCACACTTGTTTACTGTTCATCTACTTAGAATCACACTTGATTACTGTTCATTAACTTAGAATCACACTTGTTTACTGTTAATCTACTTAGAATCACACTTGTTTACCATTCATCTACTTAGAATCACGTTTATTTACTGTTCATCTACTTAGAATCACACTTGTTAACTGTTCATCAACTTAGAATAACACTTGTTTACTGTTCATGTTCTTAGAATCACAATTGTTTACTGTTCATCTACTTAGAATCACACTTGTTTACTGTTCATCTACTTAGAATCACACTTGTTTACTGTTCATCAACTTAGATTCACACTTGTTTACTGTTCATCTACTTAGAATCACACTTGTTTACTGTTCATGTACTTAGAATCACACTTGTTTACTGTTCATCTACTTAGAATCACACTTGTTTACTGTTTATCATCTTAGAATTACACTTGTATACGTTTCATCAACTTAAAATCACACTTGTTTACTGTTCATCAACTTAGAATCACACTTGTTTACTGTTCATCTACTTAGAATCACACTTGTTTACCGTTCATCTACTTAGAATCACACTTGTTTATTATTCATCAACTTACAATCACACTTGTTTACTGTTCAATAACTTAGAATCACACTTGTATGCTTTTCATCAACTTAGAATCACACTTGTTTACTGTTCATCAACTTAGAATCACACTTGTTTACTGTTCATCAACTTAGAATCAAACTTGTTTACTGTTCATCTACTTAGAATCACACTTGTTTACTGTTCATCAACTTAGAATCACACTTGTAAACTTTTCATCAACTTAGAATCACAATTGTTTACTGTTCATCTACTTACAATCACACTTGTTTACTGTTCATCTACTTAGAAACACACTTGTTTACTGTTCATCAACTTAGAATCACACTTGTTTACTGTTCATTAACTTAGAATCACACTTGTTTACTGTTCATCTACTTAGAATCACACTTGTTTAATGTTCATCAACTTAGAATCACACTTGTTTACTGTTCATCTACTTAGAATCACACTTGTTTACTGTTCATCAACTTAGAATCACACTTGTTTACTGTTCATCAACTTAGAATCACACTTGTTCACTGTTCATCAACTTAGAATCACACTTGTTTACTGTTCATCTACTTAGAATCACACTTGTTTACTGTTCATCTACTTAGAATCACACTTCATTACCATTCATCTACTTAGAATCACACTTGTTTACTGTTCATCTTCTTAGAATCACACTTGTTTACTGTTCATCTACTTAGAATCACACTTGTTTACCATTCATCTACTTAGAATCACACTTGTTTACTGTTCATCTACTTAGAATCACACTTGTTTACTGTTCATCAACTTAGAATCACACGTATACTTTTCATCTACTTAGAATCACACGTGTTTACCGTTCATCAACTTAAAATCACACTTGTTTACTGTTCATCAACTTAGAATAAAACTTGTTTCGTGTTCATCTACTTAGAACAGCACTTGTTTACTGTTCATGTTCTTAGAATCAGACTTGTTTACTGTTCATCTACTTAGAATCACAATTGTTTACTGTTCATCAACTTAAAGTCACACTTGTTTACTGTTCATCTACTTAGAATCACACTTGATTACTGTTCATTAACTTAGAATCACACTTGTTTACTGTTAATCTACTTAGAATCACACTTGTTTACCATTCATCTACTTAGAATCACGTTTATTTACTGTTCATCTACTTAGAATCACACTTGTTAACTGTTCATCAACTTAGAATAACACTTGTTTACTGTTCATCTACTTAGACTCACACTTGTTTACCGTTCATCTACTTAGAATCACACTTGTTTTCCAATCATCTACTTAGAATCACATGTATTTACTGTTCATCTACTTAGAATCACACTTGTTTACTGTTCATCTACTTAGACTCACACTTGTTTATCGTTCATCTACTTAGAATCACACTTGTTTCTGTTCATCTACTTAGAATCACACTTGTTTACTGTTCATCAACTTAGAATAACACTTGTTAACTGTTAATCTACTTAGAATCACACTTGTTTACTGTTCATCTTCTTAGAATCACACGTGTTTACTGTTCATCAACTTAGAATCACATTTGATTACTGTTCATCTACTTAAAATCACACTTGTTTACTGTTCATCTACTTAGAATCACACTTGTTTACTGTTCATCTACTTAGAATGACACTTGTTTACTGTTCATCTACTTAGAATCACACTTTTTTACCGTTCATCTACTTAGAATCACACTTATTTATTATTCATCAACTTAGAATCACACTTGTTTACTGTTCATCTACTTAGAATCACACTTGTTTACTGTTCATCTACTTAGAATCACACTTGTTTACTGTTCATCTACTTAGAATCACACTTGTTTACTCTTCATCTACTTAGAATCACACTTGTTCACTGTTCATCCACTTAGAATCACAATTGTTTACTGTTCATCAACTTAGAATCACACTTGTTTACTGTTCATAAACTTAGAATCACAATTGTTTACTGTTCATCTACTTAGAATCACACTTGATTACTGTTCATTAACTTAGAATCACACTTGTTTACTGTTAATCTACTTAGAATCACACTTGTTTACCATTCATCTACTTAGAATCACGTTTATTTACTGTTCATCTACTTAGAATCACACTTGTTAACTGTTCATCAACTTAGAATAACACTTGTTTACTGTTCATCTACTTAGACTCACACTTGTTTACCGTTCATCTACTTAGAATCACACTTGTTTTCCAATCATCTACTTAGAATCACATGTATTTACTGTTCATCTACTTAGAATCACACTTGTTTACTGTTCATCTACTTAGACTCACACTTGTTTATCGTTCATCTACTTAGAATCACACTTGTTTCTGTTCATCTACTTAGAATCACACTTGTTTACTGTTCATCAACTTAGAATAACACTTGTTAACTGTTAATCTACTTAGAATCACACTTGTTTACTGTTCATCTTCTTAGAATCACACGTGTTTACTGTTCATCAACTTAGAATCACATTTGATTACTGTTCATCTACTTAAAATCACACTTGTTTACTGTTCATCTACTTAGAATCACACTTGTTTACTGTTCATCTACTTAGAATGACACTTGTTTACTGTTCATCTACTTAGAATCACACTTTTTTACCGTTCATCTACTTAGAATCACACTTATTTATTATTCATCAACTTAGAATCACACTTGTTTACTGTTCATCTACTTAGAATCACACTTGTTTACTGTTCATCTACTTAGAATCACACTTGTTTACTGTTCATCTACTTAGAATCACACTTGTTTACTCTTCATCTACTTAGAATCACACTTGTTCACTGTTCATCCACTTAGAATTACAATTGTTTACTGTTCATCAACTTAGAATCACACTTGTTTACTGTTCATAAACTTAGAATCACACTTGTTTACTGTTCATCAACTTATAATCACACTTGTTTACTGTTCATCAACTTAGAATCACACTTGTTTACTGTTCATCTACTTAGAATCACACCTGTTTACTGTTCATCTACTTAGAATCACACTTGTTTACTGTTTATCATCTTAGAATCACACTTGTTTACTGTTCATCAACTTAGAATCACAATTGTTTACTGTTCATCAACTTAGAATCACACTTGTTTACCGTTCATCTACTTAGAATCACACTTGTTTACTGTTCATCTCCTTAGAATCACACTTGTTTTCCATTCATCTACTTAGAATCACATGTATTTACTGTTCATCTACTTAGAATCACACTTGTTTACTGTTCATCTACTTAGACTCACACTTGTTTACTGTTCATCTACTTAAAATCACACTTGTTTACCGTTCATCTACTTAGAATCACACTTGTTTACAGTTCATCTACTTAGAATCACACTTGTTTCTGTTCATCAACTTAGAATCACACTTGTTTACTGTTCATCAACTTAGAATAACACTTGTTAACTGTTAATCTACTTAGAATCACACTTGTTTACTGTTCATCTTCTTAGAATCACACTTGTTTACTGTTCATCTACTTAGAATAACACTTGTTTACTGTTCATCTACTTAGAATCACACTTGTTTACCATTCATCTACTTAGAATCACACTTGTTTACTGTTCATCTACTTAGAATCACACTTGTTTACTGTTCATCAACTTAGAATCACACGTATACTTTTCATCTACTTAGAATCACACGTGTTTACCGTTCATCAACTTAAAATCACACTTGTTTACTGTTCATCAACTTAGAATAAAACTTGTTTCGTGTTCATCTACTTAGAACACCACTTGTTTACTGTTCATGTTCTTAGAATCACACTTGTTTACTGTACATCTACTTAGAATCAGACTTGTTTACTGTTCATCTACTTAGAATCACAATTGTTTACTGTTCATCAACTTAAAGTCACACTTGTTTACTGTTCATCTACTTAGAATAACTCTTTTTCATTATTCATCAACTTAGAATCACACTTGTTTACTGTTCATCGACTTAGAATCACACTTGATTACTGTTCATTAACTTAGAATCACAGTTGTTTACTGTTAATCTACTTAGAATCACACTTGTTTACCATTCATCTACTTAGAATCACGTTTATTTACTGTTCATCTACTTAGAATCACACTTGTTAACTGTTCATCTACTTAGAATCACACTTGTTTATTGTTCATCTACTTAGAATCACACTTGTTTACTGTTCATCTACTTAGAATCACACTTGTTTACTGTTCATCTACTTAGAATCACACTTGTTTACTGTTCATCCACTTAGAATCACAATTGTTTACTGTTCATCAACTTAGAATCACACTTGTTTACTGTTCATCAACTTAGAATCACACTTGTTAACTGTTCATCTACTTAGACTCACACTTGTTTACCGTTCATCTACTTAGAATCACACTTGTTTTCCAATCATCTACTTAGAATCACATGTATTTACTGTTCATCTACTTAGAATCACACTTGTTTACTGTTCATCTACTTAGACTCACACTTGTTTATCGTTCATCTACTTAGAATCACACTTGTTTCTGTTCATCTACTTAGAATCACACTTGTTTACTGTTCATCAACTTAGAATAACACTTGTTAACTGTTAATCTACTTAAAATCACACTTGTTTACTGTTCATCTACTTAGAATCACACTTGTTTACTGTTCATCTACTTAGAATGACACTTGTTTACTGTTCATCTACTTAGAATCACACTTTTTTACCGTTCATCTACTTAGAATCACACTTATTTATTATTCATCAACTTAGAATCACACTTGTTTACTGTTCATCTACTTAGAATCACACTTGTTTACTGTTCATCTACTTAGAATCACACTTGTTTACTGTTCATCTACTTAGAATCACACTTGTTTACTCTTCATCTACTTAGAATCACACTTGTTCACTGTTCATCCACTTAGAATCACAATTGTTTACTGTTCATCAACTTAGAATCACACTTGTTTACTGTTCATAAACTTAGAATCACACTTGTTTACTGTTCATCAACTTAGAATCACACTTGTTTACTGTTCATCAACTTAGAATCACACTTGTTTACTGTTCATCTACTTAGAATCACACCTGTTTACTGTTCATCTACTTAGAATCACACTTGTTTACTGTTTATCATCTTAGAATCACACTTGTTTACTGTTCATCAACTTAGAATCACAATTGTTTACTGTTCATCAACTTAGAATCACACTTGTTTACCGTTCATCTACTTAGAATCACACTTGTTTACTGTTCATCTCCTTAGAATCACACTTGTTTTCCATTCATCTACTTATAATCACATGTATTTACTGTTCATCTACTTAGAATCACACTTGTTTACTGTTCATCTACTTAGACTCACACTTGTTTACTGTTCATCTACTTAAAATCACACTTGTTTACCGTTCATCTACTTAGAATCACACTTGTTTACAGTTCATCTACTTAGAATCACACTTGTTTCTGTTCATCAACTTAGAATCACACTTGTTTACTGTTCATCAACTTAGAATAACACTTGTTAACTGTTAATCTACTTAGAATCACACTTGTTTACTGTTCATCTTCTTAGAATCACACTTGTTTACTGTTCATCTACTTAGAATAACACTTGTTTACTGTTCATCTACTTAGAATCACACTTGTTTACCATTCATCTACTTAGAATCACACTTGTTTACTGTTCATCTACTTAGAATCACACTTGTTTACTGTTCATCAACTTAGAATCACACGTATACTTTTCATCTACTTAGAATCACACGTGTTTACCGTTCATCAACTTAAAATCACACTTGTTTACTGTTCATCAACTTAGAATAAAACTTGTTTCGTGTTCATCTACTTAGAACACCACTTGTTTACTATTCATGTTCTTAGAATCACACTTGTTTACTGTACATCTACTTAGAATCAGACTTGTTTACTGTTCATCAACTTAGAATCACACTTGTTTACTGTTCATCGACTTAGAATCACACTTGATTACTGTTCATTAACTTAGAATCACACTTGTTTACTGTTAATCTACTTAGAATCACACTTGTTTACCATTCATCTACTTAGAATCACGTTTATTTACTGTTCATCTACTTAGAATCACACTTGTTAACTGTTCATCAACTTAGAATAACACTTGTTTACTGTTCATCAACTTAGAATCACACTTGATTACGGTTCATCTACTTAGAATCACACTTGTTTACCGTTCATCTACTTAGAATCACACTTGTTTACTGTTCATCTACTTAGAATCACACTTGTTTACCGTTCATCTACTTAGAATCACACTTATTTATTATTCATCAACTTAGAATCACACTTGTTTACTGTTCATCTACTTAGAATAACACTTGTTTACTGTTCATCTACTTAGAATCACACTTGTTTACCATTCATCTACTTAGAATCACACTTGTTTACTGTTCATCTACTTAGAATCACACTTGTTTACTGTTCATCAACTTAGAATCACACGTATACTTTTCATCTACTTAGAATCACACGTGTTTACCGTTCATCAACTTAAAATCACACTTGTTTACTGTTCATCAACTTAGAATAAAACTTGTTTCGTGTTCATCTACTTAGAACACCACTTGTTTACTGTTCATGTTCTTAGAATCACACTTGTTTACT
This sequence comes from Petromyzon marinus, assembly GCF_048934315.1. Lineage (NCBI taxonomy): Eukaryota > Metazoa > Chordata > Hyperoartia > Petromyzontiformes > Petromyzontidae > Petromyzon > Petromyzon marinus. The sequence continues at coordinate 923,788 of NC_133707.1, forward strand.
GTACATCTACTTAGAATCAGACTTGTTTACTGTTCATCAACTTAGAATCACACTTGTTTACTGTTCATCGACTTAGAATCACACTTGATTACTGTTCATTAACTTAGAATCACACTTGTTTACTGTTAATCTACTTAGAATCACACTTGTTTACCATTCATCTACTTAGAATCACGTTTATTTACTGTTCATCTACTTAGAATCACACTTGTTAACTGTTCATCAACTTAGAATAACACTTGTTTACTGTTCATCAACTTAGAATCACACTTGATTACGGTTCATCTACTTAGAATCACACTTGTTTACCGTTCATCTACTTAGAATCACACTTGTTTACTGTTCATCTACTTAGAATCACACTTGTTTACCGTTCATCTACTTAGAATCACACTTATTTATTATTCATCAACTTAGAATCACACTTGTTTACTGTTCATCTACTTAGAATCACACTTGTTTACTGTTCATCTACTTAGACTCACACTTGTTTATCGTTCATCTACTTAGAATCACACTTGTTTCTGTTCATCTACTTAGAATCACACTTGTTTACTGTTCATCAACTTAGAATAACACTTGTTAACTGTTAATCTACTTAGAATCACACTTGTTTACTGTTCATCTCCTTAGAATCACACGTGTTTACTGTTCATCAACTTAGAATCACATTTGATTACTGTTCATCTACTTAAAATCACACTTGTTTACTGTTCATCTACTTAGAATCACACTTGTTTACTGTTCATCTACTTAGAATGACACTTGTTTACTGTTCATCTACTTAGAATCACACTTTTTTACCGTTCATCTACTTAGAATCACACTTATTTATTATTCATCAACTTAGAATCACACTTGTTTACTGTTCATCTACTTAGAATCACACTTGTTTACTGTTCATCTACTTAGAATCACACTTGTTTACTGTTCATCTACTTAGAATCACACTTGTTTACTCTTCATCTACTTAGAATCACACTTGTTCACTGTTCATCCACTTAGAATCACAATTGTTTACTGTTCATCAACTTAGAATCACACTTGTTACTGTTCATAAACTTAGAATCACACTTGTTTACTGTTCATCAACTTAGAATCACACTTGTTTACTGTTCATCAACTTAGAATCACACTTGTTTACTGTTCATCTACTTAGAATCACACCTGTTTACTGTTCATCTACTTAGAATCACACTTGTTTACTGTTTATCATCTTAGAATCACACTTGTTTACTGTTCATCAACTTAGAATCACAATTGTTTACTGTTCCTCAACTTAGAATCACACTTGTTTACCGTTCATCTACTTAGAATCACACTTGTTTACTGTTCATCTCCTTAGAATCACACTTGTTTTCCATTCATCTACTTAGAATCACATGTATTTACTGTTCATCTACTTAGAATCACACTTGTTTACTGTTCATCTACTTAGACTCACACTTGTTTACTGTTCATCTACTTAAAATCACACTTGTTTACCGTTCATCTACTTAGAATCACACTTGTTTACAGTTCATCTACTTAGAATCACACTTGTTTCTGTTCATCAACTTAGAATCACACTTGTTTACTGTTCATCAACTTAGAATAACACTTGTTAACTGTTAATCTACTTAGAATCACACTTGTTTACTGTTCATCTTCTTAGAATCACACTTGTTTACTGTTCATCTACTTAGAATCACACTTGTTTACTGTTCATCTACTTAGAATGACACTTGTTTACTGTTCATCTACTTAGAATCACACTTTTTTACCGTTCATCTACTTAGAATCACACTTATTTATTATTCATCAACTTAGAATCACACTTGTTTACTGTTCATCTACTTAGAATCACACTTGTTTACTGTTCATCTACTTAGAATCACACTTGTTTACTGTTCATCTACTTAGAATCACACTTGTTTACTCTTCATCTACTTAGAATCACACTTGTTCACTGTTCATCCACTTAGAATCACAATTGTTTACTGTTCATCAACTTAGAATCACACTTGTTACTGTTCATAAACTTAGAATCACACTTGTTTACTGTTCATCAACTTAGAATCACACTTGTTTACTGTTCATCAACTTAGAATCACACTTGTTTACTGTTCATCTACTTAGAATCACACCTGTTTACTGTTCATCTACTTAGAATCACACTTGTTTACTGTTTATCATCTTAGAATCACACTTGTTTACTGTTCATCAACTTAGAATCACAATTGTTTACTGTTCCTCAACTTAGAATCACACTTGTTTACCGTTCATCTACTTAGAATCACACTTGTTTACTGTTCATCTCCTTAGAATCACACTTGTTTTCCATTCATCTACTTAGAATCACATGTATTTACTGTTCATCTACTTAGAATCACACTTGTTTACTGTTCATCTACTTAGACTCACACTTGTTTACTGTTCATCTACTTAAAATCACACTTGTTTACCGTTCATCTACTTAGAATCACACTTGTTTACAGTTCATCTACTTAGAATCACACTTGTTTCTGTTCATCAACTTAGAATCACACTTGTTTACTGTTCATCAACTTAGAATAACACTTGTTAACTGTTAATCTACTTAGAATCACACTTGTTTACTGTTCATCTTCTTAGAATCACACTTGTTTACTGTTCATCTACTTAGAATAACACTTGTTTACTGTTCATCTACTTAGAATCACACTTGTTTACCATTCATCTACTTAGAATCACACTTGTTTACTGTTCATCTACTTAGAATCACACTTGTTTACTGTTCATCAACTTAGAATCACACGTATACTTTTCATCTACTTAGAATCACACGTGTTTACCGTTCATCAACTTAAAATCACACTTGTTTACTGTTCATCAACTTAGAATAAAACTTGTTTCGTGTTCATCTACTTAGAACACCACTTGTTTACTGTTCATGTTCTTAGAATCACACTTGTTTACTGTACATCTACTTAGAATCAGACTTGTTTACTGTTCATCTACTTAGAATCACAATTGTTTACTGTTCATCAACTTAAAGTCACACTTGTTTACTGTTCATCTACTTAGAATAACTCTTTTTCATTATTCATCAACTTAGAATCACACTTGTTTACTGTTCATGTACTTAGAATCACACTTGATTACTGTTCATTAACTTAGAATCACAGTTGTTTACTGTTAATCTACTTAGAATCACACTTGTTTACCATTCATCTACTTAGAATCACGTTTATTTACTGTTCATCTACTTAGAATCACACTTGTTAACTGTTCATCAACTTAGAATAACACTTGTTTACTGTTCATCAACTTAGAATCACACTTGATTACGGTTCATCTACTTAGAATCACACTTGTTTACTGTTCAATAACTTATAATCACACTTGTTTTTTGTTCATCTACTTAGAATCACACTTGTTTACTGTTCATCAACTTAGAATCACACTTGTTTACTGTTCATCAACTTAGAATCACACTTGTTTACTGTTCATCTACTTAGAATCACACCTGTTTACTGTTCATCTACTTAGAATCACACTTGTTTACTGTTTATCATCTTAGAATCACACTTGTTTACTGTTCATCAACTTAGAATCACAATTGTTTACTGTTCATCAACTTAGAATCACACTTGTTTACCGTTCATCTACTTAGAATCACACTTGTTTACTGTTCATCTCCTTAGAATCACACTTGTTTTCCATTCATCTACTTATAATCACATGTATTTACTGTTCATCTACTTAGAATCACACTTGTTTACTGTTCATCTACTTAGACTCACACTTGTTTACTGTTCATCTACTTAAAATCACACTTGTTTACCGTTCATCTACTTAGAATCACACTTGTTTACAGTTCATCTACTTAGAATCACACTTGTTTCTGTTCATCAACTTAGAATCACACTTGTTTACTGTTCATCAACTTAGAATAACACTTGTTAACTGTTAATCTACTTAGAATCACACTTGTTTACTGTTCATCTTCTTAGAATCACACTTGTTTACTGTTCATCTACTTAGAATAACACTTGTTTACTGTTCATCTACTTAGAATCACACTTGTTTACCATTCATCTACTTAGAATCACACTTGTTTACTGTTCATCTACTTAGAATCACACTTGTTTACTGTTCATCAACTTAGAATCACACGTATACTTTTCATCTACTTAGAATCACACGTGTTTACCGTTCATCAACTTAAAATCACACTTGTTTACTGTTCATCAACTTAGAATAAAACTTGTTTCGTGTTCATCTACTTAGAACACCACTTGTTTACTATTCATGTTCTTAGAATCACACTTGTTTACTGTACATCTACTTAGAATCAGACTTGTTTACTGTTCATCAACTTAGAATCACACTTGTTTACTGTTCATCGACTTAGAATCACACTTGATTACTGTTCATTAACTTAGAATCACACTTGTTTACTGTTAATCTACTTAGAATCACACTTGTTTACCATTCATCTACTTAGAATCACGTTTATTTACTGTTCATCTACTTAGAATCACACTTGTTAACTGTTCATCAACTTAGAATAACACTTGTTTACTGTTCATCAACTTAGAATCACACTTGATTACGGTTCATCTACTTAGAATCACACTTGTTTACCGTTCATCTACTTAGAATCACACTTGTTTACTGTTCATCTACTTAGAATCACACTTGTTTACCGTTCATCTACTTAGAATCACACTTATTTATTATTCATCAACTTAGAATCACACTTGTTTACTGTTCATCTACTTAGAATAACACTTGTTTACTGTTCATCTACTTAGAATCACACTTGTTTACCATTCATCTACTTAGAATCACACTTGTTTACTGTTCATCTACTTAGAATCACACTTGTTTACTGTTCATCAACTTAGAATCACACGTATACTTTTCATCTACTTAGAATCACACGTGTTTACCGTTCATCAACTTAAAATCACACTTGTTTACTGTTCATCAACTTAGAATAAAACTTGTTTCGTGTTCATCTACTTAGAACACCACTTGTTTACTGTTCATGTTCTTAGAATCACACTTGTTTACTGTACATCTACTTAGAATCAGACTTGTTTACTGTTCATCAACTTAGAATCACACTTGTTTACTGTTCATCGACTTAGAATCACACTTGATTACTGTTCATTAACTTAGAATCACACTTGTTTACTGTTAATCTACTTAGAATCACACTTGTTTACCATTCATCTACTTAGAATCACGTTTATTTACTGTTCATCTACTTAGAATCACACTTGTTAACTGTTCATCAACTTAGAATAACACTTGTTTACTGTTCATCAACTTAGAATCACACTTGATTACGGTTCATCTACTTAGAATCACACTTGTTTACCGTTCATCTACTTAGAATCACACTTGTTTACTGTTCATCTACTTAGAATCACACTTGTTTACCGTTCATCTACTTAGAATCACACTTATTTATTATTCATCAACTTAGAATCACACTTGTTTACTGTTCATCTACTTAGAATCACACTTGTTTACTGTTCATCTACTTAGACTCACACTTGTTTATCGTTCATCTACTTAGAATCACACTTGTTTCTGTTCATCTACTTAGAATCACACTTGTTTACTGTTCATCAACTTAGAATAACACTTGTTAACTGTTAATCTACTTAGAATCACACTTGTTTACTGTTCATCTCCTTAGAATCACACGTGTTTACTGTTCATCAACTTAGAATCACATTTGATTACTGTTCATCTACTTAAAATCACACTTGTTTACTGTTCATCTACTTAGAATCACACTTGTTTACTGTTCATCTACTTAGAATGACACTTGTTTACTGTTCATCTACTTAGAATCACACTTTTTTACCGTTCATCTACTTAGAATCACACTTATTTATTATTCATCAACTTAGAATCACACTTGTTTACTGTTCATCTACTTAGAATCACACTTGTTTACTGTTCATCTACTTAGAATCACACTTGTTTACTGTTCATCTACTTAGAATCACACTTGTTTACTCTTCATCTACTTAGAATCACACTTGTTCACTGTTCATCCACTTAGAATCACAATTGTTTACTGTTCATCAACTTAGAATCACACTTGTTACTGTTCATAAACTTAGAATCACACTTGTTTACTGTTCATCAACTTAGAATCACACTTGTTTACTGTTCATCAACTTAGAATCACACTTGTTTACTGTTCATCTACTTAGAATCACACCTGTTTACTGTTCATCTACTTAGAATCACACTTGTTTACTGTTTATCATCTTAGAATCACACTTGTTTACTGTTCATCAACTTAGAATCACAATTGTTTACTGTTCCTCAACTTAGAATCACACTTGTTTACCGTTCATCTACTTAGAATCACACTTGTTTACTGTTCATCTCCTTAGAATCACACTTGTTTTCCATTCATCTACTTAGAATCACATGTATTTACTGTTCATCTACTTAGAATCACACTTGTTTACTGTTCATCTACTTAGACTCACACTTGTTTACTGTTCATCTACTTAAAATCACACTTGTTTACCGTTCATCTACTTAGAATCACACTTGTTTACAGTTCATCTACTTAGAATCACACTTGTTTCTGTTCATCAACTTAGAATCACACTTGTTTACTGTTCATCAACTTAGAATAACACTTGTTAACTGTTAATCTACTTAGAATCACACTTGTTTACTGTTCATCTTCTTAGAATCACACTTGTTTACTGTTCATCTACTTAGAATAACACTTGTTTACTGTTCATCTACTTAGAATCACACTTGTTTACCATTCATCTACTTAGAATCACACTTGTTTACTGTTCATCTACTTAGAATCACACTTGTTTACTGTTCATCAACTTAGAATCACACGTATACTTTTCATCTACTTAGAATCACACGTGTTTACCGTTCATCAACTTAAAATCACACTTGTTTACTGTTCATCAACTTAGAATAAAACTTGTTTCGTGTTCATCTACTTAGAACACCACTTGTTTACTGTTCATGTTCTTAGAATCACACTTGTTTACTGTACATCTACTTAGAATCAGACTTGTTTACTGTTCATCTACTTAGAATCACAATTGTTTACTGTTCATCAACTTAAAGTCACACTTGTTTACTGTTCATCTACTTAGAATAACTCTTTTTCATTATTCATCAACTTAGAATCACACTTGTTTACTGTTCATGTACTTAGAATCACACTTGATTACTGTTCATTAACTTAGAATCACAGTTGTTTACTGTTAATCTACTTAGAATCACACTTGTTTACCATTCATCTACTTAGAATCACGTTTATTTACTGTTCATCTACTTAGAATCACACTTGTTAACTGTTCATCAACTTAGAATAACACTTGTTTACTGTTCATCAACTTAGAATCACACTTGATTACGGTTCATCTACTTAGAATCACACTTGTTTACTGTTCAATAACTTATAATCACACTTGTTTTTTGTTCATCTACTTAGAATCACACTTGTTTACTGTTCATCTACTTAGAATCACACTTGTTTACTGTTCATCTACTTAGAATCACACTTGTTTACTGTTCATCCACTTAGAATCACAATTGTTTACTGTTCATCAACTTAGAATCACACTTGTTTACTGTTCATCAACTTAGAATCACACTTGTTAACTGTTCATCTACTTAGACTCACACTTGTTTACCGTTCATCTACTTAGAATCACACTTGTTTTCCAATCATCTACTTAGAATCACATGTATTTACTGTTCATCTACTTAGAATCACACTTGTTTACTGTTCATCTACTTAGACTCACACTTGTTTATCGTTCATCTACTTAGAATCACACTTGTTTCTGTTCATCTACTTAGAATCACACTTGTTTACTGTTCATCAACTTAGAATAACACTTGTTAACTGTTAATCTACTTAGAATCACACTTGTTTACTGTTCATCTTCTTAGAATCACACGTGTTTACTGTTCATCAACTTAGAATCACATTTGATTACTGTTCATCTACTTAAAATCACACTTGTTTACTGTTCATCTACTTAGAATCACACTTGTTTACTGTTCATCTACTTAGAATGACACTTGTTTACTGTTCATCTACTTAGAATCACACTTTTTTACCGTTCATCTACTTAGAATCACACTTATTTATTATTCATCAACTTAGAATCACACTTGTTTACTGTTCATCTACTTAGAATCACACTTGTTTACTGTTCATCTACTTAGAATCACACGTGTTTACTGTTCATCTACTTAGAATCACACTTGTTTACTCTTCATCTACTTAGAATCACACTTGTTCACTGTTCATCCACTTAGAATCACAATTGTTTACTGTTCATCAACTTAGAATCACACTTGTTTACTGTTCATAAACTTAGAATCACACTTGTTTACTGTTCATCAACTTAGAATCACACTTGTTTACTGTTCATCAACTTAGAATCACACTTGTTTACTGTTCATCTACTTAGAACACCACTTGTTTACTGTTCATGTTCTTAGAATCACACTTGTTTACTGTTCATCAACTTAGAATCACACGTATACTTTTCATCTACTTAGAATCACACGTGTTTACCGTTCATCAACTTAAAATCACACTTGTTTACTGTTCATCAACTTAGAATAAAACTTGTTTCGTGTTCATCTACTTAGAACACCACTTGTTTACTGTTCATGTTCTTAGAATCACACTTGTTTACTGTACATCTACTTAGAATCAGACTTGTTTACTGTTCATCTACTTAGAATCACAATTGTTTACTGTTCATCAACTTAAAGTCACACTTGTTTACTGTTCATCTACTTAGAATAACTCTTTTTCATTATTCATCAACTTAGAATCACACTTGTTTACTGTTCATGTACTTAGAATCACACTTGATTACTGTTCATTAACTTAGAATCACAGTTGTTTACTGTTAATCTACTTAGAATCACACTTGTTTACCATTCATCTACTTAGAATCACGTTTATTTACTGTTCATCTACTTAGAATCACACTTGTTAACTGTTCATCAACTTAGAATAACACTTGTTTACTGTTCATCAACTTAGAATCACACTTGATTACGGTTCATCTACTTAGAATCACACTTGTTTCTGTTCATCAACTTAGAATCACACTTGTTTACTGTTCATCAACTTAGAATAACACTTGTTAACTGTTAATCTACTTAGAATCACACTTGTTTACTGTTCATCTTCTTAGAATCACACTTGTTTACTGTTCATCTACTTAGAATAACACTTGTTTACTGTTCATCTACTTAGAATCACACTTGTTTACCATTCATCTACTTAGAATCACACTTGTTTACTGTTCATCTACTTAGAATCACACTTGTTTACTGTTCATCAACTTAGAATCACACGTATACTTTTCATCTACTTAGAATCACACGTGTTTACCGTTCATCAACTTAAAATCACACTTGTTTACTGTTCATCAACTTAGAATAAAACTTGTTTCGTGTTCATCTACTTAGAACACCACTTGTTTACTGTTCATGTTTTTAGAATCACACTTGTTTACTGTACATCTACTTAGAATCAGACTTGTTTACTGTTCATCTACTTAGAATCACAATTGTTTACTGTTCATCAACTTAAAGTCACACTTGTTTACTGTTCATCTACTTAGAATAACTCTTTTTCATTATTCATCAACTTAGAATCACACTTGTTTACTGTTCATCGACTTAGAATCACACTTGATTACTGTTCATTAACTTAGAATCACACTTGTTTACTGTTAATCTACTTAGAATCACACTTGTTTACCATTCATCTACTTAGAATCACGTTTATTTACTGTTCATCTACTTAGAATCACACTTGTTAACTGTTCATCAACTTAGAATAACACTTGTTTACTGTTCATCAACTTAGAATCACACTTGATTACGGTTCATCTACTTAGAATCACACTTGTTTACCGTTCATCTACTTAGAATCACACTTGTTTACTGTTCATCTACTTAGAATCACACTTGTTTACCGTTCATCTACTTAGAATCACACTTATTTATTATTCATCAACTTAGAATCACACTTGTTTACTGTTCATCTACTTAGAATCACACTTGTTTACTGTTCATCTACTTAGAATCACACTTGTTTACTGTTCAATAACTTAGAATCACACTTGTTTATTGTTCATCTACTTAGAATCACACTTGTTTACTGTTCATCTACTTAGAATCACACTTGTTTACTGTTCATCTACTTAGAATCACACTTGTTTACTGTTCATCCACTTAGAATCACAATTGTTTACTGTTCATCAACTTAGAATCACACTTGTTTACTGTTCATCAACTTAGAATCACACTTGTTAACTGTTCATCTACTTAGAATCAGATTTGTTTACTGTTCATCTGCTTAGAATCACACTTGTTTACTGTTCATCAACTTAGAATCACACTTGTTTACTGTTCATCAACTTAGAATCACACTTGTTTACTATTCATCTACTTAGAATCACACTTGTTTACTGTTCATCTACTTAGAATCACACTTATTTACTGTTCATGTTCTTAGAATCATAATTGTTTACTGTTTATCTACTTACAATCACACTTGTTTACTGTTCATCTACTTAGAACACCACTTGTTTACTGTTCATGTTCTTAGAATCACAATTGTTTACTGTTCATCTACTTTGAATCACACATGTTTACTGTTCATCTACTTAGAATCACACTTGTTTACTGTTCATCTACTTAGAATAACATTTGTTTACCGTTCATCTACTTAGAATCACACTTGATTATTATTCATCAACTTAGAATCACACTTGTTTACTGTTCATCTACTTAGAATCACACTTGTTTACTGTTCATCTGCTTAGAATCACACTTGTTTACTGTTCAATAACTTAGAATCACACTTGTTTACTGTTCATCTACTTAGAATAACACCTGTTTACTGTTCATCTACTTAGAATAACACTTGTTTACCGTTCATCTACTTAGAACACCACTTGTTTACTGTTCATGTTCTTAGAATCACAATTGTTTACTGTTTATCTACTTAGAATCACACTTGTTTACTGTTCATCTACTTAGAACACCACTTGTTTACTGTTCATGTTCTTAGAATCACAATTGTTTACTGTTCATCTACTTAGAATCACACTTGTTTACTGTTCATCTACTTAGAATCACACTTGTTTACTGTTCATCAACTTAGAATCACACTTGTTTACTGTTCATCTACTTAGAATCACACTTGTTTACTGTTCATGTACTTAGAATCACACTTGTTTACTGTTCATCTACTTAATCACACTTGTTTACTGTTTATCATCTTAGAATTACACTTGTATACGTTTCATCAACTTAGAATCACACTTGTTTACTGTTCATCAACTTAGAATCACACTTGTTTACTGTTCATCTACTTAGAATCACACTTGTTTACCGTTCATCTACTTAGAATCACACTTGTTTATTATTCATCAACTTACAATCACACTTGTTTACTGTTCAATAACTTAGAATCACACTTGTATGCTTTTCATCAACTTAGAATCACACTTGTTTACTGTTCATCAACTTAGAATCACACTTGTTTACTGTTCATCAACTTAGAATCAAACTTGTTTACTGTTCATCTACTTAGAATCACACTTGTTTACTGTTCATCAACTTAGAATCACACTTGTAAACTTTTCATCAACTTAGAATCACAATTGTTTACTGTTCATCTACTTACAATCACACTTGTTTACTGTTCATCTACTTAGAAACACACTTGTTTACTGTTCATCAACTTAGAATCACACTTGTTTACTGTTCATTAACTTAGAATCAAACTTGTTTACTGTTCATCTACTTAGAATCACACTTGTTTAATGTTCATCAACTTAGAATCACACTTGTTTACTGTTCATCTACTTAGAATCACACTTGTTTACTGTTCATCAACTTAGAATCACACTTGTTTACTGTTCATCAACTTAGAATCACACTTGTTCACTGTTCATCTACTTAGAATCACACTTGTTTACTGTTCATCTACTTAGAATCACACTTCATTACCATTCATCTACTTAGAATCACATTTATTTACTGTTCATCAACTTAGAATCACACTTGTTTACTGTTCATCAACTTAGAATCACACTTGTATACTTTTCATCAACTAAGAATCACACTTGTTTACTGTTCATCAACTTAGAATCACACTTGTTTACTGTTCATCTCCTTAGAATCACACTTGTTTTCCATTCATCTACATAGAATCACATGTATTTACTGTTCATCTACTTATAATCACACTTGTTTACTGTTCATCTACTTAGACTCACACTTGTTTACTGTTCATCTACTTAAAATCACACTTGTTTACCGTTCATCTACTTAGAATCACACTTGTTTACAGTTCATCTACTTAGAATCACACTTGTTTCTGTTCATCAACTTAGAATCACACTTGTTTACTGTTCATCAACTTAGAATAACACTTGTTAACTGTTAATCTACTTAGAATCACACTTGTTTACTGTTCATCTTCTTAGAATCACACTTGTTTACTGTTCATCTACTTAGAATAACACTTGTTTACTGTTCATCTACTTAGAATCACACTTGTTTACCATTCGTCTACTTAGAATCACACTTGTTTACTGTTCATCTACTTAGAATCACACTTGTTTACTGTTCATCAACTTAGAATCACACGTATACTTTTCATCTACTTAGAATCACACGTGTTTACCGTTCATCAACTTAAAATCACACTTGTTTACTGTTCATCAACTTAGAATAAAACTTGTTTCGTGTTCATCTACTTAGAACACCACTTGTTTACTGTTCATGTTCTTAGAATCACACTTGTTTACTATACATCTACTTAGAATCAGACTTGTTTACTGTTCATCTACTTAGAATCACAATTGTTTACTGTTCATCAACTTAAAGTCACACTTGTTTACTGTTCATCTACTTAGAATAACTCTTTTTCATTATTCATCAACTTAGAATCACACTTGTTTACTGTTCATCTACTTAGAATCACACTTGATTACTGTTCATTAACTTAGAATCACACTTGTTTACTGTTAATCTACTTAGAATCACACTTGTTTACCATTCATCTACTTAGAATCACGTTTATTTACTGTTCATCTACTTAGAATCACACTTGTTAACTGTTCATCAACTTAGAATAACACTTGTTTACTGTTCATCAACTTAGAATCACACTTGATTACGGTTCATCTACTTAGAATCACACTTGTTTACCGTTCATCTACTTAGAATCACACTTGTTTACTGTTCATCTACTTAGAATCACACTTGTTTACTGTTCAATAACTTAGAATCACACTTGTTTATTGTTCATCTACTTAGAATCACACTTGTTTACTGTTCATCTACTTAGAATCACACTTGTTTACTGTTCATCTACTTAGAATCACACTTGTTTACTGTTCATCAACTTAGAATCACACTTGTTAACTGTTCATCTACTTAGAATCAGATTTGTTTACTGTTCATCTGCTTAGAATCACACTTGTTTACTGTTCATCAACTTAGAATCACACTTGTTTACTGTTCATCAACTTAGAATCACACTTGTTTACTATTCATCTACTTAGAATCACACTTGTTTACTGTTCATCTACTTAGAATCACACTTGTTTACTGTTCATGTTCTTAGAATCGCAATTGTTTACTGTTTATCTACTTAGAATCACACTTGTTTACTGTTCATCTACTTAGAACACCACTTGTTTACTGTTCATGTTCTTAGAATCACAATTGTTTACTGTTCATCTACTTAGAATCACACATGTTTACTGTTCATCTACTTAGAATCACACTTGTTTACTGTTCATCTACTTAGAATCACACTTGATTATTATTCATCAACTTAGAATCACACTTGTTTACTGTTCATCTACTTAGAATCACACTTGTTTACTGTTCATCTGCTTAGAATCACACTTGTTTACTGTTCAATAACTTAGAATCACACTTGTTTACTGTTCATCTACTTAGAATAACACTTGTTTACTGTTCATCTACTTAGAATAACACTTGTTTACCGTTCATCTACTTAGAACACCACTTGTTTACTGTTCATGTTCTTAGAATCACAATTGTTTACTGTTTATCTACTTAGAATCACACTTGTTTACTGTTCATCTACTTAGAACACCACTTGTTTACTGTTCATTTTCTTAGAATCACAATTGTTTACTGTTCATCTACTTAGAATCACACTTGTTTACTGTTCATCTACTTAGAATCACACTTGTTTACTGTTCATCTACTTAGAATCACACTTGTTTACTGTTCATCAACTTAGAATCACACTTGTTTACGGTTCATCTACTTAGAATCACACTTGTTTACTGTTCATGTACTTAGAATCACACTTGTTTACTGTTCATCTACTTAGAATCACACTTGTTTACTGTTTATCATCTTAGAATTACACTTGTATACGTTTCATCAACTTAGAATCACACTTGTTTACTGTTCATCAACTTAGAATCACACTTGTTTACTGTTCATCTACTTAGAATCACACTTGTTTACCGTTCATCTACTTAGAATCACACTTGTTTATTATTCATCAACTTACAATCAAACTTGTTTACTGTTCAATAACTTAGAATCACACTTGTATGCTTTTCATCAACTTAGAATCACACTTGTTTACTGTTCATCAACTTAGAATCACACTTGTTTACTGTTCATCAACTTAGAATCAAACTTGTTAACTGTTCATCTACTTAGAATCACACTTGTTTACTGTTCATCAACTTAGAATCACACTTGTAAACTTTTCATCAACTTAGAATCACAATTGTTTACTGTTCATCTACTTACAATCACACTTGTTTACTGTTCATCTACTTAGAAACACACTTGTTTACTGTTCATCAACTTAGAATCACACTTGTTTACTGTTCATTAACTTAGAATCACACTTGTTTACTGTTCATCTACTTAAAATCACACTTGTTTACTGTTCATCAACTTAGAATCACACTTGTTTACTGTTCATCAACATAGACTCACACTTGTTTACTGTTCATCTACTTAGAATAACACTTGTTTACTGTTCATCAACTTAGAATCACACTTGTTTACTGTTCATCTACTTAGAATCACACTTGTTTACAGTTCATCAACTAAGAATCACACTTGTTTACCGTTCATCTACTTGGAATCACACTTGTTTACACTTCATCTACTTAGAATCACACTTGTTTACTGTTCATCAACTTAGAATCACACTTGTTTACTGTTCATCTACTTAGAATCACATTTGTTTACTGTTCATCTACTTAGAATCACACTTGTTTACTGTTCATCTACTTGGAATCACACTGGTTTACTGTTCATCTACTTAGAATCACACTTGTTTACTGTTCATCTACTTGGAATCACACTGGTTTACTGTTCATCAAATTAGAATCACACTTGTTTACTGTTCATCTACTTGGAATCACACTGGTTTACTGTTCATCAAATTAGAATCACACTTGTTTACTGTTCATCTACTTAGAATCACACTTGTTTACTGTTCATCTACTTAGAATCACACTTGTTTACCATTCATCTACTTAGAATCACACTTGTTTACTGTTCATCTACTTAGACTCACACTTGTTTACTGTTCATCTACTTAAAATCACACTTGTTTACCGTTCATCTACTTAGAATCACACTTGTTTACAGTTCATCTACTTAGAATCACACTTGTTTCTGTTCATCAACTTAGAATCACACTTGTTTACTGTTCATCAACTTAGAATAACACTTGTTAACTGTTAATCTACTTAGAATCACACTTGTTTACTGTTCATCTTCTTAGAATCACACTTGTTTACTGTTCATCTACTTAGAATAACACTTGTTTACTGTTCATCTACTTAGAATCACACTTGTTTACCATTCATCTACTTAGAATCACACTTGTTTACTGTTCATCTACTTAGAATCACACTTGTTTACTGTTCATCAACTTAGAATCACACGTATACTTTTCATCTACTTAGAATCACACGTGTTTACCGTTCATCAACTTAAAATCACACTTGTTTACTGTTCATCAACTTAGAATAAAACTTGTTTCGTGTTCATCTACTTAGAACACCACTTGTTTACTGTTCATGTTCTTAGAATCACACTTGTTTACTGTACATCTACTTAGAATCAGACTTGTTTACTGTTCATCTACTTAGAATCACAATTGTTTACTGTTCATCAACTTAAAGTCACACTTGTTTACTGTTCATCTACTTAGAATAACTCTTTTTCATTATTCATCAACTTAGAATCACACTTGTTTACTGTTCATCTACTTAGAATCACACTTGATTACTGTTCATTAACTTAGAATCACACTTGTTTACCATTCATCTACTTAGAATCACGTTTATTTACTGTTCATCTACTTAGAACCACACTTGTTAACTGTTCATCAACTTAGAATAACACTTGTTTACTGTTCATCAACTTAGAATCACACTTGATTACGGTTCATCTACTTAGAATCACACTTGTTTACCGTTCATCTACTTAGAATCACACTTGTTTACTGTTCATCTACTTAGAATTACACTTGTTTACCGTTCATCTACTTAGAATCACACTTATTTATTATTCATCAACTTAGAATCACACTTGTTTACTGTTCATCTACTTAGAATCACACTTGTTTACTGTTCATCTACTTAGAATCACAATGGTTTACTGTTCAATAACTTAGAATCACACTTGTTTATTGTTCATCTACTTAGAATCACACTTGTTTACTGTTCATCTACTTAGAATCACACTTGTTTACTGTTCAATAACTTAGAATCACACTTGTTTATTGTTCATCTACTTAGAATCACACTTGTTTACTGTTCATCTACTTAGAATCACACTTGTTTACTGTTCATCTACTTAGAATCACACTTGTTTACTGTTCATCAACTTAGAATCACACTTGTTAACTGTTCATCTACTTAGAATCAGATTTGTTTACTGTTCATCTGCTTAGAATCACGCTTGTTTACTGTTCATCAACTTAGAATCACACTTGTTTACTGTTCATCAACTTAGAATCACACTTGTTTACTATTCATCTACTTAGAATCACACTTGTTTACTGTTCATCTACTTAGAATCACACTTGTTTACTGTTCATGTTCTTAGAATCACAATTGTTTACTGTTTATCTACTTAGAATCACACTTGTTTACTGTTCATCTACTTAGAACACCACTTGTTTACTGTTCATGTTCTTAGAATCATAATTGTTTACTGTTCATCTACTTAGAATCACACATGTTTACTGTTCATCTACTTAGAATCACACTTGTTTACTGTTCATGTACTTAGAATCACACTTGATTATTATTCATCAACTTAGAATCACACTTGTTTACTGTTCATCTACTTAGAATCACACTTGTTTACTGTTCATCTGCTTAGAATCACACTTGTTTACTGTTCAATAACTTAGAATCACACTTGTTTACTGTTCATCTACTTAGAATCACACTTGTTTACTGTTCAATAACTTAGAATCACACTTGTTTATTGTTCATCTACTTAGAATCACACTTGTTTACTGTTCATCTACTTAGAATCACACTTGTTTACTGTTCAATAACTTAGAATCACACTTGTTTATTGTTCATCTACTTAGAATCACACTTGTTTACTGTTCATCTACTTAGAATCACACTTGTTTACTGTTCATCTACTTAGAATCACACTTGTTTACTGTTCATCAACTTAGAATCACACTTGTTAACTGTTCATCTACTTAGAATCAGATTTGTTTACTGTTCATCTGCTTAGAATCACACTTGTTTACTGTTCATCTACTTAGAATCACACTTGTTTACTGTTCATCTACTTAGAATCACACTTGTTTACTGTTCATGTTCTTAGAATCACAATTGTTTACTGTTTATCTACTTAGAATCACACTTGTTTACTGTTCATCTACTTAGAACACCACTTGTTTACTGTTCATGTTCTTAGAATCACAATTGTTTACTGTTCATCTACTTAGAATCACACATGTTTACTGTTCATCTACTTAGAATCACACTTGTTTACTGTTCATCTACTTAGAATCACACTTGATTATTATTCATCAACTTAGAATCACACTTGTTTACTGTTCATCTACTTAGAATCACACTTGTTTACTGTTCATCTGCTTAGAATCACACTTGTTTACTGTTCAATAACTTAGAATCACACTTGTTTACTGTTCATCTACTTAGAATAACACTTGTTTACTGTTCATCTACTTAGAATAACACTTGTTTACCGTTCATCTACTTAGAAGACCACTTGTTTACTGTTCATGTTCTTAGAATCACAATTGTTTACTGTTTATCTACTTAGAATCACACTTGTTTACTGTTCATCTACTTAGAACACCACTTGTTTACTGTTCATTTTCTTAGAATCACAATTGTTTACTGTTCATCTACTTAGAATCACACTTGTTTACTGTTCATCTACTTAGAATCACACTTGTTTACTGTTCATCTACTTAGAATCACACTTGTTTACTGTTCATCAACTTAGAATCACACTTGTTTACGGTTCATCTACTTAGAATCACACTTGTTTACTGTTCATGTACTTAGAATCACACTTGTTTACTGTTCATCTACTTAGAATCACACTTGTTTACTGTTTATCATCTTAGAATTACACTTGTATACGTTTCATCAACTTAGAATCACACTTGTTTACTGTTCATCAACTTAGAATCACACTTGTTTACTGTTCATCTACTTAGAATCACACTTGTTTACCGTTCATCTACTTAGAATCACACTTGTTTATTATTCATCAACTTACAATCAAACTTGTTTACTGTTCAATAACTTAGAATCACACTTGTATGCTTTTCATCAACTTAGAATCACACTTGTTTACTGTTCATCAACTTAGAATCACACTTGTTTACTGTTCATCAACTTAGAATCAAACTTGTTTACTGTTCATCTACTTAGAATCACACTTGTTTACTGTTCATCTACTTAGAATCACACTTGTTTACTGTTCATCAACTTAGAATCACACTTGTAAACTTTTCATCAACTTAGAATCACAATTGTTTACTGTTCATCTACTTACAATCACACTTGTTTACTGTTCATCTACTTAGAAACACACTTGTTTACTGTTCATCAACTTAGAATCACACTTGTTTACTGTTCATTAACTTAGAATCACACTTGTTTACTGTTCATCTACTTAAAATCACACTTGTTTACTGTTCATCAACTTAGAATCACACTTGTTTACTGTTCATCAACATAGACTCACACTTGTTTACTGTTCATCTACTTAGAATAACACTTGTTTACTGTTCATCAACTTAGAATCACACTTGTTTACTGTTCATCTACTTAGAATCACACTTGTTTACAGTTCATCAACTAAGAATCACACTTGTTTACCGTTCATCTACTTGGAATCACACTCGTTTACTGTTCATCTACTTAGAATCATACTTGCTTACTGTTCATCTACTTAAAATCACACTCGTTTACTGTTCATCTACTTAGAATCACACTTGTTTACTGTTCATCAACTTAGAATCACACTTGTTTACTGTTCATCTACTTAGAATCACATTTGTTTACTGTTCATCTACTTAGAATCACACTTGTTTACTGTTCATCTACTTGGAATCACACTGGTTTACTGTTCATCTACTTAGAATCACACTTGTTTACTGTTCATCTACTTGGAATCACACTGGTTTACTGTTCATCAAATTAGAATCACACTTGTTTACTGTTCATCTACTTGGAATCACACTGGTTTACTGTTCATCAAATTAGAATCACACTTGTTTACTGTTCATCTACTTAGAATCACACTTGTTTACTGTTCATCTACTTAGAATCACACTTGTTTACCATTCATCTACTTAGAATCACACTTGTTTACTGTTCATCTACTTAGACTCACACTTGTTTACTGTTCATCTACTTAAAATCACACTTGTTTACCGTTCATCTACTTAGAATCACACTTGTTTACAGTTCATCTACTTAGAATCACACTTGTTTCTGTTCATCAACTTAGAATCACACTTGTTTACTGTTCATCAACTTAGAATAACACTTGTTAACTGTTAATCTACTTAGAATCACACTTGTTTACTGTTCATCTTCTTAGAATCACACTTGTTTACTGTTCATCTACTTAGAATAACACTTGTTTACTGTTCATCTACTTAGAATCACACTTGTTTACCATTCATCTACTTAGAATCACACTTGTTTACTGTTCATCTACTTAGAATCACACTTGTTTACTGTTCATCAACTTAGAATCACACGTATACTTTTCATCTACTTAGAATCACACGTGTTTACCGTTCATCAACTTAAAATCACACTTGTTTACTGTTCATCAACTTAGAATAAAACTTGTTTCGTGTTCATCTACTTAGAACACCACTTGTTTACTGTTCATGTTCTTAGAATCACACTTGTTTACTGTACATCTACTTAGAATCAGACTTGTTTACTGTTCATCTACTTAGAATCACAATTGTTTACTGTTCATCAACTTAAAGTCACACTTGTTTACTGTTCATCTACTTAGAATAACTCTTTTTCATTATTCATCAACTTAGAATCACACTTGTTTACTGTTCATCTACTTAGAATCACACTTGATTACTGTTCATTAACTTAGAATCACACTTGTTTACCATTCATCTACTTAGAATCACGTTTATTTACTGTTCATCTACTTAGAACCACACTTGTTAACTGTTCATCAACTTAGAATAACACTTGTTTACTGTTCATCAACTTAGAATCACACTTGATTACGGTTCATCTACTTAGAATCACACTTGTTTACCGTTCATCTACTTAGAATCACACTTGTTTACTGTTCATCTACTTAGAATTACACTTGTTTACCGTTCATCTACTTAGAATCACACTTATTTATTATTCATCAACTTAGAATCACACTTGTTTACTGTTCATCTACTTAGAATCACACTTGTTTACTGTTCATCTACTTAGAATCACAATGGTTTACTGTTCAATAACTTAGAATCACACTTGTTTATTGTTCATCTACTTAGAATCACACTTGTTTACTGTTCATCTACTTAGAATCACACTTGTTTACTGTTCAATAACTTAGAATCACACTTGTTTATTGTTCATCTACTTAGAATCACACTTGTTTACTGTTCATCTACTTAGAATCACACTTGTTTACTGTTCATCAACTTAGAATCACACTTGTTAACTGTTCATCTACTTAGAATCAGATTTGTTTACTGTTCATCTGCTTAGAATCACGCTTGTTTACTGTTCATCAACTTAGAATCACACTTGTTTACTGTTCATCAACTTAGAATCACACTTGTTTACTATTCATCTACTTAGAATCACACTTGTTTACTGTTCATCTACTTAGAATCACACTTGTTTACTGTTCATGTTCTTAGAATCACAATTGTTTACTGTTTATCTACTTAGAATCACACTTGTTTACTGTTCATCTACTTAGAACACCACTTGTTTACTGTTCATGTTCTTAGAATCATAATTGTTTACTGTTCATCTACTTAGAATCACACATGTTTACTGTTCATCTACTTAGAATCACACTTGTTTACTGTTCATGTACTTAGAATCACACTTGATTATTATTCATCAACTTAGAATCACACTTGTTTACTGTTCATCTACTTAGAATCACACTTGTTTACTGTTCATCTGCTTAGAATCACACTTGTTTACTGTTCAATAACTTAGAATCACACTTGTTTACTGTTCATCTACTTACAATAACACTTGTTTACTGTTCATCTACTTAGAATAACACTTGTTTACCGTTCATCTACTTAGAACACCACTTGTTTACTGTTCATGTTCTTAGAATCACAATTGTTTACTGTTTATCTACTTAGAATCACACTTGTTTACTGTTCATCTACTTAGAACACCACTTGTTTACTGTTCATCTTCTTAGAATCACAATTGTTTACTGTTCATCTACTTAGAATCACACTTGTTTACTGTTCATCTACTTAGAATCACACTTGTTTACTGTTCATCTACTTAGAATCACACTTGTTTACTGTTCATCAACTTAGAATCACACTTGTTTACTGTTCATCTACTTAGAATCACACTTGTTTACTGTTCATGTACTTAGAATCACACTTGTTTACTGTTCATCTACTTAGAATCACACTTGTTTACTGTTTATCATCTTAGAATTACACTTGTATACGTTTCATCAACTTAGAATCACACTTGTTTGCTGTTCATCAACTTAGAATCACACTTGTTTACTGTTCATCTACTTAGAATCACACTTGTTTACCGTTCATCTACTTAGAATCACACTTGTTTATTATTCATCAACTTACAATCACACTTGTTTACTGTTCAATAACTTAGAATCACACTTGTATGCTTTTCATCAACTTAGAATCACACTTGTTTACTGTTCATCAACTTAGAATCACACTTGTTTACTGTTCATCAACTTAGAATCAAACTTGTTTACTGTTCATCTACTTAGAATAACACTTGTTTACTGTTCATCTACTTAGAATCACACTTGTTTACTGTTCATCAACTTAGAATCACACTTGGAAACTTTTCATCAACTTAGAATCACAATTGTTTACTGTTCATCTACTTACAATCACACTTGTTTACTGTTCATCTACTTAGAAACACACTTGTTTACTGTTCATCAACTTAGAATCACACTTGTTTACTGTTCATTAACTTAGAATCACACTTGTTTACTGTTCATCTACTTAGAATCACACTTGTTTACTGTTCATCAACATAGACTCACACTTGTTTACTGTTCATCTACTTAGAATCACACTTGTTTACTGCTCATCAACTTAGAATCACACTTGTTTACTATTCATCTACTTAGAATCACACTTGTTTACTGTTCATCTACTTAGAATCACAATTGTTTACTTTTCATCTACTTAGAATCACACTTGTTTACTGTTCATCTACTTAGAATAACACTTGTTTACCGTTCATCAACTTAGAATCACACTTGTTTACTGTTCATCTACTTAGAATCACACTTGTTTACAGTTCATCAACTAAGAATCACACTTGTTTACCGTTCATCTACTTGGAATCACACTCGTTTACTGTTCATCTACTTAGAATCACACTTGCTTACGGTTCATCTACTTAAAATCACACTCGTTTACTGTTCATCTACTTAGAATCACACTTGTTTACTGTTCATCAACTTAGAATCACACTTGTTTACTGTTCATCTACTTAGAATCACATTTGTTTACTGTTCATCTACTTAGAATCACACTTGTTTACTGTTCATCTACTTGGAATCACACTGGTTTACTGTTCATCAAATTAGAATCACACTTGTTTACTGTTCATCTACTTAGAATCACACTTGTTTACTGTTCATCAACTTAGAATCACACTTGTAAACTTTTCATCAACTTAGAATCACAATTGTTTACTGTTCATCTACTTACAATCACACTTGTTTACTGTTCATCTACTTAGAAACACACTTGTTTACTGTTCATCAACTTAGAATCACACTTGTTTACTGTTCATTAACTTAGAATCACACTTGTTTACTGTTCATCTACTTAGAATCACACTTGTTTACTGTTAATCAACTTAGAATCACACTTGTTTACTGTTCATCAACATAGACTCACACTTGTTTACTGTTCATCTACTTAGAATCACACTTGTTTACTGCTCATCAACTTAGAATCACACTTGTTTACTATTCATCTACTTAGAATCACACTTGTTTACTGTTCATCTACTTAGAATCACAATTGTTTACTTTTCATCTACTTAGAATCACACTTGTTTACTGTTCATCTACTTAGAATAACACTTGTTTACCGTTCATCAACTTAGAATCACACTTGTTTACTGTTCATCTACTTAGAATCACACTTGTTTACAGTTCATCAACTAAGAATCACACTTGTTTACCGTTCATCTACTTGGAATCACACTCGTTTACTGTTCATCTACTTAGAATCACACTTGCTTACTGTTCATCTACTTAAAATCACACTCGTTTACTGTTCATCTACTTAGAATCACACTTGTTTACTGTTCATCAACTTAGAATCACACTTGTTTACTGTTCATCTACTTAGAATCACATTTGTTTACTGTTCATCTACTTAGAATCACACTTGTTTACTGTTCATCTACTTGGAATCACACTGGTTTACTGTTCATCAAATTAGAATCACACTTGTTTACTGTTCATCTACTTAGAATCACACTTGTTTACTGTTCATCAACTTAGAATCACACTTGTTTACTGTTCATCTACTTAGAATCACACTTGTTTACTGTTCATCAACTTAGAATCACACTTGTTTACTGTTCATCTACTTAGAATCACACTTGTTTACTGTTCATCAACTTAGAATCACACTTGTTTACTGTTCATCTACTTAGAATCAAACTTGTTTACAGTTCACCTACTTAGAATTACACTTGTTTACTGTTCATCTACTTAGAATCACACTTGTTTACACTTCATCTACTTAGAATCACACTTATTTACTCTTCATCTACTTAGAATCACACTTGTTTACTGTTCATCAACTTAGAATCACACTTGTTTACTGTTCATCTTCTTAGAATCACACTTGTTTACTGTTCATCGACATCAGCCGTGTGGCGAGTTTTCAGCTGCACTCATTCTTATTGAAAGTTCATTCTACGTTGAAAACAAACTTCTTTAGAACTACCTTTTGTGTTTGAGTTTCTTGTCCTTCCCCCGCACCTCCGATGAGCACGGTTGGCGATGTACGGTGCGAAAGAAGTTCAACCCACATTCAGTACACCCACGTATGTGCATACATCATCATACGCAAGGTCACAAATACAATTATCCATTCTACGGAGTACACAAATTTTAACGTCCTTTCAGCTTCTACAGAATGGGCAGGGCATAGTTAGTGGGGGGGCTTCACGGCGCACGAGCTGGTGGAGCAGCTGCCCGACACGTCAAACATAATCTACTCGTACCCACAATACTCAGACAAACATCCCCTGTATAGCCTTAACAGACATTTTGGGGCGAGTGCTGTTAGCGAGCACCTATGAAGGCACGCGAGGGGGTGGGTGGCCAGCACCACGCCCGACCGCCTCTGTCTCTCCAGTGGCGATGTTTATACACCGCACCAGGTGCACATTTGAGGCTAAGTCGACCTAGGGGATGCCCAGGACCCGTTCAAATAATCGTCACTGGTGTTGGCCTTGAGCGGGAACCGAACCCGGATTGCCGGTATTAGTTGCACTGTGCGCTAATTGCTGCACCACCGCTCCCCACTACGTACACACACACAAATGCAGTACATAATCGCAATTAGCAAAACATTGCTGTTGGCCGAAACTATAATTACATTGTGATAGTAATTGATTACAAATTACACAGGTACAATTGACCCCATGTCTGTCACACATACACACACCGTATATACCATGCGTCCATAAAAGACACACACACAACGCACACATAATCCCCTACATACGGTATTCATACATAGTGAGTAATGAATAACTCACAACACGACAACAACAACCGCCGTTCGCCACAAAGTGGCGGCGACGTCCCCACGGCGCCTGTGCCAGGCTAGGTGCACTCTGAGGTCACATGAAGTGTCGAAGGCCCACTGGCAGAAGGTCACGGAACAGACCCAGCAGGTGCCGATGGTTGAATGACTGAGATGACTTGCAGATGCACCACCTGTGCGCACCTCCAACTCCCTAGTAGCGTCCTTCATGATCTGCTCCACACAATGATAGATCACCCGTGTAGCCTTAACATACTGTTGGGGCAAGTGCTGTTAGCGAGCGCCTATTAAGGCCGGAAGGGCACGCGAGGGGGTGGGTGGTCAGCACCACGCCCGGTCGCCTTTGTCTCCCCAGTGGCGATGTTTACAAAGCGCATCAGGTACGACCGACAAACATACATTCAGACACACGCACATATATAATACACATTCGTAAACACACACTTGGACGAGTAGTCCAAATACCGTACTCTCTAGAATCTTGTCTCGTGGATGCCCTTCCGCCAGCACTGTTGTGTGAGAAATGAATTGCAGTGCTGCACCTTTACCATAAGACTAGGTATTTTATTTTACCATGTAAAGCCCACTGAACTATTAGCTCTTTATTAGAGGTGACCTGGCCATCTGATCATACGTAAGCAGTCACAGAAGCAAAGAAATAATCTAAACTACTTTTTTTTTCAAAGCGGAGGGGGAAAAAGCCAGAGGACCCAGAGAAAAATCCACACGCGAACTTCAAATGTAGACAGCAGGCAGGGTCAGGGTCAAGCCATGACCTCCGTACTGGGCGAGGGAAATATCATCTCATCACTGCAGCATCCCTAAAACACACGCACACAAGGCATACATAATGACATACATAGTATTCATATGTAGTGTGACATGAATAACACACACATTCCCAAATATATGATACATACTCTTTGTTTTTTTAGGTAAAGTCACGTAGGTAAAATAAATTGAAAGAAAACAACTAAATTAAATCACGACGTTTCGGAGGCAACACAAGCTTCCGTCTTCAGGTGGAACAGTCACAGCACAGATATTCTGCTGTGACTGTCACAGCACAGATATTCTGCTGTGACTGTTCCACCTGAAGACAGAAGCTTGTGTTGCCTCCGAAACGTCGTGATTTAATTTAGTTGTTCTATTTTATTTTACCTACGTGACTTTACCGAAAAAACCAAAGAGTATGAATCCTTGCAGTCACGAAAGCTTCAAATCTAGAATATATAATACATATTCATAAAACACACAACACATCAATGATTACACAGTATTCATGCGTAGTGAGACACGTGGATAGCACAAAGACAAAGATCCCCTGTATAGCTTTTAGAAGACTGTTGGCAAGTGCTGTTAGCGGGCACCGATGGAGGACCAATGAAGGCCGGCACGGTACACGAGGGGGCTGATGGCCAACACCGCACCTGGCCGCCTTTGTCTCCCCAACAGGCGATATTTACACACCATGCCGAGTACTCATTTAAATCTGAATCGTCTTAGGGGAGGCCCACGACCAGTTCAAATGTTCGCTGTCACTGTCATGGGCCATGTGCAGGCATCGAACTCGGGTCGCCGGGTTCGTAACGAAGTGCGCTAACCACTACAGTACCGCTCCCCCAACTAAGAAAAACACGCACACTTTCGCAGGCGCACTTAAATAACACACATTAAAAAAACATCAACACACACAACGCATACATAGTTCCATACATACAGCATTCATACACAGTGAGACACACACTCACGTATATGAAGAGACAAAGGGCGTCAGTAAAGGAGAGATGGGGTAGATCAGACAGACGGGTGATTCTGGGTGGAGACATCATGAGGTCTGAGCTGAACTGGGATCAAGGTCTACAGCGTTGACAGCTGATACCAGGCGGCTCGGAACGCCTGGGGAACGCCACCTCGTTATGGCCCCTGTTCTCTGTGAAAGCCACGGGCGTGGAAGGACGCTTAGATGATCATTCAGGTCATTTTCATATGCAAATGGTCTCCGTCTTCCTGCAGGGCAGGTTCCCGTCATGTTTATTGTTAAGTGGTGGGGGGGGGGGCAGTTGGGTGCCTCGAGTGCAACAATTGTAGCCCCTTCCTTTTGTTTCAGAAGCCCCTGTCGGGCCAGCGAGCTTGGTGCGTGTGTCACCGCCGGGCTGCGAACCGACGGTTGCGCGCGGTTGTGATCCCGTGCGAGAGATTTCAACCGAGGGCGCCGATGGAGCGCGCTCTTTATCATGCGGTTAGAAGTGATTTCACGCTCACACAAAAAAATGAGCGTTCGAGCATTGGTGCTCTCATTCCATTTTAATAGCCTCGAGGCAGTGGTGAAACATTCCACGTTACCATGGCAAGGGTGAGTTTATTTAAATACAACCCCTGTGGACTTCACCACAAAAAGGGGAACTTATTTTTTTTATCAACCTCTGAAGAAGGATGATGGGCTGAGTCAATCCCCCAAACTAGGATTTGAAATCACAACCTTCAGATTGCGAGCCACTCGCTTTGCCGCTGAGGCACTAGACCGGTTAAGTTGCTGTTAACTGTGGCCCTGGAATTGTTTTTCCTTTCTATCTTCAGTGCATCGCTGTGTATTACAAAATAGCCCCAGGAAGTGACATTCACATAACTACTTCTGACGTAATTTCAACATAGCCTCTCCACCAACATTCAAGACCACATATTTCACATGCCTTGCAAAAAATCATTGGTCTCGTGTCAATAAAAACATCTAATTGGTAATTTACTGAATTGAATTAACCAAAGTTGCGAGTTTTCTGTGTGCAATCATGCACGACACTCTTTTGACAACGAGCTGCCACCATTCCAATGTGCATGTGTGCGTGCTGAACTTCTTTCGAACCGGTCGTAGCCAACCGAGCTAATCGGAGGTGCAGGAGAAGGGCAACAAACTAAACACAAAAAGCAGTTCCAAAGAAATAAGTTTTCAATCTTGATTTAAAGTGCGTAGCTCCAGTGGCTTCCTCGTGTCAGAAGGCAGAGCGCGATGTGGTGACCGTCTTTGTTCGATGGCCAGCAAAAACCTGCCGTTGCGAGGATGACCACCGGAGTTTGCGTGATGGTTCATGCTCCCTGACGAAATCGGTAAGCCACAAGATGACTACGCATTCCATCCGAAACTTTTATTATTATTAATGAATGAGCCACGCATTTAAAACACGCCGATGCGCGCAGAGACAGAGAATGTCTCGGAGCGCGAATTCTTCCAGCAATTCCGCTCATCTCGTAGGAATGCCGAGTTAGGTTTCCACACCCCAGATGTTCTGTGGTGCTCACTTTGAGTTGCGATAAAAGTGGCAGCTGGGAGGGCAAAGAGCACCCCCCCCTTCCAATATAGCCGAGCCCACAACCAAACATCGAGAGTTTATTCGATGTTAGATAAAGCAAATTATAATAGTAACAATACTGATGACTGTGTTATCGGTAGAGCACTGTGGCGTGATAGAATGAACCCGTGAGAGATGTCGAGTAATTATGCATGCATGAGACAAATCTACCCACTGGGAAGCAATGGCAGACGATCATCAACCATTTAAAAGCGTCAATTCCCTAATCACCGCGTGTGAATAGTTGTGTGGATTGCAACTACAGCGCCTCTAACCCATGCTCGATTTAACACGTGGGCTTTCTGGCTGTTGCCTGATGAAGCAAGTTGTAATTACTGGTGAAACGTCGTGCTCGAATTATAAATGTTGTGGGTTTACTCTCCAACACACCGGGTGTGCTGAAGCAGTACCTAATTAGCACGTTCTGTTTACGTGACAAACTTTACTAATTGGCTGTGTCTGGTGGTGGCGGGTTAAACGACACTTATAAATTACACGACCTAATCCAAAAAAACCTCGACCATGCTCGATTATTTGGCCACGACACACCTTCTTTATCTTACAATGTAATACTCCACATCTCATCGGGCAGACGAGCAGCAGCTTTTGGCCACAGTGCGGCCGATGCTTCCACTGCAGGGCTGGTGCCTCTCATCTCACCGGCGAGCAGGAAAAATGCCGCTGCTGGGCGCCGTTCTCCGCAGTCGACATCGCACGGACTAACGCTGTCGCTGTATACACGCAGGGGCGTCCCAGAGCGCTTGCGTCACCGCATTCCATCTCAATCGTTTGAAAGGGGCACCCCCAATGGAAGCTGTCCCCGTAGGCACAATGTGACTCAGCACCTGGCCTGCAAATGGCCATAGCTACCAGTAAGGGGGTGATGATCGCTATACTGTACTTTATATAATCCCAATTCAGTAACGTGAGGGTAATTTCCGAATTTGGCAGACCACCAGGTAATATAGGTACTCTACTGTTGAGAGGCAATGAGGAACAGATGGATTAGAGAACATACGCAGATTAATGACATCACTCAAATTGTTAATAAAAGCGAGTGGCCTTAGGCAGGACGCGTCACGGTTGGAATGGATGATGGCCGACGGATAAGACAAATAATAACAACGGAGTGACAGTCGAGGAATAGAACTGAAAAAACATCTGCCGAGGAGATGGAGCATGAGATCAGTTCGCCACGTCGCAAGGGTCATGAGAGGTGGCGGTGGCTTGGGGGGAGACCTTCATCCAGCAGTGGAATGACCATGACGATCTTAATGAGATACTAGACATAGCGATTAATTTCTCACTAAAGGTTTTCTGGGTCATTGGTAAAAACTACAGGACATCTGTTGAAAAAAAGCTTCATGGCTCATCGGATTCCTCCGTAAAGAATAAATATTCAGATTCTCACCAATTACCAGGGACATGGTGCGAGGAGACATACTGGATGTGGTGTGCTGGGGCACGTAAATATATTCTGGGTTTGCGGACCTAGAGATAATTGGTTGAAATTAAGCCCCTTTGGCTAGGCCATCATCATCATTTGCATCAGTTCAATGGAAACTTCACCACTGACAAAACAATGTATTGAGACGTGATTTCTGAGGAACGCACCGCGTTAAATTCGCGGTGGGGATATCAGCATGACACGCTTACCTCGGGCGGAGCGACTTGCGACGATTACGGCAGATATATTAATTTCATTAGATACAAGCTTTTATCACGGAGAAGAACGGAGTATTGCCGTGTTCACATTATATGCAACGTCAATGCAGTCACAATTATTGTTTCAGCGGAAGTTAAACCAAAGCGTCACTTGAATAGTGAATAGGTCACTTACAAAGAAATAAACAACACCTGTTAATATTCATTCATTAATATCTGCCACTAAATCATCACATGCATGTGGATGAGGGCAAATAGTCACGTGGATTTGTTGCGTAAATTAAAGATTCTCTTATGTATGAACATATTGCGTCAACACGTCTAGAACGCGATGTGAATCCACTGCTAAATGATCCCCCCCCATCCCCCACGTCGTGTTGGTCTTGGGGGTAGCATGGCCATACTTCGCCACACTGGTCAAAGAGTGTTGCTAAAATTCAGCGGGGGGTGGGTTAGGAGGACCCTTTCAGATATCACTCGCCACTGATGTTAGCCGCGGCCGGGAATTGAACCCATAGCGCCAGGTTCACAAAGCGGTGCGCTAACCACTGCGCCACCCACCGCCCCAACCGCATGTAGCGTACTCCCCTTTTACAAACGCTGCCTTGATACGCACAATGTGTATACACCTACCAAGAGATATTTCACATAAATGTGTAAGTGTATGCGTACATATATACACGCAAAAATATCTCCTGTTGGATATATAAATAACCTGTGCTCTGCCGATGTATGCAGGGACTCATTACAATTTACAATACAATTCTGCGGGGATGCATTGTTAATCCTAATCCAGCAGCTGTATCCTCATACATAAAAATTGACGGCGGATTTGATTTTTTTTGTCACGTTTACACCGCGGTTACATCATTGGATACGCGGGGAACCCTGCCACTGTGACACCGCTGGGACGCGAATAAAATACACACGGACCACAAACTCGCGACAAACAGCCGACTAGACGTGATTAACGGGGGGACTGGGGGGGGGTCATCCAGAGCCCCGTTGCAGTCACGCCTTGCGTCCTTCCTGTCCGTGGTGGAGGCGATGGTGGCAGCGGTGGTGATGATGATGATGATGAGGTATTTGACATTATCCGGAGCTCAGGCTAAGCCTTCGCTACCGCCACTGCCGTTCGCCGCTGCCGACCGTCATTTCTTTACGAGTTGTGACACGTCCCAACTGTACCTGCATTTATTCATTTTGTGCGGCAAAGGTGGCGTTTTTGAAGTTGACGAGCGCGATGATTGGGAATCCGCCGACAAAAAAATCGAAAACCCGCTGAAACCTCTCTCTCTCTCCTTCGCCCGGTTGCAAAAAAAGGTTTTCCGGCCTCGCTCCCAATTCTTTTTTTATGTTGCGTTTTTAAAATTCTGTTTATAGGAGACGAATCTGTCTAATGCAGAATTTTATATCAGCTGCTCCCAGCAGGGGACACCCCTCTGTTGTAGACCCCCGCACGGGTAATGCGCACCCATTCATTAGTATGAATATCTCAGCCCAACTTCACAAACAGCCCGAGCAGAGACTGTGAGAGGCAGCGGTGGTCGTCCCCCCTCCCTCCGCTGCCCCCTCGCTCGTCTCGGCGTGCGCCGCGCCTCCCGATCTGCCGAGCCTCGCCGCCGCCGCCTCCCGGTCAATTCATTACGGGCACAGCCGTGGAAAAATAATAAATTATAAATCCTGCAAACCTCTCTATAGCCCCAGCCTCTGTTCCCTTGATGTCCCCTAATTGTTGACTGCACTGTCTCCGCCAGCCCGCCTGCTCGCCCGCGTTATAATGATGTCAAAAAAGTCAAGGCTGACTGACAGGTGTCAGCCTCCCAGTGGACCTCATTAGCTCAGACGAAGCTGACAAGGCCAGGAATATCTATCAGCTGCAATTAGCCTGCCGTCAAGGCACATTACTTTGTTATTAGCCCGGCCTCTTCAGTCTACTTACAAAAAAAATGACTCTCCGTCGCCTGCGAAGACTGTCCTGTGTGCACGGGATGAGTTATGAGGACAAGCCAATTTTGAGTAGGGTTCTGTGTGCACGCATGTGTACACACGCTAACAAGCACGTGGCCCAACAGTCTCTTAAGGCGAGACGGGGGATCTTTGTCGGTAGCGCAGCGGCTGGCGCTGCGCCTGCGAACACGATGACCTGAGTTGCATTCCCACTCACGGCCAACGTAATTTTGGAATATTTTAACCAGTACTGGGCCTTCTCCAAGGTCGATTCAACCTCACACTCAAACCAGGTACTTGGTGCTGTGTGTAAACACCAGCGCAACAAGGCGGCCGGGCGTGGCCTTCGTAAGTGCTCGCTCAAGGCAGCGTGCCCCAACAGATCGCGTGGGCTACACGGAGGATCTTTGTCTTTGCTGGAGCAGTGTCGTAAATTGGCAAGCACCCTCTTCACTGTGCTGCAGGAAGCCTCGCGACCCGGATTCAACTCCCGGTGACGATGCACGTGGGACAGCGTGCAATGCCTACGCGCATCTGGCTGAGGTCTCCACTGGATTGACTCGGCCAAGAGTGCGGTCAACAACGGCACCAGAGGCAACGCTGACTGTGGCGTGTGCGTGGAGTTTACTCCGCGAACCCCTTTGCCTGCTCCCCCCCCCCCTTCGCCCCTGTGCCAGCCATAATAGGTGCTCTCTAACAGAATTTACTCAATCGTGTAATGCGATTCGGGGGCATTCCTGTGTGCACGCATTCCCCTTGTGTTAGGGCGCTGCGGTGGTGAGGCGTTAACCACCGTGCCTGATATGCAGGAACGCGCGGGCTCGATCCTGACCCTGACACCTGTATATTTGGAGTGTGCGTGTTCCCCCCGTGGCCACTTGCATTTTTATTTTGGCCCTCCGGTTTTTTCCCTTTACATTTAGAAACATGCCTTTCGAGAATTTGTCTCAAATACATGTCCACGTGACAATCCACTTCGTTGAGCTATCATTTGTGGCCCGGTCACTTCTGAAATAGAGCTAGACAGCTCAGTGGGCACTACCTGGTAAAATAGAAAATAATTCTAGATTTGAAGTTTTCGTGACTGCAAGGATCCATTTTCTTTGGTTCTTTCGGTAAAGTCACGTAGGTTAAAATACAATTAATTTAAAAAAAAAATTTGAAATGAAAAATAATTACATTTTTACCAACGTGACTTTACCGAAAGAACCAAAGAATATGAAAATAGAAAATAGTTTTAGTTTAGATTTTAGTTAGCGTGCACGTTTTTGTGTTTAGTGTGTCGTCCTTCAACTGCACCTCCAATCAGCACAGTTGGCTACGTACGGTGCAAAAGAAGTTCAACAAAAACCATCGCGGTTACACGCGGCAGGGTCGCTGGTAATGTGCAGGAGCTGAACATTTTTGGCAATGAAATTTCAGTTTAAGAAGTTTTTTCCTTTGCTTGTTTTGGAAACGTGCAAGAGAAAACAATGAACTTTAGCAATATTTGGAAATAATTGCTATTTAAACAATATTTTTTTCAAGGTAAACACAAAAACATAATCTGTGTGTGGCTTTGTTTTCCTGCCTAAACTGTGCTTTGTGAACTAACAGTCTGTGACAGGATGGTCGTTAGAGTTATTTTAATGGTTCTTTTCCCTTTATGAATGCATGATGGCATTGTCCATATATGTTTTGAGGTGGTGCAATCCATTTAATCTTTTTGCGTCTCTCGGGATTTGATTCTCCATTACTTAGAATCAGTGGAAGTTCTCAAAACCTTCTGAACTGGGTTTGTGATGTTCATTTGTTTTGCATTATTGCCTGTAAATTAGCTTTTGTTTGCCCTCTCTTTGGCTATGTGAAAGTGGTGGCGAGATATTAACTACCTCGCCTGGTGTGCAGAAGGTCGTGGATTTGATCCCGACCTGGCGCCTGCTCTATATTTGGAGTTTGTTCTCCCCGTGGTCGCGTGGATTTTTCTCCGGGTCCTCTGGTTTTTCCCCTCCACATTTATAAGCATGCGTTTTAGTAGGAAGCTGCAATAAATGTCCATATGATGAGCCGCTTCGTTGAGCTAGCATTTGTGGCCAGGTCGCTTCTTTAAAAAAGGCTCAGTGGGCCTTACCTGGGAAAAAAAAAGTAACTTGCATCGCACAAGGCTGTTTTGCCAAGGATAGAGACATCATCCCTGACAATCTGGGGCTTTGTCGGTTTATAATTTCTCCGTGTGTGCCCCTGTTGTGTACATCTTCAAGACCCCTTTCCGAAAGCCGTGTTTATCATCATCTGTAGATCCCTGCTGGCTGAGAACTCAACAAAATAAAGGACTTTGATGTAAAGCTTTCGTGACTGCAGGGATTCATATTAAAGGACATTAATTAAAGGACATTAATTATTTTACTCCCGTGCCACACATTTTTCCGAAATTTCCCAAAGTTTGTACATCCATGGCTTCCGCTTTTCGTAAAATAATTTGCTCATTGTTGTGAAACGCAAATGCGGCCGTGACATTGGAGCGCCAAGATCAAGCGCCGTGAGCGCGGGCGACGCGGCTCGTTGAAGAGAAACGGAGAAGAGAGGCACACAACTTTCTCTCGGAGGCCAGAGTCGGCGCTCGTGTTGACAAGACACCCACGAGCGTTTTACTGTCATTGTCTGGGAGCGGGGGCAGGAGTGGGGTCGGGGGGTGGAAGAGAGGCGAGGGCCGAGACCCGGGTCACAGGCCCGGTGAGAGTCGGGCTCAGAGGTGAGACACTCGGGGGCACCGAGGCCACAGCGGCCCAGCCGACCACCCACGCTGTTACACAGCCACGCGTTCGTTCACACGAGCCGGCCAGCGAGCTGCACGCGGCCTTCCGCATGCAAAAGCTTGGCCATCCAAGTCTTTGAACCTTTTCTTTGACGTCGGCATCCGAATTTTTGTTTTCCTGCGGCTGTTGCTGCCGAGCCGCAAGAATCGCGGGGCTCTTTCCGAGGCTCGTGGGGTTGTTTTAAATCCTGAATAACGGCAACGGCGCGCGGTTGATTCCGCCCACAAAAAGAAAGTTTAATTCGTATGGGACAAAACGTGCACGAAGGATGCGTGGAGGTGTGAACGGGTTTTTTTGTACAAATGCGTGTCCTTTTTTTATTGTGTCGAAGAAAATGTCATTATTTCGGAGGCAGTTGAATGAGTTTCAAGTTTAAATATATGTACACGTGACGTTTTCCCTCCAATCAGAGATGGTTATAATTGAGAGACGTGTAAAAACAAAGTATTCCTCGCAAAGAGACACAATTCCACCTGGAAAGTAGTAAATTGCTCAACCCATCCTAACACGTTTTGATTTCAATCAGCCAAGTTAATTCCCCGACATTTCAAAGGAAACTAGGTGTCACAGAGCCTTGTTTCATGATCAGAGCATCTCACTAAACACAATTTTCACAGTCAATTGAGCCAGGTCCCAAAAACGTCAGTCAGGTTGGAGAGGTGCACGGGGAGACAGAGAAAGGAGAGCGCATGGATTCTAGAACACGGGTGGTTTAACGTACATCATGTTGACTTCATTAGACCTCCTTTGCCAGTACCAAAATATAATAATAGGGTTTTTCCCCCTTTTTTCTGGCAACAAAACTGAAACCTTTTTACAAGGATTCATGTCTGCATTAACCACAATACCTGCAGTCAAAATGCAAACAAAAAACATACTATGATAATATTGTCCTTGAAACTGATTGGTCCACACCAAGGGACGGCTTTCTCTTGAGCCTCAACCCAATTGGTGCTCGACCAGATGACACCCTCATTACTTTGATAGTGCATTGTCTTTGGGCTGTACGCCTTTTGGTGTCATCTGGTCGAGCACCAATTGGGTCGAGGCTCAAGAGAAAGCCGTCACTTGGTGTAGACCAATCAATTTAAAAGACAATGCATATATTATCATAGTATGTTTTTGTTTGCATTTTGACTGCAGGTATTGTGGTTAATGCAGACATGAATCCTTGTAAAAAGGTTTCAGTTTTGTTGCCAGAAAAAAGGGGAAAAACCCTATTATCATGTTGACTGTAAATTTTGAGATAAAAAAATGAGGCGGACTTGAGCAGGACGCGTCGCTGAGAAGGCATCGTGGCTGGCGGTCGTCACTCGTCACAGAGTGGCAGCCAACGGAGGGAATGCGCCCTGAGTGGATGGATGGGCGACTCAATCAGCTCGTGGTGCAGGGTCTGGACGGATTGTTGCGCTGCGAGACCGCGAGAGCTGGCGACTGCTTGAGAAGGCCTCCGGTCCTGCAATGGATAGGTCGTGACTGATGGCGATGGTCATCATGAAGGAAAACTCTGCATGTGCAGGAAGTTTCAGTGGATGTAGCCCTGCACCTCAAGGCGAACCTACATTTCATCCGCACGCCCATCGATTCCTCCACCCACACTTTTCCCCACCACGCAAAGCCCACTGGTGACTTCCTTTGACGCTGTTGCAGAATGCTGCTCTCAAATGACCCTTCACCCTTGACCATCGGCAGGCACCATTCATGGTAAGTGTCCACACAGGCTCCGATGACGTCAGTTTGAGTGAACTCCTTCCCCGTGCGTTGAGGCTCCGGGTAAGGGCCCTGCATATTAATTTCACGGTGGCAGCTTAATTGGAAAGCCCGTCCCATGTTGTTGGTTTATCTGGGGTCAGCCGTGTGTACTATGCATGCTGTCATTGATTGACACGGTCATCAGTGTTTGTCAATACTCTGTGAGCGACCGGGAATGGTGAGTACTGCGGTTATTCATTATTGTTCGGGCTACTGCAGATAGCAGGCAATTTCAATCTTCATTCACAAATGAGTAACTTCTTCCATATCTTTATTAGTATCATCATCAGCCATGGCCAATACACTGCTGCATGAAGGCCTCCCCCCCGCCCCAAACCATTACCATCTTTCTTGGTTCCACAATGTCACAATCCACCAAGCACATTCGCATGTGCTCATTTCTTTGATACATCTCCGCCGGTGCAACGTCCGTTCCCGCCCTTGGCTGGCTCTCCATCGTTCGTGCCACCCACCGATCATCATCCCTCAGAGCGACGTCTCCGGCCAAAGCCCAATTATTTTTCGTAACAGTCAACATGTGACGTCGACCTGTATTACATTTTCTCTCATCCACGTGTTGATATTTGTATTACTGCTTGTGTACATAACCGTGGGAGTATATCTCACGTTTATCCTATAATATAATGAAATCAATAGTGATACCTGTAATCAGTTTGAAATCAAGCATTAAGGCAGCGCCCAGGCGAAGCCGCCGGCGTAAATGGACCCGTACGGTCCCGTGTCGCACTTGGGAGCCACCCGCAGATCAAATGAACAGCGACGGAGCAGTTAGCAAAGGGCCTCCGCTGGGTTGGCTCAGCCCGAAGCTCGTCGTGAGAATGTGCTGATGCGACCAGGAAGCCTGGCGGTGAGCGTGGTTTGCCTACTGCGTCGGTCTGCGTGGGGTCGATGGTTCAACCCCTCGCGGCCACAATTTCTCTCCCCCCCCCACCCGCCCTCGTCCTGTTTGGAACAGAGAACGCTCTGTCGACAATCGCCAGCGTGGGAAGCAACGGCGACAGAAATACGCTCCCTGTGTGAGAAAAGACACTGCAGTGTATACCTATCCGGGCATGAGTTTCAGATTTCATTCATTTGGATATCAGAGGTTTCTATTTTTTATGTTTTGGCCAGTTAGCCGTTAATGTTTCGTAAATGTTTTTTGAGATATTTTAAGATTTTAAATAATAACTTTGTTTTTGCACTACAATAAATCGTGTTAATAATGATTTGAAGCTTTCGTGACTGCAGGAATCCATACTCTTTGGTTCTTTCGGTAGTCACGTAGGTATAAAAATAAAATAAAACAAATCTACCTACGTGACTTTACCGAAAGAACCAACGAGTATGCGTGTTATCACAGTAATCAAGTAGAGGCAGTATGGTAGCTTTTATCAATTCCAAACGGAACATAGGGGGGAAGCAGTGCTTGTGTCGATACAGAAACCCAATTTTTGTCTTTTTACCAATATAATCAATGTGATCTTCAAAATTCATCCTGGATTCAAAACTGAATTTTGAAGATCACATTGATTATATTGGTAAAAATTAAAATTGGTTTTCTGTATCGACACTAGCACTGCTTCCCCCTATGTTCTGTTTGGAATTGATAAATGCTACCATATTGCCTCTACTTGATTACTGTGATATCGTGTATAAATCAGCCCAAGTACTGTACTGAAGAAGCTTGATTCCATCTATCACTCGGCCTTAAGATTTGCATTACACTGCCCATATAGGACTCACCACTGTGATCTCTACATTGGGTCAAACTTAACATCTCTTAATGTTCGACGGCTTGTGCACCAGATCTTATTTATTCACGATGTACTTACAAAAAACTCCGCAGACTACCTGCTGGATCTCTTCTCTGTTTCAAAGAACAAATTTGACCTCAGGTCTTCGCTTATTTACCAGCTTCAGATTCCCTATTGCCGTACAAAAACCGGAGGACGGGCCTTTGCTATTGATGCCCCCAGGGTCTGGAATGCTATTGCCAATAAACTGCAACTTGAATCACTACCTATGAGATCTTTACTCAAAACTGCTCTAGAGGAGTTGTACACCCCTAGCTGCCACTGCTATTCAGTGGCCTAAATAAAATAAAATGTTTCGCTCCGGATGACCGCTGCAAAGTATTATCTGTATTTTGATTTTAGTGTGCTAATCTTAAAGGTGCATTGAAAAATGTGATACTCCGACTGATGCTTCTGTTGTTGTAGAGTGACTCATGCAGCCAGCTATGGCTATAGGGTTTGGTGTTATATGTTATTTATGTAGTTTGTTAAAAATTCGATCACAGTCCCTATTATCACTGTTACATTGCATTTATGGCTTTATTTTGGTGATTTCGAAAAGTTTTTTGGTTTGGCCATGTTTTTGTTTATTGTAGTACGGAGTTAGACTGATGGCCTTAATCTTAGTTGTCTTGTGGTTGTTGTTGTTGTTTAACTTGCATCCCACTGGGATTTTTGCACACAGCGTTGGTGTACGATGCCATTTCAGGAATATTTTGATGTTTTTTTCTGGATTTTCTGTTTGCAAAGTCACATAATCACTTTTAAAAGTTTTATTGTTCATGTTTTTGTTTTTTGTTTGTTGTGGTTGCACCCGATTCAAGAGCCGAATGGCTCACAGGGGTATACCAAATAAATTGAACTATGGAACTATGGTGTTAATAGTTATACATATTAATCATTGGATTCACATTTTGGAGATTAAGTTCCAACGGTAAAATGACAATTTTGATGTAAACGTTTCAACAGACTTTTTTTTAATAACGTCAGCAAAAGTGCCGTCACGTGATGACACTTTTGGCAGGAAAAGGCACGGATTAGTCACTGTTGATGTGACATCACTTCGCGTGACAATCCTGCGACATCACATTTTTGGATCGATCCGAATCGAGACAAAACATTTGGATCATGGAAATTTCTTTTCGAGGCCCCACTTTTTAGATTTGTTTTGATGCATCCAAAAAAAGCCAAAACACCTGAATGGGCCCGATGCATCCAAAAAAGCCAAAACACCTGAATGGGCCAGATGCATCCAAAAAAGCCAAAACACCTGAATGGGCCTGATGCATCCAAAAAAGCCAAAACACCTGAATGGGCCTGATGCATCCAAAAAAGCCAAAACACCTGAATGGGCCTGATGCATCCAAAAAAAGACAAAACACCTGAATGGGCCTGATGCATCCAAAAAAGCCAAAGCACTTGAATGGGCCTGATGCATCCAAAAAAGCCAAAACACCTGAATGGGCCTGATGCATCCAAAAAAGCCAAAGCACTTGAATGGGCCTGATGCATCCAAAAAAGCCAAAATACCTGAATGGGCCTGATGCATCCAAAAAAGCCAAAACACCTGAATGGGCCCGATGCATCCAAAAAAGCCAAAGCACTTGAATGGGCCTGATGCATCCAAAAAAAGCCAAAGCACCTGAATGGGCCTGATGCATCCAAAAAAGCCAAAACACCTGAATGGGCCTGATGCATCCAAAAAAGCCAAAACACCTGAATGGGCCCGATTCGCAACATGTTGGCAAACTTTCCCTCTTGTCCAATTTTTGGCAAAAAAAATCCCGATTTTGCTATCATCACCAACAATCGGGTCAATTGGACACAACATGAATCTGTCCGTAACATATTTTAAATATAGTTACAGTACAATAATTTCCCGTTTAACTTCAGCACCACACATGCCTAGCCAACGTTGTCTCTCCATATTACCAACGTGCTGACCACACACTGACAATAAAATACTCATTTTATGCTGACTCCACCTTGGGGAATCTCAGCTGTAGGACACATACAAATGCCGGAACACACTCGCTCACACAATCCACACTTGTACAGCCGCAATACACGTCACGCTGTGTGCTAATTGATGGGTATGCCCTCTGACCGTTAGGGTTGTACCTCTGATTTACAACAACAACAAAAACAGGACGGATCATGGGAAGAAGAATTATAAACACTTCTCACAATGCCACAAAATGGGGAGAACTGCATGTAAATGTTTTGTCTTTAGAGGTGCATTACTGTTAGTATTATGCAATTGACAACAAACGAGACTTTTAATGTCGCGGAAAGACACATATTTCCCAGATATCAACAGCTGCCTCAACACTCGGGCGATCCTGGAAAAAAACTTATCAGACTCAGAATATTTACTTATACATGAGGGATCCGATGCGCTCTGAAGGTCTTTTTCACAGATGTTCAGTCGAGGCGGATCAGAACGTGACAACGACACAGTACAACACACACGCAATAGGAGTACAGCGTATAGGAAACGTAAACAATTCATTTTAAAAACATATACGAATAAAAATAAACTATTGTTATTTTACCACATATAAGCCCACTGAGCTATTAGCTTATTTTTCAGAAGCGACCTGGCCACAAATGATAGCTCAACAAAGTGTCTTCTGTTTAACACGTAGGCTTTCGCGACCAATATCATCCATAATAGAGCTTTTTGGGTTAGATCGCGTGTCTTCTAACGTGGACATTTATAGCAGCTAAATAATCTAAAACCTGGCCGGGTGGCAACCCAACATGACTGCCCATGCCCCGCGCAAGCAAAAATTAAAATCCATCCACAGGCAAACGCGTGGCCCCCAAAGCCCAAGCGTGAAACGTCCGAACGGGGAAGACGGAACGCAAGCAGACGGCCACCTCCGGCGGGCTCTCTGTGAACAGGGCCAGTCCTTCCCATGGACCAAACCCCCTCCCCTCTTCCCTTCTGCCTCCTCGACCACTCACTCCGTCCGTTAGAGCGACAGAAAAAAGTTGGAGGAAATTGGAGTTGTGGAGTGGTGTGGAGTGGTTGTGGGTGGTGGTGGGGTGGGGGGTAGTGGAGGAAAGGCGATGGGGGAGGAAGGGGAAGTTTGCAGCTCTTTGTGTTGCTCTGCATGCACGGCTTGGGAACAGGAGGGGCGACTCACGGAGCCCTTGGGGCCCCATCTCCAGCAGACCCTTGACCCTGGGTCCCTTAAACCCCCCACCCCCCAACCCGCGTAGCCCCTCCCCCTGTACCAGGGAGAGGGGAGGGTGCTCGCTCTTGAGTGGACCCCCACCACCCCAAACCCTAACCACCCCAAACCCCAACCACCCCAAACCCCTACCACCCCCAAACCCCTACCACCCCCAAACCCCTACCACCCCAAACCCCAACCACCCCAAACCCCTACCACCCCAAACCCCAACCACCCCAAACCCCTACCACCCCCAACCACCCCAAACCCCTACCACCCCAAACCCCAACCACCCGCAAACCCCAACCACCCGCAAACCCCTACCACCCCCAAACCCCAACCACCCCCACTCCCGATGCAACCCCCACCATGAGCGACCCAGCTCTGACCATAAACTCGCCATGCAGCCCCTTCCCGCTGGTGCTGCTGCTGTAGGAAACAGAGATTTCTGCAACGCAACGATCACGACATTGGTTCGCTCGCTAAATCGTGCTGTTAACAAAAATGTAAAATAACAACGAGCAACGCACGCAGGTGTGTTTGTTCCAATAAAGATGTAACCAGTGCCGGATTATCCTAGTAGCAAAAGTAGCTACATGTGTAGTAGCTACATGTGTAGTAGCTACATGTGTAGTAGCTACACGTGTAGTAGCTACATGTGTAGTAGCTACATGTGTAGTAGCTACATGTAGTAGTAGCTACATGTATAATAGCTACACGTGTAGTAGCTACACGTGTAGTAGCTACATGTAGTAGTAGCTGCATGTGTAGTAGCTACATGTGTAGTAGTAGCTACGTGTGTAGTAGCTACACGTGTAGTAGCTACACGTGTAGTAGCTACACGTGTAGTAGCTACACGTGTAGCTACTACACGTGTAGCAGCTACATGTGTAGTAGCTACTACTACTACACATGTAGTAGCTACTACATGTGTAGTAGTAGCTACGGGCACCGCACTTTCAAGGGCCCTGCGCTAAATGCTTTCAAGCTATCAATTCCGGTTCAGTGATTCTGCACTTGCTCTCTAACTATAGTACTATACCGCCTTCAACTTTTATGAACGACTGGATGTTTAAGGCTAGCGATTTGTCGTATTATCTGGCTGTATAGCAAATGAAAAAATATAATTACTTTACTATGCAAGTTAAACAATTCGTGTGTTTTAATATTTACGTGTGTTTTTTTTTAATTTAGGGCCCCTTTATAACATCATGCTACACGCCCCGCACGAGCTTCATCAGGCACTGGCTGTAATGCCGAATGAACAGGGAGGTTATGTGTGAGGGATGGCCACAGTGGTTGGCGTACCGCGTTGTGACACCGGCATGGCCTGGGTTTGATTCCTCGCCACGGCCAACATGAGTGACGAGTAATATCCAAACCACCACACAAAATAATAACATCGCGCTTAAACGGATGACCACGACACACAAAGAGGCTTGTGCGTGGTGGTGCTAACTGGGTAGTCCAGAAGAGGGCCTTGCAGCTAAATACATTGTTGAACTGTTTTTCTATTCTTCCCACATCTATGCTCACCACTTTTACCAACTGGCACTGTAGCAGTGCGGTAAAGTATTGATATTTGATGGGTTTCTGAGGCCGTCTGGAATGCTCTTCTTTCCCATATTAGGAAGCCACTGGAGCTATACACTTTTAAATCGTCTGGATTGAAAACTCATT
Source organism: Petromyzon marinus (assembly GCF_048934315.1). Taxonomy (NCBI): domain Eukaryota; kingdom Metazoa; phylum Chordata; class Hyperoartia; order Petromyzontiformes; family Petromyzontidae; genus Petromyzon; species Petromyzon marinus. The sequence goes on from NC_133707.1 coordinate 967,549, forward strand.
TCTTCACAACTGATTTTTTGTGTTCAGTTTGTTGTCCTTCCCCCACACCCCGATGAGCACGGTTTGGCTACGTACGGTGCGAAAGAAGTTCAACATGCATACAAACATGACGGACACTGCGCGGAAAAAGCTTTCGTCCATCAGGTGTGGCTTGACAAATGGCTGTGCATTATTATTGTTGTTGACGATTAATCAATAATAATTTTTTAAATGTGATTATTAGAATGGCGACGTGCTCATTGCGCTGCCGAGGCTGTCGCCCCCCCCCCCCGCTCCTTAGCGGCCTGGGGCGCGCGGCGCTCCCTGTGACGGGGGTCACCGTTGGTGCGTTTCTGTTCGCCAATGTGAGCAAAAAATTATAAATAAAATTTTACTTGTAACCGTAAACACCCAATGTGCGAGGTGTACTGAGGGGGCAAACATTTTTTTTATCCAGGTGTCAAGTCCGAAATTGAAAGCGAATAAAAAAAAAGCCGATGCAGAAAATGTACAAGTGTGTGGACCTCGGCTCAACGATAAGGTCCTGACCTTGGCAGTGATGAATATCTGTTGGGCCACAGTAATGATTTGTTTGCGATATTTACTATGACGTGATAACCTTAATGAGAAGGGGCATGCACAGTTATCTCTTTATAACGTTGCGTCCGCTCGCGTTTACGCGTGGCAAAATGGGTGGACAAGCAACGGGACTGGACATCCATAGGTTTTGGGTTCAGCTAATTTACACTCAGACCCATCACCATCACCGTCCCTTTGAGGGTCGATAAAATAAGCACCATCCGACTGTACCACTTAGTAGGAAATCAATGGTGTTTTGTTGTTTTGTTGACAGACCATTTCCTGCCATAGTAATATGGAATGTGCACACCTGGCTAACCCCATTGTTTGAGTCGGGAGGAATTTGACTTGAGTTTTGTACGTACTATATGTGCAACAATGCGTTTGTAAAGATGTCACAACATTCAAGTAAGTGCAATGCTTTAATGGGCTTAGCTTAAGCCCATTCTTCATGTACTTGTAATGCACTGATGTGAAGGGTTCGGGGGAAGGAATGATGTGATTATTAAGTCTGTGAGTACATTTTATATCATGCACATCTATGCATACAATTTAAATGTAGACATTGTACTGATATGTAAATGTGCATGGATCATACAGGACTTATTTTTTTTATCAATCCACTGCTGGATGAGGGCCTGCCTATGTCGTGCGGTGTCAAGCGGGATGGGGGGGGGTTATTTGACCACACTTCGACACACTGGTCGGTGCAGGTGGGTTGGTGTGTGTGTGTGTGTGGTGTGTGTGGTGTGTGTGTGTGGTGTGTGTGGTGTGTGTGTATGGTGTGTGTGTGGTGTGTGTGGTGTGTGTGTGGTGTGTGTGGTGTGTGTGTGGTGTGTGTATGGTGTGTGTATGTGGTGTGTGTGGTGTGTGGTGTGTGTGTGTGGTGTGTGTGGTGTGTGTGGTGTGTGTGTATGGTGTGTGTGTGTGGTGTGTGTGTATGGTGTGTGTGTGTGGTGTGTGTGGTGTGTGTGGTGTGTGTGATGTGTGTGTGTGTGGTGTGTGGTGTGTGTATGGTGTGTGTGTGTGGTGTGTGTGTGGGGTGTGTGTGTGGTGTGTGTGTGTGTATGGTGTGTGTGTGTGGTGTGTGTGGTGTGTGTGTGTATGGTGTGTGTGGTGTGTGTGTGAGGTGTGTGTGGTGTGTGTGTATGGTGTGTGTGTGTGGTGTGTGTGGTGGGTGTGTGTGGTGTGTGTGTGTGGTGTGTGTGTGGTGGGTGGTGGGGACAGGTATAGTGTAGCAGTCTGCGGTCAGCGCTACGAACCCGGCCACCTGAGTTCGATTCCCGCTCACAGGGCAACACCAGGTGGCGATTATCTGAACCTGTCCTGGGCCTCCTCCTCTAGGTCGACTCAGCCTCAATTGAGTACCTGCACCGTTCCGTGGCAGGGAGGTCGCATATGCTATCCATTTAAGTTGAATGTACACTGCAGTGTATGTCTAATCGTGTCGTGTGCATGCATGTGGAGAGAATACGTGTGCGTACACGTGCGTGTGGCTGACTTATGCCTCAAATGAGTACCTGGTGCGATGTGTAAACATCGCCGCTGGGGACACAAAGGCGGCCGGGCGTGGTGCTGGCCACCCACCCCCTCGCGTGCCGTTCCGACCTTCATAGGCGCTCGCGAACAGCACTTGCCCCTACAGTCTGTTAAGTCTATAGGGGAATCTTTGTCTTTGCGTGCAGGGCGTACAAGTACGACGTTTTATTTCCGACCACCCATTTACATGCACGGTGTGTGCATGGTGTTGAAGTGCGCGTGTACGAATAACACGTGCGCGCGCGCGTGTGTGCGCGCGCGCGCGCGCGTGTGTTTTGGGCATTGTTTACGCGGGCAGGGGGAGAGCGTGACGGTCAACAGCGCGGCTGCTGTGCGAATGCACGCGCCGCCGTTTCTATAGCGCTGGTTAAAAAAAAAGACCCGGCACAGCGTGGCCAGACCCGCACTTGAAAACCATCATTATATTAGCAGATACTCCTGGCTGATTATATTAATGGTGATTAATGGCCGTGGGAAGTGAGAGACGTGCTAATCAAAAGCATTTCCAGGGCGAAGCTCAGACAGGCACGTCAAGGCGCCCCTGGGTTGCGTCGTCCTAATTTCTCACTCTCCGTGATTTTTCCTTTTTTAAATATATCATAAATCTAAATGCGGCACCAGCGCAAAAAAAACCCCCTGTGCTCCCTAACATCAGGCGCCACCTTTACATTTGGGGTTGAGCGGCGATAAGAAAACAGGGAACAAGTGGGAATCTATTTGTGTGTGTTTCATGTTGTGTGTCTCCCCCGCCCCCCACCCTTGTCCCAGGTTTGTAGCGACGGAGAGTCCGGGATCTTTCGCAAGGCGGTGCAGAATGGTCGACGGAAGTGGACATCACAGAGCCACCTCTGAGATGCATTCACACTGTAGGGGGCAGCACTTTGCCACACAATCTGCCAGAGGGGTAATGTTCATTGCATGACAGGTAAAATGAATATTCATTTTGGAATTTAGCCAAATTAAGTGCACAATCAAATACTGTACGTATAAATGGTATGGGTTTTTGTTTAGTCATTGGTAACTTGGCTGCGATGATCAACTCACAACACTTAATAAGCCCTTTTAATCACAGCCAGCTGTCTGGATTCGAACCCAAGACCTCAGCGGTGCCAACCTCAGGGCTCTAACCTCTGACCTCTGAGTCACCCAGCCACCTCTCAACAAGGGGGTTTGTAATTGGGTGCTCGTAATTTCAGAGGTTTATGGGTTGTCTGTAAATTAATAATACACACTTTTTCTACGTGACTTCACCGAAAGAACCAAAGAAGATAAAAAATACTGGTTAGCACGCCCTCAATAACAATATACAACTCTAAGCAACCACGAGAAAGCCAGAAACATCCAAACTAGTGTTTGACGCAGTTTTGAAATCATCAGCATGCCTTAGCCACATTGCAACATGTCAGTGACGGCATTGGCAATGGTGTCAAATTTGAGGCTGAAAATATTTTAACTTCTGTCTCCATTGACAACGTTGGCTCGTAAGTAAAGCACATGTACAGTATTGTTTAGGGTAGGGTTCTTTTTGGCTCTGCTATAAAGGGATGTTGTCCAAGTATTAGCTTATGATGTATTTCGCAAAATAAAGTCAAAGGGATGTCTTGTTCAAATGAGCATTGAGGCATTGGTGTTCATTTCCCATTTGCAGCCCTGAGTTAGTGTTGGACATTCCACATTCCCATGGCAGGGTAGATTATATCCACAGGATAACAACTACAAAGTAAATTTTGATTTAAAGCTTTCGTGATTGCAGGGATTCATATTCTTGGTTCTTTTGGTAAAGTCACGTAGAAGGGAAACTAAAAAAATAAAAATATAAAACAATGAAATTATCACGTTTCGACTGCAACATCACCTGATGATGATTGCTTGTGTTGCAGTCTAAACGTCGTGAGAATTTAATTGTTTTTTTATTTTATTGTTTCCCTTCTACGTGACTTTACCAAAAGAACTAACTACAAAGTAGTACTGTATTCGATTTCTATCAACTCCAGACGAATGACGATGGGCTTGTTCAACCCCAAACCAGGATTGGAATGGATGATGTATTTAGTGGTTCTCATAATACCTTTCTGGTGATGGCGATGGAAAATGCTTGGGGGCGGAAACTTAATTCTGCAGTGAATGGATCATGGCTGTTACTGATGGTAATAATAATCATACAACTCATAACTGGAACAATGTATCACGAACATAAATGACCGTGACTTTGGGGGAGGAACGGGATGATGACATTAAACCTGCCACGTGTATCGTTCACCGTGCATTGCCATGCCCTTGGCGGGTGCAGTATGGGACGCAACCCTGCTGATGAGAGCCAATCAGGTTGAAGCGGGCCCAAGCGTTTTCCTTGCTTGAACAAATGCTGCTTTGTAATTGTGGTCTGGAAGGCTATTAGGACGAGCATGAACTAAAACGATTTCTATTTGTATTCACACGTGGACACCCGGAACGGAGTTCGCGCTCAGGCATATTCACGTTTCAATCCTCTGCATAGCAGCGATACACGACTGTCAAAATCGCGTGCAACTGTTGTACACAACAACGCTTTTAGGACACAGCTGCAACTTCCATGAAACTGCTCCCCCCACCCCATGCTGTGTTCCGCACACAGAAAATGCACGATTTGTTTATTACAAACTCACCGCCGTTGTGATCGTGGTCCTTGCTGCTGTCACGTAAATCGATTGCAGTGAACCCCTTGAAATGGCATGCGGACCGCAGTTGATTGATAATGTTGCGAGAGAGAGATAATAAGTCTAAGTCTGCTCTCAATGCATTATTATCCTAGTCTGCTGTTGCCCCTGCACGGTGTGAGGTGACTATGAGAATAATTCAATTGCAGAGCCCACGTAAGTGAAGCAGTACATTACACATGCACGCATATTGCGTGACTGCATGTACGCATTCATACATTAATGCATGGGTTTTGCAGCTATATGTTTGCGTGTGCCTATTTGCCACGTGTGAGCCGACATTATGCTCCCGTAAGTGTATGTGCATCTATACAATAGGGAGGGATGGGAGGTTTTTGTACGGTATTCATATGCATGCATGCACGAAATTTACGTGTATTTGACATCATTTGTGTATGCTAACGTTACGGCATATGTGCTATAAAATTAGTCCACACGATAGACGACGGACTGTGGTATTAATATACACACAAGCTCATGACACACACATATACATACGAAAAAATGTATCTTACATTTGAGCATTGCTAGTCGCTATTTAACAATTGGCCTAATCCCATGATAATACACAATGGCCTAATCCGATGATAATGCAAACATTAATTGGACGATTTACATTGCAAAATATAGATTGTGTGTATATTTTAAGTAATCCAATACATGAATTCAAGGCATACTCTCTTCCTAGAGCGTGCCTTGTAACGTGAATTGAAACTGTATACTAACTCGCACACAATAGCCAAAGCAGCCCTTAAATAACACACAGGTGTGTTTATTAAATAACGAATGCATAATGTGTAGGACATTTCAAGTAACCATCATGAAGTATAAAGGGTGGTGGGAGCGGTGGCGCAGTGGTTTGGCGCTCTGCGTTCGGAGCCCTGAGCTAATGAAAGTGGCGAGTGAGATCTGAAGCTGTCCCTGAGAACACCTCCCTCCCCTCCAGTGCCGGATTCAGCAAGTGCAGGGCCTGTAACATATGTCATGAAGGGGACCTACTTAAAAAAAACGTTAATATTAAAACACACCAATTTTTAACTTGCATAGTAAAGTAATTGTATTTTTTCCATTTGCTATACAGCCAGATAATACGATAAATCCCTAACCTTAAACACCCGGTCGTTCATTAAAGTTGAAGGCGGTATAGTACTATAGTAATAGAGCAAGTGCAGAATCACTGAACCGGAATTGATAGCTTGAAAGCATTTAACGCGGGGCCCTTGAAAGTGCGGGGCCCGTAGCTACTACTACACATGTAGTAGTAGTAGCTACTACATGTAGCTACTACTACTACACATGTAGTAGTAGTAGCTACATGTAGTAGCTACATGTAGCTACTTTTGCTACTAGGATACTAGGATAATCCGGCACTGCCCTCCTCCCTCTCTGCCAACTCGGACTCACCAACGTGGTGAAGAATGGTCAATACTTGGTTGGGAGGCGTTCGTAAAAAGTGTCTTGAAAGAAAGAGCTGTGCATTATCTGTTGTACTGCTATTTAACCATTCTGTTATTGCACGTGATTCAATGGGTTCAGGAGCTAAATGCCAATGTTGAGGTCTTCTCGCTACGACGAGATGGCTTCAGGACAGAGTTTGCGTAGTTTCTGCTGTTCTTCCTTTGAAGAAGTGCTGACTGCAGTGGTTTAAATGTCCACAGTTTGGGTTGCCGTGAAGGAGGTGCGCACATCGGCCCAGTGATGTTCTGTGGCTGATGGTCACACCACCGGTGTCTTCGAGGAGGAATGTCAAAGCCTTGCGGTGCGATGTTTGGGTCTCGAATGAGGTGTTTATTCTTGACCATGAAAAATCATGACAATGGTATACACACCAGTATATTAAGAATACGCGGCTGAATTGTTTTTCGCTCGTGGTGATTTGTGTTTTTTAAAACCGGATGGGCAAAATATTCGAGATAAAATAGAAAGAGTTTCCGTGTTATCATTCGTAAGCTAGTGTGACACTTGGGCCGGTACAATTATGACCGTCGGTTAAACTAAGAATAATAACAGGTACATAATCCGAACAGAAAATACGCTGCAAATATGGAACATTCATTGAACAAAAAGAATACATAGTAGTACAATAAGTGTATATTTTCATAAAATATTTTATTATTTTATAAAAGTGAAAGGACTCTAGCCTAGCCGCCCCGGTTTCGCATTTCTATTTAATAATTTGAATACCGGTCCACATTAAATATCTGCCCTGGAGGTATACACATACTTTGTATAAGGAATGAGTTGCAAATGTAAACCCAAGATAAGTAGGATAATGCAATGGTTATTATATATACTGTACTGTATATGGTCATTCGTGAAAATTTCATCTCACACAGCTGCACAATTTGTGACGAGCAGGGGTTTCGAGCCACAGATAAACTGGGAGCAAGGCAGCCAGAACCGGCGCCAACAATTGTCCCTCCCCCCTCCCCATCTCTGTGGTGCCACACACCGCGCACACACACATACATAGAGCTCACTCTTATGCCAGCAGCAGTGGGATAAGCAAGCAATTGCAGGGCTGCGCCTGTCACTGAGAAACGAGGGCAAATGTTTCCCACGCGGTGCAATCGGCCGTCTCGTCGTGCGTGTGCCTTCCCGGCGTACCGAGCGGTGTCTTCATTCATTGCTCATATCAGTGAGCGATAAAGTTACGGTGGGGGTGTGGTTTTTAAATGAGTGATTGCTATTGTGTGTCTGGAACGGGTGGGTGATTGGGAATGCGTGGTACCCATGGAGGGTTGATTTGGGTGGTGATGCAGGGGAGGGGGCACGGGATTGTAATAAGGGTGGAGATGATTGGAGGGGTGTACAAATAGGGAGGGGAGGGTGCAGTGAAGAGCAAGGGGGGCACGCTGCGAGGATGTCGAGGGGTTTGGATTTGGAGGGAAGAAGGCGAGAGCAGCGGGTTTACGACGCAAGCGGTTGTAGATGGGGGGGGAGGGTAGATGTGGGGGGGGGGGTAGATGTGGGGGGGGGTAGATGTGGGGGGGGGTAGATGTGGGGGGGGGTAGATGTGGGGGGGGGGGTAGATGTGGGGGGGGGTAGATGTGGGGGGGGGTAGATGTGGGGGGGGGTAGATGTGGGGGGTAGATGTGGGGGGGGGTAGATGTGGGGGGGGGTAGATGTGGGGGGGGTAGATGTGGGGGGGGGTAGATGTGGGGGGGGGGTAGATGTGGGGGGGTAGATGTGGGGGGGGGTAGATGTGGGGGGGTAGATGTGGGGGGGGTAGATGTGGGGGGGGGGGTAGATGTGGGGGGGGTAGATGTGGGGGGGGGTAGATGTGGGGGGGGGTAGATGTGGGGGGGGTAGATGTGGGGGGGGGTAGATGTGGGGGGGGGGTAGATGTGGGGGGGGGGTAGATGTGGGGGGGGTAGATGTGGGGGGGGGGTAGATGTGGGGGGGGGTAGATGTGGGGGGGGGTAGATGTGGGGGGGGTAGATGTGGGGGGGGGGTAGATGTGGGGGGGGGGTAGATGTGGGGGGGGGGTGGGGTAGATGTGGGGGGGGTAAATGTGGGGGGGGGGTAAATGTGGGGGGGGGGGTAAATGTGGGGGGGGGGGTAAATGTGGGGGGGGGGGGTAAATGTGGGGGGGGGGGTAAATGTGGGGGGGGGGTAAATGTGGGGGGGGGGGTAAATGTGGGGGGGGGGTAGATGTGGGGGGGGTAGATGTGGGGGGGGGTAGATGTGGGGGGGGGTAGATGTGGGGGGGGGTAGATGTGGGGGGGGTAGATGTGGGGGGGGGTAGATGTGGGGGGGGGTAGATGTGGGGGGGGGTAGATGTGGGGGGGGGGGTAGATGTGGGGGGGTAGATGTGGGGGGGTAGATGTGGGGGGGGGGTAGATGTGGGGGGGGTAGATGTGGGGGGGGGGTAGATGTGGGGGGGGGTAGATGTGGGGGGGGGTAGATGTGGGGGGGGGTAGATGTGGGGGGGGGTAGATGTGGGGGGGGGTAGATGTGGGGGGTAGATGTGGGGGGGGGTAGATGTGGGGGGGGTAGATGTGGGGGGGAGTAGATGTGGGGGGGGGGGTAGATGTGGGGGGGGGGGTAGATGTGGGGGGGGGGGTAGATGTGGGGGGTAGATGTGGGTGGGGGTAGATGTGGGGGGGGGTAGATGTGGGGGGGGGGTAGATGTGGGGGGGGGTAGATGTGGGGGGGTAGATGTGGGGGGGGGTAGATGTGGGGGGGGGTAGATGTGGGGGGGGTAGATGTGGGGGGGGGTAGATGTGGGGGGGGTAGATTGGGGGGTAGTGTGGGGGGGGGTAGATGTGGGGGGGGGGTAGATGTGGGGGGGGGGGTAGATGTGGGGGGGGGGTAGTGGGGGGGGGTAGATGTGGGGGGGGGTAGATGTGGGGGGGGGGTGATGTGGGGGGGGGGGGTAGATGTGGGGGGGGTAGATGTGGGGGGGGGTAAATGTGGGGGGGGGTAAATGTGGGGGGGGGGTAAATGTGGGGGGGGGGGTAAATGTGGGGGGGGGGGTAAATGTGGGGGGGGGGGGTAGATGTGGGGGGGGTAGATGTGGGGGGGGGGTAGATGTGGGGGGGGGTAGATGTGGGGGGGGGTAGATGTGGGGGGGGGTAGATGTGGGGGGGGGTAGATGTGGGGGGGGGTAGATGTGGGGGGGGGTAGATGTGGGGGGGGGGTAGATGTGGGGGGGGGTAGATGTGGGGGGGGTAGATGTGGGGGGGGTAGATGTGGGGGGGGGTAGATGTGGGTGGGGGGGGTAGATGTGGGGGGGGGGTAGATGTGGGGGGGGTAGATGTGGGGGGGGTAGATGTGGGGGGGGTAGATGTGGGGGGGGGGGGTAGATGTGGGGGGGGTAGATGTGGGGGGGGGGTAGATGTGGGGGGGGGTAGATGTGGGGGGGGGTAGATGTGGGGGGGGTAGATGTGGGGGGGTAGATGTGGGGGGGTGTTAGATGTGGGGGGGGGTAGATGTGGGGGGGGTAGATGTGGGGGGGGGGTAGATGTGGGGGGGTAGATGTGGGGGGGGGGTAGATGTGGGGGGGGGTAGATGTGGGGGGGGTAGATGTGGGGGGGGGGGTAGATGTGGGGGGGGTAGATGTGGGGGGGGGGTAGATGTGGGGGGGTAGATGTGGGGGGGGTAGATGTGGGGGGGGGTAGATGTGGGGGGGGGGGTAGATGTGGGGGGGGGTAGATGTGGGGGGGGGTAGATGTGGGGGGGTAGATGGGGGGGGGTAGATGTGGGGGGGGGGTAGATGTGGGGGGGGGTAGATGTGGGGGGGTAGATGTGGGGGGGGGGTAGATGTGGGGGGGGTAGATGTGGGGGGGGGTAGATGTGGGGGGGGTAGATGTGGGGGGGGGTAGATGTGGGGGGGGGGGTAGATGTGGGGGGGGGGGGTAGATGTGGGGGGGGGGGTAGGGGGGGTAGATGTGGGGGGGGGGGGTAGATGTGGGGGGGTAGATGTGGGGGGGGGGGTAGATGTGGGGGGGGGTAGATGTGGGGGGGGTAGATGTGGGGGGGGGGTAGATGTGGGGGGGGTAGATGTGGGGGGGGTAGATGTGGGGGGGGGTAGATGTGGGGGGGGGTAGATGTGGGGGGGGGTAGATGTGGGGGGGGGGTAGATGTGGGGGGGGGTTGATGTGGGGGGGGGTAGATGTTGCGGGGGGGGGTAGATGTGGGGGGGGGTAGATGTGGGGGGGGTAGATGTGGGGGGGGTAGATGTGGGGGGGGTAGATGTGGGGGGGGTAGATGTTGCGGGGGGGGGTAGATGTGGGGGGGGGGGTAGATGTGGGGGGGGTAGATGTGGGGGGGGGGTAGATGTGGGGGGGGTAGATGTGGGGGGGGGGTAGATGTGGGGGGGGGGTAGATGTGGGGGGGTGGGTAGATGTGGGGGGGGGGTAGATGTGGGGGGGGTAGATGTGGGGGGGGGTAGATGTGGGTGGAAGGGTAAGGTAAATGTGGGGGGGGTAGATGTGGGGGGGGGGTAGATGTGGGGGGGGTAGATGTGGGGGGGGGTAGATGTGGGGGGGGTAGATGTGGGGGGGGGTAGATGTGTGGGGGGGGGGGGTAGATGCGGGGGGGGGTAGATGCGGGGGGGGGTAGATGCGGGGGGGGGGTAGATGCGTGGGGGGTAGATGCGTGGGGGGGTAGATGCGTGGGGGGGGTAGATGTGGGGGGGGTAGATGTGGGGGGGGGGGGTAGATGCGGGGGGGGGTAGATGCGGGGGGGGGTAGATGCGGGGGGGGGTAGATGCGTGGGGGGTAGATGCGTGGGGGGGTAGATGTGGGGGGGGTAGATGTGGGGGGGGGGTAGATGCGGGGGGGGGGGTAGATGCGGGGGGGTAGATGCGGGGGGGGGTAGATGCGGGGGGGGGGTAGATGCGTGGGGGGTAGATGCGTGGGGGGGTAGATGTGGGGGGGGGTAGATGTGGGGGGGGGGGGTAGATGTGGGGGGGGGGTAGATGTGGGGGGGGGTAGATGTGGGGGGGGGTAGATGTGGGGGGGGGTAGATGTGGGGGGGGGTAGATGCGGGGGGTAGATGTGGGGGGGGGTAGATGTGGGGGGGGTAGATGTGGGGGTGGGTAAATGTGGGGGGGGTAAATGTGGGGGGGGGTAAATGTGGGGGGGGGTAAATGTGGGGGGGGGTAGATGTGGGGGGGTAGATGTGGGGGGGGGGGTAGATGTGGGGGGGGGTAGATGTGGGGGGGGGTAGATGTGGGGGGGGGTAGATGTGGGGGGTGTGGGGGGGTAGATGTGGGGGGGGGGGGTAGATGTGGGGGGGGGTAGATGTGGGGGGGAGTAGATGTGGGGGGTGGTATGTGTGGGGAGGGGTAGATGTGGGGGGGGGGAGGGTAGCTGCTGTTGTTGCTGCTGAAGCTGTCGCGATGAATCGGTGTATTTTTAAAGGACATCTTGGGTTAAGCGTCCACACACCTACGCTGACTTAGGTAGATCAGGCGGTGCTTTTGTGAGTGGTGGCTAACACTAAAATAAATAATCACGAAGGGGGAAGTTGCGTTTGGGGTTATTCCACCTAAAAACAAAAATCGAACGGAAACTATTTACCCGTTTGCTTACTTTTAGAACCGGTTATCGCCTCTGAAAACGGTAACCGGTTTCTACCGATCGTCGTTAGACAACCCGAATTTCATCGCGCAGTGCGTTAACCAAAAACAACACTCGTGTGACTACAGTATATATACGAGATGCGTAATATTTCGTGGAGAATCCATACTCTTTGGTACTTTCGGTAAAGTCACGTAGGTAGAAAAATAACAGATCACGACGTTTCGATCACAACACAAGTAATCGTCATCAGGTGGGACAACCACGGCCGACTTCAGCAGTTTTTTTCTTGCTGTGGTTGTCCCACCTGATGACGATTGCTTGTGTTGCGATCGAAACATTGTGATCTATTATTTTTCAGACCTACGTGACTTTACCGAAAGAACAAAAGAATGGATTCCTGCAGTCACGAAAGCTTCAAATCAAGCTGGTATACATACATGTAAGACATTTGTATAAGAATTACCGAGTTAAATGATAATACAGGTATCGCTCTGCTTATTCAAAGGTCGGTCAATTGCTGTATTCTCGGCGCGACTGGTTTTTACAGTATTTAAATTCAATATATTATCTTCATCATGTGTCGCAGATGTGCTCAATTTCGGATGGCAATCTACCCCATAACGTAGTATACATTGCAGACATGCAAAAACACAGAATACAACTTTCAAAATATACACGCATACAAAGATCCCCCGTATACATTGAACATGCTGTTTTATGCAGGTGCTGTTTGCAAGCGCATATGAAGACCGAAATCGCACACTTGGGGGTGAGTGGCCAGGACCTCGCCCGACCGTCTTTGTCTCTCCGGTGATGTTTACACACTGCACACAAGTACTCATTTGAGGTTGAGTCGACCTAGGGGAGGCCCAGGACCGGTTCAGATACATTTTAGGAAATAACATTGTATCTTTAAAGTTTCTACATGTCCGTCACCAAGCTCAATGCACATACAGTAATACCTCCAACATACGTAGTAGATGCGTTCCTGGAAATGCGTTTGTATATCGAGTAACTTATAACATTAGTTTTATGGGGATGCGTTCCCAGCCGTCGTAACGTACCATTTCACACTATAAGCACTTCATCACTTGCCATTCATATTGTAAACAAAAACAATTGATATTTAAAATAATGTATTTTTTACTCTACGGTATTGACATTAAAAATGACGTAAATAACAATGTACAATGTACTGCAATGTAAAATATCTCGCCAGTGTAGTCTTGGGTGCAGTCATAGCGTTGCATTACCCACCATGCACCATCATAGCTCAACATCGTCCGTTGTTATGCGCTGATCGACCGAGACAAATGTAAACATTCTATGACCCATCACAACGTACTTTACTAACATTTTAGTCGTATTTTATATATAGGACTGTAGATGGGTAATTTTATTATTTGTTCATTTCGGCATACAGTGTTCATTATTTTACTTTGTTCTCGGGAATATAGTGGTAATAAATCCAAAGTTAATTCCAATATTCGAGATATTACTGTTTTAAATATTACAATACTCTGTTAGATACGGAGACATTCACTTCGCATAATACTCCATCCACCAGTTGAGATTCAAGAGGGTCATTGGAAATCAACGGAGTATCTAAAAATGGATTACCCCCATATATACAAACCGTTCACACACACCAGTCCAGTAAACACAGCAATTATAATTCATAAAATATTACCTAGGCGCCATTTAAGTGAGATACTATGTGCATAATTAATTATAAGCAGTGGGTTTAGTTTATTACTGTCGCAAAGTACCAGTTGGGGGATTGCGTATATAATTATAAGCAAAGGATGTACAGCTTGGCAGTAGAGTCGTGTTTGGATGACTGGAGGTAGCAGTAAGTGGTACACTGTCATGACAAGTATACGGCTACAGTTTCTGTACATATCTCGGCACCAGTCGGTGTGACACCACGTATAAATATGAACACGCGCGAGTTTGTGAATGACTATACAGGTAGGTTCCAGTAGCTGTGATAATTATAAACAGCAGGCAAACATTATGTACGACTCCGGGTCGGTGCCAGTAGGTGGGAGACCGTCTATAATTATAAGCAATAGCCGGAGTGTATTATTACTTGTAGTCAGGTGCCAGTAGGTGGGAGACCACGTGTACTAAATACAAGCTGCAGTATGTGCGTGTTGTATGACCGTGTAGATCAGTAGGTGGGAGACCACGTGTACCAAATACAAGCTGCAGTATGTGCGTGTTGTATGACCGTGTAGATCAGTAGGTGGGAGACCACGTGTACCAAATACAAGCTGCAGTATGTCCGTGTTGTATGACCATGTAGATCAGTAGGTGGGAGACCACGTGTACCAAATACAAGCTGCAGTATGTGCGTGTTGTATGACCGTGTAGATCAGTAGGTGGGAGACCACGTGTACCAAATACAAGCTGCAGTATGTGCGTGTTGTATGACCGTGTAGATCAGTAGGTGGGAGACCACGTGTACCAAATACAAGCTGCAGTATGTGCGTGTTGTATGACCGTGTAGATCAGTAGGTGCCAGTAGGTGGGTGGGGGGGAAAGGCTGCGGTTGCTGGATGCGGAGCCCTCAACTCGCACAGAGCCAAAGATCCCCCGTGTAGCCTCAACAAACTGTTGGGGCAAGTGCTGTTAGCGAGCATCTACGAAGGCCGGCACGGCACATGAGGGGGTGGGTGGCCAGCACCATGCCCGGCCGCCTTTGTCTCCCTAGTGGCGATGTTTTATCACACCGCACTAGGTACTCATTTGAGGCTGAGTTGACCTAGGGGAGGCCCATGATCGGTTCAAAATAATCGTCACCGGTGGTGTTGGCCGTGAGCGGGAATCGAACTCGGGTCACCTGGTTCGTAGCGCAGCGCGCTAACCGCTACACCACCGCTCCCCACTCACACATTGCGCACACACCCAGACACACGACACTCACACACACGACACTTACACACCACACACTTCACACTAAAACACCACACACGATACATACACACCACATACTTGACACACACCACACACACAACACACACAACACACACTGACACACTTACACACTACACACACATGACAGACACACCACACAACAACAACCGCCATTCGCCACTAAGTGGCGGTGACGTCACCACGACGCTTGTGCCAGGCCATGTGCACCTTGAGGCCAGGAAGTGTCGAACGTCCGCGGGCAGGAGGTCACGGGGCAGACCCAAGTGCCACGGGTCGACTGACTGAGATGACTGGCTAATGCACCACCTGTGCCCCCTACTGTGCCAACCTGCTGTGCTATAGCCACCTGGCGCTCCGCTCGTTGTTGTGAGCGTCGCTCCTCCGCCCTCCGTTGTTGTTGGAGGGCGACTACCTCCAACTGCCCAGTAGCGTCCTTCACGAGCCTCCTCCACAGAGGCCGATCTTGACACCGCTGGTACCAGTCATCGGCAAGTCCACTCAGCTCCACGTCCTCCTGTACCACATCACTCGCGCCTGTTTAGTCCCCTCGATACGGCCGAACAAAAGCTGTTTGGGCATGTGGGCTACATGACCCAGCCAACGCAGCCTTGCCTGCCGGAGGAGCTCACCGATGGGACCTTTGTAGAGAAGGAAGGGAATGACCGTGGCTGAGAAGACCTGAAGCTTAGTGCGGAGCGACAGGCCAGGTAGCTTCCACACAGCGTTACGCAACCGATGAAAAGATATTGCCGCTCGACTGATTCGGAGTGAGATCTCTGCTGTTAAACTGGAGCCGGTCATAAGCACACTGCCCAGGTATGGGAAACTCTCCACTCTCTCCACAACTGCCCATCACCGATTGGGAATTGTGGGGGTGGAGTGTCCGATGGTACAAAATACCCAGGCAGATGCTTAGTTTTGGTGGGGCTGATGGTAAGGCCCCATCTCTTAGTGGCACGCTCCAGTCTCAGCAGCAGCGTCTCCAACTCCTCTGAATGAGCAGCTATTACCAAATCATCGGCATACATAACGTGGTTGAGCAAATAGGGAGCCATCCCTTGACCGCACCCGGGCATCGATCAGCCTCCCATTATATCTGTACCATATGGAGATTCCCCCGGTACAGCTATTGAAGGCTTCACGAACTACGTGGTCAAAAGAGATGTTAAATAATGTGGCAGCCAGAGGACATCCCTGTCGCACCCCAAGGTGTACAGGGAATGGCTCTGACTCCCGGCCACGTAGTTTTACCCAGGCCTGCTCACCATCATGAAGGTCCTTAATGATCGTGAGCAGAGGGTCAGGTACTCTAAAAGCACGAAGAACAACCCAGAGCCCAGGCCTACTGATGGCATCATAGGCCTTGACCAGGTCAATAAAGCAGAGATGTAGGTCTTGCTGGAATTCCCTACATCTCTGCTGTAGCAGATGAACAAAAAATATGGCATCTGTGCAGGACCAACCATTCCTGAAACCGCATTGGGGCTCCGCAAGCCTCTCCTCAGCGTGCCTGGCAAGGCGATGTTGAATAATCCTTGCCAGGACCTTTCCCGGCACACTGAGGAGTGAGATGCCCCTGTAGTTGTTAGTCTGTGCGGGCCCCCTTCTTAAAGAGGGGGACCACCAGGGCATCCTTCGAATCCTGCGGAACCCGTCCAGTGGTCCAGACTGTTGTTATGATGTCATATAGGGCAGTCTGTGCACAAACGCCACCCTCCCTCAGCATTTCGCTTGGGAGATCATCTCTGCTCGCTGCCTTTCCTGGTCTCAGACTCCAGATCGCCTTCAGTACTTCCTCAACAGATGGCACTTCAGCCAGCCACTCACAGGGGGTGAACTTCTATCAATATTTGAGGCACCGCAGCCTCAGCAGGGTCATCCTCACTTTGTACCAAGATGTTTTCCTGGCTGAGGGATTTTCCTTCCCCCAGGACCTCACAGAAATGCTCAGCAAATCTGCAAACCTGTTCCTGGGGGTCGGAGATTGGATCACCGTTTTTTCCCATAATGATGGTAATAGGTGTGGAGCTGCAGGTTACGTTTTTTATGGAGTTAAATAGAGATTTGTGATCGCGGGCCACTGAGGCAGACTCCATCTCATCAGCAACCCGCTACCACCAAAAATCCTTGCAGCGCCTCACGGCTCTCCAAACCTCCGAGCGAAGGCTGCGGTAATCCTCCTCATTCTCTGACGTGGGATTCTGTAGCCGATGACAGTGGGCCTCTCACTTTTTCTCAACCATCCTGAACACCTCCTCAACACCTCCTCTGTCAGCCAGGGTCTCTGGGGAGGTCTGGACCACGTACCCAAAGCAGCCAATGCAGCTGCATGAGTGACAGTCCTAAACCTCGCCCATTTACCCTCGACATCAGGAGGAGTGGGGGACGATGCCAACCCCAGCCGCAGGCGATGATGAAATTCTCGCTTGCAACTTTCATCAGATAACTGAGACCAGGCCACTTTAGGTTGGAATGGGGTCCTGGGTGTACACCCACCACCGGAGCGGAAGAATGGCAGGCGCATCTTACAGATGACAAGTCGATGGTCAGAGGGCAGATCAGCTCCACGGTAGGTCCTGGTGTCAAGGACATGGGCTCGCATCCGCTGGTCCGTCACTATGTAGCCCAGCAGATGTTCTTGCTTGGACCCGGCATGCATCCATGATGTTGTGTGGATGCGCCGATGCCGGAACAGCGTGTTGGTAATTACAAGCCCATGGGCTGCACAAAATCTAGCAGCCTCCTACCGTTGTTATTGAGCTGATCTGGCCCATGCCTTCCAATCACTCCAGACCAGGTGCCAGCATCATGACCAACTCGGGCATTGAAGTCACCCAACATGATGACTCTATCCCGAGGGGCTACTTTAGCCAGCACCTGTGACAGGAGGTCATAGAAGGCATCTGACTCATCGGCTTTGCCTGCATCCCTCCATGGATGTTCGTCTTCGGTGGGGGCATAAGTAACCACGACCACCACTCCTCGCCTCCGATTGATGGGAAGGCGAGCCCAAAGAAGCCTGGGGCTTACAGCTTCCTACACCTCACCGCCATGCTCCCACGCCCCCTTCATTCTTTTGTTTAAAAGAGCCACACCCTTGTTGTTTGTCAGTCTGCTGCCCCGAGTAGAGGACTGTCCACCCCTCATGGTGGCAGGAGCCAGAACTGGTCCACCGGACCTCCTGAATGCCACAGAGATCCAGGCGGTACCGGTCCAGCTCCCGACAGAGGAGTGGCAGCCTCTCCTCCGCAGTGAGCGTTCGAACATTGCACGTGGCCACACGAAGTGGCTTTTTGTTGTTTCTGGAGGAGCCCCGAGGGTAGAGATTCAATCTCCTGGCTCCGCCAATTGGGGTTTGGCCAGGAGACGTCATAGACGCCTGTCCCCCCGGGGCCTCCAGCACAAGCTTATTAGTTAGATATTTTAGACGTGGTTTAGTGGTAAATTTTTGAAGGTGGAGGGGTTACCAGCCCCTCGCACCCGTCCAGAGCACCCGTTTAGCCCCTGTGGTGGTCATAAACGCCATGAGGGGAGGGGCCAATCGGAATTGGCCCTCCCCCCACAGCAGTGTCCACGACAGAGTTGCCTGTCCGGCACCGCGAGGAGGTAGGAGGTTGTTTTGCCGGACTACACATACTTACACACACACTTACAAACCACACACACACTTACACACCACATACACACTTACACCTTACACACCACACACACTTCACACTAAAACACTTACACACACGACACTTACACACACACGACACTTACACATACACACGACACTTGCACATACACACACGACACTTGTACATACACACACACGACACTTGCACATACACACACACGACACTTGCACATACACACACACACACTTACAGACACACGAGACACACCACCCACGCACACCACACACACGACGCTTACACACACACCACACACACGACGCTTACACACACACACGACGCTTACACACACACGACACTTACACACACGACACTTACACACACGACACTTACACACACGACACTTACACACACGACACTTACACACACGACACTTACAGACACACGAGACACACCACCCACGCACACCACACACACGACGCTTACACACACACCACACACACACACGACGCTTACACACACACACACACGACGCTTACACACACACACGACGCTTACACACACACGACACTTACACACACACACGACACTTACACACACACACGAGACACACAACCCACGCACACCACACACACATGACGCTTGCACACACACGAGACTTACACACACGAGGCACACCACCCACGCACACCACACACACACACACGACGCTTACACACACACACAACACTTACACACACACGACACTTACACACACACGAGACACACCACCCACGCACACCACACACACACACGACGCTTACACACGTGTGTGTGTGTAAGTGCAGCTCGCGGAGTGTGATGGGGAGGGTGGTGGTGGAGGAGGAGATGCAGGAGGAGGGGGGGCGTAGTGAGAGGGAGGAGGGAAAGAAGAGGAGGGAGCTTGGAGAGGAGGAGGCGGGCCGGCGCTGGAGCCGATGGGAGGAGGTTCGCATCGGGGACTGAGCCCGCCTCGCCCAGTCCCATCACTCACTCGCACAGCAGCCGGGACCTCGTGTCGGCACGGCTGCGGACACACAACAGCACACACACACGCGCCAGAGACACAACAACAACACACAGACGCAACAACAGGCGGGCGGACGATCGGAGAGACGGAGTTAGGAGGAGGAGAAGAGGTGGAGGAGGTGGTGGAGGAGGAGGTGGTGGAGAAGAAGAAGACTAACAGAAGTCATAACGGAGAGCCAAGACGCCACCACCGGCAAGATGCCGCAGCTGAACGGCGGCGGGGGTGACGACCTGGGCGCGAACGACGAGATGATCTCGTTCAAGGACGAGGGCGAGCAAGAGGAGAAGATCTCCGAGACCAACTCTGGCGAGAGTGATCTCGCCGACCTCAAGTCGTCCCTCGTCAACGAGTCAGAAACCAACCAGAGCAGCTCGTCCGACTCGGAGGTGAAACGAGCGCGCCGCGGTGGTGGTTGTTGTTGTCGATGGTGGTGGTGGTGATGTGTGTGGGGGGAATACAGAGCCGGAAAAAGACACAAACAGCCTCGGTGAAAGAAGCCACGAGAAAAGTTTGTGTGGCAAGGCGTCGTGTTGTGTGTAACAGCGAACCGGTGGCAGCACACAAAAGGTTGCTGTAAACTTTAGCGGCAAGCGAACAACAACAACACCACACAAACACGTCGACTACGAGGAGGAGGTTTCTAAGTCTGTTGTTTGGCGAAGGCGGCGCGCCGCCACGACATCTTTTGTCGGGAGCCGCAGAGTTCGAGTTTCTTTCCCCCGCTCACTCCCCTTGTGTAATGTAACACACACGTAGCATCATCATCATCTTCGTCATCATTGTAGCCTACATCCAACACACACACTCTACAGTTATACACTAGTAATAGGTTCGTACTTTCTTCGGAGTGTGCGGCCGTGATTTCCTTTTGTTTGTCTTTTCGCTGAGCCAAGCGACTTTCTTTGTTGCTGCAGAGACTTTTTCCCCCCTTGTCCCAGTTGCGTGGTTGGTGGTGGGGGGCAGGAGAGTTTGTGAGCTTTAAAAGTTGGTGGTGTGTAAGGCGGACGCGCTGTCGCTCTTCCCCCCCCCGCCGCCGCCTTTACCCCCTCGCTGTGGTGCGAGGTACAAAAAAACCATCACCGTCGATCTATGCCCCCCCCCCCCCATTGTTCCTAACTCGTTCGTCTGCCCCCCCCCCATTGTTCCTAACTCGTTCGTCTGCCCCCCCCCATTGTTCCTAACTTGTTCGTCTGCCCCCCCCCCCCCCATTGTTCCTAACTCGTTCGTCTGCCGCCCCCCCCGCCCGCCGGCCGGGTCCGTCCACCGCAGGCCGAGAGACCCCCACAGTCGCGACACGCGGAGCCCTACCGGGACAAGAGTCGCGAGCTGCTGCTGGAGGAAGGTGAGAGACGGGGGGGCGAGGGGGGCTCACGGCGGGCCACTCCAGTCGCGAAGTTGACGCCGGTCGTCGTCGGCATGGCCTCGGCCGCACCTCTTGCAGCAGCAGCGGCAGCAGCAGCAGCAGGAGACAGCCGTAAAGACTTCTGCAGTCGCATTCCTCAGTCGCGATGATAATGGCCATAGCGTGCTGCTGCTCCAGTTCGTTTGTCGCCCACTCGGAAAGTGCTACCGCCATCAGCAGCACCCACGCCGTTTACAATAGCGAGAACAAGCGCATGCATCTGCAGTGAAGTTTTAGTGGACAACAACAACAACGATGATTATCGTCACCCCCCCCCCCTACTCTGGCCACCAGGCATTCGCATCTTGCGGCACCACAGTAGCATCGACCCCACCATCACCCGTGCAACATCAACCACGCAACATGAACCACGCAACATGAACCACCACCTCCCCCCCGCCCACACGATAGAGAATGCACTCGTCAATGCAACTCACCGGTGGTAATTCTGTCAAGTGACTGAGGCTTTGATTGGATCGGCGCTGCCCGTGGTGGGATGAACTTTTGTTCAACTTTTCTTTAAAAAAGTTGCGAACAACAACAACACCAACAACCGCCGCCGCCGTCGTCAAGTCGCTCTGCCGAGTTGCGCGAGTTGACTTGAGGACGAGCGGCAAGAGACGGGGCGAGGGATTGTTGCCCGCTCTCGTCGTTACTTCTCTAACGCTCTCTCACTGTGGGCCGTGTGTGTTGTGTTGTCTGTGTGCGTGTTGTCTGTGCGTGGTGTGTGTTGTGCGTGCCTTGTGTGGTGTCTGGTTTGTGCCGTGTGTGTTGTGCGTGTTGACTGTGTGTTGAGTGTGCCGTGTGTCCGTGTTGTGTGTTGTTGTTGTTGTGTGTGCCGTGTGTGTGCGTGTTGACTGTGTGTGTTGTTGTGTGTGTGCGCCTCGGCCCGCCATGTTTCCCCTGTAGCGGCCAAGAGGCAAGATGGAGGAGGGCTCTTCAGGGGCCCGCCATACCCCGGCTACCCCTTCTTCATGTTCCCGGACCTCGCCAACCCTTACCTGGCCAACGGGTCCCTCTCTCCCAGTGCTCGATCGGTACGTCCTAAATGCCGCTCCTCCTGCCTCCAATGTTGTTCCGTCTGCGACCACCACCTCCATCACCCCACTCTCGCTTCAATTTACATCACTGCACTCCCAGGGGGGGGGGGGGGTCTTCACTTTACTCATCGTCAACTTTCTTTTTTAAGTTGTTTTGTTGTTGCTGCTCAAGTGGGGTTTTTGTTGTTTGATTTCCCGCATGAGACATTAACTTTGTGCGCGAGTTTTATATTCGCCTCCTTGTGCCCTGATGGCCTTAATAGGTGTTCGCAAACCTGCACGAGTTGGGATTACACGTGGCTGGCTGGGGGGGAGGAATCTTTATCTTGATAATTTTATTGCGTTATTTTATTAATTTATCATTTTATTCTCATTCTACGTGACTTTACCGAAAGAACCAAAGAAGATTCTTTATCTTCTTCGTTTGCCGTGGTGGCCTTAAGAGGTGCTCGCTAACATCCAGGGAGGAATATTTAGTTGTGTGCAGCCTGTGTTGTATATAAACTACTTTAGCGATCTTAAGCGCCAGTACCGGCCTTCATAGGTGCAATTGTGTAAAGAATATACTTTACAGGCTATCTTTAGATGTAGTTTTACCCTGTGTGTGTATATATAAAAATGTGTGTGTGTGTATATATAAGTGTGTGTGTGTGTATATAGTGGGGTGAGGTGGTGTAGCGGTGAGCGCGTTGCGCTACGAATCCGGCCAACATAGTTCAATTCCCGTTCACGGCCAACACCGCAGACGGTTTTCTCGATCCGGTCCTGGGCCTCCGCGTCCAGGTCGACTCGGCCTCAAACGAGTACCCGGTGCGATGTTGTACAAACATCGCCACTAGAGAGACAAAGGGGTAGCCGGGAGTGGTGCCACCCACCCACTCGTGTGTGCCGTGCCGGCCTTTTTATAGTTGACCCCAACAGTCTGTTCAGGATCTTTGTCTCTTGTACATACACAGTGTAGTATATATGACGCTTAAAACATGTTCACTCGGGATGGCGGGCATGCCAGCATGTTGTTGTGTGCGTGTTGTGTGTGAGCGCTCGGACCGTCGTCGTTGACATTGTCTTCATTGTGTCTTCCACGTGCGCTGGTGTGCCCGCCGTGTGAATTGTGCGCCCGTGTTTTATGCACTCGTCACGTGTTCGGTAACCGTGTACATGCATTGTAGTATTGCATTAAAACAACGCGCAAATAACACACATACATATACACCCCCCCCCCCCCCCCCCATGGGAATTGAGAAGCGTGGTCAAAATTGTGTGTAAGTGTGGTTTTTTAAGGGTTGGACAATGTGAAGAATGTATGTGGTTAGGGGTGGGTTCCGGCCTTCATAGGTGCAACTCGATACCAACACTTGCCCCAACAGTCAGTTATGGCTATGCGGGGGCGGGGGGTCTTTGTATAGGTTTTAAGATTTACAATTTGTGTGATTTATTTTTAAAAAAATCTAAAACAACAAGTCCATTATGGATGGGAGCATGTTTGAATCCACTTGCGGCAAAGTAAAGAAATAGGAGTGCGTCACTTGTATTTAATTGTAGACTTGTTAACTATGTAAACCCACAATGAGTAGTCCTATAGCGAGATGTATGTACATATACTATATACCGTAATGACTGCAGTACTCTACATATGTTCGTTGCTGCAGAAGGAGATCGACGGAGAACGTCTTATTTGTTTTTATTTAGCCGTTTGCCAATAACGCCTTTATATATAGATATGTTCAAGTACTGTACCGTACGTACACGTGCAAGGGAGTTGCACATTGTAAAGCGGGAGTCTTTTAATTGGTAAATAAAAACGAGCGGTCCGCGTGCGTGTTTTTGGGGGGCCCGCCCGGCGCTTTTTATCGACTTGAGCGTCACACTCCAGGTGAAGGCGAATTACTCGGTTCACCCTCCTGTAATTTGTAGCGATTAACGCAAGGGCCAAAGCAATTCACGGAGAGACGCACCGTCGATTGAGACTGTGTGCCCGTGTTGGAGTTCGTTAAAAGTCATTGATCATCATCGTTCTAAGTGGGGCAACATCTAAAATGTGCCGGTGGGTTGTTGCAAGATCTCGGTTTCATTTCTTGGGGGGAGTGGACTGTTCTAATTTATAAGCGTCGACTCGGACTCTATTTGTGGCGATTATTAATTTCTAACCCACCCCGAGAGTATGAAACGGGTGTATAACGTTACACCAGTGCCGGTTTGTGCGTGTGAATTGTGTACACACATCGGGGTGTGGGTGTTGTGTTGGTGTCTCCGTTGTAAGGACGCGTGTGTGTACACATATATAACTAAACACAACACGTTCATCAACAATACTGTGGTCTTAAAAAAAAAATCGACAACGTTTCAGGCAATGGCCCTTAATAGAACGTGTAACAACACGGTAATTTGAACTCTGACCAGTCTCGAAACTATATAAATATCGTAGCGGCAGTAATCCCAGATGCAATACTAACGCAGCTTTTGCATACTATAATTCTGGAAATTATTACTCGTTTGTCATTGTGTTATGTTTTATTACCGTACAGTAGTATACTTTATGGGTGGCATTTCAGTTTATTATCGTGTTATTGTTAATCGTAATACCGCTTATGATTTCGCTGCTGCTATCATTGACATAGAACTAGTGTGTAACCGACAGGTAAGAAGTTTTCAAGGTAGACTTATCACCCACAATTTAAGATTTTAATACTTTGTCTTGAGCAATACGGCACAATAAAAAAAAAATGCTGCTTCCACTTATGGACAAGTAATTGCGACGCGTTTGTGTCTATTAAATTTTTCATCCACTGTTACGATGTTCTTAAGCCAATGTACATTGATCCCTGCAGTGTTTGCCTGCAGTGTGTATCTGTATAACATCACAATACAATTTCTCTCCATTCTGTCATTCATTTGAATCATTGCGTTAGTTTGTAGGTATTAGTACACACGTATGTACAAATGTCCCGGTGTGTATACCTGTTATCACCCAACATGTGTTATTAGCCAATATTGGAGAGATTATCAGATGTTTTATCCGCATGAGTGCAGATGCTAATGATTACACTTTCCTGCCCTGTGCCAAACATTATTTTATTCTGGAATTATTCAAACATACATCTGATGGGATTGCATTCCAAGGCATGGAACACACACAAAGTACATTTTGATGAATTAGACAGCCACTGTTTCGGCACCGTTTTATGAAGTATGTGTGTGCGCTTATACCAACTATACGTGTGTGTTTGTGTGTACACGGACCTCTGTGTATTTACCCAAAGAATCAGCGCATTTGTTTGCCGATCTAAATTAAATTCACCCAAGCCCTCTCTGGCACAGTTGGGTTGAGATTGTATCATAAGAAACCCCGCCTCTTCCTTAGCCCACTTAAATACCTTAATTATGTTAATTGGTTTGTTAATTGCATGTGCCATTGCCCGTGTATGTGTGCGCATACTGGCGCGCAATGGGGAGCGGTGGGTGTAGTGGTTAGCGCTCCGAACCGAGTGACAAAATATCGATTTCCACACACGGCGAACATTCGTGCGTCAATTTTCAAACCCATGCTGTGCCTCCTTTAGGTCGACTCAGCCTTAAGTAAATACCTGGCTTTACGTAAGCCGTCCTGGCCACCCACCGCCCGAAGTATGCAATTAACTGTATTTGCCCAAACAATCTGTAGGCTATACATAGGGGGTGGGTATCTTTGTGTGTACACTATATAAGTGTCTATCTTGTATTGTAAGTGGACATACAAGATGTCTAGAAATCGTGTACATTTCTTAGGAAATTTTATTTTTAAGGTACTGCTCTGAGAATTCCTTTATTTTAGTAGATAATTAAAGGATATAACTATTTAGAGTTGACATGTTGAGCAAGTAGACACACGTTTACTTTTCAAATTGCATGACAATAGCCACAGGCGGGTTTTAACGACACACACCCACTTTGGATTGATATCTGGCTACTCAACGACTGCATTGACTAAACTAAAATACTGTGTACGTATGCAATACCACCTACGGCTAATAACATGAGCGAAAACTAGCCGGATGCAACTAAACATTTATTTTACGTTGCCTGCGTATGTATCCACACAATTTTGAAACGCATATCTGCGCACCCCCCCCCGCGCCTCCCGGCAAGTTCTGCAAATTTTCCCGGTCCATCAAAATAATTTTCGCCAACAATCAATTGAATAACAATGGCGGTGGTGCGCGTGTGCGCGCTACAATAAAGATGCCATTCATTTTTCGGGGGTTGCATCTGCATGTCGGCTTGTGGCACACTGGTGCCTTGTTGTTGGTGGCGGCGGTGGTGGTGGTCGTCCGTGGGAACGCTTTTGCTCGCGGTGCAGCCCTCGCGTGTTGGTACGGTAGTGCCAGGATTTCTCCGTGCGGTGCAGAGGTGGAGACCCACGGGGAGCGGGGGGGGGGGTCGATGTGCGGATCTCACAATTTGTGTAACTAAAATCTCGTGCTCCGCTTTAGTTCCGCTCGCTCGAACCCGGTTTTGTCGATGTCTTTGCCTGGAATAGTTTGCAAATAAAAAAAAACATCCCAGGCATAATCTGTGCTTGGTCACGATGTCACAACTTTACGTCTGGGAATTTAAAACGTGCGCGAATGACATTTGTTCATTGACCACACTCGTATAACTGTTTGGTGTCATCCTCCTTAATTGAAGGTTTATTTCCATAGCAGACACTTTCCATCTTTGGCGACCTTGAACTGTACAACTGTGTTATGTGCGAAGAAGAACGGCCATTGCCTGAAACGTTTCCGATTTTGGACGTTTCTTTTTACGGCCACAATGTTGAGTGCGGTTTTTGTTGTTAATTGGGCTTGTACACCATTGCCTGTGCAGCTGCAGGATTACCAAATAATTTATGTAGAACTGGTGGTGGTGGTGGCTCTATCAATACCTTGTTACGCTCATTTGTTTTATAGCTAGTTTTTTTTTAATTAAGTTCCATGTGTAGAGAGCCTGCGCGTACACACAGTGCACGCGTTGTTGCAACGGTTCCACTCCTGTTGAGCTTGTGCAGGTGCGTTGCTGCGTGTTTATCGCCACCCTAGCGCGGCGGATGCTGTACCTGCAAAAAGCGAAGGCCAGACCCCGCGAAGCGGCTTAGTGTGGCGATGCAGCGAGCGTTGGATACATTTCCATCTTCGTTCTGCAAAAGGATTTTGGGGTCCCCCTTTTTCACCCGTCAAGATCAATGTAGCATGTAATGGCAAATACTGCCACTTTAAATATGGTTTTGCTGTTCGAGTATTTTTTTTACTCCCCTGCTTTATTTTTTTTTAAACTCGAGTGCATAAAATAACAATGTTCCTTGCATCGTGCTTTCAAAACAGTTTTTTTGCCTAAAGCGCATCGTGCATAACGGTTGTAAAACTTTAAAAAAGGGGCTCGCTCACAGTGAGCTGTCTGGCGTAATTATGGTAATCCTAAAGCCTAATTCTTAGCAAGCGCTGAAGAAATGTGGAGAACGCGATTGTGGTTGTGTGTGGGGCGGTGTGTGCGAGCGTTGATGCGAGTGGGTTTGGGTGGTGGGGGCCCGGCTGTGTTGGATTCCACCACACACTTGTGGTGTCCATCCCCCCATGCCCGTAAAAACTTAAACTGAACCAAAAAAGTGAGACCACACCATTTAGCCTCCAGCGTGAATGCTGTCTGCTTGGGGGGGGGGGGGAAAGAAGGAGAAAAATTTGAGCCAAATTCCTCCACTCAACCGAGTTTTGCCCACCTTTTTGGGGATTGATGGGAAAACACCGAAGGCTTAATTGTTATACCGCCACCCGCTCTACGCGCAGCACTCAAATGGGAGCGCTGTGCCCGGCGTTTGTAAATGGGCGACCGTGGTGGCGGCGGAGGCGCAGAGTTGCCACTTCTGAGCGTTTCCGCTCGACCTCGCTAATCGCGTAGCGGCGGTGCAAGAAGGACAACAGACAGCCGCAGGAGGGAAGCGGTGTCTGGCCTGCTCCACTTGCGTGGCTTGTCTCGTGTTAGTCACACCCTGAGATTCTCACAGCTGTAATCGTGGAGGTTTTTTTTTTGGGTGGGGGGGGGGTTTGACGGGGCGTTAGGGGTGGAGGCCTCGAGGGCTAGAGAGGACTACACTGGCATTTCTATCGCAAAGCGCTTCCCTTACACCCGACCACCACCCACTCCTAGAACCGCATTCCTCATTTCGCCCGCACTCAACTGTGGAATGATGTGGGGTGTCTCCTTTTTGGGCGCTTGTTCTTGCAGAACAAAAAAAAATGCCATTGACTTAATTTATTTTCGTCCTATGTTGGTTTGAAAATAACGTTTTCTTTTTCGTCCTCCAGTGGTTTTAACAAATATTTTTTTTTACACTCTGTCACGCGGTTTTCTTTTGAATTGCGATCGCAAAAAGGCACACCTAATTCAATTTGCATAAAAATACTGTCAGTTTTTAAAAGTACTCGTACATACAGTGAGGGAAAAAAGTATTTGATCCCCTGCTGATTTTGTACGTTTGCCCACTGACAAAGAAATGAGCAGTCTATAATTTTAATGGTAGATTTATTTGAACAGTGAGAGACAGAATGACAACAAAAAAAATCCAGAAAAACGCATGTCAATTTAATGAGGGAAATAAGTATTTGACCCCTCTGCAAAACATGACAGAGTACTTGGTGGAAAAACCCTTGTTGGCAATAGAGGTCAGACGTTTCTTCTAGTTGGCCACCAGGTTTGCACACATCTCAGGAGGGATTTTGTCCCACTCCTCTTTGCAGATCTTCTCCAAGTCATTAAGGTTTCGAGGCTGACGTTTGGCAACTCAAACCTTTAGCTCCCTCCACAGATTTTCTATGGAATTAAGGTCTGGAGACTGGCTAGGCCACTCCAGAACCTTAATGTACTTCTTGAGCCACTCCTTTGCCTTGGCCGTGTGTTTTGGGTCAATGTCATGCTGGAATACCCATCCAAGACCCATTTTCAATGCCCTGGCTGAGGGAAGGAGGTTCTCACCCAAGATTTGACGGTACATGGCCCCGTCCATCGTCCCTTTGATGCGGTGAAGTTGTCCTGTCCCCTTAGTAGAAAAACACCCCCAAAGCATAATGTTTTCACCTCCATGTTTGACGGTGGGGATGGTGTTCTTGGTCATAGGCAGCATTCCGCCTCCTCCAAACACGGCGAGTTGAGTTGATGCCAAAGAGCTCCATTTTGGTCTCATCTGACCACAACACTTTCACCCAGTTGTCCTCTGAATCATTCAGATGTTCATTGGCAAACTTCAGACGGGCATGTATATGTGCTTTTTTGAGCAGGGGGACCTTGCGGGCGCTGCATGATTTCAGTCCTTCACAGCGTAGTGTGTTACCAATTCTTTTCTTTGTGACTATGGTCCCAAAGAAGATCATTGACAAGATCCTCTCATGTAGTTCTGGGCTGATTCCTCACCGTTCTCATGATCATTGCAACTCCACGAGGTGAGATCTTGCATGGAGCCCCAGGCTGAGGGAGATTGACAGTTCTTTTGTGTTTCTTCCATTTGCGAATAATCACACAAACTGTTGTCACCTTCTCACCAAGCTGCTTGGCAATGGTCTTGTAGCCCATTCCAGCCTTGTGTAGGTCTACAATCTTGTCCCTGACATCCTTGGAGAGCTCTTTGGTCTTGGCCATGGTGGAGAGTTTGGAATCTGATTGCTTCTGTGGACAGGTGTCTTTTATACAGGTAACAAGCTGAGATTAGGAGCACTCCCTTTAAGAGTGTGCTCCTAATCTCGGCTCATTACCTGTATAAAAGACACCTGGGAGCCAGAAAAATCTTTCTGATTTGAGAGGGGGTCAAATACTTATTTCCCTCATTAAAATGCAATCAAACCCAAAACATGTGTTTTTCCGTTTTTTTTGTTATTCTGTCTCTCACTGTTCAAATAAACCTACCGTTAAAATTATAGACTGATCATTTCTTTGTCAGTGGGCAAACGTACAAAATCAGCAGGGGATCAAATACTTTTTTCCCCTCACTGTACACAAGCAAGCGAAAGTGCATGGTTGGTTCGGATTATTTAATAACATTGTAAAGGGGGCATTTACCTACTGTAGCCACGTCGGGATGTTTGCGATTTTAATGCCATCTGACATTGGGTTTGATTAATGTTTAACTTGTGGTTTCATGGAGTTTTTTTTATTTTGACGGGAAAGGGCGGTGGTGGGTTGTGGAGGTAAAGTTGTGGTGACATGTACAACTTGCACACGCAAGGACTTCACTGAACTGAAGTCGGGCAGCCGCTGTACTTCCATTTGTTTATTGCATTGTTGTTCGGTTTGTCCTTGCCCGCACCTCCGATAGCACGGTTGGCTACATATGGTGCGGAAGAAGTTCAACATGCACACATTGCAATTTCACAGGATCATACGCACGTGTGCATGTATGAACGGGTTATTACTATTGTGAACTTGGAAGGGGGAAGTGACGTCAAATCACTTCTGGTTTTCTGGGGGGGGGGGGGGGGAATTTGTCTTTAATCATCCAAGTAATACATTTTTTTAATAGGGAGTTGTATTTATAGCGGGGGTTGGTATTCCGTTGGAGTACCCCACCACGTGATTTATAATCTGATCGGAGTAAAAAATCCAGCTCTCAAAACACGTAAATGGCACGAATTATTCGGTTTTAGTGTAAGGACAATCGAGAGAGCCCTGAACCATTATTTGTTCTCTTGCATTGGAGAAAAATGCATTTTCCGAAGGTTTGGGAAAAAAACTCGGAACTTTTGTCTTCCATTCTGTTGCGTGGCAATTTAGCGCCCAATATTTACTATTACATTGACTTTACGTACTTACGCTCCCTGTATTTGAATTGTATGGCTGATGTTGGCCGTAGTGTACAGTTATGTACTCTGTATGACGCGTGTATCATAAGATTGCGCTGTGTTTTAAAGTTTCCATACGAACTCCCATATGATCTGTCTCTCGAGCTGTAGACTTTAGAATGTTAATAATTGTGCAATAACGTAGGTTAATTATTACGTTGGATTTGCTGTTGTATACACACCGTATAGTATACGGAGTGAACTATGCAATATGGTATCGGAACAAAGCTTATCAAGGAATTTACGGGGCGATACGTTTAAAGCGACCACATTGATTCCTAATGACGGGTTACTACTTATCAACGGTTGATTGAATAGTGTTGCAAACAATCTCAACGTTTGCAAGGAGTGTTAAACGATACAATAATATGTTTATTTGGATTGGCGACAGACGAGTAATGAGGGGTTTTAAAATAAAATATTTTATTTATTCATAAGTATTATTTAAGTGTGGTCTATCAATAAACGGATCACTCCATTTATGATTCCTGCGCCTTATGAATTGAGAACTATAAAAGCAACCCATTCATTGGGTACAAATGTACGATTGCAGTTCGTCATCAGCTCACCAAAACATTCTACATTGGCTAATTTGAATGGTTCTTTATCGCTGACTTTTGTAGTGTTGCGGTTACTATAGTATAAACTTGGAAAACCTTGACTATGCAATTGTACGGTAAAACATATTATTCATGTGCAGCTTAAGCTACAATTGAGGCCGCTAATTTGGAGCCATTCAAAAAGGTGAGAGTTTTGCTGATTAAACATTCACTATAGCAATTGCAATTTAGATTATATTTAATCAGTTATCGGTGAGGAAAGATCTCGCCAATATGATGCTTCTAGAACCGTACGTAGCATTTTCATCTCCGTATGGAGTAGTTTCACGGAGATGAAAATACTTGCATGGTTGGAGAAGCGTCGTCTTGATCAAGATCCACATTTGTTTAGATATTAAGGATTTAGTTGCGACTTGGCATCACCATTTGTGAAGTGGATTCTAATGAGGTACAGGATAATGACTTGTAATCGACTCGGTATAAATAAACATTCTGGTTCTGTAGGTAGGTGGATATGTAAAAAGGTCAGGAGATGTGAACGTCTTTAGAAAATTATAGTTTACATCGTGAGCAAGTACCGCATTGGGTGTGGGCGGTTGATTGATCGTGGCGGATGCGCTCGTCGGATATGCGACGTTGGTACTGCAACACCGTGCTGTCCAGGTACCAGGTGGAGCCTAGCACGTGCGTCATGGCAGCCATGTTGTATGACGAAGGAAACAGGAATTCATTCCCAACAGTGCAGGCGCAGTGATCGTTACAAAACAATGCCTATTTTTATTGTTTTTCATCTCAACATTTTAAAAACTAAAACTCTTTTTAAACTAAAAGTCCTTTAGCGGGTTAAATGTTTACATTATACTTTAATATTTTACAAAACATAACACAAGTAGATGAAATAAGTACCTGGAGAAAGTTCTTGGTTCAACATTTTAAACATTGTTTAAACGTTTTAATAGCTCTTTGTTCAGAAAAAAAAGTACAATGTGTACGATAATTGAAATTGATGCATGAATACGGTATTGGGTCATTGTTTTTCACGCAGGTACAAATTTGTAAACCTTTGTCAAACACGCTTGGTACAGTTAAATAATTGCCACATTCAACATTGTAGTTGGTAATACAATGCCGTATGTGCATGGTAAGCATAATGTGAGGTAATTGCGCCATTATTGTGTTGCAAATAATAATGTTTGCAAAACAGTTTAGAGATATTGACACGACTGACGCATGATTATTATTATTTGTGCAACAGCTTTTACAACTCGTAACCGTGTGGAGGAATGTTTGGCTATATGTTCGCAACCAACTCTTGGCCGGTCCAACCAGTGCAGTGCTTCGAAATGGCACTACAAAGTAGTATTTGTTGTGCACAAACTGCGGTATTTATTTAAAAGATTTATCCGGGAAAGTATAGCAATCCCATTTTACAGTGTGATCCTACCCAAGATACGGCCACTCTGTTCGCAGACAGATGAGACAGTGCGGAGTATGGTATGCGTAGTAGGCTTGGCACGTGCGTGTGAATATGCTTGTGTAGAACGCCTGCGTATACAACCACTTTGACTTGCGGCTTCAACAATGACCTGCCCGTTTTTTTTCGACAAACCAAAAGTACAGTCACGAAATCTGTAAAGGTCTTTTCGGAGACCTCCTTTCCGTGTGTGTTTTTGCTGCGGTCCCGTTCGGTACGAAAGCAAACGGGGTTGGGGGGGGGGTCGAAGGGCCGCGCTCTGCGTTTGTCCGTGAAAACTCAGAAGTGCGTGCCTCTGTCCGAGCGAGGGGTTTGTCAAACCCCGGTCGCAGAGCGACCTGATTTCCATTTCGCACAAGAGGGCCTCTCAGTAGGGGCGGCCATGTTTTTTGCCAGCTTTCTTTTGTGTTTGTCCAACTTATAAAATGTTGGCAAACAATCTTGCATTGTGTGACATTTGCACTTGCCCCCTGCCATTTGAGGTTGTTTACTGACGGAGTTTGGATAATTGTGAAGATCTTGTGTTAAAAAAAGTTTTCCTTGGGATTTACTGTTGCTTAAACATTCTAAGCATGTAGCTACACTTTTTTTTGTCAGTGGTGTGTTTTGTGCACAGTTGGGGTAAAGTCTGGTTCAAAGCTTGGGTGGAAGATGGGAAAGTCTTGTTGATTGTATTGTACAGTGATTGTCAAACATTTGCACAACTATGTCCTGAGCAATAGCGTCACTACAGTTGTGAACATAAATGACTAATACTGTCATTTCCAGCCTTTTCGCCATCAATTCACTTATTGTTTGACAATACTTCACGCTTGTCGGTTTGAAGGAAAAAGCGACGGGTGCACTGAGTACCGGTTTGGACTCTCGCCGCCAATGTTAGCTGGTGGCCAGGAATCAAAACTCGGGTTGCCAGCTTCCTTATAGCCTTGTTCTCGAAACCACTACATCCCACCAACGCCTGCACACCCACCCTGCAGAATGAGCGCAAGCACTGTATGAATATGCGGTCACACCTGCCAGTGAACTATTCGCCATCCTTTTTATAATGTGAGTGGGCAGCAGAATGCTGCTTCAGAAGAAGGGGCTTGTTCTCTCTCCTCCTTGTGTGTTCTCGCACGATGTTATAGACCTTTTGGGCGTTCATCTTCACGGGCCTCCTTTTGGCGAATCTTACAAAATTCGCTTTGCGCCCAAATGGTTTGGCCATGCTTCCCATCAGTATGTAGCATGTGCATTATTTTTTTATCCTTAAATAATTAAATAAAATTTCCCTACATATCCTGAAAAGAAGCCATGGAGGGGGGGCGGTGGGGAAAAATGGAAGTGGTGTCGCGAAGTTTTAGAAAGTTTCCGGCATGTATTAAGTATTTTCACAGGCGTGACATTTAAATAGGTTAAAATCTGTACACGTTGCCCTGGCGTCAAATCAAAGGGGCCATGGAAAATGTAATAAACGTTTGTAAATTAAGTTAGTGCTCCTGGATATTTAATATCCCGACAAACAGCTCGACTAGAGTTTTCTTCTTTAGCCTACTGGAGGCCTCGGGCAGGAATTCCAGGCAAGGCCGAGGTTGTGCTGTTTTGCACTTACAGCTTTGCTTCCCAGAGCATGTGAGATGTTTGCCTCTTAAAAACACCACACGACGGTTCCCTAATGTACTTAAAGTGTTGTGATATCTGTAACATTGCTCTGCCGTATCATAAACGCACAACAAACGATGGAAATCTGACCCTCTTCTCTTGTTCAAGACAAAATGTCTTGACAATAACCAGTTTGCACATATGTGGTGGCGTGTTTTCAAAAAATGATTTTTCGCCATTGATCATCTACGCCGACACCGCCTTATACTCAGCATATTTACAACGTGCTGGAAGATAAGTTGATAACCATCTGTCTGTGCAGTCGCTTAGATGTGACTGATTATAAGGCACTGAGCATTTGGAACTGGAGTGACGTAACTCTGCAAGACTTGCGGCTCCGCCCCCACCCTGCATGCAGAACCTCTTTTAAATCAGCTGAGTCTCCCACAGTTCTTGCTGCTAGCCCAGTGGGCTGCCCGAAGAACCTTCTTCCCACCCTTCCAGCGAGGCATCCTGTGCCACCGCCCCCTCTGCTTCTGTCTGCTGGCTTCCCACAGCCCCCACCACATCCACAGCGGTTCTTTGTGCCTCCTCTGAAGTGCAGATGCGACACCTGCGCAGGTGGGATTGGTGGGGAGGGGGGCCTTCGCTCACGGAAGACCTCACGGGGCGTTGAAAGTTTCCTCAATTTGGTACGGATGGTGCACCCTCCGTGACTTTACCCCCCCCCCCGCCTGCTTGCAGTAACCTGAGAATTGCTTAATCTGTGAATAAAGGAAGACATTTGAGGACACAAAGGCCCTGTAAACAACTATGGTGGTGGTTTGCATCGGAAAATAAACATGGTTTTTGTGGTGCACAAACGTGTGTGGTGCGTGTGGCATGATGACTTTTAACCGACAAATTGAAGACCAGTTGAAAAAAATGTCACCTTTGTAAATGTATTTTTACGCACCATACGAAAAGCCATTTGACCATACTTCACTCCGCTTGTCAGTGCTTTAGGGAGGCCTGCATCCAGCATGGCATTGACAAAGGCCTGCTGCACATCAAAAGCCATTGCAATATTATTTTCTCATATATACTCGAGTAACGTTTGTTTTAATTGCCAATTATCAGATTTCAAAATTGTGCTACTAGAGTTGATATGAGGTGATGAAAGGTCCCTGTTCCAACAGCTTCATACTCCAGAATCTTGTGTGAAGATGATTTACAAACCCGTGGGGTGACACTGAGTGGGCACATTCACTTTCACCACAACCACAAGATGGCATGCTATTGTATTCTGTACAGATCAGTTTTGCCACATTTATCATCCAATTCATAGTGCATCACAAGTGGAATTTTTTTTGTTTCATATCTTGACTTTGTGCAGTCGTCGTTTTCTTTTACTGAGCAAACGCCATAAACTCACTCTACTAAAATTCAAAACTCTATGGTTTTGTGGTACCATTTCAGGAGTACCACCAAACAGCGATTTTCTTTTATTAGTTCCCACTTGGGAGCCACAGTCGTGAGATTGTTTTACTTCCTCGGCTGGTACACAGGAGGTCGTGGGTTCGATCCCAACCCTGATGGCTGTATATTTGGAGTTTGCATGTTCTCACCATGGCCGCATGGCTATTTCTCCGGGTCCCTCCACATTTACAATCAACATGCATTTACAGCATGTGGCTGTTATCAATTTCCACATTATAAGCCACTTTCTTGATCTATTGCTTGTGGCCAGGTCTGTTCTGAAAAAAAGCTATATAACTCGGTGACCCTTACCTGGTAAAATAAACAAAAATTGTTTAATTTGAATCTGTCGCTGCGTTCCCACGTCACGCCGGCGGGTTTTCTCTCGGCTCTACGTGCCTCTCTTGTAGCATCTGTGGCTTTAGCTGCATGGACAGGAACCTCCGTAGGTGGGGGGAGGGGGTTGGGGTGACATGTCCCTGCGGTGGTAATGCGTTTACCATTTTGTAAAGATTTGCAGTCTGAACCCAGCAAACGCCCAGGTTAATTAATTCTGCAGGTCTATTAACCACTGAAAAAATACGTGTCGGCTGCTTCACGGTTGAAGCTATTTGACAAAGTTAGCCATATGTGCCGGTCTATTCGGAAACCGTTGGCTCTATGCACTTCGAAATCTAGATTGTTTCGTTTGTCCTTCCCCCGGTAGCTCCGATTAGCACGGTTGTCTATGCGCGTTGTGAAAGAAGTTCAACGTACATGCATACATCGTGCTCCAAATATTTGAGAAATGACTTGCAAATTACTCGCCACGGTTAAACATCACCCACTGCTGGCAGACTCATGCCAGCTTGCTGGCCGGCGCCGAGTTCACCTTGCGCCTCCACAGGGACAGCTGCCACCGGGAGTCCTCTGCCACGTGCTGCTTCCAGATGTACGGCATGGGAGGTTGCAGTATATAAATGATGACGTCCCGTATTTATGGTGTGATCCGATGGCCCCGTTTATTTTGACCATGCCGATACTGGAGAAAAATTAACTTCCACGTGATCTCCTATGAGGTTAATTGGGCACCATAAATATGTTGCTGCCGGAGACGTAATAAAAGTTATCTAAAACAGCGATAACATTCAGTACCAGTGTTGTGCCTGTGGTGGAATGGTTAGCACACTGGACTTGCAATCCAGAGGTCGGTGGTGATTCAATACGTACTCCTGGCGTGACTGTTGAAACAATGGGAACGTTTCTTCAGCTCCCACCCCACCACAACTCTCC
This sequence comes from Petromyzon marinus, assembly GCF_048934315.1. Lineage (NCBI taxonomy): Eukaryota > Metazoa > Chordata > Hyperoartia > Petromyzontiformes > Petromyzontidae > Petromyzon > Petromyzon marinus. The sequence continues at coordinate 1,004,605 of NC_133707.1, forward strand.
ATCCAGCAGTATAAGTGGATACACCTCGAGCGAGTGGCTTGGCAGGCCACATGGGCTGGGGGTAACGCCTTTCTTGACCAAGACGTCTGGCCAGTTTAGAAGAGTAGGCCATACATTCCCTCTCGAGTGGCTGTCTCGAGCTCTTTCACTGGTCGTGGAGGCGCCTTTCCACCAGCAGAGGCATGAGTAAGCAGTTGCAGGGCTGCACCTTTACTTAAAAAAACTATCTTTTACTGTACATGTTCGGGTGTAGCCGCCAATCGCAAGTTTAGAAAGTTGAGGTTCAAAAATAAAGCTTAACCGCAAAGAAAGAAGCGATTTTTTTTTTTTTGGGTCGGGAAAATACATTTGCGAAAGATTGTGCCAATAAGATTTTTTTGCGCGATATTTCACGAGAGAAAATGCACGATTGCATGTTGGTGCCCCTGGAGAGGGAACGCTCGCACGCGCGCACTCGTGCGTGTGTTCCTCATTCGCGCTGATCCGACAAAAACCTTGAACATCCACTGCCTGCCTACAAACACCGCTGGAGCACACTGACATTACTTAATGCTGTTTTGGTCCTCCGTTGTCAGCCGTCGAGTTTTTGTATCTCATCGGTCAAGAAATTTGGCGGCGCTTATCTCGGCCCACTAAGCAGAATTGTCAACTTGCACGAGTGTTTAGAATGGGCCTGGGTATTCCGCGGGGGGTCGGGGCGGGTGGATGCAACAACTATGAAGTAATGAAAACAAGTGGAATAATACCACGAAATTTACAGGCCCGTCAACGCCTGGCCTGGTTCTTTCTTTACCCAAAACGACCGACGTTACATCATCCGCGCCGTCATCGACGATGGCGAACTTGAGAAACGCGAGCCAAGGATACGGACCGAACGAACGGTGGTCGTTTTGCCAAACCCATCGCTGCCGCGCTGGTATTGCGCTCGTGAGGGGCCATGTGGTTTTAATTGAGCCGAGGTTGGGGGGGGGGGATTACCTTCAGCGTTGCATCACGGTAATTGTTTTGGACGAGCGGTTATTATGGCCGGGCTGCTGGGGGGGAAAGGGACACCACTTCCTGTCTGGCCCCCTTTTCGCGGGAGCAGATTGACTCGGGTCTACAGCGTGGGCCTCCACACTCTCGCATGGACTTTGTGGAGTGGTTTAGTTCGAAGGGGTGGGGGGGGGCAAGAAGCAGCTACAGTGTGCACGCCATGTGTGCTTTGCGCGTTGGTGTGTGCGCCGTGTTTTCGTGTGCTGCACGCCATCTGTGTGTTGCGCACGTGTTCGTATGTTCACGTTTCCTGCAGCTTGCGCCCGAAGAGAAAACGGGATTGTCGCGCGTGGTTTAAGGGTCGCTCGAACGTTACTCACGTGGGCCACGCGCCCGCCGTGTAACGAACAACATCGCAGGCGAGTATGGGGGGGGGGGGCGGTTGGGGGTGGACTCCTCCGACCGCCTTGGTAGTCCGAGCTGCTTCCCACCGCTATCGTGTTATGTCTCGGTGCCTGGGCCGCGATACGCCCTGGAGCGGAGCACAGAGACCCTCGGCGCGCGTGCGCCCCCCCGCCAACGCTTGTTTTTAAGGTTTTAACATTTTTGACGATTACGTTAACTTCGGACGTGGAATGCACCAATTCCGTGTTGTTTTAAATAAATAACCGCGGTGTTTTATAAACGCCCGACTTTCTTTGGGGCCGCGCGCGCAGACGAGGCTCGCGAAGTTTCCTCGCCATTGGGCTGGTAGTTATTCTATAGCGCGAGTGGGTGAAAGTTTTCCTCGTCTGGTGTCAAATGCCCCACAAAATTAAGGTATGAAACCGATTGGGTTTTCTATCGCAATTCTGTAAGTTTACCAATGATTAATCATAAGGGCAACCTGACGTTACATTGCTGAATTATACGGGAACGCACGTGAGCGCACACTTTTTGTCGTCGGTATATTTATAATGGACAAACATTATATATGTAGAAACTGCCCAGTTAGAAGCACAAAGGCTTGAGCCAAATAAAGAAGTGATGCCAAACATTGCTAAGTTAAACATGACACCGTTGGCTCTCTTGGTGCCGGAACCCTGCCCCCTTTTGTGGAGTCAGTGGGAGGAGTGCTCGCAAAATTCCCACTGCCCTCTTCTGCCCCTTGGCCAGCATTTTCACCGTTTCCGACGTCGCCGTTGTAACGTGCCTCGTTATGGTTATTGACGACACATCGGTTGCCATAGTCATCGTAGACGCGTTAACAAAGAGATGGCAAACGGTGTATTTGTCGTCGTCCGCAATTTTATGCACTGTAGCATGATTGCCTCTTTTCTGTTCTTGCACGAGGGCAATATGTCCGGGAGCACAATGTCAGCGTCGAGCTCTGCTAGCCACGACTCGAGCCTTAGGAGGAGGGTTCCTGTAGTTTTGCTGTTCCTCCTCCGTTGAAGGAGCACAGACCTTGGTGATTTACTCACACGGTCCATAGTTTGGACTGCGTGGTGACGGCACTGATGTGACCCTCCTGAGACGTCACCATGGCTTTGTGATTCAAGAAGCCACCTCGCTTCTTTCTCCACGAGCCGATCTTATCACTCCATCTCAACGGTGGACGGTCCCCACTGGAGTGTTGGCTCCTTCTGCTGCGAGCCCGTGATTGGTCTCGGCCGCCATCGGCCATTGTTCAGTGACTTTTCCTTCCCAAGCCCACATACGGTACTCGTCTTAAAACAGTGGACGTAAACGCCTCTAACTGGCTACTGATGTCTGAGCTACGTCTTCCTCTTTCAGTCTCTCCCCGCGTAATTCCAAGCTCTTTGTACGTCGTGTTATAATACGAACGAGCACTCCCAGAATGGGTCTATCTCGTGCTGTGGTTTGTGGGGAAGGGGGGGGGGGGACATAAGTGGACCGTGTCCCACGTCCCTCTCATGGCTCGGGTGCCACGGTGGCGAGATGTTAATTACCTCGACCAGTACACAGGAGGTCTTGGGATAGGATCCCGACCCTAACGCCTGTCTATTTGGAGTTTGCATGATGTTCTCGCCTATGGTTGCGTGGATTTTTCTCCGGCTCCTCCGGTTTTTACCTCCATGTTTAGAAGCGTGCGTTTAGAGTACTTGGCTGGTGTAAATGTCCACGTGATAAGCCACTTTCGGCTATAATTTGTGACCAGGTCTCTTCTGAAAAAGAGCTATAATAGCTCAGTGGGCCTTACCTGGTAAAATAAAAAAAAAGTTGTTAAATCTGAGTTTAGGCACGCGTCATGGATGTTAACGTTAATTCCGCGATGCTGCCCGACGTGTGATTAACGGCAGCAAGCCTCTCGCGGGTATCGCTGGTGCTGCGCCAGTGCTGCACATGCAGCGGCAGTGGTGCGTGCGTTCCGGTGGAACGCGCAGCGTGCACACAACGCACACCCCCCCCCCCCCCCCCCCCCCAGAGCGCCACGTTCATATTATTTATATTTGTGCGGTCGTTTGTACGGCCGCACGTTATTAAATTTTTACGTTTATTCGTAGCTCGTTTAGCCAAAAGTGGCTTGCCGCCCCGGCTATTGAGTTGCAGCCTTTGCGGGAATCTGGAGTCGGGTCTCGAGAAAAACAGATGTTTTGCGTTGCTCAGTCAAGTTGTGTTAAATGGCTGTGTGGGGGTTGAGAGGTGGAAGGGAGAGAGAGGGGGGGGCGGGTATTGGGGGGTTGGGGTGGGGGGTCGTTGGTTCTGGCTTGGGGAGGGGAGGCACGGGGGAGGGATGTGGGAGTTTTGGGGGGGGGGTGTGGAGAGTGGGGGTGCAGCTCGCGGCCACACTGAGAACCACGCCTACAGCAGGCCCTTGCCCTCCAGGGCGTGCTTCACACCGGGAGACTTTTAAATAACATTAACAATTATACGAGATCGCAAGGCCATTGACTCGTGCGGTTACATTTTACGTGAATGGCCCCTTCTTTGTCAGTCCACTGCTGGATGGAGGACCCCCTGGCGCTGTGGGGCGGTCGTGTTTGACCGTACCGTACTTTGCCGCACTGGTCCGGTACGGTTTGGGTGAAGATTGAGTGAGCGTATGGAATTAAGGAGTGTGGAGTGCAGTTTAAACAAGTAGATTTTGATGCACTGCCCCGTTGATGCCTGCAACCTAACCCAGTAGTCTACGGCACCTGTTATGCATGGTGGTCGTCGCACATTCAATGGATTGTCCAAGCTCAAACACTGCTTGGCTTCCTAGATGTGGTGAGATCAGGTACTTTTAGGGGTGGTATGGTCTTGTGGACAGTAGGAACGCGGTCATCGTGATAATGAATAACGGTGACAGGGTTCGTCCAGGAATAAGCCAGCGTCGGGCTGTGTTGCTCTCCATTGCCTGTTAGTAGACACGTGATGCACAAATGAAAATAAAATAACTGTCCTGTCAGTGCGCGGTGACTGGTCACCACGCAGAACAAAAGCCACAGAACACACGATTTCGATTTAAAGCTTTCGTGACTGCAGCGATTCATATTCTTGGTTCTGTTTCTTCACCTGAGGACGGCTGCTTGCGTTGTGGCCGAAACATCGTGAGACTTGTATTAGATAATGTTTTATTTTTATTATTTTATTATTTCCCTTCTACATGACTTTACCGAAAGAACCAAGAACACACCGATGACTCGGTGCACAATTCGCAAATACAAAGGCGACCTCATCACAGCGACACATTGTCCGGCCTCAAGGAGAACTCAACGTAAAATTAACCCATAATGCAGGTATTTTTTTGAGTTGGATCTCGTAAATATATAAATGTGTCGTTAAACCTGTCAGGGTTTAAGGAACAAAACAGGAGGAGTTCTCCACAAATCTAGTTGTAATTGCTGGCAAAACGTCGTACACAAATTGTAAATGTTCTGGCTTTGCTCTCCAACACACTGGTGTGCTGCATTCGTAACGAATTGGCAAGTTCTGTTTACGTGACAAACCTTATTGGCTGTGTCGGGTGGTGGATGGGTTTAACGACACATTTACGTCATCTAACCCAACAAAACCTGCATGGATGATATTGGTCGCGAAAGCCTGTGTTAAACGTAAAATTAATCCGTTGTTTTACCCTACATCATCGGCCGTACTGATGAGAAAAGAAATTCCACATTCTGCTGCCAAGAGCCAGACTCTTGACAGGGGAGCCATTGTTGACTTTAACACCAAGCGGTGAAAACTCCCTCCCCAGGTGGCGCGCGCATCTGTGCCCGCCTGCAGGCACGGCGAGCGGCATTATCACTGGCGGCCGCAATGCGCCGGCGTGGCCGTTGGACCAGATGAAGGGGAGGGGTTCTTTTTTTTTTGGGATCCAGTGCCTCTGCAAGGAAGAGACCCGAGCTAACCTTGTCCTCGGACAATTTACTCGCGTCGTAATTGCCGCCGCGGTGTCTCTCATGGTCCCGCGACGCTCTCGTGCTCCTGCGCAGTATCCAATTTTATCGTTCTGTCTCTCTGTTGGCGGTCGTACATTGGAGAGTTTCCCTTCCTTTGGCTGGCACTTCGTCGTTAATCTCGACCGTCGGCCAGCATTCCTCGGAGCGACGTGCCCTGCTCGAGGTCCGTCCGCTCGCGCTACTTTTATTAACCGTCAATACGGCTTCTCCAACTTTGTGCATGCGAGGGATTGCACTTTTACGATTATACTTGAGAGACGGAAAGTGCCACCTCCCCGTGCTGCTTTGCATGCTTTTCGACTTTTTCCTCCGTTTTCTAAATTGGTGTCCGTGTTTCTAATAAATGTGTCATATAGCAGTTGATGCGTGCCACCGATTAAGAGCTTTTTTTACGCACCCAGGTGTGTTGCTCCAAAACTGGTCACTGCACGATCTGACCATGTCCGTCCAGTGCTCACCGAGCTGCATTGAAATTCTGGTCTCCTGAACGAATACATTATAAGGTTGCACTCATTACACACGAAGTGCTTGCCACAAATTAACGACAATACCCTGCTGATCTCGTCAAGGACCATAAACCATCACGCAAACTCCGGTCATTCACCCAGCGACTTCTGGCTAGCCATCGAACAAAGACGATCACCGCATTGTGTTCTTTCAGATGGCGCTTCTGTGGACGTCTGGAACGATCTTCCTTCTGATATTAGGAAGCCACTGGAGTTGTGCACTTTTAAAACTAGATTTAAAACTCTTTTTTTTAGAACTGTTTTTGTTTGTTTAGTTTGTTTCCTTACACACGCATACAAGGTGTCGGTATGAGTGGCTCGTGCGTCCTAACCATCGCGTCGCGGTGCTCGGCGTTTACATTAGAAAGCAATTCCTTGCGCGGTTACAGGACGATGTTGCATGCTCGCGGCATTGCCCGTGCATTTTTCTGTAAACGCCCAAGAGATGTTTTTCCCTTGTCAGCTCGTTTACGATATCCGCTTCACTTCCAAACACGTTTTGCCGCCAGTCTCTAGTGCGGTACGCGGCAGGAATTTGATCGTGGAGACGAAAGAAGAGTCACGTTTGCCATATTTCACGGGCTGATCGTGTAACTGAGCTCTTTGCCCAGATGTTGTATTTATATATATTTTTACTCGCAGTTGGGGGGTGGCTGAGGGTAGGGGGGGGGGGACACAGAGCCGGCATCTTGTTACTTGTTTTATTTCTCGTCGGTTGTATGTTTTGTTTTGGAGACGCGGAGGTAAATAAAGGAGATGGAAGCAAAGCTGAAGGGTGCGCAAAGAAGCCGTGGAGAGGTGCCCGCTTAAAATCGCACCGAGATACAAGGGGAACGCATGGGTCCATGAACAAACACGATAGAGAGATGTGGTGTTGACTTTTTCGAAAAGTGCGTGGGCTCGGACACACATGCTCGCTAACGGCGATGATGTTGATCCATGGGCGGGATCGGTAATAGAACGTGCCCGAGAGAAAGATCACTGCGGAGATGGAGAGAAGAGATCGGCACATGGGCACGAGCAAGGTGGAATCGCAATATCAAGGTGGGTGGGGGGGGGGGATGGACAATGTTGGGTGACGAAAATATTTCATCCAGCAGTAGATAGACTATGGCTGGTCGTGCACAGGTAAAAACGTCTGCGCAGCAAGAGTCACACTGGGTGCAAGTTGCCATTTGAGATTTCTTTAACCAGAAACCCGTGAGCCGAAAAGAACATTATAAGAAACCTGGGTCTTTTCTGCCCTTGGGCGACGCTAATAATGCAAACGCTTGTCAGAATTTTGCGCGCAAGCGGCGTGCTTTCGTAGCAACCTCCGCCCGGTGCTCCAAGCTGTTTTGGGTGCCGGGAAACAGAGGGAGGGAGGTGTTTGTGCTGGGTAACACGATCGAGAGCAAGCCCCGTCGGGCAATTTAATAAACCCACCCTGTGGCTAAATGACGCGGGAGAATGAGAGCCGCGCCGGTGTTGGGATGTGTGGTAATTTTTATTCTGCGTCTGCTCTGTTGCACCGTGCACCTTCCAGGTGACCGTGCACCTTCCAGGTGACCGTGCAGTCCGGAATTTCGAGCTGTGGGGGGGGGGGACCTTGTCGGTTGGTGGTGGCGTTGGGCTGCAGAGCAGGAAGCTAAGCAAATATTTTTATTTACCAGGTAATGCCCACTGAGCTATGTAGCTCTTTTTCAGAAGCGACCTGGTCACAATATCCCAACGAGAAGTGGCTTATCACGTGGAAATTTATAGCAGTCAAATATTCTAAACGCATGTTGTTTCTAAATGTGGGGGGGGGGAAATTGGAGGACCCGGAGAAAATTCCACACGACCACGGGGAGAGAGACGTGCAAATATACAGGTGTCGGAGTCGAGATCGGACCCACGACCTCCTGGATTCCAAGCGAGGTAGTTAACATCTTGCCATCGTGCCACCCTTGTTAAGGCGCACCCCAAACTAGTCCGGTAAAAAATTAAGGAGTTGCAAAAGTCAGGCCAGGTATGCGAGGGATAATGCAAGTCTCGCGTGGACACCTTGGGTTTTGTGGATCAGACCTGCACTCGCAGGCAAACGATTTGGTGCCTGCAGGAGGGCAGTACAGCAAGTCGACTTCCAACGTGGCTATTGCCGGGGAATGTGCGCAGTCCGCCGGGCAAAGTCTGTCGTGCTTGGGTAAACAGTGTATTCAAATGCGTTCATTACGACCTTTTTTTTTGCGTGCGGGGGTTGCAGGGTGCGACGGGGGTTAATGTGGGGGTATCGAGCGCCATGGGTAATGGTTGTTGTGACGGCTTGGCTGTGACGGGTTTGCTAAGGGGGGGCGGTGTTGGGGGGGGGCGTCTTCGCCGACCCCTACAGGCAGATTATCGGCTGTCAAGAGCTCCTTCCCAACAAGCCCCACGATGAAATTCTACATTTAATTGAGTTCCTCTGCTCGGTTCAGTAAATGCGAGTTGGAATTATCGTGCGAACCGTTTATAAGAGGCACGTCATCAGCTAAGATTGGAGGTCCCACAGCATATTACGGCGCATAATAATTTTTGCCTCTTTACGAGTAGAGGTTTTTAACGTTAACATTAATTGATTTGCGGATACGGGTTGTAGCTGTGTGCGTGCGCACGCACACGCACATGTTTGTGTGCGCATGTTTGTGTGCGCGCACGCGCACATACACGTGGGTGTGCGCACGCATGGGGAGTGGTAGTGTTACCGCTAGAGCGCTGCGCACCGGACCCGGCAAGCAGAGTTCAATTCCTGCTCACGGCCACCAACACCGGTGACGATTATCTGAACCGGTCCCAGGCCTCCCCGTAGGTCGACTCGGCCTCAAATGAATGCCTGATGCGATGCGTAAAAACATCGCCACTGGGGAGACAAAGTCGGTCGGGCGTGGTGCTGGCCACCCACCCCCTCGTGTGCCGTGCCGGCACCAGCACTTGCCTCGAGTCTGCTAGGGATAAACGGGGGTGGGGTTGGGTGGGATCTTTGTCTTTCTGTAGAGTGGCAAGGTATGTACCACTTTCCGCTTGACTGGTCCATGAAGGAATGTGCTCGCAACATGCTCTGCCGCTTATGAAGCCGTCGAAAAATAGATAACAAATCGTGCCTCTCCCTCCCTCACGCCCAAGACCACCAAACTGAAACGGATGAAACCCAGATACGCTGCCTCTGCCGCGCGATTTGTGCATTAAAACAAATACCGGCGCTGCTCGGAGTCCGACCGAGAGGGCCTCAACTGGCGCGCCATTGTCGCGTGCTCCTCGGCGGCGATGCATTTCAACTCATTACGGTGATGGGGGGGGGCAAGCGACGTGACGTTTAACCAAACACTGGGATTGGGCAAGCGCCAGCCCCCCCCCCCCCCTTGTCCCCCCCCACCGCCCCTGTCATAATCCATTAGGTAAACGCTGTTTGCCAACAGCTTTGTGTTGTCTTTAGCAATCGTAAAAAAAACACGCAACGCACAACTTCTATCTGGCTGAAGAATTTCCGTCAATCCCGGGCTAGAAAGTGGCTACGTGGTTTAATTTTCAGGAGGTTTGACTTCTGAGCTATCTTTCGAGTGTCATTGGCATCTGATTTATAAATTACTTGACTTTGCTGCCGAGCGGTGAATTGTACCGTATGATACCCGTACTGTGTGCGCACATTGAACTTCTTTCGCACCGTACGTAGTCAACCGTGCTCGTCGGAGCTGCGGTATAATGGAGGAGTGGATGTTCTCCCGTCAATGGAAAATCTCGCTGTCAACATTTTTGGGTGATGGGCGTCGCGCGAAGCTTAAAAAATGTAAATAAACAAAAAAATGCTTTGACTCGAATTCAAAGTTGAGCCGTTGTTAACCCACAATATTTATAACGAGAAGTGAAGGCTGCAATTAAGAAAGTGGTGTTTCTTGCGCTGGCATGAGCAATATTATTTCAAGGATTTTAAAATAGTGCTACAATAAGTTTCATTATGCGGCGGAGCCCCGAAATTGCTGCCAGAAAGGGCTCCACGACAGCAAACTCTAGAGAGAGGACCTCTTTTGGGTATTTGGGTAGACAGAGGCGTTTGGGGGAATTTAAGTTACTTTATACTGGACATCTGTTTAAAAAAGCTTCATAGCTCATCAGATTCCTCCAGCCTAAAGAAATATTCTGATTTTGACTTTGCCCACTGTTTCAACGGCCATATGCCGGGAGATTGGAACCAGCATCCTCTGGATCTCAAGTCCAATGCGCTGATAACCACTACACCGCCACGATAGGGAACGTTTAACTTGCTCGCACGATCCCGCTCCGACGCCGTGGGTGTGACGGCGTTGTCCGTCCACCGTGCCTTGCGGCGCAAATGTAAAGTCCTGACATGTTCGCCATCTAAACTGAGTAATTGTTTCGCTAACGCCAGGTGTGTATCCTAACTGGAGACTTATTTTTGTTATGTATGTTGAACTTCTTTTGTACTGTACATAGCCAACTGTACTCATTAGAGGTGCTGGGGAAAGACGAAAAACTGAACACAAAAAGCAGTTTAAAAAAATTCGTTTTCAATCTAGATTATGTAAAAGTGCATAGCTCCAATGGCTTCCTAATATCGGAAGGAAGACCGTTCCAGACGGCTGCAGAAGCGCATCTGAAAGCGCGCGAAGCAGTGACCGTCTTTGTTCGATGGTTGGCCAAAAGCTGCTGCGAGGATGACCGGAGGTTGCGTGATGCTTTATACTCCTTGACGAGATGAGCCAGGTATAGTGGCTCATTCATGCATTTTGTAATAACGTAGGATGCGTTCCATGATATTCTTTGTTTGGTGGATAGTCTTTATTACAAATAATTAGTCGTCATTTTCTGTTGTGTGCCATGCTGGCCTTAATAGGTGCTCACTAAACATCACTTTTCCCAACAGTTTGTACAAAAAGAGACTTCTGCCCTTGTGAGAAATGGTAGTTGTGGTATTTCGCTTGAAAATTACAACTATATTTACTCACCCTTTAGTCAATCCACTGCCGAATGAAGATCTCACCCATGCTGGGTCTGTCATGGGGGTTGTTTGACTGTACTTCGCAATGGTTGGTGAAGGGTGAAGAGGGGTGGAGGGGGGGGTGATCCCAGGACCAATGCAGATGTCACTCATCACTCAGCCAAAGGCGGGAATCGAACATGGGTCGCCAGGTTCATAGCAAAGAGTGTTCATAACCGCTGCACCTCCACTCCACCACCCTTCCCTTATTATCGGTCGCTCTAAACAATTTTTTCTTTTTGACAGAACATGTTTGTTTTTTATAGCCCTTTGACGACTAACATTGACACATCGCACACAATTTAATTCCAAGAATGCTCAATCTAAAGTGATGCGCAGGAATACAAATGTTAAGATTCGTCGCTGCAGCCTCCGGTCCACAGTCTATCTACAGTTGTCATTTTGTGGTGGAAAAAAACACTGGGGGAGAGCGGTAGCTGAATTGGCGCGGCCGCTTGAGTGCTTTGCCGCAACATTCCTCCGTGTGCTTTTTGGACGAATTTTTTTTTTCAATGGCAGGCCCCCCCACCACCACCAACCCCGTCTCTCCTATCTCTCGTCGATTCACGGAGTAATTTATTATGGTCACAACAATGCGTGCGCGGGGTCTGACAGCAGCCATTGTCTGTGATGCATTGCACTTTGTCACTGGCTAATTGCTCTTTGAGCCCCGGCCACGCCGGCGTGCATGATGAATGGCGGGGGGGTGCCCGCCTGTGTTGGACCGGGAGGGGGGAATTGTTGCCACTAAATTTGCCAGTCGCTGGCGCCCGCATTTTGACAAGATAGATACACGCAATTACTTGGAGGGTCAAGGCGCGAAACGGATCTATTAAAATCTTGATGTTCTTTAGCGGAACACTTTCACAGCCGCTACCCTCGCTTGCAGGTGATGAATGAATGAGTCTTGAGGGTAAGAAGCAAAGGTGGGGGGGGAAGGGGGGGGTTGTGTTTGAGGGGGCAGCGGCGATAAAAAAAAACTACTTGCATAAACGGGTTTCACGCACGCTTGTTTCTCCGGGTACCGGCAGCACGTCGCTTAAATCGATCGCTCAAAGACACAAATTTCCCAGACTGCAGGACTTGCTGTTGCCCTCGCTCGCGAGAGCGGGGTTTATGAAATGGCAATTTTAAACTAAATAAAAACTGTTTAATATAAGCCAGGTAATAATAATAAATATATCGAAGCTCACTCTCGCAGGTTTGGCTTTGCAAGTGGCAGGTTCATTCCGGATTAAGACACTTGAGGTGTGGGATTGAGTGGTGGCAGAATGGAAGTGTTTGGCCGCCTATGCAGAGCAGGATTAAAGGAAATCCATGCTTCTATTTGGAGTAATCATCTTCAGCCCGAAGCTTTCTGCGGAATAAGGCGTCTCTTGAAAAGCCTGTGCCCGAGACTAGGAAACTCATATCCCATCCTTAACCCGTGCGTCATCCAATATATTTCAGTGCCGCTAAACTGCTATGTATTTTTTTACAAGCCGAAAACTCCACGTAAGTTCTAGTCCCCCCCCCGCCACGTTTGCGTGGCGCCATTATTTTCCCGTGCTGTCGGCCTCGCGGGATGAAACTGAGTTTGCTGCGAAGCAAACGCCGAGCCGCGGTGATTTTTTTTGTTGCCGTGAAATGTTTTTTCCCCTCCCGTTTTTATTTATGTTTTGAACCCAAAATGACGGTCGGCTAGGCCGAGTCGGGGGGGGGGTAAAACAACACCAAAAAAAAACCTCACTCGGGCCTAAAACAATGCGGGCGCTACTTCTCCTCGAGTGGCTTTGCCAACACGGCCGAGGTTGCCGCCGCCGGTCCGGTCTGTGTTTTGGGCCTCTCCGCAGTTTGTTTTGCCTCCGAGAGAGAGAGCGGAGAGACAGGGCGACGGGCGATGGGCGACCTGGATTGTATTAGCGACCGAGATTTACAAATTGATGTCCGAGACCTGGAAACAGACTGACTTTTGTGTAAATAATGAGGCCGGGCGAGTGTTTGGCACGCGGTGCTGAGTACTTGCAATGGATGGTGGGTAACCCAAGCGGGGATGGGTGGGAGGGGTGTGGGTAGAGGGGGGGCGTATTTGCAGTCTGGGTGGAGAAGTGGAGAGAGGCAAAGGGGCTATGGTTGCGGGGGGGGGGTGGCGGGCATTGGGGAGCCCCCACTCAGAAAGCAACGCAGCTGTTTCCATGGATGTCCCAAACGCCACCATGTGCCCCCCTCCGCCACGATATGCACCCCCTCCACCACGATATGCACCCCCCTCCACCAACCACCACTTTGTTTTAATTGAAGTGACGGTATTGGAGGTAGTGTTTTTTTATTACGACCGTTAATAAATGCTCATGTTTTTTTTTTGTTTTCGCTCCTGCGCGGCCGTTAGGAGCAACGCGGCCCCCTCTGTGAAAATTAATTGCGGGTGGGAAATGAGCGTGCCCAGTAACCACACGACAGCCGACAAGCAGCGGAGTTCATTCTGGCCAAGCTTTCACAAACGCAGCCACCGAAATTATCCGTAATGCCCGCGTGCTCCCAAATCCTCTTGCGCTTTGGCAACCTTAATAGGTGCTCGCTAACAAGACTTGGCCTCGGCGGCATTTACAGTATACTGTAATGTTTCCAGTATGAGACGGAAAGACGAAATGCATTTGAGATGCGACACGGCAGGAGAATGAAATTAGCGAGCTGCCTTCGCACAAAGAGGAATGAAGAGCGGTGTGCCCAGAGAGAGAATGAGAACAACAAGAACGAGTGGCAAGTCTGTTGAGGACGGTAGGTGACATGTGCGGGGGACATGTCTTCAGAAGGTCAGCTGGAGGGAGATGCGACAGATGATTCCGCAGGGGGAACATGGAAGGCGGGGAAGAAGCGGGAGGAGGAGACTGATCAGCTGGTGGTAAAATGCGAGCAGTTGGATGAGCCGCAGAGGGCGATGGCAAACTACACTCCGGTCATCCTCGTGGCGGCCTTTGCCTGGACATCGAACAAAGACGGTCACCGCGTCGCGCGCTTTCAGATGCGCTTCTGCCACCGTCTGGAATGCCCTTCCGATATTAGGAAGCCACTACAGTTATGCACTTTTAAATAAAAAATGACAACTTTCTTTTTGTGTTTAGTCTGTCGCCCTTCCTCTCACCTCCGTTTAACACGGATAGTTACGTCCGATGCAAAAGTTCTACATAATACACGTAAATGGATCTCAAGACACGGCAGAGAAACCGTGTGAGACAGTAGAAAAGGTAGCTTCTGTCAAGAACGTCACCACCGTCTTCGTTAAAAGGACAACGTGAGATATACATATACAGTAGTACAATCCGTCTCCCGCATGTCACATGGAATGTTTCAGTCCACAGTGACCATCTCTGTTCCAGTAGCGCTGTTAAACGCTTCCCCAAGAGAGCATTATTTTTTACAGATAACAAATGGGCAGCCGGGACAAATTATGTTTTCTGTCTGAGTTTTATTGCTTTTTAAGCAAATTTTTTTTTTATAACAATCAATTCCAGGCGTGTGACGGTTGCTATTCTAGGCCCGTGCGCGGACAAGACCATTTTGCCTGTAGGAAGCATAAAACACGAAGAAAATTATTTTTGTGTGGCCCCCGGAGGGGGGTCAGAGGTGACGTGTAGCACGACAGGTTTGGAGAATGCGGGCCTCTGGCCATAGACGCGGCCCCGTTGTGTGCGTGCACGCGCGCACACCCACTCATTACGACGCGAGCGTAGGCGCACGCCCGCAGAGTGATTTTTTTTCCCTCGCGCCTGCTGACTTTGTAGAATCCTCTCTTGCGTCGAATGAGGAGGTTCGACGTGACTTTTTATACTTATTGCGATCGGTACGATGTTGCACGTGTGCCTGTGCGCGGAAATAAAGAGGTTCCGCTGTGATTTGGCGCACCAAGCGAGCTGCGATGTCAACCACACCTGGGTTCGATTCCTGGCCACGTGTTTGTATGGATATGTATACTGGGAATTAGTATTTGGCCCTGATCTGGACCTCTTGTCAACTCGGCCTGAAATTAATACCAAGTTCTTATTTGTCAGCGTGTTGTCTGGTTTATCAGATGTTGTCTGGTTTATCAAATGTATGTGTTTGTGTGGAACTGGCCTCACCACCCCCTTGGTGTGATATACAATTTGGGGTGGTGGTTTGGTAAGATGAAAGTACAGCAAGTGGGTCGTTGACTGTACGGCATTCTGTGACTTTCACTGGTACATCTGTTATCCTTTGCCCACTCTGAATTTTGTCGCATGCCAATCGGAAGAATTACGCTCAATTCGACAGCCATCGACGTAAGCGGCGGAGGACAGTGGGGAGTCGGGCACTTGTGCATGTGAGTGCTGAGCCTCGCCGAGTTCAGCAATCCTTACTGATAACTTACCACTCGGTTGCAGCCCCGCGGAAACAAACACCGAGTGTCCGATTCCAGCTGGCATGGACACTGACCTTAATTTCCTTTCAAATCCCAAATGAGGCCCTTTCAGCCGGCCCATTAAGCAGGTCGCATTATTCCTCCCCGCCGGTTCTCAAGTCGCATCTCTCGGCATACCTCGAATTCCCTCCCATATTTGACTATCTATAATTACATCAAAGGAATCGCTGCGAGCCACGGCAGACTTTATCGGCATCCACTCGGCTAACCTTTTCGTTTGTTTAATGGCCGCACGTCCGCTAAAAAGTTGCACGGGTTTGCCAAATCCTGACGGCCGTCCTGCGCATCCCGCTGAGGTGCAAGGATCTGCCGGTCGACAACAGCTGGAGAGGTGCTCGTTCCTTCTGTTCGCCTCGTGGGTGTTTGCGTGGACACCTGTCCCACAGCCTCCAGGCTGCATGGATGAGTCTCGGGAACCAGTCTAGGGCATTGTTTCTGAACCGATTTTCTTTTGGGACCGAGGACCTTGTAATGTCACTATCGGAATCTCTCTATGGGGTCAGATGGCTGGCTGGCTCGGAAGTCAGAGCGCCGAGCCAGCACCGCTGAGGTTACGAGTCAAATCCTGGTTTCAATCTCCCCGTGGTTAAACTGGGCTCTCTCGAGTGCAGGAAGTTTATGATCTAGCCCTGGTCACAATTCGCTCGTACGGATACACAAAAGTCACGTAAAATTTGGTTTGAACTTTGTTTGAAATTCCATCTCTTGAGACTTGATTTGATGGCGCTCCTGTTTTGCGACAAACTTTTCCCTATCGCAAGGCATACAGGAAAGTGCTCTATCTCTCTCTTGTATAGCGATATATGAAACAAGTGGATTGAAGCGAGCTCAAAAGTTATTCTGCATTGTCCCGTTCTGTGGCCCGCTTCCTGGCACGAGTTTGATGCACTGCTCTGCGAGAGTTCCAAATTAATGCTTTATATCATAACATAACACGCAACGGCGCAATTGGAATAAAATTGAGAAAAAATTCAACAGGATGGGGATGCATTTATTCTTAGCCTTCTGGATGGGGGGGGTCTACAATTGGAGGTGGATGATCTCCGTGAACATCGATGTTTTTCGTCGTTTGTGCTGCCAGTGCGAGTTAAACGAAGGTATAGACTAGAGAAATATTTTTTTTTTACCAATGTACAAAACGTTAATCCTGGGTGGCTAACCGGGGGTTTGAACGCAGGATGTCATTTGTGCTCGCTCGTTTCCAACACTTGCATTGTGAAACTGCTAAGCCACCTGGCCCCCACTTCCCTACGTGCGCAGAGTGTAAGGGATGAGAGCCCTCTTGTTGTACACACTAATATCTTGTAGGCACTAATATACGCGCGATAAATTATTAAATGCGGACTTACGGTCCCACCTTGTTTCCTCCGAGATAGAAAACCCCATGCAACGGGTGCCCTGTTAACTGCTCTCAATTTTCAACAGAAGGCCAAAGCCATACCCTCAACTGCAACTGAATTTTTAAAAAGCGTGGACATTTTGAGACAAAAAAAAAACTGGCGCTCATCAAATACAATGCTACCTTTTGTATGCGCGAAACCTGGTGTGAAAGGAAGCTGCTCCCGTATTAACCGACCGTTGCACGCACGGGATGAGCGTGCACAGAGTTTGGAGTGCCCCTCCGCGTGCGTGCGAGCTTGCGTGCTTGCGTGCGTAAATCAACTTCGCCGCGGACGGGGTGACAACGCGGCCACGGGACGTACGAGGAGCGTTGTGTGCCCGCCGCCGCCGCGCCCATTTGTCCTTCCTCTCTCCTACTCCGCTCGTCGGCCCGCACTCAACCGCCAGACCCCCCCCCCCTTTTCCTCCTTTCCTCGCTTCCTTCCTCCGTTCCGTCTCCGCTGCACGTCCCCCGGCCCAGGTTGCCTTCGAATCTCACACCCGCCTGCTCGCCCCTGCGCCTCTGAATGAAATTCCACGGCTATTGTGCCGCAAGAGGGGTAATGTGTAGCCGACCGGGAAAGCAATGGGTGGGGAGGGTGGGGGGGGGAGAAAAAATGGGGGGGAGGGGTTTTGTGGGCTTGATGCCCATGGTTTAAGCAACCTTTGACCCTCCCGAGTTCATTCGCCATTTGTACGAGCGTTGACAAATAAGGGACCGCGGAGACCCGCGCACCCAAGGCAGAGACGTTGAATGGGCCCGAGGTTTTAAGTGCCGTGCTTTTTTTGTGTTGCGTAAAACAACAAAAAAATGTACTAAACAAAAATGTGCGACCGCCGCACCTAAGCGAGTCGCGCACAGCCGCTGCCTCCACGGCGCCTTTTCCCGCCGTTCACGCCTGAGCGAGCGACTATTGTCCGCACTCCGCCACCGTGCGTCACCCTCGGCACTCGCGCCCTCAATGAGCTGTTTGCAGAGCCGCGCGCCGCTTTCCCACCGGTCCCGGCGTGCGCTCGCTCCCGTTTGTCCTTGCACCCACTTGCCCCCGCCCGCTTGCCCCTCTCTCACTTTTCCTACTTGCATCCACTCACTCCTCTCTCTTCCTATTTACACCCACTCGTGGCTCGAGGCGTCGTAGCGATGCATCCAAAGTTGTCGCGGTTCAATTCGAGGCTTAGGTGAAATGATGCAGCCTCTTGTGGCTGGAGGGATGGCGTGCGCACTACTCCTAGACCAGCAGAGCAGATAAAAAGCAAGCGTATAAACGATGCACTGTGTCATTGATACATGCATCGAATCAGTATTGTAGGAATCAATTATCCTTACATTTGTAGATGTACACAATGAGTTTATGACTCCAGTCCACGGGACCCCCCCCCCCCCCCGATGCAGTACAACTTTCCATGATTACCTACGATCAGGTGCATGCGTTGCTGTTGCGGTTGCTTCATTTGCATATAAATAGAAAAGACTGGCGGGAAAAGATGGTGCTTGGTCGGGACTCAAGGACTGGCGTTGAGAAAAACGCTTGGCATGGGGATCAGGCTGGACATCAAATCTGAGGCTGGTTTGCACGCAGCTATTCTATTGGGGTGGTCACCGACACTGTCCCCGGGTAAGGTACAGATTTGGACGTGTAGGTGACCACCTATGAAAAGCAGCTTTTGACGTGGGTACTAAAA
This sequence comes from Petromyzon marinus, assembly GCF_048934315.1. NCBI lineage: Eukaryota > Metazoa > Chordata > Hyperoartia > Petromyzontiformes > Petromyzontidae > Petromyzon > Petromyzon marinus. The sequence goes on from NC_133707.1 coordinate 1,022,944, forward strand.
TCTATTTTTTAACACTTCCCCCGCCTCGTGTCCGCCCGGCGATTTGATGATGACGACTCGATGCGCGAGAGAAACGACCCCGAACAAAGCAAATAGAACAAACCTCCCTCCTGATTGGATCGTCCGCCTGCTGCTGACCTGTGGGATCCATTCAAGAGCCTGTGGCGGCAATCGCGAGAGCAAATAGTCCCTGACGATTATTTGTAGGATAGGTCCCCACCGCGCACCGATTTAGCATGGTTGGCTACGTACGGTGCGAAATAAGTTCAACACGCATGCATTCTTCAGGCGATCCACAAAACTGCGCGTGGCTGCCGAATGTCCTCCGTTCAAAAGGTTGCGTGCAGGACACACCCATTGCATGAGCTGCGCCCAGTGGGATGGAGCCCTCCCCTCACTCATTGTTGTTCCTGCTCGGACTTTGCCTTCCATCCCCACCACTTGCTGCTGCACTTTGCCGGCTCCAGGCAGGGGTCCGTTTGGAATTCCACGGTGCACTTTAGGACAATGAACGTCAATGTCTTAACGTTTCGCGAAAAGCCGGCTGTTTAAAATACGTTGCCTGTTAAGAAAAGAAAAAATGGGTTTTAGGTCGGGTCACGCCACGTTCCAAGTAGAGGCATGTTGCCGGTTGGTCAAGACTCGCAACGGACTGTCGAGCCAAAGTATGGAATACACCCGGAAAGCCATCCTCTGCACGGAGATGGGTGCTATGAAATCGGCACGTGTGCACGTGCGAGCAGAGCGAGAGATGGCGACGGGCGTAGGTTGTTCACGGCTGACTTATCGTGTGACGGTGCCGATGAACGCGGTTTCGTTGCAAAACGACGGAGGGGGCCCAGCCAAGTCTGTTGTGCCGCTCGAGCACGTTGGCAGCCGACGTCTCGCGGTCTCCCGGTACCGCGTGCTACCCCACGCGGTGGCGGCCGTGCGTGTCCGTTGGATGCACTCAGCTGGTGGGCACAGCCCCCCCCCACACACCCCCAGCCCATTGTCTCCCTCCTTGAGCTGAATAAGAGACAAATGCTCTTTCTCCCCGCTGCTCTGCTGCCTCTACCCCAGCCTATTGTTCACTTAAAGTCATAATCAAATATTAAGGGCAAGCACCTGGTTAATGCCTTGCAGACAATGGCCCCGAGTGTGAATGCACCTTGGTCCCGCCGCTGTGTGCGTGCGGTGGCAAAAGGTGACAGGGCGCATTAATTTTAATTTGCTCGCAGTCGCGTCAAGTGCAGTGTACTCTCAAGTTTGTTGGCCTCTCTTGTTAAACGGTTTTAGTGGCAGTGTTGGCGGAGTTCGGGCCTTGTTCCGTATCGGCGTGTTTTTTTTTCGCATTTCAAAATACAAAAGATTTCCGTGCAGCCATATAGATTTTCTGGAGGTCAGCGAGCACCTACTAAGGCTGTCGCTCAAGCCGGCCAAAGAGTAGTGAGCAAATGTATACTTGCCCCAGTGCCGATGTGCACGCTGCGGGAACCCGGTTAGTGATTTTAAGGCTGAGTTGACCTAGGGTGGTGAGGTCCAGGGCCAGCTTCAGACACCCTTTGTCGTACGTGACCAGGATTCGAGGATTCTGGGGGATCGTGGTGCAGTTGCGGCGTAAGCTTTACGACGCCGCCACTCCCCTGCAAGGGACGGCAAGGTGCTGTTGCAAAGGGGCACTCGCACGCAGTGCGGGTTGGTAACGCGGCGGCATTTATTATAAGGAGCATCACTTTTGTTGATGTTTTACCAACAACAAACTAGTTATTGTGGTCGAACTTTTTGGTGGCTTTCGAAAATCCATTGCCATTTCGGTTTTTGTGAAAGTTCGGCAAGAGGGTTTTAAAAGCGAGCGGACTGCTGCTATGGAGAGAAAGCGGCGGGTCACTTGAACTCGCTCGTGGACAGGAGTGAAGATTGGGCGGCCATGGCCACCTCGTGTTTGCGTGGGGGGGGGGCCCTCCCGGGGGGGCCCTCCCATTGAGCACTGTACACAAAACAGCCTCTCCGGCAAACACTGAGCGCGCTTGTTGCCGCCTAGTCACAAGAACGCCGCCTTTTGGCCGGAGACAATCGTTTGGTTTTGGAAATCCGGCTTCGCTTGGTCTAAAACAAAAAAAACAAACGCGTGCCCTTCCGACGAGCGATGAACGCGGCGCGATCAGTTCTTGGTTTTGTCCTGCGCAGAAGAAGAGCGCCTCTGCCATCGGCAGTGATCCGTGTGAATTTTGGTGGTCCGAGGTTCGTAACGAACACAGCCGGACTCGAATGCTGTTAACGGTATGCCTAGCGTCAGCTAATCGTGTACAGTGCAGCTGTTTATTCCAGGAAAATGGTACCAGCTTGGGGAGGCCCTCATCTAGTCGTGGATTGACTTTGACTGATGATGATGATGGTATATTTAAATATTATTATTATCTGACGGCGGTGAGTTTTCTCACGATCCTGCAATTTAATAAACAAAGACAAAGATCTCCCGAATAGCCTAAACAGACTGTTGTAGCAAGGGCTGTTAGCGAGCACCTATGAATGTCAGCACGGCACACGAGGGGGGTAGCGATGTCCACACACTGCACCAGGTACTAATTTGAGGCCAAGTCGACCTAGGGGAGGCCCAGGACCGATTCGGATAACCATCGCTTGCCTTGGCCATGAGCGGGAATCGAACTCGGGACGCCCGGTTTGTATAACCGCTGTGCCAAGCGCTCCCCAATAATCCACCTTGCACTTGCAACACGAGCTGGTCTTATCATTCCATCTCCTTGGTGGGGGCGGCGTCCCGCTCTTGCACGTGTTCCATTTCCTTGGTGTTTATTTCATATACAGCTTTGTACAAAAGAAGAGGCAAATACTTTACCGAGCTGGTAGCTAAGACGACCATGTGATCGTGCCACACTTGGCATCACGTGTCTTGACACACAGAATGAACGAGTGACACGGGAGTATTTTAAATACAGATAAGAATAATATTACACCTCGCCGACCTGTGCGTTCATTAAAGCACAGTGGGTCACAAGAAGCCACCTCGGTCAGGGGTTGGCAACCTGCCTATCCGGGAGCCGCATGCGGCTCTTTAACGGGGACTGGCTTCGTGACGTTATTTATTAAGGACCGCCGTCTCATGTATTCGCATGCATTGCCGCTCTTATCATCTTGAGGGGTGTTTTTTCCGAATTCTAAAAATGTGTCTCCTCGTCTTAATATGGTTACGGACCCCTAACCTAAGTCAAACGCGGTCGTCGTATTTACTATTCATAAAATCTCTGAGTTTAAAGTGGGCCACGAGTTACCGAGTGGTCGGCGGGAGAGCTGGCCACCAGCCGACGATCCCCCGGCCGCCTCGTTCTCTCGAGGCGTTTAATTTGTTGATCGTAACGTCCCTGGCGCGCCCTGTGTTGACGAGCGTGCTCCGACTTTACGAGCTTGGAACTCAAGATTCGGAACTCGAGGTTTGTTGGTAGAACGTGGGGCAACGTAAAAACGCCCCCCCCCCCACTCCACCCGCCGTGTCCCGCCGCCCCCCCCCTCCCCAATGCAAGGGGAGGGGGGGGTAAAACACAAAACGGAGCGTTTTGTCGAGACGAGCCGCCGTGCGTGTGTTTGGGCTTAAGGGATTCCCTCCTCTGCAGCCCCCCGAGCCAACGGAGGGCACTTAGCGCGGAGTTTAATTTGTGTGTAATCGCGGAGACCGGTTGTTTTCTTAATTTTCGCGTTTTTTTATGAATGGCAATGACAGCCTCTGCGGGGTTTTACGCAGCCAGGCCAGCACGTGAATGGTGTGGCTCGGGTTTTTTTTACATGCTTGTTATTTTCCCTCTGTCTTAATAGAGTGATCGTTTTGGCAAAATGAACGATAGGGAAACCCATGTTTGGTGCGTTTCGATGTGTATGGTGTAGGGTTTAGTTTTTTATCTTATCCAATTTTGCATTTTTTTATTTTTTCAGGGCAATTTAGATTAATTTTGGATCATTTACATCATGTCACGTACACCAACCGTCGCTACCAACACTGCCACTGTCGGCACCACCACGATCACCACCTCCGCTTCTTACCACAACCTCCATCATTACCTCCACCACCACCTCCATCGCCAGCGCCATCACCGACGCTGCTCTTCACCTCTCCGACAACTCAGCTCCCGCCCGCTCTCCCTCCCCCCACTCCTTGTCGTCGTCGGTGTGTGTGTGTGTGCACGTGCGTGTGCATGCGTGTGCGCGAGCGCAAGCTCTGGGCCCCTGCAACAAAAAAAACCCGCATCTCTCCATAATCTCCCAGGACGTCTCTCGTTGCTTAATCTAAGCAGCAGACTGGCGCGCTGATCCGGGTCGCACGCTAGACAAAACAAAGCCGGGGTTTTGTGCCGAAGTGCGCGCTCTGCTTGCTTCGCCATGGTGTGCTTGGAGTGGGGGGCGAGCGGGTAGGGAGTGGGGGGGGGGGCGGCGGCGGTGGTTTTACCGGAGAGGGGGGGGTGCATGTGGTGGGAGTGGGGGGGGGGGCAGAGGGGGGTGGTGGCCGGAGGAAATGTCCTGTTTTGTCGCTATCACATTGTGCACTTAATGCCAAAGTTAATAAAGGACAAATGTTTTGCACGCCCTTTGTTTTGAAATAGAATGCGGAGCGGAGTAGAATTAAATAAGTTATCGTGAAAATAAAAAAAATAACGTCCCGGCCAGCACCCACCGGGCCACTGCTGCGCTCACACACGCGGCGACCAGCAGAAAGAAAAAAAAATCCCGTTTCCTTTTATTGTTAAAATGTTCTCACACACAGCTCGTGTGCTTCTTGCAGGACAATTCAACGTTTTGGAAGCGGTTTTTGTGTTGTCTTTGGTACTTTTAAAGTTTTGACTCGTTTAACCTGGAACCTTTTGCACTTCTTGCGGAGTCAATTTCCTGATATATATTTTTTGGGGGTGAAATTGCTCGGGCTCGACGATGCGGCCTTCCCAAGCCCGCAGAGAGCAAAAAATGCGCTTCTCCAGATACTCGACAAAATGTGAAGAACTGAACCAAACTAAAACAAAAAACAGTCCTCGCGTTCGGCTTGAGAAATGTGCAAGCGGCGTAAGGAAGTTGAGACCCCCCCCATCTCATCGCCGACCCTGTTATTCCTTGCTTCTCTGCGCCCCCCTCCGCTATCGAATCTCGCTCCCCCAAGACCAGAAAACTCATTCCAACCCACTCCCCGCGCTGACTCTCTCGCCAAGACACCATGTGTGTGCACGGCGTTGAGGATTTGTGAATACGGAACCACTCATCGCGCTTGCTTAGCGGGGCGGTTTTTTTGGTTGTTGCACTCGTGAACTCTGGAAGGAATTCCCCCACCCCGTGTCTGTTTTTCGGAAATTTACTGTTGGCAGTGAATACAAAACTGTTATTAACGAGCCAGAATTGTCTTCATTTGTTTCTTAGTTAGGTGCCTCGGTTTACAGTGTTACATCACACCCTTGCAAAATGGCTTTTCATACCACCTCCTCTTCCGAGGTCAACCTCCCAGTCTGCCCACCCACCCTCTCTCTTGAACTTGAAGTTCACCTCCCTGCTGTGGTGTGCGTCTGCTTGAGACAACAGCGCAGTTGAGTGCTTTATAAAGCCTAAATTGTAACTTATATTCCTGGGGCTCTTTAGCCACTAAACTTAATCCCGGTTACCCCATCAATATCGTCATCGAGTGAAAGCCACAAAGTTATGCGATTTATTTATAAAAAAACAGCCACATCAAGGGGCTTTGTGGGCGGCTGCAGTGTTTGTACAAGCACAAACATCTCGCCGCTCCGCATCGTCGTCATCATTGTTATCATTAACACCGTCCTATAACAGAATAACGAGCAGCAATTTAAACTTTCGAGGCAGCCCCCTCTGGCTTGGTGTACGTCTTCCGCGTTAAAGATGTGAAGACGGCCATGGCGGCGGTGGGTGTCAAATGTTTCGCGACGTTCTCGATCGCCGAGAAGGTTGTCCCACGATGGTGCTGTGCGCGACGACCGGGCCGCAGCGGACACGCGTGCGGCCTCCACTCTGGCCGCTCACAGAAGAGCGAGCGAGAGAGCACCGTGCGGTTCTTTTGCAAGGACGGCACCAGCCAACAACGTCTGAGGCTGCCGCCCGCCCGCCCGCCCCCCACCCCCACGCCGCCCCCCACGCTCCCTCCCTCGCGCTGTTTTGTAGCCGAGGCTTTGATCTCCGGCCACGGCGGCAACATCAAAGGGCCGCGGCGGAGGGGGAGGCACTTGGCAGCCGCAGCAAAAGATCGGGGCAGTGGTGGGAGGTGGGGAGGCGAGGATGGGTGTGGGGCCATAGTTGGTCAGCAGCCCCGCGCCTCGCGAAGAAACGCACGCTCGCGCGACGCGCTCGCAGTGCTGCCTGGGGCACTGGCTTTCGCGATCTAAATAAAATCAATACCGGCCGCCACCTTTTCTTTAGGGAAGAGGTAGGGCGGAGGGGGGGGTTCAAATAATAATATAAATGTTGTGGCCCTGGGGGTGTAAAGAACTCCGTTATCGGAACCGATTACTGCGGTTGGCTACTTAGGGTGCGGAAGAAGTTGAATTTTCACCGCGTGTACGTATGTTGAACGTCTTTCGTGCACCGTACATAGTCGATTCCGTTCGGAATTGAGCCGAGGTCCGTCGGCATAGCGATTCGAGGTGGCCGGCTTGGGGGTGAAATGGAGTTTAAGTGATGGATGTTGGAGGTGGCTGGAAATTTGGGGGCAAGGATTGGTGGGGGTGGGCTTGGAGTACGATGGAGGGGGGCGGTGGGGAAGCGACATAATTCTCCCATGGTGGCCTTGGCGGGAACTTCAAGGGGGGGGGGGGCGCCGTTACTTGGAAGGGGATGTGAAGCTGGCACGGCCGTCGTAGCTGCCGTGAAGAACGTGCGGCGTGTGAGGTGCTGCGCTGGGGCCCGCACGAGCCTTGGCGCTAACGCCCGGGGGGGGGGGGGGGGGGGGGGGGCGCGGCTGCTCGCTGACTGACGACAGCGCAAATAAACCTCTGCGTGGCCCCGTGTGCACCAGCACAGGACCCGTGAAATTGACGGCGCCGGGTTGAAATTTGTAGCCATATTACTGTAAATTAAACGCAATTACCCAAATTGTGGCATTAGGCGCACGTTTAGCGGAGAGACGCACGCACGTTGTTAACGTACCGTGATGGGAATTATATGGAGCGACGGTAGGCACAGTGGTTGGCACGCGCACTCTATCGTGTTTTAACGTACATTGGCGGGCGTGTAAATAGCGTGTGTACGAATCACGTAGCGCACGCGCCCGCATTGCATGGGGTGGGCGAGAGCGATGGCACAGTTGTTGTCACGCAATTCGTGGACCCCGCAAAAAGTCTTGCCCGGTCGATCCTCGCCGACGACGATCAACGTCGGCGAGCTGGGGCGCTTCACAAAACGCTGTTTTGCGAGCGTCGTCACGAAGTACGCTCCCAACAACCGCGGACGACTCGCGCGGGCGTTCGGAAAAAGCTTCATCCAGCGGTGGGAATTAAAAGTGGCAACCGAAGAGGTGCATTGGTGTAATTGCACACTTTCTGCTTTTCACTTCTTTTTTGTTACATGTGGTTGTCTCATCAACGGTTCCCTTTAATCGTGACCACAGCCCCCCCCCACCCCCCCACCACCTCGACCCCCCCAGGGCCCTCTTCCTGGGTTCTCTCCCTCCCTGTCTCAATCAGGTGGCTTCTAGAAAATCCTAAACATTTTTTATTTCTTTCTCCCCCACCCCTGTCCCCCATCTTATTTGATGTGGCTTGCCGAAGAAATTTGGTAATACTACTGTAAATAAAAGCGCGGGTCTGACCCGTGAGCCCGCGGAGAGAGGAAGATCAAAGAGAGGGCGCTCTGCGGTTTAATTCATGCTGCCGCCCCCCCTTGTGATGTGGCGACATGAAGAGCTCGCGTGTGAGAACTCCCTGAGCCGAGCGGTTGGGCCCCCCCCCCCCCATTTTGCCACACTTGTGTAAAGACGGATAAACTGTTATCCGAAAAAATTAGAGGGTTTATCCCTCACTCCAGGTACGGCCACGGCAATTGAGTGTGATGAACGTGCGTGTGGAAGGGAGGGCTGCGCTTTGGAACCCGGAGTCCCGTGTTCGATTCCCGCTCGCGGCCAACACCGGTGATGATTATCATCTCGACCGGTCCTGGGACCCTTCCCCTAGGTCGTCTCGGCCTCAAATGAGTACCTGATGCAATGTGTAAACATTCGCACTGGGGAGACAAAGGTGTCCGAGCGTGGTGTTGGCTGCTGACCCCCGCCTGTGCCGTGCAGGCCTGCATAAAGTGCTCGCTAATAGCACTTGCCCCAACAATTTGTTATGGCTGCAGGGGGGATCTTTGTCTTGTGTGTGTGTCGTGCGGTGGTTAGAGCGCTACGCCATGAACCCAGTGACCCCAGTTAAATTTCCACAAATTAGTGGTGGATTATCCTGAACTGGTTCTGGGTCTCCCCTAGCCCGACTGAGAATTCAATGATCAGTGTGTAAACATGGGCACAACTTTTACCACACACTCAAAAAAAAGATCCCCCGCCCCCCAGGTAGCCGACACAGACTGCCGGGGGAAGTGCTGTTCGTGAGCACCTACGAAGGACACACGAGGGGGCGGTCTGACTGGGACCACGCCCAAGTTGCCTTTGTCTTCCCATTGTTGATGTTTACACACACACACTTTAGTTGGTACTCATTTAAGGTTAAGTCGACGTATGGGACGCTTAGGGAAGGCTTATGACCGGTTGAGATATTTGCCACTAATTTGAACAGTGGCTGGAAATACAACCCACCTCACTAGCGTCTTAGCGCAGTGCGCCATCCACTACGCCACCGCTCCTCAAGTATAGGCGCGCACACACACACACCCGGAGACCAATATCACCCGCATACCCCTACAGCCTTTTTTGGACAAGTGGTGTGAGTTAGCACCACATACAAACATACCCGCACACACACACACACATGCACACCCTGACCCATACACACAAAGAAAAAGATACCCCTATAGCCTTAACAGGGCAAGTGCCGTTAGCAATCCCCTATTTAAGGGGGGCGGGGAGAGTGGGGTGCATGCACGGTGGCTGTGGTGCGTACATGGCTGCGACCTTGTGCTCGGGCCCCTTTCTGTGCTGCCCCCTCCATCCCCCCCCCAGCCCCCACTGTCCATTTTTCCCCGACTCTCCCGCGCCGGTACATTCTCTCACGCTCGGCTGCCTCTCCAAAGGCCCTTGAGAAGGGGGGGGGGGGTGCTGTGTGCCCGCTCGCCCACCCGGCCGCCCGCCTGCCCGCTCGGGGAATGTGCTACCCGACTGGCTGTCTCACCTGTTGACGAAAGTTCCCGCGCTTTGAGAGATTGAAGCCGAACGCGAATGCGGCGTCTGTACGCACGCACGTGCATGTGTGTTTGTGTGTCCTTGTTTGAGTGGTTGGTGTAATGTCCCACGGTTCGAATTCCAGCGGCCGCCCCGGTTATTTCTGCGGGTGTGGTTGGGGGGGTCTATGTATTAACCGTGAAAAATACAACCGTCTGGCTCACGGTGGACATTAAAGATCCCGTGGTGTCATTCGCAAGAGTCAAGTTCATTGTGTGCTGGCGTCATGGTCAAATTTTTGGTAAAAATGTGAGAAGTGACACCGCAGATTACTCCGAAATTATAGAGCAATCATCGCCTCCTGTGAAAACTTGACGGGAACCTCACAAAAAGAGTCATGAGGCTTGGTGAGGCTTTTTCCTGGGTAAACTAGCATAACTTTAAGATGGGTACCTGGTGCAGCATTTAAACATCGTCTCTGGCGGGAGGCAAAGGCAGCCGGGTGTGGTGTTGGCCACCCACCCGCTTGTTCACAGCACTTGTCCCAGTGGTCTGTTCAAGGCTAGACGGTGGATCTTTGGCTTTGTCTTTTTTTATCTCGAGGTCATGCGCATGCATCACCGTGCGACGCATATTGATGTACACCCCCAACCTCCGGTAGGTAGAGCCAATGGCGTATGTATTGGGCTGTTTTAAGTACGGCATGTTTGGGTACCTTTATGTCGATTCCATCTACATCCCGCGTCACGATGGGGGACACGGGCTGTACAAAGAGTCCCGCCCCATTAACGTACCCGAAAACGACTCGTCGCTAATAATCAACAGATGACAGCCGTGCTTAACATGGTCTTGGACAATTTAATTAAACGGCGATACAAAAAAATTAGTACCAACATAGCGATTGGCTGAGCGATTCGGTGACTTTTCCCGAGGGGCCACGTTGTGCCCAGCAGCCCTATCGGATGAACCCTCCCACCCCCCCTCGGCCGAATTTTTCACTCCCATCGTCATTTTCAATTCCCGCGTGTTTTGAGCCGCTCCAAAGAATTTCGGACGCCGAAACGAGAAACACATTTGTCTTAAGTGTTGTTTTAGGCTTGCTCCTCGCATGAGGGTGGAGCAGAGAGAGAAAGGGAGAATGGGGGGGGGGGGATATGCAGGGGTGGGGGTGTGCGGGGCTGCAGAGCGAGGGGTTGTGGGCGGCCGCTTGAGCCGGGGGGGGGGGGATTAAGAAAAAAAATTTCCCCCCCTCTCGCTCTCTTGGCTTCTTTCTCTCCGAAAAGCGGTCTTGATGGAAAAAGTCAGATGGTGCCGGGGGGGGGGGGCCCGCGATTGCGGGGCAGCCCGCGTGCGTGCGCGCGCACGGCCACGCATTTCCTGCCGAGATTTTCGCCGCGGCAGTTGCTCGGCGTGCGGTGGGGCAGTGTGCTCTCGACAGAGGTGGCCATTGTGTGCCAAGGCCACGTGTGGAACCCCCCCCCCCATCTCCTTCTCACCCCGCTGAGCCCGTGCCGGTCGTTCCGTGAGGTCGAGACATGCGCGGGCCTCCCCTGGGCGCACCTGCCCATCGGTCGCGTCACGGTGCGGCGGTTGTCACCTGCCCCCGTGGGGAGGGGTGGCGGCGGAGGGCAGCCCTCAAACGCCGACGATGGTGAACGCCAATACTGAGCTCGCGTAGCACGCCACGTGAACTTGCTCGCTCGCTTGCTTTCCGTGCGATAGGGGAGCTTGGAGTTTTTTTTTTTTTACCCCTGTGGAATATGAATGAAGATTAAAAGTGGTTGCCCGGAATGTGAGCCTTGCGTTGCAAAATGGGCCGTGTCGTATGAGGCTGCACCGCCTGACGGGACGTCAACGTTTCTGTATTTCCTCGTCCCCTGCCACTAGGATGTGGAATTTGAACGACTGGCAAGGCACCTCCTATGGAGGGGAGCAAACCACCCTGTGCTCGCTTGACCTTGTGAGACTTCCTGTTCAGAGCACGTTAAAATCAAGATGGTCTCGGAATGCTAAGTTGCTTCTAAGCAACTTAGCTCCATAAGCGGTGGTGCAGTGGTTCAGTGGTTGACTCTCAAAATAAACCTGCTCACCTGGGTTTGATTCCCAGCCATGGCTAACATTCGTGGGCCCCCTACCCCCCTCTTTCAACCTGCACGAACCAGCGTGGTAAAGTAAGGACAAACAAACTTCCACCAATGACACGGCACGAGTACGGAGGCCTTCATCAGGCATTGGATTTACACGAAGCTGTAAGTTTCACGTTTAGGCATCTTGCTGCGCCGTAACGCAAACGAGCGCCGGGTTGTTGACTCGTAACCGACCGTCGCTGCCGCTGTGCTCCCTCTGGCAGCTCGGTCCTGCGGGTGAGCACGCCACCCTGTCTCCTGTTGGCATCCTGGCAGCGCCAGGGCAGTGGCCGACCTTTAACGGGAGTCGCACCATCACGGTCACATGCCGAGCCGGTCACGTGTAGCCACGATAACGGCCGCCCGCCCAGGAGTGATGTTGGGCACGGCGATATCAGGAGAGCCCTCCAACATCGTGAAGGGCACTGTTGAGATACAAGCAAAAAAAAAACGCGGTTCACCAGTTTTTTTTACCACATTCTTACAGCTTGCTGCGGCTGAACTCCCGAATTGCGTGGTCATCGTCTCACTGCGATGGAACCGGGCGATAGCTCGCCCCGTCGTCTGGGCAGATTTGTTCCCCCCCCCATCACTGTCGCGTCTTTGTCGTGCGATTGTGAAGAGCCCCGACTTGATGGTTTACTCACTCGCCGTGAGCTCGTGCTGCGACACGTTCTCGCGCCAAGCTGTTCTCGTCTCTCTCTCTGTTTCCACGCAGTGTCTTTTTTTGTCGCCTCCATTTAAGTTCAGGGGCACGTGAGGTGGGACCGGCGGTGTTGCCGTGCAACTCACTGCTGCAGCCAGATCCATCACGGGATGATGTTGCCCCCCCGCCGCCTTTGTGCCATCGACATTATTTACCACTGTACTCTTCTGTCTGGTTTTGACTTGAATTTCAAAATGTGTTTTTGTGCAAATGTCACGGTGACATTACTGGGCTTGTTACGAGGCAAGTCCAGATTGTCATTTTGTGTGTAACCGTCCTAGTGCTGTCGATTCTGTGCAGGCTTTACACGGATACTGCAAATTCCATTGAAACAACTTGCCCGTGATATCTAGTGCCATTATAAGTTTTTTTTTGCTGAGTGGCACGTTTATATTTTTCCGCCTATGAAGAGTCAAATCCAAAACATACGACGGCAATCCGCCGTACAAAACCCACTTGGAGAGGAGCATGAAAGTGCCAAAGAGAGGGTTCTTAAGAGAGATTTCTTTGCGTGTTTTACGAATTCGTCAATCACGCGAAACCATTCGGCACAATTTACCGAAGCCACTCCTCCGCTAGTGGACTTGTTTCTTGAGAGCTGTTCAGTGTTTTTTTTTCTCTTTTTCGCAAGGTGTTTTTACGCCTTCATTGACCTTTTCTCCACCAAGAGCCCTGGGATCTTTACGAAATATAAAATAATTCTGTAAGTGGTACAAAAAAACGGCTTAGGGTGGCACCCCCCACCTCTGCTCAGTCGCTTACCAGCACGTAGCCCCAAACCACACACTGCCAGATGGTTGGCTTAGGAACGTTTTTTAAATTTAACTTGTCGTACACATGTGCACGAGTTGTGCCAGCAGTTTATTCCGGCTACAGTTCTGTGTTGTGTTGCAAGTATCGCCCACCAACAACAACAGCGAGATAACTGTAGACAGTATTATTTATGAATGGAATTGTTTTAGTTTTTTCAGTTACAAACAAAAAATATATTTTCAGCATACCCAATGGTGCAAATCGATTTAACGGGAGTTTCGCGTGTTGTGTGGTGCGAGAGACCTTTGCACACTTCGGGTGTGGGGGGGGGGGCTAAATCGCGAGCTATCAGAAGCCACTTGGCAGCCGAATTATGGCAGAACAAAGCAGGCATATCGGCAGAAAATAGCATGAATTACGCCGCATCATGCCAAGTAAATTTCTCGTCTTGCCCCCTGGGCTGTGAAGTTGTGAATTGAGCGCCCCGCCCCTCGTGTTGTGTCGGCTCATCCTGGGGGGGGGGTTGGTTTGTGTCGTCACCTTCCCAGCCACGTTTTTGTTTCAAGGCTCCATTCTCTCTCCACCTTGTGTTTCTCCTTCACCCCTGCATACTCATAATATTAACTTTATGGTAGTACCCCGGCTCTCACACCATGTCCCTGATGCAGTCATTTTTAGTCTGTTGATGTTCGGCGATGCGGCAATCGACTCATCTCGACGAGCTGTACACGATGCACTAGGGTGCGTACGAGCGTTCAGGGTTTCGGCGACATCGTCCTCGCTGCGTTTCGACAGCGCGGAGTAGCACTGATTTTGGGTTGATTGGTTAAGTACACCCCTGGAAAAAAAAGTGTCCCAGAAATAAAATATTTAATTGCCTCGGCCATTTTCTATTATTTGGTACCCAGGGGTACTGCCATAAGGATCATATTTACAGTTTCATATGTTTCTGAGTGTCTGGCACAGAGATGGACTTTATCTGTACCTTTCCCTGGAACATGTCGGTAACCACCATACGTATAAACCAAATTCTATGTAAGTACCAAAATCTAGTTTTCCTGCGTGCCGAGACGGGCATCAATCACTTTTTTTTTGGGGGGGGGGAGGAGGAGGGGGTTGTGGGAAAAAGTGGACGCATCATGAGCGTTGAGCAGAGCTTCGCCGGAAGAAACTTAACGAGCGGCGAGCAGCCGTGGTGGTGCGGTTGCTGAACGACGTTGAGCGCCGCGCGATCGTTTTGTCTGAAAAGAATGGAACCGCCCGCAGCGACTGGCGCAGTCAACACGTCCAGTGACACCATGGCCAATCGCTAATTGCAGCGAGACATTTCCCAGCAGCCGGAATAAGCCACTCGCTTGTGTCGCGACTCGGGTAAACCGTATGGTGGGGGTATTTCATTATCCGTTAAAAGTCTGTCGCTTTCTCTCGCGTTGGGGTTAGCGCTGGCGCGGTTCTTCTTGTTTTGTTTTAACAATTGATTAAAGCCGCTAATTGAGTGCCAGCCCGAAAAAAGGACATTTCTTGCGGTCGGGTGTTTAAGGTTGCACATTTTCTTGCGCTCCCAAGACGTGCAATGCCTGCAGGAGTTCCTGCGTGTCCCCCCCCCCCCCTGGCTTGTACATACGTTGAACTTCTTTTGCACCGTACAAAGCCAACCATGCTTATCGAGCATGGGAAGAAAGTGTTTAATTTGATGGTGCTCGCTTGAGCCCTCTCTTTTAAGGGTCCTGTTGACTTTTTTAATAAGACTCTGCGGCCGCGTAATTTGTTCCAACGAGGCCCCCATTGTTGCCCCCCCCTCCCCGGCAAGGACGGCAGAGGGCGGGGGGGGGGGATCCCATTCTTCGTGACGCACAATGCACAATTAAGTGATTTAGGGCAGGGGCCAGGAGTGGGATGGCGGGGGGGAGGTGGAGGGGGGCGCGACTGGCTCATTGAGCAGCGTCGAGGCTGGGGCCCCTCTCGGCAAGGGGTTTAGTGACCTGTAAACGGAGAGCGAAAGCCCCGGCGCTGGCCACAGGGTCATTCTGTCTCCTCCAATCTGCGTGCACAATGGCGCTCCCCCGTAATCTCTCGGAATAATTTTGCTCTGAATGGCCATTGTGGCCGTTTTTTTTTTTAGCCCCACCGACCCCCGCCCTGCCATTCAGAGATTCGATGTACCCTCAGTCCTCAGGTGTGCTCATGAGGTTTTATGTGCATTGCCATTTGAGCGTTTGTGCTGGCGGTGAACGGTGGTGGTGGTGGTGGCCGGGTGGGGGGGTAGAGTTTGAGTCCATGAGCTTGCACCCGTGTGCGTGTGCCTACGTCTCGCAACATTTGCTGGGTTCGTTCGTAAAAGTGTCTTGCGTTCGGGTGGCCTGGCAAAAGTCCCAGTAAGAGGTTTGCATTTATTAAGCTTCCCCAAACCCAAGTGTTTTTTTTTTATCTGTGGAGCGTGGGCCAACTGGAACACCTGGGTCCGTCTTGTAAACCCTTTAAGTGGCATCCGCAAACCAACGAGCCAATTGAGGGTTGGATCGAGACGCAATGTTGGACGTCGATTTTATCGCTGGTGGGAGCTTGTGATTCAGCATTGCATAGAGAATGGCTGACACAACTAGAGTGTAGTGACGTAACCATGAACCATTGGTGCTGCTGCAGCTGTGGTTGCTGGTGATGTTTGAATACCAGTGGTTGGACGCTGCTGCTGCTGTCTTGATGGCCGTGTTAGGTTAGTCGACGGCATTGCCTTTCAAACAACTTGCAAAACGTGGAATTAAGTGCTCGGCCTTTCAGCATTATGCAAAAAAAGAAAAAAACTCGGCAGATCCTCAAGAATTGCATTGTGGTCCTCTCTTCAGGAACAGCTGATGTATTTTTTTTATATTGCACAAAGGCCGAGTGCTTTGCGTCCACGTTTCTTCATGTTGTTTGAAACTCGCGATGTTCCTGCCTGCATTGCCTCTTTCGATGGATATATATTTTTTTTCTCTCACTCATTCAGACTTGATCGTTGATAGTCATAGCCAGGAGTCCGAAACGACGCAGCATGGTTCCCTTGTCTGTTCGTCCAACGCACGTCTGATTAGCACGGATTGCTACGTACGGTGCGAAAGAAGTTCAACCTACACACATCCGCTGCATTACGTGATGAAAGCGCTGCGCTCATTCATGGCTGTTGTTTTTGTCGCCGTTTCCCCCACAGTATCTGCCTCTCAAGTGGCCGCTCTTCGACATGCAAGCTCCTCTACCCGGCCGCAAAGCCGGGGACGACTCGCGCTCGCCTTCGCCGGCCTACCTCATCGTGAGCACTCGTTTTCCCCTCCCCCTCCTTCAACGCGTCGTCTCTTTCCTTGAGTTTCTCGCTCCACTTTGCCCCCTCCCGTCTCGGGCCACGCCCTACCTGTACGTGCGTATGTGTGTACGTTGAGCTTCTTTTCGCACCACCGTACGTAGCTCGAGCGCGCTCGAAGGACAACAAACGGAGCGCAAGAAATATGTACGCACATATGAATATGTTACGTATGACCGGCGCGATCACGAACTTCGAAAGCGGCGATAATCTCGCAGCCGGCCCTGTTCCCCTCCCCCCTCCTACCTCACCCTCAACCTCTCCTGGACTTTGTAACAGACGCGGGTTCAAATTCCATTTTAGTTCGGTTGTAAACGCGCGTGTTGGCCTACCTCTCCACCCCCTCCATCCTACCTCCGCCCCCCCCACCGTCCCTTGACTACCCCCCCCCCCCCGCGTACACAGTGGCACATTCCACCACGGCCTCCTCCGCACGCACCCTCGCACCTCCGCTTTGGAACGGTCCACGCGAGGCAGGCGTGATGCGGCGGCGCGGCCTAGAACACCCCCTGGTGACAGATTTGCGCCGAGTCGCGAAACGTCAACCCCACGGGTCGGCCCCCCCCCCGTGCGCTTTATTTCTCCCTTGGAGTCCCCGGGGGGGAGAGGGGGTGGGGGGGGGGGTGGTCGCAAAATTGAGCAACAGCCATCGACCGCTGCACCTTGAGCCCCCCCCCCCCCCCCACTTGATAAAACAAACAGCAGCCAAACAGCCGCACGGCTGTCCCGCCCAAGAGGTACAGTAATTTGCAAAAAAAATTAAAGGTCGGGCTCTTTGTTTGCTGTTGTGGGAGGCGGCACGAAAAGCCACGAGCGTTATCGCCCTCGTGAGGAGGTTAGATTGCGTTCGCTTTTGCACCCCCCCATCCCCTTCCAGATACGAGGTGATGCACATGGTTAAAGTGCCAGTCGTCCCATCGTCACAGTCCGCCGTCACGGCGCTTTGCGGCTGCGATGTCCGTTTGTTCCCCCCCCTGCCTGCTCCCCCTCCCCACAACCGGTTTACGAGTTTCTCTTGTTGACATTGTCACCGCCTAAGAGTTATTTCCATTGCACAATTTTTCCGATAATTAAATCTCAAAGGTTTCGTTGAATTTTAACGAATTGTAAGACTCAAGAAAATTCAACCCCCCCTCCCCCAGGTATCACATCAAGGGTGACATAGATTAAACACGCGCGTGTTGTGCGCCAAAGCTTGCCCTCTCAAATGAGAATCATTATCCACCTACCACCATACTTCGCCAATCGCTTAACGATGCCCTGAAGGTTGCCACCGCTTTGCGCTCAGCTGCTCGCTGCCCCCAAACGACGGTCGCACAACACGGCGACAATTTGTGTGATGATGATGATGAAATAGGTAAGTGAATCGCGCAAAGTCGTAAATCGGATGTGTCTGTGCGTTCTCTGTGGCGAGCGGCAGCGACAGGGTGTTACTGTGCTTTTTAATATCTGCGCAAGTGAACGCGTGACGATCAACGGTAATTGTCGGCTTCATTGTTGAACGTGTACGGATGCTAACCCATTAATCGGTGTCAAATAAAAAAATATTTAGATTTGCAGCGTAAATATTTATCTTCGCAGCGTTAAATCAGCGTGGACAGCCTTTTGCTTCGGCCCATTTTATCGCGGTGCATGCGGTGAATCCAATGGGAAGGGGTTGAGAGGCACTATATGGTGACATTCCACAAACTAAAAACTAAACATAACTATTTTACCAGGTAAAGGCCCCATTGAGCTGTATAGCTCTTTTTCAGAAGTGACCTGGCCACAAATGATAGCTCAATGGAAGTGGCTTATCGTGAGGAAATGTATACCAGCCAAATACTCTTAACACATTTTTAAATGTGGATGGAAAAACCGGAGGTCCTGGAGAAAAAATTTGCCCGACCACGGGGAGAAATACAATAGGTGTCAGGGTCGGGATTGAACCCACGACCTCCTTCATATCATTCCTGGGAGTTAACATCTCACCACCATGGCAATTAGTAGCGATTCAACAACTTCCACAATTGTAGGAAATGTCCGTCCTCTTAGTAAACGTGTGGAATTCAGTTTCATCAGAACCATGCCGCCGTTGTGTAATGCTCACAATCCAGAGGTCGCCGGTTCAAATTCCTTCTGTTGGCGGCGCGGCAGTTTTAAACCATGGAGCAAGTTTCTCTTAAAATCCTCTCCGACCCCGTTAACCCAGCATACAGTGTAGATGGTTACATCTTGGTTAGTCGATCGTACTACGCTACCCTCTTGCATATCGTCTGGCCGGCGCGGAAGAAGAGGCCAAGTTTCCCTCTTAGCGTGTGGTCCCTGTGGAGATCGCCCTTCCGTCAGCAGTGGCTGCGGACAGGCAATTGCAGGGCTGCATCTTTGCCTTGACTTTTTTTACTTTACAACAGCAACAAATTCCCGTGACTAATTTAGGGAAAAAAAAGTCCCACGTGCGTGATGTGACTGCTTGTTTGTGGCACTGCGCCGAAACGCACCGCGGCGTTTGTGAGCACGCTTGACGTTATCCCAATGCGCCCACGAGGCATGACAGTCTGTACCGACCACTCGGTGTTTCAAGTGTCTTCTGCGTGTAAAGTTTCACTCTTTGGAGCTTTTCCAGAGTTACATTAAATAATTTCGTATTTCTCGCCCTCTCCTCTTCTGCCTCCCCCACCCCGCGCGCTCGCTTTAATTACGGCTCGCAGTTTCCACGAGCCTTAGTACGCCCTTCGCATGCACTGGGAACACTTTTGAGATAAATGTTCTCTGCGCACGTGTGTGTGTGTGGGTGCGTTTCTCGGTCAAATGGAGAGCGCTGGTGCAGTGGTTAACGTGAACTGCGCTACGAATCCGGCAACCCGAGTTTGATTCTCACTCGCGACCAGCATTGGCGACGAATATCTGAACCGGTCTTGGGCCTCCCACCTCAGCTCGGCCTGGTGTTGGCCATTCACCCGCTCATGTGCTGCATCGCCCTTCATGGGTGCTTGCTATCGGCACTTGCCCTTTCCTGTTGTGCATGTACGAGGGGAAGTGATGGCTACCCTGGGCCTTGAACTGCGGTTCAATCCTGGCCACCTGCATTAAATATCCAATCATGCATAGCATCAGTGGAAATTGTCATCCGAACCTGGTTAACTCGGCCTAACATTGCACGTGGTTCGACACGTGAACACCCAACACTCAGGAGACAAAGGCAGTCAGGCGAATGTGGCGATAACCACTTCGCCCACGAGTTTTGCCATTTCAGGCTTTTAATAGGTGTTCGCAAACAGGCCTTGTCCCAACAGCTGTCATGAGCCAAAGTGCTTGCTGGAGCCAGAGTGCTTAATGGTGGCACATGGGGCTGGTGTAAAACAAACCGTGTGAAACATTTGCAGTCCTGGGCCCTGCAAAGGGACATCTCGCCCCATCTTGCTTGCCTCGTGGTAAAAGGTCATCCTAAAGGCAGCATTATTAGCCCCTAGTTTAGAGACTCCTGTGGAGTTCTAGGAAGGAACGGGTCTCCTGGAGTCCGTCTCTGCCTGCCCCGCAGTGTAATGCCGAGTAATGCTGGACGGTCCCACATTTGCTATACCGCAGCGCGATATCGCAAGGTCAACTCGACCCCATGAGGTCACGTCTCTGCATGGTGGGACATTTCGCAGAGAGGATTGCCGAGAGTTTAGAAAAAAACACTAATCTCCAGAACACAAACCTGGCCCATTACTTAAACCCCAAGAAAGCTACAAGTTCGCCATAGAGCAATGGGAAAGGGAGATTGGCTTGTAATGAGGCGTTGCAAAGTTACGAGATGAAGATTTGATAATGAAAACGTTTGATTTGCAAAAAAACTTACATCGATCTGGGCAGGGACATCACGCTCGGACACCGGATGACAGATGGGGGAAAAATTAACGAAGGAATGGAGAGGCCGTTGGAGGGATGGAGAGGTGTACAGAAAACGAGACGGTGAGACGAGAAGATGTAGAGTGGCGCTCGACAGGAGCTTGCAGGAGATCGTGGAGAGTGGAAGACATTGAGGGGATGCTTTTGCCCAGATGAGTTGGATGTCGATGGCAAAGAAATAACTAAAATACACAGAAGATATTTTCTACTTTGCTTTGTCGACACACAAAAAAACAAAGATCCTCCCGCGTAGCCTTATGGGGGGAGGAGGAGATCTGCTGTTTGCGAGCACCTATGAATGCTGACGCGCCATACAAGGTCAGCACCACGCCCCGGCCGCCTTTGTCTCTCCCGAGTGGACGATGTGTGTACACCGCACCGAGCACTCATTTGGGCGTTCCCTTATTTCGTGACCACTTTGAACAGTGACGCCGATGCCGACCGTGCCGTTATGGCAATTACACTTGGTGCCACCAAGCGTTGACCGCGTGTTCCCGTGCGAGCCCCTCGCCACATGTCCGTGGCGCGATTAGCCCCACAATGACGCTCAGTGTCGCGCGGATTTCTTGAGCTTTTGAGCTTAAAGGGCGGGGGGGGGGGCGGAGAGACTGAGAACCACATGAAGAAGGAGGAGGAGGAGAGAAAAAAAATCTGGACCACCATTTCACCCAAGGACGTTCCAGTTGGTGCAGAAACGGTGCCGTCAAAATCTACGGTGCCACCCTGCCGACGCTCGCCAATTAAAATTCCAGCATGGTGAAGAGTGCGGCGTTTGTTTTTTAGGGTCTTTGCACAGTTGTAATATTTTTTTAATTTCAACGTTATGAACTGTTTCCGCGAGGTTGAATGTTGTTTTACATTGTGATGGTGAGGCCTCGACAATGCTAAGTCCTCTGTCTAGCAGCTCAGAAATGGCTGAAAAGAGGACCCATGGTTAAGTGGTATTAGCAAGTTAGTAACAGCCGTGTCTCACATCACTCATGTACTTCGTACCGCTGAGAAGCCGAGTGGTAGCCTGTGATAAGAGGAGTCTTTCAGAATTTGTGGATTCTTATGGGCCCACCAAGAGCACCAGCCACTCCACAAAGAGAGCTCGCATGTCGCAAAGGTGTTAATTTGTCTCTTAATTCGGCTTAAGCTGCGAGTGCTAAAATGCCTTAAACATATCGGGCGACGGACGTGCATCAAATAATTCTTTACGGCACATGAAGGAGCATTGTCTAAGAGTTCAGAGACTCTAAGTATATTCTGTGGTGTCATCTTCAGGGGCCCCTCTTCCTGATGTGACATCCCCTCTGCTTGCCCGGTGGATTTCCTTAATGGCATTTCACTTCCTCCCCTTGTTTGAAATGACTCCGATAATAGCGCATTTGCGACGCAGCAGAGTAGCATTCAAAGTAGTTTTCTATAAAATACAAATCATACGTGCATATGCATGTGTAATTTTTTTTTTTTTTACAAATTACCGTTTCGTGATATCCGCAAAGGCGTATATATAACTGGAGGTCACCGAGTGTGCAAACTCTGCTAAGCGGGGCCTCCGGACGGAAAGCCCTGTGGATGTTGTGTGCCACAGGAAGCTGGAAACACAAGCGCGGCCTGGTTACCATCCAGCCAGCCGAGCGGAGACAGCGGCTCCTCGAATCGAGTCCTTGGATTGACCGTCCGAAAGCCGCGTTAACTATGAACGGGGGCGGCGCTTGCCGGCATTCACTCTGCACCCCAGCGCGAATTTGTATATCTTTTCGAACGGCCGAATCTCTCTTAACCCGCGTCGGTGTTAAAACAAAGCCGCCGTGGCTATCAGCTGCTGGGACCTTTGGCAGTTGGCTGACTTGGCGGTAGATTTATCGGGAGACCTTGAAATAATCGAAGATTTGTGAGGAGTGCAGAGTTTTAACAATAACACTCGCTGGAAAATGAAAGTTTGAAGAGTGGGCGGATGAAAACAGAGTTGATCGAGCATCCGTGCCTCGCTGTGGCAGCAGCAGTCGGCAAGGCCCCATTATCATGCGAATTGTTTGTTAACCCCTTTTGTAATCGGGTGAGAGCGTCGACTTGGCGTCCGGCTTGCAAGGGAGGGAGATTCGAGATGCAGTGGGAACGGAACCAGGAGGAGGATACTCTGGCCGGGGCATAGTGAGGGTGGCCCTTACGCACATGCGCATTCTTACTCAAGAGCCGCATAGCTCTTGCAGGCCATGCGTTAATCACATTCAAAGTATGGTACTTGTTGAGTATTTAAAAAGCGCAGAGGTGGTCCTGGCAGGGATTGTATACCAAAAGGTGGAAGTGGTGGCACAGTGGTTATCGCATGGCGCGATGAACCTAACGAACTGAGTTTGGATTTACGGCCGCAGATAATGTCGGTGGTGACCCATACCTCATCCGGTCCTGGGGGCTTCTCCAACCCTCGCTGAACCGGTGTGTTGGTGAAGTATGGTCAAACAACTGGCGGCCTGACGAACAGGCACTTTGCGGGGAGCAGTGGATTGGACAAAGGGGGTATCGATCATTTGTATCAATTATCGGCGAGTTGCGGTATCTGTAAATCGTAAACCAGGATGAGCTGTGGGTTAAGCGATGCTTAAACTTTACCGCATGCAAAGGGTTTCGCTTTTTCAAAACACGCGGGGGAAAAAGGTATTTTGGCCATCATCGACTCTGCCCCAGTTGGCTCAGCAGTCCCGAGTTGGTCGTGAGATGTCTGTGTGTGTGTAGTGTCGCGGTTAGCACGCTGTGCTTCGAACGTGGCGAGCCGGGTTCGATTCCCGCTCACGGCCAGCACCAGTGACGATTATCTGAACCGCTCCTGGGCCTCTCCTAGGTTGACTTGGCTTCAAATGAGTACCTGGTGCGGTGTGTAAACATCGCCACTGGGGGAGACAAAAGCGGCCGGGCGTGGTGCTGGCCACCCATCCCCTCGTATGCTGTGCCGGCCTTTATAGGTGCTCTGCGAACAGCACTTGCTCCTACAGTCTGTTCAGACTATACGGGGGATCTTTGTCTTTGTGTGATATCCACGTTGGACACGCTCCCCTTTCTGCCACGCATCTCCTCAATCCCCCTCTGACACCCCCTCTCCCCCCTTTTGGGTTGAGTAAACAAAGGCAGTGGAGAGATTTTGCGAGGTTGGCGGATGATGTAAGATTTTAAATTAGCCACCCATTGTGGAAGGAGGTTACTTCTTAACTCGTTTTTTTACTTGCCCCCTCCCACACCTTTTTTTTGTTGACGTTTTTGAGTTTTTTGTGACTTTATTTTAGTTATAGTTCTCAGCAACGCCGCTGCAGCTGGCGTAAGAGATGGTTTTGGCTAAATTGTTGGTGTTGTAAAGAAGGAGGCCCTTGGTTTACGCCGCTTTATATGGTCGATCTTTTACTGGGGCCCTCGCGGAACTAAAACAGAGCGCCGTTTAAAAATCTCGCAGTAAAAATTCTTGGTCCGACTTCGGGATAAACCCCCCCCCCCCCCACGTCTTCACAAATGCGTTTCGCGGTCAATTCCCGACAGGAGTGGATTCCAAACAACGCGACGTAAATCTCGCCTCGTCTCCCGCTACCGACGTCACTCGCGACAGCTCGTGAAAACACCTCTTTCGCTAAGTGGTTGGTGTTGGGCCGCCTCGCCCGTGACGAACGCCGCTCGTTACAACGTGAACGATGGCCTCGTGCCGTGACCGCTCAGCCCAAGGGGGGAGGTGGTGTGAGCGGCCGTTACTTGTTCGGCTGCTGTGTCCCCCTTATTTTCCCCGTGTTGGAAATAACCCACGCGAACCTGCGGTCTCTGTTGAAGCGTTTCGCTCGCCGACCTCGGTGGGCGCCCGCTAACTAATGGCACCATTGGTCACGCGGTCGAAATAAAAAAAAACTACTCACAAAGTCGGCTTTCTTCAAAGTTCCTGCGGTCGTGAAGTTGCCGGGTGCGCGCGGGGGGGACTTGCCGAAAACGTTGGGCCTACGACTGAGCAGATCCACGATTTGGGACGTGCAGTTTTTTAAGTACCACAAAGACGTGAGGGTCGCCCAACCGGTGTTAACTATCCGGTTTGTAAAATGTCTTCTATTATAAGGCTGTAATAATGACGTGAGCGTTGAGTTATATTTGTGTGAGGCTATAGCTGCTTTTCAGGAGAGGCTGGAGGATTTGGCCGGGGAGGGGGCGGAGGTGCGAAAGAGAGAAAATCGAGATGCACGATGACCCCAGGCTGGCAGTCGGTCGACTTGAGTACGACATTGCCCGTGCAGTCTCGCTTGCTCACTCGCCTGCTGCCACTCCCGAGGGAAGTGGGGGGGGGGGCTGCTCACAGGAAGGGATCTGTGTAATGTCCGCGCTGCGTTTAAGCGGCAGAGGGGAGGGAAAAAAAAAGTTTGTTTAAAATTTCTGGCGAGCGATTGTGCCCCCACGGGGGTGGTGGGGGGGGGGGCAGGGGGGATGCCAGAGCCCGACGTGGTTTGCGTGGAAGCAGGACTCCGCTGTTATCTGAGGACTCGCCCTCGCTGCACTGCGAGCCCCCGGGCCGGCCGATATATATGTTTTGTTATTCGCTTCGCGGTTAACCGGCGATGCGGAGCGTCCTACAGTGCGGACAGTTTGGCTCGTTCATGCGCCCGGATTTGGAGCCGTGGAGATGATGTGGTCCCCCCCTCCCCCACTGCTGTTTGCAAACCGGAGCACTGGGCAGTCGCAGTCAGGCCTTGTAAACAGGGCCCACTGTGGCTGAGAGTTTGTGACAATGCCATCTTACTGCATTTGTAAGTATGTGTGAACTTCTTTCGCACCGGACATAGCCAACAGTGCTCATCGGAGGTGCGAGGGAAGGGGACAACACACTAATCACAAAAAGCAGATCTGTAGAAATCGGTTTATCAATCTAGATTTAAACGTGCATAACACAAGTGGCTTCGTAATATCAAAAGGAAGAGCATTCCAGATGGCCGCAGAAGCATATGTGAAAGCGCGCAATGCGGTGACCGTCTTTGTTCGATGGCCAGCCAAAAGCCGCTGCTGCGAGGATGACCGGAGTTCACGTGATGGTCTATGCTGCTTGACGAGATCAGCAAGGTATTATGGTTCACTTCTGGCGAGCACTTTGTGTGTAATGAGTGCGACCTGATAAATGAAAAGAAACCTTAAGTAATTTCAGAGTTTATGTAAGAGTTATAAACGTGGCTGAAGTTTGGATGCGTTAGAGGGGGTTGGGGTGGCTGTGCTCACAAACCCAAAAACCTCCAGCCCCGGGCCCTGTAATTGAGGCCTCGCATAGTCGAACCCCCTTGTCAATATATTTTTAATCGCTTTCAAAATCAAAATGGAAATGTATGTATAATATTGTTTTTAACGTAACGTTTAACCAAGTTGGAAAATGATAGTTTGTAAAGGGAAAAAAAAAAGATTAATTTCCGTAAATGCAATCGGTTGACGGGTTTTTTCGCAGCTTGCATCATTTGCCTTTTTGCGCACACGGTGCATCGTTAAACCTCACGTCGTAGGATTCCAAGTGCGGTGCAAAAGCCATTGGCGCCACCGTGTCCCCATATATACGCGTTGCCGCCAATGGCAGCATTGCTGGCTACGGGGCCGGCGCTTGTAGCGAGCGGTATCTGAAAAGAGCTTAAACTCGCACTGAGCCACGCGGTGAAATGTCGTCGGCGCAATCCCATGACCGATTCTGTGGGCAGAGGCCTTCATCCAGCAGTGCACTGACATGGGATTGTAAATTTTACTACCTCCGTGAAAGTGCAGCGTAACACGTGTTGTTGTCTTCTCCGACTTGACCGGAGAGAATGCTGACCTTTGGCTCCGAGCTAACGATGCCAACAATGCTAAATGTGGGGCTGGATTTGACGGCCGTGGCATGCGGCGAAACGATGAGGATTCTAATCCCCTCAACCCTTTCTATAAACGATGATCATAAAACCTACCAGAGCAGCTAATTCTGTGCAGGCTAGAAACATGCGTATTGAGTATTTGGCTGCTATTAATGTCCACGGGATAAGCCACTTCGTTGACCTATCATTTGTGGCCTGGTCACTTCTGAAAAGCAGCTATATAGCTCAGTAGTGGGCCTTGCCTATTCAAATAAAAAAGAGTAATCTTCTTTGGTTCTTTCGGTAAAGTCACGTAGAATGAGAATAAAATAATAAATTGATAAAATAAAATAACACAATAATATTCTCACGACGTTTCGGCCACAACACAAGCGGCCTTCATCAGGTGAAGGGAGCGAGACTGTCTGGTAGGACAGCGCTGGAGTGGAATAGTAAATTGTTCGTAGCAAAATAGGTTCCACAATAAGCACAGGCGTGCTCGCCAATGGCAGGAATTAGACAATGGCTGAGAGCATTGGCGCATACAACGTGGCGGTGACATGACATGCATGCAAGGCATGATGGGAGTCGTCGATTGCTGCCGTGTGTGAGCAGCACACGCCCCTGTGAGTGTCGTGAAATCGAGAGCTGCTCCCTCCTGAGGCTGCTATTATACATGGCGGGGGGGGGGGCGTAGTCACCAGCGACCGAGAGAGAAGGGTAGAGGGGGCGGTGGCGGCGGCGATGCGTTGACGAGGAGGAACGTGCCCGGGATTGCTTCGGAGCGAGCGTTCGCCGGGGGAATGCGCGCGTCTGCATTCGCAGCCGCCACCGCGGCCTGCGTGGGTATTAGTCTGTCTTGGCCACTGACGCCTTTGGCCCATTATGCATTTAGACCGGGATTTTAGTGAAGTTGAAGCAGCAGCGCGTGGGGATAATTGCATGGCAGGTGGGTTTTATCAGCCGCGATTCAAAACGTTATTTGACCTTTTTTTTAAGTACGCACTTATTACCCTTGGTGTGACCAATGGAAAACCCGTTCAGTAGAAGGGAACGTCGCGCAGCCGTGGCTCGTTGCGTTTGTAGGGGTGGTGGGGGGTGGTGAGGGGGGGGGGCAGAGCACGGTGACATCGGAGGGAGGGAGGAGTGCTCCAGTTGCGTTCTGGAAAGAGTTCTCGACCCAGCTCCCAAAATGCCACGGGGCACGAGCTTAGGTAACGAGCGATCGGCAACGCGCGATCACAAGAGAAACAGAACGCGTTCGCTTTTTGACAAAACAGTCTCGTCAGATTCCAGTTTAAGTAAAACAAAGAAAGTCGGGGCTTTGAGATTACGCGATGGCCAGACTCCCGAGGCACTATGCCGTGCAGGATGGGTGCCCTATTATGGACCGCCGCTGTGCCGGGGAGGGTAAACGTTTGGATTTGTGAAAGGTGGGATGTTTCCGGGGGGGAGGTGGCCACGGGATTTTTGTCGACCTGCCGCTACATTCCTGCCCGCGGTGCCACCACGAGACACAAAACACAACCGCTCCTGTCTGCCAGCATCTCTCATGCAGCTATCGGGGACGGGGGAGGGGGTTGTGGCAGTGAAGACTCCCCGTTGTGATGACCGGCGCCGTCTCAAGAGTTTAGATGATTTCTAAATCTAAAAATCGGCTCGTGTGTGCGCAGGGTACTGGGTGCATTGTTACATGGCAGGATCGTGAGAGGTGGGGGATGGCCTTCATCCATCGTTGGATTGATCATGCCTGGAGATGATTATGATGATAAAACAAAGATTTCATGCCAGGTCTTGATTGAAACGATTACGTCCAATTTGTGAATTGCGACCACGTTTTATTAATCGTGTTTTATTTTTATATTTTATTTTTTTACTCGACCTATGGTGAATGCAGCCACTTCTGTAATACCGCCCGTGCTCGGAATTATGCAAAAACAAAAATGGTCCGCATTTGTATGTACATTTTTTTCTGATCGGCTTCGCATGCACTTGGGGGAGGGGGCGGTACACTGCGATTGTGACTTTTAAACGAGTCTTTGCTCACTCGGAGACCGTGTACCACGTCACAAACCCAGGCCAGGTCTACGCACCTGATTTCCTGCTCGGGTTAGTCGGTAACTGTCGAAGCCGATGATGCAGACTTTGTGATCGCAGCCTTCCTGCTCTTGTTGTTGACTTTCTGGAGTGCGACGATCGCTGCTAGGCAGCGTGTGTGTGTGTATGTATGCGCACGGTAGTGTAGCAGCGGTTAGTGCACTACGCTATTAACTCGGCGACCCGAGTTCGATTTCCGCTCATGGCCAATGCCAGTGATGATTATCTGAACCGATCTTGGGCCTCCCCTAGGTCGGCTTGGCCTCAAATGAGTGATTGGTGTGGTGTGTAAAGATAACACTGGAGAGACCAAGGCGATCGGGTGTTGTACTGCTGGCCACCCACTCCCTTGTGTCTGGTGCTGGCCTTCATAGGTTACTTTCCAGTCTGTTAAGGCTATACGGGGGTGATCTTTGTATTTGTATGTGTTCGTGGTTGTGTATTCGTTTAATGCACTGGTCCTCCGAAACCGGTGGCCCGAATTCACTATCCCTGTGACGAATATCTGGTCCTGAGACTCCCATAGGTTGACTCAGCCTTAAATTTGTACCTGGTGCGGTGCGTTAAAGCATAAGCACTGGGGAGACAAAGGTGGCCGGTGGTAGTGTTGTTGCTCTCCCCCTCCTGCTCGTGTACCGTGGCAACCTTCATAGGTGCTCACAAACAGTCTGTTAAAGGCTACAAGGGAGGGGGGGTTGTCTTTGTGCCAGGGACTTGTGGAGAGTCTTTGCGATGTTTTGTATACAGTTAGACTACATGCGCACAATGACACTGGGGGGGGGGGGGGGGGGGGGGGGGTTTGAGACATTTCTCTTCTATAACTCTCAGGATGCATCGGAATGCCGCCGTCATTTTATCTCATTGACTCGTGGACAATTTCACCGAACGCTGAGAATCGTAAACTTCACAATCAGAATTAGTATTTATACTGGAGGAAGCTGATGAGCTATAAAAGCTCTGTTCCACAGATTTCCAGTCGAGGGGACATGGGGTCAGAAACATACAACAACAATATAAACACACGACAGGAGTGCAAAGTATAGGAAAGGTAAACAAAGGACAATATATTGTTTTTGAAAATAAACTATTTTTTTATTTTATCAGGTAAAGCCGACCTGAGCTGTTTTTAGCTTTTTAGCGTTAGCTTTTTGTTCAGAAGCGACCTGGCCACAAATGACAGCTCAACGAAGTAGCTTATTGTGCAGAAATTTATAGCAGCCAAATAATCTAAATAATCTAAACGCACATTTCTTGCCTTGGTGCGCGCACTGTCTTTGAGTTTGTGCGTTCGCACTCTGCGCCAAGGACGAGATACGCCGCTGTGTTTTCTTCCCTGCTGGTCGGTAACATTGTGCGCATGTAGTGATCGCTATCACAATCTCACGTTAATAATCAGTAATTTACAGTTGAGCCAAAGTTTTCGTACTTTATACAATTCGCTACCGGGTTAGGCTATCGGATTGAATATAAGAAAGGGGGGTGGGGGGGAAAGGCAGACGGCAATAAAAAAAAATTAAACAAAACGCGAGCCCTTTACAGCCCGTCACGCAAGTCCGGCAGTCAACAGTCACGGGAGAACTGTCCCGACGCAGCCAGACGGTAATTGATCGCACAGAACGGACAATGACGAAAACGAAATCTATATCCTGCACTTGAATCGTAACTCGTCCCCGAGCCGCACGGCACTCTCTCTCCGCGTTATACGTACGCATGTACGTATGTTGAACTTTCGCACCGTACGTAGTCAACCGTGCGAATCGGAGGTGCACGGTGGAAGGTCACCAACGTGAAACGCAAAGCAGTTCTGTAAAGAATTTAGTTCTCAATCCAGATTTCAAAGTGCATACCTCCAGTGGCTTCCTAACATCGGAAGGAAAGAGCATTCCAGACGGCCGCGGAAAGCAGCGCATGCGAACGCCCAGCGTGCGGTGACCGCCGTCCGTGATGACCGGTCGTACGCGGCGGCGGCGGCGTGGGAGAGATGTCCGCCAAACGAGGCATGCCGAGCGGGGGCCCCCTTCCTGCGCCGGGCTGCTCCGCGAGAACACCGAAGTGATTTGTGGACAAGGCTCCCTTACGCGGCAGCGGCGGGGACATGTGTTTGGCATTTCGGGGCCCCGTGCGCTGTAATTGTCTTGGACGTGATGTATGCTTGGTTGCTTACGTGCTTTCTCCCAACTGCCCCCCCCTCTCAGCTACCGCACCCCCCTCAACCAGCCAAAACTGACTTTATATATATAAAAAAAGACATTGGTCTGATGCTGTTTCAGTGTTGGCCCAGCTGAATCTTGGGACATTACAGGAATGCGTTGAGATCTGCTGAATTCAGTAACATTTTTTTATATCGAACATTCATGCATCGTAAAAATGAGATGTCTGAACCGAGGCTGGTTAACCCCCCGCTCCGCCTCCCCCCCCCACCATCGTCACCGACCCACACTGACCAGGGTGGCCAAGTATGGGACAAACAACCTTTGACCCCATGACTGAGAAATCCTTGGGGCAGAAGCCCTCGTGCAGTGCTGGATTGAATAAAGGGTTTTGAATATTTGTTTTGCATTGTCAGGATTCGGGGTCAAGATTATTCAGTTTGAGTCATTTACATCTCTTCACCATCCCCTTTGGAGTGTTTCACATTTGTTCCGCCTCATTTGTGCCGATTAATTTTCTCCATCGGCTTAATTAGCATATGCTCTGCAGGAACCTACAATAATGGCATTTCTGCACGTGCAAATTGACCAGTGTACCTGGAGCATAATAAGAATTCATAATAATAATTCGTTTGAATCCACGGATCGGCGGCTCATCGTTGCAGCGCCTATGACCCATGTTCTCATTTGACTGCGGTAGCGCTGGACGACCTGTGATGCGACTTTCGACAAGGCACACCCGTCGGGCTGAGTGGACGACTATCGAAGAGGACCACTGCCTTGTCAGTTCTCGACATCCGTCAGACGTCCGTCAGACGTCCGTCAGACGTCTGTCAGACGTACGTTCGCGGTTTGCGCTCCGCACTCTGGGCTCAATCCGGAAAGCGTGCGCTGGCGCCAGACAGAAGTGAGACGGCCACGTTGGCACGCACGCACGCACGCACGCACGCACGCACGCACGCACGCACGCACGCACGCACGCACGCACGCACGCCTGCTCGTAACGCGACCACGACCGGTTCTCCGAGAGCTGCGGCCGTCCACGAGGCGGAGGAGGCGGAGGAACCGTGACCGCGTGGATGAGCGCGGGGAGAGATGAGACCCCCCCCCTATTGTTCTCTCCCGCGGTGGCGACGGCGGGAACGAGCAGTCGCGGGCGCGCGGCGATCGCCCTCGGCAGGACGCGGTGACAACGATGACAACGATGGGGTCCACGCAAGGACGCGCGCCGCGACGGGAGACATTACCCCCCCCCCCCCCCCCCGCCGCCGCCCCCCCATTGTTGTCGCGTCTGAGGTCTCAGAAGCAAAACGAGCTGGAGCGCGCCCGGACAATGGTCGCGGTTTGGTTCTCTGCTTCTCTGGGACATTCGCTCGCAAAATGTAATCTGCCCGATTAGCCCTGTCGGAAGCCACTCATTGGGTTTTGACAGATGCCCCGTGAATCTTGCACGATGAATGTTTTGGTATCGATGGGGTTTTGGTTGGGGTTATGGGAGGAGGGAGGGGGGGGGGGGGTGGCGTCTGGGACAGGAAGGAAAGTGCGCTGTTCTCCAAGCATCTTCAATCTTGTGAGTGTGTGTGCGTATGTGATACATGACCGGGAATGCCTGATCGTAATTTACGTACTGAAGTTTATTTACGAGCAGGCGAGGGTCCATTGAGACAAGAGAGCCCCTCCCCTCGCAAGGGAGATCTGCGGTGTAACAATGCAAGCGTGGGTTGAAAAAATATTACGGGAGAAACAAAAGTTATGCAATCATTATAACAGAGATGAAATGGGCCCAATATTTGTTCACTTACTGTTGATTGTTTTCATATTTGGACCGTTTAAAAGTGTCGCAGTTGTTCGCAGCTTACTTGCATCTGCCCTCCCCCAGGTCTCCTGTGCAAAGGGAATATGTGACCTCACTGGGCATTCTCCCCGGTCTTCACTGATGGTTTTAATTAACGATAACCGGCACAAATACAACTTCATACAACGGTCGTCTTTTTTTAACAGATCAATAGAAAAAAAATATACATTTTATTATCCTGTGCTCACATTCCAAGGCAAATGGCAGTAAAGCAGTAGATTTCGACTCGCATTTAAAAATGGGTGACGCTTAAACCAAACATTCGTTCCATTTGTATCCTTGCGCATGATGGCAGCAGCAGCAGCAGCAAATGTGTTCAGGATCTCGACGACAGTGTCGGTCTGCCAACCTTGACGAGCGGGCTTCAGGGAGAGAGCTTTGTGTGGTTTGGCTCTTCCTCTGTTGAAAGAGTGCAGACGACAGTTGTTTGAAATACAGCTACACAGTTCATTGGCAACATCGTGCCGTGGTAGCGAGATGTTAACTCCCTCGCCTGGTATACAGGAAGTCGTGGGTTTGATGCCGACCCTGACGCCCGCTGTATATTTTGAGTTTGCATATCTTTCCCCGTGGTCGCGTGCATTTTTGGTATTTTTCTCCGGGTCCTCCAGTTTTTCCCTCCACATAAAAAAACGTGTTTTAAGAGTATTCATTTGTGGCCAGGACACTTCTGAAAAAGAGCTATATTGCTCAGTGGGCCTTACCAGGTAAAACAAATAGTTAAACTGTTCCTCCGTTGAAGGAGTGCAGACTACAGTGAATTGCTGCACGGTCCATTTGATATACACCTCCACAGTTTGTCGGCAACATCATCATAATTATCACCGACATCACGGTCAAGCTTAAATACGAATGGTCGAAGGCCCCAACGGGACTGTCGGCAACGGGGTTCCCTATTGTTGCCCCCCCCCCCGCGCATTGAAGCTTAACCGGCGTCGTTAGTGGGGGGCGTGGGGGGGGATGGTGCGTGGTGCAATTAGACGAAGAACACGACGGGCACTCGCCCGAGTTACTGGCGGATTACGTGAAAGGGGGGGGGGGGCTTAAAGGCGGCGGCGCACCGCTCGCGAGCGTGGTAATTAGCTCGGCTCGAGGCAGTTAGTTGGTGCTTACTCGGAGATATAGCGCTGCGATTAATGAGACGCAAATAATGAGCGCTAATGGAGGCGCCCAGAAATATGTATGCAATCATTTATGACTCTGCGCTGTGATGTTGTTGTGTAATACTGCTTGCTCCAGTGACTCCTCTCTCTCTGAGGCTCTGTGAGAGAAAAAAAAAGACGTGAAAAATATCTTGTGGTTATGTAATCGACGATAAGAGCCGATGGAGGCAACGCTTCTCTCAAGGGAGAGCTGTGGTGAGCGCAGGGGCTGGGGTGAGCGCAGGGGCTGGGCACGGGAACATTTTAAGCGGGGCACAGAATTACTGCAATCTTATAATAATCCGTGTGACATTGAAAACAAAACCAGTGACTGAAAGCAATCGGCAGTTAGTATCACACTGTAGGCAGGTGACAATCCCATAATTACAATTAGTAATGATCGATTTTTCTCGATTTTACTGTCTCATTTGGAATATATCTCTGTTCTAACACCTCTTCCCCCTTGCCCCACCATGTACCACTCCTGCTGCTATGCCAGAATCTGACAATCCCTTGATTTACAATCCTCCTCCTTAGCCGTGATCTCTCCCTCTGCTCGTAATCTCAAGCCACCACCATTTATCACCATCCTGCGATGCAAACAATCGGTCCAGATTCCTGCGACGACACCAGCCGATCCACCCCATCGTTCCATCTCCAAGGCGCACGTCCCGCTCGTGTGCCTCACCTCTCCGCCCACGCAAAAAATGTTTTCGTAAACAAGCGATTCCCACGTGCAAGATTTAACGAGCGCGTCACGAACTCAAATAATTTTGGCACGCGCCTGCGCGTGCCAAACGAGCAATTTACTCGCGCCGAGCAATAGATGGGGGGGGGGGAGACTTTTGCGTTTTACTTCAGGAAGGCAGCAAATGGGCGACACGTGGAGGGGGGAGGAGAGGAGAGGCTTGAGAAAGGGGAGGTGCATCACATCACGCAGGGGAGTTGGGGGGGACGAGCTGGGATGTGGGGTTGGAGCTGGTGGTGGGGGAGAGTGTGTGGTGGTGGTAGTGGGGGTGTTTGGGTGGGTTGGGTGGGCGCCGATGGAGCGGTGCGTTGAGTGGCATCCGGCCGTGTAAGGTTGTGCCGTCGTTAGCGCTCACAACTTGCTCGGGCGTGCGTGCGCTCGCGCGCTTGTGTGCTGGCGCGTGTCGGGAGATGAGTGCTGCTCCCACGCGCTCATTAGCCGATAGCTGCAGCCGACCGCGCCAGGGCTGTCACCGGCGGCGGAATCACGGCGAGGTCTCGGAGGAAGCTTCACGGGCGACGCGGTGACGGCGCGCTGTTCCTCCTCCTCCACTTTCCGCGAGACTGGTTAACCTTTTCCCGGCACGCGCTGACCCACAGATTCCACAAATGTAATTGAACACTACAATTGTAAATGTGTCATTTGTAAATAATTACAGTAAACAATGCCGTTTGTGATTTCATCCGACTACTGATGCAGCAATTGTAATTGCGGTAGAGACGCCCAGGTCTGCCGTGGATAATATATTTGCAAAGGGATGATTTAAATTTAATCAGAAAAAAACTTATCGGGAATCCGAGTATTGCTATGTTAGGATGCCACCACCTCTCTTGCTCACGTCCTGTATGTAGGCCTTGTGATAGCCACCAGCTCTCAAGAGCCGAGATTGTGACACTTAAAATGTACACAATGTGCGCAAGATTGGCGATGTCATTTTGACATGCCAAGGATTTCTGGCATGCGCGCATCTTTGGCTGTTGAATTCCCCCCCACCCCCAGCCCTTGAGCTACAGAATCATTGAATTAGGTTTCTAATCCTGGAGCAGATTTTGTTTCAGAAATTTGCATGAAATATTTTTGCATCCTCCACTCTGTGGAAGACTGCGCCTGTTCTCTGCCCACGTAAGCGATGACCCCACTGCTCCTCTCTCCGTGGGACGGAGTCGGCGGTGGAGATTCCTCGTCAGCCTCGGGGCAACTCGCCACCAAGTGACACAGCCTCAAGCAAATGTCACTTTTCTCGATTTAATGAAGGCTGATGATAGATCGTGATAGTGCTGATAAAGCTACGTTGACCCCTGGTCAGGATTTGAACTCGTGTCCTGTCCGCCACAAGTATCCTACCAGCTGAGCTGTATTTCCAACATGTCTATAAAGTGGATACAAACAGGTGAATCCAAAACTGGTTAACGTGCGGTGCAGAAAGAATGGTATACATGCACGGCTAGCCTGGGTTAAGGCAAAACATGGGCCGTGGAAATCATTTCATGAATACAAAGTTTGGTAACCTAAAAAAGAAAGCACTGCTCTTTGTAGGGGAGCGGAGTGGGGGGTTATCAGAGTCCCAGCTGTCAGAAGCTCCAGCTGCTGAACTTCCTGACTCGCAAACCAACTGCGATGCACAGACTCGTCCTTTGTGAAGCTGTCCTGTGACCCAGCCCTCACTGCTAGGCAATTTTTTATTCGGGTAGAAAAGCCCAGGCCGGGCGGGGGAATGTCGCGACGCTTTTCGCAAAGGGACGCCATTTCTACACGATGCGCTGCGGACGTGGAGATGCGATCGTGGGGGAAGCCACGGGAACCGCAGCCGGATTCGCCTTTTGTTTTGAATGCCACAATTAACCCCGCGAGTGACTTGCCCCCCCACCTGCGGGCTTTTAATTAATTACGCCCGTAGATCAAACCGATAACGAAACTTAATTTCCGTCTTTCCGGGCTTCTCTCGTAACGTTGTTGCAGCAACAGAAACGCGCTCGCGCGCACACGTGCGCACAAGTATTTTCTTTGTCCGCGAATGTCCAAACTAACCCTGAGCGGCGTGGCGCTTGGGATCTTGTTGTTGAGGCCTGCACGGTGCAAGATTGGCTGGGGCGGGCGGGCGGGCGGGGGGCGGGAGGTGCCATCTCTCGTGTGGGGAGCGGTTGGGGTGGCATTGACGCTCGGGTTTGCGCGTCTGCGTCGCTAAACCGAATCGGCCGTGCAGTTCACTCCAGCGCCGTGGACCTGCGAGCCGCCATCCCTCCAGGTTTTTTTTTTTACAAATCTCAGTAATCCAGTATTGGTTCCCCTTCCTTTATATACCCCCTCCCCGCATCCTCGGTTTCCTTCACAATCCGAGCGGCCGATAATTATTCCGTTTTACGAGCGAATTTAAATTAGTCGCAAAAAAATGTTTTTTTGTGTCGGCGTGTTTTGTGAGTTTGTATTTATTTATTTTTTCCCCAACACGCGCGCGACCGCACGCACAGAATGCATGAAGGCAAAATTTCCGTGTCGGAAATTTTCTCAGTCAAAGGGGGGTTGTTAGCTTCTTGCCGGGTATTTCGCTTGTGCCGAAAGAGAGTGGCTTCTCTGGCGACGGTGGTGGTGGCTTGTCAGGTTTAATGAGGAGTGTGCGTGGCATGCCATCAACGTTGAAGGCGCTCGGATTACCAATGACAAGCCACAGCAGTTCCCTGATAAAAGCCCACGACTGCGAGACTTCCACCAGAGTTTCTTAGCGACGCGCTTGTCCCTCGGCACCTTGGCCAGGTTTTTTGTTGCGATTGCTACTCTTGCTACTGCCGTACGCTCTATCGCCGCTCGAACACTCTGATAAAAAAAAAATGTTTACTTTAATCATCGACATCGTTGGCCAGCAGATTTGCGCAGCGGTGATACCTTGTGCCTTTTGAGAAAGAAGGAACCCGGGTTCTATTCCTGACCCGGGTGCCTTTTCTGTGTGGAGTTTATATGATCCCCCACCCCAGTTTCCTCCTGTAGCTAAAACAAAGTAGTTTAAAACACAGGCTTTCGCGACCCGCATTGATCATAAAGGTTTTTGGGTTAGATCGTGTAAGTATGAATGTTTCATAACCCTCCACCACCCTCCACAGCCAGTAAGGGGTTTGTCACGTAAACAACGCGTCAATGAGTTTACTACTTCAGCCCACCGGTGTGTTGGAGAGTAAATCCACAACATTTACAATTTTGAGTACGACGGTTCGCTGGTGATTACATCAGTCAGCATTATCTGGCGATTTGCCAGAATATTGAAGCAATCCACCTGGTCCCAGTCTTAAATAGAGCACGATGACGTCATCACTGAGACAATCGGCTGCGGGGGGGGGTATTTTAATTATATAACAATAGATTGTTAATTATAGTTGATGAGCATGTGTTGGCTTTGAACATCATACAATTGTAAGGTGTATGACTTACTAAAAAGCTTCCAGGCCGTACAAACCTGGATATGTCAGAGCGGTTAAAGTTATTTGTATTTCTCTCAATCTCAATATATTATCGAATTAGTCTCGGCCAGCCATAATTAGTTTTGCACAACACTTCAACGGTATCAAAATTAATTGAATGTCCTTGTTTGCAAGCATGTTATGCAACTGCCGACAGTTTTATGACTTTATTATTTATCTTGTGTTCTTTTAGTCTTGCGCTAATGTTACGTCCCATCTGTCCAATGTAGCATTTACCACACGAGCAATTAATCCGATACACACTTGTTAACTTTGACAATTCATCTTTAGTACGTTACAATCAAATTAAATCGGAGTAAGATTTGGCATGGTACAGAAAATAAAATAAACTAACTCGTATCTTGTACTAAAGACTCTCCCACACACCGGTGGGCTGAAGTAGTAACTAATTGGCGCGCGTTGTTTACGTGACAACCGTTACTGACTGTGTCGGGTGGTGGAGGGTTATGAGACATACTCACGTGATCGAACCCAAAAACCTTTATGAAATTATCTTTATATCATTCAATGGGATTACACAAAGAAATATCATCTCCCACCCGCATGCAGCGTTGAACTCGGCAGGATCCTGGAAAGGAGTCTTGAGACTCGTTGAACCTCTTCCTGGGTAAACAAGTGAAGTAATGTAGCAGCAGCAGCAACAACAACAAAAACCTGATTGCTGTTATCGTTTTTGAGAGAGGGATGTTTGCACAGCACGTGTGCTTGTTGTGCACTCCCATTTGCCCGCACGTGCGCCCTAATTTAATCACCCCCCGGCCCTCGCGTCGACAAGAAGTCGGCCTTAAGTAAATTCACGTTCAAGTGCCAATTTTCCTAAACGCTTGGTTTCTGTTTTGAAACGGTTAAAATTATTAATTGGCAAATGTACAAGCGAATTCAAATGACGCTGAGCAAGAAGGGAGAGCGGGTTTGGGGGGGTGCGGTGGCGATTGGAGGAAAAACCTTAAAGTTCCGTAAGTTGTAACCAATGTTCTACTTAATTGGACTCAGTCCTATGTTTTTTTCCCAGCATACTTTTAATCCCCATGTTATTTCGCTATTAATAATAAATGTCGACGATGCAAGTCGATGTTTTTTTTGGTGGATATACGCTGCGCGCTACGTCTATATATAAACGTGTCCTGGGTAAAATTCCATCACAGGGCAAACGGGTCTTTGGCCTCGACAGATATGGCCCGAATCCCAGATTTAATAATTGCCTTCAATTAACGATTCACTTTACTGTAAAGAAAATAATTACATCGTTCCTCTAATTACACATTGGTGGAGATACTGCACGTCACATCTCGATGCACTGTCACCTCGTCGTGCATGAGGGATTAATTGACGTTGCTGAGTCAGTGGAAAGCAGGGATTCATTTCTTGCTCATCAACTCTGGTGTAGGTAGCATGTGACCAGTATCCACACCCCGTAGCTAAGAGGCCTACCCAATGTGGCGTTCTGGGTGCAGAAATGGTTTCTGGGTCACCGACCCGGACGGCCCCAGCTGATTTTTAAGCCCCTCGTGGTGGTGCGCAGGCCTGGTCCTGCAAGGGTTTTTAGTTGACGTCGCATTAAGGGCTGTGGACACAGAGGGTCAGAGGTGGTTGACGTCGCCGCTGCACGGATTTCGTCCCGTTATTAACTCGGATGTAGGCTTCGCGAATGTGGAAACTGCCCTCACTCCGACACCTGATAGGTGTGGCCTCAACCCGTGCTGACGTGTGGAGCAGGGCGCGGACCCGCGGGCCCGCAGATGAGCCGTTAAACGCGCTGCGATTCGCAGACTGAAAACGAGTGCTTTTTCTCCGAAAACGACCGCTTGTTTTGTGGATAACATTCCAGAACTCCGCGTTGGTTAGCCCCGATGGTCGTCACAGACTAGTGTTTTTAATTACGCGATGCCGTACCGTAAAATACTAAAACACGATCGTAAACCGCTGACATTTTTTTCTTTCCGTAAGCCGCAAAAGTTTGCCCGCGGTGGGTAGTGGCAGGGAAAACAAAAAAGGCCAACGGAATATTCGAGCCCGGGGTTCGCTTGGGTCATCGTGGGTCATCGTCTGCGTGTGCGTGTCTGCCGGATTGAGATGGAGGCTCCTGTCTTTTTTTTCCAGCTGGAAGTCTGTTACAAAATAATAGTAGTAATATAAAAAAAAACCTTGCCCTAATGTAATCTCCAGCCCCGGTCCCACCCTCTTCACTTTTGGGCCTGCTGTTTCTCCAAGCCATCTCGGGGCGGTAATGATAGAAGCAGATGTAGATACCAAGTTTTGCCGGACGCCACTCAACCCTCCCCTCTCTCCCCCCCACCAACCCCCCCGCTCTTCCCTTTCCGCCGCGGCAGATTCCTCCGCATGGCGCGCTCGCTCACAGCGCTAACAGCGCTGCCTTTGTTGCCTGGGGAGGAATCTGTCTGTCGTGGCGCGCATCGCTCCGGCCCGGCGCGGTTGGTGCACCGCCCGGTGCGGCCGTTGCCGAGCCTCTATGGGGGGGGGGGGGGCAGTCTTAGCAGCCAAGTGCGCTCACCATGGAGCCAGATTGTAACAGCGCAGTGTGGGGGGGGGGTCACTTATGTGCTGGAGTTGTTTGTGAATAATAATGATAATGCCCTTTGTTTATCCAGGAAAGCCTCACTTAGTCTCGAGAGACTTTCCACGGGGGGGAGGCGGGGGGTCTGCCACATCGGGATGTTTGGCCGTTTCCATTAATGAGTGTTTGGCTTCGTCACATTTTTCTACAGCGAGTTTTTCCTGCATTGAACGTCGGCACCCACGTGACTCCCCCCCCAATCACAGTCGCGTTCTTCTCCTGCCACTTTACTGCTGCGCCGCAGAGAATCTTGAGAGAGCAAACCATTGTGTGCCAATGACAAGCTTGAGAATTGCCAACAAAATGTAATTGTGCCAAGTTCATTACGCACTGTGCAGCTATAGGTGACCAGGTCTCCGTTGCAAAAGATGGATTTTTGTTTTGTAAGATACGACCCTGATAAATAAAGGAAGCCATTCGTGAATTGATTGTCCGTTAGTGAGTGCCCGATGGATGTCCTCCGGTTTTCTCCCGATTGACGTTCACGAACTTTACTCGGCCAAAAAAAAACATGTTTTAGGCGAGAGCAAAAGCTTTTTATTTGATTGATGGAATTTGGACGAGACGGTGACAGATGGCAACTGCTTGGGGAGGACTTCACGGCTGATAATAATGACGATGATCTCCGAGAACTGAATGGTGGCGAGGAACTGCTTGGGGAGGACTTCACGGCTGATAATCATGACGATGACCTCCGAGAACTGAATGGTGGCGAGGAACGGCTTGGATGCATCGTTCGGGTGGCATTGAAAGCGAAGCAGCAAAGTGATTTTTGGGATAAGGTTACAGGGCTTGCGGGGGTGGGGTGGGAGCGAACGTTGAAACTAAAACAAAACGATGGCGAATGCCGACGTCCACCAAACCCAGCGACTCAGGTCCACCATCCCGGCTCGCGGTGGCACGAAATGGAGCGGAGTGGCTCGGCGGAAAAAAAAAAGTTATTTCTGTCTCTTCTTTCCCTTTTTGGGGAAAATGAATCTGGTGACGGATGTCCCAGTCGCTTCGGAAAGGAAAGCTGCGGTCGGTGAGCGTCCCAAACAGACAAACATCTTTTTCTCGTGATAAGAGCCTAATACAGTACACATCACGGATAATTATCACGCATTTGCTCCTGAATGCGGCCTTTCATTGGGATCCTGCCCCAAGAAGAAAGGCTCCCTGTTCGCT
Source organism: Petromyzon marinus (assembly GCF_048934315.1). Classification (NCBI taxonomy): domain Eukaryota; kingdom Metazoa; phylum Chordata; class Hyperoartia; order Petromyzontiformes; family Petromyzontidae; genus Petromyzon; species Petromyzon marinus. The sequence continues at coordinate 1,064,045 of NC_133707.1, forward strand.
CTGGCAGCGGCAGAGCCATTATAATGAGCTATAAACAGGGCCTGCTCGTTACGTCTCGCTCAACACAGCCTTTTATTTGGGGGCGGTGGACTACGGGGGGACGGGTGGAGGGGCGGCGGCCGTGGTGGTGGTTGTGAAGGGGGCTCGTAGGCAGTGGGGGGTCGTTTTTCGGGCGTTTGCGGTGGTTGGAGTCTGCATGATCCAGGGGTTATGCCTGGCGGTGCGGGGAAGAGTTGTGGGGGGGGGGGGGTTCTATTTGGAATAAGGGTGGGAGGAGGGGGGGCGGCTGGTAATGCGGTTGGGGACGTTGGCCGGGCAGAGCGAGCGAGAGAGAGGGGCTGTGGCGTGGCGTCCAGCCATAATCATAACCAGCTGCGCGCACACGAGAGCGAGAGAGCCTCAATGCCGCCCTGTTTTGTGCCTGAAACCTTAGGCCATGCGGGGCCTTTACTCTGATTAGGGCCGATAAGTTGGTTTAATATTGAGCGCGGTAGAAGAAGGCCATGAGAGGCAGAGAGAGAAAGCCCGGGAGATTTTTTTCAAGTCGTGAAAGAGAGCGGGGGGGGGTTAAGTGGGGGGGGGAGAGTTAAATGTACGTATTTTGGACGTGTGGTGTGTGCTGTTCAGGGAGATAATGAACGGTCCAGTTGAGTTGAGCGAGCACGCGCTCAGTTTATGAACTGACGCGCCGTAGGTACGGAAATGGAGAGCGTTGTTTTACGCACTTCCAACGACGCAGCACGGAGCCCAAGCAGCGATACCGACGGCGATAAACCTATATAATCGCTTCGGTTTTTACGAGCCCTCATTTTGCAAATTAGACCGGCAACAAATCTACCTCGCCCGCGTGCGCGCGTGTAACGGAGCACGTTTTACTCTTTAATTATCGACAAAAAAGTTCGCTCGGGCAACTGAGCGATGCCGCCAGTAGTCTTGCGACGTGAATTCTTGTCCGGTGCGAGCAGCAAGCGGACCGGCGAAAGGGTGGCTGGCGCCGTTGGTGGGGGGGGGGGGGGGGGGAGCCTGTGGGGGCAGCGAAACTTCTCGCAGAGAAACAGCTTCATCGGGGGCCCCCTCTTCCCTGAGGTCCCGGGGGCGGCGGTGGCAATAATTAAATCGTATTTTAAACACTTAAATAGAAAAACAAATAGTGGAGGCCCTTTTCTGAAATCTTACGCCCATCTTAGCGAACCAACTCCGGTTACAAAACCACCACTCTGCACGGAGAAGCCATCTGCTCACAATGGCTCCCACAGGACCCTCCCCAAGGGGGGGGGGGTCGTCTGTGCTTCCCTGGGGCTCCACACATTCCCCTTCCACCCCCACCAGCTATAACCTCAGCAACCCCTCGGCTCCCTCAGCCCCGCATGCCTACAGTCTGGCCTGCAAGGAAATCCTCGGAAGTGGCAGCTCTGGTTTGGAGAGCGGTGCGTAGTGGGTGTATAGAGAGGGCTTGTGATTTATGATCAGCGGTCGGTGGAGGGGAGAGAGGGGGGGGGGCAGCCGTCATGAGTGTGGTGGTAGTGAACTGGCCCCACCCGGTCGAAGCAGCGGCCTCGGTCGCTGGGTTTGTTTCGGTGAGACCGTGGCGCCGTTTCATGTACGGGTGTTTCTTCTTCGCCCGTTTTGCGCGTGCGCTACTTGACAAATTGAGCACGAGCAGTGACGTTTTATTGCAAAGCCTCTCCCTCTCTCGCTGGCACATCAGCCACAGGTGTTGTCTTCGGTAAAAAAAAAACCCCCCATAAACATTACGTCTCTGTGCTCCTTTTAACGACCCACCCAGAAAGTAGGACCCCCGTCCTGAAGAAGGCTCTTGACACTCGGTGAGGTTTTTCCCGGGTAATTAAATGGCATTGTTCCTATTATTATTATGACTACCACTTACTGTGACGTTATTGTTTCCCCGTGTGGCGCCACGCGATGAACCGCCCGTATTACTCAAGAGACGGTGTGGCCAACGGCGCCGGCAGTGGAGGACGACGGCGCTCGCGATGATGGGATTGGCGCTCGCCGTTCCCTCGCGCCGTGGCCACGCCGCGGTTTGGCCGCCGTTCCCGGGTGGCCGCGCGACGGCTCGGCCCTGCGTAACATTTGACCTCTGCCGCAGGAGGATTCACGTTGTGGCAGCCGACAGAGCCACTGCACCGGCATTGTTTACTGTGCGGCCGTTCTCTATACACTGCGGGACGAACACTTCCCTCAGATCATCTCTAACCGTTGTTGCAAACTGTATTGGTGGAACTATTTTGTTTTTGGCCAATTCAATACAACAAACAAAATAGATGAATAATATTTTTTTAATATTTTATGATTGTCTTCTCAATTTGATTAAGTCACTCGTGGTCGTCTTAGGGTAAGGCTGCTGCTGTTAGCAACCTGAATTCAATAGCGATGGGTATATTTTGGGCATTCTGCTCACCGTCATCGGAATATGGAATTTCAATCCGTAGCTTGAGGCTGCAGGAGAGAGGCACTTTTCCCAATCCTCGTTTGTGCGTCAGAACGAGTGACTGGCTGTGATGATTACGGCTGCATAATTCACACATTACCTTAGTATTAATATTGCCATCGCAGGAGACCTTATCGAGAGAATAAAAAAAACGGAGCAGAGATGTGCAGTATTCATAAACATTCGACGCGGAGAGCGGCGGTGATATATTCATATAAATGAAACATGCGAGTAAAATAAAAAAAAATATCATTCGAAGGAAACCTTATCTCAAACTTGCCGTGAGTACCTGGTGGCATCCTCCGACAGCCCCAATAATTCATGCCGCGTCGTGACGGGCCCGGCTTGAGCAACTCATTAGTGTAGCGCAGAGTGCGCGTGCGGCGCTGCTGTGCTCGTCACGTGCGTATCGCCGAACGCGTGCGAGTCGGTGTGCATTTTAACCGTTTCCTTGAGCCAAGCCGTGTACAAGCACGCCCGTGTGCATGATTATTAACGCTTTGTGTAACGTGTCTCAATGTTGGGTGTGCTCGCGCGAGCGTTAATGCGCGCGGAGTGCGGTGCGTGTGTTGGGAGCGTGTGCGTCCCAAGCTCGTTGCACCTTCTCGCGTGCGCGTGCACACTCGCCCGCACACTCGCCCGCACTCTCGCCCGCACACTCGCCCGCACACTCGCCCGCACACTCGCACAGCAGCCTTTGCCTGCGTTGGCTGTCTCTGGAGGAGGCGGGGGTGGGGGGGGGTGGCGTTGGTGGTGGGGGGGGGGACGAGAGCATCGCGCGCGTTCTCCCTCTCTCTCTTCTTCGGTCTCCGTCCGTGGCGGTTCTCCAGGCCCTGACGCGAGTCGTACCGGCCACGGAGGAGCCCCGTCCGTGCGCGAGCGTGGTAACGAAAGCCGCGCGCGCGTCTGCCGTTGTGAGCTCGGCGCCGCCGCGGACGCGTTTGAAATGGTAATGGGATGACTTGCTGCTGCTGCTGCTGCTGCCAGGTCCTGGGGTGAGCGAAAACCTCGTGGCAAATTGCACCGCCCGGTCTTTCTTTTTTTGGGTCGTCCTCTTTTTGTTTTGCTTGCTCTCCATCTCCTGCCTCTCGCCGCACTGATGAAAACCGAAAGAAAAGGCCGGTGGTGGCGGCGGCGGTTGTGGCGGTGGTGGCGGCAGTGGTGGTGGCGGCGGTGGGAGGAGGCGGCACCCGCGGGATCAGGCAGGGTTAAGGTGACTTTTGTGGCACGATGATACGTTAATTTGTTTCGGTTTGAATTCACGGTCGGTAATAATAAAAATAACAGTGGTGACACGGTGGCAGTAATGCGAAGGCCGTTTCAGGAAGGGGCGCGTGGGTGGTGGTGTCCCATCGCGAGCGTCGCCGGCGTTGCTTCATAGATATCGACGTGCTACGGAAGGAGAGGGCTCATGCACCGCTGCCAATGGAGCAGCAGCAGCGTCGCCAGATGATCTTTATAAATATTGACGTCTTGATGCCCAGTTGAATCCGTTGGCAATTGTGGCCTTTCCAGTTTTTATAGGTTCCTGTTCATAGGGTGCACCTATACTAATTAATATAAATGCTCGTTTAATGATCAATATTGAGTGATTTGGTCTGGAAAAGCATTACTGACACTTAATCTTCATGATCAGATTTACTTTTTTGATGGGCTACTTATTGAGTAATTTTGCACGTGGTAGGTGACAGGTTATGCCTGGAGAAATGCCACACACAGGTGATGGACCTACTTGCTGCACTGTCTCATTTGTCCGAATTCGACTATAATTCTTCAAGGGATTTTCGAATCTGCTCTTTTTGATAAGAGAAATTCTTATCAAGAGTCAGCATGACGGAGAAAGACTACCAAACGATGAGAGAGAGATGGGGAGAGACACACGGAGAGAAAGCCAGTCATATAGATACAAATGGACGCAGATACATTGTGAATCGTAGTTTGCACACAATGTTCACTCGTCTCCGTGGTCTCTCACCTGGTTATACAGTAAGTTTGCGATTGTGACAGTGCTGGACAGAGAGCGAGACCCATGCATGAGGAATAGAGCGAGTCGCGGACAGAGTGAGACTGACAGAGCGATCGAGGCAAGAGAGATCAGAGCGTGGGCAGGTAGTGGCAGGTAGGGCTGGCCTCGCTCGCAGGCCCCAGCCAAAAGGGCCCGTGTGACAGACGTGCCGGGATGGAGATGGAGCGAGCGAGCAGCGAGGAGCCAGGAGATGCCTGCAGGGACGGCTCTGATCAAAGCCGCCGTCTAATTAGGGCCTGGAGGTGCGTTGGACACAGCGCCGCCACGAGCCTCGGTCCGTCGAGATCCTCGCCACCACTCGCTGACAGCCGCGCTCCGTCCAAGCCGGGTCGACCCCCCACCACCACCGCCCCCCACCACCTCCCACCATCGCTCCCCTCGCCCCCTCTAACCCTCCACCCCATGCCACTGCTAATCTTTATTTAACTGCCACGCTGCGGCGCCAGCCACAGTTCGTTTCAACTCTTCGGCACGCCTCCCAGCCGCTCTTGTAGTTTTGTTGTTGTTGTTTTGAGAATAGTAATTGTGTTGGTGATTAGTGTTGTCCCTTGTTTCTGCAGGTGGTAATGTCCTTGTTTATTGCTTATGGTTATTGTTTGGTCGTGTTCGTGTTTACCTGTTTTATGCACGGCGGTCAGCAGTGCAAGCAATGCGCAAGCATCAAACCTGCTTAGATGCAGAGATATGACGCGATCATTGCACGAATTTTCGGCGATTTGGTCAAAAGGCTGCAGAGATCCAATTGCCAATCCACGATTGTATGAAGGCCGCCTCATGCCGCGTTGGTCACGGGGTTTATTTGACTATACTTCAGCACGCTGATCACCTTGATTCGATAATAATAATTATTGATAATGTGCTTATCCTGGAGAGCCGCACTGAGCCGTATGATTTTCAGGAGGGTCCTACATTTGTTTTTTATTTAAATGTTTTCAGCCTAATGACGAGTTGCGTTTATTATACAAGCGAGAGGAGCAACCCGGAGAAAAACCTTACGCGCATGCAAGGGCGCAAAGCTCCCTCCATCGCACAGATTTCGATTAGTCCCCTTGCCGTACTGCCTTCTGGCAAGCCAGGATACGGCACCTCGACCGGTCGGTGAAAGGGGCTGCCCTGGGCTGATCCAGATGTCGACTCGCCACCGACGTCGGCCGGACGTCTCTGCGCGTCGCTCCTATGTCTGTAACGCGGTTGAGCGCTTGCTGAATAAACGTCGGTTCGAGTCGGGCTGTGTGATTCAACGCGTGGAGTTCCTGGCTAGTCGTCTGACGAGCCTGCTGCTGATTCCCCAAGAGGCGTGCGTGGCCGTGCGCTGGACTCCCAGCCAGAGCAGGGCGACCGCTGTCGGTGCCTCGGGGGAATGTGCTCACGATAATTAAGGAGACCTGTAGAGACTCACTGGTAATCAATTACTCATGGGGCCCCGTGGGTATCTCATTGCCTCACTCCTCCCCTCCATTAACACCCCCCCCCGCCCCTCCCCCCAACGGTGCATGCCTATCAATTGTATGGTTTTGAAACGGAGATAGGGTCACACGCCGGAGCAATTGTAAGCGATAGAGCGCCAAGGGAGATCAGCCGGTTTAGCGGTGAGTTTGTTTTCGTCACTGTGACCTCGTCAACGTAAACTACATTTTGCAAGCTGTCGAATGATGGGTAATCTGTTACAACAATGTTTGAAGAGCGGCGATGCACGTGGATAATATCACGAAGCGGCAGTCCGCATATTGCTCCGGAGCAGCAGGTTGCCGACCCCCTGGTCCCAGGAGGAGTTCTCCAGGGCAACGTTTGTACTTTGAAAAACTGTCTCGCGGCTCCCGAATCAGAAATATCCCAGGACATCTGCCGGTTCCCAATGTGTTTCTCGGCAAAACCAATGCCAGGTAATGCCCAAACACCAGGGGGGACCCCGCCCCGCGCTCAACCCGGTGCTCACGGATGATCGCGCTCTGGGACCACGCCGATCCAGGAGGCCTGGAGGAACATTCAAAACGATGGCCCACTGAATCAGAATCTATATTTAGACTACAGGAGCAATTCGATGAGCTATGAAGCTCTTTTTCAAAGGTATTCAGTGTGCAGATCAACAAGTTACAACAGCAACAATACAATTAATGGCGAAGCAGCTACTGATACTACCACCAACACCTTGACTGTCTGTGTGTGTGTATATATATTGAGCTCTTGTGCACAGTTGTGCTTCATTATCTGCTTATCACCGCATTCGCTGTTTTGTTTGTTCGGTGGTCCCCTGTGCCCGGTTGTCGCTGTATCGCAATGCCCATCGCCAGCCGCCGTGGCGAGATGGCCGCTAATTTTTTTTCTTTCCCCGGGTGCTCGTTGGTTTGGGCACGGATTTGCGATGTTTACCGCCGTTTCGCCCGCGTGCCCAATTAAGGCAGGTGAGGCTTTGATGGTGCCATCAATATTGCATGCCACAGGATTACCCGACGCGTCCAACTTGATCGCCAGGCTGCATTATTTATTTCGAAGCGATTCCTTAAACCAATACATGAAATTTGAGGGTCCTTGCGTTCATTAAAATGTTGTTTTTGAAGCTAACTGCCGAAGCCGCTGTGTGAATTCTTTGAGAAAATAAAATGTATTTCTAAGAGGTTCCACGTTTTATTTGCAGCGCCTGCATGCGCCGTCGAGATTAAAGGAGATTTACGCTCCCCTCCTTTTAATAAGAATTTATAAAAATACAGCGGAGGCTTTCATGATACAAATTAGATACCAATGCAGCTCTTAAGAGTGTATTTCTAATTTACAAGTATGTTCATGAAATGATTAATTTGAAATGCCTATTTTTCCCTCTGTTACTTGCAATATCCTGGCCTGTATTCGGGGCTTCCCACACCATCCACCTTTGATTATTTAGAGCTCACAGTCCCCCTGCCCCCCCTCAACTACGGGTTTCCCGTTAGGAGGTACGCCACCCGTTAGAAGGTACGTTAATAAGAGAGTTGCATTGATCCTGTTGTAGGTGGTAGAATTCCTGAGGCTTTGCACTCATTTAGTTGGTGCAGGACCAGTTGTCTTTGCCCCTTGCCAAATGGTTCGAACACGAATCCTCCCACTTTGGCTTCAACATTTAGAATTCCTATGCGTACTTCGGTCTTCGACACACCTATTCCGTACGTACGAACTCCGTTCCGTGCCGGGCACCCAGAAGCCAAACATAATAATTAATTATTTGACGGTGCTACCACACACCATGTCTTGCCCTCCCCTCTCTGGCCTCTGTTTTTAGACCAGCGATTTAGAATTCCTTCTCCTTAAGTACGATGGGCTTCGTTTTTTTAAACCCATCTAGTTAAGTGGGACGTTTAGACGTCCTTTAGGCTAGTGGTGGCATCATTTATAATTCATTTATTGTTGCCAGCTGTGATGATAATGATAACGACGATAGTTCTTTATTAATCCGGGCCTTTAAAGTAATAAACAAATTACCCTCTTGAGTGCCAATTTTTCGTGGATACAAGTAAAACAGTGGCCCTGATTATTGCCATCGCAACGTTCTCCACGGTGGTCGCTTATTGATTTATAGTATATACGTAAAAAAAATGACTAGAAAATTAAAAAATATATACATATATTTACTAATGCTCACCGCAAAAACCCAAACCGCCTTGAAACGGCCAGAGATGGGATCGCGGCGTGGGCAGATGTGATACTTGTTCCCTGGGTCTCCTGCTTCCTGTGCCTGGCGCGGCGTCTAAACAAGTGGCAGCGGCTGATCGCGGAGACAAAACAAGGCCTTGGCGGTTTGCGCGCTGCACAGAAATTGTGCCCGTTTCGTAGAAGTCGAGATTTCCTAGGAATCTAATGCTGGCCGTAAAGTAATGTCTTAATCTCTATAATTATGTTATACCCTATACGGTGAGGGAAAAAAGTATTTGATCCCCTGCTGATTTTGTACGTTTGCCCACTGACAAAGAAATGATCAGTCTATAATTTTAATGGTAGGTTTATTTGAACAGTGAGAGACAATAACAACAACAAAAATCCAGAAAACCGCATGTCAAAAATGTTATAAATTGGTTTGCATTTTAATGAAGGAAATAAGTATTTGACCCCTCTGCAAAACATGACTTAGTACTTGGTGGCAAAACCCTTGTTGGCAATCACAGAGGTCAGACGTTTCTTGTAGTTGGCCACCAGGTTTGCACACATCTCAGGAGGGATTTTGTCCCACTCCTCTTTGCAGATCTTCTCCAAGTCATTAAGGTTTCGAGGCTGACGTTTGGCAACTTGAACCTTCAGCTCCCTCCACAGATTTTTCTATGGGATTAAGGTCTGGAGACTGGCTAGGCCACTCCAGGACCTTAATGTGCTTCTTCTTGAGCCACTCCTTTGTTGCATTGGCCGTGTGTTTTGGGTCATTGTCATGCTGGAATACCCATCCACGACCCATTTTCAATGCCCTGGCTGAGGGAAGGAGGTTCTCACCCAAGATTTGACGGTACATGGCCCCGTCCATCGTTCCATTGATGTGGTGAAGTTGTCCTGTCCCCTTAGCAGAAAAACACCCCCAAAGCATAATGTTTCCACCTCCATGTTTGACGGTGGGGAAGGTGTTCTTGGGGTCATAGGCAGCATTCCTCCTCCAAACACGGCGAGTTGAGTTGATGCCAAAGAGCTCCATTTTGGTCTCTACTGACCACAACACTTTCACCCAGTTGTCCTCTGAATCATTCAGATGTTCATTGGCAAACTTCAGATGGGCATGTATATGTGCTTTTTTGAGCAGGGGGACCTTCCGGGCGCTGCAGGATTTCAGTCCTTCACGGCGTAGTGTGTTACCAATTGTTTTCTTGCTGACTATGGTCCCAGCTGCCTTGAGATCATTGACAAGATCCTTCCGTGTAGTTCTGGGCTGATTCCTCACCGTTCTCATGATCATTGCAACTCCACGAGGTGAGATCTTGCATGGAGCCCCAGGCCGAGGGAGATTGACAGTTCTTTTGTGTTTCTTCCATTTGCGAATAATCGCACCAACTGTTGTCACCTTCTCACCAAGCTGCTTGGCGAATGTCTTTTAGCCCATTCCAGCCTTGTGTACGTCTACAATCTTGTCCCTGACATCCTTGGAGAGCTCTTTGGTCTTAGCCATGGTGGAGAGTTTGGAATCTGATTGATTGCTTCTGTGGACAGGTGTCTTTTATACAGGCAACAATCTGAGATTAGGAGCACTCCCTTTAAGAGTGTGCTCCTAATCTCAGCTCGTTACCTGTATAAAAGACACCTGGGAGCCAGAAATCTTTCTGATTGAGAGGGGATCAAATAATTATTTCCCTCATTAAAATGCAAATACATTTATAACATTTTTGACATGCGTTTTTCTGCATTTTCATGTTTTATCTCTCACTGTTCAAATAAACCTACCATTAAAATTATAGAGTGATCATTTCTTTGTCAGTGGGCAAACGTACAAAATCAGCAGGGAATCAAATACTTTTTTTCCTCACTGTATGTTGTGTGAACGGGTGACCACTGGGTAATGATGGCTCTGAGCCAGGCGATACCGAGTTCAATTCCGGGCCACGACCAACATCAGCGGTGGGTGAAGTATTCCTGGCTTCCCCGTCGCTTCCCTAACCCGCACTGACTAGCGTGGTGAAGTATGGTCAAACAACACCCGCCCCTCCCCCCCCCCCCCCCCAGTTAGCTGATGTTGGGGATCGAACTTGGTTCAAAGTGCAGTCTACTAACCGCTGAGGTACCGCTCCACCAACATGTTTGAATGTACGCGCAGTCTGTTTATTGAGGGTTGAAATATGTTTATTTCTAAGCTCCCGACACATCCATGGACGCGTGTGTACAAGAACAAACGTTTTTAAATCAGGGATGTGTTGTACGCAATTGGTTCGTGTGATTCCCTAAATTCGCTCCTGGCCGCAGCGTTCACCCACAATCCGTCAGTCTAATTGTGGTACTATTTGGTCACATTTCATCAAATCAAAGACGGATTGGTGGTGGAACATTAAATCTCGAGCAAAAAAACATAATCCCCCATCGATGAGGTAAGATCATCCCACCTCGGTAAAACTGCCAGGGGATGGCAACTGGCTCGCCCGACTTCACTCACTGCAGCAGCAGCGTAACAGCATTTTTACTCGACGCTGTCTTCTCGGTTGGCGCTTGGCAATGATTGATTGACAGAGCTGTGACCGAGACCTTACGCATTAAGTGACCTCCCTGCCCTAAAATCAGCTGCGTCTGTCAACTCAACGCTGCCCCGGCAGCAGTGAGAGCCGAAGTGAGGTTCACGCAGGTGCCCCTGTCAATGCGCCTACCCCCCCCCCCCCCAGCCAAGGCCCAAGAGAGACCGCTCTCCACTGAACGCGGCAATGATCCCCGCTGTGCACAAGCGGATGCACGTTACTTTTGTGGGAGTGCGCCGTGAGCGTGAGGCTTCCTTGCGATCGCCTCCAGACAGGATTCTAGATTTGAAGCTTTCGTGACTGCAAGGATCCATACTCGTTGGTTCTATTCGGTAAAGTCACGTAAAAGTATAAAACAAAGAGTCCAGACAGGATGTTTAACTCATCGATCGCCGACTCGGGACAGCCTTGTACTGCTGATGAGCATCCTCCGCCACCACCGTCACCTTTTAGAAACCGCAGCCCCGTTCACCGCTGTCGCCACCAATCAATCAATCTCTCCCCACTGCTGACTGGAGGATCACTTTGTGTTGCTGTCACTGCCAGCCACTCTTGTTGGACCACGTGCAGCTGCCCTTCCGTCTCGATTTTAGCTCGGGGGCCCCACAATCCCCTGCCCCACATCCGACTTGGTTTGAGACGTCTGAATTGAGCCTTTGCGAACTGGATTGAAACCAAAGCAAAAGCGGATTGATTATCTTAGTCTGTCGGCCACGAGACTTTACTGCCTTGCCGTCGGCTAACCAATCTGAAGGGCCCGCCTCGTGCCACCACCTATTGCCATAGGCGCAGAATCTCGATACTGGCGAGTAATATTGCGTCGAGATTGCCACGAAACTCCACGAGCCCCTCCGCTCGACTGGGCGTCACCGATTGCCGCGCTTGAGCTTGACGACGGCCGCGTTGGTTTCTTTCATTGTGGGAACCCACCAACCCCTGCGGGAACTATCCCACTTGGAATGAGCTCTCAGGAGTGGCGCTGGCTTTTTAACTTTTTTTTTTAATTGACGAGACGATTCTTTTTTTCCCCGCGTCACACCACCCAACATTTTAAAAGTGCCTTTTCACGAGCGCAGAGCAGCGGGTACCTTTGGCGAGTTACCTCCGCCAACTCTAACAGCGCAGCCTCGCCAGACGGTGCCTCGGCACTGATGACGCGTCTCGTAGCTCTCGTCCTCGTTAAAGTACAACAACAACAAAAGTCGTAAGAGAATGGCCAAGGGCTAAGACAAAATGGCACGAACCTTTTCTGTAGCGAGAGAGGAGTGACTCAATGTGTGTTTTTTAGAGGAGCCTAACTGCATAATAGCGGAGGTCACTAAAGGCAGGGCTCAGAAACAACACGGCGCTCGTGGGCCACGCGAGGCGACCCGTGTCCGTCTCCTGCCCGTGCACGTGAGCTCACGGACAATGTCTCCCAGCACACAAAGACAAAGCTCCCGCACGCACCCCCCCCTTCCTCCTTACAGCCTCAACAGACTCTTGAGGGCAAGTGCTGTTCGCGAGCGCCTAATGAAAGCCACGCGCGCGTGCGCATTACACGCACACACATTCGCACACGTAAACATGCACGTACGTATACACAAACATACACAACAAAGATAAAGGACCCCCGCATAGAGCCATTAACAGACTTTTGAGGCAAGTGCTGTTGGCGTGTGCCAGGTAAAGCCCACTGAGCAGTACAGCTGTTTTTTCAGAAGCAACCTGGCCACAAATGATAGCTCAACAAAGTGCCTCTCGCACGTACACGTGGTTGCATACGCACATAGGTATACAAACAAAGCTCCCACTCGTACAGGAATAATAGACTACGCACAGACGTATAACTCGTGCAACTAAGAGCACATGACATAGCCACGCACGACACAACGCACGCACCTGAACACCATTCGCCAAGTTCTACACTCAAACCTCGCATTTGTAAATGAGGGGTGTGGGTTTTTGCGCATTTTTTTACCAAAATTTCACAATCGCCGACGCACAATGATGCGACGACGCCTCTAGGTGGTAAATTGCGCCGGTTAAGCGTTGCGCAAGGCCCCATTGTGGGCGCCCCGGGATTGTCTCTCTCTCGGCGGGCCAAGGTTTCCATCCCGTCGTGGGTTGATTAGGGACACCTGAACGTGATTATGGGTTCGGCCTTGAAGCAATTAGGTTAATGGCGAAGCTGCGTGCCGCCGACTGCACGCCCCGCACGCAGCGGGGGGTCATTTCCCCCCCCCCACATCTTTGTAAAACAAACAATGGACGGGCACATCGGTTTTGATTGTCTTTCAGGGTGGCTGCGTTTTAGCGAATGCCCCCCCCCATCTCGTGTCTCATGTGCCCCCACCCCCCCACCTGACGGAGGTCGCTGCTGAGGTTCCCACTTTATATCCCCAATGTAGACCGAACCCGGACGTGGTTCCCGGTCAGTCGGGACGAGGTTGCTCGAATTCACTCGCTTGGATAACTTTTGTCCATTTCAAGCGACGCAGTTTGGTTTGGACGGGCCCCTCGGTGCGACAGGTGAATTGGGGGACACCGGTCTGGCACCTTTGCCCCGGTACAGTTGCACCGCCTGCACGCTCGATAGCTACTGCACCCCCACCGCTCAATGTGACCTGAGACACGGTCACCGTGTCATCGATGGTCACCACATTTCCCACAGACCACAAAACCCAGACACAGTTCTCAGTCAGAACTAGGTCTATCCGAACAGCGCAGTATACCGAAATAAAGTTCAACACAATACCGGCAGTAGATCTCGGTACGAATCAATTCCTGCTGCCACCCGAACACAGATGACAAATTCTGGTACCGTCTGGGTCAAACAAGTGGCAAACTCCTAGGTGAGACGGTGTGATGTGTTGGTAACCTCACCAAGCACTAAATACTCCCACATGGAAAAGTTGTGGTCTGCAAGTAACTCGACACATGTGTCAAATAGCCACGTGGTCTTAAAATAATTATCTATTAATTAGATGACAATTGGGCAATGGTCCTTCTTCACAGCATGAAAATACAGAGGCCAGAGAGATCGAGAGATGGAGATTGCACTTTACATGTATGTATGTATGCATATATGTTGAACTTATTTCGTACCGTACACAGCCAACCGTGCTAATCAAGGGATGCGGGGGAAGGGAAATTAACTAATCACAGAAACAACTACGTTATTTAAATATGCAACTAAATAGTTACCTAATTTTAGTTATTGAGTAATAGACAAACCTCTTAATTGAAATAAACACATTAACAGAAATTGTAAAATGTTGCCGGCACACATTGCATTGTGGCAATCCACAATGCATTCTGCGGTCCAGTCACCATTTCAATAGAAGGAAATCAACTGCCCTACATTCCTGAGATGGGAAATATGAGAAATAAAGAATATTGTGTACAAGTATATGAAACTAAAAGAAACAAAAAGGGCACAAAGTTTTTGTCGTGCTCGACAATAAAACTACGTTTTAAGTGACGACGACGCGGCGGCGTTCATTCAGTCCTGCCGGCTGATCGGTATTCAGTTTTAAAGATGACGCGGCCTTCTGTGTCCTACTTAGGGTCTCATTCCCCCCCCCCCACACACCAGCGATCAATCAAGGTCACACGACAAAGGAATTCAGCTTGAAGAAAGAAGTTTGAAATTTGAATGATGCTGACCTCTGACTTATTACCAATAAAAAGTTGATTATCAGGTATTGCTTTGTTTAATTGAGTGACTTTTTAATGCATAAAATTTGCCTTTCAATCATATCAGTAAGCAATTTCCCACTCACGAGGCTCTTGGTAAGCCAGTGGCGCTATTAGAAAACCACTGTAGCTATTCACTTTAAAATCTAGATTGAAAACTCATTTCTTTAGAACTGCTTTTTGTGTTTAGTTGTCTTTGCCCCCCCCCCCCGCACCTCCGATTCGCACGGTTGGCTACATACGGTGCGAAAGAAGCAAAACGTACATACGTGAATGTTGGCCGTAAATACAGTGCATGCCCACGAATGGTGCCACTCGTCGTCACGGTGGGCACCCACTCGAGTGGGTTGCAGGTGTCTTGAGGCCAGCCGGAGGCCCACATCTTCCACCATCTCGTGGTGGCCCCTACTTAATACATTCTGCAGACATCGATCTTTTTTTAGCTTAAGATGTCTTAAACGTGCGAGCGATTGAGGTCAACGCTGCGAGCCGCAAAGGCCGAGCCCATGAATTCGTCGTCGTCATAGTCGACCAGAAGCATTCGCCCACCAGCGGACTTTTGCCCACCAATTGCCGTCCCAGCGAACGTTGCTGCATCGCTCATTCCAGGCGCTTCGAGGTTGTGGCTATTCCAGTGCCACCTGAAAAGAAGTAGAAAAAAACCCTCCCCTTCTGTGCACCTGTCAGATTAATGGACGTGAGCAGCCACAGCTGAAGTCTGGGGGGGGGGGGGGGTGGGGTGGCATTGTGTCAGCAAATGCAGATAATACGCGTTGGGGGGGGGGGGGGTGAAATACCCGGCTTGTTTTTTCCTGCGTTCCGCGGCGAATTATTCTGCCGAGAAGCACTCGAGCCCAACTGTGGACGTTTTGACGAGCGGGCTTCAAGAGGCGGCGAGCACGCCTGCCGCCCGCCATCGTTACCGTCGCCACCGTCGTCACCGTCGTCGGCGGTGCCTCGTGCCCTCTGAGCTGCTTGAGTTTCGCACCAAACGACGAAGGGCACCCTCCCTCCCTCCCTCCCTGGATTCGTCGTCGTGAATGTGTAACGAAACGTTGCGCGATGGTCGACGCCGCGTCGTGTGTCCCGGCCTGCGGTGCGACACCGACCGTGTTGGGATGCACCTGCGGAGGCACGGGTCGCGGGGAGAGGTTCACGAGGGGGGGGGGGTAGGGGGGGCGTATGAATGGGGGCTTCTCGTTTTTTCTTTGTTCTCTCGCTCTGCTCTGCACACGAGCCTCGCGTTGTTTTTGCTTCGTGACGCTGAGACGGTATCAAACGAAAAAGCTGCGCCGTAATTTGCGCGCGTGTCCCGAGCGTGTGTACTCACGATTTGTTGAGCTGTTTGGCATGTGCTGGGGGGGGGGGTGCGGCTGGTTGTTGTTTTGGGGGGGGGTGCGTAGGTCGAGGATGGAGAGGGCTCACGTTTCTACCTTCGCACGTATCGTATCATCCAGGTTGTGTTGTATTATCTTCACAAAACAGCCTCATGATCTCACGGGCCCTGATTCTTGCTACAAGTAAAAAGGGGCTTGAATTAACGTGTCCCACACATTCAGTACGTATGTTGAACTTCTCCGGCACCGTACGCAGCCAACCGTGCTAATCACACGTGCAAATAGGTCTATTCGGATTATCGATAGTTGCATTTTTTATGTACAATTTTACTGAGGGACTGTGTCTTGCTGTGGTCTGGTGACTTGTTTTTGTTTTACTGCGTTGCCTAAGCTTGTATTTAGTTTCAGCGAATCTGCAGGGAGTGATATACTTTAGCAGTTTGTACTTCTAGACTTCATATGGATTTATTGTTAGTGACTTGCTTACCTTTCCTACACATTGCACTCCTATTGGGGTTTTTGTCTTGTTGTAACTTTCTGAGCCGCCCCGACTGGACAATCCGTGAAAAAAGAGCTTCGTTGCTCATTGGATTGCTCCAGGAATACATGAAGATTCTGATTCTCTTTGGGGTGTTCATCATCGCAGTGCCGACAAGCTTCGCTTCAGATCCCAATGCGGAGCCGTGTCAGTTGCACACCTTTGACAACCGGATTTAATCTAAGTACCGAAATCTACTTTTACAACCCCACCTAAAACAAAAGCAACAACCCAATACTTTTTTGATTCCAGATTGAGAGTGGCTATCTGCTACATAGCTAATGTCCCCTTCGCATATTTGTCTCGCCACGTAAAAAGTAAAATAATTTGTTTTACGCAACTCATGTCCGCATGGCCTTCTGGGAGCGAACCTTGGCGGCATTGGTTCAATAGTCACAAACTCTGGACCAGTTTCGACATTCAATTTCTAACCCCCCCCCCCCCCCCCCCCCATGTGCCGTGTCGGCCTTGATAGGTGCTCCCTAACAGCATTTGCCCCAAAAGTCTGTTTCGGGTGGGTCCTGTGTCTGTATCTGTGTCTATTAGCCCGCCCGTGTGTCTTGCGCGTGTGCCCTTCAGCGACCGTGTCTGAAAGCTGGCGCTGGAAGTCCCCCTGCCTGTGAGCGGTGTACGTGACCCGTGCACGCTCGCGTTCGTGCAACGCGCACCCGCTGGCCGCTGGGGAATGTTTGCGGTTGCGTGCGCGCTCGCCTGCCCGAGCTCCCCGGCGCGAGCACAGCGAGACACATCCACCGCGAGTCGCCGGGACTTGGCGACGGGCACGCTGGTCACGGCACCCTCGAGCTCGGGTCGGTTTAGCCGCGGTGAGCTGTGCTGGGGTGGGGGGGAGGGAAGGAGAGGAGGAGGAGGAGGGGGGGTTGGCGGTGGGAGGTATGCGTGGTGTGGTGTCGGGTCACGGGTCGGCGGCCCATGCTGTGCTACGCTGTAATTCATTACGACTGCAGCAGCGAGGGGAGGGACGGACTTTTTGGGGAAGGGGGGGGGGCGCACCGATTGAAACCCGATGGTGGAGACTGGGAGCGGGGGATGGGGGGAGGTAGGGAGGCGGCGGGGGTTGGGAGTTTGGTGGTGGTGGTGACTGCTTGCGATTGTGTGACCCCTGCCTCGGGGCTGAGAGACAAGAAGAGGGTGCGGGAGAGGGGGGTAGGGCTTTGCGGGGGAGTGGCAAAACTCCACGCTGGCCCGAATGCATTGGGAACCTATCGTCCGTCGAAGGCCGCCACCTCGAGACACTTATTCTCCACGGGCTTCGTGTAAGGAGGACGAACAGGCATCCTGGCTACAACCCATGCCCGATTGTGCGTGCGCACCTGCAGTCCACTGCTGCGTGAGGGCCTGGCCGACGGCCCACGTGGGTGGTTTTTGCGAGGGTTATTTCACCACTCGTCACCACGCTCGTCAATGCCGCCGGGGGGAGGGGGGGGCGCATAGAAGTACAGTTCAACAATGGATCTCCCAGTACAGCCATAAGAATAGCTCTACGATCATTTTTGTGTGTACCCAATAAAGCGCAAATTCTTATTAAATGGGAATCAAAAGATTATTGGACCTACTTGCTGTACCGCCTCATTTGGTGATGGAGCCCATTGCCCTGAAGTCCAGTGCACCAACGTGAATGTTGGTTACACCGCTCTGGGACTCTCCAAGCCCACTTGGTCTGTGAGTAACGTCAGGGTGTGATTACATCCACGGAACTATGGACCGTATACTAAACCACTGTAGTCTGCGCTTTTTCAACGGAGGAATAGCAGTTCCACACGAACTTTATCCTGGAGCTCTCTCTTCGTCACTTGCAGACCCCGACATTGGCATTCAACTCCTGGACGTTTTTCCGCCATAAGCAAGACCAGAATCACCTGCTGTAGCAGGTGGTGGTCAGGGTGCTGCGCTGTGAACCCGATAACCAGAGTTCGATTCCCTTGCACGACCAACGCCCTCCTCCTCCACAACCGACTACCTTGCACGGGGGAGTATGGTCAAACAACCGCCGGCACTGCGCGGGGATGCCTTAATCCAGCAGTGGATTGACGTAGGGCTGACTGGTGATTTTTGTTTTACCTGCGGGCTAAATGTTCATACGCCGTTGGTGGTGATTATCAGGTGAATACAGCGAGCATCTTCATAATCCTTCATAATCCTCTGGAACATAGTTTTTTTATTTAGCAAAAACACTACATTTTCCTCGTGTAAACGTAGCAATGCTTTACGAAACTAAATTCTCCAAGCACAAATGTTAGCCTTGCAGCTTTGTGGGGGAAAATACAACTCGTGCGTGCGTGTATTCACAATTGGGCTGCTGTGCATTGTTGCTGCCAGTCTGTCGGATTAACATTATCTTGCCAAGTGAGACATTTTACATGCAAATGTCATCACATTACAGTGCTTGGTTTACTGCTCTATAATAGTCACTTGTGGCTGTCTGCTCTTAATAACATTAATTTAAGTGTTGTCACTTCAATTCCATAATTGTGCCTGGGGACTGCAAACAGACATCCTATTTCGTTTCTCCAGCAGGGACAGATTACTCTTCTAAAGATCACACTGCAAAAAAGTCTTGGTATTTAAAAAAACATTTTTTTACCAGGTATAAGACCTATATACTGAGCTATATAGCTCTTTTTTTCCGAAGCGACCTGGTCACAAATGATAGCTCCACGAAGTGGCTTATGTGGAAATGTATAGCGGCCAAATACTCTAAACCCATGTTTTCCAAATGTGGAGGGAAAAACTGAAGGACCCGGAGAACAATCCAAACGACCACGGGGAGAGACACGCAAACTCCACATACAGGCGTCATGATCGGGATCGAAACCACAACCTCCTGTATCAGACTAGGTAGTTAACATCTCACCACCGTGGCACCCCAAGACCAAATATAAATTACCACTAGAATGGGTAATGGCCAGTGGTCGAGACAAATAACTGAGTGGCAGCCAATGGAGGGAATATGCCCAGAGGGGAGAGCGAGAGCAATGAGCTCAGCTCGTGCAGGTGTTGGATGGGTAGTTATAGCGATGGCTTTGGGAGGAGACTTTCAACCAGAAGTGGATGTACGTATCTACCGTACGTAGCCAGCCGTGCAAATCGGAGGTGCGGGAAAGATTAT
Source organism: Petromyzon marinus (assembly GCF_048934315.1). Lineage (NCBI taxonomy): Eukaryota > Metazoa > Chordata > Hyperoartia > Petromyzontiformes > Petromyzontidae > Petromyzon > Petromyzon marinus. The sequence continues at coordinate 1,083,370 of NC_133707.1, forward strand.
AGCTCCTGACGATGATCGTTAGGGTTTGGTGGCAATGCCAAGAGAGGTTGAGCGTGAGGGGCCGGGCGGGGGTGGAGAGGGCGGTAGGGGGGGGGTGTAGCGGGCGAGCGGGTGGGTGGAGGACCGTCGCCTGGCAGCGACGGGGGGGGGGGGGGGTACTCTTCCCTAAGTTTGTTCAATATTAAAACGTCGTGCGGGAATATTCTGGCAAAGCGGTCGAACGTTCGGCGTCGTAAAGCCATTTTAATTGCACACCAAGGAGAGCCACTTTTTATTTTAGCGGCAAACTCGCAGGCCTGGCCGACCAACCGACCGACCGGCCGGCTGGCCGGCCGCTCGGCCTGTTAGAAAGGCGGCCCTCGGTGCTCATACCGGGAGCCCCTCGCTCCGCAGCCTTCGTTCTAATCCCGAAAACATTCCAGAAATGTATGAATAATTAAATTGTCAGAGCGGTGGAGCCGCAGCAGTATTAGGGAAACGTAATGGCCAACAGTGGAGCTGTGCGAGCCGTCCCACGGGACGAACCCTGATTTAGTGAATTCTGGAAACGGCTGTCGGGTCGCATGTAAGTGGGTTTGACAAGGCTGCCCCCCCCTCCCACCCTGTACCGCTACCTCCTGCAGGGCGCAACCCCCACCCCCCTCTCCTCCCAAAGCCGACCCCCAACTCCCCGCCCGTCCGCGCACACGGAACAACCCCCACGCTCGCTCACCACAGAGACCCCCCCAACCTCCAACCCTGCCCCGTCCCCTCTCGCGCTCGCTCACTGGCTCTCTCCTGTAAGCGAGCTTCGTATTTTTTTTGCTTCTCCGTTCTTCGACTCCCAGCTGTGGTCTCCCGTTTTGTTTAAGGTCCTTCCTCGGCCCTCGCTCAGTCACGCGCGCTCACTCACTCACTCGCGCACGCGCTGCTATCTCGCTTGGGCTCGCACGTTGTCATCCTCTCGTGGCCTCTCCGTCTCTCACTCGCGTGCCCCTTTCACCGTCTGACATTCTCGCTCACGAATCTTTACCCACTGCCCGCTCCCGCCCCCCGGGCCCCGAAACCCACCCACCACCCACCCACATGCGCTCATCAGTAGCAGATGGGGGGGGGGGGGTGGGGGGTAGGTGACGTGTTGCGTTAACCCCCGCTAACAGCCCTGCGGTGCGAGGGCCCTCCGTGGTTATCTCCTGCTGCTGACACAAACATCGCTGAAAGCGAAGAGAGAGACAGAGCGAAAAAAAATCCTTCTGTGGCCGAGTTTGCCCGTGACCCCGGGTTCGTGCACCTGGCCGAGATTTCCGTGCCGGATCCTAGTCCCAGCCCCCCCCCCCGCTGCTCCCCCCAGCCCCCGTCAGCTCGGTTTGAGACTCTCGTCTTCTCGCACGTTCCACCAGCGCGAATTGTTGCAGCCGCTACGGATGTTATAAAAAAAAATGACACTTGCGGTTCGCATCTCGGGGTGGTGTTGCGTTCGCCAGCAAGGAATTGTAAGCGGGGTGGGGGGGGGGGAGCACGGGTTATATCGCTCGCTCCGGGCTCCAGACGCTCTCGGTTCTGCGCAGCGGCGATCACCCCCCTCCCCCAACCCGCCCACCCGGCCCCCCGCCCCTTATGTAAAAAAAAAAAATTCGAAATTTACAAGCCGCGTTTTCCGCATGCAAGCCGCCAGGTTAAGGAACAACGCGTCGGTTTGTCACGCGCAAATATTCATCGGCTTGACGTTGCCGATACGCTAGCGACGACGAGCGGTGGTGTGCTGCGGGTCTGTGAGCGCGCGTCGCGTGGGCAGTGGCGTTGTCGCGATTGCGCGCTGTGTGGCGATGTTGTCTAACCCGGTCCGGTTCCTGCTCTTGCACGGTGCCCCCCGTGGCTTCTCGCGCTGGCCTGTGCGCGGGTGTCTTTGGCCACTGTGGTGCCCACACTGGTGCGGATGAAGGCCACGTTCACTTTTTGTTCTCAAAGCACTGTGTGGGTGAAACGTACGCATTCTATACACCCCTTCGCATTCTGTATAAGTTCACAGATTTTGACACGCGTACACAGATTTTTACACGTTTTAAACATTCGTTTTTCCAAGCATGATGCCAACTAAATGAAGCGGATAAATTTAACATCTGTGAGCCTCAAGGACTTCTTCACAGAACGGTCATTCTTGAAGCACGTGGGTGCAACATCCAGCGTTCGACGTCGAGCAGCTGAGGTGGCTGCGAATCCCAGCCTTACATTGCCAATACGCACTCAGGACTACACCGTGAAAGTAAACGCTCGATGGTAATTCGTGTTCGGTAACAGCGTTACGCCTGCCACTTCTATTTGCAACGCGCCACAGTAAACCATCGCCGTCTGCTTCTCTGTTAATTCTCCACGTGGTGTAGGAATGGAAGTAAAACCCTGCTGTCATGCCGAGTGGGCTGCGCTTGCCAGCACGGTATTTCCTCGTTATTCACAAACTCGCCGTCCACGGTTTTGGCTGTCCGCGAATCGCATCTGGAACTCCGCGACTGCTTCGAGACAGAGAGAGAAATAAAGTGAGATAAAGGGATGATGCACATCATCGTAATTTAAGGTAATTTTACTTATAAACTATTATTTAAAACTTTTACATATATTTTGTATTTACTTTGTTTATTATAAAAACTAAATTGTGTTATGATTATTTTCATGTATTTAGTTGCTTATGTATTTATTTAAGGTTTTCATAGGCCAATATCATCCGCGAAATTGGCTATTCACGAGCATCTCCGGAACGTATCCCTCGCGAATAGCGAGGGAATACTGTGCCCCCAACTTCACCATCGCCCTTAAGCTATCCAGCAGTGGATTGCTCATGGATCGTGGTGATGGCACTAGTCCTGCAGCTCCCACCACAAGCCCAAAGCTGTAGCAAGTGGCATCTGTGCCTAGACTAGGCCCTCCTCAGTTAAGATCGGTTTGCCCAGGTACAACTTCACCAGATCTCACGCAGATTTTCCTTGCATGCGAATTTCGGCAGGTTCTCTCCTCTTGAGGACTTTAGCATGATTGTGGCCACACCAACATCGCCTCGTGCGCTATACCGTAATGAATAGGCGCCCGCTAATAGGGCTTTACGTGTAAAGCACACAAGGCTGCTCCTTTAAACGTGTGCGGTGAAGGATGGGGTGAACGAAGTTCCCTGTTCGGGAGAACGAAATATTTAAACTCTTCCTAGAGTTGGTGGTCGATTCAAAAGCGGAAGACACGTGTTCAGATCTTCCGAGATGGTGCTCGAAACAAGGCTGTAAACTGCTCATGCGATGAGGTGGTCACGTTATATGCACGCAAGGCATGTGGATGGGGCATTGTGTTTCCCTGCTGTTTATGAGCAGCAACAGCACACCTTTGTGTTAAATATAATAGTGTCTCGCCGGCATGCGTTGTCATTGTGTGATAAGTTGTCTCATCATTTACAGGAAGTTGTTGCATTTGAGTTAATGGCTTGGTAGGATACACGTGGCTTAGAAGGGGTTGACAGACGACGTCAAGATTAGTATTGGGAGTGACAGCCAATGAATGGAACGTGCCCTGAAGGCTTATGTCCGCAAAGGAGATGGAGCGATGAAATTGCTTCATGCGTTGGTGCTGGATGGATCATTGCCTCGCAAGATTGTGGCAGATGGTGACAAGCGGCTGCTTTGGCATGCCTTCATCCAGCTGTGGATAGAACGTGGCTGATGATGATGATGAATCGGCACGGTGGGGGGCAGGGGGAGGGATGACGTTGCCGAGGAAAATAGCCGTGGCGAGTCGCGCGTTTCGCCGTCCAGGTCGTGTGTGGGCGGCAGGAAGTGGTTTAAGCTGCCACGCAATTATCATTTACAATAACGACCGTTTATTGTCATAAACAACAATGGTGATTGTTCATCGCTGCGGCAAGCCGGAGTTCATCCGCGCGGACGGAGAGACCACGAGGAGGAGGAGGAGGGCCGCCGCCACACCTGTAGACAATCAGTCGCAGTGGGTACCACGTGGGGGTCGGTGGAAAGAGGGGGGGGGGGTTGTACTTTTCTGGAGTCATCGCGGTATTCCCTCGACAAGTTTGCACTTCACCTGCTAGGAAACTGGGGGGGGGTGGGTGCTGAGGTGGGGGGTGCTGGGGGGGGGGTGGGGGGGTGCGGGGGGGGGGTTGGGGGGGTGCTGGGAGGGGGTGGGTGCTGGGGGGGGTGTGGGGGGGTGTTGCGGGGGGGGGGGTGTTGCGGGGGGGGGGTGTTGCGGGGGGGGGTGTTGCGGGGGGGGGTGTTGCGGGGGGGGGGTGTTGCTGGGGGGGGTGTTGCGGGGGGGGGTGTTGCGGGGGGGGTGTTGCGGGGGGGGTGTTGCGGGGGGGGGGGTGTTGCTGGGGGGGGGTGTTGCGGGGGGGGGGTGTTGCGGGGGGGGGGTGTTGCGGGGGGGGGGTGCTGGGGGGGGGGTGCTGGGGGGGGGTGCTGGGGGGGGGTGCTGGGGGGGGGTGCTGGGGGGGGGTGCTGGGGGGGGGGTGCTGGGGGGGGGGTGCTGGGGGGGGGGTGCTGGGGGGGGGTGCTGGGGGGGGGTGCTGGGGGGGGGGTGCTGGGGGGGGGGTGCTGGGGGGGGGGTGCTGGGGGGGGGTGCTGGGGGGGGGTGCTGGGGGGGGGTGCTGGGGGGGGGGTGCTGGGGGGGGGTGCTGGGGGGGGTGCTGGGGGGGGTGCTGGGGGGGGGGTGCTGGGGGGGGGTGCTGGGGGTACTCTTGCGGCCGTTGGTAGCGAATGGCGGCCCGGCCCGCTGGTCTGCTCGTGAGCCCAAAACAAACAGCGAGGTTTTCCAAAGTAACTGGTAGCGTTGTGTTTGGCTTGACGGGTGTCCAACACGGTGTGCGGGGGGGGGGGTGTTCTTTGGGATTTTTGTGTGTTTGAAGGATTATATATTTATTTAATTTCGACTCCCGCTGTTCGTAGTGGGATTTTTACTTTTTTTTACTTTTACACGAATCACATTCCCCCCTCACCTTCTGCTCCTCTACCCCCGTCGGCTTTGCGGTGGCGGTGGGATCTTGGCCGGCCCCACTGCTGGTCACGTCGCGCCTCGTGAAGTAAATGAGCCTTGGTACTGGGCACGGAATTTGAATGTCTTCCTAAAATAATCGTCGCCGGCCACGATCCGTCCGCCGTCGTCGTTGCCCGGATAATGATGAAGAGATCGTAGAGAGAGAGAGAAGAGCGGTGCGGGAGCGGAGTGAGCGAGGGAGAAATGGAGATGAAATGTGATGGGCCCTCCCCCACATCTCCCTCCCCCACATCTCCCTCCCCCACATCTCCCTCCCCTCTCCCTGTGCTGTCCCATGATTGAGGTAACACTGCTGATTGTAACCATCTGCCCTGAGCCTCTGCTCCTCTCCAAGACCCCGGGCCCGACTCGGCAAATTGTTGAGAAATGCGAACATGTGTTTGCACTTAGGCACCGCAGTCCGCTCCGGCCGAGGGGCTGTGAGGGATGGGGGGGAAACGTGAGGGGGTGGGAGGCGGGGGTGGGGTGCTCAGTGAGTAGGGGAGGCAGTGGGGGTAGGGGTGGGAAAGAAATTGATTACTAAATGGGGCGATGTCACGGTGTGTGCACGAGTCGACGTTGTTGCGTTGGCGCGGCCGCAAAGCGAACGCCTGGCCGCCCCAGGCTTCTTCAGGTGATTCCAAATGAAGAACACGACCGGTGACACCGCAGCGCCGGAGAGGAGGAGTGGGGAGGGGATGAGAACGCGTCGATTCCGAGATGTAACACTGTATTGATTTCTTTGGTTTGGCGATGCACGCGTCTGGAAGATTCGATGGGTTTTGATTTATTGCTTTTATTAACCCAGTCGCAAGGAATGCGATACCTCCTGAAACTAAGCAGGCTTGAGCCGATGGCACGTGGGAGAGCGACCACCACGAATAGCGGGGTGCTATAGGCTGTGGGGCGATTTTGCGGGTGGCCCAAGGGCATTGCGGTAAAATCCATTGTTGAACTGTACTATGATACTCCCAGGGTGATGTTCCCCACCTTCGCTCACACGCACCGACCGGCACGGTGAGATATATCAAGTAACTCCCACGGACTGTACTTTGATACTCCCCCAAGCTCCCCATCTTCACTAGTCCGCACCGATCGACTGGGTGAAGTATGATCAAACAACTCCCACATTCCCCGGCGGCACGGGGGAGCCCCTCATCCAGCAGTGGATTGACAAATGGGGTGAACGTGTGCGCGTTGCATGCAATGGGTTCATGTCACCGTGGCAGTCGCAAGTGCCCGAAAATTACAGCCCAATGTAAATATAAATGATTGTTGATCCGTGACAATTCCGCTGAATCCACTTTGTGGTTCGCACGTGTTGTTGAGAAACTTCCCTTGCCGTGTGCGTCGAGGAGGTGCGTCATACCCTGGCTCACCAGGAGATGGCCACGCTACAAGTGTGGACGAATATCTTTGCCATCTATACAGCTGTAGATAGTGACTGTTGCCCACCGCCCCCCACCCCTTGCGCGCGTTGAATTTTCTCCGGGCCCTCGGGAATCCTCGCACTTGTAAAACCCTCATTAATCGGTTGCAAACATCTTAATATGTAGAGGATAGCAGAGCTTTGGACGATTGTTGGTAGCGCCGGCTTACTGCGTGGCTATTTGTCTGTGGTTCCTCGTGCCTGCGGGTTGTTCTCTCTGTTGGAGAGAGCGAGTGAATGCTGTGCGGCGTTTTACACGTTGACATTATTACGCGTTCTTATTGTAGCTGTTGTTGGGTAACACTTTTCGCTGCCCCATGGAAGCAATCACCCTTGTTTTCCTCTCGCGAGTACGACCTCAGTCTTTCCATTCCAGTGATCTCTCCAAAGGAAGACGGCTGCACTCCTTCAAGCGAGCCGGATGTAACGTTTATTTGTACACAAACTCTCGCGTGTGCAGGCTAGGATTGCCGCTCACGTTTATATTGCGGAAAAGCACAAATTAGCATTACATTGTTTTCATAATTAGGCAAGCTCCGCTGAGACTTTAATAGCGTTCACACAGGGATCCTTGTGTAGGACGTCAAGCCATTTTTATTTAGAATTTTTTTCTTGTGTTTTGTGTGTGATCGAAAGCTGCAGTGCCCGGAGAAAACCCACACACAAACACGTGAGAGGGGAGTACTCAAAACTCCACTACACTGATAGGTCTGGAACCAACTTGCTGTCCTGCCTCTCACGCTCTGGAGCATTGCAGACAGGGCATGTGCACAACGCACTTCATCATCTTAGCTCCTTGGTACGAGTGAGAGGGAAAATGTTACCATCGTTCTGGGAGGCTCAACCAGGACACAAGGTGAGCTGCCAATCCCCTACCAATGTCATCCCCGCCGACACAGCGAGTCGCCTCCTTCTCACTTTCTGACATTGACCTTGCCCACAGTTCACAGGCCCCACCCAACTACTCGGGTAGCTCCGCCCACTACACCGGTAGCCCCACCTACTGTTCAGGTAGCTCCAGACACTACTCAGGTAGCCCTGCCCACTACACCGGTAGCCCCGCCTACTGCTCAGGTAGCTCTGACGATCCACCGCCCAGGTAGCCCTGCCCACTACTCAGTTAGGCCCGCCCACCCTTATCATAAGTCGAGCATGAGGCCAGAAATTTAAAGACCAGGACAGAAATCCAGATTTAGCAATTGTGTTCAGACAACGGGGGGGGGGGGGGGGTGACTTCTGAAATCGAGGATGGTCCCAGCGAAACCGGGACGTTTTGTAGATTTAGGTGAAGTTCCCACTGAGTTTTTTCTCTGCCCGATCCACCAACCCCACCTCACGCATCACTGGATTATAGACACACGTGTGTGACATTAACACCACGGCCAACAAATAGAGGATGTTTGGGACCCTGAGTTTGACGAGAGAGAACCTTTAGAGGGAGAGTGAGCGAGCACGTGTGTAAATCAATATACAGAGCGAGAGATATTTTAATGCAGCCCGCATACATTTGCACGTGCACTATCCTAGGGCGCCTTTATCTCGCGAATCTGTCTCGGGAGAGTATCGGTGCGGGGCGTTTCAATGGGTACGGGCCGGGGGGGGGGGGCGTGGCCTCACCTGCCGATAAGGCGACGCTCGGGAAATCGCGTCCACAGGGAAACCGAGGTGGAGCGGAGGTGGTTTGCGGTTTGGAGCGCGGAGAGGCATGATAGCTACAGGCACACGTATTCGTATCTCGGTGACACCTGTAAACACGGGGTAGATGTGTATCTCAATCTCTGGGGTGACGAGGCGATAAGAGACGTGCCCCATCACTGTGTGTGTGCATGTATCCCTAGCTAGCTGTCCGTCCATCTCGGTCACTCAGCCCCATCGCACCTGGGCCTATCCTCCAGCAAGCGGCGAGCCTTCTTCCATCCACACTCCACGCGGCGGCCTCGCAGTGCGCCTCGCCTGACAACGAACCCCGCGGTGACATCGCCGCCACTTAGTGGCGAATAGCGAGCTGTCGTTTTTGGTGCTGCTCTCTCTGGGTAGATACGGGAGAAATGTGTAAGTACTGTACAATGTATAAGTACTGTACAATGTATATGTACTGTACCGTGCGACAATGGATTTTCGCCTCGCGGCCTTCGTGCTGCGATGGTTGTTAAACCCGAGGGGGGCGGGGAGGGGGAGAACGCAACCACATGCACAGCACTCAGAAGCACCGATAGGTCGCCGACCTGCTTGCTGTACTGCAGACAAAGGGAGGAGGGGAGGCTCACGTGCTCATCAAAAGTTCCCCCCCCCCACCCCCCTCCTGCCCTGTCTGTGTCTGAGCTCCAGGCAACCTCAGTTGCCCCTTCCAGCTGAGGCCCCGGCAATCGGAGAGGACCTGCGCTCGGGGATTACCCGAGCAATCGCTGTAATTGTGGCAATTAAGACTGCGGCAGGGGCAGGTTGGAAATTTTTTGCGAACATTAGCGGCTGCGGGTACGCCCGGCCGAACATGGAACGTCTCCCGCCCCCCCCGCCGCCACCCCCCCTTATTTGGCCGTGCGTCGCGTTTCACGTTCCACTGGAGCTCGCAGGGCGTGCGATCACGTCCGTCGCAAGCGAGCGATTGAGCGGTGGAGTGCGCAGCAGTGGCGCGGAGAAGATGCAGCGAGGAGGTTCTCTTTTCATGACCACACGCCGTCGTGTCAGTCTGGGTGTGGCTCTTTGGTGGAGGAGGGGGCAGGGGTCAGTTCAGTGCCGTGATCGTCGTCATAGTTATCATCAGCATTGTCATGAGCATCATTGTCATTAGGAAGCCACTGGAGCTATGCACTTATAAAACTAGGTTCAAAACTCCCAACACTTGTATAAGCATGGGGGACCAACTGCATTTCCATAGCACGTGACACAAAGTTTTTGATAATGATTTTAGCAGTGGCAGCGGTCACAATTTGGGCGGCGGTGACAGTGGTTGTGTGTATTGCGCAATGAGCTGTGTTTTTTTTCTTTAGCAAAATTCAATTACCCCGCCGCAGCTGGCATCGGTGGTGAGCGAGTGATATCTGACCTTTCCCTTCTCTCCTTTCATCAGCGCAGACTGATCAGGCGTAGTGAAGTATGGTCAAACAAACCTCCACGACCGAGACAACTTGGGAAGGTGGAATGCCTTCATCCCGCTTGCGGTTTGAGACGGTGGGGGGGGGGGGGGGGGGAACTGTACCTTATTATTTTAGGTAATTATTAATTGCTACAAAACAGCCAAGCGTGTAGCAGGAAACCCAACATGAGACGGGAGAAATCTGGCATGTTGTTTGAAAATAGAGGGAGCGAGAGCTGGGCACCCGACAGTTTGTGTAAGCAATCTGGCCCTCCCAGCATTAAAATACGGCACGTCTTTGTGAATAATAACCAGCAGGCCCTCGCTGTTTTAATGTGGGGAAACCTCAAAGGCTACTGCTGTTCAGACGGCAAAGCAAAAAGCGGGTAGCGGATAATTATTTGAAACGCCCAGAAAAAAATTATCTCTTTAAGTGAAATAAAATTGAATAATGGATTGTATATCATTAGGCGGCATTACCAACGCGTTTTAAGTGTGCGACGCGGCATAGAATTACTTCCGAAAAGGGGGTTATGAAAATCATTCTGATTAAATGTTAACCGTTCCTTAAATGTTGCGTGGGGGGAGTTCTCGTCGGCGTTCTGTAACCTCGTTTATCACAATTAAGGCGCGTGGTGGAAAAACCATGAAACGACGCGAAATGAAAGCGTGTGATGATCAGAGCTCGGTCCGCAGCAAAAACGTGCGTGGCGTGTGCGTGTGCGTGGCGTGTGCGTGGCGTGTGCGTGGTGTGTGCGTGGCGTGTGCGTGGCGTGTGCGTGGCGTGAGCGCGTGGCGTGGCGTGAGCCTGGCCGCGGGCGTGTTTGTTTGCGCCGGTACCGGATCGTGATATGGCCATGCATTACGCATCGTTTTCGTTTGTACCACTGAAGGATTCGACGTATTGTGTCTAGGGCCTGAGTTGTCCATTGTAATTCGCGCGTGAATAATCCCAAGTCAGTATCGTTTCACCGTAATTATCATTACAGCAGGGCAGTAAAATCCATCATCGTAATTCCCGTTATTGGGGTCCTCGTCATTCATCGTTTCCACCTCTTTGTCATTCTACTGCTGGATGAAGGCCTCCCCCATGCCGTGCCCATTATGGGGGGGGGGAGGAGTTATGTGACCATACTTCGCCGTCATTCAATGCGGGGTTTAGCAAAGTTTGACGGGGTATCTGAGACTAGTTTCACTCGGGTGGTGGCTTGTTTGTCCAATATTTTGCCCAAGTATAGGACACTACTTTACATTGCAAAGCAATTCCATGGCATAGCAAACTCAGAATCACTTCTGGTACAGAATCAGAATATTTATTGTACGTACTTTTACGTATAGTGGCGATTTTCTGTCTCATTCCAGCACCCTGCTCACTGCAGTCGAGCTAAGGGGAGACCCCTCCCCTCCCCGCCAGTGGCAGCTATCCCCGTGTGGCGCAAGTTGTAACCGCAGCACTGGCTTGTGGATGATCACGAGCCTCACAGTGGAGATAAAGGGAAGGGGTGGAATCGTCCCGACTCTCCCCACATTGTGCATTCTCTGCCTGCTTTGCGTCTTCCGCTTGCGTTACGTATTCATTGTGTGCGGTGTGCATTCGCAATAATTAATGGGACCGGAGACGGAGGTGAAATATAATTGTGGTTTGTTTTTTGTCCCAAACCTTGTTGTAGGAGACCTGCTCACGTCGCCTAGAGCCCCCCATCCCGCACGCACTGCTGGCAACCGCGTTCAAAATCCGGAGCGGCGTGCATTATTTAAATTACACCGGCACTTAATCCGCTCGCTTATTAACCGCAATTAAGCAGCGAGCGCGTGGCGGGTTGGTAAACGAGACGTGGCACCGGCCAGGCTCCCTGTGCATCGTGGGTTTTGGCCCACGAGTGTTGCCAAATGCGCGCCTGCGTGCTTGTGCGAGTGACGAGCAAACGTGCAAGTGCGATGTGTCTGCACAGCTGGGACTTTGGTGCGGAGGTGTGGAAACTCGTAAGGGCCGAGCAAATGTGGAACAACTCATCGGACGTATCACAACCTCGCCCCGCAATAGGTCGTACTTTTTCAGCCTGCCGCGTAGTTTTTTTTGTCTTCAGGTAACGTGCACAGCAGGGATGGAGCTACAGTGAGGGAAAAAAGTATTTGATCCCCTGCTGATTTTGTACGTTTGCCCACTGAGAAAGAAATGATCAGTATATAATTTTAATGGTAGGTTTATTTGAACAGTGAGAGACAGAATAACACCAACAAAATCCAGAAAAACGCATGTCAAAAATTTTATAAATTGATTTGAATTTTAATGAGGGAAATAAGTATTTGACAAAACCCTTGTTTGCAATCACAGAGGTCAGACGTTTCTTGTAGTTGGCCACCAGGTTTGCACACATCTCAGGAGGGATTTTGTCCCGAAGTCATTAAGGTTTCGAGGCTGATGTTTGGCAACTAGAACCTTCAGCTCCCTCCACAGATTTTCTATGGGATTAAGGTCTGGAGACTGGCTAGGCCACCCCAGGACCTTAATGTGCTTCTTCTTGAGCCACTCCTTTGTTGCCTTGGCCGTGTGTTTTGGGTCGAGATTCTCACCCAAGATTTGACGGTACATGGCCCCGTCCATCGTCCCTTTGATGCGGTGAAGTTGTCCTGTCCCCTTAGCAGAAAAACACCCCCAAAGCATAATGTTTCCACCTCCATGTTTGACGGTGGGGATGGTGTTCTTGGGGTCATAGGCAGCATTCCTCCACCTCCAAATACGGCGAGTTGAGTTGATGCCAATGAGCTCCATTTTGGTCTCATCTGACCGCAACACTTTCACCCAGTTGTCCTCTGAATCATTTAGATGTTCATTGGCAAACTTCAGACGGGCATGTATATGTGCTTTCTTGAGCAGGGGGACCTTGCGGGCGCTGCAGGATTTCAGTCCTTCACGGCGTAGTGTGTTACCATTTGTTTTCTTGGTGACTATGGTCCCAGCTGCCTTGAGATCATTGACAAGATCCTCCCGTGTATCTTGCATGGAGCCCCAGACCGAGGGAGATTGACAGTTCTTTTGTGTTTCTTCCATTTGTGAAAAATCGCACCAACTGTTGCCACCTTCTCACCAAGCTGCTTGAAAATGGTCTTGTAGCCCATTCCAGCCATGTGTAGGTCTACAATCTTGTCCCTGACATCCTTGGAGAACTCTTTGGTCTTGGCCATGGTGGAGAGTTTGGAATCTGATTGATTGATTGCTTCTGTGGACAGGTGTCTTTTATTCAGGTAACAAGCTGAGATTAGGAGCACTCCCTTTAAGAGTGTGCCTAATCTCAGCTCGTTACCTGTATAAAAGACACCTGGGAGCCAGAAATCTTTCTGATTGAGAGGGAGTCAAATACTTATTTCCCTCATTAAAATGCAAATCAATTTATAACATTTTTGACATGCGTTTTTCTGGATTTTGTTGTTGTTATTCTGTCTTTCACTGTTCAAATAAACCTACCATTAAAATTATAGACTGATCATTTCTTTGTCAGTGGGCAAACGTACAAAATCAGCAGGGGACCAAATGTTTTTTTCCCTCACTGTATATTGGCAGGATAGTGAGAGGTGGCGACAGCAGTAGATTGATCATCGCTGAGGACAATGATTAGGATGATAATGAACACAAGGCTCAGTTTTTTTGAGAAAACGCAGAATATATTTTATTTTTAACCTTTTATAATTTGTTATTTGTAGGTGGCGGGTTGATAGTAAGTAATAAAAAGTCGCAGGTGTCTGTTGAGCCAATTTTTGGGGGGAAAACCAAGTCATTTCCAAACATATGCTTATTTTGTGTGTTGTGTCTACGAGTTTTGGTCATACCCCTGTATAACGGTTGGGGCTTAATGGCCATCAAGGCGTAGGTTGAAGAGAGGATGTCCTTGTGCAATGCCCGCAATCAGCCAGAGGAACCTGCAAATCGCACGGGGGGGGCAGGGTGTACATCGATGACGGTACCACGCAGTGACTAACTCCAGTGTCAAGTCAAGGAGGCCCTGCCAAATTGGGGACTTCCCGCGCAAATTGTAAACATTTTATATTTCGGACGTGCTTTTGCGAATGTGCACTTCATAAAAATGTTAGTTCGCTTCGTGAAGGGCTGAGCCATCGTAATGCACAGTATGAGATCAACATGATTTTCCAGTGTGCGTTTAGGGTTCGTGTAGTGGTGCAATTGAAGCCGTGATTGTCACTCATGGCTGATGCTGATGCAGAGCAACGGCTGTAATTTTACATTGACGTGGTTTAGTCGGATAATTGCGTGACGTGTAGCGGGGAGCAGTGAATCGCTGTGATGCCTCCTTTGTGTTTGTGAATCGGGCGTTGAGTCGTTGCGTGTTCCATGGTTTTTGTTCTGGTGGCCACGGTATAACACTGCTGGAGTTATAAAACATTTTATTTTTGCATCAAGTATTGTCACTGTACTTGGGTTTCATCATCGGCATTTGTCCGGGATTCAACACTAGGTCTAAGGATCCCAGGGTTCGGATGCGGAATTCAATCCGCGGGCTTCAAGTCCAGGATAAAAATTCACGATTAAAACCCAGTAACCAAATCCAACATTTTAAACTCAAAATCTCAGCAGTACTGGCTGGCTCTGTGCCCATCTTCGGACAGGGCCATTGTGAACCCATCTGAGTCACCAGGCCACCTTTTCACCGGGCCACCAGATCTGCAAGCACCGTGTTCGGGTTGGTTTGGCCACTCGGCAAAGCGACGAAGGGGTTAGCGCTCGCGACGAGTGCAGGAAACCAGTTGCCGCTGTGCAGGGAGTAGAGCCGTATTAGTCAAGTCTGGGGGATCGCATAAGCTCTAACGCCATGATGGCTGGCTCTATGAAGGGAAAGACCAAAACCTTGGTCAGTGATTCAAGGATGAAAGTTAAGCGTCCTGTCAGTCAGAGATAATTGGGTGTGGGTGAGGGTCCCTAGTGAGGAGCCTGCGGCTGCACAGCAGGCAGCAGACGCGTGCTGTATTAATATTTATTCTCACCTCTGGCAGCTCTCATTATGACACAACACCAAAGAGCGGTCTTGGCAACTTGCAGTCCATGCTGCACCACAGCCCTGGTATATTTAGTCATCAGCAGGTAGCAGGGTTTCTCTTGCCTGCTTTAACTCTTTCAACTAAGGATCCTAGTTATTCGACTGTATTCGAGCCACGTTTTTTAGCGTTTGTGTTTTTTTGCTGTTTTAGACACATAGTGGAAAAAGGTACAAATTATTGGTTCACTTGCTTCCTTTATATTTGAAACCCAAGAAGGTATCGCTGAGTCTCAGGGGCTCATTTATTAAGAAATTTGGGATGTTTAGTCGGTTAACATTTTTTTTAACTATTTTCATTTGATGGAGGAAATCAAAATGTCAGGCGAGAATCCTCCCCAGTGGCACAGCTATTGAGTGTGAAGGTAGTGCACCTGCACCGCAACCCCCAGCAACTGGCTACAAATACACGGGGGTTGCGGGGGGGGGGGTGAATTGGACAATGATGGCCATTTCATTCTTCGAATCAGGTTCCATGCCACCCACGGCACACTACCGGAAATCCCACACACATATGACACGGCTTATCACTCAAACCCTGGTAAACCCACTTGCTGTACTGCCCTCCTTAACGGGACCCCTTGCTGCCCCTGCCCCCCCCACAGCTGGCGTATTCGTCAACTCTCCCTCCAGGCCATTAATTTACGGGCGTGCGTTGCATCGCCAAAAAACAGCCCGCCACTAAGCGCTGAGCATGTACGTACGCGCACAAAAAACGACATGCGCATTGGTTGCGTTTGCTACGCGTGGATCAGCCCAACCCACCCCTTTCCCCCTCCCACGGGCGATCGATAGCGCCAACCTCACGGCCACAAACAAAGCGAGCGAGCGACGAGATGGTTGCCGGACTTTGAACTCGGAAGGCAGATGGCCATTACCGCTCCAGCCCGCGTGACCCCTCCCCCACCCCAAGTTAAATGGCGACGCATTAATAGTCTCCGCTTGTGTTGTGTCTCCGTTATTTTAAAATTCCTCCGGCGGGCAAATCTCCAGGGAGCTGTGTTTTTAAGCGCCTCTCGCGCGGCCAAAAGCTTCTTGATGGCGAAGCCTGAACAACTTACACGTTGGGTTGGGGGGGTGGGTTGGTGGATCTCGGAGAGATGGAGCTGTCACATCAGTGAGGCGCCCGGCTGCGGGTAAAGAAATTGCGTGGAAATCCCAAGCGTGATCCTCCTGACATCGAGTCTTGAGACTCGGTGAGGATTTGCTGCATTATTCGGTTATATACGGATAGACACACAGGGAACCGACAGATTGAATGGTAGATGCAAAACTCGGTGTCATTATTGCAAACAAATGGCTCACTGTGTTGTCTCTCAGCACCCATGATCATTGCTGCAAACTCCATTGAGTGTAGTAACGGTTATTGCTGTTGTTCTCTCAACTTTACATTTTTCACGTTCATTTTACAAATAGGCTTCTTTATTTTTTACAATGTACAAAACGCGGGGGCAGCAGTGGTGCAGTGGTTTGGCGCACTGTGGCTGATGCACATGAGTTGATTTATCGGCGATATTTTTGTTTAATATCAGTGGTATTTCATATACATAATAAACACTTAATGTTTTACCTAAAAAAAATGTGCACAAGTCACCTTCCGTGCATGCTTGTATGAATGCCCGTCGTCAAAAATGTGAATAATTAATTGGTCTTATTTCTACATTGATTTCACGTGGCATGCTGAGGCCTCATGCATAGAAGTAATATTTTGGGCGATTTTAATTCATCGAAAAACTAAAATGTTTTTTTTTTACCAGGTAGCTCTTTTTCAGAAGCGACGACCCAGCTTTCACCAATGATAGCTCAACAAAGTGGCTTCTCGTGTGGAAATTCATAGCAGGCAACTACTCTCAACGCGGTGGACCCCGGAGGAAAATCCACGGGAGACGGAGAGACACGCAAACTCCAAATATACAGACATGTGTCAGGGTTGGGATCGATCCCACGACCTCCTGTATACCAGGCGAGGTAGCTAACAAGCGCCTCCCCGCAATTACCGCCGAGCCCTTGCGCGTGCACACGGCGGCGTGGCTGCAGTAGCAGCAACTGCGATCCTACGTCAGCCTGGGTTTATTTTAACTTTGTGTCCGCTCCGTGCTTTACTTATAGAGAGCGAGTGAGCGTTGCGTGGGGCTGTGCCACGTCTCTTTCTCTCTCCGTACGCCGCGTAAGACGTCGGCGATCGTGGCCTTCCTTCCTTGCGTTCAGCTCTGTCCCGTGATGTTTACTCCAGAACCTGGCATTGGATACTGACTTCTGCCAGTTGCGTCCAATTTTTTCAAATTGCTCATGTGTTTAATTTGCTGTCTTCTCCCCGGATTATTGTGCGTATACATTTCCCAGTTAAAAAACCTTTTACATTCCCTCTCTCTCATTCCCGATGTTATTTTTCTACCTGTTATCCATTAAACATTTATGTGCACAAGGATACCCTCATGGAATGAGAAAATCATTTTTTACTGTCCCTTAATCAATCC
This sequence comes from Petromyzon marinus, assembly GCF_048934315.1. Taxonomy (NCBI): domain Eukaryota; kingdom Metazoa; phylum Chordata; class Hyperoartia; order Petromyzontiformes; family Petromyzontidae; genus Petromyzon; species Petromyzon marinus. Next base: position 1,100,398 of record NC_133707.1, read on the forward strand.
ACTGCTGGATTAAGGTCTCCATTATGATAAATGTAAAACTTTATTTTACCAGATTAGGCCCACGGAGCTGTATAGCTCTCTCAGAGGCTACCTGGCCACAAATGACAGCTCAAAGAAGCGGCGTAGCATCACGTGGACATTTAGAGCAGCTAAATACTCTCTATGCATTTATTTCCAAATGTGGAGGGAAAAACCGGAGGACCAGGAGAAAAATCTGCACGGCCACAGAGAGAGCATGCAAACTCCAAATGTACAGCAGGCGTCAGGGTCTGGATAGAACCCTCCTGCATGCGCATACCAGGCGAGGGACATGACATCTCTCTACCGTGGCATCCCAATGATGTGTCGGTCGTGGCGGTAGTTTGACCGTACTTCACCACGCTGGTCAGTGCAGGTTGGTGAACTGGGGTGGAGGAAAGGGGTTGAAAACCCAGGGCTGGATTACCTAATTTGTAGCGAAGTGCGATAACCACTGCTCCACCCCAATACAATATATTGCTCGGTTGTAATTTTAATTTCAAATTGTATTCCAATAATCAATAATAATCGTACAGTGCTCCTGTGTTTGCTGGTCTTGTGCCAGTTGTGGGACTTCCACATTACTATGGCAGGGGACCTCGAAATGCGATAGCAATGGCGCTCTGGCACTCATTGCTTGGGTTGAAGATGATTAATTCTGCGAATAGCATTCATTGTTTAAAATACATCAACTATTAGTCCAGTATATTTTTAACTCTGATTAAATATTTAACAAGGAGCTAGTTTTTAATAAACAGAAAGCAAAAGGCAAGCTGTGCTCCCAGTGCATTGTCGGTCTTATGTGTGCAGCGCGTGCGTGTGTATCTGCGCGTGCGCACCACATGTGTTACCGTGTATTGTTAGCATAGTGGCTTGATGCCATTCTCAGCCTTGTTACAGAAACCCCCCCCCCCCCCGTCTGTGGGTGGTTGGGGTTTTTTTAGAGAAAGTAAACATTCTGAAGTGTTGTGCTGCCTTTTGAATGACAGCATCTCCCCCCCCCCCCCCCCCCGACTGACGTGGGTGCATCTGTGACCTCTCGGCACACGGTGTCGTCCTTTAAGATCAGTCCCAGTTGGCCTTTCCTCGTGGCAGTCTGTGACGTTTTGTGCAGGGTGCTGCCCCCAGGGCTTGCTGTCGGGGCTTCACACGAGGCCAAAGGAGTTCTTGACGGATATTATTTTTAATCACGGTTGCCAGCGACGGGCGGCGTGTTTAAGGTTGTAATTGGTAACCTTTAACATACACCTGGTTGAGATACAGACGCGATCTTCATCCTCACGTTAAGATATTGAGCTATCTGCGCTCCGTATGCACGTGGACCTTTTGTCATAACCACGCGGCAGGACTGTCGTGAGCGATCACGACAGCTTAGTGTGTGTGGGGGGGGGGTGGAGGCCTTCATCCAGCAGTGGAATGGCAAAGGGCTGAAAAACAAATATACGCACATATACAGAATGCATGTACACACCCACAGATGAGCACGTTTAAACGATGAGTGTCGCCTAACGCACGAGTGGGGTGCAATTTTGTTTTAAATTGGCGGAGTCTTTATCCACTACCTATTGAAGGCGGCACTCGCGGGTGTGTGCATGTTGTGAGCTGAAGTAATGAGATCTCGGTAGCGGCAAAAAAACGCACCGTTAAGACTAATACATAATCTTTAAATGCGCATTAAAGTTTGGGTCCATGGAAAAATAATTGAAATTCTCTCTTTTTTTACTTTCATCAGGACTCTCTTTTCCTCTCTTCCCACTGCACCCCCCCCCCCCACCAATCTGTATTCCAGTGCCGCTTTTGGAAACCGTCGGGGCTGCTGTCACTCTCGCCAGCGAAACTACCTCGCGAATATGATCGTGCCAAAAAATACGGGCCTTAAAAATAATACGTTTGGATGTCCACGCCGGGGAAAGTGCAGTGACGTGCGTTCGTTGCTCTGTGCATTCTTCATTCGCCGTTTCCAACGCGCGGTTTTACAGTCTCGGCAATAATCGCACTGCCCGGCCTTACACATGTGCCTACGGCGTCCTTATTACTTGCGCAGAGCTCGTTGTTGGGATCTTTACACGGTTGGACTGAAACTTTTCTGCAAATCAAGAAGGATTGTTTGTCTCCTGGACAAATCCGATGAGCTATGATGCTCTTTTTCACAGATGTTGGGGTGGGGGGGTGGTGGACATATGGAAGGGTAAGGAGCTGCATGTGGAGGATGGGAGGGTGGGGGTGGAATTCGTACAATTAACGAGATGTGTGTCTTGGTGACGCAGAGGTTAGTTTAAGTAGAGGAGAGGGTTTTGTTTTTAAGTAAAATTTCAGGTGGTCACTGTTAATTTCAGCTATCATCAGCAGGAATGCTCCATACACTGCTGGATGAAGGCGGTGACCAAGACTTCGCCGTCTATTACAGTCTTGTGAAGCAACAATCTACGAGGCCACCTGGACATGACGAGCTGATTTCACTGCCCCCGTCTGTGCAGTGGGTGCCCTCTCGGACATGGTTTCTCCTTTGTTGAAAACGCGAGGTTTTTTTCTTACCTGCGTAAGCAAGGCCAAGACAACCAAGACAAAGATCCCTCTCCCCCTTATAGCCTTTGACAGACTGCTGGGGCAAGTTTTGTTCGTGAGCACCAATGAAGGCCGGCACGGCACACGCTCAAACAGAACGGGCACCGTTTTCGTTCCGTGCGACTTGTGTGTGTGTTTTTTTTATCCGTCGCTGGTAACACAATCCATCCCACCGTGGTGTCCCAGCCACCGCAGAGGTGTCTCGCGGTGATCTCCCTCACCTGGCCGTGCAAATAAAGGAAAACCCGTCCGTGCCCGCGGCGTGGAATGCCATCGCGGAGCGGCCATCACGGAGGGTCACTCCGATCCAATTAATAATTCCCAGGGGGAGCAGTGTTTGCATCTCGCGTCACACCCAAGCCCGTTATCCCCCACCCGCCCCCCCCCGCCTTCTCATCTCGAGTACCGGTGGCCGCCGCCATGAGTCCATCCGTCCTCAGGCTCCTCTCGTTTACTTAAGGATCGCGGCTCCTGCTGTGCCGTGCCTGGGGTGGGAGGCTGCTGCAGTGCCAGGCCTCCCACCCCCCCCCCCCGAATCTACGGCAATGGAAACAATTAGTCGAGCCGTTATAACAACTTTTCACATGTCACTCAGCAGAATCTCCGTCTTTGTCCCGGACCCCCGGGTTGGCGGGTGGCGTGGGCTGCGCTCCTTTGTCTTTGGGATTAATGGCTGGGGGGGGGGGGGTAGGGGCTCAGTGGTGGAGATCGTCGGGAGAGGGTTCGCGGCGATGGCGGGCAGCGTCAGTGGCGAGGCACTTAGGAAGGCAAGGCGGGCTCACGGGAAGAAGAAGAAGAAGAAGAAAAAAAATCCACGTGGACACCCTGGCACGCAAGCGGCCAGATTCCGATCGGGACTTTGCAGCAGGTAGTTTGTTTACCGCCGTGCCCCCCCTCCCCCCCACCCGGGGGGATGGCTGGCCACTTGGCAGGATGGGAGATAAGGCTCAGGGTGGGTGGGGGGTGCGGTAGGGGGGGTCGTGAGTGACCCCCCCCCGCCGCTCGGTCGGCATGTCACCGCGGCCAGCAGCCCGACAAACAGGATGTAGAAACAGAAATAGGAGAGGGAGCGAGCGAGCCGGGCCCCTCGGGTGCTTTGTCTTCTCCCAGCGCCGCCTCGCACCACCGGGGCGCTCTCCCGGCTCGCGAGGAAATGGAAGGGCTCCTTTTCCCATTGAGGCGGGGAAAACCCTCGTGCTCCCTGGGTGGCCCTGGCTCCTTGTCGCCCCCATTGTCTTGTGCCTGTAATTAGCTGGAATGGAGGATTGTGCCGGCCAGTGTCGGGGGGGTGGCGGCGGCGGGGGCTATTCTAAGACTCGCGTTTGTCTCCGGCATGTAATTAGGCGGGGGGAATAATGTGGATGTGGATCAGAAAAAGCCCCACAGCCTTTGTGCATGGTAAAAAAGGACCTCGCAGTTGACATCTTTTCATTGCCTGAACTTGATGAGGGATACTAAACAGCCTTCATATTTTCGTGTCTTTTGTTCGTTTAAAAAAAGCTTCGCAGGTGTTTTGCTGTGGTCCTTTTTTTTTCCCTTCAGTTGAGTGCCTCTGGCTCAACCTCTTAGCTGAATTTTTTTTGTTTTACACGGGTCTTTTTTTATTTTTAACAACTGTAACCTGATTTTTATTCGGCTGTACCTTGTATGTGCACATTTTTGTTGTCGAACAAAAGAAATTGTTTCCTCTTTCCGCCCTTTTTATTTATTTTGTTTTTCTTCATCACCAATGCGGCGTCGTGCAACGGCTTCCGCCGTTTACTGTAACGCGACGACGGGACTCGCGAACGATACTTACCAGTATCCGTAATAAAGGGCTTTTTTTGGGTTAGATCGCGTAAATACAAATGTGTCATTAACCCACCTCCATCCGACGCAGCCAACTAGTAAGGTTTGTCACAAAACGTGAAAATTAGTTACTACTTCAGCACACCAGTGTGTTGGAGAGTAAACCCACAATGCTTAGAATTCGAGGGTGACGTTTCGCTGATGATGACAACCAGCTTCTTCAGGCGATTTGCCAAAATTGTGAAAATCGCCTTGCTGACATCTCGGCGTGCGAGAAACGCGGGGATGTACGGCGGTGTACGGCGTGCCCCACGGCATTTTCCGGGACACCAAACACTAATACCGGCACTCCCCAGGGACGCGTTCCCATTCTACGATGATGTTTCCGCAGAGGGAAAACGACGGCAGTGGACATGTCCTGCAGGACCGATCGGTTTCCGACCGGGACCTTTACAATTCGACCGCTGAGCACAGCTAAAAAGAATACACGGTCGTAAAAGTAGCGTTCACTATTCAAGGGTAAAATAATTCGACAGGTCTATAAAACGATACGTACACACGGCGGCGTGAATATTTTATCGTGCGAGTCTCATGCCGACCAAACCTCCACGTGTCCGTCATGGCATTGGCGACGCACATCGCGCGTGAGTCCCAGGAGTTCATCAATATTTCAGGTTCCTCATCACTCGCCGCCTTGGCACTTTTGACCCGTGAGCCACCCGGCCCACTTGCACACAAGGTATTGCGTCTTGCGTGACGCTCATTATCAGCGCGATTGACAACATCAATGCGCATCGCGTCGCCGCATCTCGACGCATATCGTGAGTAATCACCGCGGTCGGCTGTGTCGCCAGCCAGTATCGCTGACCTGCCACGACCCACGCCTACCCATCGCGGCGTTTAAACCTGTGGTATGGCGGTGTTCGCGTTGGGCTGTCATGCGCGAATGATTTTTTTTACCGAATCGTGCCTTTGTCCCCTGCAGGCTCCTTGCGACTCATTCCGACAAACTTGTGAATGGGGGGGGGCCCTCTTCTTTGCTGTGTTTTTTTGGGTGGGGGGTGGCTGCGCGGCGGGGCTCGAAATAGCACGAGGAGGAATGTCCGTCGTTTCATGCCACCACCCGATTCGTAATGCAGCCCCCCCCACCCCGCCACCTTACCCCTTACCCTCCCCAGCCGGGAAGGCGCAAGTGGCTCGCATAACGCTGCGTTGCCGTTTGGAAGTGAAAAACCCGCTCGAGTCAGGATACGCGCGTGCCATCAGACGAAACGCGCACACGTGTCTCGAGAAAATCAAGTCGTCGCCTCTAAACTTAGGTCGTTAAACTAACAAACCCCTGCCCGTGTGCAGTCAGTCACCCTCGGTTTGTGTGCAAGTGCTGATGGGTTTTTTTAAACGGGTGACGAATTGGGTTCGGTAAAAGAGTTAATTTGCGTTTAGGGGTTTTATTTACTTCACCGGTACGGTGTGGGTTGGAGGAGACTGTGTTTACGCCATGATGTTAACTGCCTCGCCTGGTATGCAGGAGTCCGTGAGTTCGATCCCGACCCTGACGCCTCTTGTATATTGGGAGTTTGCGTGTTCTCCCTGTGGTCGCGTGAATTTTCTTCGGGTCTTCCGGTTTTTACCTCCACGTTTAGAAACACGCGAGTATTTGGCTGCTTTAAATGCACACGTGATAAGCCAACTTCACTAAAGCTATGATTCGTGGCCAGGTCGCTTCTGATAAAGAGCTGGATAGCTCAGTGGGCCTTGCCTTGCAAAATAAAAAATAGTTTAGTTAAATTTCCAGTTTAGCGTGTGTTGGATTCATTGTTACGGAGATGTGTTCATGAGGCGGCCGATAAGATGACAGTACAGCAAGAGGATTGTTTCCATCTGTGCAGAGTGTATCTGTCCTCGCATGCATAGTGGGACTTACATTCTAGTTTACCAGTTTTTTTCTCCGTAATGGAATTGGCCGAACATCGCAATGTAGGACCGTCCTGAAAAAAAAAAGTCTGCAGACTCGGCAAAACTTTCCTGGGTAAATAAAGGACATTGTTAAGTTTCTACGCTTGTGGGAATATGGCCGGACGAGAAAAAAAATTTCACGGAGGGGAACGGGTGCGATTTTTTTTAGAAGTCACCGAGGGGGGCTGACAGTCGGTTAGGGAAGTGTGTCACGCCGCGTTCTCTGACTGGACCCGAGTCGCAGGGCACGGTTATTTTTACAGTCAAATCCACACATCAGTAAAATTAGCGATCGGCATTTCAGCGGTCGCGGTGCGACGCCACGGCTACGGACGTGACCTCTGTGCACCATTTCCCTCGCAAGAGGGAGGCAATGTTTGTTAATTGCAGCGCCGATAACGTTATTTTTTTTAGCTTGGCTTCCAATTACCGCAGCAATAAGCAGAGCTTTGAGAGAGGTTTTTAAAATGAAAAGTTGCACATGATATTAAAAGTCTGAACTGCATCGCGTAATGTATTGCCGCGTGGTAACCCTCTGTTGCTCCCGGTAACCGTAAGCAGGGCTTAATTTTCAGCCAGGTCTCTCTGGGTCGGCAAAACGGGGGGAAGAAAAAAATGTTTGCGCCCAGCACACCGCATCCAGTATCCTTCTCGATTTGGCTGTGGCTCGTCGTCACCTTCGATTAGCGTGGTCGGCTACGTACGGTGTGAAAGGAGTTCAGCGTACGTACATACAGGGCCGGATTAAAGCATGGGGGCTTTAGGAGCTGCAGCCCAGGGGCCTCCGCCAGCTGGAGGGCCTCCAGAGATTAAGTGAAAAGTTATTTCATTTGTGAATGCTGAATTGTATTTGTTGTTAGCCTTGTAAAAATACATTTTTTATTTTTGAAAATATTACTTTCATGACTGCAGGAATTCATATTCTTGGTTCTTTCAGTATAGATAGAAAATAAAATAAAATTATAAATAAATTAAAAATATAAGCAAAAACCCCACGACGTTTCGATCGCAACATAAGCATTCAATATCCCTGCGTCTACAAACTAAGCTGTATCTGCGGCAGCAGTTACATTGGGGAAACTAAGCGACATGTCTCTGAAACACGGCAGGACCAATACTTCTGCCATAGCTGATCATTACTTTAATGCGGCTGGCTCAGATGAAATTGATTTCTCTAAGACGATGGTACCTTGCAAGTCGACTGGCTATCAACAAAGATTTGTTCACGAAGCCATCCTTATATACAGACACAATTTCAACCGAGACGACGGTTATAAACTCAGCAATCATTGGAAAGATGTCATCAACCACTTTGGGTCATGACTTGATTTGTGTTTGCTTGTCAACCTCTACCGTCAGCAGTGTGGATGGGTGCAGCGAGATGCAATGCCCCCCCTCCATCTCTACCCCCTCTCCCCCCCTATCTCCCCCCCCCCTCTCTCCCCCCCCCCTCTCTCTCCCCCCCCCCCTCTCTCTCCCCCCCCCCCTCTCTCTCCCCCCTATCTCTACCCCCTCCCCCCGTTGTCTAACACACTTGGACTGTGCCCCTCGCCTTCAGCTCCACCTCTATCTCGTGCTTTACTCCGACATTGGCACTGGCTGCCCCGCCCGTGCTGGTTACGCCACACAGCTCTCGCTTGCTGCTGCCTCGCAACTCTCATCCCCCACCCACTCACTTTGGAAGCCCTTAGAAGCAGTTGCATTTGGAGGCTTGCCCCCTCTTTTCTCTCTGCCTGATGAAGACCGCTTGTGTTGCGATCGAAACGTCGTGGGTTTTTTTGCTTTTATTTAGATTTTATTTGTTATTTTAATTTAATTATTTTTTAAATTTTCTACCTACGTGACTTTACCGAAAGAACCAAGAATATGAATTACTGGGGGCCTCACAGTACCTGTAGCCCAGGGGCCTACAAAATCTTAATCCGGCCCTGCATACATCCATGTGTCACCTACTCCAGTTTCCAAGCTACCCGGAAAATATTCAGTGTGAGAAATGAAGCCCTGACCGCTGTCAAGACTGGCTCCTTGAGTGTCCACACGTGTTTTCCTGAGCACGATGCAGGTTGCTCTCCGCGTGGAGCGAGGTTGCTCTATTGCTCTGTTGCTCTCTGGAGCGAGTGATTGTTTTACGAAATTCGCATTGAGCTGCAAAGAGCGTGACTGGAGCAGATGCCAGGTTGTGCACTTGTGTGCGTCTCTGCGTTCGCGTGTATGTGCGTGTGTATCGTTCGCACCTACCTAGGTGTACGTCCGTGCATGCGTGCACACACTCGTCCTTGTCCCCATCGCGTGTGCGCTCTCGCGTACGCACGCGTCTGCGTTTGCGAGCACGTGACTAATTTGTGTACGCGCACACGCTGTGCGCGCGTGCGCTGTGTGCGCAGCGAGGGCCTTGCGCTGGGCCTCGCGTGACTCTGCGACCACCGTGTCTCGTGAGACGGGTGCGAGTTTCCTCGCCGTGTTATTTCACCTGCCTGCTGTTTGGATAGCTTACTCGGGCCAATGGGAAGCCCAGATGTGAATTTTAATTTCATTTGCAGAATTGGGGACTTGGAGGAGGAGGAGGCAGAGTAGGATTTAAAATATATAAATAATAAATATTAACTTCCCCACTGAGCTCACATTTATACGGTGAATCTTTAGAAATAACAGCGCTGTCCCCCCACCCTCAGCAAACAAAGCAGGGAAACGAAATAACTCGGGCACAACTTGGGAGATAACGAATGCGAGTTCTTCCAACATGTGTCTCGTGTTTCGGACGTCCGTCTGAGAGTTCTCCGAACCCACCGATGTTGTGGAGTTGTCGTCGTTCCCCCCCCCCCACCTTTTTTTGTGTTGGGTAGAATGGGTATTCTCAGAGGTGTTTCTTGCATGAGGAGTAAAGAATTCTCGTGGGTTTTTTTTACTCTTCCTGCTACAATCTACCCCTCCACATCACTCTAACCTCCCCTTCCCCCCTCCTTCCTTACACTCTTCACCAAGTGCTCCCCACCCCACTCACCCCTCCTCTCACCGCCCTCCCTCCCCCTCCCCTCCTCGTGACTGTTGTGCTTAAATAAATCTGCAGAGGAAGTGACTCAACAACATTTTGTTAATTTCTTGGCAGCGGGGACAGTCGCGTCTGCGTGTAACTCGTACGCCCCTCCAACAGTGACCCAACATCTGCAAAATGAATAACAGAGATAATGACGATGGTGGTGGTGGTCGTTGTGACGTTGACAGGAGGATGAGAAGCAGCAACAATGAAACTCTTCGCGGCCTTGCCGAGTCATTGTGAGCGACTCTCACTCCTGCGTAGGAGTTTAACTCCTGTGCTTGTATGGCTCCTCTCCTGCGGGCTGCGGCACGTGTGTGGTTTGCCGCAACGTCCACTGTTTCACCCCCCACACGCCGCGTCCTGAGAGTTGCCGTCGGTTTCCGAAGTAGCTCCCGGCACGTGGATTGAAACGTCGGACGTCACCCTGAACGACGCGACAGCGCATTGGAGCGCTGTGTGGTGTTTTATAAATGATATTCATCTGTCGTAAATGCTGAGGAGCGTGGTGGTGCAGTGATTGGCGTGCTGAGCTGTGAACTCAGACTTTGATCACCTGCTAACGTCAGTACTAAGTGATGTCTAAAATCGGTTCTGTCATTCCCTCCACCGTCACCACCACCATCATGGCTCGTGAGAATGATAATTAATCATCGCTGCTTTAAAACCATTTTAGGCGAACCGCATTTGTGTACATAATGAGGGCGTTTTAATTAAACCGATGCTCTGTGCGATGCAAGAGTTCACCGATTTCCTGGGACAGAACCCCGGCGTCACGGTGCTGCTGCGCAGCAGCCCCAGGACATGTGGCGAGCTCTAAACGAAACAAAAAAGTTTCCAATCCTTCTTTGTCGTCCGACTCGCCCCGGCGCGGTGAGCAAGGTTTTAACAGCACCCTCTAGTGCGGCAGCTTCGTATCGCCGCACGGACCGCGTTCGACCGTCACCGCCGCGGCCGTGACTCGCAGCAGAGACCTCTGCGGGAGAGTTAACGGTCGCGAGATGTTAACTCCCTCGCTTGGTCTACAGGAGGTCTTGGGATCGATCCCCCCTGACCTTGATGCCTGCTGTATATTTGGAGTTTGCGTGTTTTTTCTCCCCGTGGTCCCGTGAATTTTTCTCCGGATCCCCCGGCTTCTTTGTCCACATTTAGAATCAACACACGTTTAGAGTGTTTGGCTGATACACATTTCCACGTGATAAGCCACTTCGTTGAGCTATCATTTGTGGCCTGGTCGCTTCCAAAAAAAAGCAACATAGGTCAGTGGGCCTTACCTGGTAAAATAAAAAAATAAATTGTTCAAATGGTCGTAGTCTCTGCTCTCATCTCGTCGTGAACACGGCGCTGCGACTCTTTGCATGTGCGAGCCATCCCCCCTCTCCCCCCCCGACGTCGTGGTGAAAAGGCCAAAATAGACTGCGCTTCACCGCCAGCCACCAGAAATCCGCTCCGCAGTAAACATCGCCGACAGGCAGGGAACCACCGCTGAGAGGCAGGGAACCACCGCCGACAGGCAGGGAACCACCGCCGACAGGCAGGGAACCACCGCGTGTTAACGCCCGACGGCACTTGCTGCCCAACAGCGGAGGCCGGGAGTGCGTGTGTGCACGGCTGCAGCGGTGTAGCTCCTGGAGCTAAAGAAAGAAATAAAGAAATTATATATTGTGGTAAAGCCGCTCTTGATTTTTCCCAGGGACAAAGCCTTCCGTGTTCCTTTCGCACAAAGCCAACGATTGATGTCCTTCCGCGGAGGCAAGCCACATGTTTGGGAATACTTTAGTTGCTTCAGCTGATGAGCCCTGTAGGGTGTCTGGCAATCGCAGATGAATGGACTTACAGAAAGCAGCCCCCAAGACTCATTCCCCATCCCGTCCCACCGCTCCGAACAGATATGCGGTAATCTATGTTTATTTATTTAAATTCTCTCAAACCCCCAATCTCCCCGAGAGAAAAACACTGCAGCAGTCGAGCCTTTTGGGCAGGAGGGGGGGGGGGAAATCTCTGACGTAATTAACGATGACATGTCCGCATTGTGATTGGTTGTTTGGGGACGGCCTCTCTGCTCCTGACCAATAGCGGTGGATGTTGAGTGAGCACCACTTCCTGTGGCCTGCAGTTGTAGTGGGTCTCTTTGGCGCACAGGCCCCAATGTTGGCTCCCCCACCGCCCCCCCCTCCCCCTGGCATACAATAACTAAATTAGACCCATGGCAATTGTAATTAATTGCAATTTTTTTTTTAACTCTTACAATAAATGTGTGTGTGCGTGCAGACTGTCAGTACTAGATTTGGGAAGAGAAATGGGCAGGTGAGTTAGCCATTCCCACCTGCTGCCGTTGTCTGTAAACATTGACACTAATTATTACTCTCGGGCTATGGGAATGTGCATGGGGAGTGATGGAGGTGGAATCAATCGATCCAAATGACAACCGCTACCCGGGGTGTCAAGGAAACGAGGGTGTTATTTTTTAATGAACCCATGCTAACTTGTGATGAAAACACACGCCAATCATTGACTACATTTGGTAATCGTTTATTGTTTGGGGGGTGGTGGTTGTAGTGGTTAGTGCATTTCTCTCTGAACATAGTGTACGAGGAATAATAATGGCCTTTATCTAGGAAAGCCTTGGGGGTGCATTTTAAGACCCCTTCTTTTCATGAGACTCCTCCATTGTGTGATGTTCGAGTATTTGACCCATGGGGGAAAAAAACGAAATTGGAGTACCCGGAGAGAATGCACAGGTTTAACAATCTATTACTGTGCGGACATCTTCTGGCCAACCTTGCAGCCCGATTCTAAGACACCTGGGGTGTTCAGGCAATCTCCAATCCCAAGTTTTAAACCAGGCTCCACAGCTCTGTGCTTGCCTTACAGCGCGTGCGATGAGATCCGGCACATTCGGGGGAGGATGTTTCACAAAGGTCAGGCTGGATCATCTCATCTCGCTCATCAGCTGCGCTTCGCCAACGTTAAAAGTGGAACTCGGCAGAGAGACTCTTGCAACATTAGGTATGCATGCGGCGCATGAGCACACGGCAGAAATTCCAATCACTCATTCAGGCGAACAAAATAGCAATTTGCCAATCCTCGCAAAAAAACAATCTTGGTCTCAAAAATAAGATATACCTTGGCTTTGATGATTGTCCTTTTTCCGGAGGCGACAGCTATTTGAAAAAAATATAGTCACCTTTTCATAGACCGATCTCCTATAATCCAACTATGTGCTGAAAAGGTCAGCAACTGATTTTATTTTTTGTCGCACGCCTCCATTCATATTTATAATGTCCAGCGTTAAATATTTATGGCATATATTTCTGCGGCATGGCTCAATGAAGCGGCACGTGGCTCACGTACACGGGGGGGCCTCAGCTTGTGTCGAGCGTGGGGGGGGGGGGAGGATTGCAATATTACTTATTTATCCACGAGGAGATGGGAGGGGTGAGGGGGGTAACGTTGTGGTGACGGTAGCCACCGTGGTGGCCACCACCTCCCTGTGCCTCGCAAACTTTGCGCCTCCGTCACCGCGCGGTTATCAATTTTTTTCGCGGGACGCCGATCGTTTTAATGCAGCCGGTAACGAGCGAGATGTTCGATCGCGGCTTCCGTGGTGTCTTATTAAAAAAAAATCCCACTACGGCTCGCGCCAATGCAGTTGTGGATCTCTCTGCTGAGTGTGATTTTTAATACTGCCCAGTGGTGGTTACTGCCACTGCTGAGTCACTGTAGCTCTTCTATGATGACAGGGAAGGGGAGGGAGGGGGGAGGCCTTCAATCGTGCGCCGCTTGGGCCTCGACCTTTTGCCTCTATGACCTCGAGGGGGGGGAGGGGGCGGGGTGGTAGATGGTGGGGGGGGGGGGATCCCAGGGGATATTTTGTGGTCTCGGGTCACGGCAGCCTCTGTTTGCTCAGATTGGCCGGGGACGGATAAGGGAAGAGATGCATGCAGACGGGGGGGGGGGGGCGACTGACGAGCGATTGGCGAATGAGACGGTGACATGGAACACCCACAGTGGCACGGACGTGCGTGTTGTCGGTATATATAATAAGTCGAGTGACGCGCCAAGTTTCTTGGCAAACTCCGTCCATCGTGTGGGGAGACCTTGAGCCGGAACGAGCTGCAAATATAAAATACGCGGGGGAAGGGGGGGGGCGGTAATTGATGACGCGAGACGCGTGCAGATGCCACTTGCGTCGAAGGTAAAGCTGCCAACCGTCACCTGTTCGCGCTTTTGTCGCCGCGTCGCTCGTCACGAACATTTTCCGCCGTCGTCAGTCGGACCGATCGTGCAAGCCGGGGGTGGTGGGGGGGTCGTGTTTTCTGGAAGCGTCTGGGCCGATGGGCAATGAGGGCGTCGTGTCCTGGAGAATTAATAGTTTAAAAAAAAGACCGGTCGGAAAGCAAAGCGCGATGGCAATCTGACTGTGCTCAAGGAGGTTTGGAGTTACAGTAGCCAAGGACGAGTCCTGTAGAAATTATAGTAATAATAATAAACCGCCCGTTCAAATACGAGGTGAAGGATGAGGCAGGTCATGTTGCACGGCCGCCTCTGTGTAAGGTTACCAAAGCCTAGTGGTGCAGGCCCCATTACGCGTTGTCCGTTGCTGCCAGAAGTCGTTGCAACAGTTTGTTTAGCGTGGAATAATCTCAGCTTCGCAACCCGTGCAACCTATTTTCTGTACTGTAAGGCACACATTGATTCATGCCCACGGTGGTTCACTTGATAAATTCATAAATTTCTGTCTCGTACAGATGCGTTCGATGTAACAGCAATTTATTTCGGAATGCATTTGCATGAATCGTAAATCACCAGTCATCGCACTCACAGTTCTACGAGCACGCTCGTTGGAAGCGCCAAGAATCCATACACGTCCAGGCACCTGGGAAGCCTGGCAGTTAGGTGTGTGCACGATCCACCAACCCTACGCCCGAGCTACGCTGGCTCATGGCTAACGGGCGTGTGCCACTGCCACGGGAGTCGTTGTGTGGCTAAAAAGGTGGGGGGGGGGGGGCAATTGTGCTGGCAGCGTTAGGATGGGGGGGGGGTGGCGGCAGGGTGCCCAGGGTCAGCTGATTCCCTTGCTCTCCCATGTCGGGGTCAGAGGTCATGTCTCCTCAATAAGAGCGGCAGGAACAACGTCCGTTTGTTTGGAGTGCGCCCACTCGCTCTCCCCTCTCTCCGTCTCCACTCACATCTCTCTTGCTCGAGAAGAGAATAATGCCAACCTTTGTGCCCAGGAAAATGCCCTTAAAATGCAGATATGCTGCGTGATATTTTTAAACCTCGCCCAACGGGCACAAACTTTGGAGCGAGCATGAGCTCTCCTCTCTCTCTGGCTGTGACGCAGATGCGATTACTGGGGGGGGGGGGGTTGAGGTTTTTTTCCCCGCACAGCTGCTCTCCAGGAAATTGTGTTTTTTAGAAGCCTGAAACGTGGTGTTTAAACGGGGGACATAAAATTAATGATACAGCACAAATAAATAATGTGGCAAATATCAATAATTGTTCCACGTTATTGGCGTATGATGAATAATGCAAAAATCACACGAGGGGAATTTACTTGCGTTATACTCTCCAATGCATACGGTAATATATACATCATCGTCGTTACCAGCCATGATGGGTCTATCCACTGCTGGATGAAGGCCTCATTCAGATATCCTAGCACCATCTCACACATTTGTGCTGCTAGAACGCTTGTCCGCTTGCCCCTGCGGTCACTGCAGGAATGTTCCTGCATTACAAAAAGACCTTGCACCATAAAAAAATGACACAAACTGTAACGCCAAGCTTCTGTGACAGCCATTGTCATTTCGACGGGCTTGCAAGCTAGCAGCAGCATCTTTTACGATTGTGCAATGCGACAATTCGGCAACCTTCGCATCGCATCGTTGCATGCCCATGTCACATGTATACAACCGAATATTTGAACCGGTCCAGGGCCTCACCGAGATTGACTTGGTCTGAAATGAATACCTGGTGCTATGTGTCAACAACGCCCCTAGGAAGACAAAGGCGGCTTGGTGTGGTGCTAGCCACCCGCCACCAACCCCCTCTTGTGTCGTGCCAGCCTTCATAGGTGCTTGCCAAAAGCTCTTGCCCCGACAGCCTGTTACGGCTATATGGGGCATCTTCGCTAGACTGACAATAAGTCCGTAGTGTTACAACTGTGTACTTGAATGGCCCAGACCCGGGGTGTGAGTTTACAGACCCACATCACTTGTATTAAAATGTCACTATGTCCTACGTGTGTGTAGTGCATGCGATCCAGGACAAACGCTTGTTAGCGCCGGTGCGAGTGACGGCATCCCCCCCCGCGAGTTAATGGGCTCATTGACTCTCTCGACGCATGCTGGGGGGCAGGGGGAACGAAAACGTTCGCCCGTCACCCGCGAGCGGAGCGACCGTGGCTTACGTAGAAACGCGAGCATGCCGGTCGGGGGTCAGAGGTCAGGTCGCGATGACAAAATATATAAATAAATGAAAAGCAAAGCGGCAGAAATGTAATTTCCTGCTGTGGACGCAAGCTCCGCGCGGAGTGGGCGGCTGCAGCGCGACCAGGATAGCGAGGAATGCCAAGTCGGGCCCTGTGCAGCTCGACACATGTGGCATGGGGTAAGCAACATTAGCTCGGGGTTTTTTGTGTAATTTATTTGTGTTTCCGCGCGGGTCAACCCACTTCGTCGTGACCTCATGTCAGACGGTCGTCACGGCTGCCCCGTTCAGCAGAGAGCTGAGAGATGGACGCCACTCCCAGCAGCAGTCATAGCAAGGGCAGCAGCAGCAACACCGCTGCCCACAACGATCCTGTCGGGTGATTGCCCAGGAGAGTTTGGCGCTCTATTAGTTGTACGTGTCAAACCGTTGACTTGTTGCATAAATAAACTACACTTCTGAAAATATGGGTTTTACCGTCAGAATTACTCTCCATATGTATGACGTGGATGATTTAAAATTCGATTGTGAGGCCGCCTAATTTGTGGAACTGCCTGTTGACAAGTGCAAATAGTGGAGTTTACCAAACAGCTGAATTAATGCGTGTGTGTGTCATAAGCGGTGGGGGGGGGGGGGCTTAGGCGTGCTAAGCCAAACGTACATACGTCAGTTTCAAATCTGTTCACACAAAGTAGCCACTCATTCCTTGCCACATTTCCGTAACAATGGTAAATAAGTAACACGTGATGGGGAAACGGGACACGCGCGAGGAGCCCCACTTAGAGATACGGTTACAGAGTGGGTTATCGTCGTCGTTTACAAATTGCGCAGAACGAAATTCCTCCACGCCGGCGTCGTCGCTGTGCGACGCGACCCCCCCCCATGCCCCCCCCCCTACTCCCGGCAGGCCCTCGCATGTGTTTTGTATTTTATTTTATTTCCAAAACCGGGGCCCTCGGAATGGTCGCCCCCGCGTCGTCATTCCCCGACAGGAAACGGCCACAGAAAGTCCCACGCAGGGAAAATGCTAAATTGATGCCCCATGCTCCGGCGTTTAAATAATGAGAGAAGAAAAAAATCCCCAACCCAAAAGAGAGTGGGTGGGGGGGCGCCATGGGTTTCCTTAAGAAACTCAACTATTTTATTTTACCGCCTACGGTCCGCTGAGCTGTATAGCTCTTTTTCCAGAAGCGACCTGGCCACAAATGGTAGCTCAACAAAGTGGCTTATCATGTGGAAACTTATAGCGGCCATATACTCTAAATGCACGTTGATTATAAATGTGGAGGGGAAAACCAGAGGACCCGGAGAAAAATCCACGTGACCACGGAGGGAGGGGAGATGGACATGCAAAATCCAAATATACAGGCGTCAGGGTCGGGATGGAAACCACGACCTCCTGCATACCAGGCAAGGTAGTTAACATCTCGTTAACATCTCCTAGCCACCGTGGCGAGATGTTAACAGTGGCCGTGACAAAAATATATTAAGGAGAATTTCCCCCCCTCCCCCCTCCCTATCCCCACCGAGTTTGGCGGAAAATGAATTTCTTCAAACTTTCTTCGGTAACTTTCCTCCTCGCTCTTTTTAGCTCCTCTTCGCCGCCGCAGCGATGGGACATAATTTATGACCACCTCCGCGCGCTCTCCGCTCTGATGACCTGGCACACACGGATGCGATGCCGACGCCGTCCTTGTTCTCAACGAACACGGCGGCCCCCTTTCCGGAACTACGCGATGGGGCATCAAAACAAATCCTCCACTTGCTTCCTTTTGAATTTGCTCAAAAAAACTTTTTCGAGAGGCACAAACTGTGGATGTTGGAAAAAGGGAGAACCTCGCACGTTCGGTCGCCGCTCCATCGCGAGCGGCAAAATAAAATCATCGGTGCGTGCATTTGTCCTAGCTTTGACCACCATACTTCAAGTCTGCCCCCCTCTACAAGTACCAGCCAGCCTGCCCCATGGGGTGTATCCCATCAGTGGCTGTATCTATTTGTTACTACAGCATGAATACATTTCAGATTTTTTCTTGTTCTTTTACGTGTAGTTCTTGTGAGTATAAATTTAAGGCCACATGAGGTAATGAGAATTCTCACTGCTTTGCAGAAAATCTATTTAAACGATTAAACTATTTTTTATATTACCCGGTCAGGGACACTGAGCTATATGGCTCTTTTTCAGAAGCGACCTGGTCACAAATTACAGCTAAACAAAGTGGCTTATTAAGTGAACATTTACAGCGGCCAAGTTCTCTAAACGCATGTTTCTAAATGTGGAGGGAAAAACCGGAGGACCAGGAGAAAAATCCACGCGACTACGGAGAGAACATGCAAACTCCAAATATACAGCAGCAGGCGTCAGGGTCAGGATAGAACCCACGACCTCCTGTATACCAAACGAGGTAGTTACAGTGAGGGAAAAAAGTATTTGATCCCCTGCTGATTTTGTACGTTTGCCCACTGACAAAGAAATGATCAGTCTATAATTTTAATGGAAGATTTATTTGAACAGTGAGAGACAGAATAAAAACAAAAAAATCCAGAAAAACGCATGTCAAAAATGTAATTTTTTAAGAGTGTGCTCCTAATCTCAGCGCGTTACCTGTATAAAAGACACCTGGGAGCCAGAAATCTTTCTGATTGAGAGGGGGTCAAATACTTATTTCCCTCATTAAAATGAAAATCGATTTATAACATTTTTGACATGCGTTTTTCTGAATTTTTTTGTTGTTATTCTGTCTCTCACTGTTCAAATAAACCTACCATTAAAATTATAGACTGATCATTTCTTTGTCAGTGGGCAAACGTACAAAATCAGCAGGGGCTCAAATACTTTTTTTCCCTCACTACTATCTCGCTACCAGAGGATGCCCTCAATTTTCCATCTGCAAAATGTCACTTGTGCACAAGTTAGTCGATTTGTAGTCTCGGCCTTACGCTTGTTTTTTGTTGCTGGTGCAAGCAGCGGTGTTTGTCATCGACCAATAGACGACGCCAACTTTTCGATAAAAAATATATCGGTGCGTCAACGCTTATATGACGTATTCCTTCCCTGCGCTCTCGGTGAACTACAACTCGCGCTGCAAGTGGCCTGACGGCTATGTCTCCACCACCACTGCCACTGGGGGTAGGATGGGGGGGGTAGCGTGGGGCAGCACGCGGGTGGAGACGATGGTTTGGTGCGATGGTGTGATGGTGTGCAGTGGCGAGGTGCGGGCACGCGCGAGGGTGATGGTGTAGCATGGCGCGAGGGTGATGGTGTGGCATGGCGCGAGGGTGTGGGGCGATGCTGTGGCGAAGGCCCCTTAGACGATGTCCCCACTCGTCCATAGATCAGCAGCGGCCGCTGTGCCCCGACTTCCAAAGACGTGGAAAGTAGCCATTAATATAAATGCGGTGCAATGGTCGTGCCGTTAAAAATGAATGTTCGAATGCATTATCCCCACGTGCCCCCCCTACCCCTGACTACTCCCCCGCACCCTGCGAGTTTATTTTATTTTCTCCACCATGCTTCTGCTGGGGCAGCCGACAGAATAATTGCGGCGTTGCTTCCCGCACGCGCTTGTGTGTGGGAAGCAACGCCGCAAGTGTGTTTTTTTTGACGTCCTCTCTTACTGTGTCTTTCTGACTCTCTCCTCTCTGTCCCCTCTCTCTCCCTGTGCCCCCTATCTCTGCTCCCCGGACCCCCCGCCTCTCTCGGTGGGTGGGAGCAAAGGGAGCCATGAAACGTCCACCGATTTTGACGTCCTGGGGGTTTGTGTTGCAGAGCGAGCTTTTCATTTTTTCATTTGTAGTTAAAACAGAGAGAGTTAAAACATTCATTTTTATTGTATCCCCGCTCACCACCCTCGCTCCACCATCTTGGCTCTTTTCATACCCTCCCTCGGGCAACTTTTTTTTATTACACTTCTTTGCTTTGCGCGAAATCTTTACCCCGTTCGTTCTCCGGCGCTTGTGTGTTCCCCGTGCATCGATCCCCGGGTGTCCTTTTGTCAGAGAGACTCGCTGTCTTGATAATCCTTTCACTTGCTAATAATTGGAGGCTACCCGGTGACTTTGCGCCTGAATACTAGTACCCACACAGCATCGCCGTCGCGACGGCCTTGCGCGAATATCGAACGCGCTCAATTATATAAAAATGTTACTGGTGAGAATAATTGGCTGTGGAAGAGTTCTGTAACGAGGTGCGGGGCAGAGAGGGGAGCGGCAGGGAAATGCAGAGGGGAGGGAGGGGAGGGAGGGTGGCGGGGGCCATGCGGTCTCTGTGGCAGAGGAGGAGACGGCCGCGCTCGTTGCGGCCCCTCTCGCCGCCGCGGCTCCGCGTGCTCCGTGTTGGGTTTCTGTCGCCCGGGGAATGAGCCCTGGCCCGGACCTCTGACTCATGCCTTCCCTCAGCCTGGCTCCGAGCGCTCCCCGTGGCTCTGGTTTCCAACCACAATCCCCGACGTCCCCCTCCACCCCACCTCGCCTCACAAACTCCACCGCTCAAGACGTGATACGTGCTTGCGAATTTGCCTGATTTGTTTTATTCACGTGTGTTTTTTCACGACGCAGGATTCCGTAAAAAAAGTGTGTGTTGGCCGTGAACGAATTATAATAATCAGAATCTTTATTTCGCCTGAAGAAATCCGATGAGCTATTAAGATTTTTTTCACAGATGTCCAGTATGTTGGGCAGCTGTTTGAATAGTACGGTTGAAATGTCGACAAAGTGTTCCTTGCGCCTGATTTTTTTGTTATAATCAAGAAAATGTGGGTGATCTTTAACAGCACAAAACACAAGCATTCGAAATTACCACAAACAGGTTTTTTTTTTTTGGGGGGGGGGGGGTTAATTGAAAAAAACTTAAACTTCTTAGCCTCCTCGTTCCTTGCTCAACTCTTGCCAGGGGCCAGCTCTCAGAGCTGGGCTGGTTTTTAGGGTTTACTAAGATTCCCCTTCTGGGACAAAACTGCCACAAGTGCAACACTCGGCACTCTGCTTGAATCAGCAATGAAAGGTAACTGCACACTGCTACTGTTCCGCCCCGGTGTGTGAGGGGCAGGCCGACTTAAAAACATACCCCCGAGGTGGCGTTGGAGAATTTGCGGGGTCAATTGCGGGGATAATTTGGCCATAACTCCGGCAAAACAATGGCCTGCTTCAGCAAATATCATCCCTGGGGGGGTTGCGTGTGTTGGCGAGCGGGCATGGGACATGCAAGACTTGCCTCTCCCCCTGACACACGTGCACACGCACACGTGCACGCGCACATGACTCGCACCCACACGCACACACAGACAAAGATCCCTCCCTATAGCCTTAACAGATTTTTGGGGCAGCACCACGCCCATCTGCCTTTGTCTCCCTAGTGTGCGATGTTTACACACCGCACCAGGTACTCGTGCAAGGCTGAGTCTACCTAGGGATGGCCCAGGCCCAGTTTAGATAATCGCCATGGTATTTGGCTGTGAGCAGGAATCGAACTCAGGTCGCCGGGTTCCTTACGCAGCACGCTAACCGCTGTGCCACTTCCCCTCGCACACGCATACACAAAAGACAAAGATCCCCCGTATAGCCTTAACAAACTGTAGGGGCAAGTGCTGTTAGCGAGCAGCTATGAAGGCCGGAACGGTACACGAGGGGGTGGGTGGCCAGCACCACGCCCGACCGCCTTTGTCTCCCCAGTGGCGATGTTTACACACCACACCAGGTACTCATTTGAGGCTGAGTCGACCGAGGGGAGGCCCAGGACCGGTTCAGATAATCGTCATTGGTGTTGACCGTGAGCGAGAATCGAAACCAGGTCGCCGGGTTCATAGCGCAGCGTAGCGCTAACCGCTACACTACTGCTCCCCACACATGCATACACACACGGACACACATACACACACGCGCACACATACACACGTGCACAAATGTGAGCAGCAGTGGGTCGTGACAGCGGTGTAAACCAGCACTTGGCAAATCGCTACCCCCGCCTCTGCCTGTGCTGCCCATTTTAATATTTGTGAAAATTTAAGACGCTGCTCCTATTTTTTTGGTTGCTGATGAGCTGCATTTTTAGAACTGCTTGTTGTGTTTAGTTTGTTGCCCTTCCCCGCATATCCGATTTGCATAGTTGGCTGCGTATGGTGCGAAAGAAGTTCAACATACGTACGTAGTCTGTACCAAATACTTGAGCTGTTAGGTACGAACACTTTAACTGTATTTACCCGAACACCGCATGCTTGCATAAAACTTGCACAGTGGTAGCGCAATGTGCTAAGGGCGCAGCGACATTGGAGTTGATTCTCTGCCATGGCTGTGGTGAAGTGGTATTTGTGGCAAGGCCCTCTTCCAACAGCGGTTTTACAAATCTATTCCTTCACCTTACTCTTGACAGCGTTGTAAGCGCTACTTACTGAAGCAACTTTATTCACCGTCGCTGAAAACCTGATTTTGTATTTCTTGAATATGCTTTTAGCAATGGCACTGATACGCTCTACGTCTACTTCTATGCATTCGCTGTGTATCCATTTCCTTCCCGACTACTTCCAACTCGTTTTGCCAAATCTGCGGTAAGCGGTCATGCAGATCGGCACTTTGCTCCGCGAGCCCACGGCGTGGATCAGCGCGGCTGGCTGACCCAATCCCCCCCCCATTCCGCCTTCGGGTTGTTTTCCGCGGAAACCCGACAAAGACATTTTTGCGTCACGCAAACACGGCGAGTGGAGGCGGCGGCGGCGGCAGTAGCGGCGCTACACAGGGCACCAGTGGCTCGTCAAAACGAGTTCGCCGCGCAGGTGCTGCTGCTGCACCACTCGCCGGCGCCACCGCCCCCCCCCTCCACCTAGAAGAAGACAAAGAAGCGGTCGCGTGAACGGCCACGTCGCGGTTCTCGAGTTCCGATTGGTCGCGACCGTCTACGGACCGCGAACCTCTCCCGAACATCGCCCCCCCCCCCAGCGCGCGTCTCAAGTTCGCGCTGCGTTGTGCGAAGCCGCCAGCCTCCTCTCCCGGCAGTGGCGTCTGGACGGGAGTTAGATTTTATCAGTGGCTCAAGTCTGATTACATCACCCCCCCTCTCTCCTAGCAAAGTCAACAAACGTGCGTGTTGTGATCAACTTAGGCGTGCTTCTCTCCTGCTTCGGAGGGTGGAGAGAGAAAAAAAATATTTGACACTGGCAAAGTTAACAGAAAAACGGCGTGGGTCTCAAAGCTTGTTTGATTGCGCGTCTCCCCCGCCTGAAGAGTTTTTTTTTAATTGAAACGGCGAGAGCTTAGTACGATGACGATGGCGGCGAGAGAGAGAGCGAGCGAGAGGCGGTTTGTTCTGGGAGAGAGAGCTCAGAGTGATCGAGTGAATTATCGTTTCATTCGCGAATTGCACGCCTCTAATTGCGTCTTTTGCTCGTCGCTTGATTTCCCTCCACCACCACCCCCACCGCCAAAAGAAACAACCCGCAATCGCAACATTTAATGGAAGAATTTAGAGCATCCGCGGATTTATTTTGGCCGGCGTTTAGGCGGAGGGGCGCATCTGGCCGGCGAAACGTGAGCCTGCGAGTCTTCTTGGGCAATCCATCAAACCGGCGCTCCTGGAAGGTGTCTCGCAGGAATCGTGCCGCTCTATCCGGCTCTCGCGCTAGCTGTGCGGTTACGCAGCCGGGGCAGCCCTGTGCCTATCCAGGGGCAAACAAAAAAAACCTGGGGTGGAATGGACACGGGGGGGGCAGGGGCGGGGATGCCGCAGTGGTGAGATGTGAACTTCCTCGCCTGGTATGCAAGAGTCATGGGTTCTCTCCGGACCCTGACACGCCTGCGGTATATTTGTAGTTTGCATGTCTCTTTGCCCCTGGTCGCGTGGATTTTTCTCCGGGTCCTCGACATTTAGCATCGATGGTCGTTTACAGTATTTGGCTGCTATAAATTTCCAAGTGATAAGCAGCTTCGTGGAGCTATCATTTGTGAAAGCCAAGTCGCTTCTGGAAAAGAGCTTCATAGCTCAGTGGGCCTTTCCTGGCAAAATTAAAATAAAAAGGTTTTTGTTATGCTTTATAAGAGAGTGGGTACAGCGGACGGAGGGCAGTGTGTGACGCGAGTGAATAGCGCGCACCACCTGGTGTCGGAGAATGTCCCTGGAAGATGATGTCAGGCCTGCTTCTAAAAAGTCAATCGCATGTTGCACCTTTGTCCACTCCGACCGTTTACATTCCCTGCGGAAGGTGTGTTTGTCGTACGTCGATCATCAGACGTCGCCTCCGAGTAGCGCGCTCGGCTACGTACGGTGCGAAACCGTGAATCGGTAGAAGGGAGACTCGGGACCGGTTCAGATGATCACTCGAACCTGTGTCGCCGAGTTAATAGCCCATCCCCAGCAGCACCCACGCATTAATGAACGTTGCGACGCTTTCCCAATAGATGCGGGATTGTGATGTCAGCTGATGGGTGTATTGGTGCCCTATGGCCCTCTGTCCTGATGAAATTATGAATAAATCGTCTGCTCGGTGAAGACCAATTCCAATAAAGAATAATAATCTCACTCCGCCTCTGTCACGCCTATGATAGCTCTGCAGTCCTGTTCATTTGCCACCTTGATAAATAATGTGTTTCTGCATAACAAGGTTCATTAATAATTGAAAAGGGGATTAATAATTAATGTGAAATGAAACCTGCAGTATTTTGTCAGGGATCATAATAAAGGTGGGACATAAGTAAAGAGTGCGATACCCTTAATCGGAACTCTAGCGGAGGATAATGTAGTACCGGATGCATAACATTAACTGCCATTGTAACAAACTAAAAGTGTGATTTGAAATCGGTTTATCATGTGCAATAACAAAGATACACGCAAGAAAGTATTCGTTCAGCATTGGTGTACTCGGTGTGTAATTCTGTTCATATGTCGCGTTCATGTTGGAGGTGAAGCATTTTCAATCCGTGCCTGGGTGAACTCGGCCCAATTATAGATCATCGTTATTATTTCGTTCCTCATCATCGTTATCATGGCCATCAGGTTGATCACCATCTGTAAAGTGAGCATTCTTTAGTGAGTAATGCAACAATGATTAGACTGTGGAGATGCTGGTCACCACCATAGGCACGTGGAATTTCAACCGACAAGAGATGAGCACCGCCAATTGCCCATCGTCTCTTGAGCGCGCACGGTGACTTTGTAACGTCATTGGCAGTGGCGGGGGGGGTGGTGGGGGGTGAGAAATGTGTTCCGTGTGTGACTTGATCGCTAATTCGGCTGTGTCCTCTGTGTGCGTGTGTCTCTGCGTCTGCTCTGTAGTCCAACAAGGTTCCAGTGGTACAGTCTCCGCACCACGTCCACCCCCTGGCACCCATCCTCACCTATGGCGGGGAGCGCTTTGTGCCGGGCACGCCGCCACCCATCCCTACCGAGGTGGACCCCAAGACCGGTAAGTTCAGCGCTCGCCGCCGACGCCGTAGAAACCGGGCGGGGCGGGGGGGACTGGGTCGGCGAAGGCCGCGGTTGGGGGTCGGTCGAGGGCCCACGTGACGCCCGCGACCCCCGTTCACAAACTCGGCCGCCAGTGTCAGTGCTTCCAGCATCGTCGTCGCCCTCGCACGTGCTCGCCGTACCCAGGGTCACCCTTGCCAATGAGTTAAACTAAACTAAACCAATGATCTTTTGAGCTCCCACCTGGTTAAACAAATAAACTGGACTTGTGTTCGCCATTTATGTCCTGGTGTTCAATGCGGGTCCTACGGATAGACTTGCCCGTGCCATACGAATATGGAATTGGCACCAACGGCTCAGTGCTGTGACAAGGAGGTGAGCGCTACCCTGTGTTCGTGCAAGCGGGGAAAACATTTTAACGTCTGACTTTGTCTTGAAATTTTTGCTAAACGATCCACCTCCCTCCTTCGCCTCGTGATTTGATGACTATGAACGATTTAGCAGTCATGCAGTTCCATTGGGGAATCGGTACGGCACCTTTAGTGGCTGCAGGGGTCACGTGAACCCATGTAAAACAAACTAATTTCTAACCTCGCAAATGAACTAAAAGCGCTGTCGTCGGATCTCACGCACACAATTCCATTCATCGCGAGTATAACAATCGACATTTATTTTTTAAATCGCATTTTACGACGTGTGGTACATTCCATCAATAAACACGGCCCGACGTTACAGAGCTTTGTGGTGCGATGCCACACGATTGGCTGAACAAATCTTAATGTATGCACGTAAGCGAGGGGGTGGGCAAAGGTGGGGGGGGTAGTGGGCTGACACGTGGGAGGACAAGGAGCTGCTCATGTTGGCATGGTGCGGGTGATAAAAATCGAATGTCATTCAATAAACCTGTCGTAGCGTCGTCGGCTGCGTCCAGCGGAATTTCTTTCTTTTAGACCCGTCTCACCACATCGCGATGCGCCCGGCCAATGGTTTGCCGCGTCGGCACAAAAAAACAACTGCTGCTGATGCTCCAAAAAGCTTTTGTTTATGGGGGAGGGGGGGGGTATGTGTGCCTAACCTCGTCACGACCTGCACCCCCTTGCACACCGACGACGAGGACGGGCCCTGGGTTTCCTCCCGTTTGTGTTTTTGCGGCCACCTTTTGTTCGTCGGTTTTCTTTGCGCCGTCGCCGCTGTCCCCTTTGTCTCGGAGCTGGAGAACAAACAACGGCCGTGCAGACGTTGGGCGCGAATGCGGAATCGGAATATTTATTTCTGTTGGAGGGATCCGCTGAGCTGTGAAGCTCTTTTTACCACGTAGGCTTTCGCGACCAATATCATCCACCACCTGACACAGACGGTCATGTGAACGTGACGAACCTTACTAGTCGGGTGGTGGCGGGTTTAACGACAAATGTATATTTACGTGATCTAACTCAACAAAAACCTCATGTATAAAGTTATTTTTCGCAGACGTCCCAATGCGCGTACACGCGCACACGTGCGCGTGTACGCGCACCGCTTGCTCGGTGGGGGGGGTAATACGAGTAAACGCGAGTGCTTGGCGTGCGGTCTGCGTGGCCTGGCGGGTGGTAGCAGCGTAGACCGAGGTCTACACCAAGCGGCTCAGTGGTCCAGCGAACGGCTCGCAATCAGAAGGTCGAGTTCAAATTGCAGCTCCCCGGAGGGGGCGGTTGACTCAGCCTATCATCCCCTCCAGGGGTCGGTACAATGAGCAACACTTTGTTGGGAAGTCAACAGTGGTTGATTTATCGATGTTAAACGAAACTAAACCATATTTGTTTAATCCGGTAAGGCCCCCACCGAGCCATTACAGCGCTCTGTTGGAAGCAAGCTGGCAACAAATGGTCGCTCAACGAAGTGGCTTATCACGTGGACACGTGATAAGGCAAATACTCTAAAACGCGTGTTTCACCACTGCAGTGCGTCCTGATAAGTGACGTCGAACAATGGATTTTGCTGCACTTACCTCTGCAGCCCACAACGTAGACCCTCAGCCGCAGCCTATAACACTCTGTTATAGGCACGGCGGTCGTCCATCCAAGCGTTATCCGGTCTGAAACCTGCTTAGCTTATCGCGGAATTTGTGTTAATCAAGCGCAAACCCAGTTTACCTCCAAAACCTCGCCCCTCCCAAACTCTCCACTGCCCCCCACCCCTCCCTCCAACCGGCCCTGTGCTCCGCCGTCTTGCTCCTCCAGACGTGACTTAGAAGCGACTCGGCACGCGGGATTCAATCACCGCAGAAGCACGCGGGGAAGGAAGCGAACAAAACTACATTGTTTCGGAACAACATCTGTTTTCTATAGTTGTTGTTGTTCAACACAGCTATTAAATCAGTACAACAAATCTCTCAAGAACACATCGCTCGTAGCGTAGCGAAAAAATGCGAAATTTTAGTTTTGTTTCATTTTACACACTCGCATTCGTTTCTAATGCTTCAGTCGCTGGTTCGGAACCGGTCGGTCCCCGATAAAAAGTCCAGCGAGCAGCGCGTGAGCAAAGGCGACGTTGTAGAGCCACCGGCGTAGCAGCGTGCGCTTGCGCGTCAGCTGGCAGTGGGGGCAATTGGCCGATGCCTTGGGCGAATGCAAAGCACTTTAAGTTTTTTTTTATGGCCAGAGGAGGCAATTCGGGCCACGTGCCACCGCAACGGTAAAGCACTAAAGCCACGTGGACTTTGTGCTCCATTCGCCAAATACAATTGTGCACGTGCGCATATATACACAAAAGGAAAGATCCCCCACCCCCGTGTAGCCTTTAACGGACAGTTGGGGGCAGGTGCTGTTTGTCGAGCACCTATTAAGGCCAGTGTGGCACACGAGAGGGGCAGTTGCTGATTGTCGAGCACCTATTAAGGCCAGTGTGGCACACGAGAGGGGGCGGGTGGCCAGCACCACGCCCGGGCGCCTTGGCCTCCCGAGTGAAGATGTTTACACATCGCACCAGGTACTCACTTGAGGCTGAGTCGACCTAGCAGGGGCCCAGGACTGGTTCAGATAATCGTCACTGGTGTAGGCCATGAGCGATAATCGAATGCGGGTTGCCAGGTTTGTAGTGCAGCACGTTAACCGCTACACAACCGCTTATCACTTGTACAAACACATACAAGCAGTGCATTTTCTTGCAGCGTGCCAGTATAAGTAACAATTAATATACAGTACTTTATCAGTTTACTGCTGGATAAAGTCCTTGCTGCGCCATATTGGGCATGGCGGTTGTTTTATCATACTTCACCATGCCGGTCAGCACAAGCTGGTATATGGGGATGCCCAGGACCGGTCCAGGTATCGCTCACCACTTGATGTTAGCTGTGGCCTGGGAACCTTAACACAACATCCTCCCGCGTTCATAGCACAGCGCGCTAACCACCGTGCCACCACTCCGCCCCTTGTCGTGTGTGCGTCAACTTCTCCTCGTGACGGACAAGACGACGTTCGTGTTTTCTTCTCTCCTTCACGCCAGCGTTGCGTGGCAAGGTCACCGAAGCGTTTCGAATGCAGCAGGTGCAGCAACCAACATTTCGAAGGGCAGAGACACGTCTGCCCGCCGTAGTCTCGTGCGCAGCAGTCAGATTTCACCATTCGACCTCAACGTCTCATTTGTATGAACCTTGACCCCGCGATCACCCCAACCCGATGGTGGAAGGACCGCCCAATGGGGCACGCAGAGGCCAGCGGGCGTTTAAAGGCTCCAAATCTGTCCTCCGGTCTCATCTGGGTCGTCAAAACGATCGCGAGTCTGACATTGCGGATATATGTGTCTTAATTTTTTTGCGCGAGCGAGTAAAATACCATCTGAAACGAGGGCTGGGGGGCGGGGGGAGGTGGTGGCGGGGCGGGGGGTGATAAAAAAAAGTGAAGAAGATGAAAAAAAATAGTCGTGGAGAGATGAATGGACGCGAAGATGTAAGAACAGATACACGTGGAGATGAATTGCGGCGGATGTGCAGGTAGCCCGACGCATTTGAAGAGGTGCGCGGAATAAATGAGCGGGAAACCCAGCTGGGGATCCAGCCAACATAACCGTCTGCGAGCTCGCGTAATTGGCACCGTTGTGAGCGGACAAAAAGCGTCTCCCCCATGGTCCGTGAGCGCGGCATCGACTAAGTGTACGGCTCTATTCCGAGGGATGGTGCTGGAGCGAAAAAAAGAAGGGAAAAAAAACCCTGTGGAAACTCAGAGCAACGCTCTCTCCTCCCCCCTCCGCCCGTACGCTCGCGCTTGCGCCCATGCTGTACCCCCTCCGCGCGAGCCGGTTAGTCTGGCCCAGCGCCCACTTCTCAAAAAACCACGGCGCTTGGCAAATAGAGTGGAACCTGGCGAATGTCCATCGGTCGTTTCTGAATAATAATATATTTTTTCACACGCCGTTTTTCGTTTCGTGCCGCACCTGTGTTATAATGTGCTCCGTGACGTTGGTACAATATTTACGGCGTGGTGAAATGGAGAATCGTTCTTTATTTGAGCCCTGCCGGCCGAGGTGAATGTTTTCCTTTTAACATTTTAGCATTGGTCCACCTAAGCGTAGCCGTTTAGCCGGGCAATTCGCACTCGCAGAGAATCATTTGTTGATTGGAATTATCATTAGGAGGAGGTGTTCGTAGCATGCACGCACCCACGCACCCACGCACGCACATGCTTTCAGTTGACTCGTGCAACTTGTCCAAAGTCCAAATCACGGCGCTGTCGGCCGCGGTTTGAAAGGCACTGCTGAAATCGCCGCTTCGTTTCGGGGGAGATTTATTAACCGCTCCCTCGCATTTAAGCCCCTTTTTGTGTCAGGGTTTTAGTCGGCGCTCAATGATTGACGTGGCTGATATTTGATGCCCGTGCATTCGTACTCGTAAATTAATCGGCGAGGTCGCGCACATTCACGGCTTTCTAAGAAAAACGTAAAAGGAGTCTGATGTTCTTCGGCGAGCCTCGCCTCCCGTGCGCATGAACTCTCTCATCCTCCCAACAGCGGTGCCGTGGCGCTGCCCGCTCGGCAGTCGAATCTCGTGTGGCGAGGACCTGGCGCGGTTTTCTTAAAACCCCCAGATGCGTCGTAAATGTCGTTTGTCTTGAATTGGACGAGCGCGGTGGCCCGGAAGGGGAAGGCTCGTTTGATGAGATTTACTCGGCGCAGATGGTGGGAAGAATTGGCAGGAGGGAGCTGGGATTTAGCAAATGCAGTCCGTGAGTGGTAATTGATAATGACGATGATAATGATGTTGAAGAGGAGAAGATGCTAATACCCCGGCGGTAGTGAAAGTGGTTCTGTCATTGTAGGCGATGCGTTGTCACTCCTGCTAACCGTTATATTTTGTACGCGTTTCAAATTACATTTAAAAGATTAAACGGTAAGTGGATAAAACAGTTTGCATGGACAAAACCGAACCCGAGCAACTCGAACTCTACGGCACACAGGAGTCTGCACCCTACTTGATGAGCTGTCCCACCCCCACCGAATGAGGAACCGGAGCGTGCATCCGGCAGAATTGTTCCCGCACGCCTCTCTCGTTCCGTCGATCGCTCGATGGAACGAGGAAGCAGAGTCGACGGCGCCCGGCGCTCGACTCTGCCGGCACGCTCCCCCGAGAGGCCGAGCTAACGGCTCGAGGAGACTCGAATTAATTAGCGTGCTTTGGGGATTCTCCGGCGCGACCCCCCCCCCCGGGGTGATTACCGCTGCACGAGGTCGCCCGCCAGTAAGTCGTAATTAAGACCCGTGTTTGCCGCTGAAGCGCCCGCGTGCAGATCGTGCATGGCAGCGCGGTGTCGGAGGCTTCTCGCGGTACGGTGGTAGTCTTGGTTAATCCACTTCTGGATGAGGGCCTCCCCCACACCGTGCCAGAGAGCCGCATACCCAGGGGGCCCCACGGAGTTACGTAGACCCACAGGACCTATCTGACCTTGTGTGATGTGCCGCCTGTAATAGGTACTCGCTAGCATCACACGGTGGATGCGTGTGTGTTTGTGTATTAGTATATGGGCGTGTATTGTGTGTATGAAATGTATGTGTTTTTAGATGGGATGTGTATAGTAGTTTGTGTGCATGTGTGTCTATATCTGTCTCTCTGTGCATGTCTATGTGTGTGTTAGTTTGTGTGGAGAGCAGCAGTGTCATGGTTAGCGCGCTGCGCTACGATTCCTGCTCACAGCCAACACCAGTGATGAGTATATGAACTGGTTCTGGGCCTCTCCTAGCTCGACTCGGCCTGAAGTTATTAGCTGGTAAGGTGTGTAAACGTCACCACTAGAGAGACAAAGGCGGTTCGGTGTGATGCTGGCCACCCAACCCATCGTGTGCCACAGTGCCGGCCTTCATAGGTGTTCGCTAACAGCACTTGCCCCAACAGTCTGTTAAGGCCATACGGGGGATGTTTGTGTTTTGTGCCTCCCTGGGGCACCGTGTATGACGTGCCGCTTTATTTGCCGTTTGCCAGGTTTGCCGCGGCCCAGCCACACGCCCGAGCTGTCACCGTACTACCCGCTCTCCCCCGGCGCCATGGGGCAGATCCCTCACCTGGGCTGGTGAGCACCGCACGCAACTCGCCAAACTCACACGCACGATCACTCACTCACACGCTCACCCGTTTACTCACGCGCATGCAACTCGCGCGCTCACTCAATCACGTGCTCACTCGCTCACTTACACCCGACTCACATGCTCAGTCAATCACGTGCTCACTCGCTGAATTACTCGCTCACAGCCATCTAACGTGCTCACTCAATCACACGTTCGCTCACTCACTCGCACACTGACATACTCGCTCAACTCGCACGCACTCACTCGCCCACTCACCAATTCAGTGACTCACCCTCACACTCATTCACTGCCACCCAATCCACCCACTCATTCCCCTCCAGTTGTGACGCACGCGCATCTCACTCTCGTCCTACCCTCGCCGCTCCCCAGGAATACAAACTCAACATCTGTCATCGGCAGCTGTGGTGATTAATGGTTTCGCTCGCTCGTTTGTGAAAACACGGATCTTGCTTTCCAAACCGCCGCTGGTAGATGCGTCGCTTGTAATTGATAGGCCTAATTGGAAACGTCGTTATCTAAAACATTTGCCGCCATGCGAAAATTAACGCCGGCGTTCGTGGCCGCGTTGCCACCGCGGTTGGGGATTTGGTCTAAAATGTAATTAATACGCGCGAGCAACAATAAATTGGAGCACACTGTTACTCCGTAACTGTCCGATGACTAATGGCGCGTAATGGGCTACTCGACGTTTATACCATGCATGACGTTCACATTTCGTCACCGCATTTGCGACTGACGCTAAGAGCCGGCGTTTAAGAAAAACAGTTTTTGTTTACTGCATTATTAACCTTGCACGAGGGTCGTAATCGTTTGAGCGTAATGTCTTTTTTTTCCGATTGCTTACATTGGTATGGGATAATATGATTAAAAAAATATTGTGTTTATTGCACGAGACCTTTTACGTTTTAACGTCTCGTTATTTTAGCCGTTTTTATGCCGCGATGTGTGACATTAAATGCTGCGAATTAGCCCCCTAATTGAGCACGTGAAATTTTTACGCATGGGCTTTTTGCGAATAACGTAAACGATTCCCTTATTAATTTTTTGGGTCAGGATCGCCACTTGACCTAAAATTCCGATGCGTGTGTGATACTCTCCTGCAGCCAACACAGCCAATTTAAATTAAGTCGCCACGTGAACAAATGCGCCGGTTTTACTTCTTTCCGCCATCGGAGAGCGATCCACACACGTTAAACAAATCTTGTCTGACGTTTCGCTGGCCGTTACAACCAGCATCATGAGGCGAATGCCGGAATTGCGGGACACTTCGTGGGCCTTCTGTAGGCGGTGTGATGTTTTCAGAGTGATGCCCATGTATTCGCAAACGATTGCGATGTGTTGCATTAGCTTGCAATAAATTACGTCAGCCATGTCGACGTGAAGATACGTGTGCGTATATAGTTACGTGGCGACCAGGCTAGTCACAGTTAATTAATTATATACTCGTTAACGATCCTGGACAGTACTGTTGTCATAATATTAAGTGACAAAAATATGTAATGTATTTTACGTCCTGTATTAATGGGGCCATCAAATAAACAAGAAATGCATTCATACTCTTTGGTTTTCTTCGGTAAAGTCACGTAACTTTACCGAATAATATTCATACTCTTTGGTTTTACCGAATAAAACCAAAGAGTATGAATCCTTGCAGTCACGAAAGCTTCAAATCTAGAAGAAATGTATTACTACAAATACATTAGTTAAAGGCAGCAAAAATAAAACGTAACATATTATCAGAGTGCAATAAGAAATAATCATGCCATAATAATGATGAACGTAATAAAAAATACACCTGTTTAAGACATGATTTAGCCATTTGCAAGAAAATAATTGCGTGCGTTTGCGAGCAAGCGAAAGAGTCCCGTGTATCGTTAACGTACTTGGCCTGCGCTTCTAACGTCACTGCAGGGACCTACCCGGGGGGGGGGGGGGCGGGTTCCGAACGTTCGGACGATGATTTTTTTTGTTTTTCCCGCACCGCGTTTCACCTTCATCCACATGAAGAAGAAAAACATTAACGATACTTAACGAGCCTTGCGGATGTGCGCCGTGGCAGCAGCATCGGAGTTACCGTCGCGTTCTCTGTCCATTGGCCCCGACGAACGCGTGCCAATATGCGGCGATTTCTGCCAATTGGGGGCCATTAGCGTTCCGTTAGTGTGCCGTTAGCGTGCCGTTAGCGTGCCGTTAGCGTGCCGTTAGTGTGCCGTTAGCGTGCCGTTAGCGTGCCGTTAGTGCACCGTGAGCTGATACCCGCTGCTGCCTCGCGATGATTCGCTTCCGCTAATAGATTCAGAGATTCAGGTCTCTGGTGGGATTAAGCAAATTTAGGAAAATTTAATTATCCGGTTGTGACATTTGATTTTTTTATTTAAATTGCCGGTTATTTGCATACTTTGATCTTATAACAGATTGTAACGCCCTCCCAGTAGGTGGTGATTATGCTTCCAGCTGCTGAGCCCACAGCTGACACCTGACATGCCCTCCCCTGCTGTCCGTCTGTCCGTTCCGCTTTCCCCTCATATGCATCGAGCGCACGTATATATTACGCGACCCATCCATTGTATGTGTGTGCGATGTAGCAACGAGGCTGCAAGGTTATTAAGAGTAGCGGTAATGGCAATTCAACTTAACCGGGAGTAGGTTTTCACAGACAGCATCATGATTGATGATCGATTTCTGTGTTTGGCTAACATAACGAATCTGGTCAAGTTTTTGTGTCGTCAGGAGCCTTCACTACCTAACACAGCCAAACAAATTAAATTGTCGAATCCCGTGCTAACTTTACCTGTGAGATGAAACGATAGTAATTGCCGAGTTATTAAACGCTCGTGCACCACGTGACAAATATATGTTTATGAAAAATAAGAGTAGGTTCTCCCCTTTCTGGCAATAAAACTGGTGTAAAGACTATTAAACATCAAATTAATACCTGTTGCAAAGCATTACGTCTACATTCCCCACACGTACTTGTGGTGAACATTCAAACAAACATGCTCTGATAATATATGCATTGTTGTTGAAACTGATTTGGCCTACACCAGATTAATTTCCTTTGCCACGTTGGGTGGTGGAGGGCCTTGCTGACACACAATTATCCAGATCAATTACGTTGCTCTAATCCACAAATCTAACTTTGAAAAATAACGTCATTTTATTTGCCCAGGGAAGCATCGCCAAGTACCAAGGCTCTTTATTTTTCAGGCGGGTCCCAACTACGTTGCGAACCCCTGCTACTTTATGTATAAAACCGATGACATGAGTTCATTTCCTGGTTACGGCTAGCATCGGTGGCGAGCGATATCCAAGCTGGTTCTGTAGGCCCTCTCTGCCCTTCGCCCCAAGTCCGTGCTGGGCCACCGCTATGAAGTACAATCAAATGGGGCCACCCTTGACCACGGGTCGGCAACCTGCGGCTCTTTGAAGCACCGCTTCGTCACGTTGTTTATTATGGACTGCCCTCCCGTATTCACATGCGTTGGGGGCACTTGAAATATCGAGTTAGTTTTTTTAATTCACAAAATTCGGAAAAAATCGCCCCCTTGTTTTTGGTTTGCCGACCCCTGCCCATGACCCAATATGGCGTGGGGAGGAAGATTTCATCCAGCAGTGGATTGACAAAGGGTTGTGCGTTGTCGTAGCGCAAGGGTTGGGGGCAAGTGCAGTGAGGCAGGTCAGATGCAATGGTCATGAGTAATCCCCACCCATGCCACTCGGGTTCTATTCCTCGTGATTAATACACGAACATCGCCTAGGCCGGGGCTACCTGTAGGTTGATTCTGCTATAAAATCTTTTCCTGCTGCAAAAAGTCGATATGACGATGTTACTGCTCGAGAGATGGAGGTAGCCTTTCACTCGTGGCGCTCGCAACAGTTTTGCTTTTCTCTTGCTTGCTGACCTTAATAGGTGCTTGCTAACGGTTTGTTCTTTCACCAGCTGTCAATGCTAAATAAACCGGAGGCCCTCGTATTTTTAAACACGCAGCACACGCGCACGTGCATGCGTGTATTTACGTTGATGTGGGGAGCAGCGTCGCAGCGCTTAGCGCTCTACGCTGGAGAGCCCGTTCACCCGACTTAAATTCCCCACTCAACGTCTAACACCAGCGACATTTATCTGAACCGGTCTTATGCCTCTCCTACGTCAACACGGCCTGAGAAAATGTCAGCATTGGGGTGACAAAGGCGATCGGTCGTGGTGCTGGCAATCCACCCCATCGTGTGCTGGCCTTCATAGGTGCTCGCAGAAGGAAGTTTCCCCAACAATCTGTTAAAATCTGTTAAAGGCTTACTGGGGATCTTTGTCTTTATTCACATTGAGCTGTGGCTCGGTGGTTAGCGCACCACACCATACCCCCACTCAGTGACCTGCGTGTGGGTTCCCAGTTAACATTGGAGGCGAGTAATCTTTCAATTCGGCCTCCTATAGGTCAACTCAGCCTTAAATAAGTACTCGATACGATGTGTAGACAGCATGATGCGAGTGTGGAGCTGGCTACAACTTCCCCTCTCACACTGTAATTGGCTTGAATAGGTGCTCGCTAACAACACTTGCCCCAACAATTTTTCTAGGTTACACGGGGGCGGTGGGGGATCTTTATCTACATGCAGACATTTTTGTTATTGACATTAACCCCTACTCTCTCCGCTGTCCGTCTGACCCTGGCTCTACAGGCAGGGGCAGCCCCTCTACCCCCTGGCTGGGGGCTTCCGCCCCCCCTACCCCACCGCGCTCGTCAATTCTTCCATGTCCAGGTGAGACGCTCCTCGCTATCGAACCAGCGGCAGTGCGTTGTAGCCACCGGACCACCGTCCCCCGTACGATTGTGACAAAAGAGGCACATGCACGTGCGCGCAGATCGATGCGCGGACACGCCTCCGCGTGCTAGCGTGTGCGGATCCGTACCCAGGTAGTGTCACGCGTGCGTAAGATGCCTCTGCTTCGGGGAAACAGGCACAGCAAATAGGTCGCGTGTCTTAATGCCGCAGCAGCGCCATGCTTGGGTACTTGTGTGTGCCCAACCCTCCAGTCGGCTTCCAACTATAAGCTTCTAATTGGTCAAAACATTTCGGGGGCAGGGACCTCTTGAGATTGAACCTTGAAGTACCCGTTGACACCTGCAAGAGAATAGTTTTAATTGTTAAAACTGGAGCTGGGCTTCGGCGGACACAGGCAAGGAGGGGGACGAGGCAGCGAGAGAGGGAGGCAGGGAATAATTGAATTGACCACACACAACGCAGGAGAAGACGACGACGATGATGGAAGAGTGGAAGAGTGGAGGGAGAGCGGCGGGGGAGGGTGCACCTCGCCGCATCGCGGAGCTGAAATTGGCAAATTCGGCTAAATCGGCCCGCACAGTGGCGTGTGCTGCGAGAGGCAGTGAGTAAAACCCCCGATAATGCTCGTGGATAAGAGCCGCACATGAGTGGCTTGCGGGATTTACTACCCAGGTCTCCCAGGCCCCGTGTTTATGGGCTCAGGCTTGTTTTTGTCACGCCAGACGCCTCTCACTTCTCCGTCAGGCTCGATAATAATAATGATAATCCGTGGAAACGGCTAAAGCATCGCCCGGTAGTTGTTAATATTAAATAAATAAAAACATGTCCTTGGAGTATTACGGATTATTTCACCTTCCAGTGATCAAACATATTTACACCGTCACAGAGCAAGTAGCTGTCTTATTGTTTTGTTATAACGTTACGGAATTCTTATGTTGGTTTATGAGACTTTACCACGCACACTTGAGGGGCATATCTCCTCATTGTCTTCGCCAATGTATGCCATTTATGGGAAATGTAAGAATTTCCCAAGTTATATATTTTTTGAAATTATTAACGGTGACGTTTTTGCAATCTGGAAGAAAAAATTACGGGAGCATACATGTTCATCCACGTACAAAGCATTAAACTTTAATTTGAATATTTATTTGAATTTGAATATTTATTTAGACTTGAGGAATCCGATGAGCTATGAAGCTCTTTTTCACAGATGTCCAGTAGGGTAAAGATGATAAACGGTGGGTAAAGGCACAGCCCTGAAATTGCCTGCTCACACTGCTGCTGCCAGAAGGAACGCTCCACAAGAAGCAGCTCTTGAAAGCACCTCTCTCTTGAGGATATCTCGGCCTACTCTTTCACTCATAAAATTACAAATCTTATCTCAACGTAAAAAAAATGCGAGCTGAAAATAAATCTATTCAACGTCAAATACCGATGACATTATTTAAAAAAAAACACACACACACTTGGACTTCACCGGGTATGACCAGTGCTTCCGCAGATTTCTCCCCATTGTCGCATTAGTAACGGCAAGCGGGCCGTTATAATGAAGGCTGGCCCTGGGGTGCGATGGCCCCCCTTGCGTTGCGATTGTTCAGCATGTCCCCCGGCGTTCGGGATACCTGCGCCATTTGCATCATCGACGTGCAGCTAGCGCACATGCGCGCACGCACGCTCGTTCTCCCGCTCGCCAGCGCAGGATGAATAATCCATGGCCCGCTCGGGGCTATTCCCAGCGCCGCCGTCGCCCTCGGGCGCTTGAGCGGCTCACTCGCCGCTCATCCGCAGATAACCGCGCAAAAACTTGCGCGCAGCTGCCTCATCCTGTTTGTTAGGAACTCCAGCAGGTAATTTGCACGGGGAACTGGAAGAGGCGTCGCAGACGAACGAGAGAGAGAGAGAGAGAAAAAAAGCCATCGGTGGCGGTGTCCATGTGGGTAAATGGCAAAGATTTGTGTAGCCGGCTTCTCGGGCGCGCCGTTTGTAGTGCTAACCATGACAGTAATTAGCATGAGGTCAGGCCGAGGGATCCCCCAAGTGGCACGCTGCTGAATATTTGATAAAGCTGCGTAATTAATTTTGAATGAATCGTTTGACAATAAACTCCGTGCTGCCGCCACGGAAAGCTGCTGAGAGGGAGTTTGCTTGGGGAGGGGAGGGGAAATAAAAATATATAATAAATAATTTTTGGAGAGTGAATTGATGTCACCATGATGTTACCTTGGGAATTTGGCCAGAGCCGTCTCAAACTTTAGTTGAAGATTTGAGCCAAATAGCCTCATTTTATCCCCGAAACTGCCACTCAACAATTTTCTTCAATAATTATTTACGTTTTAAATATATATGCAACCTTTTCTTGATTGTAACCCACCCACATCAATGCAATGTTTTTGGCTTGCGATTTATTTTTGTTGTCATGTGTTCTCGAATGGTGCTTACTTTCTATGGTTGTTGTATTATTCGCTAAGTGTACCTATGGACATGCTCGCGTGCTGAGTGGAGGTGGCCACCTGGTGTTTGTGTTGGTGTGCTCCTGTGAGTGTGCATGCCGCTGTGTGTACGTACATCTGATATGCCTCGTGTACGCTGAGACCTGTGTGTACCGTGTGCATCTGGCCGCGTGTGTGCGCATCTGCGTTTCTGTGCCCGCGCATATTTGTACCTCTGCGCATATTTGTACCTCTGCGTGTGTGTGTGCCTGCATGTGTGTGTGGGGAGCGGTAGCACAGCGCTTTACACCATGCGCTACGAACCCGGTGACCTGGGTTCAATTCCCACTCGTGAACTGTACTTGAGCCTCCCTCCCCCCAGGTTGATTCAGCCTCAATGAGTAGTGTGGTGTGATGTTGAAAAATCAGCACTAAGGGAGTGAGAGAGCCGGCCAGGCGTAGTGCTGGCCGCCCAACCTCTCTTGTGCTGCGCTGACCTTAATAGGTGCTCACTCACAGTACTTGCCGCAAAAGTCAGAGGCTATACGGAGGATCTTTGCTTTTGTGTGTGTTTGCTGCCGTTTGTCTCCATGCACGTGCGTTTTTGTCTTTGCACGTGTGTGTACGTGTCTGTCACAAGCACATTTTTTTCTTGTGCTTGTGTTGCTTGCTCCCGTTCGCTTGCACCAGCGTGCGCGAAGTTCACCAATGCTCCCTCCCACCCTGCCCCCCCCCTCCAGCTTCCTGTCGGGCCGGTACCCGCCCCACATGGTGCACCCGTCACACGGCCTGCCACCCACCGGCATCCCGCACCCGGCCATCGTCACGCCGCCCGTCAAACAGGAGGCTCACAGCGGCGCCAACGGCTCGGAGCACCAGTAGGCATCGCGATCCCCACGCGGGGGGGGGTGGTCACGGGCACCGCACTCGCGCTCATGCTCGGCGCCACGCTCCCTACTTCGGAGGAGTTGTGTTCGGCTCTGGGATCCCCCGCGTACTCGGAGCTTCATTTCCACCCGATTTTTTGAGCTGGGTCAGCGACCCTGGAAAATATTTCCTCACCAGGCACACCAAATCCGTTATGCCTCTTCCCTCTGGCTGTGGCTACCGAGTCACGTGCCCACCTACTTGCGGCCTTGCAAGCTACGCGGAAAATATCCTAGAGAGACCTGAAGCCCTGAGCCTCCTCGTATAGCTGTGGTGGGGAAGCCTCCAAGCCGCGGACGGTGTACCCACCCACGAGGCCTACCACCACAAAGCAGGCTGAAAACGATATCCGTCGCTGCGGAGGGGAGTATTTTTTGACCTGGCAGTGCTGTGTTGCTAATTTTAGCGGTGCTCAGTCCAATGCGTGATCAAATTTAGTGGCAACTCAAGTGTGGCACGCCAAAGGTATTTTGAAAGTCCTATTTCGGGGATTGTTTGACCATACTTCACCACGCGGGTCAGTACAGGGTAAGTGAAGGTAGGGTGCCACCCAGGACCAATTCGAGTATCACTCGCCACCGATATTAGCCGTAATTCAGAATCGAACTTGTGCATGCCGGGTTTGTCGCGCGGTGTTTTACCAACTGTACCGCCGCTCACCCGTGAGCAAAAAGAGACACACAGATACAAAGCGCTCACACAGACGCGCATACAGACACTCAGGACGCACAGTATGCAGTGTTTGTGTGTGTTGTATTGCGTGTTAGCGTGCTGTGCTTCTACCACCGGTGACCCGAGTTTCATTGCAGCCTCAAATGAGTACCTAGCGTGGTGTGTCAACATCGCCACTGGGGAGACAAAGGTGGTCGGGCGTGGTGCTGGCCATCCACCCCCTCGTGTACCATTCCGGCCTTCATAGGTGCTCACAAACAACACTTGCCCCAGCAGTCTGTGAAGGCTATGCGAGGGATCTTTGTCTCTGTACGGCACATTGGGAACCTACGGATGAAATGCGCCATACAAATGTAAATTATGATAACACCTGGGTCTGCCCCGTAACCTCCCCGTCAGCGAGCTTTCGACAATTCACATGGCCTCAAGCAAGGTGCACCTAGCCTGGCACAAGCGCTGCGGTGACGCCACCCCGCCACTTAGTGGCGAATGGCGGCGGCTGCTGCCGTTGTTGGTGCGTGTGTGTGCGCCACACGCATTAAACGCTCCCGTGGGGGCCAGTGCACTTGGATGAGACACCCTTGAAGCGACCACCACCACCAACCAGCTGCCCCTCCCCCACGCTTTCCGACAGGTGCGCGTGCCTCGCCGCCTGCCGTACTTCGCCACCTTCACAGTACCCCCCTCCCCACCACCGGCCCACCCCACCTCTACCGAATGCGGATTAATTTTTCCCGAGAGCCCCGCGGTGTTGTTCACATAACTTTCTCGTGCCGCGCAAACGACGCAGAGTTAAAGCTCGGTTATTACTCATTGCTCCGTTATTCCTCTTCATTGTCATTGTTATCGGCCGGGTGGCAGCCGGTGGTGGTGGCTGTGCGCGTGGCTGCTTGTCATCCAGCGTTGTGGAGGCAGCAGCAGCGGGGGTTGGTGGATCACCGCACAGATGTTGTGAAACTTCCTTCCCGTGGGCGCCGAGGAAGAGCCGTATCCTGGCTCGCCAGGAGATTGGACTAGAGTGTTGCCCCCTCGCACGTGTGGGTTTTCTCCGGGTGCTCCGATTACCTCCCACATGGAAACACTCGTTAATTGGCCGATAACACCTTAATTTATAGTGGACCGTGGAGCTTGGGCAATTGTTGGACCCCGGCCGCTGCTTTCCCGCTCATCCGTGGTTCTCCCTCGTGCCCCGAGCGCACGCTATCCTCGAGTGAACGAACCCTGCGTGGCGTCGCGTCACAAGTTGACAACGCCGCCATCGTCCTTCCCACCAGGAAACAGAACTCCAAGAAGGAGGCGGAGGAGAAGAAGCCACACATCAAGAAACCGCTCAACGCGTTCATGCTCTTCATGAAGGAGATGAGGGCCAAGGTGATCGCCGAGTGCACGCTCAAGGAGAGCGCCGCCATCAACCAGATCCTGGGCCGCCGGGTACGTGACACCACCGGCAGCCACCGCCCCACGCGCCGCCCCACGCGCCGCCCCACGCGCCGCTCACGCTCGCCCCGTCGCCACGGCCATTGTGCCATGGCCCGCGGGCCAGAGGGGCCAAGCAGAAGATTTGGGCGGTGGAGGGGTTGGGGGGGTTCCCATTTTATATTCCTTGCACCAGGGCACATGCCAGCCGTGCTTCGCCATTCACCACCGTGTTTGTACGGCGAGTCTAAGCCGAATCTCAAAGTACGTCGTTTGTGCGTGTGTGTTGTGTCCTATGTGTGGGCTGTGTGCTTTGCGTGCGTTTGCTTACCATGTGCCGATCATCAGTGGCACGCCCTCTCACGAGAGGAGCAGGCCAAGTACTACGAGCTGGCGCGCAAGGAGAGGCAGCTCCACAGCCAGCTGTACCCTGGCTGGTCCGCGCGAGACAACTACGTGAGTATGCGCAGTGCACGTAGCCCAGACTGGAGAAAGGGTGGCCTAGTGGTGGCCTCATGGTGGCCTAGAGGTGGCCTAGAGGTGGCATCAAAGTAGCCTAGTGGTGGACTCGAGGTGGCTTAGTGGTGGCCAAGAGTTGAACTCGTGGTAGGCTAGTGGTGGCCTCGTGATGGCCTAGTGGTGACCTAGTGGTGGCCTGGTGGTGGCCTAGTGATGGCCTAGTGGTG
The DNA here is from genome assembly GCF_048934315.1 of Petromyzon marinus. Lineage (NCBI taxonomy): Eukaryota > Metazoa > Chordata > Hyperoartia > Petromyzontiformes > Petromyzontidae > Petromyzon > Petromyzon marinus. Next base: position 1,143,046 of record NC_133707.1, read on the forward strand.
GCCTAGTGGTGGCCTAGTGGTGGCCTAGTGATGGCCTGGTGGCCTAATGGTGGCCTAGTGGTGGCCTAGTGATGGCCTAGTGATGGCCTGGTGGTCGCCTAGTGGTGGCCTAGTGGTGGCCTGGTGGTGGCCTAGTGGTGGCCTAGTGGTAAGTTTACTTGACACTGAACCGCATCGAGCATTGTCCGCACACTTCGAATCCCACCGGTGCCCAATTTATTTCTGTGAATAATCTAATTATATGGGCATCAATTATTAACCGCCCTGCTAAAAATGTAGCGGTAGCCAGCCTGCGTTTGGCTCAAGAGATGCATTTTAATGAGATGCTGTGTCTTCAGAGTGTGCAGACTTCTGTCGCATGCAATGATTGCATCTTCAGCCCCGGCCCAGAGCCACACTTGGCCGCGAGGCAAATTGAGGCATCGTCTGTGACGCCAGCGTTGCTCGGCCTCGTTCTGGCGCGGCATGGAAATAAGCTTGCAGTGGAAAAACCACCAGTACCACGAGAGCCCGGCGCCAGTGCGGCGGCTCGGATGTGCCATCGGAAAAGGAGTTATAGGGTAGAACTTGTGCCTTGGGGGAGACAGCCCAATTCCAAACCCTCCTCCCCCCCCCCCACGGTGCTCAGGCAGGCCAGGTGAGGTGCGGTCTTCAGGTGAGTGTGCCGAGCCAGTGTGGCAGCAACCGTGAGTTCGGTGTGGTGAGTGTGGTGACTTTAAGACCACTGGTTTTCACCAGGGCAAGAAGAAGAAAAGAAAAAGGGAGAAGCAGCCTGCTGAGCAGCCAGCCGTGATTGGTGAGTGATTCTCGTACAGTTTTGTCCGCTCACCACCCCCCCTCACCACCCCCCTCCCCCCCACGATAATCGACTTGATTCTCGAACGATCGTAAAGGAAAGTGACCGACGATGCAGAGAAGCCACCACCTACTGGTTCAGCGGCGACATTGGCCCTTCGGGGGAGAAAAAAGAACGGCGCGTTAATCGACAGCAAAAAAGCCTGTTTGCGGTGTTCACATTTAAGGACCCGGCGACATTAACACATTAACAATTTGCATCGATGAGATTGAGAAACGGCATTAATGTAAAAAAAATACCAATTGAAGGTAATTCTTAAAAACCGTGAGGTCGTTATCTGCCGTGGAAGGGCGCTTGACCACGCGCGCGCACGTTTTAACGCCTCTTGGTCCGCAGTTAAAACGACGCCGAGTGGGCGAACGCCTTCACCGAGCGCTGTCAATCAAAAACTCAGCCCCTTTTTTTTTGCTTTGGCTGTGACCGGGGCAAATCGGAATATGCGGAAGCGCTTACTTCATTTAACTAAGTTGTGTTTATTTTTTCAATAATTGCGGAAATTTAACAACAGAAGCTTGTTTGAGAAGGTACCTGGGCGTGTGATGCTGCTAAGGAACTGCAAAATAAACAGAAATTTCGAGAGAGGAAATTGGCGCTTCCGTGCATTTCTAGCGGGCCCCGGCCGTGAAGAGTGCTCTTTGTAAATCGCTGGATAAATTCTTGACGTGTAAATTAATTCTTATTCGATTCTCTAATATAATTCTAATTTCTAATCAATTCTGAACGAATCCCAATCATTTTTTTTTTAAGTCTGTGCTTGGTTTTGATTTTTCACTCGAAGTTTTTCCTAACGTTTTTAACGCTCGCTGGTTTGTGTTTGTTTTTATATTTCATTTTAAAAAAGCCTTAAAAATAAACGCGACAAATTTGGCTTTAAAGAATGTACGCGGCTTGCGCTCCCGCGAATGGCTCGAGGCCGCCACCGCCGCTCACATCGGGCCGCGTGCCGCAGAGACGCCGCAGAGGGTCTCTCGCTCCAAGCCTCCGTTTGCGAAACAAAAGTGCAAGCGACCCCGCCCCCCGCACTCCACCCCCAAGGGAAATGACACGACGTTCCGAAGCAATTAAACGCGATCACTTTGCCAAATTGCTAATTACGTGACAACAAAAACCACGAAGCAAAGTAATTCTGAAAAAGTGACATTCTTCTGATTTATCCGCGGTGGGTTTGCTTCGCGGAGTTGTTGTGGATGCTGCCCTGTCACTTGCATGCCGAGTGTCCCAAAGGCTGCATGAACAACGTCTTGCTTGCTGAGCATGGACCTGCCTGCGTCTCCCTTCCCCTCCTTCCTCCTCCACCGCCTCCTCCTCCTTCTGCCGCCACTGCTGCTGCTGTGTTGTTGTTTTTTTGACGCACGCTCCCAACCCCGCTCGGGGTGCGTCTACCCTGACAGTGGCAGACAGTGAACGAGAACCCTGGCCCATAAGAGAGAGGAGAGAAAAATGAACATTTTTTTGATAATTAAATGAATAAAAAATAAAAGGACGTGCAGGACCACTCCGTGGTGCCAGTGCTGCCTGACCGTTGTCGCTCACCCGCGATCACGACGCACTGGTGCGGCGTTTGAGCCCCCTTCAGAATCGGAATCTTTATTTATGCTGGAGGAATCCGATGAGCTATAAAAAAAAATCTCTTTTTCACAGATGTCCAGTAGCTCCTGAGGTTCGTAGACGAGTTCGAGGGGTTAACGCAGTCTGGGGGGGCGGGCGAGTGGTGGGAGGGGCGGCTGTAATGTTGTTATGCCCTTCCACCTTGACACCGCCGTTGCCGCCAATAACCGTATAAATAAACGTTGTGAAACGCGTTTTGTCGTAGACGTTAATCTCAAGAGTACGTAGCGGCTGTGCAGCGCGACGAGAGGATTTGCGAGGATGGAGGCTCTGGCGCTGATATTTGCGGCGGCAGCGGCGGCTGGGCGAGTGGGGATGGCTTGAGGCATCCTTGCACTTTGAACGACAATCAGTCACGAGGCTCCGGCGGGGGTGGGGGGGAGGGAAACGTAGCGCCAGGGCCCAAACGTAACCCAATAATAATTACACAGCAATTAGCCGGTATTTCCACAATATTACACATTTATTGCTACCTTGGGACGTAAATGGCTTGATTTATTTTCATTTCATTTGCTTTTTTTTTCGTTCAACCGTAAGTACACGCGCAACCGTTGGAATCTCGCTTCGTAGTTCTCAGCTCTTGTTTAGCCGCACGCATGTAGTTTGTGAAAAGGGCCGCCCCCCCCTCCTCCTGTTTGTTTTGTTTGGGTTAAATTCGTAACGTGGCGTTATCCTACATCGTTGCGGGGGGGTGCTGGCCGCGAGCTGGGCTGGACGGAGCAGGCGGAGCCGCGGGGGGGGGAGGAAGAGAGGGAGGCGTGGGGGGTGATGGAGAGAGGAGAGAGGGGAGCCTTGGCAGTTGAACGTTGCGGAGCGGTCGCCAAAGCCCCCAGCCCCTTTCGGCACAACGAGAACCAACAATTCGTGTCTGCCCTCCCGGCCGCAGTGTTCAGCCTTTGCATTTGAACACGCGGCCTTGTGTGAAGTGAGCCTCCCGAGAAAGACATAATTGCCTGGTGTGGGCGCGTGTGTGTACGTGCGTGCACGTGTGTGTGTGCGTGTGTATGCGTGCATGCGTGTGTTTCCATGTGTGTGCGTTTCCCCCCCCCCCCTGGTGGAACAGAGGGGACAGAGCAGAGTAACGAATTTTGCCATTAGGGGCCCTTTTGATGCTTCGTTTTTTTCTTTGAGGGTGGGAATGCGGTACTCCTCTAGACGGGAGGAGAGGAGTTCAACTTTTAATAGTTATACACTTTTTACCTTAATTTACGGTCAAAGCCACATTTTAGCCTATTTTAAATCGACACGCAGCAGCTCTCCAGCATGTGTTTAACGGCCAAGTCAGCCGAGAACAGGGGACGACACGGTGAGCCCACGTTCGCGTTAGGGACCGCGTTTGCTGCTCGAGCAGAGACGGTGGACTTACGGAAGCCCCGAGAGAGAGAGGCGGGAGGAGAGGGGTTTGGCTCACTTAGTGGACTGGCTTGGCCCAGCTTGTTGCTTCCTGTTATCCCTCACACCTCCTCCTTGCCTTCACGCCGTCTCCCCCCTCAGAGCAAGAATCCGCTAAGAAATGCCGAGCTCGCTACGGGGTTGACCAGCAGAATAACTGGTGTAGCCCTTGCAGGTGTGTATCGCCACTTCTGCAGCCACCTTTCCCCCCCGCCCCGCCCCACCCCCGCCCCACCCCTGCCCCACCCCTCCCCCCCCCACCCCCTGTCGCACGCCACGTTTCGTCGCAAAACAAAAAACGAACGTCGACCAAAATGAGTAAACGGATAAAGGTTAGCCCAAACGTGTAGCGTGATGTTGCCTGATGTCGCGCGCGCCCCTGCGGCTGGTCTGAACGCCTCGCGCGCAAACACCGTCTTTTGGTCGGGAAGAACTCAATGGCTCAATGGGACGATTTTTCTGTGTGAGTGTTTTTTTTTAATGCTTATTGATTATTATTTGGCTGAAATACGAATTGGCGGCTGTTGGTTTTTTCGCGCCTTGTAATGAGAACTGCGGCCCACTACCTGCTCTGGCGTACGAGTAAAATAGAATGTGTTGCCCATCCCACGACTCGCCGCTGGCAAACACCAACGTGCATAATACACGTCCGAGACCTTGGGTCCACGATAGAGAGGCGGAAATGATGTTGAACTTCAGACACCGCCGCCCCCTTTCGAACGAGTTGGGATCGTGAGCAAACAAGAAGGCAACGATTGCTTAATGTGTCCGACCTCGTGACCTCTTGGCGTGGTTCTTGTTGGCGGAGGCACACTTTGGCGCTCATTGTCAACACGGCCAGGTTGATAGCAGCTGCTCATGACGAAGGAAAACGGACGTTTTTATTGCGTGTGCCTTATGACAACGATAAAAGCAGCTCCGAACATTGTCATGAAATTGCCTGGAACTGCTATGTAATCACTTATCGGTTCCAGGATATTGGTGGTGGTGTGTGACAAGCCAAAGGTGAAATACTTATTAAATGTAAATAATTAAACCGAATGTTTAATGCGCCATGAAGGTGATCGGTAGACCATCACTGGTCAGTCACGTTGCCAATCGGGGATTGCACAATATTTGTGACGTCCAAACTGAACCCCCGTCACCCTTTTGGTCTTTGTGTGACGACGCCCAACCGGAGGTTGTTAGTGGGCAAAATAGGTGTCAAGTGACTGGGTCGTGTGAATAATTGGAGGAACGGACCGTCGATTACACCGCCATCACGTACCTTGTGACTCGCCGCGTCTCAAACGAGACCTTAGTCAGTCAAAAAAAACACACACACAGATAACAAAAATACATTCCGTTTTGAGGTTGATTGTTTCTTGACGGTGTTGTAAGGCATTGAGACCATCCGAGCCAGCTTCACCATTTGCCGGCCGGCGGTTCTAACGGAGACGGGCGTACGTAGATCAACGTCTTGCCTGCTGGTTGCGCTCGTGCGATGGAGCCACGTGGTGGCACGCACCGCGCGACACGCGGGCGGGCAGGCGGGACAGAGTCGCGTACTCCTCTCCGCGTCTCCCTTCCCCCCCCCTCCCTCTCCGCTTGCCTGCCTCTAACACCTCCCGTTATTAGAGAACGCCTCTCACCCATTGAACATGCTACCGCGACACGTGCCGTTGGAAACTCTGGAAGGTACATGTTTAAAGAGGATTCGAGAGAAAAAAAGATCCTGCCGATGTTACTAACCTAACCCCTCTCCAACCCCCCTGCCCCCCTGTTTTCTCGTTTACCTGTTTGGCTCTCTGGACCTGGTGGTTTGTCAACGTTGGCTTGGGGTGGCTGCGGTGGTCTCGTTTTGGTGCCCTCGCCCCCTCCCGAGGTCGCACTCTGCGTCTCGATCTCCCCAATTAAACAAAGCGGCGCGCCGAGGGGGGTGGAACTTCACGAGCGTGCGGTGTCCCCTGCCTCAAAGCTCCTGCTACGTTCTTTTTGCAAGAGAAAGCACGTTGAGAGAGACGAATACTTATATTTTAAGTGTAATCTTGACGTGTCGAATCCCCAAAACGAAGATTATATCCGTTTGTTATATTCATTTTGGGTGAATTTCTGCAGTCGGTGCGTTCGCGCAGACCGTTAAGTTTGCAGAACATTTGGCTGCTACGGGAGCGCGCCCTGGCTGCCGACTCTTGCAAAGTCCCGCTGGTCTTTTAAGTGCAACGGAAACGAGGCTTGCTTTTGAGGATGCAGCAGCAACAACACGGCAACATTGGGACACATTAGGGGGCGGGGGTGATGCATTGGACAAGTCCTCAAAGGAGCTTGTTTCAGAATGGGATTGACGCTGGTGCAGGAACGCTTAAGCCATCGCCACAGCGTAGGTTCCGCGGTCGTGCTGTGCGCACAGCTGTCTCGGTGCGTTTACGGGGGGGGGTTGTAACCGCGCGTGTTGTCCGGCACGACGTCCGATGTTTCGCTCCATGCGCTGGCAGCTGGTGACTTTATACGATTGTCGAGGGAGAGAGTTTGGCCGCTTCCGTTCGGTTTCACGAAGAAAAACTCCCGGCACGCAGCGCGAAACGTCGAAGGTCGTGCCGAACGAAAAACGAGCGGTACGACATCGGAGAAGTTAATTAATCACTGCTTGCAGTTGTCAATCAGTCAGTCTGCTGCTGCTGCTGCTGCAGGAGTCATTTACGAGAGCGCTCTGTGGCGAATGCATTACAATGTCGGGTTTCTTGCCCACGGACGTGGGAGTAGAATTACTCGGGCAGGTTTTTTTTTGCCTCGAAGTTTCCCCATGTCAGGTGTGACCCGTGGAATTGAGGTGAATGTCGGGGAGACATATCGCTCGCCCCAGCCGCTCGTTCGCCAAGCAAGCCTCCCCTGCTGGGAGCGACTCGGGCTCGCCGAAGGAAAATGGCGCTCTTTATTGAAAGAAAAATCAAGGCTCGGCTTTCACGCAACCGCAGTTAAAGAGAGGTCATTTCTGCTCAGTAAACAAGCGCGGGCCTTGAAACTAAACGATTCAGCTTAGATTTAGGAGTTATTTATAGAGAACTTCCCCCCACTCACCCCCGCCCTGCCGTCTCCTCCATGAGCACATTTCACGTAATTCGATCTAAGTGAGTCAAAATGTACTCCATAAAACTCGCTTTGCTCGCGCGCGTAGGTGCTGGTTTCTTTTTTAATGGCGTCTTTACTCCGTGGTAAAAAAAAAAAAACCCGGGGGGGTGGGGGGGAAGCACGAGTGGTGGTGAAGTGCGGCTGGTAAATAACGTGGAGAGAGCGAGAGCGTGCACCATCGGTCATCGGTGCCCTCGGATGGTTTGCGTGGGTAAGAGGTGCAGGCAGCTGAGACGGACAGACGTCGAGACGAAGAGAGGGACAGAGAGAGGGACAGACTTCGCGTCTCGCAAAAGCCAGCGAGCTCGTAACGCTGCCAGAGTTGCGCGCCGTTCTGAATTATTCCTCAAGTTGAACCTACCGGCATAGCCAACCGTAACACTATTAATGAATATGCTACGCACGTAAAAAAAATTCGACTTTCCCGAGCGGTTAGTGATTAAAATTTCATCCTACTTGGAAAAAAATAAGTTTGGTTCACAAAGACCACTTCGTTCGATGGTTTTCTTTTCACCATTTTCGTCTCCGTGCTGGTAACGTAAAGAGTACGGTAGGTAAAGTGAACTTCTAACTCGCGCTGCTTGCAAGTCCACATGCCGTTAGAACATCGTCCATTAAAAATAAAACTAGCATCGCTACATTTCCTCGGAACAAATGTCCTCTCTTTCCCTTTTTTAATAAGCGGACGTTTTATCAGATGCAGTTGTAATAGCAGCAATCTGCTCGCCTTGGCCGCTAATGACTGCCGCGTGTACGATGAGCAAAGCGGTGGCGGGACAAATACTCAAAGCAGCGACGCTGCAGAGGCCGTGCAGGGTCGCATTAAAGAGGCCATTTTTGACCGATAACATTAAGAGATCGACATTAACTTTTTTTTTAAGCTTTAAGGATCATAAATATTTGCCTCGTGAGTTATTTTTTTTGACGAATATTTAATTCCGCCCCCCACCCCCCCCTAAAACAATAAACTCAGACCTTGCGTGGAGTTATTAAAGCTAGACTCCGGCCGGCCATTACTTTGTTGGTGTTGAAGTAGCCTTTTTGGCTATTACATTTTCCTCATGTTTAAATGTTTTGTTATTGACATGTTGCTCACAGCACCGCTGGTTAAAGAGCCGTCCTATTCACGTTGTCTTTAATCTATTGACAGTAAGTGCAGTTCTTGTTGGCTCGACCCGACTCGTCGTACACTACAACGTCCTGCATATGAACGCTCTTTCTTTTTACAAGGAAAGAACACGATTAACTGGGATTTTCACAGTCAGCCACCCCAGCCACGTTCTCTCACTGCCAAAGGTCGCGTTCGGTCCTTCCTAATGCTCTGACTTTTTTTTCCCTGGGTGCATGTCCACAGTTACTGACTTCCTTTGCCCCTCCCCCCGCCCGTCTCTCCTGTGCCTGTGTCTCTTCCCCCCTTTTTTGGCTATGCGGCAGTCTGTAATGAGGATAATTAGCCTGTGGTAGGTACTCGCTCGATTACCGAACCTTCTTTGTCCTTCTCTGTGCCTCCTTCGTCCGTGTCCCTTGCACCCGATAACCCCCCCCCCCACCCCTCCCCCGCATGCGTTAACCGGCTCTCGCGCGTCGCCGTCCACCGCCAGCCAGTGGGCTCTCACGCGCGCGTTAACACTGCCGGTTCCCCTCGTTCTCGGCAGCAATGGCTAGGCCACATCCACCACCAGCGACGGTGGTGCAGCAGGTAAACGAGGGTGTTCCCGCCGCCGCGTTTTAACGTTGAACGGAGTGTGCGTTTGTGCGTTTGTGTGTGTGTGTGCGCACGCGCGCACGCGATTGCCTTGCGTCGGTTGTGTGCCAAACATTGCCCTGAGCCCGTTTCGCCCTCAGTGATGTCACCGCCCAGGGTGCTTGGCTTGCAGACGCCTCCCGTCCAGCCACTGGCCAGGCTCAACTTTTCTTAGCTTCCGAGATCAAGTGAGGGCACTCTTAAAAAAATTCAACTACTAACAAAAAAGCAATGCTTGTATATATTCTGTTCTATGAAAGTGGTTACAGTAATTTTAAAAGGAGTGGCTTCTTTTTGCATTGCACATAAAAAAAACCATTTTAGTCTTTGTTCAAACAATACTGTACAGAGACATCTCCCCCCATGTCCTTCCTGGTCATGGGGGTCCGACTCTACTTCACCACGCTGGTCAGTGCGAGTTGGTGAAGGAGAGGGTTGGGGGGGTCACCCAGAACCGGTTGAGACACTGATGTTAGCCGTGGCACATACGCGTGCTTGATTAAAAGGGACATAAACGAGTTTGGGCACGTGGGTCATTCATTTCGATTTTCATCTCGCGAGCATTGTTGGCTAAGGGGACCGTGAGCCATTGCACCAACTGACGAGCACACATCCGGCCAAGCGACACGCAACCTTCCGGAAGACGAGTGATGTTAAAACAGCGTCCGCTTATTTTATCAAGCGCGATTGTTTCAATTGTTTCCACCCATCCCCGCTCCCTCGCTGGAGCCGTTTGACCCATTGCCGACTCACGAGCAGCTTCGTATGAGCCAAAGGGCCACCACGACAGCTGTGGAGTCGACATCGATCGCTCCACACGCCATCGTCCTCCGCGCTGATTCGTCTTCTCGGCGAGCGCTTCCAACTCGTCAGGGACCGTCACATTCAGCTCGGCAATGTTTGGCATCACACCTTCATTCGCCTCAACCTAAACTTTTTAAATTAGGTCGATTATTATTGTTTTCTCACTTTTACAAATTATGTTTCAGTCCCGTTGTTGTTCACCAGAAGGGTCTGGTGATAATAATTTTATTAAAGCAATACCGTAATCTCCGGATTGTGAGATGCACTGTTAAACTTAACTTGCTAAACAGGCAGCAAACCTGGACATGGTGTTGGTGAAGTCACCCCCAACTTTAGCTTGGAGGGAGAGAGGGTGGGGGGGGGATGTGCATCATATAATCCGGAGAATACAGCAAATGTTTAATTTGCAATGTGTAAGAAATAAAGGATTGTAAAACGAGGCTCAAAGCTCGCACCATATTGACATCTGGTTGCCATTTTGAGCGCTATCTGGTGCGGCGAGTCGGTCCGCAGGCATTCCCTTACCCGGGAGAGGCCGGTCACGCCGAACATTGCTGCCAGGTTACAGGGAACTCGAGTTGTAGCCCGCGGCGGTGCGTTGCTCGTCGCGCACCCCCCCCCCCCCCATCGTACTCCCCCATCCTCACCCCCACTTTACATCCCATTCCGTTCTTCGACAAGTGCAGGGAGGGAAAAAGACGGATTACGCGTGGCGAATTGCCAGAGGCCCTCGTTCCACGTAAAGAGTCTCAAAACGTCGCAAAAAGAACCGACCCAAAGCAAGACGCGCACACGCTTTGCGTCACGAGTTAAAACGATCGCTCAGGTCTCTGTGTGACGTGGCGCTCCTGCCACCGCCAGTCCCCCCCCCGGTCCCCCAACCGACCGTCCCGCGCGCACGAGACGTTGGTCCCAACGCTCGCCCGCCAAACGGGGTCCACGTTCCGTGCCGCGACGGCCCGATTGGCATTCTCGCCGGTCGTAAACTCTTGAACTTCATGGGCGCCGTGGGGACCCTCGCTCAGTTGATTTATTCAAGCGCCACTCCGACTTCTGCCCCGTTCGCGAACGGTGACGGTGAATCGAGATCTCTCGTGGTCACGCGTTTTATTGCCGTGCGCGACATACGCGTCGTGTACGGCGCAGCCGGTTCTTTGCAGTAAATGAATTGACATTTCATTCCAAACAAAACTAAATCCCGATTTGCTGCTGCTGCAATATTTACGTTAGGCACTGCACTCTACAATATAGCGATGCCCAGCGTTAGTTTAGCGTCGTGTTAACGTTGCTGCATTGGCCAACGTACCTACCTACGAAAGTGGCACAGTTACTGCTGACAAAGCATGCTACGCAAGTAAACAGCTACAAAGCAGTTGTTAACTGGATACATTTAATTCTGATATTGCAGAAATAATATCAATTCCTGTTTAACTTGGCAGCTTATTGAATGTCAGTTAGCTTATTTTTACATTGATGTCTATGGGGAGCATAATGCGCTGTCGGTAACGTGATTATGCATCGTCAGAGTTTTTATTTAAAGACGAGGAGTGTGCCTTGTTCAGGTTCAGAGCTCCAAAGCATTGGCCCAATTGTAACAAACATAAAAACGTTCATGTCGTATTGAATACTAAAATTTATACCTGCAAATTATATTCATTGGCAATAATACAAATTATTTCATTTCAACTTGTAGATTTCACTTCACAAACTCCCGCTCATATGCCGAGTCGCTGCCATTCGCATATTCACTTTCGTGTCGTTCATGTGTCGCGTTGTGTACACCTTGAGGACAAATTCAAGGGCACTAAAGCTGACGGCTAAAGCACTAAAACATTGGGCCACCTAAACTGGTCTGGCAGTCAAGGCTTGCCGGGCAAAATCCTCGATTTCACCGTCTGTGCCAAGTCCCTTGCATTTTTTCCCCTGTTCATTTTGTCAGACACAGAGCGCACACTTCAATACTGCGGGTGAACTATGTAGCTGCTTGTTGCGTCCGCGCGTTGCAGAGCAGTGCATCACCTGTACGGTGATTACCTGTACGGTGATTCTCGGGCCCGCTGCTGCCATTCGAGGCACTGCCGGCCCCACACACCGTACACAGGTGTTGCACTGCCCGGCCGCCAGATGTCCAACAAATGAAATGTTGTCCGAGACGTCGTAACGCTTGATTGGATCGCGTCGACCGCCTGATCTGTGCCATTAGTGACTCTGCGCTTTATTCACAGATAACTGTTTGCCTGTTTTCAGGAGGAAAAAGAAGTGTGCTCGCTACCCATACGACGATGACAGCTGTGCCAGCAATAACTCTTCTGACGAAAGCATGACCGACTCGCTCCCCGGCTCGCCGGCGCGCTGCCTGTCGCGCGGGCGCCTCCACCCCGGCCCGGCGAGCGCCGGCGACCACCCACACCACTCCCCAGCCACCTCCACCGCCGCCGCCGCTGCTTCGTCATCCCAGCGAGACAGAGACCCGCGGGATCTCCCGCAGCCGGACTCGGCCCCCAAGGAGAGCCACGGCCCGCAGCAAGCCGAGCGCCACGGCTTCGAGCAGGTCCGCTCGCCCGCGCACTCCCACCCGCTGTACGGGCCGCCGCCGTTGCTCCCGCCGTCCCACGACCACTCGAACCACCACCAGAGCGCCGGCCCGGACCCCTCGCGCCTGGATTACCTGCGCTTCGAGCGGCCCGCGGTGCCGGAAGCGAGCCGGAGCCCGATGGCGCGGCGCGCCGACAAGCCGATCCACCACCACGCGGAGCCGTGCCAGCTGCCGCCGCCGCCGCCGCGCTCGGACTTTGCGTGCGGCGAGCCCGGCCAGAAGCCGACGTCGGATAAAAAGCAGCGGCCCTCGCACGCGGAAGCCGGCGCGCCGGCGCGCACGGAGGACGGCGCTCAGCAGCAGTCGGAGCGCCCGGGCAACGCCCCGGCTCACGGCAGGCACTCCCAGCACCACAAACGCGATCACGCCGCGCCCCCGCAGATGAGCCCCTTCGAGCAGACGCGGGCGCCCAGCAAGGACAGCCCGACGCACGCCGGCGCTCAGAAGTCGGCGCCCTCCTGCTCATCCGACTACAAGCGCCCGGGGCAGCCCTACGCGGAGCACTCGCACGCCGCCCACCCCAAGTCGCCGCGGCTCGACCCCGCGCACGCGCCGCCGCCGCCGCCTCTCGCCGCCAAGCCGGAGATGTTCTCCCCTTCCTTCCCGCTGCCCATGCTCGGCCCGCGGATGATACCCGGCGCTACCTCGCTCCCCTCCGCGCCGCCGCCGCACGGGGGCCTCGGCCGCCCCCTCGCGCAGCCGGCCGCGGGCCTGCCCTTCTCGGCCCCGTCGCCGTTCTCACCGAGCGGCTCCCTGTCCTACTCGCCGACGCAGCACGTGCCGCCCTCCTCCGCGATCGCCTTCCCCCCGTCGCACTTCGCGCTGCAGTTCCACCACGCCATGCTCCTGGCACAGGCGCAGCCGCTGTCTTTGGTCACCAAGCCCAGCAAGTGACGGCGCCGCCTAGGGCCCCCGTGACGACGCCACCCTCCGCAAGTCCCTCGCCCATCCCCACCCCCCACGCCACTCGCGGCAACCGTGGTGCCGGCCGGCCCTGAGCACACCAGCCCCCCCCCACCCCAAGTCGGTACCGATCCCCTTGCTCACTCCAGACCTAGAGCCACTTCCTTACTCACTCCAGCCTCTGCGCCAAGTCCACAGACACAAAACTGCTGGTCAATATTTGACTTTTTGCTTCGCAATTTCTGAGGTCCTTTTCGTGTGTAATCATGCATTTTATGAAAACATTTTATAAAACATGTTCCACAGCGACTATAGAAGATATGTTTACCTGATTTCTACATGTATGATATTATTTCCTTTTTGGATCGTTGGGTGTTTAGCTTTTAAAATACAAAATTTTAAAAAGTTTCAACGTAAACTTGATCCGTTTGTTTTTATTATTTTTTTAATTGAAGACTTCCAGCGCAGGAGACCTTGAGTGGAAGGTGGTTATTTTTGATATGTATTTTGTGCCGACGTTAAAGCCAAGTCATTGTACATTGGTTAGAAATGTATGTGTGTGCGTGCGTGACTCTGTCAAGCTCCACCTTATTTTGGCTTTTGTAATATGTAAGCACCCATTTCCTCTCAAGTTGTTAGCTTAACGTCTCATGGCAGTGAACACCTGCACCGTTTGTAGCTACTATGTATTTATTAACCTTGCTTGATGGTAACAATTTAGCTTTTATTTTATTTGTTTCAATCGTTATTGCATTTGTTATATTTTGTACGCTTGTTTTGGAGAGCGAGAGAGAGAGCGATCGTGCGAGAGAGAGAGAGAAGAATTATTCTGTGGCCAAATCTATAAAATTTTAAAAGTGACAATTCTTTTTTTCTGGTAATAAGTGCATTGTTGTCACATAAAAAATATATTGGGGGGGGGGGGGGGAGATGGGGCGGGGGGACGAGGAGAGAGACGATGTTTAGTACAAGTTTTGAATTGTTTTGGTGGAATTGCATTTTAACACATTGTACATTCTATGGGTAAACTTTGACAACGTGTGTCGAGATGTGTAATTTGCTGTTGACGGGAGAGAATAGGACATGAGCACAGAATTCAACCACAGAAGAGAAACCAACCACACGAACTTGCGATCCGTACGCGGATTATAAAAAAAGTTGAAACGCCACCTTGTTAATATTTGCTGTTTAAAAAAATGCTTTGAGAGTTTCCTCGTTGAGGTTTTGTAATTTGCTTATTCTGTACATGTCTGTAGCATGCTTTTTTCTCCAAAAATAAAAAAAAAACACTCATTCTGTTTTTTTTTTACCCTCAGTATTTTTTTCCTGAAATCTTTTAGATGCACGAGTCGCTTTTAACTCAACATAAATTAAACGTGCGTGTGTACGTGGCGAATGAGAGCACGTTGGTGAAGGTTCTGTCTCCAGAGCATAACGAAGACCCTCCGTATAGCTCTTAACGGATCGTTGGGGGTGGATGCTGTGAACGATCGCATATGAAGGCCAGCAAGGCACACGAGGGAGCGGGTGGACAACAACCACGCCCGACCGCCTTTGTTTCCCCCGCGGCAATGTTTACATACCACACCTTGTATTAATTTAAGGCCTGGGACAGGTTTATATTCGCCGCTGTTATTGGCCGTGAGCAAGAACTGAACTCGGATTAGATCGTGTTAATGTGTCGTGGAAAGAGAATCAGAATCTTTATACTGGAGAAAGCCGCTGAGCTGTGAAGCTATTTTTTCATAAATGTCCAGTAAGGGGGGGGGGGGGGTCAGAAAGTTACGACAACAACAATACAAAAACACCATAGGAGTGCAAAGTATAGGTAAGGTAAGCAAATCACGGACAAAAAAATAAGATTTACCAGGTAAGGCCCGCAGAGTTATACAGCTCTTTTTCTTATGTGACCTGGCCATAAGTGATAGCCTAATGAAGTGCCTTCACGTGGAAATCTAAAGCAGTCAAAATACCTTAAACGCATGTTAAATGTGGAGGGAAAAACCGGAGGACCTGGAGAAAAATCCATGCGACCGCATGGATTGAACGCACGACCTCCTGCATGCCAGGCAAGGGAGTTAATATCATTGTTAAGTTATGAAGTATTTATAGTGAGAAATTATAAGTTATGAAAGCTGGCAACGCATCCTCATTACCGATGTTATAATGTATTCAAGATACGAATTTTTGAACGAATCTCCAGGAATGCATCTGCTTCGTATATCGATGTATTAGTGCACATTTATAAAATGAACTGCACACATTAAAACGTGATGTAAAATTGCAAAACTGCACTAACCACTGCTGTCAGAAGGATCTCCAATGAAAGTCAAATTTGCTAACCATTGCACCATGGTAGCGTTATCCCTACCTAATGTCAAAATAATCTGTAGACATTAAAATGCAGCCAATAAAAAAGTGTTACTTTCGAAGATCTGAAGGGAGAAAAAAACATCGTGATTGTGATGTTGATGATATTTGCAAAATCAATCAAACTTTATTTCTGTAAAGGCGCCTTTCTTAAAACCAAGACCCCCGTAAATAAAAGGATCGTCCGTTAAACATGTGAACATGTAGACATGTGAACTTGTAAACATGTGAACCCGTGCAATTAAAAATGCCATTTAGGTTGGTCTTCGACGATACATTTGTTACATTAATTTAGTTCTCATCTGTGATATGCACGATTGATCCGGGTAAACGCGAATAGAGTGCACGTTGCAAATGTTGATGTAGCGCGTTTGACTCTTTATAAATAACAATAACCTATGCATATATGTGAAACCAGCTAAGAACCAGCACGCAATGGAATGCCAGCGGGGAGGGGTTGGCGCAGTGGTGAGTGCAGTGCTCTGAAGCCAGACGCAGCCACGGTTAACATCAGCGGTGATGAATCATATCTGATCATGGGTACCCCCCCCCACCGCCAACTTCACCAACTCACACTCAGGAGGGCGGTGAAGTATGGTCAAAACATTACCCATGACCGACACGGCGCGTGGAGGGCGTCATCCAGCAGTGGATTGACAGGACTGAAGAATGAGTCGGCATGTGGGTGGGGGGGTGTGGAAAGGATCTATTTACAACTTCTTTACTTCGGCTTACATTAACAACGTCCTCTGCAGGTGAAACTCCAGGTGGATGTAGTTAAATCACACGCCGGAGTTATTTTTGTTATTCCTTTAATTATTACCAAAAAATCCACAATTACCCTAAAAATTGGTTAATGTTTAAATCTATTAGAATCAAATTTGCACTCCCACGGATTTATTTTGGCTCTGACGGATCGTGCACACTCCAAAATATATACAGCGCACACTGAAATTAAAACATACGATCATAATTTGATTTACAACATACAGCAATGCTAATGTATTTATTTTCATTTTGAGACACCCCGTGAGTTATATCCAGTCAATTCTCGATTATGCAGAATAATGCGTGGTTGTAAATGGCCAAGATAATCCACCCACGGATAATAATTATTAAGAGTTAACAGAACTGCAGTTTTTTTTCCAGTTGCAACTCCACGAAGGTGAACATTAATGAGCAGCCTGCACGTCTTTTGGATGTGACCGTCCGTCCATCCCTCCTTTCCGCCAGCCAGCAACAATTTTTTCGATTACACAGTTACAGATCCGTGGCACGAACCCGGCTCAACGCTGTGGGTGACGGCATCACGCAGACACATTGCCCGGCCGCATGCCAGTGAGCCAGCCATGAATCCGGCCAGGAACCCAGCCAGCAAAACTTTTTTTTAAGTTCTACCTAGTATGATAATTTACATTTGTAACACTATTCGCTCGCTCTCGAAGAGAGAAGACGACTCGGGTGCGGAAGGAGGAAACGCAGACTCAGCGGGAAAGGCAGCGGTCACGTGGTGAGCCGGCGCATACAAATTACCCAAGCTCTGTGGTCCTCTATATATTACGGTGTTATCGGCCAATTAATGAGCGTTTACATGTGGGAGGAAACCGGAGCACCCGAAGAAAACCCACGCGTGCAAGGGGGAAACGCTGTATCCCACTGCGCGTGCTCGGGGTAGACCAGCTATGTTCCCACAAGGCACGACAGGTGGTCAACATTTTTTGCTGCACTGCCTTCTCCTGGCAAACCCAGGGTATGACACCTCGTCGCTTGGAAGGGAGTTTTACAACATTTAAACTGGTCCTGGGCGCCCTCTTGGTCGACTTAGCCTTAAATGAGTACCTGACGCGGTGTGTGCCGGGCGTGGTGTTGGTCACCCATCTCCCCCTGTGCCGTATCAGCATTTAGGTGCTCGCTAACAGCACTTGCCCCAACAGTCTGCGGAAGGCTATGCGGGGGATCTTTGCCTTTATGTGCTACATTGGCTGCTGTACAGCAGACCAAGGCCATGCGGTCTTCTGTAAAGACAAAGATCCTCCCTATAGCCTTAACAGACTCTTGGGGCAAGTGTTGTTAGAGAGCACCTATGAAGGCCAACACGGCACATGAGGGGGTGGGGGTAGCCAGCAACCACGCCCGGCCAACTTTGTCTCCCCAGCGCAGATGCTTACACACCGCACCGAGTACTACTTTGAGTCCGAGTCGACCGAGGGGAGGGCCCAGGATCGGCCACCTCGCGAATACCGCGCAGCAACTCGCGAACGACGAGGCCACACGTGCCGCGCCTCGCGAACCACGAGGGCAAGCCGCTGCAGCGTCATCGAGCTCCCTTGCCTCAGTCCCCGCAGTCCGCATGAGGTGGCATGAATCCTCGCTTATCACTCTGGTGGCTTCCTAGGCCTGATCGTCGGGCACCTTGGGGGTGATTTGGCCATAGGCCTGGGAGCGAGTGCCAACCTTATTGCAGACTAATTCAGACCTTACTGGTCACCCCGTGCCCCTTATAAATATCAACGTCCATCCTACAGCGTCCCATCACAAGGGAGAAACGTCGTGAGAATTTTATTGCGTTATTTTATTATTTTATTCTCATTCTACGTGACTTTACCGAAAGAACCAAAGAACACAAACAAATAGACAAAACATGTTTGGCCCGTACTGAAACGGCTATACGTCGTATGAACCTGAAAACTATATTTCCCCGTACACAAGAACACGGGTAAACCTTATGGGTTGACAGCGATGTGAGTGGTAAAACTGTTCTGCATGCTCAGCTGGCCTGTGTCCATCTGCACGCAGCACACACACACACAGTCACGTTTTTTATTCCCCAAAAAAATACAACTGTAGGTTGTGTTCGTAAGGGCGGTGTGAGCACTGGATGCACATTCTTGTGTACGTCTAAGGGGAATCTTAATTCACCACACACACAAAACACTCACCATGAGCTAATACTTTCTTGTTACTAAACAAAAAAAAATACTCGACAACATTTTTTTTACAAACTGGCGCGCGCCATTCATAATCGGTGGCGAGATCCGAGTTTGGGATTTAATTGCCGGATTGAGGTCCTCAAAGCGTCACTCGCATCGGGAGTGGCGCTCTCAAACGGGGCCTTTGTTGCCGACTTGGTCATTGCTGCTCCCTCTCCCTGGGCTTGCGCCGCCCTCGGCCTCTCCCTCCGCCACCACGAACCTCCCCGCCCGTGTGGCCGCAGCACAAAGCCGCGAGTTGTAACGCCACTTACACCCCCCCTCGACATTCCCATACACCGAGCCCATGGTGGTGGTGGAGGGGGTGGTGGTGGTGGTGGACGCACTCGCGTCGACCTGCGTGCGGATCTCTCTCTCTCTCTGTCTTTATTTTAAAAGCGCCTTTTGTGTTTGACCCGGGCCCGCTGGCGCTGCGAGCCGAGCGAGGCATGCCCCTTTTGCCAAGGGGAGGCAGAGCGGAGAGGAAGGCTTCCAAGGGGGTTTTCACGAGACCTCAAAGGGCCTGTTAGCCAGAGTAAACTGTGGCCTGGGCCAATTCGGAACCCCACTGCTCCTCCGTGTGCCAGCTACCACTGCCAAGGACAACATTCACCCTCCTCCTCTGCTTGCCCCCGTGTCTCTCACCGCCGCAGGGCAACGCTACGGGGATATGATGCCAAGTCGCTGTGTGTGTGGATTGTGGGTAACGTCGCCATCTCGACAAACCCACAACAACTAAAAAACCCAGGAATACATTGTGGGAAGAAGAAGAGTACGTTGAACTTCTTTCACACCGTACGTAGCTAATCGGAGGTGCGGAGGACAAAACTAAACCCAAAAAGCAGTTCTAAAGAAATTAGTGTTCAATCTAAAATTTCAAAGTGCATCGCTCCAGTGCACGATCGGAATATCTCACAACACATCAGAGGGGGAGTGAACCACACAAATGCGTTTTCCTGAGTGGTGCGTTGCATTATCATTTTAAAGCAACTGACAAAAACCTTGTCCCGGGAAGACTTACAGAATTCCCATGACAGCTGCCCCAACAAGAGGATGACCCTGAGAAACAGATGACAACCACATTTATATCATTGTTAATTGTGCAGCTCTTTGTCAATCGACCGATGCATGAAGAACCTCCCCATGTCACGTTGGTCATGGAGGTTATTTTTGACCACAAAAGCACTTCAGTGCAGATAAACTAAAACTATTTTTTATTTTACCAGGTAAGGCCCATTGAGCTATGTAGCTATTTTTTCAGAAGCGACCTGGCCACAAATAATCGCTCAACGAAGTGTCTCATCACGTGGGAATGCATCGAGGTGAAGCAAAGGAGGCCCAGGACTGGATTCGGATATCACTTGCCCGTGATTGCCAACCTCGGCTGGGCATCGAACTCAAGTCGCCGGTTTCATTGGAGCGGTGTGCTAACCTAAGCACTGTGCTACCACTCCACCCCGATAATAATGCTAAATATATACAGGGAAAGATTTGGGATTCCACAACCCTGCAGGACACGTGCAAACGGCTACGGGTCTGCTGATGAGACTCGAGTGAAGTAAAATCCACGGCAGGATTTAGTTTCCTTTGGATTCTTTTTTTTTACGAACGTTAAAGAGGTTTCTTTTTCTTTCGCAATTTAACTCTTGTTGGTCACGTAGGTATAAAATATAAAATGAACCTACGTGAATTTACCGAAAGAACCAAAGAGTATGAATTATTGCAGTAACGAAAGCTTCAAATCAAGTTCTTGTTGGTTTATTGTGTAAAGATGTGAACGTTTGTGAGGAGATAAGTTCCTTTCAGTTCTTGAGCGTGAGCACGATAATGTGTTTACAATGTATGCTTTTTTATTTAAGTTTGAAACACGGACAGGAACCTCGCTCGCAGTAATTTATTTTGAAAGCGATTTCATGATCGTAAAAAAAATGAAAATGTGATTATTTTGTTTAGATCGGCTTGTATTTAACATCGAAAATGATTGTCAGCAAACCGCGTGAGCGAGCGTGTATTTTTCACCTGAATTGTACTCTACGGTACAGACACATTTCACAAATCTTAATCAAGCCTCTTGAGTTGTTAGTTCAGCCAGGCAGTGCCAAGAACATTACATAATACTCATTGTTGACAGCCCTTTTGTCGACTCAATGCTGGATAAAGGTCCCCCAACACATCGGGGTTTGACCAAACTTCACTCAAACTGATCAGTTGGTGGAGGAGTGACCAGCGTGGTGAAGTATGGTCAAACAAACCCTCACCAGCCACCCAGCATGCATTTGGAGGCCCTCATCCAGGAGTGGATTAACAAAAGGGCTGTAACAGTACGGTATATTATTCTAATTTATTTGTATAATGGTCTCTGATCCATATCGTAGGTTATATACAGGGTGCTTCATAAAATGTTTAACACTTTTATGGGACTATAGTTTTTAATGGAGAAGGAACAGATAATACACTGTAACATGATAACAAATGTATGTGCATAGCTTCAAAACGTCAAAGAGTCTCCACTTGTTCGCCATCGTTGTCAACACGTGGCCTGGAATCTTCTCCCGGTGACCTCCAGAACCCGGAGGCAGCAGCACATGTCACGTGGTGTTGTCGTTGCAAATCCTCAGAAGTGTTCACATTTTTTTTAAGCACCTTATATATTTACTTAAAATGTGATTCTTTAGGCCCACTGGTATTGCATATTGACTGCTACTAAAATGACGTAGGCTTGAGCACAACCTGTGGCTATGATGGATGATGTATGTTGAACTTTTTTTGTCGCACCGTACGTATCAAACCGTGCACATCGTGGCCGATGGTCAAGAGTAACGGCGAGGAGTGAAGACCACCACCACCACCAGGGCGGAGAAACGGAATCGAGTCGTGTGCAGGAGGATTCGTGAGAGACGGCGACGCCTTGAGGAGGGCCTTTGACCACCAGTGGATAAATCACACAGCCGAAGATGACGAATGATGATTCAACTTGCAATTGAATCACATTGAAATTTTCAAGGTCATGATCAGTGAAGGGGAATCAGAATATCTCGCACGAGAATAAAGGATTCATCTTCTGAACGCAATTGTGTGTGTGTTTCTCCCTTCAAGGGATGATAGTGGCGCGTGAGAAATGCGCGCTGTCCTTGGGTGGGAACATCCCGTCCGCCAACTTGTGCATGTAAAGGATCCCATGATGTTGCAGTCGCACGTGAGCCAGAGTGAGGCTGTCACGTCCTGTGACCAACCGCGTCTTGAAATATTCCCAGTAACAGTCTTCAAAGCAAACGAGTGTAAAATAAAAAATAAAAGTTCTTACAAATACACGTTGTACTTATTCGCTGCAGCTTAATGCACATATCATTTGATTATCATCAGCCATGATTCATCCACTGCTGGATGAAGGCCTCCCCCGAACCGTCGCCACTTGTCACCGTCCTGATTTCATCGTTCCATCATTCACGGTGGACATCCTCTCGGGCAAATTCCCTCTTCTTTGGCTGCCACTCCGTTATTAGTCTCGACCGCTGGTCCCTTCCAGCGGTGCGCTTTGCCCACGTCTGTACTGGACATCTGTGAAAAAGAGCTTCATAGCTTATCGGATTCCTCCAATATAAATAAATAATCAGATACTGAAGTCGCTTTTATGAACAGTAAAAATCATGTCTCTAGCTTGTGTATGTTCTCTTATCCACAAATTCCTCTGTCTGTCTCACTCATTTGCACTCTTTTCAACTTTAGCTGTATTTTCCTTGTGAGCGTTTGAGTCATATATATTCCCATATTTTAATCTAGATTGAAAACTAATTTCTTGAGAACTGCTTTTTGTGTTTCGTTCGTTTTCCTTCCCTCGCACCACCGATTAGTAAGGTTGGCTGTGCACGGTGCGAAATAAGTTCAACATACAGCCATACATAATATTTGCGAATCAAAACACTGTACACAACAGATGCCTTTGTCGTAAAAGTGCCATGTGCTGGATTGGATTCGATAAAAAACATACATTGGACTGCTGTGCTGCATGTGCTAATTGGTCACCAAAAAATCGTGTTGGCATGGAATTAATCCAGAGGAATTACCAGCGTGTTCCTTTAAAAATATATATATATCACATGGCGCATAGCAATATTAATGATTGCACAATCATATTAACCAGACACTTCAGATGTGTGGGTATGATTAAATTATGTCCTCGTGTGTTTGGCTAAATTCCAAGCAGCTGGGCCAACTGAGTGTGAGGAGTGCATGTCCCATGGCAGGTATTTTCGCCAATTCCCTCCTAATAGTGTAGTTGGGGGGGAGGTGAGGAGGATACCTTCATCCAGCAGTAGATTGAACATGGCTGATGGCGATAATAATTAAGACAAAGCATTTACCACATCTGAACAGAATGCGAGGCAGTATTGATGACACCCGCACCTCCGATTAGCACGGTTGGATACGTACGGTAAAAGTCCTACATACAGTACATATATACGACACGCACAGCAATCGATCCTGTAGCCTGACCTTGTTTAAAGTTAAAGGGGGAGCTTGGGGTCGTGGCAGCGTACGAAAACTCACGGGGGCATTACAAGCTCTGTGAAAAAGCGCTTTATAGCTCATCGGATTCCTCAAGTACAGTATAAATGCATATTCTGATTCTGAATGTAAAACCCTAATGATCAGAATGAGTCATGATACGGGCTGCTTGTGTCTATGGTGCGATCTGCCGTAGCTCTCACCCCCTGTGTATGTACGAGGATTGGCTGTATAGTACCTAATTTTGTTTGCTTGACGACCGCAGAAGAATGTCGAGTGGGATGAGCCCTTAACAGAGGAGGCATCGCCCTCCCCGGCGAGACGTGGCAACTCGAGGCGAAACAACCGAACGCACTGGCATCGCGCGGTTCCCGTCTGCAAACGTGACGGTTGAAATGTCGACCAGGGCATTTAGTGGTAGTAGTAATACTCATTTACTTATTTATTCAGGAAAACCACACCGGTTCGTCCGTTTATTTATTCCGGAGTGTTTTGCATTGGGTTTTCACTTTAAGACGTGCCCAGCCAACTTGTGACGAGTTTACTCTACAGGGAGGGTTCCGCAGCACCCGGAGAAGACCCACGCTCGCGAGGGGGAAACACTATATCCCCGTACAGATGGAAACATGTGGCGATTAGTCCGCTTGATGTACAACACTGTGGCGATGTGCCATACCCCGGTAAGATAACGCAGAATGTGGCACATACCCTGCCCACGGGAAGGGTGCGGTGATCCACCAACCCTAGCTGCTGCTCCCAGAGCGCTGTATTACAGGCCACGTGCATAGCCACCAACGCCCGGCTATTTGTTTGACCGCAGCCACGCGACTTGAGTTTTGCTCCAGCTGATCAAAAATTGCTGACACAGCAGCCAGGAACATTTTTCTATTGAAACCAAATGTTTTATTTATTATGTACTTTTTTCAACGTGTCACTGTAAAGTGTTTGTTTTTTTGCGACGGTAATAGAACAAGTTGGTTTATTAGCGAAGTTAAACAAATAGTTCGCCTAAGAAATGTATAGTGTACCACCAAATTAAACTGCACTGATTTGTGTTTTTTATTGTAATGTACCGCCCAGTATATTGTTAGCAATCAGTGCCAATGATCTACAGATGCGTGGGGTTCATACACAGAACTTAACAACTGCATGTTACAATATGATATTGAATAAACTGTACAGATTAATGGACTCAAAACGATTAAGAACCCTTCGAGATAAACATTTAGCAGAATAGAAATGCCATTTAAAAACATACAAAAACGTCGGAATGCAATTATGATTAACAGTACATTACTAAAAATAATAATGATCTTTACACTATGCTATGTGTAAGAGAGGTTAAAACTCAATGCCTTATTTAAAATTCCATGATGAAATTTAAATAGATATATTCTGTAATGCCACATTAAAAAATGGGATGCTTATTGCAGACATGATGAAGCAGTGGTGTAGAGCTACTTTGTGTGGTATTCAGAGTTCACAGTAATACAGCGCAGAATGTTACATATTGCCAACAGTGCTGTATAATGTGACTTAATTGAAACAGGTTAGAGCCTTACCGAGGTATATGTCTCTTGGCAGAGAGATTTGGACTGTAAATATCTAATCGTATTGTAAACATTGTTAGGTAACTGTCCCAAATGTCAGCTAGATGAAGCCATGCCTACAATAGTGTGATGCCACAACCTCGTGATGCCACGTGAGCTGTCTCCACTGTAGGCATCGTCTCAGGTATCATCCTGACTTTGGCTGCCATTCCGTCACCAGCCTCTCCCATTGACCATAGGAGTGTCCTCCTCCTCAAGCCCACTTCTGAATGAGAATATCATAATCTAAATATGTATTAATACAGGAGGAATCCGATGAGCTTAAAGCTCTTTGTCACATATGTCCACTTAATTTCTATAACAGTAAATCTGATTATTTAAATTGGCGTTTGTTCCCTGATTCCTGTGTTCCTCTTTCTGTCTCTCGGTGTAATTCAAAGCATGCAATTCTCCAATGCAGAATTAACTGCAGGTGTGGTAAATGTTATGTTGGGCAAACAGGACATATGATCAGCACGAGACTAAAAGAACATCAGAGAAATATTAAATTCTCCCAAATGCAACTGTCAGCAGTAGCAGAACACGCGTGTCAACAAGGACACTCAATTGATTTTGATAATGTTGAAGTTCTGTGCAAAACTAGCTATTACTGGCCAAGACTAATTAGAAAAGCTATCGAAATTGAAATAAATCAAAATACCTTTAACCGTTCGGATAGCTACCGTCTTAGTTCTGCGTGGAAGCGCATCATCAAATAATACAATATTTAAATACATGCCTACAAAGGGCAGCGTACTTCAATAGGGATTACCGTTGGTAGGGCTATTTTAATACACACAATAGACAGGAAGGACAAGTTCAAAGGGCTCGCATAATGCACATGCATAATGTACGTTGCCTCAGTAACACCCCCCCCCCCCCCATACAATGTGCTTGTGCTAGAGCGCAGAAGGGTGGTCAACACATCTACGCCTCTATATAAGGAACGAAACAGTTAGACTTCACAAATCTGGCTGTCGCCTGATGAAGCAAGTTGTAATTACTGGTGAAACGTCGTACTCAGATTGTAAATGTTGTGGCTTGACTCTCCAACACACCGGTGTGCTGTACTAGTGACGAATTGGCACGTTCTGTTTACGTGACAACCCTTACTAGTTGGCTGTGTCGGGTGGCGGCGGGTTTAACGACATTAATATATTTACGCGATCTCACCCAAAAACCTCTATTATGGATAAAAGACAACCCATTTGCAGAATTACAGATCCAATTTTGCTATTTATCACGCGTACCCTATATAATTGTTCACAAACGTCACACAGAACTGAATAACGCTCAATTTTGAGGCCAACCAACCAACCGAGCAAGCTGCATTTAGAAATAGGATCATCTACCAATGGCCAAACAAGTACTGTGCTATCAGACGTCTAATAATGGATATTAACCATTAGGGCTAATGGTTACTCCGACTATACAATCCGCAAAGCTATCACTCAAACCATGAAGAAGAACCCTCTTGAGGAGCCTTTCAAAACCATCACTTTACCCTACATTGCTGGGATCACAAAAAAGATCTCCAAAATCTTGAATAAACACAAGATCCAGGTCCGTTTCAACACATTACATAAAATCCGTGATCTGGTTCCGTCTGTAAAATATGTGATTCCGGACATACAATACCCTGGTGTCTACAAACTAAGTTGCCTCTGTGGTAGTAGTTACATTGGAGAAACCAAACGCCATGTCTCGGACCGCATTCGTGAACATAAAGCAGACCTTAAACACGGTAGGACCAACACCTCGGCCGTAGCAGATCATTGTTCTAATTCAGTAGGCTCACATGCCATTGACTTTTCCAAGACGGAGATTCTTTGTAAGCCATCTGGCTTCCATGAGAGATTCGTTCATGAGGCTATCCACATATACAAGCACAGAGACAATTTCAACCGAGAAGATGGATTCTATCTTAGCAATCATTGGAAAGATTTGATAAACCATTTCAGTTCTTAATTGATTGTTCACGCTTACAGTGGCTTTCAGACAGCATACATTATAAAAAATTTCGTCTCCCCCCTCCTCTTTTCAAAAAAATAGATGGACTAGTCCTGGGCAAACTGCCAAATCGCTGCGCGTGACGCCAACGTTTTTTATAAATAAATAAATGTGCCGTTTAAAAATAAATTTATGCAAACCAACACACCTGATGATGACCGTTTGAGTTATGGTCGAAACGTCGTGAGAATTTTTTATTGTTTTATATATATTTTGTTATTTTGTTGTTTCTCTTCAACGTGACTTTACCGAAAAAACTAAGAATATTAATTACTGCAGTCACGAAAGCTTTAAATCAAAATTTAATCGCCTCTACGGGGAGGGTTTTCACATAACTTTAAGATCCTTCAACAAACTCCGGGATAAGAAAGCTCAGCTGATCGAGTCTCTCACCTTCCTGAAGAGATGCCGTGACTCTGGGGTAATACCAATCGCATTTACACTGACCTCTGCTGCTGTAACTTCTTCTAATGCGAAACGAATTCTTTTCAAAACTAGCTTAGCTCTTATCTCAGAAAAAATCAGACTTATACGCACAGAACTAGATCAGTTAGACAAGACACTCTACAAATCACACTTATCATTGACGGCAATAATGTCCACATCGGATTGGGAACATGTAGACAATATAACTGCCTCTTCAGCTGCTACTATGTCGACCAAATGTAAGGAAAACCTGATTTCCAAATTTAACCTCCTCTTCAACAAAAGACCGGACCCACACACCAAAAAGTTAGACGTTAATAAAGTCGTAATTAATCGCAGTAACAGTTCTATTTCCGATGGTCTGAAATCCGTTTTAGCTAAAGGTCTAAACTTTGCAGTCACACCTAAACACATACCAGTTAATGATAGAATTGCCCAAGTAGACGTTGCTCTCAGGGGCCTGGGTCACATCGCTGCAGACGTAGCAAGATCTGAAATCGCTGCAACCCTCAAAAACGCTAAGATGCCAGCTAGCAACCTCAGCAAAGATGAGCGTTTTGAATTATATAAATTAAAAAGAGGAATGATATTGTAGTTCTCTCAGCTGACAAAGGCAATGCTACTGTCATCATGGATAAAATAGAATACAACAACAAAATTAAAGAATTACTCGACGATGGTAGTTATACAAAAATAAAAAGAGATCCCACCAACAGCCTCGTCACACAAACCAACAAAATAATTTCTGATTCAACCGCATTAATTGATCAATCTAAACAGTTTTCGTTGAAACCTTCTGCTGCCAGGCCACCAAGATTATACGGCTTACCAAAAATACATAAAGTTGATACACTTCTTCGTCCCATAGTCTCTACTATCAGCTCCCCCACCTACAAACTAGCTCGTTTTTTGTCTGAAATCCTGCGTCCTTTCACTGGAAAGACCACCTCTGCGGTACAAAATTCTACTCACCTGGTATAAACAATCAAGGGTATTTCCCTGTCCCCAGACGACCTGCTTGTCAGTTTTGATGTAGTTTCCTTATTCACCAAGGTTCCTGTACCTGACACCATTGCAATCATTGAAGACTTGGTTCATCAAGGACTAAACACTGAGGTACCCCCCCTGGTGAGACACTGTTTAACCAATACATACTTCACTTGGAATGGAACTTTCTACAAACAAACTGAGGGCACCCCAATGGGCTCCCCCCTTTCTCCAGTTATAGCTAACATTTTCATGGAGAAATTTGAGACTGACGCCATCCAGACTGCCACTCTGCGCCCAACCTTATGGAAGAGGTACGTGGATGACACTTTTGTCATCTGGCCACATGGCCGGCCTGCTCTAGACCAATTCTTCGACCACATCAATTCCATACACCCAGCCATCAGATTTACCATGGAAGTCGAAATAGATGGCAAGATACCTTTTTTGGATGTCCTAATTAAAAAGAGACCTGATGGTTCAATGAGCCACTCTGTCTACAGGAAAGCTACCCATACGGATGCTTATCTGAAACCGGATTCCCACCACCATCCATCACAGAAGAATTCTCTCATCAAGACTCTGTATCATAGAGCCCAATGCATATCCGACCAGGAACACATAAGCAGTGAACTCAAGCACGTACACCAAGCTCTTAGGGCTAATGGTTACTCCGACTATACAATCCGCAAAGCTATCACTCAAACCATGAAGAAGAACCCTCTTGAGGAGCCTTTCAAAACCATCACTTTACCCTACATTGCTGGGATCACAAAAAAGATCTCCAAAATCTTGAATAAACACAAGATCCAGGTCCGTTTCAACACATTACATAAAATCCGTGATCTGGTTCCGTCTGTAAAATATGTGATTCCGGACATACAATACCCTGGTGTCTACAAACTAAGTTGCCTCTGTGGTAGTAGTTACATTGGAGAAACCAAACGCCATGTCTCGGACCGCATTCGTGAACATAAAGCAGACCTTAAACACGGTAGGACCAACACCTCGGCCGTAGCAGATCATTGTTCTAATTCAGTAGGCTCACATGCCATTGACTTTTCCAAGACGGAGATTCTTTGTAAGCCATCTGGCTTCCATGAGAGATTCGTTCATGAGGCTATCCACATATACAAGCACAGAGACAATTTCAACCGAGAAGATGGATTCTATCTTAGCAATCATTGGAAAGATTTGATAAACCATTTCAGTTCTTAATTGATTGTTCACGCTTACAGTGGCTTTCAGACAGCATACATTATAAAAAATTTCGTCTCCCCCCTCCTCTTTTCAAAAAAATAGATGGACTAGTCCTGGGCAAACTGCCAAATCGCTGCGCGTGACGCCAACGTTTTTTTATAAATAAATAAATGTGTCATTTAAAAATAAATTTATGCAAACCAACACACCTGATGATGACCGTTTGAGTTATGGTCGAAACGTCGTGAGAATTTTTTATTGTTTTATATATATTTTGTTATTTTGTTGTTTCTCTTCAACGTGACTTTACCGAAAAAACTAAGAATATGAATTACTGCAGTCACGAAAGCTTTAAATCAAAATGTGATGATGTCCACTGCTGGGCGGTGGTGGCTCTGCACGTGCCCTGTAATCTAGCACTGTGGTGGATCACTGCACAAATGTTGGGAAACACCCTTCCCGTAGACAGGGTGTGTGCCATCGTCTGCGTTCTGGTACCAGGGTATGGCACATCGACACAATAATGTACAGCAAGCGGACTAATCGCCATCTGTTTCCATCTGTATGGGGATAGTGTATTGCACCCTCTCGAGCGAGGGTTTTGTCCGAGTGCTCCGATTTCCTCTTCACGTGTCGTCGTCGGCATCGCAGTCTCGGGAGACCATAGATTTATTGTGCCTTGGTTGGTTAGGTCTTAGCGCAGCGTCTGCTGTGGCTGCGAAGTCGAATCCGTGAGAGGCAGACGTGGCCGCAGTTGCCACATTTGTAGGCCGGACCGGATGTTGTGGTACGATAGATGTCAACCCATGCGGTTTACCCGTATTCTTGTACAGGGAAATTGAGTTTTCAGGTCCATACGGCCTACAACCGTTTCAATACGGGCAAAAATCCCCGTAATTTTTGCCTATTTATTTGTGTTTCTCCCTTGTGATGGGACTTTATAGGATGAACGTTGAGATTCATAACGGCACGTGGTGACCAATAAGGTCTGAATTGGTCTGTAATAAGATAGGCACTGATAAGGGGTTGACAGCTACGTGGTGGTGTCCTGATGTCCCTCCATGTTCGCTCTCTTTGCTTCTCGTTGATGAGCCAGCGTTGTTTCGTGTACCATCCCCACGTGTGCACACGTAATAAACTCATCACTCAGTGGATCACCACACTCATCTTATGAAACTATTTTGCCGTGGGTGTCGAGGAGGTGCCACATACCCTGGGCTCGCCAGAAGGGTGGTGCAGCACGTGTGGCGTATATAAATTATCTTTTGACTTAAAACTTTCGTGACTGCAGGAATTTATAGTATACAGTGAGGAAAAAAAGTATTTGATCCCCTGCTGATTTTGTACGTTTGCCAACTGACAAAGAAATGATCAGTCTATAATTTTAATGGTTGGTTTATTTGAACAGTGAGAAACAGAATAACAAAAAAATCCAGAAAAACGCATGTTAAAATGTTATAAATTGATTTGCATTTAAAGAGGGAAATAAGTATTTGACCCCCTCTCCATCAGAAAGATTTCTGGCTCCCAGGTATCTTTTATACAGGCAACGAGCTGAGATTAGGAGCACACTCTTAAAGGGAGTGCTCCTAATCTCAGCTTGTTACCTGTATAAAAGACACCTGTCCATAGAAGCAATCAAACAATCAGATTCCAAACTCTCCACAATGGCCAAGACCAAAGAGTTCTCCAATGATGTCACGGACAAGATTGTAGACCTACACAAGGCTGGAATGGGCTACAAGACCATTGCCAAGCAGCTTGGTGAGAAGGTGATTATTCGCAAATGGAAGAAACACAAAAGAACTGTCAATCTCCCTCGGCCTGGGGCTCCATGAAAGATCTCACCTCGTGGAGTTGCAATGATCATGTGAACGATGAGGAATCAGCCCAGAACTACACGAGAGGATCTTGTCAATGATCTCAAGGCAGCTGGGACCATAGCCACCAAGAAAACAATTGGTAACACACTACGCCGAGAAGGACTGAAATCCTGCAGCGCCCGCAAGGTACCCCTGCTCAAGAAAGCACATATACATGCCCGTCTGAAGTTTGCCAATGAACATCTGAATGATTCTGACCACAACACTTTCAACTGGGTGAAAGTGTTGCGGTCAGATGAGACCAAAATGGAGCTCTTTGGCATCAACTCAACTCGCCGTGTTTGGAGGAGGAGGAATGCTGCCTATGACCCAAAGAACACCATCGCCACCGTCAAACATGGAGGTGGAAACATTATGCTTTGGGGGTGTTTTTCTGCTAAGGGGACAGGACAACTTCACCGCATCAAAGGGACGATGGACGGGGCCATGTACCGTCAAATCTTGGGTGAGAACCTCCTTCCCTCAGCCAGGGCATTGAAAATGGGTCGTGGATGGGTATTCCAGCATGACAATGACCCAAAACACACGGCCAAGGCAACAAAGGAGTGGCTCAAGAAGAAGCACATTAAGGTCCTGGAGTGGCCTAGCCAGTCTCCAGACCTTAATCCCATAGACAATCTGTGGAGAGAGCTGAAGGTTCGAGTTGCCAAACGTCAGCCTCGAAACTTTAATGACTTGGAGAAGATCTGCAAAGAGGAGTGGGACAAAATCCCTCCTGAGATGTGTGCAAACCTGGTGGCCAACTACAAGAAACGTCTGACCTCTGTGATTGCCAACAAGGGTTTTGCCAACAAGTACTAAGTCATGTTTTGCAGAGGGGTCAAATACTTATTTCCGTCATTAAAATGCAAATAAATTTATAACATTTTTGACATGCGTTTTTCTGGATTTTGTTGTTGTTATTCTGTCTCTCACTGTTCAAATAAACCTACCATTAAAATTATAGACTGATCATTTATTTGTCAGTGGGCAAACGCACAAAATCAGCAGGGGATCAAATACTTTTTTCCCTCACTGCATGGTTCTTTTGGTAAAGATCCATAAATAGAAAAATAAATTGTCATTAAAAATATCACGACGTTTCGATCACAACACAAGCTGTCGTTTCAATCGCTTGCGTTGCGATCGAAACGTCGTGATATTTTAATAATTTTTCTATCTCCGTGACTTTACCAAAATAACCATAGAATATATAATTATCTGTTCCATCTGTATATGGGATAGAGTGTTGCCCCCTGCACGGATGGGTTTTTTCCGGTTCCCTCCCACACATTGCCCATTAATGAACTGAAAACATCCGGATATATAAAGGACCGCAGAGATTGGGCAATGGTTGATGGTGCCAACTGATCGCCTGGCTGGCTGATTTTCAGCGAATCTGAGATGCAGTGCCCATGAACGTTGACGATATATACAGTATATATACCTAAACATTAACGTATAGTATTTGATCAAGCTAAATTACACGTTACAACGATGCACATTACACAGTTCATTCGTGTGTATATCCTTCTTTCAAGTAATTACACAACCATACTGCATTCCATTGAAACAAAATAATTTGACAATATATCTTCACATGTCTCACCACATCAAATGTTAACGTTTTGTTGTTGTTTTTACACATCCCGTCAGCCACACGGCCTTCTTGGGACTGCATCATTTCAGCAGCGTTCATTCGGAACAAGCGGACTGGACAGGTTTCAACACGCAGGCTCTCACCAGCAGAGTCGACTTTAGCCAGTGATGGCGAACTG
The DNA here is from genome assembly GCF_048934315.1 of Petromyzon marinus. Classification (NCBI taxonomy): domain Eukaryota; kingdom Metazoa; phylum Chordata; class Hyperoartia; order Petromyzontiformes; family Petromyzontidae; genus Petromyzon; species Petromyzon marinus. Next base: position 1,175,754 of record NC_133707.1, read on the forward strand.
CCACTTTGTTTATGGACCTTTTTTGGCCACCATAAAAGGCCCCATAGATAATATCCGCTCAAACCCGAGCTATTACTAATTCAACACTTGCATTGCCTTTGCACCGTTCACCTTTTGGCGTTCTCTGGTGTGACACTGGTTGAGACAAGGCCATGTAAAGGAGGACGTGTCGTCTCTGGTGGTGGTAACTTTCAAAGACAATGCGTACATTATCGGAGCATGCGTTGTTACATGTTTTTTTTTTGCCACGAGCAGACTAGATTCCTTGGAAATAGTGGGGTGCCCATTTCACACCTGTGCAGTGTTCTAAACGAGACACGAGTTGGAAGTACTCCCTCTTTATTTCCGGCCTTCACAGCCTTCGGGGACAACTCCATACCGGGTGGGGACAGCCAGCACGCTGCCAGCCCTACGGCTTGCAGAGCGGCGACGATGACGAGGCCGGCAGCACGAACAGACCCAGTCCCCACCCCAGCGGCCCCGACTGTGAGTCGGGGCTCGCCTTGTATCCTGAAGGGCGTGGCCAGGCTCATCCCTCGGCCCCGCACCCCTCTGGATCCCCCAGGTGGCTCCGTGCCTTGCCCCCAGGTGCAACCGGTAGAACGGGCTGCTACCCCAACTTCTATTGTCTACTTTTATTGTCTACACCTACTTCCATTGTCTACCCCTACTTCCATTGTCTACCCATACTTCCATTGTCTACCACTACTTCTATTGTCTACCCCTCCTTCCATTGTCTACCACTTCTATTGTCTACCCCTACTTCTATTGTCCAGCCCCACTTCTATTGTCTACCCCTCCTTCCATTGTCTACCACTACTTCTATTGTCTACCCCTACTTCTATTGTCCACCCCCACTTCTATTGTCTACTTCTATTGTCTACCCCTACTTCCATTGTCTACCACTACTTCTATTGTCTACCCCCACTTCTATTGTCCACCCCCACTTTTATTGTCTACCCCTACTTCTATTGTCTACCCCTACTTCCATTGTCTACCCCTACTTCTATTGTCTACCCCTACTTCTATTGTCCACCCCCACTTCTATTGTCCACCCCTACTTCTATTGTCTACCCCCTACTTCTATTGTCCACCCCCACTTCTATTGTCTACCCCTACTTCTATTGTCTACCCCTACTTCTATTGTCTACCACTACTTCTATTGTCTACCCCTACTTCCATTGTCTACCCCTACTTCTATTGTCTACCCCTACTTCTATTGTCTACCCCTACTTCTATTGTCCACCCATACTTCTATTGTCCACCCCCACTTCTATTGTCTACCCCTACTTCTATTGTCTACCCCTACTTCTATTATCTACCACTACTTCTATTGTCCACCCCTACTTCTATTGTCTACCCCTACTTCTATTGTCCACCCATACTTCTATTGTCTACCCCTACTTCTATTGTCTACCCCTACTTCTATTGTCCACCCCTACTTCTATTGTCTACCCCTACTTCTATTGTCTACCCCTACTTCTATTGTCTACCACTACTTCTATTGTCTACCCCTACTTCCATTGTCTACCACTACTTCTATTGTCTACCACTACTTCTATTGTCTACCCCTACTTCTATTGTCCACACATACTTCTATTGTCCACCCCCACTTCTATTGTCTACCCCTACTTCTACTGTCTACCACTACTTCTATTGTCTACCCCTACTTCTATTGTCCACCCCTACTTCTATTGTCTACCCCTACTCCTATTGTCTACCACTACTTCTATTGTCCACCACTACTTCTATTGTCTACCACTACTTCTATTGTCTACCCCTACTTCTATTGTCCACCCCTACTTCTATTGTCTACCCCTACTTCTATTGTCTACCCCTACTTCTATTGTCCACCCCTACTTCTATTGTCTACCCCTACTTCTATTGTCTACCAATCTCCCAGCGGCACGTGCTTCGGTAACTCATTCTACGTCACTACACCTATCCACCCCTTATCAGTGCCCTACCTGATTACAGAGCAAGCCAGACCTTATAGGTCACCCCGTGCCCCTTATAAGTCTCAACATTCATCCTACAAAAGTCCCATCACAAGGTGCAAACAACATTTTTTGCCCGTATTGAAACGGCTGTACGCTGTATGGACCTGAAAACTCAATTTCCCTGTACAAGATACGGGCTAGTAAACGGTATGGATTGACGAGGCGTGGGCTTGGTTATTTAAACGTCTCAAATTAACCTCTGTTTTATTGCTACAAGTGGAAAAACAAAAACCTCCCATCGTCGCACAACGCAAAATAACCATTACGGTTTGTTTTCTCTTTGGAGAACAAAGCAAGTCAAGTCCGTCTCCTTCGTACAACAATTCAATGTAATTGTCATTTCAGAGAGTTTAGTCAAGTGACACGTAATGGATCGTTAAAGGGGTCGCTTGTAAGATTGGGAATGAATACTGTATCGTGTGCGTTACGTTACCGATCAAGTTATTCAACTTCAATACGAAGCTACGTCGGGCGAATCCTGTCGCATCAAGTTATTCTGAAGCCAAATGTTGACTTACAACTTTCGTGACTGCAGGAATTGATATTCTATGGTTCTTCTTTCGGTAAAGTCACGTAGATAGAAAAAAACATAATAATAAACAAGTGATTTAAAATATCACAGCCTGATCCTGATGACGGCCGCTTGTGTTGCGATCGAAACGTCGTGATATTTCGAATCACTTTATTTTTATTTAAAAAAAATATATCAACGTGACTTTACCGAAACCACCATAGAACATTTTATTATTCTGAAGCCCCTCTCGCCCCCCCCTTCTCCCCCCCCCCCTCTCGCCACCCCCCCTTCTCGTCCCCCCCCCCTCGCCCCCCCCTATCTCCCCCCTCCATCCCCCTCTCGCCCCCTCCTCCCCATCGTAGTGACGTCACTGCCGGCGCACTGTACCCGGACTGTACGGCATCACGGCTCGCCTTGGACCGCGGCGTCCCTGCCGCTAATTTCTTCACTTTTAGTCGCTCTCGACTTGAATCGATTATTCCGATTTTATTTCATCCTCTCCCTTTGTTCGCAGTCGTCGTCGGTGGTGAGAGGGGGAGGGGGAGCCATGTCGGCTCCAGGACGCGAGCTGCAGCGCGACAACGGTGAGCGGCGCTCTTAATGAATGGAGGGGGTGGGAGACGAGGCGATTTGGGCCCTCTCACGCCTTTCTCCTCTCTCTCTCTCTCCCCTCACTCGCCCCTCTCACGCCTCTCTCCTCTCTCTCGCCTCTGTCTCTCCTCTCTCTCTCTCTCCTCTCGCCTCTGTCTCTCCTCTCTCTCCTCTCTCACTCTCCTCTCTCTCGCCTCTGTCACTCTCCTCTCTCGCCTCTGTCTCGCCTCTCTCACCTCTCTCTCCTCCGCCTCCCTCACGCCTCTGTCTCTCCTCTCTCACTCTCCTCTCTCACGCCTCTCCTCTCTCTCGCCTCTGTCTCTCCCCTCTCACGCCTCTCTCTCGCCTCCTCTCTCACGCTTCTCTCTCCTCTCTGTCAGGCACTCTCCTCTCTCACTCTCTCTCTGTCAGGCACTCACTCTCTCTCCTCCCTCACTCTCTCTCTGTCAGGCACTCACCCTCTCTCACCTCTCTCTGTCAGGCACTCACTCTCTCACCTCTCTCTGTCAGGCACTCACTCTCACCTGTCTCTGTCAGGCACTCACTCTCACCTGTCTCTGTCAGACACTCACTCTCTCTCACCTCTCTCTGTCAGGCACTCACTCTCTCTCACCTCTCTCTGTCAGGCACTCACTCCCTCTCACCTCTCTCTGTCAGGCACTCACTCTCTCTCACCTCTGTCAGGCACTCACTCTCCCACCTCTGTCAGACACTCACTCTCTCTCACCTCTGTCAGACACTCACTCTCTCTCACCTCTGTCAGACACTCACTCTCTCTCACCTCTCTCTGTCAGGCACTCACTCTCTCACCTCTCTCTGTCAGGCACTCACTCGCTCTCACCTCTGTCAGGCACTCACTCTCACCTGTCTCTGTCAGGCACTCACTCTCTCTCACCTCTCTCTGTCAGGCACTCTCACCTCTGTCATGCACTCACTCTCACCTCTGTCAGGCACTCACTCTCTCTCACCTCTGTCAGGCACTCACTCTCTCTCACCTCTGTCATGCACTCACTCTCACCTTTGTCAGGCACTCACTCACTCTCACCTCTGTCAGGCACTCACTCTCTCTCACCTCTGTCAGACACTCACTCTCTCACCTCTGTCTCGTCTCGCCCCTCTGTCGCTCTAAGGCACTCACACTCTCTCGGATTAATTATTATTTAAGGCTGTGTGAAGCTGTCATTGCCACACACATAGATACTCGTTAATGAACGATGGGAGGAGGGGGGGGATAAGAAATGAGAAATAACTCGGCTCTGCGCTTTAACCTCTATCTCCGTGTGAAAACTGAGCTCTACCCGCCCAGTCCTGCCACAGGCACTGACGAGGAGCTGGCGGAGTTATTGGCCCAGGATTAAGCGGCTCCTCCTCCCGACGTGTTCCTAGCCGGACTCGGTCCTCTCCCAACCCACCAACGTTTAACGTGGATATTGTGTTGGTGCGTAACTTTGGAGATGTGGTGAGGGCACTACACTATACGCCCGGTGACCTAATTCAACTCCCAGACATGGCTAACATCAGTGGCGAGTAATATGTGGACCTTTATCTTTGCCTCACAACCCACGCTGACCAGCGAAGTGAGGTTAAACAATCTCCGCGACGAACACGGTGAGGGAGAGGCCTTCGTATATAGATGTACTAAAATATTTTGAACTTTTTTCGCACCGTACGTAGCCAACCAGTGGATTGACAAGGGGCTGTAAATTATTTGGTCTTAAATAGTTCCTATTTTAAACCCCAAACATGGCTGAAGAGTTAAAATAAGCAAGTGATGTCATAGTACTCACGTCTTTTCCCCCCTACATTGACCCCTCGTGACAGCATGGATGGTTGTGGAGGTTGATCTAACTCTCACTTATGTGGCCATGTACCAAGCCGTACTGGTCGGTGATCGATTTGGTCCTGGAAAGTCTCCTCTCTTTGGGGGAACAGTTTTGTTACAGACTGGTCGTGATGGAAACGTGGCAACTGCGATGACAAATTATACCAACACCTGCCTCCGTGTATGCATTGTGGGGTCCAGCATTTGCTTTGTTTGTTCTGTCCAGCTGCTTGTATGTACACTGTAGTTAATTTTACTTGAACCTTAGCCTAAAAACACAACAATGCCTGGGTTGTCCTTCAGACAACATAACACGTCTCTCGTAGCTGAAAGGTAACATTGTGTCGGCACGTAAATTGCATTACCCAATTGTAGTGGGGGGTGGTGCTGTGAATATTGGACCAGCACAGCTGAGTTTGTTCAAACTTTGTTGTTATAATATTTCTGATTTGAAAGCAATGTTCTTGTTTATCCTTTGGCAAAACACAGCCTGGGGGCTTGTCTGTTATCCACAGTTATCGGAATTGCTAATTATTATATGATAACATTCTGCCTTAATCCTTTCTGCACATTTTACCAAACTGTGGTCTCTTTTTGAGTTGTATACATTATTGTAACAAAATTCCAGTGTATTTATAGAACAGATCATCTTTTTTGTGAGATTAATTCCATGCATATCAATGCATGGTTTCTTGATGGAATACCACAATTAACTTTTTTTATCTTATCTGTACCTGAAATTATTTTTTTTTGCACTATCCCCCTACATTTACCAGTCTCGGACATGTTTTGTTGAAGTGATAACATTGTGTGAAAATCTACATTATAACCTTGAAATTTGATGTTTTGACTCAAAATAGCAGAAAAAAATGTACACATGAACACAATTTAAATGATCAAAATGTTTGCTTTAATTGAAAACACCAAGGGATGTAATGTGGGATGGACAGATGGCCATAAATTATGCAGTCTCTCTCCCCCCCCCCTCACTTGCTCAGATTATAGAAATAAAATAAATTGCTTTTTTCGGTTTCAGAATAGCTGTCAATTTTTTGAGCAGGGATTGCTGGTCACAGGATGTGAGAAAAGTGTCTAAATAGGGACACGTGGGTCTTTTTGTGAAGCGAATGTGCCAGGAAACCAGAGTTGAAAAAGGAAGAAATGTGGAAAAGGTTGGAATTGGAGCAAAGACTGCAAAAAAATCTTGCCACTCACTGTCACATGCTCCGAAATGGTTTGGGATAATTCCAGTGAGATGTTATTAAATATGCTGGGTTTGAGATTCCAGTTTTTAAAATGTGCCTTCATGACAACATTTCTATTGGAGGTTAAAAAATAATCTCCAACTCAATATATATGTGTTCCAAATAAGCCAGAAACAGTTGGGCAGTGTTTGGCATACTTCGATCTGGTGACCTGAGTTTGATTACAAACAAAACTCAACACATTGCTCAATAACACTGCTTTAATAAGAATATGTATGTATTACGGATGCCACAGTGGCGAGATGTTTACTACCTCGCTTGGTATACGAAGTAATTCCGACCCTGACCCCTGTATATTTGGAGTTTGCAGGTTGTGCCCGTGGATTTTTCTCCAGTTCCTCCGGTTTTTCCCTCCACTTTTAGAAAAATGCGTTTAGTGTATTTGGCTACTCTAATTTTCCACATGATAAGCTGCTAAGTTGAGTTTTCATTTGTGACCAAATCACTTCTGAAAAAATAGCTTTATAGCTAAGTGGGCCTTGCCTGGTATAACAAAAAGTAAACAAATAAACGACGTTTCGGGCAATGGCCCTTCATAGCGCAATTTGATTATCATCAGTGGTGAGTGATATCTGAAGTGGTTCTGCACCCCCCTCTACCCCTTCATCAACCCTCACTGAGCAGCGTAGTGAAGCAAGGTCAAACAAGCCCCATGACCGACATGCTGAAGAGAGGCCTTCATCCAGGAGTGGATTGTCAAATGGCCAAACATTTATAAAATATATTTTAAGCAAATATTAAAGAGTAGTGTATGTAATTTAGCACTTTATTTTTGTCAAATCGGCTTGTCTTGTGAGAAATATTTTTACCGCAACATATACATACGTTAATGTACACGTTTATCTTTAAAATGGTTTAAACATAACGTGATAATACGAAACAAAGAACCTCTTGCACAATATACTGTTTGGTTGCTATAATGCATAATTATATAAATAGGGATTTGCATTAGCATTGTGAAATTTAAAATATATATTCTGATATGTTGTTTGAAATAAGTCAAAACTGGATATTGGCATGGCACTTGTCAGGTTTATCTTCTATTTTCGTGTTACTTTTTGCAGGTTCTGCACATAACTGGTACCCAGCCATCCCACAGCTTGGCCCCTACAATGCTTACCCCTACCAGTCCCAGCCTGCTCACTCGGTGGACACAAACGGCCTGGTATTCCCTCCCACGTCCTACCACCACCACAACCACCACCCTCCCCTTTCCGCACAGCACCCCTACGGGCATCACACCATGCCACCACTGACCAGTGGGCAGCCACCGGGGAGCCTAGCTCCTGTGGTGGGGCAGTCGCCCCTCCCGGGACACCTCACTGGTGCCCCAAGAGGCCTTCCTCCTCCCATGCAGCACCGGATGGCGACGCCCAATGTGCAGGCAGGGGAACCGTATGGACCAAGAAAACCCTCACAGCCTTACGCGGCCATGCCTATGTCTCATGAACGTTGTCCTCCTCCTCAACTGGCGACCACACGTGGCCCACCCCTCGAGCCGAATTGCTACCAGAAAGGGCCCGCCTCAAGTTATGGCTATCAGACGCATGCTGGGTTCTTCCAGCAAGTCCCGAATGTGACGGCAACGACCCCGTACGCTTTGCCGCCCGGCCACCAAGCGGCAGCAACGGCGGCGCCCACCCCACGGCCGCCGGCAGCAGCAGCAGCAGCAGCTTCGGCGACCCTGCGACCCCCAAGCAGCAATGCCGCTGCTCCTCATCGCTCAGCGCTGGCAACTGCTGCTTCTGCCTCAGGAACACAGCAGCAGCAGCAGCAGCCCAGGAGCGAGGCCGACATGACCACGAGACGACCGCTGCCAGCAGCTAACTTCACCACCAGCGCGCATCCACCACGATCACAGGCTACACCAGGCGTGGTGCCGCCGGCCGCGCCGAACGCGCAGAACGCGCCGAATGCGGAGTCCATGGGGCCCGCTCACTCAGCCGAAGCAGCGTTTACGAGTCATCCGACGCACCTGAGCGCCGGCTATCCTACAGGTGATACTTCCCCACTTTTACCCACAGGCCCCATTGAATGCCAGGAACCTGGCAAATAAAGTAAAGCTGTCCGCAATGCACCGCTCCGGTTGTTTTATACGCTGTGCGATGTGGCGCTTGTATTGTAGACGTATGACATCTGGATGAGAAAAACTTAAAGGAGCAAAATTGTCACGAAAGTCACAGCCACCTCGCCATTATTTTTGTAAAGGGACCTGTATTTGCCCAGAGCAATTTTCATTTACATGTTAAGTTTTGAATCAGCTCTTTGATCAAGACAACTGTCCCCAACTCCCCGCTTCCCCCCTCATGATGTCATTGTGATTGGAAATTCCTGGCAAGTGTTAAGAGAGGAAAGCTTTTTAATGGCAGGTTCTTTTCCTGGTTTGGCAACAGCATTGGTTCGCATCTGTGTGACCCGTCGTTTCAAGTAGGCTCATGTAACCTGTTCGATTTAAATATAATTTGGTACACAGTGACGATCGTGGACTAAATAATGGCACAGTGTTGATATTTTAACTGTTAAATGTTGCGTGTGTTTTTTTTTATGAAGGCCACTTAAAGATATTTGTGACTGGCCGGCACTTAAGGCCTCATTTGCGAGTTGGGCTAGAAGCGCGACACACTTTCATTGTTTCCATCCCTAGCTGCCGCTTTCATATTAACGAAGCTGTGCCGTTACCGCCGTGAGCATCGCTGAACGTTTTGCCGCTGCAATGGCGTCCGAACTGCAATAAATCCTTTTCATTGCCACAAAAAATACAATTCACATTTATGTTCCGAAAAGCTTGCACAAGTGTGCATGAATCTAGCCATGGTTTCACTGCACCGTGTAGCTTTGACTTCAATTTCCTTTGCTGTCTGCGCTGTTCGTAAGCACAGCACATAAAATATGGTAAGAAAGTATGCGGCGTTGACAGCAGGTTTTGGGATGGTGGTGGGTGTGCTCACCTCCTCTGGCTAATCAGTTGGAGTCGGCGTCTTTCTCTGATTAGCTTAGTGCACTGTGTTCTTAACTTCGCATGAATGCCAATTATTTGTTTTTTTTGTGACTAAGCCGCTTGCATTTCCAACAGGGATGAGAGCCGTCAGCTCATCATACTGTGACGGCTCCGGCACCGCTACGCCTTTATCCTCCTCGTCTGCAGCTGACGACGACTCAGGTGATGACACGCTCACCCAGACGTCAGTCATTGTCCGGACAAGTGTTATCATTCTGTTCTTTAATCGATCGTAGAAGCCCTATCTTTTTAGCTTTAAGTGCGTATAAGTGTGTGTTTGTCTACTCCAGTAGTGTAGCGGTTAGTGCACTACGCTATGAACCCACGATCCGAGTTCGATTACCGCTCATGGCCAAGACCAGTGACTATTATCTGAACTGGTCCTGGGCTTCCTGTAGGTCGGCTAAGCCTCAAATGAGTTAATGGTGCGGTGTGTAAACATCTCCACTGGGGAGACAAAGGTGCTCGGGTGTAATGTTTGCCACCCACCCCCTTGTGTGCCGTGCCAGTGTTCATAGGTGCTGGCTAACAGCACTTGCCCCAACAGTCTGTTAAGGCTATACGGGGGTCTTTGTGTTTGCTCTAAAGCTTATTGGCTGCTGTTGGTGGGTATTGGGGATAACAGAGATGTTGGTGTTAATGCTGCTAAATGATGGTGGTTACGGTGGTGATGATGACTAGATTCAGACGCTTCCTGCAGCAGTGACCTTCAAGAGAACTGTGGCTATGATGCCCTGGAGGATGGTGGCTATTCTGGTGAGTAATACACATTAACACATTTATTAAATGTCAGTATTTTATAGCTTTTTCAGGTTCGTGCATGCGTGTGTGTTCGCTGCCTTTTTGCGCATTGCGCTACAAATCTGGCGACCCGGGTTTGATTCCCACCTACGGCCAAGAACAGTGACGAATATCTGAACCGATCCTGGTTCTCACCTAGGTCAAGTCAATCTTAAATTAGTACCTGGTTCGGTGTGTAAATATCAGCACTAGGGAGATAAAGGCGGCGAGACATGGTGTTGGTCACCCACCCTCTCGTGTACTGTGCCTCCCTTCAAAGGTGCTAATAGCACTTGTCCCAAAAGTCTTTATAAGGCTGTGTGGGGAACAGAAATGTAGTGGTTTTGCAAACGGCTTTGCGTTCCTAGAAAACCGGGTTCAAATCCAGGCCTCATGCAACATCAGAGGTGCCATGAACCCATTATACTCAACATCTATGAATTGAAAACAATTATTCCATACTCGATTCAATGTGTGCTATGCAGCCTAAGAATCTATTAATTGATGAATTGACGCATTATTCCATCCCTAACAATACAAATGACCCTACATCAGGGGTCGAAAAAAACTCTATTTTAATAGCCACAAAGCATGTGAGTACGAGACGGTGGTCCTTCATTGATAACGTCACGAAGCAGTCCTTAAAGAGCCGCATCTGGCTCCGGAGCTGCAGGTTGCTGGCCCCTGCCATCTACGATGTGTGCTTGAACACCTTCACACCAAGGAATGCTAAATGTCCGGCATCTGTTGCCTCCACGCGCACCCCTCACTACACAGGTAACTCGCGATTATTCGTGGGTGGATTAGCCGGGCTGGAGATTAACCTTGTTTGCAGAAAATGTGCAGTTGTATTTGTTTTCACACACACCACTGGTTTACTCATCACTTGCTCATCACTAGTCGAGAGTCTGCGATTTGTTTAATCAAAAGACATACAGAGAACCCCCGGTATAGCTTTACCACACTTAGTGAGCACATCAGGGGGTGGGTGGCTAACACCATGCCTGGCCGCCTTTGTCTCCCCAGTGGCGATATTTACACATCGCACCTGGTACTCATTTGAGGCTGAGTCGACCTAGGGGAGGCCCAGAACCGGTTCAGATAATCATCACTGGTGTTGGCCGTGAGCAGGCATTGAACTCGGGTCACTGGGTTTGTAGCGCAGCGCGCTAACTGCTGCACTACCGCGGTAGTGTAGCGTTTAACAACTAACCAACCGACGATTGGTTTAATCCTTGACATGATCACAAACATGTCTACAAGTAAACCAATCACAACACGGTACTTTTGTGCCGTTATTCTTGTTTTTTTATCCTGGCGGCTCCTTGTCCACCCCCCCACACCCTCCCCCTATCACCCCAGATATTGAGAGCTGACTGTATACCCTGCAGAATAGTCGATATAAATATGTACGAGGGACTTGTGAGAATGGAGCCCCGCAGGATATAAGGTGCAAAAAGCAGCCCGGGGGGTTCTCCCTTCATATGTAAACGTCCGGAGGTTGAACCCTTGGCTGAGAAGATTCTCATTAATGCACACACACGGGGCTCAATTGAATGCGCAGCCACGGCATGCAGAGTGGTACAGGAGTTGACGGAATTGCGGCATTTTTCTGTGGGCGCCATGCTGGGAGATGGAAGTGCAAGAGTTGGCCAGTGTTTTGGCCTTGACAGACATATCACCCAGACCAAGATCGGGGCCCCCAAGGCATCGAGTAACTCCTGCGCATGTTTGTTTTCCTTAGCATATATTAAACCCCCTGTGATATTCCCAACCGATGCGGCGTAATTGAAGTGGAAATTGTTGCGCAGCCGGAGTCTATAATGAATGCGCTCCACATCTGCTAATTTTATCACTGCACTTCGTGAAGATACTTGTTAAATGCTATGCGATGAAAGTGGCATTAGGATGAAGTTTTTATTGGTTTCTGCTTTCCGCTCCGTTGCGCAACAGACTTGGATGCTACACACACCTGCCTCGATCGCCCCCCAGTGTCCAGCGCCCAAGGGAATCCACCACAAGAATACAGCCCCATGAAGCTCAATTGCCAGCAGTCTACCTACTCTAATTCGCCTGCACACATTGGAAAGCCTGCTCAACAGGTACGTGCAAAGTAATTATCTTTGCGGCTTTGTTTGTGCCTACGTGTCTTCGCATCATCCCATTGGTTTTTGATTATGCTCAATTATCCACGCATGCGTGCACCGTCTCCTCGCCACTATCCATTCGAAGGGAGAACAGTTATTGTGCATTGATGTAGGACTTTAATGACACTCACCCAGGAGGGATCTGAATTGATACCTCGTACCATAACGTGACGTAGCACAATCGTGATGTGACATGGATTGCACAGCTAGGAAAATATTGGGGAAAAAATATGAAAATCATCATTATCTGTGATATCTATTTCCAGAGAAAGTAGTAATGTGATATCCTCGTCCACGGGCTATTCTGTGATACACAGCATTGCCTGCCTCTGAAATGATACCAATAGTAATATTTGGATATAATTGAGGATTTTTTTTACTATCTTAATATTCCTTGACTTTATTACGCATTTTTAAACATTCAGTTGTGGAAAATGTCACAGCAGCTGCTACCGTGCAGCAGCTGTAGTGATTTTGCAGAAGGCAGAACGTGTTGAGGTGTAATGTCATCGGTGGCTTTGGCCACGATGGCACCTCTTAATCTTGACTGACAACTTGTGGCTGCTTGACGACACTGAAATGTTCATTCTCACCCCTTCATTCTCACCCCCCCCCCCCCCCCCGGGGGCCCTGTCCTCCACATGTCGCCCACCCCTCCACCAGGGCGGCTCCTCCGGGCTGGGCGAGCTGAGCGCACGTATGCAGGGTCTAGCGCTGCAGCGGTCTCCGCGAGACACCTCAGGGATGCCCTACGACGACACGCGACCCGTTGACCTGCTGCAGGAGCGCTTCGTGCTGCCGCCCACGCCCACGCCCGCCCCGAGGCCCCGCATCCACTCGCACCTCAGCAAGCGCAACTGCAGCCCCGAGTAAATGAACCGCTACTCACAGCGCCATCATTGTCTCCAACCGTTATGATCATCGTTTAACTATTTTAGCATTTTATTTGTATTTTACCAGGTAAGGCCCATTGAGCTATGTAGTTCTTTTTCAGAAGTGACCTGGCCACAAATGATAGCTCAACGAAGTGGCTTTTCACAGACATTTATAGCCGCCAGATATTTTAAACACATGTTTATAAATGTGGAAAGGAAAACCGGAGGACCCGGAGACATCAATACGACCACCGGGAGAACATGTAAACTCCAAATATGCAGGCGTCAGGGTCGGGATCGAACCCACGACCCTACTGCATAGCAGGCAAGGTTGTAAACATATCGCCACCATCTGTTGGAGAATTTCAGGTAATGTTGACACTTCTATGCTGGATAACTATTGATAGGGACCAGGACAAAGTGATGGAGCTACTCGTTTTTCTGAGCCCAAACACGAGTGCAGCCTTGTGTATGAATACCAGCAGCGCTAGCAACAGCACTGTCATCATCATCGTCATCATAGCCATCATTATTGGAGAGCTTCTACTCGTAATAATTTCACACAAAATGACTTGGGTAAGGACCGGGGCAAATTATGTAGCCTTCAGGTAGTGCACATGGTTCTGCATGTATGTATGTTGAACTTGTTTCGCACCGTACATAGCCAACTGCGCTAATTGGAGGTGCGGGAGAAGGACAATCAACTGAACACAAAAAAATAAATCCACATTTAAAAGTGCATAGCTCCAGTACCTTCCTAATATCGGAAGGAAGAGCGTTCTAGAAGGCCGCAGAAGCGCATCTGAAAGCACACAATGCAGTGCCTGTCTTGATTTGATGGCTAGCCAAAAGCCGCTGCGAGGATGACTGGAGTCTGAACCTAAAGGGAACATACATTCAGACAATGTCAATCATGGGTTTATTTGACAAGCCTGTGAGTGCAGGTTTCTGAAGTGGGGGGACAAGACGGGTTCAAGTATCGCCTGCTTTTATTTAACTGTCTCAGATCCACTGGTTCATAGTGTGGTGCACATAGCACTGCACCACTGCTACTATTATTTAATCAGCTTTTAAAGTTCAAAAAAGCTGGTGGACCATCAACGTGTGCACTCGGAAGACAATTCTGTTTTCAGAAACTCAAATTCAGAATCTCAGCGATGCTCAATCAGTACTCTGATGACACAGCCGCCCGTCCACTTTTCGTCCTTGTTACCGTTGTCATAACGTCAATAACGACGGTGACGGCAGTCAGGTGATTTTCTCACGCACAACTTTTCTTGCTGCCTCCAGGGTTCTGCGGTCCACGCTCACGAACCTGCCCCAGTCGCCGGCGCTGCTGGCCAAGGCCAAGCTTCCCCTGGGTCTGGTGCTGCATCCCTTCAAAGATCTCGCGGTAAAGGGTTTCACTCGGGCGAGCACATGTGAAGGTGGTTGCCCTACTTGTGCACGTACGCAGCCTTTTTGCGTCAGTCCACTGCTGAGCGAGGGCCCTCCTTATAAGCCGTCTTGGTCATGGTACTGTGACCATACTTCACCATGCTGGTTTTTGCTTGTTGGAGAAAGGTGGGGGGGGTACCTGGGACAGATTCAGGTATCGCTCACCAATGATGTTAGGTGTGGTACATGCGTGCAACCGTTATTGAAGGGACAAAAATAAATTAGATTCTTTCTTCGTTTGGTTCTCATGCTTGTCAGTTGTAATTTGCCGAAAGTGAGGAGCATAGGTGTGGGAGCACAGAAGTACGGTACACGGACGGATATGTTTTCTATAGAAAATTATGCATTTACGAAATCTCGGTTCAGTAGAGTGGCGCAGAGCTCATCTCACAGAAAGGTGCCCCCCCCGTGTTCCGTCCATTGGGTGGGTCATCCGCGGGTATTTTTCCGTTGCAAAATTGCCCATGACATCCGCCGCACAATGGCTTGCCCTCATGGTGAATAGCGCGGGATCTTCTCAAGTTAACGGCCTGTGGGTGTGCATTCCCACACCGCATAACCAAGGGCCTTAAGACACAGGCTCAAACCCAGTTATAAACCTTTGCTTCCCAGCGAATACGTAGTTTTTTAAGTAGCCCGTGTTTTTTGGGATGATTATGTGGCCTCCATGTGGTGCAACCTCATGTTGACTCCAATGAATGAGTAACTATTTGAGATGCCAATTTGTTCAGCTCGTAAGTCAAATAAAACGATTAAATACAAAAAAATATGTTATGGGTTTTAGGGATTTGGCTGCCAAACTTGACAATACAAAAAGGAACACAATTGGTGCAGTCATAAAATAAATTACTAAAAAGGTTAAGGGGTTCCTATGTGAAATGGCGCTTTTTATGTGCAGTCTTCGAAGCCAGAAAAATGAATTGCATTGTTAGAGCTTCATACGCCCACGTGAGAATTTTGCGTGAATTGTAGTGTGGAATTTTTTTTTTTACATTTCAGTTTATCACCACAGGGGGGTGGGGGCACAGAAATAAATGTGCACCGTTACGCATAGGCTCTTACAGCAGTCTCTTAATGACCTTTGCTGAAGTTTTTGTCCACAAGAGTGCAACAGAAATGGCTCGTAACTGATTATGTTACATCCACTGCTGGATGAGCCCCTTCCTGTGCGTGGTGCGGGCCATCTGACTGCACTTCACCATGCTGATCGGTGTGTGGGTTTGTGTAGGCAAGGAGCATAGTACAGTACAATAATGGATTTTCTGCATTGCTCTCTGCTGACTACATAGCCTCGCAGCGGCCTGTGGACACCCGTTTTGTTGCATGCAGTCACTCATAGAAGCGCTATTCAGGCTCAACTCTACTTAGTTTCTGAGCTCTCTTGAGGTCAGGTGCATTCCGGCTTATTTAGTCATATGTTACAATAGATCCTGGTACATATTGTTATACCACCATTCCGTAGCAGCAGGCCTGTGTGAAGTCACTTTTTAGTAGCCCACCATTGGCGTGCAAGATTTGGTTTCACAAGTGAATGAGCCAGATGGGTGGATTGTACTTATCTCAATTAAATGCATCTCATGAGGTCTGGGATCTTGTGATTACAGCACTTGTGTCTTGGTTTTGTTTGTTTAGCAGGGGATTAGATGCGCTTAGCTCTCACAGCGATGATGCCCAAGCACATCTTCAGCAATTTGCCAACAACATGTGTGGGCTGGGTCGGTGGGACACAGACATTTGCCTCGAGATTTTTTCAGTTGTGCTTTTTTGTCTTTCATGGTCATGGTGGCTTTTTGTTTAATCCCATTTCGTGTCTTTTCCTTCGTGGTTGTTGCATTTTATTCGCAGTGTTTCCGCAATGTTTGTTAATACCCGGGCATTCATTGCAAAATACTGTGCTTTCTTCCTCTCACAGGGCCATGTGGTCTGAAATTAATTGCATCATTCACTTCTCAACATCAGTGCATGTAATACCTGTGTTAATGAATATATATATACCAAAAGCTGTTCATGAGTATCTACTAAGACTGGCGTAGCATACATGAAATTTGTGGATTTTTCTCTGGGTCCTCGGGTTTTTCCCTCCACATTTCGAATGAACATCACGCGTTTAGGGTATTTTGGCTGCTGTAAATGTCCACGTAATAAACCAACTTCGTTGAGCTATCATTTGTGGCCAGAGAGCTACGTAGCTCAGTGGGCCTCACCTGGTAAAATAAAACATAGTTTAGTTTAACCTCAGTTGCTGGACACCGACGCATGCACTGCAGCAGCCACACGCTGACCCAGAGCTTCCCTTGACCCGGCGCGTCCGTTCCATGGATCGCGCGCATGCAGCAGCTGCCGGTCATCACGTCGAGCGTCATCGTGCGGTGCCGCTCGTGCAGAACGTACATCAACCCATTCGTCGCGTTCATCGATCAGCGGCGATGGCGGTGCAACATCTGCTACAGGATCAACGACGGTGAGGACAGCTCGACGTTGAGAGCTGCATGCCGCGGCGGTTACTCTCTCCAGGTCCCCACGGGCCAGTATATTATTATTTTATAAAAAAAATCCATTACCAGGAAAGGTTCACCGAGTCTCATGACTCTTTTTAAGGAAGTGTCCTGCCAAGTCTTTCGCAGTAGGGGGTTCGATGATTTCTACGTACATTCCGGTTGAGTAATATGCAAGTAATTTTTCAAATTTGGACCATGATACCAGCCCACGCAATGCCCAACGCTTGCGAATAGTGCCACGGGGTCTTTGGCGTTCACTGCAACGCGGAGGGAATTGTGTTGGTTAATACACCTGCAGTCATAACCGGGGCAGCCTCTGGATTTGAACCATAAACCTCTGCAACAAGTGACAGACGCACTACAGCCGGGCCGCGTCACCGCCACGTTAACGTAATGACCCATGAACGTTTTTTGAGTGGCTCCTGGACTTATGGCCCGCCAAAAGAGATGGCTCACTGAGCCATACAGAGATTAGTTAGATGAGAGATAGGCAAGGGGTTGGACATGAGAGAGATGTAGATTCGTGACCACATGTACATAATGATGCCATAAAGAGCCTGCCCCTCCAATTAGCACAGTTGGATATGTTTTGTGCGAAAGAAGTTCAACATGTATGACATATTGTACATGTGCCATGTGATGTCAAGTGGCCTGACAGCAAACACTAATTTCATGATGTGGTCCAACACAATATATAGTTGACGAAATCTCCAGTATGAGAAGAGTGTAGCTCGTGAGTGCCATCTTTACATTTGGTCTGTGTGTTGCTAGTTACTTTGTGTGCAAGGCCTGTGTTTAAACCGACGTAAATAATGTTAGGTGTCATTGAATAGAGGAAGAGAGATACGTAGATTACTATTGATCATGTCGCAATCATTGAAGCGAGTAATCCAGATTGTGTTGAATGTGTTTTACATTTTTGGGGTTTTTGTTTCCCGGCCCCAGCTCCCGAGGAGTTCATGTACAACCCGATAACGCGCAGCTACGGGGAGCCGCAGAAACGGCCCGAAGTGCAAAACTCCACCGTCGAATTCATCGCTCCCTCTGAGTACATGGTGAGTACGAGATCAGTGTTGCGCAATCGCGGAAGCTGGTAAGGTGGCTTGGCGATCAAACACCGATTCCAGACAGCTTATTCCCTCCACGTGAGTCCAGGGAAGTTTTTGATGATTGGCCCGGTCACCACTAGTTGCACACAAAAACCCAAATATACTTACGTATGCACGTTAAACCTCATTTGAACCGTACGTAGCCAATCGTGCTAATCGGTTTGATGAGGTCTTTTTGCACACCGTGTGGTTTGTGGGTGGTTCGTTGACCATACTTCACTGCTAATTGCGGGTTGGTGAAGGCTGGGAGCATATCCATTGAAACATGGTACAGTACACAGATAGATTTTACTGCACCGTGCTGTGCTGCCAACGTAGCCCGACAGGAGGATGCAAGCGCCTGTTATGCATTCTGGTTATCCAACGCTGCTTAACGTCTGAGACCTTATGAGATTGAATGCCCTTCTGGATGATTTAGTCATAGGCACACAGCTGGTGCGGTGATGGTTAATTCAGCCAAGACCCGCTATGAGGGGTATTAATTGGTCAAAAATTAACCATGTCTGCACAGCTAGAGAGAGAATTGTGGTCTATGGGTAAAATAAATCCATAGATTGAGATGGAGTATCAAGTGGTGGTCCGCTCTGTGGCTCGGAGATTTGTCACTGCTGTTAGGGAAATCAGGACCGAATAGAATGTTTACTATAACTCATTCTCGCGGTATGATTTGTATAAGTGAGACGTTATTGTTTTTTTTTTAAATTAACGTTTCTTACTCTACGGGCTATTCGTTTAGAATCGTCTTGTTGAAATGATGTGGAAAAATTATATAAAAACAACCTTTATTATTTCGAAGCCTGCACATGCCTCTCTCATCAAATCTCATTCATTCTTTAAACATTCTCCTATGTAAGCTACTGCAGAGCTATCACAATATTCAACGGAGCTGTTAGGAAGAGAGTGAAGGGTCGTCATTAAAACTGAGTGGGGGTTTCTAAGAATGGTTCACCCTGTACTTTCAAAAGTAACTTATAGACTGCTGATCTCATAATTGTTTAACCAAACTTGAGTATAACTCTTTATAAGTATCACAAAATCAAGTTATTCCTTTGCCATTGAAGCACTTGCCTATACTTGGTTTCTAATGGCTCTTTAAACACCAGCTTCATTCAGGAGTGTGTGTGGCTTAAGTGACTCCCACAAGTGAGAAGTTTCGTCGTGTGGCAAAGGGGCGCCACGGTGGCTAGGAGATGTTAACGACCTTGCCTGGTATACAGGAGGTCGTGGGTTCGATCCCGACCCTGACGCCTGCTGTTCTCCCCTTGGTTGCGTGGATTTTCCTTCTGATCCTCCGGTTTTTTCCCTCTACATTTAGAATCAACATGCGTTTATAGTATTTGGCTGCTCTAAATTTCCATGTGATAAGCCCACTTCATTGAGCTGCCATTTGTGGTGGCCACGTTGCTTCTGAAAAAAAGAGGTCGATAGCCCAGTGGGCCTTACCTGGTAAAATAAATGAATAGTTTGTCTCACCCCATCCACGTGACGTCTCTCTCGCAGCTGCGGCCGCCACAGCCGGCCGTCTACCTGTTCCTCTTCGACGTATCGTATGGCGCCATCGACTCGGGATACCTCTCCATGGTCTGCGAGTCTCTGCTTGAAAACCTGGACAGGTGAGGTTGGGTGGGGCGGTTCGTGATCCAATTGTGGCCTTCATGCCCTGCCGGCTGAACACCAGACAATGTCACTAGTTGTTGAGTGAAATTCGATATATATATGTACGTATATGCTCGTGAGATGTGTATCCAATTGTTGCACGTAAATATCCGTTACAACTTCAGTGCGTGCAACCGTCGTATTCCACCAAGCGGTTTTTACGATTCGGTTTTTAAACGATTAAAAAAAGTCGATCAAATAACCCAACAGTTTTATTATATTCTTTGGTTCTTTCGGTAAAGTCACGTAGATAGAAAATAAAAAATAATAATACCATTGCAGGCTGCCTGGAGATTCCCGTACCAAGATCGGCTTCGTCACTTTTGACAGCAGCGTTCACTTCTACCAGATGCACGAGAGCCTCTCGCAGCCGCACATGCTGGTCGTTCCCGACATCGACGGTGAGTGTCCATAATGGCCTCCCTTTTTCACCGTGGCGGTCGGTTAGCAGAAGGCGGGTGGGGGGGGGGTGATCGTGTAGCTTAGGGAAGACGTGCTGGCACAAGCCTGTGAATCCACCTTGTTGAAACATGGTGTGGTGGATCGTACAGATGTGTGAAACGCCCAAACCCACTCCGCCATTGGGTGGACGTTGACCGTGTGGCTCGGAGGGGCACGGTGATGCCGTCCATGCCTGTGAGCCACCACTCCGAAGCAACGGTTGGTAGAATCGAGCACATTTGTGAAACTCCCAATCTCACGCAACATCTCAGTGCAGGGCCTTAGTAAATAAGTAAGAACATTTGATAGTGCGCACTGTTATGAGTACAGTCCATCACGAATGTGCATTGATCACATGTTGAAGTAAGGCTCTCTGAACCAACAACACCGTTTAGCGTCTGTTTTAGAACTGGCTCAGACTCGGGGACGGATCCCGAACATGAGCTTGGTTGCGTGTTCCAGGTCTTTGGGCCGGAGACCCCGAAACTGCGCTGGTCGTATCGCACGAGGTTCACACGTGGGTGTACAGCAGGTTGCCTCGGATCGTAGTCGGAGTCGATTTGGGTCTGATGAAGCTGGTACGCACTGATCGTCGAGATTAGACGGAATAGATTGGTGGAGACTCTTGAAGACGAGTAGGCATCATTGATGCGCAGTCCTGTATTTAATAGGTAGCCAGTGCAGCTCATCGCGTATCAAACCCGTGATCGGATCATATTTCTGTTTCCTAACCGTCAGACGAGCTGTAGCATTTAACACCGACTGGAGTGGCCGCAGGTGAACAGAGCTGGCACAGCCGAAGATGTTGCAGTAGTTCACGCGGCTAATTATAAATGCGTGGACGAGCATCCTCACAGTCTCCACAGTTAGAGCACGATGGACCGTGCACAGCTGTCGAAGCTGGTCGCAGTCAGGCGCCTGATGTGAGTGGCAAAATCAGTCTTCAGTCTTAATTGAGGCTATCCTCGATAATTAAATTATTATATACTTGCATTATATATTGCCTGGGGTAAAGCGGTGGTTCAGTAGTTTGGTGCATTCCTCCTATGGACCCGGCAACGTGAGTTTGATTCCTGGCCACAGCTAACATCAGCAAACATCAGAGTGATGTCTGAACTGGTCTTGTGTATCCCTTTCCTTACCAACCTGCACACTATCCAGAATGGTGAAATATGGTCATAACCTCGATGACCAACACAGGATGGAGAAATCCCCATCCAGCAGTAGATTGACAAAAGCGCTGTATATACACAAACAATGTGAACGGAATTGAAGAGGGGACATTGAAAAACACAACACATTTTCAACGTAATTTTTCGTTTTTATTTTGTTTCTCTGCAATAGATGTGTTCATCCCAACGTCAGAACATCTGCTTGTCAATCTGCAGGACAGGAAGGAGGTAATGTGCTAAAATAAACCACGTACGGTCACGGCATGTGTAACCACGATGCCCCACCGGCCCCACGTGCGTGGTCATCGCGTGTCATCGCAACAACAGTCGCAATGAGTGACGGCATCGTTGACACAGAACTTGTGTCAGGCTACGTACACTTTGAGGCCATTTGAAGTCTCGAAGTCTCACTGGCAGGAGATCACGGGACAGACCAAGTTGTCATGGGTTAACTGGCTGAGATAACCGGCATTATGCACCACCTGTGTACTCTCTACTAAGCTTCCTTGCTGTGCTTTAGCTGCCATCCTTCCCCTTCTTTTACCCTGGAAAAGCGCGAGTTGACTGTAAATGGATGGGAGTACGAAAATTATGATAACGATGATGGTGTATGTATGTTGAACTTCTTTCGCATAGTACGTAGCCAACCTTGCTCACGGGAGGTGCGTGAAAGGACAACAAACTAAATACAAAAAGCAGTTCTAAAGAAATTAGTTTTCAGATTAATGAGGATGATGATTTTGGTACGACACAGGATTATGGCAATGCATAGTATGATGATGGATGTAATCATCATGAATATGAAAGTAGCGCACCATTCAATAATTCCCGGGATGACGACGGCGACGACGACGGCGACGATAACGACGAAGTGAACTGACGAGACTCGTCGTGCGTGGGGCAGCTGGTGCGGGAGCTGGTGCGAGCGCTGCCCGGGCGGTTCCGGCGCACGCACGAGACTCGCAGCGCGCTGGGGCCCGCGCTGCAGGCCGCGCACAAGCTCGTGGCGCCGACCGGCGGGCGCGTCACCGTCTTCCAAACGCAGCTGCCCAACCTGGGTCACGGCGCCCTCCAGTCACGCGAGGACCCCAACGTGCGCGCCAGCACCAAGGCGAGGGAACGCCGTGCACGCCCGCGGTGGCTTTCGTCACGGACCCAGTCGCATCGTCACTAAGCTTATGTTTGGAGTTTGCATTTTCTCAGTTGGGCAGTGGTCGGTGTTACAACACTTCAATAACACCGCTTTGAAAGAAGAATATTTTATATATTAGGGGCGCCACGGTGGCGAGATGTTCAATAGTTAGTCTGGTATACGGGAGTTTGCATGTTCTCTTTCCTTGGTTGCTTGGATTTTTCTCCAGGTCCTCTGGTTTTTCCCTCATTTAGAAACATGCATTTCGAGTATTTGGCTGTTATACAATTCCATGTGATAAACCACTTCGTTGAGCTATCATTTGTGGCCACGTCATATCTGAAAAAGAGCAATATAGCTCAGTGGGCCTTACCTAGTCGTATAAAAAGTTTAGTTTAGTCTCACCACGTGGCGCTTTAAAAAATATTGTAATCAGTTATCCCAAGTATATTATCCTGATCGTGCACCTTCATCAAAAGCGACAGGCAGTGATTTTTCTGTAATAAAATGCCATTACGTCTTTTCGTCTTGGCCTACGTTTGAATATTTAACGGAGCAAGCTAATATAGAATTGCGTCCATAAGAGCAGAAGTTGTTCATAAGGTGGGCTTTAGCCCAGAAAGCTACCTTATGCATTTCTCATTTCGTAAAGCAGCATTTGTTTAACGATGCTGGTATTTTTCAGCTGGTGCTGTTAATTTTAAATTCTTCCGTCTCGCCTACACAGTCCAACTTGTCTTGATTTTACCCTTCAATCAAACGAACAGTCTTTCTTTTTTGTGCCAATATCAATCTCAGTAAAGTAGCCATCAGTGCTCATTACAACAGAATGGGAACGGTACAAGGGGCATGGAACAACAAGAACAAAAAAAGCAACCCATCTCAATCTCAGCGACAAACACTGACCGAGCAAAGTAAATTGAAACCGCATGCAAAATAAAGTGCAACTATGCGCAACGAATATCATAAGAAAGTTTCAGATATAAATACATTAAATAAAAGAAAAGTAAAGATACAGTTTTTATATATTTTTTTTAAGTTGCACTGGTATTGTCTTTCGATCCGAAAGAAAACAAAAACCTTACGTGGATATGATCACCCGAAACATTGGAAAGTCAAACCCATCGTTTAGATACCACTGCTCTGAGATATATTTCACAGTGTGGGGTTTGCGCACCAACAGCGGGGTCACGAATAGTCTGCTGGTAGCGCTCGCCAGACCTCTGAAGTGAGTCCAGCCAGATCTGATATCAAGTAATTTGGGGGTAATGTCGGTCCTGAATAATTGAACCATTATCAATGTAACGGTGTGTTAATGCAACTTTAAATGCTCAGCTACCTCGACCACCGTGGTTTTCTTTTTGGGCAGCAGACCTCTGTAATTTAGCACGGTGAGCGCCAAATGGGCACCCTACCAGAGTTACGTTCCCTGGGACAGATGCGTTTTACACAGTGAGTGGAAAATGAGGTCCATGCAATGCTTTTTTTCGTATAAAATTCTAGCCTTGACACAAATGAAGATGGATTAGCTTTTGAGTAACCTTTGTCTCCCCATAGAAATGTTAAAATTCCTTCCCCTTTAAAAAAGAGAAAAAAATGTTTTCGTTTCATTTTAATGGAGGGCAATAAGGAATGCGTGAGTGCCACGTGCTCGCAATTTGACGCGAGCATTCATCAGGCATTATAAGACCCGGAACGTTGCCTCAAAGGCTTCCAGTGGGCTTTGTCAGGAGCTGATGAGACTGAGGCAGGATATGGAGTAGAAGGAGATTGCATTCCTCAAATTCAATTTCTACCATTATCTGCAGTAATGAAAATACTTGCCTGGATGTCGCCTTTCAATCCAATGTGTGTTAATTCTTAACAGCATTTGCATTTAAATGTGACCTTCGCATTTCTCCAGTTACGGTCATCTTAGATCATCTTGCCATACATTTTCCGTGGGTGCAAGTGAATCAATCCACAGGTGAGCCCAGGCATGGACCTCCGCCTATATTCCGGCATTTAGGAGGTTAGCGTCAAATATGACAATGTAGGATCTTTGAAAAATGTGTTAAAACAAACCTGGATAAATGTGATATTGTACGACCTGGTTTGGTTCCAAGTGCACCGTTCCCTTTCTCTTCCCCTTTAGTGAAATTAATTGTCTTCAGTAATATTGTTGTATGAATGCTCTTGCTGGGATGAAGCGTAGGAATGCATTCACATCTTTAACATCTCGCTTTAAAGCTTTCGTGACTGCAAGGATTCATCTTATTTGGTTCTTTCGGTAAAGTCACGTAGAATGAGAATAAAATAATAAATTAATAAAATACAATAACACAATAAAATTATCGCAATTTTATTGTGTTTTTATTGTGAGATTTTTTCCGCGTTATTTTATTAATTTATTATTTTATTCTCATTCTACGTGACTTTACCGAAAGAACCAAAGAAGATGAATCTTTAACATCAGCGTTGCATGGAATATCAGCCTAAATGCAACCTACACAGGAAGGCTGCCCTCTTTTAATGTTGCGAGCAATGCATACAAGTCTGACATTCATTTACTGAGGGTCTATTCTAAGCCTACACAGAAATGACATTAAGCATGCGTAGCCACCCACTTCCTCAAGGTTGATGATTGAACGCATATTGATTGCAGAATGTGCAGCACCTGCGACCTGGAACGGATTTCTACAAGAAGCTGGCCCTGGACTGCTCCGGTCATCAGATTGCTGTGGACCTTTTCCTGCTCAGTGGACAGTATGCAGACCTGGCTACCTTAGGTGAATGTTCACTTAGAGCTCTGTCTAGAGCTCCTCCAGTTAGCACGGTTGGCTATGTACGGTGTGAAAGAAGTTCAACGTACGTACATGTTAGGTCCTTCCACCAGCAGTGGCATGTGCAAGCAATTGAAGAGCTGTAGCTTGACTTTTTCTTAAACGATATATGTGGATCACAAATGTATACTTACAGCTCTCATGAGTCCACTGCTGGATAAGGACCCCCCCAAACCCGTGCGTTATCGTGGGGATTATTTAACCATACTTAACCATGCCTATCAGTGCAGGTTGAAGGCAGTGCACCTATAGATGAGAGCATCGAAGTGCAGCACAGAAATGGATTTGACTGCACTGCTGTCCGCAACGTAGCCCCAGCCTGATACGGCCTTTGTTATTGTGCACGTTGGTCGCCCATCTAAGCACGATTCAGACCTGAATCTACTTCCTAGTTCTGACAAGATCGAATACCTAGTTCTGACAAGATCGAATACATATAAGAATAGGTTTTACGCTTTCTGGCAATAAAACAGGTGTTAAGATATTCTTAGTTTTTTCGGTAAAGTCACGTTGAAGAGAAACAACAAAATAATAAAATATATACACACCTGAAGATGACCGTTTGAGTTATGGTCGAAACGTCGTGAGAATTTTTTTATTGTTTTATATATATTTTATTATTTTGTTGTTTCTCTTCAACGTGACTTTACCGAAAAAACTAAGAATATGAATTACTGCAGTCACGAAAGCTTTAAATCAAAATTTAGGTGTTAAGATGTTAAAACGCCAAACAGAAACTTTGGCAAGGAATCCTCTCAGCATTAACCACACATCTTTGTGGTGAACATGCAAACAAAAAACATGCTCTGCTAATGTATGCATTGTCTTAGAAACTGATTGGTCCACACCAGAGACCGCTTTCTTTATGGCGTAGTCTCAAACAGTGTTAGACCAGAGGACGCCAAAAGGCGACAGCACAAAGACAATGCCACTGTCAGGGAATTTATATTTTGGGGTGAGCAGCTACAATATGGGACCTTTCGCTGGTGTGTGGACCAATCAGTTTCAAAGACGACAATACATAAATTACCAGAGCATGATTTCGTTTGCATGTTCACCACGAAGATTTGTGGTTAATGCAGAGAGGATTCCTTGCCAAAGGTTTCTGTTTGGTGTTTTAACATCTTCACACAAACTGTTTTATTGCCAGAAAGAGTAAAACCTATTCTAAAATTTTTATACTGGCAAGAAAGATCACACATGCTTCAAGCGTGTGGCTATGAACCATTTCATGGTTGACACAATGCAAAAAGAAAAACAAATCTTGAAAATCTTGAATTGCCTACTGAGGCAGCATGTCCCAGCCTGCCTGATGTTCATTGACAATCTTTGTTTGGTTTGAGAAAATAATAATAAAAAATAATGGTTTAATGCCTTTCAAGAGCGCCAAAATAGCACCCTCTAGTGATGTCAGCTGCAGTGTCACTGCAGTGACCTACACTATGAACCACGGTGCATTCTGGGAACTATAACAAACGTTACTCCGTACGATGCTCCGTTCATTATAAATGTATTAGAGGTTTTTGCATTGGACAACTTCAAACCCGTAATGGCTGGGGCCAATTGCATGGGCTTTCAGAGGTGAATATGCAATTTATAATTAGTATAAGTGTCTGCGGAATTTTGTCAATCCACTATTGGATGAATGCCTTCCAACGCCATCTCAGTCATGGGGGTTATTTGACCATACTTCACCACACTTGTCAGTGCGTGACTGTGAACCGGGAGCCTACGACCAATTGTGGTTGCGACTCTTAACTCGTGTCGCCATGTCCGTTAGTACAACGTCATGGCTCTGTGCACTTAATTGTCGTGAGGATGATCCAATATGAACGAAGTATTACGTCGTGTTGCTATTTAAAACTGGCCAAATCGATCAAATTTGTCGTCCGAAACTGAGACTGCTGGTGGAGGAGCTTCCACTAGAGGGAGTTGTAGAGCGCTTATACTGACTCAGCGGTGCTATAAGCGAAGCTATTTTTAGTTTACCAGGTAAGGCCCACTGAGCTATATACCTATTTTTCAGAACCGACCTGGCCAGAGATGATAGCTCAACGAAGTGGCTGATTATGTGGAAATTTATAGCAGCCAAATAATCTAAATGCACGTTGATTCTAACTGTTGAGGGAAAAACCAGAGTACCCGGAGAAAAATGTACACGACCACGGGGAGAACATGCAAAGTGCAAATATGCAGGGGTCGGGATCGAACCTATGGCCTCCTGCATACCAGGTGAGGTTGTTAACATCTCGCCACCGTGGCGCCCCGTTACAGGGTGCCTGGCGGGGTTTAACCTGTTGCATAGCTGTGAATCGACATTGTCCCTGTAAAGGAATAGTGTGGCACCCAGCTGTTGTTGCTTGATTTACGTCTAAGCCTACTGTGGTGATTTATCTGTGCCACGTGTGTGCAGCGTGCGTCTCAAGGTACTCGTCGGGCGCGGTGTACTTCTACCCGTCGTTCCACCGCGTGCACACGCCTGTGCAGGTGGAACGGCTGGAGAAGGACCTGCAGCGATACCTCACACGCAAGATCGGCTTCGAGGCCGTCATGAGGATACGCTGCAGCAAAGGTCGGTCGGCGTCGGCACTCCCACAGCCCCGGTGGTGGAAGCCGCACGGCATTTCGAGCGGTGGTCTCAAAATATCTGAACGGCTATTCCGTGGTGGGAAGCCCACGGAATAGCCGTTTTCTTTTAAAAACCCAGTTATTGCCGTGACGATTAAATGTCGGCCATTTCCAGCATTCGATAAAAAAAGAAAGGCAATTAAACACTACACAAGCCAATTCGAGAATGCACAGGTCCATTGCTGGAGTGTTTATCGTGCATTGCAGCACCAAACTGGGACCGTCTGGCGCGTGACATTTCTGCACAGCGTGGAGATGCTGATAACAAGTCCGCACTGTTTTGAACGCTGTTCACGCCCTGAGCTTCAGGAATGTGGTTTTCAATTATTTTGCTGATCACGCTACCGGGCATCTGACCAGCATCTATCTGTTCAATGCGCCATATTTGTAGGTTAATCGCAGAGGGATATAAATCAAAACCAGTGTTGAATTTGTCTGATCAAATTCTACTTTTTTCGTGGAATATTTATCACTGGTGTGGGGTCTGCCTTGTCTGTTTTCTCCACTCATGCCTGTCCTGGACCATCTGCAAGCTGCTGCTTAAAAAAAAAAACACATTCGTCCAGAAGTCTCATTGTCTGAGGGACGGCGTGTGTTATTAAATGTTGGCGGTGAAAGCCTCTTGCCTGCGCATTGTCCGTAATTATTTACGTTTCGTTCCGTCTGTCGGGCGGTGACGGCTCAGGGGTGTCTATCCACACGTTCCACGGGAACTTCTTCGTGCGCTCCACCGACCTCCTGTCGCTGCCCAACGTCAACCCGGATGCTGGCTTCGCCGTACAGATGTCCATCGACGAGACCCTGACGGACACGACGCTCTGCTCCTTCCAGGCCGCGCTGCTCTACACATCCAGCAAAGGTGAGGGAGCGGTGGTGGGTGGGGAGGCGGTGGGGCAGCAGGGGCGCGACGCGCTGACTCGCGTGCACGGAGAGATAGATGCACGCCCATATCCCATGATGTGGTTATCACGCTGCCCTATTAACCCAGAGACCTGCGTTTGATCCCGGCCTTGATTAACATCGGAGGCGAGCGATACCTGAACGGGTCCTCGGCACCCGCTTCAATATACAGCGCCGACCATTGTGGAAAAGTATGATCATAAAACTCCGTTGACCCACATGATGTCGAGAGCTATTTATCCAGGAATAGATTCACAAAGGGCTGTTTACTCATTTTTGTTTGAACTGCTTTAACATGGACCGCCAGCAGAAAAAGATTATTCCTATCGTACCCATCCTTAGTTGACAATAACATCTGTCTTCTTGGTTCTTTCGGTAACGTCACGTAGAAGGGAAATAATTAAATAATAATAATAAAAATTTCATAATAAAATAGTTGGGTAGTTGCAGTTCTTTAGCGTCAATATACTAAATGCCTCTGTTGATATGTAAACTCTGACTTTAACATAGCTACTTCCGTGACCAGTTACATGCTAATTCCTCACTAACATCATGCTAATCTCCCAGTTACATGCTAATTTCTGACTTTAACATCCTGCTAATATCTCACATTAACACAGCTACTTCAATGCTAAATTCTTCTGTTGATATGTAACCTCCTCTGTCAAGGCGCTCTGCTCCTCCCACTCAGCTTAAAATACGCTGTTCATTGGAACGCTGTCTTTCCGACAGTTCTGTTTCTTCACCTGAGGAAGGCTACTTGTGTTGTGGCCGAAATGTTAGAATTTGATTTTATTATGTTTTATTATTATTTTATTATTATTTCTGACTTTACCGAAAGAGCCAAGAAGATGAATCCCTGCAGTCACGAAAGCTTTAAATCGAAATAACATCTGTATTGTGTATTCTAAAATAATAAAATATATATGACAATAAAATAATAAAATATATATAAAACAATAAAATTCTCACGACGTATCGACTGCAACACAAGCAGTCGTCATCAGGTGTGAAAACCAACGGCAAGAAACATTTGAAAGAAGTGGCGGTTTGAAATTATTTATTTTTAAACGTTAGCACCACGGATAGCGATTTGACAGTTTGTTTAGATGGACGAGTCCATCTATGTTCGGAAAAGAGGAGGGAGACGAAAAATGAATGTATGCTGTCTGAAAGCCACCGTAAGCGTGAACAATCAATTAAGACCCGAAATTGTCTTAATATATATTTTATTATTTTATTGTTTCCCTTCACTTGACTTTACCGAAAGAACCAAGAATATGAATCACTGCAGTCACAAAAGCTTTAAATCAAAATCTGTATTGTGTTTAATGTCCTCGTGACTGTGTCGTGTGTGATTGGTTAGGCGATCGTCGAATCCGGGTGCACACGCTGTGCCTGCCTGTAGTAAACACTCTGGCCGAGATCTACCACGGAGCAGACGTTCAGGCCATCACGGGCCTGCTCGCCACCATGGGTGAGTCTAGATGATCCTACCCCCTGCAGGATTGGTAACAGCATTGTGGGGGCTGAACTCTTCGGTGTGGTCGAGCAAATGATGCCACTTGACTGCTTGCTGTAAAAAAAGCCTTTCACTGTCCTGCAATGCGATACGCATTGAGTGATGTTGGTTGCGGAAGGCTGAGAGGCCACTGCATAGGTCTTTTTGCGGTTGTGCTGCTTAGCACTTGATGTGTGCGTTTCTTTTTTTAAATATCGCCGCCGTTTCCTCTGGGCGCTCCCCCTTTCCCCCGGTCGCCACTGCCGCCGCGGGCTGCAGCGGTGGAGCGGTCGGTGACGTCCAGCCTGCCCGACGCGCGAGACGCCCTGGTGAACGCCGTGGCCGACTCCCTGTCCGGCTTCCGCTCCACGGTCTCCAACCTGCAGCAGGGCGGCCTCGTCGCGCCGCGCTCGCTCAGCCTGCTGCCGCTCTACGTGCACGCCCTGCTCAAACACGTGGGCCGCCACCTCGCACCGGCATGCAACGCTGTGGGCGCCGGGGCGCAGTCGGGTCATTTCGTTCGCTCGGATAAGCCAGAGGGTGGGGTCCGTTGTTGTTGATCTGCGATGTCCTCCGTGTATGACCTAGTCCCGAATGTCGTTGATTGTAGTAGGTGAGGAGTCGTCACTGATTTAAATGGATTCGGGATAGGCAAGCGTGTGACGTGTGACATCGTCATACGACATCATATGCCGTGCGCCTGCTTCCCCTCCCCATAACCTGATACGCCACGTCCCGTCATCTCCTTGTGCAGCTAGAAATGTAACATCGCTGCTAATTGAATACTTCCGAGGACAAAATGCCCGTGAGAATGTGTTTCTCGCAGCGTTATAACCAAAAGCGTACCGCACGGTGTTCTTCGGCGCCAGTATGCAAAGTGGTTTCCCAGCTGGAACTGAAAGGCCTCTGGAGCCTCCTCGGCTCTCGTGGCCCCCTCGTGGCGCCGCTCACCGCTGCCCCACGACCTCCGGTTGCCCACAGACGGCGTTCCGGCTCGGCACGAGCACGCGCCTGGACGAGCGGGTGTTCGCCATGTGCCAGATGAAGAGCCAGCCGCTCGTGCACCTCATGCCTATGATCCACCCACACCTGTACCGCATCGACAACCTCATGCAGCAGGTGGGGACGTTGCGCGCGCACGCACGCCTCACGTGCGAGTCCGGGTTCACGGACAGGAGCTGTCGGATCGTAGGGCAGGGCAGTGCCGTAGTATTTTATATTGCGAGGCTGCCAGGTTTTAGTTTTAGTCATTTTCTCCCAATTCTATTCTAACAGTGTTGTGAGCGCAATGTGAAGAAATGTCCATTGGGAAGGTCATGAGATGCAGAAATGTTCACAAGGAATTTGCATAGAAAGTAGTGCATTGCCTTGTCTGTGAGAATGGTCCCTTGAAGGTAATGTTACAGAACTACATCTGATGGCCCTTCGAATTGCTGTTCCTGTCACTAGGCGGTGCCTCTTACATGCTCGGCTATAATAGTGTTCATCACTTCGCGTTCATGACGAACACGGTTTGGTTCTCACAGCTGAAATGCACTGACTTAACTTAAACAAATTGAACAGAAAGGAGGTTGCCACCATCACCTTAATGCATTGACAAATCCAGTTTAATCATGAATGCCCAATGCCGATTTAAATCGAGAATCTCAGTGGTGTCAGCTTAGGGCTCTGACCAGGCATTAACCGAAAGAGCCGCCCGGCCATCCCCCGTCGGAGGAAGTCAATGGTGATCATCCCATGGAGAGGGCTGGCAGCATGCCATGAAAATGTGGAATGTTCATCACTGACTGACAGCCAGCCAACAGAGATGACAGCCACTCCATGTTTATTTGAGCGGCTAAACAATTTAACTTTATATCCATGATTTGTGGCAGGTTGGAGTCAACTTTTCATAGGTGCAGTTCATAGAGTGTTGGAGCATTGCGGTGAATATCTGGTGAAGTAGCATTTAAGAGCACAGGAAGCCAAGACAATAGTGTAGAACTTAGATTTTACTGTTTCTGTATTGCAATGTTCATTTGCGTAGCGATGAGTGAGAGCGGCAGCTTTAATGCCCAAACGGGCCACAATATTTAACGTTTGCAATAGAATCTTTTTCTTATTTTCGACGATAAGTCTTGCGTCCTGGAATTTCATTGGCGTGGTTATTTTCTATGTGCACAATCTGCGGAGTGACAGTCGGGGCTCTCACTTCAGGTAACCATGAACATCAACGACAAGAGCGTCCCACAGCCTCCCATCCTCCAGCTGTCGTCTGAGCACCTCAACACGGACGGGGCCTTCCTCCTCGACTGCGGCAGCGTAAGCAGCGCGTGTAGAGCAGGGAATCTCCGAATATTTAAGCCGTCGATTACTCTTACCGATGATCTGTTTGATTACTCGACCAATCCTGGAAAACACGACTGGAGATGGAGAGGGAACACAAAAGTCTCCCCTCTGTTCCTTTACGTCTGCCGCTGGACGGGAAGTGATATGGGGCAAGGTTTGGTGACATCACGGTCATCATTGGTCGTGTCACGCTGGGCCCGTCTTGTTAGGGGAGTTTTCCCGACTTCGGGAGGCAGGATTTTGGGGTGGCCTTAAAATTTAAAGGGACCCAAGTAAACGACCCCATTCAAGTAGACGGTTTTAACTTTTAGTTGATTCATTGACTCAATTTTACCAGCTCCCAAAGTCGTGGTGAAAATCGCATTCTGTCTTAGCATTATGTGGCCTTGAGAGAGCGACTGAATTGTTTGTTGTGTTTTTGTGTTTCCCAGTTTTACTATAATTGCGCTATCAGCATCGTGTCGTGAGACAGAGCATCCATTATGGAATGCCCAGAGGGCAGTGCAACAGCCTCATGCGAAAGAGAACGACCCGCAGAAGCGGATATTGTATCAACACTGCTTCTGAAATTCCTTGAAGTGACCTCTTTTATTTAACCACACACTTGGGGGCAGCACTTTCTCATGTGCCCTGCTATCGAGAACTGTTGGGTGGCAGTCAAACCAGTATTTTCAGTTTACTATAGATATGTCTTTAAATATATATAGGGTGGCCCAAAATCCAGGTCACACAGAGGTAAAATATTTATTTTAACAAATCACAAAGGGTTATGGCATTTATTTTTACGTGTTTTAGAACTGACTAGCATTAATATTAATGTATGTATGTATGAATTCTCTTTTGAATAGAATTTAGGACTTTTTCAAGAATCCAGGTGTAAGTGTAATCTTGAACATTCATCATTTATGTTTTATCTCAATTCAGAGTTCTCAGATGAGTTTTGTAAATGACTGATTATAGGTGACCCCCAGGAAAAAAATATATTAATAACAGCTAGCTACAATATTTACGTAATAAATAAACAATTGAAACATTTTAATGCCAGTGTTAATATAAGTTAAATAACCCTATGTGTCTTAATTTTTGGACCGCCCTGGAGATACAGAAAGACAAAGATCCCCCGTATAGCCTTAACAAACAGTTGGGGCATGTGCTGTTAGCGAGCACTTACGAATGCCGGCACGGCACACGAGAGGGGGTGGGTGGCCAGCACCACGCCCGACCGCCTTTGTCTCCCCAGTGGCGATGTTTACCCACCGCCCCAGGTACTCATTTGAGGCCGAGTCGACCTAGGGGAGGCCTAGGACCGGTTCAGATATTCGCCACTGGTGTTGGCCGTGAGCGGGAATCGAACTCGGGTCACCGGATTCGTAGCGCAGCGCGCTAACTGCTACATTTCCGCTCCCCATTGTATAGGCACACACACTTAGTACTTGTGTGTGTTTGAAGTTGCACCTTCAGAGTAACATACCAGGTGAATAAGGGGATTTTCCAGAAGTGGCATCACCGCATGCTGTGGACATTGGCAAAGTGCTTTTATGCATTCCCACAGCAGGATACCATCCTCGAATGGAGGTGTAGGAGGTGTTTTTAGAGTTACCTTGCTGTTTTGATTGAAAATAATAAAAACAACTTTTATTTACCAGGTAAGACCTACTGAGCTATATAGCTCTTTTTCAGAAGTGACCTAAGCCACAAATGATAGCCCAACGCAGTGGCTTATCACGTGGGAATGTAAGCAGCCAAACACATTCAACGCATGCTTTATAAATGTGGAGGGAAACACCGGAGGACCCAGATGA
This sequence comes from Petromyzon marinus, assembly GCF_048934315.1. Lineage (NCBI taxonomy): Eukaryota > Metazoa > Chordata > Hyperoartia > Petromyzontiformes > Petromyzontidae > Petromyzon > Petromyzon marinus. Next base: position 1,210,172 of record NC_133707.1, read on the forward strand.
AAAATCCACGCGACCACGGGGGGGAGAGAGAGAACACGCAAACTCCGAATATACAGGAGGCGTCTGGGTCGGGATTGAGCCTTGCCAATGAAAATATGCCGGAGGGGGGTGGTGCCACCGAGAATTCCAAAACCAACATGTCGCTGCGCTCCACCAATACTGGGATATTACACAAACAAGCCTCGGAAGAAGCCCCGGGGGGGAATCTTGCGTTTGCAGGTGTTTGCTGCTGGCACCGTTGAATGAATGCGTGGGGTTGTTTCGACGTGCAAGGCAGTGGGAAAATGGCTTCAGAAGCTGTAGTTGTACCGAGTGGCACCTTCCCCCCTCCGTACTCTTGGCCAAATAGCAGTCTGGGAAGGAGTCGGGCACTGGAACTTGTAATGTGGTACTTTCGCTCCAGTTGTCCTGCAATGAGTATTGGCAGGTGCGACCTCATATTCTCGGTTTACGCACCAAAACGTCGATGTAGATCTTCGGGACCCGTTAGCAATTTCTAAGGGGTTGAGTGGTGGCGCGGTGGTAAGTGCACTTGCTCTACAAACCTGGTGGCCTCTGTTCGATTTGCAGCTTCGGCTAAAATTAGTGATGGGTGATAATTGAACCGGTTCTGGGTCTCCCCCGACCTCTTTCACTTGTATGGACCAAAGTGTTTAAATATGGAGAGGCCTTCATCCAGCAGTGGATTGACAAAGGACTGTATAATTACCAATTGCTACAACAGCAAATTATTAAACAAATTTCAGCATTGCAGTATGTTTATCAGTTATCATATTCTGTTTGGTGTTTAAATATATTTCCTAGTGAACAATATATTTATATAAGCATGTGCTGGCAGGCCACGTGACATCTTACATTAAATGTATGGACATTATGACACCACATGGCATCATGACGTCAATAGCTCTACATGTGGCCACTGATATTGTCTGCAGGTATATTGTCTTTACCTTGTAGATCTTGCTTTCATCGCACTAGTCTGTATCCCTTGTCTACAGCTCTCTCATCTTTGTCTATCTCCCTTTCATCTCAATAATATGTATCTCGCTGGGTCTCAGCGAGCCATGTCTCTTGGCAGGCCATCGTTTTGGTAGGCCCACTCCAAGAAGCATCGTAGGCTGTATCTGGCCAGCGGGCCATCAGTTGGAGAACTCTGCACAAAATGAATGAGTGGAACAGCGAACGCATTGGATCTCATCTCCCTCATCCATAGGTGCTGTACATTTGGGTCGGGAGGAACTGCAGCAACCGATTCATCAAGGACGTCCTTGGTTTTCCCAACTACATCTCCATTCCGAACACAATGGTGAGATTCATTCCCGCTGCTTAAAGTGATGTTTCTCCCGGGCTTGAGCCACACATGGCCACGTACCAGTGGCAGTGTGTGTGGGCCCACACTGTTGTGTGGCATGCTGGCTCCAAGTAGATGCTCTGTGTAAGAATAGATGTTTGTCTTTGCGCACATGTGTCTTTGTGTGTTTTGGGGAGTGGTAATGTAGTCGTTCATTAACTTTGCTATGAACCTCGTACACCGAGTTTGATTCCTGGCCACAGCTGATGTTAGTGGCGAATATCTTGAGCCGGTCTGTGGCTCTCCTTTAAGTGTACTTGGCATTAAATGTGTACCTTGTGCGGTATGTACACATTATCACTGGGAAGACGAGGCTGTCTTGACATGGTAGTCATACCACCTCAAGCACTGTGCTGGCCTCCACAGGTGCTCGCCCACAGCACTTGCCCCAACTATTTATAAAGGCTACATGTGGGGGATGTTTTGTATTTGTGCGTGTGTGCGAGCGCATATAATGGTGTTTGATGTGTGCGCCCTTGAGAGGCCACTTCTGTGCCCTGATTTCACGGTACAATGGTGTGGTGAAGCAGAGTCCCTGGCGATGCGTTATTTTCGCAGGTCGATTTGCCCGAACTGGACAACACCACGTCAGAGAGAACGAGAGACTTCTTGTCGTGGATTCGAGAGCCAAGGCCCTTCCATTCCACGCAGCACATCATCAAGTACGCTCCCCACCAAAGCACGTTTCGCTCCTGATCGCTAGGCTGATTTGCAGAGGCGTTTTAAAAGCCGCTTACGATGTTTATTAAATAAAATCGTCACGTTTATTGCATCGTGCAAGTTGAATGGGGACCCGATGTTAAGGTACACGAATTACATATCATGTTCTTCATTTCTTTTGTCGGGTTAGCCCCTTACTTGCACGCAGCTAACAAGGGAGTAAACTATAAAATAAATAATGGGGAAGGTCACAGAGGGAAATAAACGGGAGGAGGGGGGGGCACGGTCTGGTTAGGGTTAGTTCCACATGTGACATGTGTCAGTGCTGATTTCAGAAACCACTTTCTCTCTTTAATGTTCGCGATTAATACGGTTTTGTGATACAGCATGCACGTATGTTCAACCACATGCACATGTACAGCCCATTTAGCAATCCACTGCTGCATGAGAGACTCCCAACGCTATGTGGGCTGCGCCTCCAGTTGGCCATGTGCTGTTGTAGTATGCATGCATTTGCACGTCGGTGTATGTTGTGCATTATGTAGTAATGGTTTCTCTTGTGCATGCACGGTATGTGTTATGTCGTTATTGCGTTTAATAAGCATGCCCTTGACTGTCACTTGAAACGTGTCCGCGCAGTGTAATTTAGTCCTGTGGTCTATTAGGTGTGCTCATATTTCTGTACGACGCACCATGTAGTATACGCTGCCTATAGGGTATTATCAGTTACACGTTCATGTACAGTCTTTGCAATTTAGATGAAAAAAAACATGATTTATAAAAAAAATTTGGTCCTGTCGTTATTGACTGGGCTTAGACCATCAATTCGCTGCAACTGAGAATCCGGTTTAAATCGCGAGCAGCTGAAATCCAGCATTGATGTATTTTGAACTTATTTCACATCGTACATTGCCAACCATGCTAATTGGAGTTGCGGGGGAAGGACAATAAACGAAACGTAGAAAGCAATTGTTAAGAAATTATTTTTCAATTAATATTTAAAAGTGCATAGCTCCAGTGGCTTCATAATATCGGTATGAGGAGCATTCCAGACGGCCGCAGAAACGCATCTGAAAGCGCGCGATGCAGTGACCGTCTTTGTTCGATGGCGAGCCAAAAGCCGCTGCGAGGATGACCGGCGTTCGCGTGATGGTGTATGCTCCTTAAAGAGATCAGCAGGGTATTGCAGTTAATTTGTGGCAAGCACTTTTGTGTGTATTGAGTGCGACCTTACGATGTATTCGTTCGGCAACGGGAAGCCAATGCAGCTCGGCGAGCACTGGACGGACGCGGTCAGATCTTGCGGTACCTGTCAGTGTTTTGACCCCTAAGCCTCCCGGCCTCTTCTCTCCTCAAGCCTTCGTTAACCACGCACTTGGCTGCTTTCTATGACATTCTCTTGCGGTTGTTGTCCCAAGGCGTCATTGCACCACTTCCCTGTGTTCTAACCGTTGATGTTGCCGCTTGCAGGGACGACAGCACCAACAGGATGATCTTCATCGAGCATCTTGTGGAAGACAGGTCCGAGTCTTCGATGTCATACTCCGAGTTCCTGCAGCACATACAGCGACAGATCTGCAAGTAGGAAAATGGAGTTTCGCTGGTGCTTATGGATCCTTGGTATTGGCCTCAAGTGGAAAAGCAGAGATGCTTTTTTTTGTTAGCTGGTTTTTTTTTGGGTGCAGTTTTTTGGATTAGGTGTTCTGTCAGAGCTCATGAATGTTGATGTGGAATTAACTGGTTTAACGGCGAGAGAGGCCGGTGGACTTGTGGTGGTGCTGCCTTTTAAAATGCAGGCCAGCCGTCGGCAAGGAATGGGGCAGGACCATTGTGGGGCTCTGCACAGTACGTTTCAGAGCACAGCTACACCAGCGAAACTGTCAATGCAGGAATGTGTGTGTAATCAACATGTCGATACCCTAGAGTTCAGACTAAGATATTGTGAAATATAAAAAAAAAGTCAATTGCTGAATGTGCCGTATTACATATGACAGATCAATTACGTGGTCTTAACCTTGAATGCATCTGACACAGTTAATTCCAGAATTGATGAGAACGTTCTAAAAACGTATCCAAAAATGTATCCAAAATTGATCAAATTGTTTCGCAACAACTTGAATTGCTTGGCACAGCCCATTAGGCTCATCGCTTTTTGGATTGAGGTGCCATGTGTTTTGGCTTTGGGGCCAAATACTATTTCAAAAAGCTGATTAATGTTTTTTTTGTTTGTCAAACGGCTGTGTTTTTGAGGATGAACGAACCCCATGCCTGGTTTACTAAGAGATGTGCACGTATATAATTTGTACTCACTGTATCAACCCTTTCTCACGTGTCGAGTTAATTTTCCTCTCTAATTTTGTGCAAAAAATAAATCCACACCTGGCATTTTTTGTTACCGTTAGTTGCAATTAGCTTCTATTATGAGACCATCCTTGCTCTAACAAGGCTGAGCAGTCTCTTTTTTGAGGTCTTATTTATTGATCATATCGCAACGTGAGCTGATGCCAGAGGAAGGCCTTTCGTTTGCTTAGAGGACCCCGCAACATTTAAGATATTGAATCGTACAGAAGTGTTATATGTTCGTCTCATTTTTATACCGTATACTTTTTTCTATGAATTAGAATAAGCTATAAAATATATAAGGAAATAGCCCTTGCTTTGCTGGAGAGCTAGACACCAAACGGAAAATAACCCCCAGCAATAAAATGGATTTAAAGAGACTGCATGTCTCAAATTTTCATGATTATAAAATGGCATCGCCATTTGATGAAGTGTTTCAGTGGGTTCCAGAGGAAAGTCTTGATGTGCGGTAGAATCGTGTGCTTGTTCTCAACCTACACAGGAAGTCTGAATAACGATACAAGTCGATTGAACTTTTTTCCACGTAAGGGAATTATTGTCCTAACGAGACTAGATAAAAAAAAAATTCCCCCCAGCTTAATGGAGAGCTCAATGGCAAAAGATGGATTTTCTGCACGACGGTGCTAAGTTTGAAGAAAACGTTGAAACTTATGGTTGTGATTTATGGCAACAGAGGCAATCGCAGACGGTATTATTACAATTCAGCTGTCGCGTTAAACCGTGGCTTAAGCGTGAGCGCATAAAATGAGAGCACTAATCCTTAAAAGACGACACCACTTTAATTGAATTATAAACACTACTTAAAACAAGAATTATTTTTTTTTACCAGATGCAAATATCTCTTCAGAGTGGGCTGCACCTATCGAAGCGACTATTTCTATTTAATGGAAAAATTCTCATTGTATTTGTAGCACGTTTAAAAACAAAAAATCACTGCACTTTCTTTAATAACCCTGAAATTGTGTACACAAGCAATGCTTTTGTTTTTTATGTGATCTTCATTAAGTGGCTCCACGTGATTTTTTTCTCTCTCACTTTTGACGTTCGAAGCTTTGTTCCCTCTAGATGGCATGCATGGACTTAACTTTGGGCCTAGGTGCACGTGTCTACTAAGCCAAGTGAATGTGACTGACCAAAATGCCATGCTGTGGCTGCATTTGCTCATCAGAAAATATTAGGGGGAAAACCAGGAGGGTTTATTTATATTGGTCAGGTTTTCTCAGGTGACACGTTTTGTGGGTACCTATTTTCTACATGTGCAGCCCATTTTGTTAACCTGCTGCCAGAAAGGGCCTACCCATGCACACCTTGATGGCCCTGAAGGATATTGGGCCATACTTCACCACGCCGGTCAGTGCGAGTTTGTGCACTGTGGTTGCCCATCCAAGCACTATCCAGGCATAAAGCTTGCTTAGCTTCCGAAGTCTGGTGTAATTGGGCGCATTGTGGGCGATTTCATCACAGGTGGCGCCTACATCTTGGGAGACAAAAATCGGGCGAGGCTGCGATTGGCGTAAACACTACGCAAGCAGTGCACATCTCTTGACGACGTCGGTGCGGACTATCGCGTAAATGTAACACATTTGCCCCAAAAATAATATCAACCTGTGGGCATATCTCAACCCATTGTCCAAATGCTTTAAGCGTTCTCAAAATGGAGCACAAACCTGCTACTGCTTTCACGTTGTGGGGCCACCTCTGGGAAAACCACAGCCCCCGCCAAAAAAGTTCATGAACAGTGGCATATAAAACCCTTTCTGATTCTGATATCCTCACATTGTCATTCGTAATATGTGAGCAGTACCTCTTAATACTACATTGCAGATGGATGGTTTTAGCTATGGGGCTCGAATTCTTGACTGCAGGGGGGTCGGGGCGGAGTGAGACATTTTTAACTTGAAGGATGCTTTTGTGATATTCTCTCAGAGTGTAGTCCTTACAATCCACAGCCGTTCATTGCTTTTGCCGACTGATGGGAGTACAAATACTTGATGTTTAGCATTTCGTTATACAGTATACTGAAGCTTGACCAGCAGGGCAAATACATTATAATTATATTCATCAAGCCGTCAGCGTTTCATGTTTATGTCTGTGTGTTTATGCTTGTTGTCACATTTAGATGTTCAGTATTTGAGTGTACTTGCAGTATATAAGGTAAATGGTTTTTCCTTACTCTTGCAGGCATAGCAAGCTGTAAAGTACAAATGTAAAACGGCTTGGCATTGCACCTAAAGGGGCGTTAACGGGCAGTTGTGGAGCGCACAAGACTAATAATGTAACTGCCGGAGATAAATCGCTCAGAACACGTGGTTCAGGGTTCAAGCCCTGGTTTTGGTAAGTTAATAAAAAAAAGTCCAGACATGTGTTTTTTACACACGTTGCATTTTATTCTCTCTGAACCGTCAGAAACGTAACGAGTTCTGAGTATATTGTCACAAGTGGTTGAACTCGATTTATCGCAGCTCAAGTCCCCGAGAGCAAAAAGTTACTTGCGTTTGAGTGTGGAATTGTTTTATTTATAAGGGAAGGCGTTCTTTGCATAAGTGTGTATTTTTTATCAGTTTGAAAATAACTTTTAAAAAAGTGACTATCGGTTATACAAAACAATTGGACCAACAGTGTTCCGTTCATAATTGTTACAGCAAATGCTGTTCGTGATTGGCATCTGCTGTAGTAGCTTTAAAACAACTGGCTCAAAACGCCAACGAGCATGTATGCTTGCTGGGTCTTACATTTTTAACAGCTTGTGGTTTATTGGACCATCTTTTAAAATGCATACTCTTTGGTTCTATTCGGTAAAGTCACGTAGGTAAAAAAAATAAAACAACAAAAATCACGTTTCGTTTTATTTTTTTACCTACGTGACTTTACCGAATAGAACCAAAGAGTATGGATCCTTGCAGTCACGAAAGCTTCAAATCTAGAATTTTAAAATGCAGTTTAAAACTTTTGCTTTAAAATAGATTTGTTATTGTAAGTTAAACAAGCAAAAAAAAACAATGAAAATAATCCCACAAAAAAACACTTGCAGTAGCTATGTTGGAAAAGAGTTGTGATAAAAACCAAAAATGGGAATTAACGATCATGGAACTGGTAATGTGACCACTTTTAAAAATCCCTATTTTCAGTTGCATTCAAAGAAAAGCTGACACACAAGTCGGCGCTTAATCACTGGTAAGAAGAAGTTTAAACAACGTGCAGGAAAGCTGACACACAAGTCGGCGCTTAATCACCGGTAAGAAGAAGTTTAAACAACGTGCGGGAAAGCTGACCGAAAAAACGAATTTGGTCCCTCCGTGTTACCCAAGCCGGATTTTTTTGCACAACTTTTGTGCAGTTTACATGGAACCTTGCGTTTAAGTGCCGCGTGCGACGCAACGATTCTCAAACCACAGCGATCGGTCACCCCCTCCACCTCAAGCGCAGCCCTTCCATCGCTGCCAGGATGCACATCGCACACGTGTGGAGGTGATGTGAGACGCGCCTGGAGTGGTAGCGATGGGAGCCTGGCTATGGTGGTGGGGGAACACGATGCTCGCAGTTTGTGAACTACTGACCCAAGGTAATTTGTAGCATAGTGTAACTAAGAGTGAAGGCTCACCGCGTCCTGTATTTTACTAACATGTCTATTTACACTGGAAATGTGAAGCGTTTTATACAGAAATTGTATAGCGACAACCAGGTAACATATATAACTTATTTCTGTGTTTAATCAAAATAACAGCAGCCTGCTCTGTTTTTTTTCCTTTCACCTTTCAAATTAAGTGCAGAGTTTGAATAGTTAGCATTGGAAAGATCGATGGCATTTGACAATTGTTGAAATAAATATTTTCTGGTCACGAGTTGATGTGTAACCTCTTGATGTACAGCTTCAAACGCCCGAACAAAAACGGAATATCGCTTGGCTTGCTACAATTTACCTATTGCTTCAAAGAACTCCATAGATATGGACAAATAACTTGATTTTAAAAATATGATAGGCTCTCCGATGTGTGTGCAGGTTGCACTGCATGTTATTTGGCACACGGTCCAACGTTAAAACCCTAAAAATAAACACCGGAGAGCTATAGGCCATAATCGCAAACCTAATCCATAAAAAAAATGTAAAGTTTTGTACCGGGAGGAATTTTGAAAGTTTTTTTTTTTGGGGGGGGGGGGGGGGGGGGGGTCATGCTTTAAGGCAAGGCGGCTACAGTTTCACCATTATTTCAGCTTAACAAACCCGTTCAGCAGGGGGTAGACCACTCTGCTCATTTGCTGCTCGGATTTCCAGAAGAGATGGGGAAAAAACACATTCTCGGGTAATGTTCATGCAGTTCACGTCTTACAATGTTCTTGGCTACCCTGTATGGTGAATTTATTTTGCACCGTAGGTAGCTAACCGCACTCAATGGAGGTATGGGGGGAAGGACAACTAAGTACAAAAAAGCGGTTTTAAAGGAATTAGTTTTCAATCTGCAGTAGATGTAATAATGCAAAGCTCCAGTGGCTCCTAATATCGGAAGAGCATTCCAGGCGGCCGCAGAAACGCATCTGAAAGCGCACGACGTCTTTGTTCGATGGCTGGCCAAAAGCCGCTGCTGCGTGGATGACCAGAGTTCGCAGCAATGCTTTCTGCTCCTTGACGAGATCAGCGAGGTGTCGTGGTTCATTTGTGGCATTCACTTTTGTCCCATGGTATTGCAAGACGCCGTTTTTAAGTTGTCTCCTCACTCACATAATGAGTGATGGCAGCTTAAAACGTGCCAGTAGTTTTGGGGTCACATTGCTTGATTTTATAATTTCAATTTGTATCAGGTGCCCGCCTAATGGGAAAAATGTAAAGATTGTTCGGAAATACGGAAAATGTATGCAGTTGGCACGTTCCAAGTTACCATAAGTGTTCATCTAAAATCCATGCATTCTGCAAATTGCGTGTTTGTAAACAGTTTATTTGAGCTTCTATGGTACTATTAAAGAGTAGCGGATGCAATAAGCTTCAACATTTTTAGGCAACCATTGGATACGTTTTGTGAACTTGGCTGATTTACACCGAATATTGGTCTCCGGCGTTAAGTGAAAGCAGTGCTTGGCAGGACAGGTCTTGTATTTAATATTCACCGTAGATCTGATACCTTGGCATTTCATACCCACTCCTGAATCACAACAGCTGGGAAATTATTCTACCAGTGTATCGTACATTACAGGAAATGCCTTGGTAATGAAAGTCATGAAATAGGCATTGCTCGATGAGCAATACATTTGCCAAGGGAAATAACGTTTCTCAAGACTCCCAGTATCAAGGTGATACCGAAAACACTGATAACTATATTGCTATAGCACAACATATGATCCAGTCTTGAATATTGCCAGTATCACTCATTATAGCATGTGTGTATGCACGGCTTTTATCATTCCACTGCTGGATTAAGGCCTCCCAACAGCGTGTGGGGGTTATTTGACCATATTCCATAACGCTGCTCTGTGTGGGTTGGAGGGGGTGCGGTGCAAAGATGCGGTGGCAGGGGGGGCACAGAGGAGGTACAATACTACAATATATTCAGCTGCACACTGCCCTCTGCTGCCCACCACATCGCCCAGCACCACTGGAATGCAGAATTCTCACCACAGGTTCACGGCTGCCAATGGTGATGTGCACCATTCCACTTTAATTTGATCAAAGACACACCTTGACTTGGAGAAAAGAGACTAAGGGTTGGGGACCGTTCGTTTTTGTGCCGTATAGCTCTCTGATGTGCTTTCAGGTTGTAACCGTGGGGTTGTTCGGCATTATGTCCTACGTTTCACTACATATCTGCTGGGAACCTCTTCACGACCAGAAGGTAGGAAGATCTAGAGAAGCTCCCAGCACGTGGGCCAAATTGTCAAACATCATGCCAAACAACACGCGGTATAAACCGAAAACAATTCAGAGCTAAGGCTTGCGGTGGAGGTGGGAGCAGAGTTGGTGGGATGAGCGCATTCCAGAGGGAAGGCCAGAGGAGAGCGACAGCCGATGCTCAGTACAGCTTAAGGTGCCCCGTCACCTCGCCCACCATGCGCACGGGGCCGGGCCCCACGGCCAGCACGGTGCACGACCCGGCCGCCACCTGCGTGCGCCCGGCATCGCACACCACCGGCGCCCCGAGCCCCAGCGCGCGCGCCCTCTCCTGCAGCTCGAGCAGCGCCGCCTCGTCTTCCACGCGCGTCACGATCTTGGCCTGCCCGCCGCGGCGCCAGCGTCTCAGCGCGCCCGGCTGGCGCGCCGCCGCCAGCCGGTACGCGGCCACCGCGGCGTGCGCGCACTGAGCCGCCGCCTTGCCCTTGCCCATCTTGAGGTCGGCGCGCACGACCAGCACCATCTTGTGCTCGTCGGCGTCGGCGTCGTCGTCGTCGTCGCTTCCTGTGTCATCGCCGACGCTGTTGCCGTCGCTGTCCACGTCGTCGCCGCCGCCGTCGAAGTCGTCATCCTTGTCGTAGCCGTCGTCGCCGCTGCTGCCGCCCCCCTCGCGACCGCGTGCCTGGCCGGCGTGGTCTGCCGGAGGACCGTGGGCAGGGGCGGTGACCGAGTGACCTCGCAGGAACCATGCGAGTGCGAAGCCGCAGCCCATGCTGGCGAGGAGAGACGCCACGGAGGCGTGGAGCGGCATGGCAGACATCGCTCGCGGAGGGGGTGAAGCTTGAGATTTTTGAGTTCGCGTCCTTCCTGCCTACCTTTAAAAAATGACAAAGAAATTGAATTGCAGCACTTCATAAGATAAACAAAAGGCTCACACTCACAATAGTTTTCAAGTTGACAGGAGAAACATTATCCTCGTCACTGCCTCCTACAGGCATCTAATAAACGTGGACAAACTAAGCTTGTAATTATTGTAATTATTAGCTGTGTAGGGTGATTTATAAGGACCATTAATGTATGTAAACATAACATCTAGTTTGTGTTTCTGAAATATGCGACATGTCACTAAATCTTGTGGTTTTTTTCCCAATGGTCTCGACTCCAGACCAACATTTGAGCACGTTACGTTTCGGCCCCGTGGAATCCTATTTTGCTGTTCTAGCTTTCTGATTCGCCCATAATGGGCATCTGTGAAAAAGAGCTTCATAGCTCATTGGATTCCTCCTCCAGTCTAAATAAAGATGCTGATATTTTACAAGGGGTGTGTAATGTTATTGTGACTTGCCTTTAAAACATGTAAAATGTCACGCTCTATTGTTTTAATGTTTTTGCTTGATAATTGTATGCACCGTTGCATTTAATTGGACCAGTACTGTACTAACAATACATTGTGTATACTGTACTTGATACTGCCCTGACGTTGATCACTGCTGACACAGTGTTTTCCATTTTTGTCTCTAGGGATTTGGTGTTCTAGAAGGGCAAGCGAGATGAAATTGTACACACCCTAAAGTGTGGTTATTATAAGTCTGAACCCCATTGTCAAACTTAGGCTCCCAAACGGTCCAAGCTTGGCCTAAAATGCAGCCTTACATTTATTATAAAGCAGGTAACGTGAACATGTAACAGCCCCTTTGTCAATCCACTGCTGGATGGGTGTCTCACCCAGGCCGTACGGATTCGTGGGAGTTATTTGACTATACTTCACCGTGGTGGTTGCCTCCATCACATCAGGTATCACTCGCCACTGATGCCAGACGCGTAGTCTGTACCGTTTGTAACGAGATAGCAGTGAATTAAATCACGATATCCGCACGTTGTAGATACGGATAGGTGCCGTAACAACAAATTCGCGGTGCCTCCAAACACGAAGAGATAATTAACTTCTGTGAATGCCTTTCTTTATACCGTACGTGCAGTGTATAGTGATGACTGCATGACTAATCCGGCGACCCGAGTTCGATTTCGGACCACGGCTAACGTCACTGAATGACTGTGACGGCGCCTGTGCCAGGCCAAGTGCACTTTGAGGCCACGTGAAGTGCTGCAGGCTCGCTGACAGGAGGTCCTCGGGAGAGACCCAGTAGGTGCCATGGGTTGGTTGAGATGACTGGTAGATGGACCAGCTGCTGTACCCCCTACTGGGCCTCACCACGTATGTGTCACCCCCTCCCCCGCCCTGTACTGACCAACGTGGTGAAGTATGGTCCAACAATACTCATGACCAACGTGGTAAAGTATGGTCCCACAATACTCATGACCAACGTGGTGAAGTATGGTCCCACAATACTCATGACCAACGTGGTGAAGTATGGTCCAACAATACTCATGACCAACGTGGTGAAGTATGGTCCCACAATACTCATGACCAACGTGGTGAAGTATGGTCCAACAATACTCATGACCAACGTGGTGAAGTATGGTCCAACAATACTCATGACCAACCTGGTGAAGTATGGTCCCACAATACTCATGACCAACGTGGTGAAGTATGGTCCCACAATACTCATGACCAACGTGGTGAAGTATGGTCCCACAATACTCATGACCAACGTGGTGAAGTATGGTCCCACAATACTCATGACCTACGTGGTGAAGTATGGTCCAACAATACTCATGACCAACGTGGTGAAGTATGGTCCAACAATACTCATGACCAACGTGGTGAAGTATGGTCCAACAATACTCATGACCAACGTGGTGAAGTATGGTCCCACAATACTCATGACCAACGTGGTGAAGTATGGTCCAACAATACTCATGACCAACCTGGTGAAGTATGGTCCAACAATACTCATGACCTACGTGGTGAAGTATGGTCCCACAATACTCATGACCAACGTGGTGAAGTATGGTCCCACAATACTCATGACCTACGTGGTGAAGTATGGTCCAACAATACTCATGACCAACGTGGTGAAGTATGGTCCCACAATACTCATGACCTACGTGGTGAAGTATGGTCCAACAATACTCATGACCAACGTGGTGAAGTATGGTCCAACAATACTCATGACCAACGTGGTGAAGTATGGTCCAACAATACTCATGACCAACGTGGTGAAGTATGGTCCAACAATACTCATGACCAACGTGGTGAAGTATGGTCCAACAATACTCATGACCAACGTGGTGAAGTATGGTCCCACAATACTCATGACCAACGTGGTGAAGTATGGTCCAACAATACTCATGACCAACGTGGTGAAGTATGGTCCCACAATACTCATGACCAACGTGGTGAAGTATGGTCCAACAATACTCATGACCAACGTGGTGAAGTATGGTCCAACAATACTCATGACCAACGTGGTGAAGTATGGTCCCACAATACTCATGACCTACGTGGTGAAGTATGGTCCCACAATACTCATGACCTACGTGGTGAAGTATGGTCCCACAATACTCATGACCAACGTGGTGAAGTATGGTCCAACAATACTCATGACCAACGTGGTGAAGTATGGTCCCACAATACTCATGACCAACGTGGTGAAGTATGGTCCCACAATACTCATGACCTACGTGGTGAAGTATGGTCCCACAATACTCATGACCAACGTGGTGAAGTATGGTCCAACAATACTCATGACCAACGTGGTGAAGTATGGTCCCACAATACTCATGACCAACGTGGTGAAGTATGGTCCAACAATACTCATGACCAACGTGGTGAAGTATGGTCCCACAATACTCATGACCTACGTGGTGAAGTATGGTCCCACAATACTCATGACCAACGTGGTGAAGTACGGTCCAACAATACTCATGACCAACGTGGTGAAGTATGGTCCCACAATACTCATGACCAACGTGGTGAAGTATGGTCCCACAATACTCATGACCAACGTGGTGAAGTATGGTCCAACAATACTCATGACCAACGTGGTGAAGTATGGTCCAACAATACTCATGACCAACCTGGTGAAGTATGGTCCAACAATACTCATGACCAACGTGGTGAAGTATGGTCCAACAATACTCATGACCAACGTGGTGAAGTATGGTCCCACAATACTCATGACCAACGTGGTGAAGTATGGTCCCACAATACTCATGACCAACGTGGTGAAGTATGGTCCAACAATACTCATGACCAACGTGGTGAAGTATGGTCCCACAATACTCATGACCAACGTGGTGAAGTATGGTCCCACAATACTCATGACCAACGTGGTGAAGTATGGTCCAACAATACTCATGACCAACGTGGTGAAGTATGGTCCAACAATACTCATGACCAACGTGGTGAAGTATGGTCCCACAATACTCATGACCAACGTGGTGAAGTATGGTCCCACAATACTCATGACCAACGTGGTGAAGTATGGTCCCACAATACTCATGACCTACGTGAAGTATGGTCCCACAATACTCATGACCAACGTGGTGAAGTATGGTCCCACAATACTCATGACCTACGTGGTGAAGTATGGTCCCACAATACTCATGACCAACGTGGTGAAGTATGGTCCCACAATACTCATGACCAACGCAGTATTGGTGTAGACGCGTTGCGCTGACAATTATCAAACTACTGTACACTCACGTGGTTCGGAGCACGTGGCCGAGTCTCGCTCCGTGCGCCGTCACCAGCTGTTAAAACAAGATATGTTAGTGTCTCTTGCAGTTTCAATATTGCGCGTTTCGTCGTTAATTCCCCCAGACACGTGGGTTCCGAGAAACCTAAGAAACGCAACCCAAGCACGCTGCGCGCGCGCGCGGCTTTAAACGCCATGAGCCGATGGGAGTGGGAAGCCGCCTCGTGTCGATGTCATCCAAAGGCCGCGATATTCCACCCGCTCGCCCGCCCGCCCGCCTTGACCGCCGTCGTTCTCGACAACCCATGAGACCCGCAGGGCGCACGCGGCAAGAGAAGACGGCGAAACAGAACAGGGAGCCGAGCGCGGTGGCGCACACGGACGCAGTTTTACCTGCAGCCGCGTTGCGCTAACACCCCCCCCACACACCGCACCCACCCCCACTGCGATCTCGTATTAAAGCTGTCGTCTACGCGGTTTTTTTGTGTAGTAGGAATGTTGGTGCCAACCATCGAACGAAGAGCTTCGCTTTGAGCCGCCAGCCAGCCGCGCGAGGCGGCGAAGTCCCCGTCAGAGCGGGCGGGGGTTGTGGGGGGAGCCGCGATCGGAATTGTCGCGTGGCAGCGCTCCACGCTCTATCCACTGCTGCCGGATGAAGGCGTCCATCCACGCGCCCACTAACAAAGCCCGTGGCCATATCATCCACCGTTCCTGCCGATGCAACAACTCAGTGCAGACGTATCCCAAGTGCGCTTATCCGGACTGCTGGTGTGCACACCCGAAGTGTGCTTAAATCCGCGACGTACGCTTGTGTTTAGAAGTGCACTTTATCAGAAGTGTACTTGTACCATAATTATTCATGACAGTATTTATAACCAAAGTTTTATTGCAAATGAGTCTCCCAGCTGGCCACCTCAATTCTCTCCTTCGGTTAATCAAATACGCGAGACCTGATTTGCTTGTGCCATGAGTCTACTTCGGCATCAGAATCTTTATACTGTAGGAGGAATCCGATTAGCTATAAAGCTCTTTTCCACAGATGTCCAGTGGGGACGGGTCACAAAGTTACAACAACAAACAGTACAAAGACACGTGGAACAAAAATATTATTCTTATCGTGGGCGGTTATCTATTGACGGATTGGGTGGGTGAGTAGAGTGGGTGGGTGAGTGGGTGAGTAGAGTGGGTGGGTGAGAAGAGTGGGTGGGTGAGTAGGTGGGTGAGTAGAGTGGGTGGGTGAGTGGGTGAGTAGAGTGGGTGGGTGAGTAGGTGGGTGAGTGGGTGAGTGGGTGGGTGAGTAGAGTGGGTGGGTGAGTGGGTGAGTAGAGTGGGTGGGTGAGTAGAGTGGGTGGGTGAGTGGGTGGGTGAGTAGGTGGGTGAGTAGAGTGGGTGGGTGAGTAGAGTGGGTGGGTGAGTAGAGTGGGTGGGTGAGTAGAGTGGGTGAGTGAGTAGAGTGGGTGGGTGAGTGGGTGAGTAGAGTGGGTGGGTGAGTGAGTGGGTGAGTAGAGTGGGTGGGTGAGTAGAGTGGGTGGGTGAGTAGGTGGGTGAGTAGAGTGGGTGGGTGAGTGGGTGGGTGGGTGAGTGGGTGAGTAGAGTGGGTGGGTGAGTAGGTGGGTGAATAGAGTGGGTGGGTGAGTAGGTGGGTGAATAGAGTGGGTGGGTGAGTAGGTGGGTGAGTAGAGTGGGTGGGTGAGTAGGTGGGTGAGTAGAGTGGGTGGGTGAGTAGGTGGGTGAGTAGAGTGGGTGGGTGAGTAGGTGGGTGAGTAGAGTGGGTGGGTGAGTAGGTGGGTGAGTAGAGTGGGTGGGTGAGTAGAGTGGGTGGGTGAGTGGGTGAGTAGAGTGGGTGGGTGAGTAGAGTGGGTGGATGAGTGAATATCTTTGTGAGCGCCGTGTAGTTGAGTGAGGGTAGTTGAGTGAGTGGGTGTGTGTAGTTGAGTGGGTGGGTGTGTATAGTTGAGTGGGTGGGTGTGTATAGTTGAGTGGGTGGGTGTGTATAGTTGAGTGGGTGGGTGAATGATGTGTGAGGAGGTGGGTGTGTGAGTCCGCTGTGTGTAGTTGAGTGAGTGTGAGTGAGTGGTGGTGTCGTGGTTAGCGCACTGCGCTACGAACCTGGCGACCCGGGTTAGATTCCCGCTCATGGCCAACACCACCAGTGACGATTATCTTAACTGGTCGTGGTCCTCCCCTAGGTCGACTTGGCCTCAAATGAGTACCTGGTGCGGTGTGTAAACATTGCTACTAGGGAGACAAAGGCGGTCAGGCGTGGTGCTGGCCACCCACCCCCTCGTGTACCGTTCGGGCCTTCATAGGTGCTCGCTAACAGCACTTGCCCCTACAGTCTGTTAAGGCTATACGGGGGATCTTTGTCTTGTAGTTCTTAAAAAGGGGGACCTCGTGGTCCCCCTCTTTAAGAAGGGGGACCGCACAGACTGTAACAACTACAGGGGCATCTCACGCCTCAGTGTGCCGGGAAAGGTCCTGGCAAGGATTATTCAACATCGCCTTGCCAGGCACGCTGGGGAGAGGCTTGCGGAGCCCCAATGCGGTTTCAGGAAAGGGCGGTTCTGCACAGATGCCATATTTTCTGTCTGTCTGCTACAGCAGAGGTGTAGGGAATTCCAACAAGACCTACAACTCTGCTTTATTGACCTGGTCAAGGCCTATGATACCATCAGTAGGCCTGGGCTCTGGGTTGTTCTTCGTGCTTTTGGAGTACCTGACCCTCTGCTCACGATCATTAAGGACCTTCATGATGGTGAGCGGGCCCGGGTAAAACTACGTGGCCGGGAGTCAGAGCCATTCCCTGTACACCTTGGGGTGCGACAGGGATGTCCTCTGGCTCCCACATTATTTAACATCTATTTCGACCACGTAGTTCGTGAAGCCTTCAATAGCTGTACCGGGGGAATCTCCATTTGGTACAGATATAATGGGAGGCTGATCGATGCCCGGGTGCGCTCAAGGGATGGCTCCCTTTTGCTCAACCACGTTATGTATGCTGATGATTTGGTAATAGCTGCTCATTCAGAGGAGGAGTTGGAGACGCTGCTGCTGAGACTGGAGCGTGCCACTAAGAGGTGGAGCCTTACCATCAGCCCCGCCAAAACTAAGCACCTGCCTGGGTATTTTGTACCATCGGACACTCCACCCCCACAACTCCCAATCGGTGATGGGGCAGTTGTGGAGAGAGTGGAGAGTTTCCCATACCTGGGCAGTGTGCTTATGACCGGCTCCAGTTTAACAGCAGAGGTCACACTCCGAATCAGTCGAGTGGCAATATCTTTTCATCGGTTACGTAACGCTGTGTGGAAGCTACCTGGTCTGTCGCTCCGCACTAAGCTTCAGGTCTTCTCGCCACGGTCATTCCCTCCCTTCTCTACGCTTGCGAAACGTGGACCCCCCTAATGGAACATCTTCGCCGGTTAGAAACATTTAGGCTGGCCTGCCTACGATCCATCCTGGGTTTAACCAGACTGGATTGTGTTAGGAGCTCACAAATCCTTGAAAGATCTGGGCAGGGTCCCATCGGTGAGCTCCTCCGGCAGGCAAGGCTGCGATGGCTGGGTCATGTAGCCCGCATGCTCGGCCACCGCATGCCGAAACAGCTTTTGTTTGGCCGGATCGAGGGGGCTAAGCGGGCGCGGCACGGGTTAGAGAAGAGATGGAGTGATGTGGTACAGGAGGACGTGGAGCTGAGTGGACTTGCCGGTGACTGGTACCAGCGGTGTCAAGATCGGCCTCTGTGGAGGAGGCTCGTGAAGGACGCTACTGGGCAGTTGGAGGCAGTCGCCCTCCAACAACAACGGAGGGTGGAGGAGCGACGCTCAGAACAACGAGCGGAGCGCCGGGTGGCTAAAGCACAGCAGGTTGGCACAGTAGGGGGCACAGGTGGTGCATCAGCCAGTCATCTAAGTCAGTCGACCCGTGGCACCTGGGTCTGCCCCGTGACCTCCTGCCAGCGGGTGTTCGACACTTCACGTGGCCTCAGGGTGCACATAGCCTGGCACAAGCGTCATGGTGACGTCACCGCCACTTAGTGGCGAATGGCGGTTGTTGTTGTAGTTGTGTGTGTGTGTAGTTGTGTGTGTAGCTGTGTGTGTAGCTGTGTGTGTAGTTGTGTGTGTGTGTAGTTGTGTGTGTAGTTGTGTGTGTCGCTGGCCACCCACAACCCCCTCGTGCGTTACAGTGCCAGGCCCCTCCACAGGTCGGCGCTGCTGGCTGGCTCCTCGCCCTTGCCCCAGCAGCGCGCAGGGGCTTCCCGGGCGCCTTTGTCTGGCGCGCGCGCGCGGTCACAGCAGCCAGCGCCGCGCTGCATTGTGGGGCGGCGGCGCGCCATGTTGTTGTCTCGCCTCAGTGGGGAAGTGAGAAGAAGAAGCAGCGGCAGCAGCGGCGGTAACAACAGCGACAACAACATCAACAACGACAACAGCAGCGACAACAACAGCGACAACAACAACAAGACGACGAGGAGCAGCAGGAGGCTCGGGACCCGAGGCCGCCGTTTGAATCGGAGCCGCCGAGGGGTTATTTTTTTAATGTAAAATAATTTTACCCTCCACAATCATCAGAGCCAAGTAGTGGGGAGCGAGGAGTGGCAGCGAGGCGACAGCCCCAGGCATGTCGGTGTGGCCGGGGCCATGAAGAAGTTCTTCGACGCGAGGCGAGACGGGGGCGGCGGCGGCGGCGGTGGCGGCAGCGGCGGCGGCGGCGGCCTCGTCGGGAAAGCTTTCGGTGTGGGCAGGTTCCAGGTGACGGTGGAGGATGTGCTGGCCGAAGGTGAGAGCGCGGATCGTACCGCTTTGGACGTTCGAAGTGGTTAGGGTAGCTGCGGAGAGAGAATGGGGGGAGGGAGGGAGGGGATGGACACACACGTTGCGGACGATGCTTGAACGAGACGCGGGAAAGGCAGTGGAGATGGGCACGCCGAGCGCGGCACGGTGACTCTTGACTCGAGGAGTCGCAGGCCGGGAGTAGCACACTCATCACGATGCACCGGGCACACAATGCACTACATTGTACGGAATGTATGGCAGCTGTAGAGGACGCGTAGCGACATGGCAAGACTGTCAAGGAGATGTTTGCGAGAACGTGGTACGGCGTGAGCATGTCACTCACTGGAGGACGCGCTGGCCGGCAGTATTAAGACACTCATCTTAATATGCCAGGTACTCGATGCGCTACATTATACACTGCGGCAAGACATAAAACAAGACGAGACGGTGTTGACAGGTGAGGGCGAGGGACGTGTTGGCCGAGGATAAGAGCGCAGCAGTCTATGCGCGATGTGTTGTGACACATGTTACGTTGCACAGACGATGCAGCAGCTAAAGAGAGACGTGTCCCAGCGATACAAGACGGTAGGAGGTGTTTGGGAGGCTTGGCACTGTGTGTGGAGAGCCGTGGTGTAGCAGTGAGCACGCTGCGCTACGAACACGTCCACCCGAGTTCGATTCCGGGGCCAACACCGGTAACGATTATTTGACACCGGCAATGGGCCTCCCCCTAGGTCGACTCGGCCTCAACAAATTTCGGACCTGGTGCGCTTTGCCAGCCTTCATAGTTGCTCGCTAACATCACTTGCTTCTGTTAAGGCTTTACCGGGGGGGGGGATCTTTGTTTTGCTGGAGGAATTGCTGGTCGAGAGTAAATGAGCAAAATGCACGATGCAATGTTACATATAAAACATAGTGCACTATACACAACAGTGTACCAACTCTGCAGGGCCCCATACGACTGTGCAAGACGGAAGCAGTGAGGAACCCTCTCCAAGTGACTGGTAGAAGGCATTCTGTCTGGCCTTGGGTTCATCGCGAACTCATTACAAGATAGTCCACGATATTAAAAGTTACATACAATGTACAGAATATATAACCAGTCTATGTGGCGTACATCAACTTTATAAGGACGCCACGGTGGCTGGATGTTAACTAACTCGCCTGGTATGTAGGAGGTCCTGGGTTTGATCCTGACCCTGACGCCTGCTGTATATTTGGAGTTTGGGTGTTCTCCCCGTGGTCGCGTGGATTTTTCTCCAGGTCCGGTTTGTCCCTCTACATCAAAATGCGTTTAGAGTGTTTAGCTGCTATACATTAACGCGTGGTAAGCCACGTTGTTTGAGCTATAATTTGTGGCCAGGTCACTCCTGAAAAAGAGGCTGCATAGCACAGTGGGCCTTACCTGGTATTTTTTTTTTTAAAAAATCGTTGAATACGACAGCAGAACACAGGAAGAAAATGTTACACGTGATGTGGAGTGAGCAGTGTCCCATGTGTAGGTGGAGTACTTGCTGACCAAGGGTACATCAAAATTAAATATACTATAAATATACCATGTCATATAAAATATACTTCATATCACAGTACACTATACATAATGTATAACTGTAATAACATTCCATTACTATACAAGACAGTAGGAGACGCTGGGGATACATGGCATAATGTGAGTGGGCTCTAGGTCGACTCAGCCTTAAAAACGAGTACGTGGTGCGGTGTGTAAACATCGGCACTGGGGAGATAAAAGTGGTCGGGCTTGGTTGTGGCCACCCACCCACTTGTGCCCCCTACCCTCCTTCATCGTTGCTCGCTAACAGCACTTGCCACAACAGTTTGGCAATGTCCATACAGGGAATCTTTGGGCTCCGGGTGACTGGGAAGAACTGTAGACCGAGAGTAAAATCTCCTACTGGACATCTGTGAAAAAGAGCTTCATAGCTCATCACATGCCTCCAGTCTAAATAAAGATTGATTCAAATTAAACACGTGTTAACATGAACCGTAGTTTTTTTACACTGCTGTGGGTATATAATAAAGGTCTACGTGACGTAACATCTCTACTTGACATCGCCACACGAGACGCGGAGGATATTACACGCTTCACACCGCAACTCTGTAATGCACTCCACAAACAAACACAAAAAGTATCTATACACAGTCACACAAGAGAACATTACGACGATGACATTTTAATATAGCATGTGCAGGTTCCAGAGATGACTGATGGGAGGATAAACCCCAGAACTTAAGCCAATAAACACTGTGTATAACATGCAGCATGTGCAGCATAAACGTGCGATAGTAAACATCACGCTATATATACGCCTGTGACCAAAATCACCTGAAATACACCTCACCTCGTCAAGTTAAGCAGGTTTGAACCTGGATAGTACTTGGATTTGTGACTATTACGCACAATCAGCTTGCCTTTGAGGCTGCCGGCCTAACCTGTTGGGCAGCAGAGGGTAGTGAAATGAAAGTCCATGTTGTTCTGTGCTCCCAACTCTATGCTCACCACCTTATCCAGCCCATAGTAACTTTTGTGGAGAATTCTGGATAAATAAGAACCCCACGACCCGCGCAGGGCATGGCGAGGCCCCCAGCCAGCAGGAGATTGACGAAAGGGCTGCTGTACATGCTCATAGCATGTGGTGTGACATGCAAACATGTGAACCCCACAAGACTAAATTACACCGCGTGGGCATGTTTCAGTGGATGGCGAAGGGCACACTCATAAAACGAGATGCGTACAGTAATATCTAACTTGATTTAATGAAATCGAAAACATTGTTATGTAACGTGAAAAATATACCTCTGAGATTAAATCTAACACCAATGCATCATAATTGGGTAATTTTCCCGGTGACGCTTGAGGACCTCCAGGGTTTATGCACTCTAGGCAACAGAAAATACAACAAGGCAGTGAGACAAGCATAGCAACACAGAGTGTGCGTGGCAAGTCACAGGCAATGCAATAAGATCCTCCACGAACTCCCCTTCTCGCATCACTCTACTCCCTCTTCACTCTCGTACCTTCTTGCCTTCTCATTTCAATCTGTTCTCTACCATGCACTCTCCGCTCCCATCAATCAAAGCTCGCACAAACGTTATCACCGGTACAGCTCAACACATCCTTCCTGGCAAGGCCACCGAGAGACCTTCCCAGAACTATTTCCTTTGGGCTAAACTTCCTTCACCTAAAGCTTCCCTTGTTTATTTGCGCAGGACAGAAGAAGGAACCTTTGGGGTGGGGGCGGGAAACTATTGCTAACTTCCAGTCTGTGTGTGTACCGTTTATGGTTATTGCTTGATTGACAACGATAAAGGAAATACTGTAGATATATTTAAAAACGGTTACCTCCCTTTGTACAAATAGTCAACACGGGAAGTCAAAATTGCATCGCAGTATGATTGCGTGTAGAAAATAATGTAAACATCAGATATGTAGATTTCAATTTCTATGTTGCTATGCACCCGTGCACATGCTTGACGTGTGGCTCGCCTTCACTACGTAGAAGTTACACGTCAACAGATGCCATGAATATTGATCGCTTTGATTAACTTTCAAAATGAACAACTTAAAATTAACAACTTTTGCAGGTATGTTCAAAGTGCCTACAATTCCGCAGAGGTACATGTCACGCAGCCCATTGTTATTCCACTGCTAGATGATTGCCTCCCCACACCTTTTGGGGGTCATGAGAATTATTTAACCGTATTGCACCACACTGGTCAGTGCAGGTTGGTGATGGCAGATAACAGATGTGGGAGCATATCAAGTCCATGACAACTATTTTGCTGCAATCCTCTGCTGCCCATCACGTTGCCCCACACATCTTATAACAACGTGCGTTGCATGTTGGTTGCCCATCCGTTTAGCTTCCAAGATAAGATGAGGGCACCACGGTGGCGAGATGTTGACCACCTCGCCTGGTACACAGGAGTTACTGGGTTTGATCCTGACCCTGACGTCTGCTATATATTTGGAGTTTGGGTGTTCTCCCCGTGGTCACGTGGATTTTTCTCCAGGTCCGGTTTGTCCCTCTACATTTAGACTCAACATCCGTTTTGAGTATTTTGGCTGCTCTAAATGAACCTTATGGCGGGACCCCAGGGTCCCATAAGCCCCCGGCTCTCGCATAAATTGCGTTGCGACGTCATTTTATGTCTGTTGAAGGCGAACGATATGGCGATCTGTTCCTCTCGACAAGCTCTACACGATGCACTAATCAAAATTTGGAAGTTTTGTTTATGACTACGGCAATTTTGTCAACGACGGGTGCTTGGTGAAGAACGAGAGGTTATCTGCTAAATGAGTACTTTTTGAAAAAAAATCTTGAATAATTAACGAAACGACGTTAATATGACATCATAGATATATTCACCCTTAGTTTAATAATTTCCTGTGCAGTATGTGCGGTGTAAGGGCTACAGATTATGAATTTTCAATATTAAAGACTTATTACAGGCTCCAGTGAATGAACTGTGACCGCACTAGAAGTCGGGCGAAGCACACAAAAGCAATACTAAATACATGTGCAAAGTTGTGGAAAACTGTTGGCACAGTCATCATATCTTTTATTGTCGAATCGTGTATTGATATATCACGGCAACCCAGTTCTGTCCGCAGGTGAGACCGTAGCTTGTGCTTGTACAGTGCCTAAGGCGACGTTACCCCTCTCACAGGGCGTGCAAATCCTCGCTGACCTTGACTGGGTTTCGCCATTTAGGCAAAATAGCAGCAGTCGGCGAGCCCAACCTCTGCTGCAATTAGCCTCGTGAAACTGCCTGCTTTGTTGAACATTGCCACATCAGGCACGCTCAATAAACTTGGAGCAAACAGCATTTAAAGCTACATTTATGTGCCTTTTATGTGTTTATTAGAGTTTATACATAGCAGACGTGTTCACATGTCACGAGTCGGCATTTGTACACGGTTTAAGGTGGAGTTGACTTGTGTCTTTTTTATAATCGGATGTGGGGAGCCGTAACACAATGGTTGGTGCATACTGCTAAATAGAGAACTAATTTATTTAAAATTGCTTTTTTATGTTCAGTTTGTTGTCTTTCCCCCGCACCTCCGATTAGCAGGGTTGGCTACGTACGGTGCGAAAGACGTTCAACATACATACATGAACCCAGCGACCTGAATTTAATTCTCAGCCATAGCTAACAGCAGCGGTGAGTGATGTCTGAACTGGTCCAGGGCCCCCACCTTCACCAACCCGTTCTGGTCAGTGCGGGTTGGTAGGTTACAGACACCCAACACTGGTTCAGGTATTACTTGCTGGTGTTGTTGGCCATGGTGCGGAATGGAATTCAGGTCACTAGGTTTTTCGCGTAGTGTGATAACTCCCTGTAACACTTCTTCACCCCCTTTCATTGCTAAACAACTAAAAAAAATCTTTCTCAACAACAACAAAATTCCAGATTTTATCACAATGACTTTAGAGAATGTTAAACATCTATTTATGGCGCAGTTGTGCGCATGTGCATTGTAGCCAGGTATTATGTCCGCATTCAAGTGTAGTAGTTAACACAGCACTGCAATCCTGCTGCCTTGGCATTTGCTTAATTGGTGATGGATTTCCCTTATTCATCTCTGTATAAAAATACCACCTGGGAGGTTGTGGTCATGATCGGAAGGATTTGGTGGACGAAGTCAACTGGGCACGCCGACAGCACCATCCCTTTGTGCTCCCTCACATGGTTGCTCCACCAGTCGCAGACTAAAAGTCGCTTACGTCTCGCTGTGTGTGTGTGTGGTTTTGCAGGGGGATTTTCCGTCGTCTTCTTGGCCCGGACTCACAGCGGAATCCAGTGCGCGCTGAAGCGCATGTACGTCAACAACGAGCACGACCTCAAGGTCTGCAAGCGAGAGATCACCATCATGGTAAGCGCTGTCGCTGGCTCTCGCTCCCCTGCTTGGGTTTAGCACAAGAGAATCCACACACTGCAGTCACCCAAGGGATTGTGATTTATTTTTTATTTTTTCGTATTTCTCAATCGGTTGTGTGCCAATCGTACTACCCACGACCAAATCACCGGGAATGTGCCAGATCTCGGCAGATGTCGGAAGCTGAACAAATTTGAGTAATCTGTTGTATATACAGTGGTCTCCTGTCTGAGCACCCACCGGGTCCAAGCTTGCTTAGCTTACAAAAACCGACGAGATCAGGCGCACATCCCAGATGATTTGACAATGGGTTGTAAATATAAATGCAAGGAGGGAAAATCAAGTTACGGGAGTTAGAGGAACACAGGGCGTGTGCCACAAGTAAACACGGAAGTTGCGTTCAGAATTTTAGTTGATCGTTCGTGCGTGGCTGTGTGCGAAGACTGCGGGTGAGCACTAGCCCTTGTCCGGGGTCTCTGTGGTTGTTTTTTCCGTGATCGCAATCGGCAGTTTTAAACAATGCTTCAATATTCAGTTGAGTTGCTTGCCGTATTATTTTTTTTGCCGAATGAGTGACTCCGGTGCCATAAACGGAACATTCTCATCCAGACTTACTATACACGAGAGGCCACAGAGAAAAACCCTGTGGGAGGCAATCTGCATTCCAGCTTGACTCTTGGATTATAAACTTGAGATTTTAAGCCGGTGGGCAGTGAAATCGCTTCACGGTTATTCGGGTTAATAGTTGATAGTCGTTTTTTTTTCGATAATCGTTTTAGAATTGATTTTCAGGAGAGCTAAAAAATGCTTATGGTTAGTGTCCTTTCCACATGGTTTGTTAATTGCTTTGGCGGAACGGTTAGGATCCCCACAGCATGAGAGAGGAGACACCCACGGTTGTGCACTGGACGTCAAGATGTCTAGACAGCGAGTTGAGTCTTTGCTCACAATCTGGTTTTTGCCAAATGTTTTCATTTGAATTTGATTGCGGTTGTGAGACTCACTGGTTACGTTTAACGGTTGATGAAGCCAGTAATGTGAGCTCTACCCAAAGCAATTGTATAAAGCACAATCTGTTTTTAGAGCACTCACTACACCTTAGGTTCCATATTACGTTTGATTAGCAATAGCGAGCAAAGATAAGTAAATAAACAAAGCCACGAGGTCTTTTTTTTAGGCTCAGCTGTGGTCATTGCGAACACATTGTTCCCACTCTGCTTCCGTGCAGCTCTCAAAAGTGGAACAAAAAACGCGGAATGGCTGTAGCTTGATGGAATTTGATAATGTCAAAACTGACAATGGTGCAAAAGCCTTCGAGCTTTGCTACGGATTCTGTGAGAGTGCACACTCTGCTTTTATCTGGTTGCTGTGTTGCCTCACTTTTGCTTACGGCCTCAGCTGGCAGTGTAAGGAATGTTTTAGGTTATGCGTCAGCCTAGTCACAGGTTATAATAATAGGTTTCACCCTTTCTTGCAATAAAACAGTTGTGTTAAGATGTTCAAACACCGAACATAAACTTTTTGCAAGGAATCCCGTCTACATTAGCCACATACTTGTGGTGAGAATGCCAAAACTAGACGTTGCATATCTTACCAGAGCATGTTTGTGTTTGCATGTTCACCACAAGAATGTGTGGTGAAGGCAGACATGATTCCCTGAAAAAAGTTTCTGTTTGGTGTTTGAACATCTTAACACAACTGTTTTGTTGCCAGGAAGAGTAAAAACATACTCTTATACTTTGATACTGGCAAGAAAGGTCCCTTGTTGCAGTCATAGATTACCCACACGTACGAGTGGCTCTCAATTCACAGCTCGTGCTCGGTAAAAGCTAATGTGAATAAGTTTAATGCTCTTTTCAGAATAAGCTTGCGTGTCTTCAATTTTTTGTTGGCTTCTTGTTTTGTATACCTAAAAAGAATGTTCTTGTGAAACTTAAGCACATTTTTTCCGATAGCTGTCAGTAATCAGATTCACGAGGCTGTGTTGGAACATAGATGGCACATTCTTCGTGTCTTTGACACATGACGCATGGTCTAAACCTAACTGTTTCCATGTGCATACTCGTAACCGCAATACTAGATTCAATCTTTAAAGTTTGTTCAAAGAACATTAAGGCTTTATCTCTCAATGTATTATTTTTTTTGTAATTGTGGATTGCCAATCCGTAAAATCAGTGAAAAAATAATTTTTGAATGTTAAATGTAAAAATGTATCTTAAAATCTTAACTTTTCATGCAACTGTGCATAAAGTTAGAATGTGTTCACAAATTGCATATTAGAAATAAACCAAATTACATGTTTAGTGGGTGGACCAAGGTGTTAAGTGACATCGCAGAATCTCAATGTGGTAGTTTTAGCAGAGACAGTCACTCTGGGACCTGGCAGGAGGTTAATCTGTGGCCACAAGTGACCTCACATCGCGTGCACATGGAGACACCCCCCCACCCCCCGTGAATTGCGGTTTTTGGATATTTTTTTTTCCCCCCTTTTATTCGGCTTAATCCAATCCCCTTCAGTTGCGGTGAACTGTGGAGAAATCCATTGCTGCTAATTTACATTCTCCAGTGCAGTGAAACGTGACACTGGAGCAGTTTGGATGGAGGTTCTAGTTTTCTTGAGAAGTGCTCGTGTGCTTTCCAAAACGAGCGAGTTGCGAGCTTGGTTTAGTGTTTTCAACCAGACTACCTGGTTTTTAAGGTACATTTTTACATTTAACATTAAAAAATGCATTGGCACGTGGTCGTGACGGGTACTGTAATATCGAACCATGCCTGTCCAGTTCTCACTGAGCTGTATTGGCTTCCGGTTACCGAATTAATACATTATAGGGTTGCACTCATTACACACATAGTGCTTGCCACAAATTTACCACAATACCCTTGCCGATCTCGGCAAGGAGCATAAACCATCACGTGAACTCCGGTCAATCTCGCAGCGGCTTTTGGCTAACCATCAAACAAAGGCGGTCACCGCATCGCGTCCTTTTAGATTCGCTTCTGCGACCGTCTGGAAAGTTATTCCTTCCGATATTAGGAAGCCACTGGAGCTATGGTCTTTGAAATTATCTAGATTGCAAACTAATTTCTTTAGAACTTTCTTTTTGTGTTTAGTTGTGCTCCCCCCGCACCTCCGATTTAACATGGTTGGCTACGCACGGTGCGAAAGACGCTCAACATACTTACACGCATTGCTTTTGAGGACCAGAATGTTGCCCCACTTTAATTCAGTGGTAGGGCCATGAATGCAAATCTGAGCACGATGGGAGAAAATATTCCAAAGTTGCAAGACTGGTCGAATTGCCTCCACTTTGTTGGCGTATTAAAAAAATTAGTTTGCTTGCTAATTTTGGAGCCTGTGACTAAATCTCCGAGAATGCGCCGTAATTTGAAAGATTAGCAGCGTTGATCCTGGACGTGATCGGATGGGGTGACCACCATGCACGACACAAGTTGTTATAGGCTGTGGACAACAAAGTGTATGTCAGCAAAGTTAATTGTTGTACTGTTTGTCTGTACTGCCACGTCTGTGCTTCCCTTCACAAACCCGTGTTGATCGTCTTGGTGAAGTATGAACCCGCACGGTGTGTGGGGAGGCCCTCATTCCAGGAGGCAGTTAACAAAAGGCTGAACATGTCCTGATTTTTGTAAACATTAACTAGACGGGCCCGGTATTTCAACCTGTGGTCGAACACCACAATACCCAACTAGCCCCTTGCACCGGCATGATTGCCGTGAGATATCCAGTGTTGTTATTGTTTCGCTTTAATGCAGCATGTGCTGCCTCGTTTGCCCGTGTAGAAGGAACTGTCCGGACACAAGAACATCGTGGGCTACCTCGACTCTGCCATCAACGCTCAGGCAGCCACAGAGGTCTGGGAAGTGCTCGTCCTCATGGAGTTTTGTAAAGGTAACCTGGAGGCTGAGTTGCCTCCCTGCACTTGGCAGAAAGATTATTATCTCACTAAGTGTGATACGCATGTTTTGCTTTGGTCCCAATCTCTTATTTCTTCATTGCTGCAAAGTTATTTATTTTGTTTATGATATTTTGGTGACCCAGTTCACTCCTGATAATGAGACTAGAGTAAACTCTCGAATTATCCGCATGCGATTTATCCGATTTGAGGATTAACTGCACACCTGAGATTTTAACGTAAATAACTCATGCATTTTCCCTTAAGCCCAAATTAATAATCTAAAAACAGTCGTATATTGTTATTCTTGGAATTTTATTTTACAAGTCACTTGCTGAAACCAAACAAATATGTTGCTCTGGTTAATCCAAGATCCATGTGATTGCCCCTACAGTACAGTAGTTGCATATCTTTACAAAAGTTGGCGGAGTTTGATTTTGATCGGCCTGCCTTTGCTATGCACTTAGTGGGCCGAGTCAGAAAATGTTATCACTGAGCACGTGCATCGATCGGTCAATCGTTAGTATTCGTTCTAAATCGAAAGAGAAATGATCAAAATCGTCAGTGGTGCATCGTTTTGAGTGATTTATTTGATTATTTATTTTGTGAGTTTTAATTGACGAAACTGTGCGATGTCAGAGAAACGGAAGCTTGTTGTTTTAACTTTAACTTGGGTTGTTGGCACGGAGATCCGTGGAAAATGGATGTTTTTGGATCATCCGCGATTTTGAATTATCCGTGGCCGTTCCTTTCCGTCATTAGCGCGGATAATCGAGACTGTACTGTATATCCTGGTCTCTAGAGTTCTCACCCGTTTAAACAAAATAAACTTGAAAACTCAACATATCCACACCAAACACAAGCACATTCCTCCTCCAGCAGCCTGCTCACCATGCCGCATTGTTGTACATCACACTACCCCCGCTTGTAAGTTTTCTGTGCACATTATTTTCTTTCGCGCGATCCTCACCAACCCCTCCCGACTCATGGGGGTAGACCCTGACCACTGGCGTGTTCATCTTTTTTCTGTGCAGCGGGGCAGGTGGTGAACCAGATGAACCGGCGTCTGCAGAACGGCTTCAGCGAGAGGGAGGTGCTCAGCATCTTTTGCGATACCTGTGAGGCGGTGGCGAGGTTGCACCAGTGCAAGACGCCCATCATCCATCGCGACCTGAAGGTGCTTTGATTTCTGCCGTCGCCGTTAGTGCCGACTCCCGTCAGTTTCCATCGGGGGGGGGGGGGGTTTGTGTGTGTGCGTCTCAGGCCCGCGAGACCAGTGATGGGGGGTGTGTGTGTGTGTGTGCGTCTCAGGCCCGCGAGACCAGTGATGGGGGGGGGGGGGGGGTGTGTGTGCGTCTCAGGCCCGCGAGACCAGTGATGGGGAGGGTTTGTGTGTGTGCGTCTCAGGCCCGCGAGACCAGTGATGGGGTGTGTGTGTGTGTGTGCGTCTCAGGCCCGCGAGACCAGTGATGGGGGGGGGGTGTGTGTGTGTGCGTCTCAGGCCCGCGAGACCAGTGATTGGGGGGGGGGGGGGTGTGCGTTTCAGGCCCGCGAGACCAGTGATGGGGGGTGTGTGTGTGTGCGGCTCTGGCCCACGAGACCAGTGATGGGGGGGGTGTGTGTGTGTGTGTGTCTCAGGCCCGCGAGACCAGTGATGGGGGTGTGTGTGTGTGCGTCTCAGGCCCGCGAGACCAGTGATGGGGGTGTGTGTGTGTGTGCGTCTCAGGCCTGCGAGACCAGTGATGGGGGGTGTGTGTGTGTGCGTCTCAGGCCCGCGAGACCAGTGATGGGGGGGGGGGTTTGTGTGTGTGTGCGTCTCAGGCCCGCGAGACCAGTGATGGGGGGGGGGGTTTGTGTGTGTGCGCGTCTCAGGCCCGCGAGACCAGTGATGGGGGGGGGGGTTTGTGTGTGTGCGTCTCAGGCCCGCGAGACCAGTGATGGGGGTGTGTGTGTGTGTGCATCTCAGGCCCGCGAGACCAGTGAGGGGGGGGGGGGTGTGCGTCTCAGGCCCGCGAGACCAGTGATGGGGGGGGGGGGGTGTGCGTCTCAGGCCCGCGAGACCAGTGATGGGGGGTGTGTGTGTGTGCGTCTCAGGCCCGCGAGACCAGTGATGCTTGAACGCTCGGCAAGCAACTCCGGCGCGCTGTTCACGGGCGCCCACTTCTGGTCGTGGGTTTCACGTCTCGATCTTTAAGTTTCCACACCACCCTCGCAGTCTGTGGGGAGCTCAGAGATTCTGACTGTGACCTGTGCTCGAAAAAGGGTTGCGCACGCCCCTGGTAGATGCGGCTTTCAGTGGCTGCGTTGCCGTAGCCGTTGTTATGAGTGGTCGTGTCACTGCTGTTCCTGCTGCTGTTTGCAGTTCTCGCTGCTGCTGTTGTTGACTTGCTTTGATGGAATTTTTAGTTTTAATGTCATGCATTACCGGTTTCTTTACCTAGGAATGACTCGCAACATTACAATTGTTTAAAAATGTTCTGCTTTTGATTATTTGGCTAATTATTCCTTTTTTGAGCATGTTGTTTTCTCGTGAAAGAAAACCAGAATGCTCAGAGCAAAGTACACTGCACAGTTTGACTATCACTCATTAACTTCCTTGCTACACTGCCTCCTGCAGTCATCTCTCTGCCCTTTAGAAAGACGTTCCACATACGTGCTCTCAGCTGCCTCCCAATCGCTAATTTGAAAATCGCGTGTCGCCACCATAGCTGAGCAGGCACAAGATTTTGCGTGGGAATTGCACTTTGGCGAAAAGCCATTAGTTTGTGACCTGTGCTGGCACAGCCAGTAATAATGCATGGGATATGACATTGCTCCAACAGGTGGAGAACATCTTGCTGCATGACAATGGCAACTACGTGCTGTGCGACTTTGGCAGTGCCACAAACAAGGTCCTGAATACTCAAGTCAGTGGCGTCCCAGCTGTGGAGGAGGAAATACAGAAGTAAGTCGCGTGCGTCATTCCACACTGATAGCGAGCAGGCAACCGGAGGCGGGTGTGCAGAGTGTATTGGTAACCCGCTTGTGGTTGGAGCGAGGTTTGAAAGCAAGGATGCGTTATGAAAACAAGCATTGGTTTGTGTTGTAGGTACACAACTCTGTCTTACCGATCCCCCGAGATGGTCAACCTCTACAGTGGCATCCCCATCACCACCAAAGCAGACATATGGGTTTGTACTTCTGCATCGCGTATCACGCTCAACGTTTGCTGCGAGCAGGGATGGCCTGGCATCTATCTCCCTGCAATACAATTGGCAAGGAGGATGAGGCAATGACGCAGTGGTTTAGAGCACTGTGTTCTGAACTCGATCAACTTGGCTAGCACCAGTGGCGAGTAATTTTTTTAACCGGTCCTGCCCCAATTCAACATTGAGCATTGGTATATACAGGTAAACCTGCCAAATTCTCAATAAAAGTCCGGATTTTCGATAGGTTATATGTTTACATGATATTTTTTGTGAGGAGGTGGAATGTTTATGTTTTAACTTTTTCAGTAGAAATTAAAAATACTGTAATATCTCAACACTTTACCCCAAAGTATTTTTACTCTGGCATGTACCAATGTCCCACAGCTGCAGCAGATTGATTTTTATTTCTACACCACAAGGGAAGTAGGAATATAGGTCCTTGATGTGAATACACACTCTGTGTCATTGTGTAGGCCTGTGTATGTCTATACGTGCTGCCAACATTATTTGGACGAGGCCACACACGCACAAAAGAGGGATTGAGTTCGAACTCAGTACTGTGGAAATGAAACATTTCAACCCGCTTTTTGTGCACTATCAACGAGAATTATGGCCACCTTTATTAATTGATTGGGTTATCCCAGTGTTATGATTTTAAAAAAACTAAACTTTTTATTTTACCAGGTAAGGCCCACTGAGCTATATAGCTCTTTTTCAGAAGCGACCTGGCCACAAATGATAGCTCAACGAAGTGGCTTATCATGTGGAAATGTGTATCAGCCAAATACTATAAACTCACATTTCTGAATGTGGAGGGGGAAACCAGAGGACCCGGAGAAAATCCACATGACCACGAGGAGAGAGAACACTCAAACTACAAATATACAGGTGTCAGGATCGGGATTGCACCCACGACCTCCTGCATACCAGGCGAGGCAGATAACATTTCGCCACGGCGGCGTCCCTAACTCGGCGCACCCTTCGGACACTGGACCAGCGCTTGTCCAGCTCACAACCCGCAGAGCACATGTGGCCTGTGAAAGCTCGTGGAGATGTCGTACTATGAAATATGGCTTTCTGAGACGTAAAGAAAGGTACAGCTTAGCAAGATAAAAAATAAACAAGGGACCTTGGGGCTAAGAGGTGCATATTCATGGTAACGTTTACAGGCTTTATGACGTCATGACGTCCGTACACATGACATGACGTCACATGGTTCGCCAGTACACATACTCAATTTGTTACGTGGCCCACTGGGAAATATTGTTGTATAATCCTGCTATTGACCGTATATTGCTTGAGGTTCCTACAGGACCATCTGTCAATTGTTCCTTACACCGTACTTCCTGCCGATGATAGGCATGTCCTCTGTTGGCAGGCCCTGGGCTGCCTGCTTTACAAGCTGTGCTTCTTCTCACTGCCATTCGGAGAGAGCCAGGTGGCCATCTGCGATGGCAGCTTCACCGTGCCCGACAACTCCAAATACTCACACGACCTCCACTGCCTCATACGTACGCATGCCTTACCTCTGCTATGCTTTAACGATCCCCTTATCCTGATGCACTGCAGCCTGCCGATTAACTGCGGGACTCTTAACGACCCAACGATTTCTATTTATTCTTACGCTTATTGTATATTCAGTGAGTTGTGTAACTAAGAATTGGTTACAGTTACCAACTGCTGACCTGCCCTTACTGGACATCAGTGAAAAATAGCTTTATAGCACATCGGATTCCTCCAGTATAAATAAAGATTATGATTCGGACTACAAATTGGATGGAAATGTTATGCAAATGTTAACCTTTAGGTGTAGGATGTTGCAGACAGAACAGACAAGACAGAATGAGACCAACTATACAAATGAAGCAAAAAAATAACACCTGATTCTCGAGAGGAATTGTTAGCTAAAGGAGATACGGTGGCATACGAGAGGAGGATGGGAAAGAGGGGAGGGGGGATAGAGATGGGTAAGGGTAGATAGGTTAGTGGAAATGGGAATTACGGGGGTACCTAGGGATGGAGGGAAGGATGGGCCAGGGATAAGTGGTGGGGGTCTTGAGGGAGGAGCGGAAACTCGACAGGGAGAGTGCTCCTTGCTTCATGTGGAGGTGACGTTTGTTCCAGTGTTAAGGGGGCAAGTAGGGGAAAGGAGCGGAAACGGGATTGTGCACAAGGAGTGGGGGGGACGGTGAGGAGTAGGAGGGGGATTGAGAGCGGAGCGGGCAAGAGGGGACGGTATGAGACGTGTCACACTATTATAGGAGGCCAGGAACCATCCGGTATTTTTTAAGAAAGTCTCACAAGGAGGAGTGTTCAATACTTTTTTTTCAGGAGGGTCTATTTACTGCTTTCCTTGGGGCCGTTTGTGGTTGGTGTTGGGCTCCAGTTGCTTCTCCTCTCCCGTGCTTTCTGCCCATCCCCGCCCTTCCCCCCAACTGCCCTTCTACCCAAATGTATTTTGGTAAATCCCCTTGAAATATGATTCCGTGTTTTGTTTATAGGCTTATGAAGTTGAGTTCTTGTTGTCTTGCTTTATGTTTTCCCCTGATTTATTGAGCATTCCCTCATGTAAGTCACTCAAATTTGAACAAAAATAGCTGAGCAACCCAGTTTCTGTGCTGCCAACTTCTAACCAACCGCCTCATAGTCCAGTTAATCGGGTAGTCTCAAGATTGTGGTGGTGTTTTATGTGATCCATTAACCCTTTCTCAAAGAATGCTCGTTTAGACGGGACCTGCGTGATGGTGCCGAGCATGCGTCGTTGAGTGCCCCTTGTCCGTGGTGTCCTGTGTCCTGCACAGGTTACATGCTGGAGCCCGAGCCAGACACCAGGCCGGACATTTTTCAAGTTGCATCCGTCGGCTTCAAGCTTGCCAAGAAGGACTGCCCAGTGCCTAACCTGCATGTACGTCAGCCGGATCTTTAGTGTCTTTTTTATTAAGTTTGTTTGAAAAGAACATCGAAATTTAGCCCATTTGTGCTGTCCAGTGTCATATCACGGGACAAAGTAATTAATCCGGGGGGACTCTTGCAGAGCCGTGTGCCACCTTTTGTGTTGGAGAATGGCTCATGAAAGCGGATATCGCAGAGCGACTTCTGAGTGTCTCCTGGCCCACACAGTAGCGGGAAAGCACTTCCCCACATGCCCTGCCACACCAGAGTAATGTTCATCGCATATTCAGCAAACAAATCTATTTAATTGTCGGAGCTAAATTCTTCTGCACAAATTGGGTGCACAGCCAACTTTAACGTGATAATTGTTTACTTTTATACGGCCATTGATGAATTGGTTGAGATCATCATCTCACTACAATGTGATATTCGTATAATGAGGACACTTGTGTGTCAGTGTTGTGAACCGCAAAGTCCTCTCGCATGGTCATATGTGATGTACATTGGAGTTTAATATATTTCTCACGCAAGAGCTCATGGCTAATGCCAGTGGTGAGTAAAAATACCAATGTACGCTGAAATGAAGGACCAAAGAAAAGCGTAACGTTCCGAGCGGGTGCGTCAAGCGTGGATGCGTCCGTGTGACTCTGCGTGCCAATCCCGTGCTGTCGCCACAGAGCGCACCTGTCCCGTCCCGGCTGCCAGAACCTCTGCTCGCGAGTGAAGCGGCAGCCAGGCGCATCCAGGTCAAAACCAAGTGAGCGACTTTGGGTGATCAGCGGTGGAGGGGAAGATCACCGTTTGCTGTCTCTCCTTTAAAATCGACAAGCTTGGTTACTTTTGTGTTTGTGTACGTGTGTGGTTGTGTACCTGTGCGTGTTCAGTGAGTGCGGGTTGTGTACCTGTGCGTGAACGCATCTTCAGTGTGTGTCGGTGTGTGAGAGCATGTGGGGGAGCGGTAGTATAGCGGTTAGAGAGCTGCACTGCGAACCCGGCAACCCGAGTTCGATTCCTGCTCACGGCCAACGCCAATGACAATTATCTGAACCGGTCCTGGACCTCCCCTAGGTCTGCTCAGCCTCAAATGAGTACCGTGTGCGGTGTGTAAAATCATCGCCACTGGTGAGACAAAGGCGGTCGGGCGTGGTGCTGGTCACCCACCCCGTCGTCTACTGTGCCAGCCTTCATAGGTGCTCACTAACAGCACTTTCCCCAACAGTCTGTGAAGGCTACATGGGGGATCTTTTTGGCTTTGTGAGAGCATGTGAGTGTGTACCTGTGTGTGAGAGCACATGTTTAGTGTGTCCTGCCATCTCCAGAACTGGGTGAAAACGGGTGTACGGAGTGCCCACGGTTCTATTGCTAAATCAAACGTTGGCCTCCACTTTTTTAAATTCCAGGTTGCCTGACCCATGTGGCCCCACGGAGACCTCCATAGTTCCTCGACAGAGACCCAAGGCCGGCCACAACCCAGTGGGCCTGGGGGCCGTGTCCTTACAGGCGGGCGACACGCCCCGCAAGGCCCCACCGGAGCATGCCGCCACAGGACCCGGCCACACCGCCACAGCTGGTACGGAGCACAGCCCTCGGTTTACATTGCACACAGCTGTCACAGAGCACAGCTGTTTAAACACGAAAGAGCGAAGGGTGGATGTCTGCACAAAGATGCAGAGATACGCACATGAAGACAGTGACACGGATCATGTAGCGTGGGTCGTATAGGCTTTTTGACCATACTTCACCACCTTAGTGTGGGTTGGTGAAGGTCGGGGAACACAGAACTGTGAGCATACAAATAGTACAACAATGTATTTTGCTGCACTGCCCTCTGCTGCCCACCTCATAGCTCCACAGCAACCTAGATTATGCAAAGCAGTCACCCATCCAAACACTATCCAGGCTCAAACCTGCTTAGCTTGTGAGAGCCGTACCTCCGATTAGCAAGGTGCGATAGATCTTGCGAGATCAGGCATATCTGCCGGGTGATTTTGGACATAGGCAGTTGTCGGATCAGGACACCTGTAGTAATGGCTGTAGTAATGGATGTAGTTAGCCCAGTGTTATGATAAAAAAAACCCTAGACTAAAAAGTAAACTTATTTTACCAGGTAAGGCCCACTGAGCTATCTTGTTTTTTTTTCAGAAGCGACCTGGCCACAAATGATAGGTCAATATAGTGGCTTGTCATGCAGAACGGTCACTACCTCGACCACCGCACAACCACGATGGGAAACTACCACCATAAAAACCCAACGGCATGGCGACAA
This sequence comes from Petromyzon marinus, assembly GCF_048934315.1. NCBI lineage: Eukaryota > Metazoa > Chordata > Hyperoartia > Petromyzontiformes > Petromyzontidae > Petromyzon > Petromyzon marinus. Next base: position 1,247,891 of record NC_133707.1, read on the forward strand.
TGATGGTTGTAAAGCAGCCAAATACTCTTCAAACGCATGTTGAGGTTAAATGTGAAGGAAAAAACCAGAGAACCTCGAGAACAATCCACATGACCACAGGAAAAGAGAGACACGCAACCTCAACCCGCTTTTTTGTGCACTATCAACGAGAATTTTGGCCACCTTTATTAATTGATTGGGTTATCCCAGTGTTATTATTCTAAAAAACTAAACTTTTTATTTTACCAGGTAAGGCCCACTGAGCTATATATATAGAGCTCTTTTTCAGAAGCGACCTGGCCACAAATGATAGCTCAACGAAGTGGCTTATCATGTGGAAATGTGTATCAGCCAAATACTATAAACTCACATTTCTGAATGTGGAGGGGAAAACCAGAGGACCTGGAGAAAATCCACATGACCACGAGGAGAGAGAACACTCAAACTACAAATATACAGGTGTCAGGATCGGGTTTGATCCCACGACCTCCAGTATACCAGGCGAGGTAGATAACATCTCGCCACCGCCACCGTGGCACCAACAAATAATACATTCGATTAAATAAATAGTAACCCCCCCCCCCTCCCCCCGTCCTTTGCGTGCTCAGACACAGTGGTGTGTGTTGCTGACGGCCACTTGGCACCGGAGCAGAACATGCAGCCTCACCCCACCCAGCCGACTCCAGCGCAGCTCTTGCAGCAGCAACAGCAGCACGCGTACATCCAGCAGGTGAGGACTGCTTTCCCCGACCCTGTGCTTTACAACCATTGTCGCCATGCCGTTGGGTTTTTATGGTGGCAGTTTCCCATCGTGGTTGTGCAGTGGTGGTGGTCGAGGTAGTGGCCGTTCTGCATGACACACGAATAAGAGTCATTGCTGGCATGTTCCCTATTGGAGGCTTTTTACTTTAAGGCCAGAGTGTTATTGATGGTCGTGCTATCCTGTCTACCTGCTGTTGGGCATGTAATTATAAAATTGTCAGTTAATATAAATTCTTGTGCTCAAAGAGGATGCTTCGGTCGTGTATGTGAGAAGTATTTTTGACCCTGGTGTGTTGCGATTGGTTCAATTGAGGCTTTACTTTGACCACTATAGCAACAAAATAATAGATTCTCACAGAATCACAACCTCAAATTGCGACAATATATCGCATCGCGAGGGGTGCAAACATCAACACGAGCAGCGGGGAGACAAATGTGGTTGGTGTGATGTTGGTTTAGTATTATTTGTTTTTATATTTTTAAAGTGATTTGGTTACTTTTTCTGTGTTTTTAACTCCTTTCGTTTCTTTGTATTGTACGTTTGTTGTAACGTTCTGACCCGCCCCTATGGGACGTCTGTGAAAAAGAGCTTTATAGCTCATCGGATTCTGCCAGTATCAATAAATATTCTGATTCTTAACTCCACCTCGTCGTTCCATGCTAGCCCCGATAGGTGATCATGGACAGTCTTAGCCCTGATTGTCTAAAAATCTAAAGTTGGGATCTTTGTCATTTTCTCTTTTTTAATTGCTCAGTACTTGGCCATGCAGCAGGCAGCGCAGCAGCAGCAACAGCAGCTGTATGCGCAGCAGATGATGATGCAACAGCAACTCTACCTGCAACAGCTGGCGGCCGCACAGCAGCAGGAGGCAGCGCTGCAGCAACAAGCGCAGCACGAAGCCCAACAGCAGCAGCAACAGGCAGCGCTGCAGCATCAGGCGCATCAGGCAGCTCTGCAGCAGCAGCAGGCGGCTATTCAGCACAGGGCGCAGCAGGAAGCCGCTCTGCAGCAGCAAGCTCAACATGATGCCTTGCAACAGCAGGCGCATCAGGTGGCATTACAGCAGCAGGCAGCCCTCCAGCACAGGGCGCAGCAGGAGGCTGTATTGCAACAACAAGCACAGCATGAAGCTCTCCAGCAGCAAGCAGCACTACAGCAGCATCAAGCGCAGCAGGCAGCACTGCAACAACAGGCGGCGTTACAGCACAGGGTGCAGCAGGAAGCTGCGTTTCAACAGCAAGCACAACACGACGCGCTTCAGCTGCAGCAGCAGCAGATGGCGCTGCAACAGCAGCAGCAGGCGGCGTTGCAGCACAGGGCGCAGCAGGAAGCTGTGTTGCAACAGCAAGCACAGCACGAAGCGCTTCAGAAGCATCAGGCGCAGCAGGCGGCGCTGCAGCACAGGACTCAGCCGGATATGCAGCAACAGCAGCAGGAGGCAGTGCTACAGCAACAAGCGCAGCACCTGGCAGCCCTGCAGCAACAGGCACTCGTAAGTAGTGCACCCCTGCTGCCATGTGAACACGCGTCCACGTGTGATGGTGCTCACCTGCTTGGGCGCCAGCTTGTGGGGGTCGATGGGGATAGTGGAATACACGTGGAGATGGGAGTGAGTCCAAATTCCCTTAAGTGGTTCCTTCGTGAAGTCGAGTCTGGGTGAGGCTTTCCTGCTGAGCACATGTTGATCTTCTCTCCGGTGTGTTTTCGTGTTGTTGTTCAGCATGTAGGCTGACATATCACTCTGTGCTGTGAGCACTGACCAACACGCTAGATAACCTTACAACAACAGCAGGAATTGTGAGGAAGGAAAAAAGTTATTTCTCTTGAAAAAATTCTCGTAAATTGAATGTGTTGCCCTCTTGATGTGTGGACTTCTGGTCCAGACATTAAGAGGGCCATACTTTCCCAGCGGCTTACATTGCAGCGTAGTAGGATGAGAAGGTGGAATGGCATCAGCGGCACCGGCCGCGATGATCTTTTTACTAGAACGCAAGCCACAGGAGCCGTGAAAATGAGCGTTGCTTAGCGTTGTTCCCATCTGCAGTGGCAGCAGGCCCAGCACGTGCGATCCCAGGCCGTCGACAGGGCGGGCCATGGTTCTCCTCCACCCAGTCCGGCCGTCCCCATGGCGAGCAACGGGGGCACCCTGCCCAGCGCCGACGGCGGCGGAGGTGTCGTCAACTACGGGACGCTCTTCTTCGTTACGGCCTCCTCCAAGTCCTCGCAGCAGCCGCCCCAGCCGGCCGAGGCCGTGGGAGAGATCGCGGAGTGAGTGATGCGTGTCCCTCCCACCCCCCCCCCCTCCGGATATACATTGGCGATTGATTGATTACGCACGCAGAGTGTAAGCATTGAATCGTGCGGGGTAAGAGTTATTTACAAATTAAAAAATTGCAAATGTCACAATTAGGCCATGAGAATAACCAACACGGAAATTATGAGAAAGACCACGTGAATAGTTTGGTGTCAACGAGATAAAAAAAATAACAACCTATTAATGGTTATTAACTTTCACATCGTTAAAATTAATACATTTAGTAATGCCGTGTTGGTCTTTGTTTCAGGCCATTGGGCAGGGTGTTGAACTCCTCGCCCACACCGCATATCCACTACGGAATCTCCGACTGGAACCCCTTCGTGCAAGACACCTCCGAGTACCTATGGGATTCGGCAAACAACAGTGAGTTGCGTCGGAGGTCGCGGCTTTCCCTATACACGCCGGGGTGGCCTAACGTTCACTGCTTAATTCGATCCTGGTGGCCGCCCTGGTTATTACTGCGGGTATATTAACAATAATACTACGACTAATCGCCGTCTACTACTCAGTGGCTATTAAAGATGCCCTCACGTCGTACGAAATGAGTTGTCGTGTTGTTCAAACTGGGTTTAATATGATTAATAAAACCCAGCATTACCCCGTAGCAATGATTGTCCCTTACTGGCAGACTAACGTCAGATTGCAGGCCAGGTACAGTCTCATCCTTTTTCTCCATAGGGGCAGCTCACTGGGAGTGCCCTTTCAAAGGTTTTGAGATGACATTGTTATTAATTTCACTCTGGTATTTTATTTTGTCCATTGTCGTCGTCATCGTGAGATGGATAAATCATTGCTATCTCTCGTAGATTGTACTCAGGTTTAGGCATGCATTAATCACAATCAAAATGGCAGGGTTTATGAGAATTTGTAGCAAGTCACCAGAGACCCTGGAATAGTTACTTCCCCTCCTGTGTTGGGGAAAAGAGCAAAAAAGGAGACTTAATTATCTCAGTGATTGTTGTTCTCTCGGCTGGAGTTGCCGGGTTAAAATTCGTCTTTGAGCGCTTTTGCGGGCTCGTATGAAGCTGTCGCATTTCTCCATTTCTCGCGTCGTTTCCCAGCGACGAACGAGGTGGCGCCGCTGCACCCGGAGCGGCCAGCCGCTCGCGACTCGTCCGGCGTCTCGCTGGCATCCTCGCGCACTCTCGAGGATGTTGCCGGCACCGCGCCGTCGACCGGCGGCGCCGACGGCGACCCGGCGCGCGCGAGGATCTCGGCCTCCGTCTCCCTGCCGGAGATGCCGTCCGCCGCTCAGCCTTGCGCCTCGAGGCGCGACGAGGGCGGCAGCGACTTCGAGTCGGACCCGCCGACGCCCAACAGCAGCGGGGAGGAGCAGAACGATGACGAGGAGGAGGATGAGGAAGAAGAGGACGGAGCGTTCACCGCTCGCAGCCACGAGGAAGAGAAGCTCGGCTCCCAGCCGCTGCTCGTCGACTCGGGCAGTGACGTGGAGGAGGAGGAAAATGCCGCCGAGGAGTTTGAGCGCCACAGCTCCGACTCGGACTCCGCGGGCAAAGGATCTCCGAGCGCCGCCACCGCCGTCGGCGGCACGCCGGCCCCTGCTGCCGCCGGCGAGCTGGACGTGTTCGGGGCGGCTCCGTTCGTGAGGCCGAGCGAGCGCCCGGCGAGGGGTGGTCAGGGCCGCGATGTGTTCCTGAGCGCGCCCTTCAGGCCCGTGTCGAAGGAGGAGGAGGAGGAGGAAGACGACAACGACGCCTTCGACGTCTTCAGCAACGCCCCGTTTGGCAGGAAGGCGGCGGTGGCGGCGGTGGCACCACCCTTCTCTAAACCCGAGGTCTATCCGCCCCCTCGCACTGCCACCACCACCGACATGTTTGGCTCGGTTCCCTTCCAGCCCAAAGCGACGCCGAACTTTCCGGTGAAGCCGGACCTCTTTGGGCAGGTCCCCTTTGAGAAGATATCGCCCAGCCCACAAGCGAATGCAGCGATGCAGCAGAGGTGCGGGCATCGGGGAGGCAAGCAGCAGGAGCCCAAGGACAGGCGACAGCACGCTCCGCTGCAGCACTCGACCAGCGTCGTCGGTCAAGAGGTGAACAACAGCGGCAATGGAAGCGGTGGCAGCGGTCGCAGCGGTGGCGGCGGCTCTCCGGATCCGCACCACATGCCGCGCCGATCCAGCAGCTGCGACTCGCTCGGCAGTCGCAGCGAAGCGCGGACCCCGGGCGGGACGTGCCGGGAGGGCGCGGACGCGCCCAACGACAAACACAAACCCTCGCACGAGTCGAGAGCTGGCGCGGCGGAGCCTTCCGGCCCCAAGCTCTTCCACCCACTTGCACTCCAGCTGAGCAACCACGCCAGCGCCGCCGACGGTTGCGCCGTGGTCTCGACCGCCGCGTCTGCGGTCACCGCCGCCGCCGCCGCCACCGCGGCAGCAGGGCCCGGCTCTGACAATTTTGGCTTCGTCCCGTTTTCGCACGTCGTGGTGTCCCCGGCCACTTCGGACGAGGTGGACCCGTTCGGCTCGGCGCCCTTCCCCTCACGGCACGGCGTCTCTGTCTCAAAGACGAGCCCCTCCTTGCAGGCAGCCAAGGGTCTGTAGTGCGGCGTGCGCGCACACCGCGGCCTTACCACAGAGCCGGCGACGTCCGGCTTCGGGCGAAGCTCTGGTGTGACTCAACACGTTCATCCTTCTTCCATCTTGACAGGGTCTTATAAGGGGTGTTGGGTTTATTGCCTGAGTGATCACCTTCACGAGTGGGCAACTGTTGCATTCGGTTTCCGTACATTGACACACCTCGGCGTGCTCCCCACAATTTGTAAATAAAACTAAGCCATCCTCCAGTGCATGGTTTCTCAAACACCACTCACTCCTCCCTCTCCTGTAATCCACCTTTTTTTTACTTTTTGCCAAATATTCCCTATTATTAGAAAGAAAATTTACCGATTGTAGGCTTGCAGGCATGTGGCAAATGGAATAGATATAAAGCTGCACTGTGGTGGGGTGTGAGGATTGGAGTTTGAGAAGCCGTGCTCTAATAAGTGTACAAGAGCCACGTGGTTGTACAGGGTTTTGTATGAGAGAGTGCATTGTGAGTGGCCAGTGGCAACGGTTTGGCCGCTTGGTATAACGTTTGCTGCCCGATCACACCACTCGCCGTTGCCACGTGCCCGTGTGGCACTTTTGCAGGGCTTCACCTTTGTCGACACTCGCTCGATCACAAACACGCGGTGCTCCGCCATCCACCCTGTAGCGCTCCAAAAAACTCGCCCCTTCGATTTATTCATTCTACAAATTAGGCATCAACTTGCGTGCCCCCGTGCTATGTTTTGCTATACTCTTTGGTTCTTTCGGTAAAGTCACGTAGGTAGAAAAGAAAAATAGATCACGACGTTTCGATCGCAACACAAGCGGTCGTCCTCAGGCGGAAAAAATAATCCAGCAGTGGAACAGCTGAACCAGCGTGGTTGGCTACTTTTAACCTTAGCGAAACGAATGCCGCTCATTTTCCACCTCCTGCCACTTTTATCTTCCATTGCATTGCCGAGGACAGTTTTCACTTTGCGGAAGCAGAGTGCCGTAGGACGAAGGCGGCGTTTGGCTCACTTGTTAAAAATGTTCATGTTTAGCGAATGTCTCCAAATCCTTTTTTTTTCCTGAGGACATCTTGACACAGTTGATTGTTATATCAGAATTACAAATGGCCTTAAATGATTGCCAGGTGTGCAATTAAATAGTTTATTTTTTCATGGTAGCCACTTTAAATTAAAATGATTGACCATGAATGATCTCAGCTGATGTTTTGAAGATTGCATAGATGTACGAAGAGGTGTCATTGTAGCAGGCACATTGGCTGGAATATAATTGGTTGTAAATTCAAAATCAACGTTGCCACAATTCTCTGTTTGAGAATTATTGAGACTCGCGTCGATACGTTTATAAACAGGCACACAATTGCTCGCATGACGTCGCGCCTCCACTACTAAACAAGTTCAGTGGGGGTGGGCTGTGGTGGTGTCATTACCACAACGTCTGCAGTCGGTAAACGAAAGCAGTGCAGAGAAATGCGTGGCAGTGTTTAAATGTGTTTGGTTTTTCACGTGGCCATTGCCGCCGCCATGGGTCTTGATGCCGTTCCACCTTAACTGCACATGGACGAAGGGAAGGGGTGGTTCAAAACGTGAAAAAGATACCCACCTTAGAATAATGTGTGACCTCGGCATGGAAGGTTGCTACTACATTCATGAATAAAGTAACTTTTTGCCAAGGGACATGCTTGATTTAAAAAAATATTGCTCCAATTTTTCTATCACCCTTTGTACGGTATATGCATATGGTATCGTACGGTTTAGTCAGACAAAACTTGAAGCAAACCGTTTCGGAGGCCCACGAACTGAAGTTGACGCAATGTGAATAAGTGCAGCGTTGTGGCTTCACGTTGCACTGGGTTATTGTGCACAGTGTCTCGGCAAGGGGCCTTGTCAGCTGGTACTTGGTGTCTTCTTCCGCTCTTGGTAGAAGCCGCATTCACTACCACTCGGTTACAGTTTACAGCTTTGTCAATCCACTGCTGGATGAAGGCATCCTGCATGCTGTGTCGGTCATGGGGGTTGTTTGACCATATTTCACCACTCTGGTCAGTTTAGGTTGGCAGGACCACCACACAACATGGCCTTAATTTGGCATTCAGCAGCCAATCATCATGACCCATCAGTGGCTCCTCTCACCATGACTCAGGCCCTAGGGTTTGCAGGTAGTTGTCCAGAGATGGTCTAAAATGTAATTGCCTCTACCACCAACGACATCCACTTGAATGGGCTATTTGCTTTGAATACACATTCGTAAATGAGATTGTTAGTTTAATCTGGTTACCCCTCTTAAGAGTGTTCTCATAAACTAGGTTTATTCAGAATAAGGTTCTGGAGTGCAAACCGCTCGCAAAATTGTGGTCTCGTCATTGCCAATTCGTGACCCGACCCTCAAAATAGCAGACAGCTGACGGGCAATGTTTGTTGACTGTGCGCCGAGTTCCACTCCCAATGGACGAAACAATTTACGTTTCCAGCTGTGCGACATTGAAGTGGCTCTCTTGGATCTGTGAATGGAAATGCTTGATGTGATATAATGTGATCATTGCTGTAATTCTGATGCAATGTACACTGGACACTTGTCAATTTTTTTTGTTTATCACAGTATTGATATGCAGAGCTCACACGGAAGCGATGGTTAACCCGCGTGGGTTTATGGGAATAGCTTGTGAAGTTGCTGCTCGAAGTTTAACGAGAGCAAATCATTAAATCGGCACCTTTTCACAATGGCTGTTTCAGCAGAGTGAAATGCTGACAACGCTTTTGTTCGTTGGGTTGTGATTTTTCGTTATTACTGTTGGAACTGTGTCTTAGCGTACACGTCGACACTATTTCCGTGAACCCTTAAAGTACAATCTTTTATTTCTCCCACCTTTGTTTCTCCCAAGTCAATTTTTTTTCTCCAGGCAGAGCAAATGTGTACTTAACAACAAACGAGACTCACACGCACATGTGTATATATACACACACACATATAGCTCGGGCAGTTCACCTCTCAACTTGTCATGCTTTATCCATGTTTGTACAAGAGCAGCTGCTCAGACTGGGAGTGGTCCACTTTTATCAGATGTATCCTTGCTGCGAAGCTCTTTTCTGTCTTCTGCTCCATTGTCAATAACGTCCAGGGGGCACAATTTCCACACCTTGGCATTGAAAGGGATGAATGTTGACTATGGCCACAGTTGCTCGATTCACCTGTATGACTATTGCATGGGGTGTATTAAATACACTCAATGGCACTGCCTTACACAAGAGTGTGGCCAACGAGGCTTGGCAGTCACTCCCCGGAGTTGTCACTTAGCAGTCATCCTTCATATTGGACACCCGCATTGTGTGCACGCGTGTATGTGGAACGTCTTTCGCACCATACGCAGCCAACCGCGCTAATCGGAGGTGCGGGGGAAGGACGACAAATGTTTGGAGACGATGCAGAAAGGCTCCTTGAGGGTTGGTTGGGTACACCCACTCAAACGATGACAAAGCCTGTGGTTTAATCGTTTGTTAATACCGCTTTGGGTTTCACAGCAAAGCGAGGGGATGATGTTTCACACGCCAGTCCTACCGAGCACATGCCGGTGCAGTCTCCTTGCAAGCAGCTGCAGATTTAGTGGCGAGATGTGGAATATAATACACTTTGTGCGTGTATATACATATGTATATTTTTTCACTCACTGCAGCACTCTCGCACGTGTTTTCCCATGACGCAATAATCTTGTAAATCGGTGTACAAATGCACTTGTGCCATTAACACTCTTATTTTTGAAAGAAATGATATGGTGTAATGCTTTGAGACCCTGTGTATTGTATGGTTTGAAAGAGAACCATGACATCGCAGAAACGCACTTTGGTCACCCACCCCTTTGTTTTCGGTTGATGACTTAACGAATGCGTGTGCTTGCGTGAAAGCCGTGGGTTTAGCGTTTGATTTTACATTCACCTTGTTATTGGAAGACTGTACAACTGCAGTGCCTAACTCTAGCCTAGCTGTGTGATGGAGTCACACTCTCGTATGTACCTCCTGCTGTCTGCTGGATTATACAAAATAAAAGTGCACTTTTTAAATGAAGCTATGGCGAGTTGAATTCATAACAGATGTCAAGGTTTCACGGAAGGCCTCTCGGTATCGTCTGAATGTCTGAATTGTTGCCGGGACCGTGAGATAAAATGTGGTAGCATTTACGGTTCTGCCCAATTTATGCGGTTATATTTTTGTACTATTTTTTTAGTGAGAAAAATATGGATTTATAGTTATTTAATACTTTAGCAAATGGTGTATTTCTCATTCCCAGCAAATATCTTGAGCATTTGTTTTAATGTGGATTAAGTTATTAAATTACATTATTTCGGCAAATTGAATATATACTACATGCATGTTAAACGTACTATAACTTGAATAAATATAAATATTTGTTTACACCAACAATCATGCCATTTTTGGTGAGATTTTTTTTTTTAATCTTTTTGTTAAAACCAAAAATTATGTCCAGGCACGTTATACCTGCATTTTGAACAAAAGTGTATGTATTTACAAAGTCCGCACAGCCAAGGTTTTAGCTGAAAATGACAGGAATTGTTATTTTACATTATTAAATAAATGGAAATATTTGTTTAAAGTCACAAGATACTTAGTTTCAATGAAAACTGCCAAATTGTGATGCCTTATTTTTTCTGCGACAGATTAGTGCAATTCAAGCAAAATGTATAATGCATGAAGTTTAACTGACCATGGTATACCTGACATTGCATGTGGACTGCCTTCATACCAAATTGGATTTACAAAGATTTCTTTTAAATAACAAGACCTGAATAAATCAGACTAATCTACTTTCCCTCACATAAATGCAACAGACACAAAACTCAAGAAAATGTATATTTCAAAATTTCCCACTATGTATAACACTAGTATTCTACAGGAAGTATAATTTTCCATATCCCTCTTTATTCAATAACACTCACTCCACAATTATTATTGTTCAGTCCACCAACACCACTGCAAGATTGTCTCCACATAGCAAACTGTTTTCAACCTTCAGGGTCAACAAAGCATTTGCCATTCTTTGCTCTTAGTCCACGGACCCCAGACTTATAAGGACTTTCATGAGTTGACAAAAGTTTGTTGTTTTTAAAAAGGTTTATAGTCACAGATGAGACATGGATTTAATGACCATTTTAAACTGTGGTGTACATTTTATTGTCCATATCAGGATATGCCAGTGGTTTAGTTGAGGCCATCAGTAGTGGATTGGGCGATGGCTGATAATGTTAATGATATTATCATGGGACCTTTTGCCAGTATCAACGTATGAAAAATAAGAATAGATTTTACCCTTTCTGGCAATAAAACAGGTGTTAAGATGTTCACATACCAAATAGATACTTTTTGCAAGGAATAAAGTCTGCATTAACCACACGTACTTGCGGTGAACATGCAAACAAGCATGCTCATAATATATATTCTTTCAACAGTCCATTTTGTTTGTACTATTCGCCTTTTGGCTTTCTCTGGTCTGACACTGGTGAGACTAGGCCATACAGAAGCCTGTCTCTAGGGTAGGGTAATCAGTTTAAAAGACAGTGCACACACACATAATCACAGCATGTTTGTTTGCACGTTCACCACAATGACTGTGGTTAATACAGAATCGATTACGTGCAAAAGGTATCGATTTGGTGTTTGAACGTCTTAACAGATAAAGATATTGTTTACACAAGTTACACACGGCACCATCGGCTCTGGCTCCTTCACAGTAATCTTCAGACGCTCGGCTACACCAATCAGGTGGTGGGTCACACACCAAGTTGCCAAATGTCTCATTCAAGTCTTCACAGCAGTGCAATCTAACCATACAAAAGTGTGCATCATCCAAGTATTGTACCTGCACTTTAACAAATATATATGGGCCTCAGAGGACAGTTTCTTCAAGCTGGGTCCCAGATTTTTGTGTATCTGTTAACATTGATGACTGATGGCACTCAAAACGTATGGCCTTTGTTAGCGCGTGTAAATAGTGGCCAAAGACAGTAACCCATGCATGATGGGAGGCTAATTGGTCATTCTGTAACAACTGCTGGCACAATTTGTGTGCACGTGCAAAATAATACTTGGCATGATAGGCACCGTTTCATTTCAGTCGTAACAGTTTGAGTCCACTACCCTTTCCTCATGTAAAGACTTCATTGTTTGAGTTGTGCAGCGTTACAAAACAACCATGTTTTGGCAGCACAATGTATCTTTTCAAGAAGCATTTTTCATCCTTAGTAACTGCAATCTTCATATCAATGGAAAAAACAATGCAATTCAAATGTGAGATGGCTTTGTGGTAATTTTGTGATGGCAATGTATGCTTTGGCATGTGAATGTAACGTCACATTATTTATAAATGTGAATTATATGGATTGGATGACCAACACACATCTTTACAAGACAGGCTTAGCGCAAAGTCAGGTTTTACTAATTTGGCTCAGAGGCAGCGGTTAGGCACAGCATGTTACACTTTCAGTTTAACATGAAAGCCAGCGAAAATATAAAAATGTATTTATCATTTACGATGATTGTTATTAAGCACGTATTAATCCTGGCCAGGGTGGACTGATACATGAATGTGCTTGCCTGTGTTACACCACACTAAACGCAAATGTGCATCAATGCCCTTGAAAATATTATAGATAGGCATGGCTCATGCAGCAAGTAAGAAAAAGCATCTGTAAATGAAATAAACTCATGCCAGCCCCTCAAAGCTTACAAAAGTATTCCGTTATTCATCCTAACAGAGTTCTTATTCGGGTATACAAATTACACAAGGCACGTGGGTTTATGTGCAAAAGTCAAGGTGGCTTTGTGTCAGCAGCTCGTGGTGGTCTCGGTCACAGGACACCCTCAGAAACAAGTTCCCAGAAACATGTCGGGAAACTTATTCGAGCAGCACGCACCTCGTCACGTGATCGATGACGTGTGCTCTGTCTCTCCTACCGATTGGCCAAACGGAAAGTTTTTCTCAAAGTAGAACCCAGGTCAACTCTGGGAAACACATTTCCTTGATTCTGGCAACGTGGGGGCACCCAGCATTTGCGAGCAAACGTTTTGTCTGGAATCATTTCTGGAATCGTATTTCCTTTTATGCCGGGCTTTACACTTACTCCCGTGCTGCGATTTGTTTATCTATAAACCTGATTATTAATTTCTTCATGTAATTCAAATACAGCAGGGCTCTTTTCTAAAACTTTCCTACGAGAGGTATCTTGACGTGGGTGTGTGTGTTTGATAACTTGACACATCTACATGACTTGTATACAATGTTATATTTAGCCCATGCATTGGTTAACAATAAACAATACACGCTATCTACTATCTCCCTGCATGGCAGGTAAAGGGAAACGGTTGGCAATTGTGGGTGCGCTGATAGACGCCGCCATGTGTAATGTGCAAGCTCTGGGCCGGACGGGCATCCTTTTGCTGAAATCAAGCCACTTTGACCGCAAATTCCCACTGTTGCACGCACATGTTTTGACTGCAACAGTGCTCATTTAATCTTATTTTTTTAGAGCACTCTTTAATTATATTATCATCCGAATTATTGCTGCTGCATCATATTACAAACTTGCCATTGCTTTTGCCATTTTATTTGACCTGCAGCGCAAACACTTCTCATCAGCCAATAAGGAAGAATTAACTCAGAAAATGTGAGGAAGTGGAGTTGGTTTTCTGGAGACACAGGACACAAAAATACATTTGTGCGTTACTGACAAAGGTCACTTAAATTGCAAATTTCACAACGCAACTGATTAATTGGTCCTGTTTATAAATCGCATGTGAGGTTTGGATAAACGTGCACGCTTTTCTTCATTGAAATACTATCAGAACTACATTTATGCTACCTGCCATGGACATCGCCTGGGTGGGTGAGGAGCGACAACAGTGGCGTGTGCGTACGTGCGCTTATGCATCGGAAAGTTGAGCGCCATCTGCTGCGTTTGCTCACTGCGAGGCTTATGCATACTTGTAGAAGCCCTCCCCACTCTTGCGTCCAAACTTGCCCTCTTCCACCAGCTTGTTGAGCATTTTGCTGGGAGCAAAAAGTGGATTCTCAGGCTCGAGCTGGTGCCAGCCTACAACACAGGCACACAGGATAGCAATTGAGGAGGCAGCTTTAAACCATTTGTGGTCCACTGTCCGGCCTGGCAAAACATTGTGAAAATTCCATTCTGGTGGTCAAATGTGGTGCGTGCCGCAGACACTGCTTATTCAGCTGTTCTAGCCGGTCCACTGTTTGGACTTTTCCAACATTAACACTGAAGGGTGCATCTGCAGGAGCTAGGCAGGAGGGGTGGCGTGTGTCTAGGGGTATACGTGGAGTCGGTATTCAAATGCACTTGCGTTTGAAAGTCGCTGTTGAACATAGCAGCTGCTACAAGTTTGCATTGACGAAGAACTGCTGCAGATGTTAGGAAATTAATATAATGACCGGGATATTGATTTTGATTAAACCTGAGCAATCTGACTGTGTGCGAGCATGAAGAAAAGCACCACATCCAATTAGAGGGCTTTAAAACTACAGATGACGTTGATAAATGTTCTCTGTTCATCAATAAAGACCTTATTCTTCATGTTATCTGGGTAAGAACACATCTTTGCTGCACTAAAATTGGTTGAGGTAAGCCAAAACAGCAGATTTAGATTTTTTGGGCTAAAATAGATAGGAAGGCCAGAATGGCTGGGCTTTGTTCAGTAAAATGGACCGCACATGGTAATTATTCTTACGACATCACCAGCTACGGGCAGTGTGTTTCATCCAGCGCACATGTATAGTTCTTATGGCTCTACAATTATAATCAGCTCCCACAGGGAGGGATGAGACCCAAAGTTTCTGTCTAAAAAAATTAAAAGAGTACACGAATCATTTAAACACAACATAAGTTCCAGCTCGAACTGATGAACCCCAGTAAGGCCAACATTCAACTACGCCACACTGCACATGGTGTGTGGTGCTACAAGTGCTTACATATACAACGTGTTATGTCGCATCTCACACACACACTGGACACTTGTAGCCACTAAAAGGAAACATCAAAATGTCACGTCCCACGTGCTGCACAAATGTAAGGAATATCACTGAAGAATAAAAAATGTGAAAATTTAAAATCCTCATTAAGTCCAGAATGAAGGGCACCAAATTAACCAAACCTTTTTTTGTCATATTTACAAATCTTTCTGAATGGTGTTATCGGTGTCATATGAGATTAATCCATTCAGATTTCTCAGACCAGTGCAATCCTTCGTGTTGGACGACAGCCAAAGCAAGTGGACATTACAGAGTTACTACTGAGACCACAAACTAGAGAGAGTGTCTCGGCAGCTTTGCTACTGAAGCGTAATATTTGCCACATGACATTTAAACTCGTGTATAATTGTCAAAAGCTAGAATTTAGCCAAATTACATGCAGGGCCAAATTGAAAGTGATGGTTTACTATTGGGCAGTCATTGGTGACCGGGCTGAGATCATCAACTCGCTACACTTAAGGGCAAGGTTTAATCACGGGCGGCTGCCTGCATTCAATCCCAGGATCTCAACAGTTGTGAGATCAGAACTCTAACCTCTAAGCCACCCAGCCACCTCAGAAGACCAACTCAGTCTTAAATGTGCTGTTTCTGTACCTCTGCTGCCCACATTGCCAGTCCTACGGTTATGCCAATGTAGTTTTACCATCAATGATGAACTTTCCAGTGTCCAGTCCCACATAGTCCAGAAGCTCAAAAGGGCCCATGGGGTATCCAGCACCCAACTTCATGGCCAAGTCAATGTCTTCCTTGGAGCCGTGGCCTGGGCAGGGGTGAGGTTGATAGAAAAAAAAACACACATCACTTGTCAGGTGAGTGGGAGGTTGAGTGATGAGGTTTAGTAAAGCAGTCATGCCCAGTGGTGGCTGGGTGAGATGTTGGGTGAGTGGTATATAATTACTGGTAGGGAGAAAGGGTGAGTGGATCTGGTTTCAGTCGGGAACATTAAACAGACTGCTCACCTATGTACAATACATGGCCATCCTTTTCCTACTAATGACTGTTTATCTCACTCTTATTTCTCCAATACCTCTCTCCTGCTCTTGACACCATAGACGACTCTATCCCCTTTAAGCGCATCCATGACTCTGACGACGTCTCTCTCTGCCACACATCTCTCCTGGTTCTGCTCCGACCTCTCAAAACTCCTCCTGTGTTTCCATGAAAGGCCTAACTCTGACAAAAACCCTTGTGTCGTCCAGGCTCAGGCCTTCCTTTTCCGCTTTCTCCATGACTGTATCTTTCACTTAAAAAAAAATTAATGGTCTCCTTTCCCCAAGATACCCATAATAAGTTGTGCAAGTGTTATAAAACATTGGGTGTTTAACCAACGTACAGCAAAACGATCGCAAGAAAAATAATGCCACCACCAATGTTGTTAAGATGACTAATAAACAGCATCTTTTAGTCCAGCATGGGTCACAGATTTATTTGGATGCTCATGCTCGGTTCTTGGGCCCTTGCCAAGAGGCACTGACCCCTCTCGTGCAGACGGACGGCTTCCATCATGTACGGCACCAAGAGGCGATTCACGATGAACCCCGGCGTGTCCTGCATGCGCAGTCACCGCAGACGACGTGTCAACTCGCTCACCGCCACCACTGCTGCCGCCAGTCAACAGTCAAGAGTGATTCAGCTGCTCAACCGATCATTAAGGCATTGGTGCTCATCTCCTGTTTGCAGCCCTGACTCGTGGTGGAAAATCCACATTCCTATGGCAGGGGAAAGTCTACCCAAGGGAAAAACACTTTTGACTTGCCCACAAAGTCGTAATTATGCTACGGACCCCAGAGGGATGATGGGCTGGGTCAACCACCAACCAGGACTTGAACTCGCAACCTTCCAATTGCGAGCTACTTGCTCTACCACTGAGCCACCCGGTCAGTTATTTTTACACGGCAATGCTGCTACCAAATCGCCGTCAATACCACCGTCATGTCGCGAATGTAAATCACCTGTAATGAGCCCAACCTTGTCAGATCTTGAAAGCTAAGTACATTGCACTTGGATAGTGCTTGGATGGATGACCATCATGCACAAATAGGTTGTCAAAGGGCTATGGGGCTGAGTAGTAGGCAAGGCAGCAAAACACATTTTTGTACTATACTTCCATGCTTCCACATCCATGCTCCCCACCATCACCAACCAGCACTGACCAGCGTGCTGGAAGTATGGTCATATAACCACCATGACTCGTAGAGAAGGGAGGCCTTCGTCCAGCAGTGGATTGATAAAAGGGCTGCACATGCACAATTGCTTATGTTCAAAAACATAACCACAAACAACCCCTTGATCAATATAGTGCAGAGGCCTTCACCTCGTAGCAAACTGAAAACTTGGAGTGATGTGTGGTGCACAAATTTCATCTCGCAACCTGGAGCATGGTTGGTGGGTCTCACAGATAGGAGCCGCCACATGTATGAGATGCTTGCGTTCAGGGAAAGAGATGTGCATGGGGTCGTCATATGATTTGAAAGGGGTTGGGTGTCAGGGAAAACATGATAACCAATATATTTTCCCGAGAACAAACAATGCTTTTTTATTTTACCAGGTAAGGCCCACTGAGCTATGTAGCTCTTTTTCAGAAGTGACCTGGACCACAAATGATAGCTCAACCAAGTGGCTTATCACGTGGACATTTCTAGCAGTCAAAGGACTCTTAAACCCATGTTTTTAAATGTGGAGGGAAAAATTAGAGGACCCAGAGAAAAATATAAGCGACCACAGGGGAGAACATGAAAACTCAAAATATACAGGTGTCAGGGTCGGGATTGAACCAATGACTTCCTGCATACCAGGCGAGAAATGTAACATCTCACCACCGCAGCAAGATGTTAAAAGTAGGCTTTTGGGTAGGCAGGTTAAGTGCATGAAAAAAATGTGGTTAACTTTGCAGCCATCTGTAGTGAGACAGTACAAATACAAACTATCACAAGTGGATTGCTAAGCGTTTCAATGAAGCGAACGTTGGTTATTTTTAAATATATACGTGGCTTATCAAGTTTTTCCCAACACATTCCTCAAATTCCATAATCATAAACATTTGCACAATTCATACTCGACGGCACACACATAAATCGGAACACGTGCAGTGGGCACAAGAATTCATTTTATTCGGCGAATGAGTGCGTCGTAATATTCGTCACCTTCACCACAGAATATAACTGAGAGTGGCTGATGATGACTATGATTAATTTAGACAGAGGCTACTCACCTTGCAAGACACCGGTTTTTTCCCCAATGCAATTGTGAAGTCGGTCAGCGCTTCAAACGTTGCCTTGCTTGTCATGGGTGTCTCAACGACCTGAACACAGAAGGTTTAAACACTTCACATGTTATTCCACACCATCACCACCTCTGAGCAAATCACTCGGAACGCTCCTTATCTCGTCGAGCCTCGAAAGTGAAGCAGGGTTGTACCTGGATAGTGCTTGCATGGGTGACCAACGACCATGCATAAAGCTGGTGCATTGTGGTAGCAGACGGCAGTGCCGCAAAATACATTGTTGTACCGAAAATGTCTACACTCCCCCCTGTCTATGTTTCCCACCTTCATGGACCCATATTGTCCAGCGTGGTGAAAGCAGTCAAAACCTAACAGCTCGATTGCAGCAGTTGACCAACAAAAGGGCTGTAAATGTACACGTCAATTATAAAACAAAAAAAGCATTACCAGTGTAATTTTTTTTGGTGAGAATATTATTGTGTTATTTTATTTTATCAATTTATTATTTTATTCTCATTCTACGTGACTTTACCGAAAGAACCAAATAAGATAACAGTGTAATGTTAAGTAGATTCAACCGTACTGTAATGCACAATCATACATGAGATTTTATATGATGCTGCTCGAAAATCATTAAATAAATTATTACCTACACAGTACAATGCTGGTATAATCCCACAAAAGTATGTGCTCTCGCTCAATAGTTATTCTTAAAAAAAAACAACGTTGAGTGTCAAATCATATATTTTAAGCTTACGTGGTGAAGGAAAAATAATGTTTCTCATGTGATATTTATACCCACAATAGTTTTTTTGGGTTAGATCACGTAAGTATAAATGTGCCGTTAAAACCCGCCACCACCTGACACAGCCAACTAGTAAGGGTTGTCACGTAAGCAGAACGTGCCAATTCGTCACTAGTACAGAAGCTATCAACAGAAGGTGTGTACAGGATTAACTGCACGTGTGGAAAATGTTATGTTGGGCAAACAGGACGAACTATCAGCACGAAACTAAAAGAACATCAGATAGATATTAAATACTCCCAAATAAAATTGTCAGCAGTAGCAGAACACGCGTGCCAACAAGGACACTCAATTGATTTTGATAATGTTGAAGTTCTGTGCAAAACTAGCTACTACTGGCCAAGACTAATTAGAGAATCTATCGAAATTGAAAGAAATAAAAAATAATTTTACACGTTCAGATGTATTTAAATGCATGCCTATAAAGGGCACCATACTTCAATAGAGATGACCATTGGTACGGCTATTTTAAAACACACAATAGACGGGAAGGACAATATCAAAGGGCTTACATAATGCACATGCATAATGTACTTTACTCAGTAATCCCCCCCACTTTACACAAAAGCGCAGAATTGTGGTCACCACATCTATGCCTCTATATAAGAAACGAAACAGGTGGACTTCTCCACAAATCTGGCTGTCGCCTGATGAAGCTAGTTGTAATTACTGGTGAAACGTCGTACTCAGATTATATATGTTGTGGCTTGGCTTTCCAACACACCAGTGTGCTGTACTAGTGACGAATTTTTGTTTACGTGACAACCCTTACTAGTTGGCTGTGTCGGGTGGTGGTGGGTTTTAACGACACATTTATATATTTAGGCGATCTAAGCCAAAAAAACCTCTATTATGGATGATATTGTTCGCGAAAGCCTACATGTTAAAATGATTTTGATTTAAAGCTTTCGTGACTGCAGTAATTCATATTCTTAGTTTTTTCGGTAAAGTCACGTTGAAGAGAAACAACAAAATAACAAAATATATATAAAACAATAAAAAATTCTCACGACGTTTCGACCATAACTCAAACGGTCATCATCAGGTGTGTCGGTTTGCATAAATTTATTTTTAAAAACGGCGCATTTATTTATTTATAAAAAAAAAACGTTGGCGTCACGCGCAGCGATTGGCAGTTTGCCCAGGACTAGTCCATCTATTTTTTGAAAAGAGGAGGGGGGAGACGAAATTTTTTATAATGTATGCTGTCTGAAAGCCACTGTAAGCGTGAACAATCAATCAAGAACTGAAATGATTTATCAAATCTTTCCAATGATTGCTAAGATAGAATCCATCTTCTCGGTTGAAATTGTCTCTGTGTTTGTATATGTGGATAGCCTCATGAACGAATCTCTCATGGAAGCCAGATGGCTTACAAAGAACCTCCGTCTTGGAAAAGTCAATGGCATGTGAGCCTACTGAATTAGAACAATGATCTGCTACGGCCGAGGTGTTGGTCCTACCGTGTTTAAGGTCTGCTTTATGTTCACGAATGCGGTCCGAGACATGGCGTTTGGTTTCTCCAATGTAACTACTACCACAGAGGCAACTTAGTTTGTAGACACCAGGGTATTGTATGTCCGGAATCACATCTTTTACAGACGGAACCAGATCACGGATTTTATGTAATGTGTTGAAACGGACCTGGATCTTGTGTTTATTCAAGATTTTGGAGATCTTTTTTGTGATCCCAGCAATGTAGGGTAAAGTGATGGTTTTGAAAGGCTCCTCAAGAGGGTTCTTCTTCATGGTTTGAGTGATAGCTTTGCGGATTGTATAGTCGGAGTAACCATTAGCCCTAAGAGCTTGGTGTACGTGCTTGAGTTCACTGCTTATGTGTTCCTGGTCGGATATGCATTGGG
Organism: Petromyzon marinus; assembly: GCF_048934315.1. Taxonomy (NCBI): domain Eukaryota; kingdom Metazoa; phylum Chordata; class Hyperoartia; order Petromyzontiformes; family Petromyzontidae; genus Petromyzon; species Petromyzon marinus. The sequence continues at coordinate 1,268,446 of NC_133707.1, forward strand.
CTCTATGATACAGAGTCTTGATGAGAGAATTCTTCTGTGATGGATGGTGGTGGGAATCCGGTTTCAGATAAGCATCCGTATGGGTAGCTTTCCTGTAGACAGAGTGGCTCATTGAACCATCAGGTCTCTTTTTAATTAGGACATCCAAAAAAGGTATCTTGCCATCTATTTCAACTTCCATGGTAAATCTGATGGCTGGGTGTATGGAATTGATGTGGTCGAAGAATTGGTCTAGAGCAGGCCGGCCATGTGGCCAGATGACAAAAGTGTCATCCATGTACCTCTTCCATAAGGTTGGGCGCAGAGTGGCAGTCTGGATGGCGTCAGTCTCAAATTTCTCCATGAAAATGTTAGCTATAACTGGAGAAAGGGGGGAGCCCATTGGGGTGCCCTCAGTTTGTTTGTAGAAAGTTCCATTCCAAGTGAAGTATGTATTGGTTAAACAGTGTCTCACCAGGGGGGGTACCTCAGTGTTTAGTCCTTGATGAACCAAGTCTTCAATGATTGCAATGGTGTCAGGTACAGGAACCTTGGTGAATAAGGAAACTACATCAAAACTGACAAGCAGGTCGTCTGGGGACAGGGAAATACCCTTGATTGTTGATACCAGGTGAGTAGAATTTTGTACCGCAGAGGTGGTCTTTCCAGTGAAAGGACGCAGGATTTCAGACAAAAAACGAGCTAGTTTGTAGGTGGGGGAGCTGATAGTAGAGACTATGGGACGAAGAGGTGTATCAACTTTATGTATTTTTGGTAAGCCGTATAATCTTGGTGGCCTGGCAGCAGAAACAAACTGAGGGCACCCCAATGGGCTCCCCCCTTTCTCCAGTTATAGCTAACATTTTCATGGAGAAATTTGAGACTGACGCCATCCAGACTGCCACTCTGCGCCCAACCTTATGGAAGAGGTACGTGGATGACACTTTTGTCATCTGGCCACATGGCCGGCCTGCTCTAGACCAATTCTTCGACCACATCAATTCCATACACCCAGCCATCAGATTTACCATGGAAGTCGAAATAGATGGCAAGATACCTTTTTTGGATGTCCTAATTAAAAAGAGACCTGATGGTTCAATGAGCCACTCTGTCTACAGGAAAGCTACCCATACGGATGCTTATCTGAAACCGGATTCCCACCACCATCCATCACAGAAGAATTCTCTCATCAAGACTCTGTAACATAGAGCCCAATGCATATCCGACCAGGAACACATAAGCAGTGAACTCAAGCACGTACACCAAGCTCTTAGGGCTAATGGTTACTCCGACTATACAATCCGCAAAGCTATCACTCAAACCATGAAGAAGAACCCTCTTGAGGAGCCTTTCAAAACCATCACTTTACCCTACATTGCTGGGATCACAAAAAAGATCTCCAAAATCTTGAATAAACACAAGATCCAGGTCCGTTTCAACACATTACATAAAATCCGTGATCTGGTTCCATCTGTAAAAGATGTGATTCCGGACATACAATACCCTGGTGTCTACAAACTAAGTTGCCTCTGTGGTAGTAGTTACATTGGAGAAACCAAACGCCATGTCTCGGACCGCATTCGTGAACATAAAGCAGACCTTAAACACGGTAGGACCAACACCTCGGCCGTAGCAGATCATTGTTCTAATTCAGTAGGCTCACATGCCATTGACTTTTCCAAGACGGAGGTTCTTTGTAAGCCATCTGGCTTCCATGAGAGATTCGTTCATGAGGCTATCCACATATACAAACACAGAGACAATTTCAACCGAGAAGATGGATTCTATCTTAGCAATCATTGGAAAGATTTGATAAATCATTTCAGTTTTTGATTGATTGTTCACGCTTACAGTGGCTTTCAGACAGCATATATTATAAAAAATTTCGTCTCCCCCCTCCTCTTTTCAAAAAATAGATGGACTAGTCCTGGGCAAACTGCCAATCGCTGCGCGTGACGCCAACGGTTTTTTAATAAATAAATAAATGCGCCGTTTTTCAAAAATAAATTTATGCAAACCGACACACCTGATGATGACCGTTTGAGTTATGGTCGAAACGTCGTGAGAATTTTTTATTGTTTTATATATATTTTGTTATTTTGTTGTTTCTCTTCAACGTGACTTTACCGAAAAAACTAAGAATATGTTAAAATGATATTTATAACATGTCTGTGCCACCCCAGAATATTTCTATAAAATGCGACATTTACATGTTTAGAGACACAACCGGCCTGGTTCCCCAGTCGTAAAGTGAGCAGCTCGCAACCGGAAGGTTGCGAGTTCAAACCCTAGTTTGAGGGGTTGTGCTCAGCCCATCATCCATTTGGGATCGATAAAATTGGCACCATTTAATGGCTATCCTATGGTTAGATTCACCCTTGCCATTGGAATGCTGAATTTGCACCACCAGCTCAGGAGATGCAGGAAACCACTTGGACTCAAAACACTATCCAGGAATTGGATTTCTCAATCCGACAGCCTTGCCATCAGTGTGCAGTAAAGCAGTGCTTAGCAAGCTGCACCCCACTATGAATCTGGTGACCCGAGTTTGACTTCCGGCCCCCGGCGAGCATCAGTGGCGAGTGGTGAAGCCATAGCCGGGGGTCCTGGGTCCCCACTTGACCAACCTGCACTGACCAGCGTGGTGAAGTATGGTCAAACAACCCCCACCACAGCGCAGGGAGGACTCCATCTAGCAGTGAACTAACATAGTTTGGTAAACGCCTCCTTTGTGGCTGTGACACGTGGACTCACCTCCACCAGCTTCATCACAGGCACAGGGTTGAAAAAGTGCAGCCCCCCAAAGCGGTCCTGACGCGAGGTGGAGTTTGCGATGTCGGTGATGGGCAGCGACGATGTGTTGCTCGCGAAAATAGTTTCCCTAGGCGGTGCGGGAAAAAAAACAATGAGTAAAAAACTCAAGAATGTATTATTTTTTTTTATTAGTACCTGTGCCACTCTTACAGCGCAGGGCGATTGTGAAGATGCTACGTTTCACATAGTTTTCAGAAGTTTCATAGTCGGGGGTGATGTTGATATGCTTAATCCTAATAGAGTAATTGTGCAGGCCATTTTTCAAATGTGGCAAATGTGGACCATGACACTGGCACACATTAGTCTCGTCTTTTTTGAATGGCATTGTGGGATCTTTACCGTCCACCGTGAAGTAGACGGAGCGTGATATTTTACGGTCAATACACCTGCTGAGTGAACCAGGACGGCCGCCAGAATCAAACCGTGACAAACGCGCTACAGCTAGGCCATGTCAGTGCCCTATGTTGTAATATGTTAATGACACGATGTAACTAAAGCGGCACACCCACAGCACCGCCGAAGCCACCTGCGTCGCTGCATCCTTCACGTCAGGGCTCGCCCGTGCCCAGGTTACTGCCTGCGCTTACTCTGGAGCGAACTTGTCGAGCTGAGAGAAGAGCGACTGCTTGACGGGGAGGTTCTCCACGATGGCCTCCAGCACCAGGTCGCAGCTGTGCACCACCGCGGCGGCGTCGGTGCTCGTGCTGATGTTGCTCATGGTGTCAGCCATGAACTTGGCTCCCGCCTACAAAGACAAAGACCCGACGTATAGCCTTCATAAACTTTTTAGGGCAAGTGCTGTGAGTGGACACATATGAAAGCGGCACGGCACACGAGGGGGTGGGTGGCCTTAGTCTCCCCAGTGGCGATGTTTACGCACCGCACCAGGTACTCATTTGAGGCTGAGTCAACCTAGGGGATGCCCAGTACCGGTTCATATCATCGTCACTGGTGTTGGTCCTGAGTGGGAATCGAACTTGGGTCGCCGGGTTTGTAATGCACCACGTTAACCGCTAAACTACCGCTCCCCACATGCATGACGACATATGATCGACGGTCGGTGATGCAGCAGCTATATAATTAATTAACCCTTGCACTCTGATTAAAATATATATTACAGCACTTTGTCAATCTACTGCTGGACAAAGGCCTCCCCAAACCTTTCAGTCACGGGGGATGCTTAACCATACTTCACCGTGTTGGTCAGTCCGGGTTAGTAAAGGTGGTGGAGGGGCCCAACACCGGTTCTGATATTACTTGCCACTGATGTTAGCCGTGGCCAGGAATCAAACTCAGGTTGCAGTATACCAGGCTTAGTGAGCTAAGGGGCCGTCCATAAATGAGGTCACGCGATTTTGGACGATTTTTGACCCCCCCCCCTTCATCACACGGCATCACAAATAGTCAGGACCCCCCCCCAAAAAAAACATGCTTCAAATCGCTTTAAACTATTGTCATTGTAGTGCGTATTTAATGTGGTGCTGCACTCTGATGTTGTAGAAAACATGTATTAACAAGTCTATTTCATTAAGTAGAACGTGCTGTCTATATTTATTTAAAGTTGCGCATTTTGATGTGACGTCACATTTCTCAACCCCCCGCCCCTCGTCACACATCACAAATGCGTGACGTCATTTATGGAGGGCCCCTAACCACTTTGCTTGCCACCGTGCCAGCTGTCACACACCTGTTTGCCGTACTGCTTATCTGCAGGCACAATTTGAACATTTCAGAAAAGCAAACCATTGTGCTCAAAATGTAGTACCTTACATGCACTCTCTTGGGATTGCACTGTATCATGGATTCGTATTCACACCGTTTAGTCCTTCTATCCAATGGTAAAGGAGCTTTATTAAAATGCACCCGGAAATGCTATATAGCAGCCAACAATTACTCTCCAAGTAATTCATTTCCATTCTCTCTGATGTTGGGCCTATTGCCTGGTTGAGTGTTGGGTACATCTCTGCTCGAACGAGAAAGCGCATATTTGTATAAGCGCAAGTTGAATGCTATGTTACTAATTTCCCCTTTCATTTCCCTAGCCTCTCTGTTTGCAGTGTGTTTATGCATTTCTGTTTGTGTAACCTAACTTAATAATTAGTGGATTGTCCTTTTTTCCCTATGTCTATATGTCATGTTTATTAAATGTATAGTTTTTTTAAACACTGTTTGCTCAAAATATTTGATCAAACAAGTCCTGCTCTGGAAAAAGCAAGAGTTTCCATTTTACAAACATTTTACATTTCTCCTGCTCCCACTATAAACACCAGGCAGCTTGGTCTAATTGGCACAATGCCATGTGGGGCAGCTGAACCACATTCCTGTCTGAGTTTATAACCCCAAGGGGGCAGTTGCCACATCTAGGACTGTACACTTACTAACTTTACTCTGGAAAGAGACAGTGTGCTTATTTGCCAGCTATTTTTGTGCTCTATTCCATATCTAGGTCATGGAATTATTCCCGGTTTGTCATAAACTTTTTTTTTTGCTCAAGGTAAATAATTATAACGGAGGATGCACAATGCTATCAAAATCAGGTTATTAATTTACACTGCGATTTTCCATAGCAATGCTAGTTTCACAGAAATCAAATGTCCTAGTAGCCAAACTGCCATGTAGTCCATCCGGGGGTTATAATTCCATTTGAAGGAAATTATAGGGGAATGTATTACTAGGAAATCACCAAGAATACATCCGATATTGTTGCATATCAGAAGCTTAACTGAATTGAGCCTGGATAATGGTTGAAATTAACAGTCACTTTTTATGAAAAGTGGGCTTGGGTAGGACACGTCATGTCAAGAATGGCAGTAAATGAAGAATACACGCCCAAGAAGAGTTGAAGCGATAAAATAATGTACTGCGCAGATGCTAGATGAATTGCTGCTTTGTATGAGATGGAAATGGCTTTGGAAGGCTTTGATTCATCAGTGAATGAATCCTGGCTGATGATGATGAATCTCCCTGCCCCCTCTATGACATCCAACGCGAGTGAATTACCTCCGTGTTGTCACCAAACGTCTTCTTCACCACCCGCTTCAGGCTGGACTCAATGCCCTTGATGGCCTTCTGCAGAATGTCATCAGTCTGGTCCACTATCACCACCTTGTGGCCCGTAGTTGCGGCGACCTGCAGGGTACATGTTGGTCAAGTATGCAACAGTTATTGAGATTTAAAAACAATAGCGTGACACCCACATGCGATGGCCCAGAGAACGCTTAGTATATTTAACCAGGTGATAACTCAAGAGACCTTGGCAGCCTCATTTCGAATAGCGACTTGGGAGACCACAATAACAATGTATGTCCATGTACAGCGCGTTTATTACTCTACTGCTAGATGAGGACCATGTTGTGCTGGCAGCGAGGTTTATTTGACCATACCTCACCTTGCCGGTCATTGCATGTTGCAGAATGTAGAGATGTGTTTTGCAGATATCTAGGCATGCCAAGCACACTACTATGTTTTTTGTACAGATTGTTCTAGTTGGGATTGGTATATGCATATCTGCACTACAAAACACCACGGGCTGGCATGCATGCAGGCAGATAGCCATCCGAGCATTACACTCAATACAAAATTCTTGCCATTCTCAATCCACCAATGGATAAAGGCCTCCCTATGCCTCGTTTGTCTATCTCAAATCGTACTTCAGCAAGCTGGTCAGTGCTGCTTGGTGAAGGGTGTGTGGGCATGCTGGCAAGGCTGGTTTAGATGTCACTTGTCACTGAAGTCAGCCACGGCCCGAAATAGAAGTCTGGTCGCCTGGGTTCACAGCGCCGGGCACTCAACCAAACGCCTTGCCAATAACATTGAAAATACGAATGTTAAAACCTGTCTAACTTGGTGGGTTTTTGATACTTTCATGCCAGCCACAATGCTGTACCAAGGTCAATTATATATGGCAACGCTGTTTCAAAATGTATTGCAACAGGGTTAACGTGCGCCACAATTCCACAAGTGACAGCATTGGGTCTGGCTCGCGGTTTTGGCAAATATCTTCCAGCAGGACATGGACTGCCATTCAAAGTCAAAAGCAAGACAAGGAACAATCACATCACGACATTAACAATCTCCTTACACTTCGTTTACGGAACGCGCTCGAGTGTGGGACGAGGTTCAGGGAATTCCAAAACTCCCAGTCCCCTTGCACCTCGCCCATAGTCGCGTTTTAGATTTGTTTTTGTGCAATGTCCAGCAACTTCATGTTTTGTTTGTTATTGGGCCGGGCAAGGTTACAAGGTGGACAGGCAAGAGGGTGGTGGAATTGTCAACAGATTCTAGGTGCCCCGAAATATAACTGCTATGGGTCTCTTGCACATACTTTGGGGTTCTTTTCAGCTGTCAAGATATATATTAAGAGACGGGCAAATCGTAAAGAAATTGCAGTGTTACCACACCAGCATGCGTAGTATAGTAGTAATACATTACCGAATGCAATATGCTGTAGTATATACACTATGCAGCACGATACAATCTACGTTACGATGTAGTGTCAGGGCGGTCTTACCTGCATGTGTACACCACCACGGGACACACGCTCTGTGTAATCTATCATATGCAACAAAGTACAGTACGTGGATAATGTATTGCAATAATATAATACAGTCGCCATGGACTGTCGGGGCAATCCCAGCTGTATATATATACGGTAATGTAAACTACATTGCACATGTTGTGTTACAAACTCTATGCAAGCTAATACTATGTACTGTATGCAGTAGAGTACTATGCCGTGTTCACATTACAGTTCACATTACAGTCTACGTAGACTGTAGCTACAGTCTACATAGACTGTAGTGTGTACGTAGGGGCGAGTTACCTGCGCGATGCCGGCCCCCATCTGCCCGCTGCCAACGACGCAGAGGCTCTGGATTTTTATTTTCTTCACGGCGGCGCCCGCAGACATCGCTCGCACGAACTGCCTGCCGATAAATGCCATTGTGTTGTCCTGGGTGACGTGACGATGTAATGATTGTAAATGTGATGTATTTATTGGTGAGTGGCGTGAACAAAAGTAAGGTCAAAGTGAGTGTGTGTGTGGCCTTCCAAGCCCGCCGCTTGTGGTGAAGTGGCGGCCGCTTCAACTTTGCCCGAGATCCAGCCGCCTGCGTCACGACGACGACGAATCAAAGTCTCCGTCATCTTACTACGGGCGTCGTCCCGTAGTAAGATGGCGAATCAAAGTCTCCGTCATCTTACTACGGGCGTCGTCCCGTAGTAAGACGACGAATCAAAGTCTCCGTCATCTTACTACGGGCGGCGTCCCGTAGTAAGATGGCGAATCAAAGTCTCCGTAATCTTACTACGGGACGACGCCCGCGTTGTTATTGTTTGGTTGCACTTAAACAAAACACGTTTTTAACGTTGGTGGTTGCGGTGGTGATAATTGATAATAACAACAAAAACTCAACGCGCTCGTCAACAACTCTGTTTGCCTCAGAAAGAATGACAAAAAAAAACTCAGCACACTCGCTTACAACTATTTGCCTCCGAAAGAAATAGAAACAAAATACTTCACACACTTGTCAACAACCCTGCCTCAGAAATATGAGGCAACAGTTTCTGGATTTACGGATTTTAAATTTTGATTTAAAGCTTTCGTGACTGCAGTAATTCATATTCTTAGTTCTTTCGGTAAAGTCACGTTGAAGGGAAACAATAAAATAATAAAATATATAAAAAACAATAGAAATTCTCAGAGAATTTTTATTGTTTTATATATATTCTGTGAGAATTTGTATTGTTTTATATACATTTTATTATTTCATTGTTTCCCTTCAACGTGACTTTACCGAAAGAACTAAGATTATTACGGATTTTATTCAAAGGAAAATAAAACAATAAACATTTGCAACACGTTATTTGGTTTATGCGCTGTCGCCGATTTTTTAAATGTAGTTTTGTGTGTATGTTTGTATGTTAACGCCAGTGTTGTTGACTTTATTTATTTAGGTGCATTGCCATCTTACTCGGCTTCCCCGAGTAAGATGGCGACAGAAGGAACGCGTCGCTGGTCCGGGCGAGCGAGGGGAAAGTGGAGAGGGAATCGATTCCTAGCGACGATCAAACGCAGTCGGGAATCGATAACCTCACCTCCAAAGCGCACTGCCAACCTCACTCTGCTCATCTCCAGCAACATCGCAACCCGTTCCCTCTCACCTCACTCCCCTCTCTCACCTCACTCCCCTCTCACCTCTCTCACCTCACTCCCCTCTCACCTCACTCCCCTCTCACCTCACTCACCTCTCCCCTCTCTCCCCTCTCACCTCACCCCCTCCACACTCTCCCCTCTCACCTCACTCCCCTCCTCACTCCCCTCTCACCTCACTCACCTCACTCCCCTCACTCCCCTCTCACCACACTCCCCTCCACACTCTCACCTCACTCCCCTCTCACCTCACTTCCCTCTCACCTCACTCCCCTCTCACCTCACCCCTCTCACCTCACTCCCCTCTCACCTCACTCCCCTCTCACCTCACTCCCCTCTCACCTCACTCCCCTCCACACTCTCCCCTCACTCCCCTCTCTCCCCTCTCACCTCACTCCCCTCTCACCTCACTCCCCACTCACCTCACTCCCCTCTCCCCTCACTCCCCTCTCTCCCCTCTCACCTCACTCCCCTCTTACCTCACTCCCCTCTCACCTCACTCTCCTCTCACCTCACTCCCCTCTCACCTCACTCACCTCACTCCCCTCTCACCTCACTCCCCTCCACACTCTCACCTCACTCCCCTCTCACCTCACTCCCCTCCACACTCTCACCTCACTCACCTCTCACCTCACTCCCCTCCACACTCTCACCTCACTCACCTCACTCCCCTCCACACTCTCCCCTCACTCCCCTCTCACCTCACTCCCCTCTCACCTCACTCCCCTCTCACCTCACTCCCCTCTCACCTCTCCCCCCTCTCACCTCCTCACTCCCCTCTCACCTCACTCCCCTCTCACCTCACTCCCCTCTCACCTCACTCCCCTCCACACCCTCCCCTCACTCCCCTCTCACCTCACTCCCCTCTGACCTCACTCCCCTCTCACCTCACTCCCCTCTCACCTCACTCCCCTCTCACCTCACCCCCCTCCACACTCCCACCTCACTCCCCTCACTCCCCTCTCACCTCACTCCCCTCTCACCTCACTCCCCTCTCACCACACTCCCCCTCACTCCCCCTCACTCCCCTCTCACCTCACTCCCCTCACTCCCCTCTCACCTCACTCCCCTCTCACCTCACTCCCCTCTCTCACCTCACTCCCCTCTCACCTCACTCCCCTCTCACCTCACTCCCCTCTCACCTCACTCCCCTCCACACTCTCACCTCACTCCCCTCTCACCTCACTCCCCTCACTCCCCTCTCACCTCACTCCCCTCTCTCACCTCACTCCCCTCTCACCTCACTCACCTCACTCCCCTCTCACCTCACTCCCCTCTCACCTCACTCCCCTCCACACTCCCACCTCACTCCCCTCTTACCTCACTCCCCTCTCACCTCACTCCCCTCTCACCTCACTCCCCTCCTCACTCTCACCTCACTCCCCCCTCACCTCCTCACTCCCCTCTCACCTCACTCCCCTCTCCACTCCTCACTCTGCTCCTCTCCAGGCGCAGTTCACCCACTAGGGGGCGATGGGGTGCCGCCCCACCAAGCAGCTGGAGATGAGAAGTTATTTTTATCATTAAAAAATACTTTTATATAAATTGCTTTGTGTTTAAACAATGAAAACAATAATGATTATTTCAACGTGAATTGCCTAATAAAGACAACATTTTAAGTTGTTCATATCAGAAACCGCTGCAACGCCACAGTCTGCTACGTGCCTAGGGAAGGTCTCGGTGCGGCTGTGAAGGGTTCCCAGTGAGAGATTCCCAGTGAGAGATTCCCAGTGAGAGATTCCCAGTGAGAGATTCCCAGTGAGAGATTTCCAGTGAGAGATTTCCAGTGAGAGATTCCCAGTGAGAGATTCCCAGTGAGAGATTTCCAGTGAGAGATTTCCAGTGAGAGATTCCCAGTGAGAGATTTCCAGTGAGAGATTCCCAGTGAGAGATTTCCAGTGAGAGATTCCCAGTGAGAGATATCCAGTGAGAGATTTCCAGTGAGAGATTTCTAGTGAGAGATTTCCAGTGAGAGATTTCCAGTGAGAGATTCCCAGTGAGAGATTTCCAGTGACAGATTCCCAGTGAGAGATTTCCAGTGAGATTCCCAGTGAGAGATCCCAGTAAGAGATTCCCAGTGAGAGATTTCCAGTGAGAGATTCCCAGTGAGAGATTCCCAGTGAGAGATTCCCAGTGAGAGATTCCCAGTGAGAGATTCCCAGTGAGAGATTTCCCTTCACTGACTGCGTTGAGCAGCTTCCAGCGTTGTAGCCACGCCGCTTGAGACACATTCAGGGCGGCGAAAACGGCGCCCGTGGCTGTAATGAGACGGCGGTGTCACAGCGCGAAGTGGCGCTGTGTAAATATGTAGCAGGTCACAGAGCCAACAACGCTCTAGGATTTTGGAAGTGTCAAAGTGTGTACTGTGGACTTGAGGGTCATGAGGACAGTATTTGAGTGCTTTGTTGTTATGTTTCGTATTGTTTATGAATAACTCACCGTTGGTAGATAAACAGTTCTATCACTTTCACGGGATGGTCAATAACATGACGAGATTTTTCTTAATGAGAACAAGTTCTTTTCAGAAGGCACTCACCACAGCTCCCCCTCATGGAAATATCACGACCCGCCACTGCTCCCCTCCATCACTCTCCTACCCCTCTCATCTCACCACTCTCAATCACTCTCCTACCCCTCTCACCTCACTCCTCTCCATCACTCTCCTATCCCTCTCACCTCACTCCCCTCCATCACTCTCCTACCCCTCTCACCTCACTCCCCTCCATCACTCTCCTACCCCTCTCATCTCACCACTCTCCATCACTCTCCTACCCCTCTCACCTCACCACTCTTCATCACTCTCCTACCCCTCTCATCTCACCACTCTCCATCACTCTCCTACCCCTCACACCTCACTCCTCTCCATCACTCTCCTACCCCTCTCACCTCACCACTCTCCATCACTCTCCTACCCCTCACACCTCACTCCTCTCCATCACTCTCCTACCCCTCTCATCTCACCACTCTCCATCACTCTCCTACCCCTCTCACCTCACTCGAGTCCCCTCTACATTCCAACCCCTCCCCTCTCACCTCACTCGACCCCCTCCACGCCTCTCTTACCTCTCCCCGCTAATCTCACTCTACTCACCATTTGTCTCCTACCCATCCCCACTCATCTCATTCTACTCCCAGTGTTCTCCTACTCCTCATCGCTCTATTCTCCATTACTCTCCTACTTCTCCCGTTTCATCTAACCACACTTCACCTCCCCACACTCTCTTACCTCTCCCCACGAACGCCTGAAAAAGGTAGCCGCCAAGATCAAAACGAGGGTCACCCTGGTCCACAAACTGGCAAGCACCGGCTGGGCAGCATCAGCACCAATGCTACGGGCATCAACGGTGGCCTTTGTGTACTCGGTGCCCCAGTATGGGGGCCGTCCATAAATGACGTCACGCGATTTTGGACGACTTTTGACCCCCCCCCCGTCGTCACACGACGTCACAAAAAGTCAGAGCCCCCCTTAAATATGACGTCACAAAGCTCTGCTCCCACCCCCCCCCCCCCCAAAAAAAAACATGCTTCAAATCGCTTTAAACTATTGTCATTGTAGCGCGTATTTAATGTGGCGCTGCACTCTGATGTTGTAGGAGAAAACATTTATTAACAAGTCTATTTAATTAAGTAGAACGTGTTGTCTATATTTATTTAAAGTTGCGCATTTTGGATTTGTGTCGCTGTGTTGCCTCTGCCTATGGTTGTGTGCCTGGGGACCTCTAGGTGTGCGCTGCTGTGCATTGGGTGCCTGACAACTGTGTGCCTGATAACTTACATCATGCACATTTGTGTCCCATTGTCTGTGGACCTTGGCCCTCCTACATCGCTCGCCTTCTTAAAGCCTCGGGACAGATTTACTTTACTGCTTAACTGTGCGCGTGTCTCCCCCCCAAAGGTCTTTCTACGGTAAGTATTCTATCACTATCTTAAATTTCACACTTAACTTACAATTTAACAATCTTTGAAACAGCGTATTCAACCAAACCATGCGTTAATTGTGTTTTAACCGACCGTTTGTGTTGCTTTATATAGTTTCCAAATTTTGCTAAACCCTGTTTGATTTAGTGTGATGTTCCGTCTCTCTGTGTCCCCTGGTATATATGTGTTAATTCCCCCTACTTAAGGTCTGTATATATATCTGCGGTTATGTGTTTCCTCTGCCTGATGATGATTGCTTGTGTTGCGATCGAAACGTCGTATGCTATTATATAATTTTATTTTTATTATTTCTACGTGACTTTACCGAAAAAACCAAAGAGTAATTCCTGCAGTCACGAAAGCGACTAATCAAACAAAGCTCTAAACCATACACGATGAAGTTTAATTGAAAGATCCACCAATGAACAGATAGCTAAAGAAGAGGAAGTTGCCATTAAATCATAGGGATACCACGACCCTCAATGAAAGTAGATATTGGTCTCAGAGCCAATCATTTTCCTTCATCTCTCTTCTTGCCCCTAAAGTCCATGTTGACCCCTCGCACCGGGTGGGGAAAGCCATTGACCTGAGTCATCTTGGTAGGCCGAGTGAGCAAACATCACGAGGCGTAATGCCACCAGTGCTGCTGCTCGTTGGTTTGTGAATTGGAGCTTAGGTCAAAATAAAAGCTACACTCTCTGAATTTTCTGCCTTCCCGAGTGGTCGATCGTCAGCTGTCACCAGCGCAACCCATGGCTCAACCTCGCAGTGTAGAAAGTCTAAAATTCGGGCTGGTACTTGATTAGCAGGAAGGAGAAAGGGGATAAAGTTTTGCTCAGAGGCCGCCCCGCATGACAATGTTGATGATTATTAGTTTTGGGTTAGATCATTTAGGTATAATGCCCATTTGTTTTAACTCGGCTCAATGGCAAGTTTAAATTATAACTGCAGTACGGTAACCGCACGATCTAACCCAAAATAAACTAATCACAAATCATATTGGTAATTTAATCCTCTATATATGTAGAGGATGTTCGGGACATCCTCACACACAAACACCACGCAACCACGGGTTAAGGGTCACGGGAGCGCTGCTGTGTACGACACGAAATCCGCTCTTTGAGTGGAGGACACTGAACGGATTGGCCCCAGAAGGATTAACCATCTCAAGTCTCCTCTTCATATATATATGAACAGGGCAATGATGATATTGACTATAACAAACAATGCACATTACAAGATGCGTAAAAAGGGATATTCAAATATAGAGAGCATCGTGCAAAGTGCTGCTTGTTTCAATTGAAAACAACTTTAATAAACAAATAACCCATTATGGTCCTCGGCTTCAGTCAATGTTTATTATTATTATTTTGGTGCTATAAACGTCCAAATAATGGGCTACTTTATTGAGCTATCATTTGTGGCCAGGTCGCTTCTGAAAAATAAGTGAATACCTCAGTAGGCTTTGCCTGGTAGGATGGGGATGGTTTAATTTTATTTGTTTGTGTTTGGACGATTTGTGTACCTTCTTGTACTTTGCACTCCTATCGTGTTTTTTTGTATTGTTGTAACGTTCTTACCTGCCCCGACTGGGCATTTGTAAAGTAGAGCTTCATAGCTCATCGGATTCCTTCAGCATAAATAAATATTCTGATGATACCGTAACTTCTCCACAGCACACGAGCCGTGCCAGAGTCGGTTCATCCGAGAATCCAATCCCAGTCCCTCCCCTTGAGAAACCACTTTCGATACCTCGCCCCAAATTTGCTTAAACTTCCACATTCCTGAGCTGCACCTTTTCCTGCCACTCCACCGCGCCTCCTGGTCCAGCTATAAAACCAAAGCCACCGTCAACACCGACTAACTGTTCGCCTTGAACATTGATGGTTATTGTATCAGCTTCCGTTTGCAGATCTAAGAAGGTAAGTCGGGTTCACTTCGCGGGACGAGCAGTAGGGAAATAGTCTCATGCTTTTCACAATCGCTCAACCGCTGGCTTAAACTGCAGCGAGATGAATTTTCTTGCATTTCTGACAAATAATGTGCTCGCCGAAATTTAACAATGTATCTTACAGTGATAGACATGCATGACTTTGTATCTTCATTTGGGTAATTTGCAATGTTGTAAAGATAATTTTATTCACCTTTTTAAATGTTCACACGTGGAACTGCTTTTGAGGAATCACTTGAGCAATAACGAAAACTTCAACGACAGTATATTCATTTCAAGAGAAGACGGTGACTTTTTTTTCATTGTTTTCTCATTTCAACGGCAGTTTAGTTTTTCGGCATTACATTATTTTATCATCGGTAGAGCAATGGGATTGTGGGTTACATACTGTAGGGGGTACACAACATGGGAGGTGGATAATCTCTTGGAAAAGTGATACTGACCAATGCCCCCCCCACTCACCCCCCTTTCCATTTGCTCAAATTATTCCCGGGCTTCATGACTTCCACCTGCAACAGAGGATGGCCCTCTGTCCGAGATCCAGCCACCCACTGCTACTGCTGCTACTGCTGCTTCAGCAGCAACTGTTGATGCCACTGACGGCCGCCGCCGCAGATAGCGACCGTAGTGCCGAGCAGGATGGGGGAAGGTGCTACACAGGCATGCCGGGGATCCCGGGGAATCACGGGATCCCGGGAAACCCGGGCCCGATCGGTCCTCTTGGGCGAGATGGACGGGACGGGCATGACGGCCAGCCTGGCAAGAACGGCGATAAAGGAGACCAGGGAGATGATGGCGTGAAAGGGGACAAAGGGAGCGCAGGAGAGGCCGGTAAAAAAAGAAACCTTGAACTGTCACCGCACCCCCACCATAGCCAGGCGTTACAAAGTGCTTCAGGTGTAAACTTTTGTGGCGGCACTATAATACAGAGCGTCGATTGTGTTAAGCACACGGGATCATTGCTTACACTATTGACAAAGGCTCAGCTCTGATGACTTATCTTTCTAAGCATCATTCATATGTATATGTCGGGACTGATTCCAGGGTTTGTGAATGTTAATTTTATTGGATATTTTTTTACAATTTTTTTTTTATATCGCCATCAAAAATAATTAGGTAAATAACCAAGGTGCAATGTGTAGGGCTTAGCGTGTTTAATGCAGGATTTACAAAATCATTTATGGGCCTACGTTATTGTCCACTGACGTACGCCTGCTAGACACAAGCACGGTTACACGATGAATCACAGCAACCGGAGACACTTGCGTTACAATTTTTAAAGGTGCAGAAACTTTTTGTAATCCCTTCGCAGGGTTGCCTGGAAAATCTGGACCGATGGGCCCCGCTGGAGAGAAAGGGGATCGTGGACTTCAGGGTGAAAAGGGAGACAAAGGAGAAGTCCCGGCTGCCATCCCCAGATCCGCATTCACCGTGGGTCTGTCTGGATCTAACCCTCGCAGCGGCTCCCCTATAACATTCGGCAAGGTCACGTACAATGAGCAGAATCATTACAACACGTTCACCGGCAAGTTCACTTGCCATTTCCCGGGCGTCTATTACTTTGACTACCATCTCACCGGTAGCAGTGGCAGCACCCGGGTTTCCCTGAGACACAATGGACACGCAGTTCAGTTTAGATATTCCTCCGTCATGGCCTATTACAGCTTATCAGGCGCTTCATTCTTGCGTTTGACAAAGGGTGATGAAGTGTGGCTACAAACAGAAAGTTCTCACACAAAGGTTTACACAGATTCTGGCACTGACGGCACCTTTTCAGGTTTCCTACTGTACCCCGACCTGCCCTTATAAAACACATTTCGTGCTCGGAACGATTACATACGAATTGTCTCAATAATATGATGTATTTTCATAATCACAATGATGAGGAAAATTATATTTGATTCGTAAATGGTTGTTTGAATGTTTTTTGTTGAGGAAACTTGCCACCACAGACAGAAAAGTCTAACTTCACTCGAGCTATGTAACAGTACATTTAACATACCACATATTTAATAATTCGCAGACCACGAATGGTAAACGTTTGTTATTACCAAGGCAATTCTGCTTCAGAGAAAGGACAAATCTCGTATCTGTTTCGATATTTTATGAAACTTAATGTGTCTTGAACGGTCAGAAGAGTTGGTTTTATGTACAGGTGAAATGGCATGGCATACTGAACTGATTTTAATGTAACAATTTTACAAAGCACATTTACAAATTACAACTGTTTAAAATTGGTAAATGATTAAACACATTTTCCCACATGTTAAGGAAACAATAAAGCATGTATTCATGCCTATATGTGTTCAGCACTGCTTATTAAAGTACTGCAAGAACAACAAGAAAGGCGAGACCTCTTTTCAGTGCTTCCATCATTAAGATTCAGGCCTTTGTAGCCTGGTGCTCTGAGAAAGGGTGAATCCCACATCGTGAAATGTTGCATGGGTCATGAGGTCTATTGCGGAAGTTGTCCACAAAGGGCTCTCTCTGCCAAAAGACTAGGGGCCTGATTATAGAAAAAACTGCATAAATCCTCTCAGGCAGATATATATGTAGTGTCATAACGCGGGCTGCTGACGGGCAAGTGGTACTGGCAGCAGGGATCAGTACGCACGTCAGGAGAAGGGGATCGAAGAGGAAGCCCAGGAAGGGGTCGATCTGGAAGCCCGAGATCCTGCTAGTAGGTTCTAGAAAAGGGGCGTGGCAAGGGCGTGGCGGGGGCGGGGCGAGACCACGCCAGGAGGATAAGAGGGGCCCCGGGACGTGGGCTCAGGGCGGTTGCTGCAAGTGGATCCCCTCTCTGTGTTGCGGTTCGTCACCTTTGTCGCCGCCATCTCGACCACCTTAGGCGCCGCTAGCTAGGCAACCTGCCAACTGTTCTAGCTAGGTAGTGCCCTCGAAAGAGACGGATGTGTGACTAGCGTGTAAGCACGTGGGGCGCGGTTATCTCCCCAACGTGTAGAATAAAAGGTTCCTTAAAGAACCCTGTCTGCGACTGAGCCACTACATATATATGGATGCTCCAAAAGTGTGTAGTGCAAAGAGGGACGCGCTACAGTGGTTGCTAGGGATTGTCATGATCCCCACTACACCAGCCAATCAGCTGCCAGGAAAACAAGCCAAATGCAACATGGCTGGCCATGTTGCATCAAGTCCCTGTGCAAAATGTCATCACTCCATGCACTTAAGCAGGATTGCAGCTGAGGTCAGTTAAATATAGAGTATTTTATGCTCTTTTAAAGTGATGTGTGAATTTGCATGAATTTATGTATGGGAGTGTGAGTTCAAATTTGTTATTTTGCACGAGAATGTTTATTTTCAGGCGAGGTCAGGCTCCCACGTGGCATCAGGCCCGCAGCTCTTGTGCGTGCCTCTCTCGCCCTCCCGCAGCCCAGGGTCACACTCTTTTAGTGCAACCACATCCGCACACAGCTAGGAACCCGTGCAGAGTGAGGGTCAGGTGACTTTTGTCTTCGTGATATTGCGGTCGTGTGTGCAGTGGTGTGCAATAACCGTCTGTAGATGGATAGTGCTCAGGATTCCAGTTCGTCGTTAAGGACATTACTGGGGTCATTCTACCCGCTTAAAAAAATTAAAACGGGTGATAGTCCACCTTGGTTTGATGTGAACATTTCTGAATTAATTAAAAAAATATATAGCCTGGAATAATGCAAAACCGTCAAATAACCTCCCCGACTGGATTACTATAGTACACTTAGAAATAGATGGACTCTCCAAGTAAGAATTGCAACATTTTCTAACTACCACCAAACCACCATAAATTCACAAATAAATACAAAAAGTTTCTGGCAACTGTTTAACTCAGTTGAAAACAAAGGAAAGCAAAATGTTCTTCCCAAAAAATTCTTATTGGATGACAAATAACTGTTCAGAAAACAAGAAATTGTCAATGGATTTAATTCTCATTTTGGATCAGCAGGGCATATCTTTGACAAAACACACCAGGGTAAAATGTATCCAAATACAGCACTGTTCACATCACTCACTTCTTCTTCTTCACACATCAACCCTAAAAATGTTCGTGAGAGTCATCATTCATAATTCTTGTTTCGTCCCATACCTGAACTGGATGTATTGCATAAGCTGGCATCAATTAAGGCATCATCATCCACGGGTGAAGACGAGTTGCCTGTATTTGCACTTGTGGCTGTGGCAGGTCTCTTTTATAAACCCCTCACACACATTTGAACCTCTTACTTATCAAAGATACATTTATGGTCGAGTGTAAATCCTCTCTTATTCGTCCACTTTATAAAAATTGCTCCAAAAAAGACCCTAATAATTATAGTAGCATGGTGCTAGCTGAAAAGTCACAATCGCCTTCACAGTAAAGTCTGGTTTTTGTTTGAAGATAGCTGCACCACCACAGCAATGATGGATGTAGTGCATTTATTTTCCGTAACCTGGATAAAGGCCACAACTGCTTTGCGCTATTCATCGAATTGTCAAACGCCTTTAATACCGTTAACCATGATAATCTACTTACAAGACTTGATCAATGAAAACATTTAGATGGTAAAATAAAATGGTTAAGAGATACATCTCAGACCGTTTACAGAAGGTACATAGTGATAACATCTCATCTTGTGCGCTTATCATTAATTTATTTGTAGTGGGTATTGTGTTCGTTACACGGGGTTACCTGGTGTATCGTCAGCCACGGGTCAACAGGGGGTGCAACAGCGAGTCCGGCCTGTACGAAGTAACACCGTTAGGCCAGGGAACCCAGAGGGCGGTTGGGAACCGGAGGAACACACCCCAGGCCCCCAGTGGGGGCTGGGGGATTACGCAATAGTCCGAGTCCCTCCAGAAGGTTCGAAAGAGTAGGCGTGGCCAAGGGCGGAGTGACCCTGGGAGCTGCATCCAGCAGCAGCGCCGACCCAACGTCTCTACCAAAGTGGATCGCCGTGACAAAAATAAAGGAAAAGGAAGCTGACCCGGCACTGCAGATGCTACTCTCATCTGGGACCGCGTGCCCCAAATGCCGAAAGATCTGCGGATCCACAATTGGACTTCTCAGCCACCTCCAAGAGCCACCCGTAATGTTCACTCGTACCAGGATCGTAACCCAATTTTCCCCATTGGAACAAAATTTCTGCATTTTGGAATTCTGGATTCGCGAGCGTTTTCAAGAACTATCTCTCGTGGATGGAGAGGGTTTACTGAATATATTTCTCAGGAACGGATGCTGGGTCCCTCCTTACCCAAGGTGTTAACTTCCTTCATGGCCTGC
Organism: Petromyzon marinus; assembly: GCF_048934315.1. Lineage (NCBI taxonomy): Eukaryota > Metazoa > Chordata > Hyperoartia > Petromyzontiformes > Petromyzontidae > Petromyzon > Petromyzon marinus. Next base: position 1,288,513 of record NC_133707.1, read on the forward strand.
CATTGGATTGACCACATGAGTTGGATTAGTTCCTGGAAGGGTAAATATCCAACAGCCTAAGCCAGGGGTGTCCAAAGTTTTTTTAGTGAGGGCCAAATACAGAAAAATAAACAAAAGGCCAGGCCACACACTAGAGGTGACATATTGACACATGAATACTGTGTGTATTTCTAACTCACCTATAATGTGAAGAACATTGCACTCAGTGGGAGCAGTGATGCTGTCCTTTTGATTGAAGGATGGTTTGACATGTCAGGAGAAAGTTTGGTGGTTGAGACACGAAGGACTTCACAGAGATGGCTATCAGTCATTCTGGTTCTCAGTCTGCTTTTGTTCTGATTTAACAGAGAAAATGTTTGTTCACATATGTATGTTGAGCCGAACAGGCTCATCATTCTTTTTGCGTGGCGTCTCATCAGAGGAAACTTGGCATTATCCAAACTCTGATAGAAGTCAGGGAGGGAGAGAAGCTGATGTTGACTCTTCAGAGAATCATCACATTGCATTTCATTCAGTTCTAACTGCAGACTCTCTTCCACTTCTTCTGCATCCACCAGGAAGGGGGTCGAGAACAGCTTGATTTGTTTTTCAATGACAGAAAAATCTTGGAAACACTGGTTGAATTCTGTCACGAGAGATACAATCACAGACACATATTTCTCCTTTTTAGCAGAAAGGTCGGCCTTTGGAAAAGCAGACTTGATTTCAGACAGCGCAGGGAAGTGTGCAGCATTAAAGCTTCGTAGTTGTGTCTCAAACAGGCGGAGCTTTACACAGAAGCCTTTCATGTGTGCATACAGGTGTGGCACCAGCTGTTCTTTGCCTTGTAGGTTCTTGTTCAGTGTATTCAGATGATGAGTAAGATCAACTAAAAATGCCAGGTCTGCCAGCCACAGAGGGTCACTCAGTTCATGAAGAGGTCGGCCCTTCTCTTTCAAAAACTGGTCGATTTCTGATCTCAGCGAATAAAACCGCTGCAGCATAGAGCCGCGGCTGAGCCAGCGCACATCAGAGTGGTAGAGTACATCCCCGTATTCAGCATCCACATCAGATAGGAAAGCTTGAAATTCTCTGTGGTACAGTCCTCTAGCTCGAATTATGTTGACAGTTTTTACAACAGTGTTCATCACATCGCCCAGCTGCACAGTCTTGGCACACAGTGCTTCTTGGTGGATTATACAGTGCATCCTAACAGCCTCACCTCCGCTCTCTTTTACCTTGGCGCATACCCCCGATGCCATTCCTTTGCGCTCGCCCGTCATGGCCGGAGCTCCATCCGTTGTTACTCCACAGAGCTTGTCCCATTTAAGCCCCATCTATTCAACTGCCTCTGACACAGCTTCAAAAATATCTCTACCCGTCGTTGTGCCTTTTAGGCTCATCATATCAAGCAGTTCCTCCGTACAGCAAAAAATATCATCTACTCCCTGCAAAAAAATTAACAGCTGCGCGGTGTCTGTGGCATCTGTGCTCTCGTCGCATGCTATCGAGTAAAAATCAAAAGCACAAGCTTTGTCTCTCAGCTGAAGTTTCAAGTTAGCTGACAAGTCCTCGATTCTCCGCGCCACTGTATTTCTGGATAAGCTCACGCTGTTGAAATCCTGCACTTTTACCGGGCACATTATTTCTGTGACTTTGATGAGGCACTGCTTCATGAAATCACCGTCTGAGAACGGTTTGCCGTGCTGGGCAATAAGTTTAGTGACTTCATAGCTTGCTGTTGTGGCGTTTTCCTGTATTTTGTTACTACGAAAAAATGTTTGTTGTTGAGCTTGCAGGCTAGCCGCCATTTGCTCGACTTTCTGTGTTCGTTCGGCACCGGTGTACGATGTGTAGCTCTGATGTTTGGTCTCATAGTGCCGACTGATATTATACTCTTTCATCACAGCAACATCTTCATTGCAAATCAAACAGACACACTTTCCGTTGATTTCTTTGAAAAAATATTCATTTTCCCACCGTGTTTGAAATCTTCCACACTCACTCGCTATTTTGCGTTTCTTCGGTGCTGCCATTTCTGGTGACTCGCGGTAAAAGTTTTTGCTTTGCTTAATTTTGTTTAGTGGAGAAGCACGGTTTTCCGTGGCTGGCTCCATCTAGTGTTGAAACAGAGAAGTGCAACAGAGTTGAGCTCAAGCTTCTTGTGCGGGCCATATTCTATTATATTTTCAGAATTTGCTGCGGGCCAATAAAAACTGGACCGCGGGCCGCAGTTGGCCCGCGGTCCGTAGTTTGGACACCCCTGGCCTAAGCAGACAACTTTACACGCATTGGTGATTTTTATCATGCCAGGCAAGCTGTTCTGTTTTTCAAACTTCTCACTGGTGATAATTGACTTTTGCTCGGTCTGTTTTTTCCACTTGAATACACACATAGATATACAAGGAACTATGAAATCCCTAATATGAGCCAAGAATGTCTGTGTGTAACGCACGTGACGTCACTCCACGTCGACCAGCCCCCCTCATTAATAATCATGAACAGGTGGGATCCTCCACATGGACCCCCCCCCCCCAGTCATTAATAATCATGAACGGGTGATGTCACTCCGCATGAAGAAGGTGGAGGGGAAACGAAAATTTGTTTACACAAATTAGCTTTCATTTAGACTTTTCTTTATGGAAACTAAAGCTAATAAAGAAAACACAACAACTAATATAACGAGCCAACAATGGCTGCGTGTGTGACGTCACTCCACATGCCCCCCCCCCCTCATTATTATTCACGTGTGCCTGGGTTTTGTGTCTCGCGCAGAAGATCGAGCGGCTATGATTAAAAAAATGAAAATTTTATGCAAATTCGCTTTCGATTTTACATATCTTTACAGAAAGTGCATTTGGTGCCTTTATTTACTTCTTAGGCACGTCCAACACAAGGCAAGTCTACTTTACGCTTCCAAATTATGCTACAATAAAAATGTCTATGCTAAATTTCGATTTAAAGCTTTCGTGACTGCAATGATTCATCTTCTTTGGTTCTTTCGGTAAAGTAACGTAGAATGAGAATAAAATAATAAATTGATAAAATAAAATAACACAATAATATTCTCACGACGTTTCGGCCACAACACAAGCGGCCTTCATCAGGTGAAGGGACGAGACTGTCTGGTAGGACAGCGCTGGAGTGAAAGAGCCACGTTCAGATCACGGCTTAAGGCTTAAGGCCGTGATCTGAACGTGGCTCTTTCACTCCAGCGCTGTCCTACCAAACATTCTACGTGACTTTACCGAAAGAACCAAAGAAGATGTCTATGCTACTTTGCAGACATTGTATCGAATTCCAATTGTTTTCAACCCCAGTGAGTGAAAGCGGAAGATAAGTACGTATCAGAGCAGTGAATTGCAAGTAATTGAACGTCCGTTAAATGCAGTGCTGCGGTCAAATGCTGTGAGGTGTTTTATGACTTCCTTTGTGCAACATTCACTGCCATTAATACAGCGCTACAGTGAAATGCAGTGAAGTGTTTGATGACATTCTTTTTTAAAATAATCCCTGCCATTACATTTAGACAAGATAAAATTAGTCTCCGATCAATTTTATTCGTAACTCCAATGCTTCTCTTTGCTCTTCGTTATTTGCTAAGTAACTTCAGACACTATCAGCACTCACCTTTTTCACTCTTCGCTATCAAGCGTCCATCGGTGAAGACACATTTGTCAGTTAACAGCTTCAGGTGATTTGAAAACAGTGCTAAAGTGAAGTTAGGGTTTTTTTCAAATTATACAGCCAAGAGATTGTTTGCCTTTGGCCTATTGTGGTAATTTTTTTTTTTACCAATTTTAATGCTTATTTTGCCTCTATGCTAGCTAGATTTGGCCCCTCTGCAGATCACACTGCCACAGTGTCTAAAAAGCGCGAGGCAACCTTTTTCGCAGTGTTCCAGCTGCTGGAGCACGTTATGCGTCGTGAGATCTAAATACGTCAGCACAGGATTGCCAAACATCACGGAGGATGACAATACTGCAGCTAAGAAACGCCGTTTGCAAAGAGCAAGACAGCAGAGATGGAGAGCTCGCCAGAGCCAAGACACTTTGGACAGAATTCTTACAGAGAATGCCGAAAGGCAAGCAAATCGACGAGAACAAGAAAGTCCGGTTCAGACGCAATCTCGACGTGCAGCTGACGCTCTTTATCAAGCAAATCGACGCAAGCGAGAAACTCCACATACGACACAAGCTCGCCTCGCTGCCAATACTGAAAATCGTCTCGCAGGACAAGAACGTCGTAGTCAAGCTATTCGTGCTATGGCAAATGACTTTGTGAAAATGCAAGTGATTGAACACAACTGCAGTATGTTGTGGTTCACTAAATTTTGCTGAGGAGCGACCATCAGATGGAAAGTTCACAAGTTGCTGTCGGAAAGGCAAAGTGAAAGTGGAAAAGCCGATCGACTCCAATGGCAACGTACTCCAATAAATTGCAGGGAAACCTTTTGATCAGTGATAAGGGATTCGCACAAAACATCGTATATCGAGAACTCTTCCAAAGTCATTAATTTCATTTTAAGTTAAGAAAAATGTCTTTATGTGCTACGTTTCCTAATAAAATTAACAATCACACAATAAAACGTCAATTTACATATTTAATATTACAGCTTCCGTCCTAGGACAGGCTAACATTTAAAAGTATGATTTTTTTGGGAAAAAGCAAACTTAACATCCACAACAACATAGGCAGGAGAGGCTCACATGGTAGACTGGGCTGTCAGTTTGGGCTGCCATTAGTGTAAAACATTTTATGGCTGTTAGTCCGCCCATTGGTGACGATTGCCTTCCCTGAGCATTCGCATTCGGTAGTTTCTCAAGCATTCTGTCGCGGATTCATTACAGCGTGTTACAGCGTGGCTGTGCGGAATCCACGTGGAGAGAGGGGAGCGCGAGTTGCGGAAAGTGCACAGCCTTCACAACCCCTGCAGTTGCGATCCGCACCCGGTACTTTCTGAAATTTTTTGTATTAAAAAAGAGACCATGAAGCAGCCGATCTATGAAAAAATAACCTGTGCAGAGGTGATATGATGTAGTTTGTCCTTGTGCGATTGTGGAGGTGCGTGCAGTGGGTTTGCAAAAACTGCCTGTGGAATAGTGCTGGGGGTTACCGTTTGTCATTAAGGACAGTACTGGGATCGTTATAGATAGGTATACATTGTACTCGACCAGTAGTCAGTGCCTACTACAAGCCACCATAATAGTATTCTAGAAAATATCAAGTGAGGATTCATCACTCCTCACTAAATATTAAGACAGCACAGACCAGGGCTCTGCAGTCACCCATGCAAACCCATGGTCAATCGGCTTTGAAAGCCCAATTTTTGTGGCCCACTGTAATGAACGGGTGTTTTCCTCATTAATATAAGCAAACAGAGGGAAATCCTCATTTAATGTGGGTAGAATTGCTGCCATACACTGTAACAACAGACCCTTCTTGCGGTAGTCAGGCCTCACAAATGCAAAGCCAAGCGCTCCATATGAGTGGCCGAGAATCCAGGCGACTGGACTTCCAGAAGCGTCCAGGACACAGCTATTGGGAAATCCATTTTTTATACAAGTCTGGATTAAGCGCAGGCTGTCAGGGTGGCCTTTGTATTTCCATGAGTCACACACCAACTCAGCGTGGCTTGTGTTTAACATCGCCGTTTTCAGGCCTGATTTAGAATTTGGAATTCTGCAAAACAATGGAAGCACAAATAAAACACACGCATAAAAAATAAGTTAAAAATTGGACAATTTTTGAATTCATGGCTTTGGTTGCCAAAGCTGAAGTTTATGATTGGGATGAATATCTTACCGTCACAAGAGGAGGGAACTACATTACATTGTGGTGTTTCAAGTGATGCATTATTACACAACCTGGACTTTTAATGTCCTACTTACAGATTTCTCAAGAAAGCCACTTCAAAACGAGGACGATTCTGGGAAAACCAGGGAAGGTGGACACCCTATTCAATGTCGGGATCTACAATGCCAAGCTGGAGGATGAAAGATCAAGAGTATTAGGTTGAGGCCAGTGCCAGTCAAGGTTGTATCCTCAAGACCAGTGTCTATATATTGAACTTTTTTTCACACCATACATAGCCAAGTGACCGCTGGCCCCCTGGTAGTCTGCAAGGTCATGGGGAAATAGTCGACATCACTATTGCAAACACTATGATTGAGAGTAATTTTAATAAAAAATGAATTGGCTTATTGTGCAATACAAAACCATTTTTTGGGTTGACAATGGTCTGCGGATCCAGAAATATTGGGAACCACTGCTCTAGTATTAGGCCATTGTGAAGCCTGGGGGCTCTATGCCAAGGCCTTGGGACTAAGGCCACACCCGAGGCCTAGGCCGAGGACAAGAGTGGCATTCACTTTTGAATTTGTCTCTTGATAAAATCGCATGGTTGAATAAAAAAAAAACACATGGCAAATATAACACGGCATGACTTGTACCTGAGTGTGGCAGGGTCATTCGTTGTGAACATGTAGTAGGGCGAGGGCCAAGAGAGACGGACATTTTTTCTGGCCGCCAAATCATCCACACGTTCTTTCAAATCAACATCTATACCTGTTTACACACAAAACGTTCAACCAAATGTAACAGTTCTGTGTAGCGGTCTAGGATTTCCTCAGACAAAGATTCATACATGTGCCACTTATTGCTTGAAATACAAGTAATGGCAAGAAATGGCAGAATCATGCTACAGTATTTTTAATGTTATAATTATAAATGCAAAGAAAGCCAAATTGTATGTGACTGTTGTTCTAGTGTGTTTTTTTTTCAAAACTAAAAACTCAACATTTGTGGCAATAACATTACAAGGAACATTATATAACGAGATATGCTTCTAGTAATGGCCCTTCTTTATAACACAAACAGACCAGATATACTGGAGTGGAATAGAGTTGAAGAATGCACTATACACCATGGGGCCTGTTAATAATATATAAATAATGTTTCCTGATTGACATATGAAAAGTTATCTAAGAATAGATATTGAGCAACAGATAATCCCTTCAGTAATCTAAAATGTATTTGTATTTAAAGAATACAAACATTTTTGCATACTGGGTAAGAGAAGTCCATTTTATATTTACTAATTCATTCCAATCCCCTAGTACAATCTATTTTGGATGTACAGACAGTTCACCTGCCAGCATGAAGGGCTTCTTCCATTCCACAACATTAAACAGGAGGCCGGCAAGGCTGCTTGGGTTGAGTGAAAATGTGGAATAGCTGGGCATGAACGGCTTTTCACCGGCCTTGAAAGGAAGATTGCAACATGAAACATTAGGTTCTACATACGAGTCGAACTTAAATAAAACTAATCAATACAACTTTAGCGTTTACATTTTTTATGAGCTCAAAGAAAGTTGCTTCAATGTTATTGGCACGAATAATATGCATTCCTATGGACATTCTGGCCTCAACTTCAAAATTCGTACATAGTGTGTAAACATCGCCACTGAGCTTGACAAAGGCGCTGAGCGTGGTGCTGGCCACCCACGTGTGCCGTGCCGGCCTTCAGAGGTGCTTGCTAAACAGCACTTGCCCCAACAGTCTGTTCAGGCTATCGGGGGGATCTTTGTGTTTGTGTAGGCAGTTGTGGTGACTCATTGTGCCCCTTTCTACATGCAAGCCAGTATCAGGACTCAAGTGAAAATAAAACTGACTTTTTTCTATTTATGGTACGTCATTTTGTTTTATTTACCGTGTAGTGTTATTAAAGTGTTACATGTGTTGCGACTGTGGTTGTCACTGTATGGTGCCGGAGCTTATGAAGCCACGATGGATAATGTGTTGTCATTATGGGCAGCCCGGGTTACAGGGTGTAGTACCACCAGTCCTAGCGGGGCTTGGGTGGCACCGCGAGCAGTGTGCGGTGTGGGCTCCCGGTAAGGGAGCGAGAGGGAGCGTCAGCCAGCCAGGGTTACGTTGGGGCATGATACGCTGGTTGACCTGCCCACACGTGACCCGATGATATTGCAGGGGGGCCACCGGTGGACGGGGGCCGCGGGGCGGTCACGTGGTCCAAAAGAGCTCTCAGGAACCTTCGAGAAAGAGCTCGAGAGACCTGGAAGGTGGGCGCCCCAGCACCCGGCCAGGGGGAATATAACGAGGGCCCTGTGAGGAGCTCGAGGTTCTTCGTGTGCTGGTGTTACGAAGATCCACGTCGGGGAGAAGAAGGCTCTAACAAACGCGGTCCAGGACCTAGCTTGTGGTCCGGACCGGGATAGCGAACTGTGTATTCTGCCATAGTGTGGTTAGATGGGCATTTGAGGCCCGAGTGTAGATCGTGTTATGTTGCGTGCTGTTGTATAATAAATAGTGTTGCTCCCAAGATAACATCTGCGACTCAGTTGGACTCACTACACATGTAAAGGTACAATATTTATTCTGCTTCATGAGTTTATCTTATCTTAACAATGCTTTTCTTTGAACCATAATATATTTCATAATACTGACCGAATTGGCATTTAAATCAGGAACGAATTATGTTCATAAGTCGAGCATTACCCGCTACTGGTCAACCCACCCATGCCCCAAATATAACTCACCTGCTCCCTTGGCTGTACAACTACGGCTTGAAAGTTTGGCCAGGAGTCCACGTAAATGTCCGAGGGTCCGGACATGCCTTTCAGTCCAAAGTACAACCTCCCATACGTCTACAGAAACATGATAGTTAATTAATTGACCTATTTAGAGATTCAGATGATGGTGAGGATGGAGGAGTTGATGACAATGGTTGAACACGATAGATGACAACACTGCATACTGAGAGAAGACTTAACAGATAATGAAACGTTATGGTGATGAAGGTTTAAGATGGTTTTGAATATGTTCAATATAGATAGATGATGAAGACTTTGATTAGAGAAGGATGAAGATCAGGTATATGTGATGATGGATTATGAAGATTAATAAGATGGTCATAAAAGGTGGAGATTGTGGTGATGATTTATTTCCTATGCTTGCCTACTCAGGAAAGCCTGGAGTGAGTCAGGACTATTTCAGCTTTCGGAGTATGACAATGAGAGAGGTATATGATGATGGCAAACTTGGATGATAATAAGAATGAAGATAACGTGCGATGAAGACGGTGCAGTTCCGCTGCACGTTACTTGCCACGCCAATCAGGGACATATTACCGCACTACCGTGAGAGGAAGAGCGCTAGTAATCCACACATTGAGGCCACCATACCTCTGCTAAGTGGGGCGCACAGCATAGTACAGTACAACTGCATTTTTATCGCATTGCCTTCTGCTGCCCATAACGGAGCTCTTGCACCACCCTGCACCACCTGTGTTATGCGTGGTGGTTGCCCATCCAAGCACTGTCCGGGCTCAACTCTTGCTTAGCTTCTAAGTTGTGATGAGATTGGTTTCATTCGGGGTGGTTTGGTCACGGGCAATGAAACAAAGCTCCAGTTAACAACCAAGCAGGTGCTGCTGAGTTCACTCGCCTTGGCAGAGTGGGGAAGACGGCGAGACAAGGCCACCATCAGCTCCCTCAAGTGCTCTCTGCTGCGCAGAATGATCATTTTCTTGTCTGCGAGACCATGGTCAGAGGATGGATACAAACACATTCACGTAGTAACAAACTAAACAGGAGCAATTGGCTGGTTACGAAATATGGATACAGGCAGTCTTCTACTCATGAACACCCTCGCTTACGAACCAGCTGGATATGTTTGTCGGATTGGCTGATCCCGCCTACAACTCCCGTTGGTGCGGGAGCGGTGGAGCCCGGGCCGGGTACCACGCCAGTGCTGGGCGCCATTTTTGCCCGGAGAGGGCACGGCATGGCTGGCGAGCGCCATTTTGCAGAGAGCACGGCACAGCGCTGCATGTCAGCCGGTTGTTTTTTATGCCCACGAACACGGTCCGAGACATGTCGCTTAGTTTCCCCAATGTAACTACTGCCGCAGACACAGCTTAGTTTGTAGACGCCAGAGTTTGCATATCAGGGATCCTATCCTTCACAGATGGGATCAGATCACGAATTTTATGTACTGTGTTAAATCGAGCCTGGATCTTGTGTTTGCTCAAGATTTTGGAAATCTTTTTGGTGACCCCTAGCTATGTATGGCAAGGTGATGGTTTTGATTGGGTCCTCAGATGGTTCTTTCCCAACGGTTGGGGTGGTGGCTGTACGGATTGTGTGGTCCAAATATCCATTCATCTTGAGAACTTGGTGCACGGGTTTCAGTTCACTGGCTAGGTGATGATGGTCGGAGATGTATCGAGTCAGGTTTTAGGTAGGCATCCATATGAGTTGCTATCCTGTAGACAGTGTCCCATTGAGCCATCTGGTCTCTTTTCGATTAGAACATCCAAAGATGGCAGCTTGCCATCCTTTTCCAACTCCACGGTGAATTTGATGGCTGGGTGTATGGAATTAGTGTGGTTGAGGAATTGGTTCAGAGCTGGTCGGCCATGGGGCCAGATGACGCACGTGTCATGTACGTACCTCTTCCACAAGGACGGGCGTAGAGTGGATGCCTGGATGGCGACTGTCTCAAAATTTTCCATGAAAACATTGGCTCCAACCGGAGATAAGGGAGAGCCCATTGGGGTGCCTTCAACTTGTTTGTAAAATGTTCCATTCCAGATGAAGTATGTACTGGTGAGGCAGTGTCTAAGCAGGGCCAGTACATCAGCATTCAATCCTTGTTGGACTAAATCTTCAATGATTGCAATGGTGTCGGACACAGGAACTTTGGTGAACAAAGAAACTACGTCGAAACTAACGAGCAAATCACCTGGAGATAGTGAGATGTCCTTAATTAAGGATACCAAGTGAGCTAAGTACAGATGAGGTGGTGTTAACAGTGAATGGTTGTAAGGTCTCAGACAGAAACCGGGCCAGTTTGTCGGTGGGTGAGTCAATGGTGGAGACGATGGGACGAAGGGGTGTCCCTTCTTTATGGATTTTTGGTAAGCCATACAATCTGGGAGGTCTAGCAGCAGAGGGTTTTAAGGAAAACCGTTTGGTTTGTTCAATTAATGAAGCCGGATCAGTGACGATACTGCTAGTGTAAGGGCCTCCACTCAAGGGAGCTCGAGAGCCCCTCTATGAGTTGTTTAACCAGCTCTTCCTTGCTGTTGGGGATTCCGTACCTACACTTTACCCCACCACACATGACCTGCCAATGAACTGCAATGTTCCCATTTTTACTGCTGGGTGGACAGACGCGGGGGAGTGGATTTCAGAATTCGAATTTTTATTTATACTGGAGGAATCTGATGAGCTATAAAGCTCTTTTTCACAGATGTCCAGTCGACTCACAGATGTCCAGTAGTTTTAATTAATACATGTATTACACTTACAACTGTTGTTTCAATTGTCAAGCCAGGAGATCGAAGCCCACAAACGACCTCTGGGATAGCAAGTACGGTACGTACTGTGCAGTGTGCCAACCATCCCACCATGCCATCAATTAACACAGTGGCATAAATATCAGAGCACATTTCCAGATGTTTGGCGGTCGTATATCATAGGCCACTTTAGAGATCCCTCATTAATATAAACTTGTACGTAATGTATTTATAATTAATTATAGCTTCATATGCTACAGGATGAAAGCTTAATTTACACCCAATTGTATTTCCCGCAATTATGTATCCCCTCCAAAATGTTTGGCTGGGTCTGCTACTGCACGTTATAGTTTCATACCTTTGTTATTATTCCCAACAAAACAAATAAAATAAACGATGCATTAAAACTTTCATAGAAAGCAGTAGTATTGCATATTAATTCCGTGCATTATTACATGTACACAATTTAAAATAAAAACAAGCACAACTTAAATTTTGATTTAAAGCTTTCGTGACTGCAGTAATTCATATTCTTAGCTCTTTCGGTAAAGTCACGTTGAAGGGAAACAATAAAATATAGCAATAAAATAATAAAATATTAAAATATATTATTATTTTATTGTTTCCCTTCAACGTGACTTTACCGAAAAAGCTAAGAATAAGCACAACTTACTTTTGTTAGCCTGAATAGTGCGTGTGATCTCGAGTGTTGGAAATCTTTGATGTCACCTCCTTTGTCGAGAAGAGCAGGGAAATATTTCCTCGTCCAGCAGTCTACATGCAGTTTATATGAGGACTCCGATAATATGCTAATGTGTAACTACACTTGTCCGCTGTTCCATAGTTAAACGGAAAATTACTGTTTAAATTTCTGCAACTGATTCACTGGGATACGACATGCGTAGCCCATGTTAAATTAAAACACGATGGCATTTTCTAGCTCTAACCCCATTATCACAAAAGGTCATCATCAGCCATTATGAATCTACTGCTGGGAAAAAAACCTTATCTTTTGACACGGTTGTGATGTAACAATCGATGTGGCTCTTTGCTGGTTAGTGCCGGTTGATGAAGACGGTGAGCATAAATGTGGGAACATAGAAGTACAATACAACGATTATTTTCGCACCGGATAGGCTCACAGTGATGACATGACCTTTACTCTTCTATTTAAGACCGAAACAGAACTTCTTAAAAATTCTGGCGATCACCTGATGAAGCTGATGTAATCACCAGCGAAACGTCGTACTCTAAATGTAGATGTTGTGGGTTTACTCTCAAACACACCGTTGTGCTGAAGTAATAACTAATTCATCTTCTTTGGTTCTTTCGGTAAAGTCACGTAGAATGAGAATAAAATAATAAATTGATAAAATAAAATAACACAATAATATTCTCACGACGTTTCGGCCACAACACAAGCGGCCTTCATCAGGTGAAGGGGGCGAGACTGTCTGGTAGGACAGTGCTGGAGTGAGAGAGCCACGTTCAGATCACGGCTTTTAAGCTGTGTGAGAGGAACAAAGAGCCTTGACAAAGGAATTAGCATAAAATTTAGCATTTAAATGGCTGAATGATTAGCTTGTGACTGGTCACAGAAATAGCTATGTTAAAAGTTAAAGCATACACATCCGCAGAGGCACCCATTGTTAAAAGGAATTAGCATAGAATTTAGCATTGAAATAGCTAAGTTAAGGCATACACATCCGCAGAGGCACCTCTTGACAATGGGATTAGCATAGAATTTAGCATTGAAATGGCTGAGTGATTCGCTTGTAACTGCTACAGAAATAGTTACGTTGAAGTCAGAGCATACACATTCACCGAGGCACTTAGTACAAATCAAACAGGAGAATTTAGCATTGAAATAACTAGGCGAATTTAGCATTGAAATAACTGGGTGATTTGCTAGTGACTGGTCACAGAAATGACTACACATCTGAGCTATTCACAGTATTATATAGTGAACCAATAAAAACTAAAATATAAATTACCTTCATGTTATCAATCAGCTAAGCTACCAACCATAAGTCGTTATATATCACAATGCTATATGGCGAAAAAATGGGTGGATTCTTACCCTCAAATTTCCGTACCACGGATAGCTACGGGCCCCGTTCAGACGGACGAGTTCGTCCATGGTCGGAACAGAGGAGGGGGAGAGAGACAGCTGCGAAGCCCTAGTATACTTCATGTTGTAAACCATACCATTAACCGTGGTGTGAGAGGTATTAAGAGGCAATGCTGGCGAAAGAGCTGCGGTCTGAAGGTCATCGTAAAATTACAATTAATTAAGAACAGAAATGATTTAACACATCTTTCCAGTGGTTAATAAGCCTGAATCCATCTTCTCGGTTGAAATTGTCTCTGTGCTTGTATATGTGAATGGCCTCATGAACGAATCTCTCATGGTAGCCGGTTGGTTTGCAAAGAACCTCCGTCTTGGAGAAGTCTATGTCATGTGAGCCCACTGAATTGTAACAGTGATCTGCCACGGCAGAGGAGTTCGTCTTACCGTGTTTCAAGTCTGCTTTATGTTCGCGGATGCGGTCCGAGATATGTCTTTTGGTTTCTCCAATGTAGCTACTACCACAGAGGCACTTTAGTTTGTAAACGCCCGGGTACTGTATGTCTGGAAGAGCATCTTTTACAAATGGAACTAAATCACGGATTTTGTGTACTGTGTTGAATCGGACCTGGATCTTGTGTTTATTCAGGATTTTGGAGATCTTTTTAGTGACCCCTGCAATGTAGGGTAAGGTGATGGTTTTGAGTGGCTCCACAAGAGGATCCTTCTTCATGACTGGAGTGATGGCTTTGCGGATTGTGTAGTCGGAGTAGCCATTAGCCCTGAGAGCCTGGTGTACGTGCTTGAGTTCACTGGTAATGTGTTCCTGGTCGGAAATGCATTGGGCTCTATGGTATAGAGTCTTGATGAGGCAGTTCTTCTGGGATGGATGGTGGTGGGAATCCGGTTTCAAGTAAGCATCTGTATGGGTAGCTTTCCTGTAGACAGAGTGGCTCATTGAACCATCATGTCTCCCTTTAATTAAGACATCCAGAAAGGGTAGTTTGCCATCTTTTTCGACCTCCATGGTAAATCTGATGGCTGGGTGTATGGAATTGATGTGGTCGCGGAATTGGTCTAGAGCAGGCTGGCCATGTGGCCAGATGACAAAGGTGTCATCAACGTACCTCTTCCATAAGGTCGGGCGTAGAGTAGCAGTCTGGATGGCGTCAGTTTCAAATTTTTCCATGAATACGTTGGCTACAACCGGAGATAGGGGGGAGCCCATTGGGGTGCCCTCAGTTTGTTTGTAGAAAGTTCCATTCCAGGTGAAGTATGTGTTGGTTAAGCAATGTCTCACCAGGGGGGGTACATCAGTATGCAGTCCTTGATGAACAAGGTCTTCAATGATAGCGATGGTGTCAGGTACCGGGACTTTGGTGAACAAGGACACCACATCAAAACTGACAAGCAGGTCGTTTGGGGACAGGGAAATGTCTTTGATTGGCGATACCAGGTGAGTAGAATTTAGTACCGCAGAGGTGGTTTTTCCAGTGAAAGGTCGCAGTATATCAGCCAGAAAACGTGCCAGTTTGTAGGTGGGGGAGCTGATAGTAGAGACGATGGGACGAAGGGGTGTATCTTCTTTGTGTATCTTTGGAAGGCCATATAATCTTGGTGGTTTGGCAGCAGAGGGTTTCAACGAGAACTGTTTGATCTCATCAATTAATGCTGTTGAATCAGAGATAATTTTGTTCGTTTTGGTGACCAGGCTGTTGGTGGGATCTCTTTTTATTTTTGTATAGCTGCCATCGTTGAGTACTTCTTGAATGTTGTTGTTATATTCTGTTTTGTCCATGATGACAGTGGCATTGCCTTTGTCGGCTGAGAGAACGACAATATCATCCCTCTTTTTTAATTGAGATAATTCAAAACGTTCGTCTTTGCTGATGTTGCTAGGTGGCAACTTAGCGTTTTTGAGGGTTGCAGCGATTTCAGATCTTGCTACGTCTGCAGAGATGTGACTCAAGCCCTTGAGTGCAACGTCGACATGGGCAATGATATCATTAACCGGTAAGTGTCTCGGTGTGACAGCAAAGTTTAGACCTTTAGCTAAAACGGATTTCAGACCATCAGAAATGGAACTGTTACTGCGATTAATTACGACTTTGTTGACGTCTATCTTTTCGGTGTGTGGATCCGATTTTTTGCTGGAGAGGTGATTGAATTTGGAAATCAAATTGTCCCTACATTTGTTCGACATAGTGGCAGCCGAAGAGGTAGTCATATTGTCTACATGTTCCCAATCCGATGTAGACATTGTTGCTGTCAATTTTAAGTGTGATTTGTAGAGTGTCTTGTCTAACTGATCGAGTTCGGTGCATGTAAGTCTGATTTTTTCCGAGATAAGAGCGAAGCTAGTTCTAGCTAGAATTCGTTTTGCATTGAGAGAAGTTGCAACAGCAGAGGTTAGTGTAAATGCGGTTGGTATTACCTTAGAGTCGCGGCATCTCTTCAGAAAGGTGAGAGACTCGATTAGTTGAGCCTTGTTCATCAAGGACTGCATACTGATGTACCCCCCCTGGTGAGACATTGCTTAACCAACACATACTTCACCTGGAATGGAACTTTCTACAAACAAACTGAGGGCACCCCAATGGGCTCCCCCCTATCTCCGGTTGTAGCCAACGTATTCATGGAAAAATTTGAAACTGACGCCATCCAGACTGCCACTCTACGCCCGACCTTATGGAAGAGGTACGTTGATGACACCTTTGTCATCTGGCCACATGGCCAGCCTGCTCTAGACCAATTCCGCGACCACATTAATTCCATACACCCAGCCATCAGATTTACCATGGAGGTCGAAAAAGATGGCAAACTACCCTTTCTGGATGTCTTAATTAAAAGGAGACATGATGGTTCAATGAGCCACTCTGTCTACAGGAAAGCTACCCATACAGATGCTTACTTGAAACCGGATTCCCACCACCATCCATCCCAGAAGAACTGCCTCATCAAGACTCTATACCATAGAGCCCAATGCATTTCCGACCAGGAACACATTACCAGTGAACTCAAGCACGTACACCAGGCTCTCAGGGCTAATGGCTACTCCGACTACACAATCCGCAAAGCCATCACTCCAGTCATGAAGAAGGATCCTCTTGTGGAGCCACTCAAAACCATCACCTTACCCTACATTGCAGGGGTCACTAAAAAGATCTCCAAAATCCTGAATAAACACAAGATCCAGGTCCGATTCAACATAGTACACAAAATCCGTGATTTAGTTCCATCTGTAAAAGATGCTCTTCCAGACATACAGTACCCGGGCGTTTACAAACTAAAGTGCCTCTGTGGTAGTAGCTACATTGGAGAAACCAAAAGACATATCTCGGACCGCATCCGCGAACATAAAGCAGACTTGAAACACGGTAAGACGAACTCCTCTGCCGTGGCAGATCACTGTTACAATTCAGTGGGCTCACATGACATAGACTTCTCCAAGACAGAGGTTCTTTGCAAACCAACCGGCTACCATGAGAGATTCGTTCATGAGGCCATTCACATATACAAGCACAGAGACAATTTCAACCGAGAAGATGGATTCAGGCTTAGTAACCACTGGAAAGATGTGTTAAATCATTTCTGTTCTTAATTAATTGTAATTTTACGATGACCTTCAGACCGCAGCTCTTTCGCCAGCATTGCCTCTTAATACCTCTCACACCACGGTTAATGGTATGGTTTACAACATGGAGTATACTAGGGCTTCGCAGCTGTCTCTCTCCCCCTCCTCTGTTCCGACCATGGACGAACTCGTCCGTCTGAACGCGGCCCGTAGCTATCCGTGGTACGGAAATTTGAGGGTAAGAATCCACCCATTTTTTCGCCATATAGCATTGTGATATATAACGACTTATGGTTGGTAGCTTAGCTGATTGGAGAATATAGAGTTTATTGATAACATGAAGGTAATTTATATTTTAGTTTTTATTGGTTCACTATATAGTACTGTGAATAGCTCAGATGTGTAGTCATTTCTGTGACCAGTCACTAGCAAATCACCCAGTTATTTCAATGCTAAATTCGCCTAGTTATTTCAATGCTAAATTCTCCTGTTTGATTTGTACTAAGTGCCTCGGTGAATGTGTATGCTCTGACTTCAACGTAACTATTTCTGTAGCAGTTACAAGCGAATCACTCAGCCATTTCAATGCTAAATTCTATGCTAATCCCATTGTCAAGGGGTGCCTCTGCGGATGTGTATGCCTTAACTGAGCTATTTCAATGCTAAATTCTATGCTAATTCCTTTTAACAATGGGTGCCTCTGCGGATGTGTATGCTTTAACTTTTAACATAGCTATTTCTGTGACCAGTCACAAGCTAATCATTCAGCCATTTCAATGCTAAATTTTATGCTAATTCCTTTGTCAAGGCTCTTTGTTCCTCTCACACAGCTTAAAAGCCGTGATCTGAACGTGGCTCTCTCACTCCAGCGCTGTCCTACCAGACAGTCTCGCCCCCTTCACCTGATGAAGGCCGCTTGTGTTGTGGCCGAAACGTCGTGAGAATATTATTGTGTTATTTTATTTTATCAATTTATTATTTTATTCTCATTCTACGTGACTTTACCGAAAGAACCAAAGAAGATGAATCATTGCAGTCACGAAAGCTTTAAATCGAAATTTAATAACTAATTGGCACGTGTTGTTTTCATGTCAAACCTTACTAATTGGCTGACAGGTGGTAGCAGGTTTAACGACACATTTATTGTTACACGATCTAACCCATATTAACTGTTGGTGCATTCCAGGTGATTTGGCCATAGGGCAAATGTTAAATGTACAACTCTTTCTGACTTTAATACAGGTTTAAGATGTTGAAACACCAAATAGACAACCTATGGATATACATAACGTCTGTATTAATCACACATACTTGTGGTAAAACATACAAACAAATATGCGTTGGTACAATGATGTATGCATTGTGATCTTGATTCTGCCAAAAAGGGTCCCATTGATATATATGGGGCTAGTTTGTTGTTTAAATTAGCCCCACCTCTGTCTACTTTTCAATATAAATTGCACATCACAGTTAAGTATTTGGTAGGTTGTAAGTGGTGGGATAAAGTGTGGGTAGTCAGCTCTTTCAAGATTACTGGCCAGTGTGGAAGAGTAGGGCAAATTACAATAGTATTGATGCAATTGCAGGGCTGCACCATTACATAGAAATACTCATTCTTAGACACGTGATTCAGTGCATGTGTAGTGTAATAGCGCCGGCTGCTGGGCAGCAGCAGCAACTGTGGTGGACAGAGTACACACGCCGGTGAGTGTGTGTTGGGGTGTGTTGGCAGGGCGGAGGAACTGGTGCAAACGTCACAGACAACCCCATCTGGAAGCCCCTGGAACCCGTTAGTGGGTTCGAGAAGGGAGGCGTGGCCAAGGCGGAGTTAGGCCACGCTGGGAGGATAAAAGGAGCCGAAAGCGGGAGCTCGAGGCTGCCGGTTCTGGGATTGGATTTGTCTCGTCGTTGATGTCGTCTCGTCGCCGTCGTCGCTGCCATCTTCGCTAGATATTGCGCTGCTAGAAGTTGGCTGTCTCAGTCAGCGCCGTCAGACCGTGAATGTTCTGAATAAAATAAGTTGCCTCGTCCCCGAATCGCTGACACTACACATGTAAGTAAAGAGGAGTCCAGCAGGAAGTCAGTGAGCTTATGAGCTTTTTAATCAGCCAGCATAGAAGGCACATGCAGTCTTAACGTACTTACACGAAGGCGCCTGATCAATCATTTACCTGTACTTTTGTGTCCTCTATCCAAACCACTCAAGCTTTAACCACCAATCATAATTCAGCTACTTTACCTGCCCTCAATCGACACCGTCTCCTTCTTTGAGTGTTGGCGGTCTTTCTCCCCAAAATCCTCTCTGATATAATCACCTTTGAATACCGTGACGCTTCCCCAATCAGGTGCACACTCCAGAGACAAGCATTTGGGGTGTTTAGGTTAAAGCCCGGTTTTGATAGAATTTCCCAACTGAATTAATTTTAAACAATGCAGCCGTCAAGCCGCCATTTGGCCGTGGAGAGTAGTTAATGATATAATTTTCAATTATATAATGCGAGGTGACTTAGCCTGTCATTCCTCCGGAGTCAATATAATGATTCGAGGATGATCTCTACCACAGCTTTACAAATGGGTGCTGAGATAACGCAGGAGTCCGATCTTGCAACCACAGACCTGCCCGCAGATAATAGACATGTCTTCGCAGGTCATGTCCTTGCTGGCTGGGGGTTCTTTCCCTGTCCTTCATTCCTGGTCTCTCTCTCTCTCTTTTCAGTTATGAGGGCTAGAGCGCTTCTCTTCGAAGCGGGCCACTGCCTGATGGGAGGATGTGCCGCTATTGACGTCGGCTGATGGCTTGCTCCTCCCAGCTTGTAATGTCCACATCAGATTTCCTGAGATACACTTTCAGTGTGTATTTGTAGCATTTCCTCTGATTACCACAGGATCTCTGATCGTGGGTGAGCTGGGAGTAGAGGGTTTATCTGTAGAGACAGGATTCTGGCATCCGCACAAAATGTCCTGTCCAGCGAAGTTGGTGCAATGAAGAACAGTGCCTCAATGCTGGTGACATTGGCTTCAGTGAGGATGCTGGCATTAGTGTGGTCAGTGTATGATGTGAGTCAGTGTATGATGTGTGAGTGAGTCAGTGTATGATGTGTGAGTGAGTCAGTGTATGTGTGAGTGAGTCAGTGTATGGTGTGAGTCAGTGTATGATGTGTGAGTGAGTCAGTGTATGATGTTTGAGTCAGTGTATGATGTGTGAGTGAGTCAGTGTATGATGTGTGAGTGAGTCAGTGCATGATGTGTGAGTCAGTATATGATGTGTGAGTGAGTCAGTGTATGATGAGTGAGTGTATGATGTGTGAGTCAGTGTATGATGTGTGAGTGAGTCAGTGCATGATGTGTAAGTGTATGATGTGTGAGTCAGTGTATGATGTGTGAGTGAGTCAGTGTATGATGTGTGAGTGAGTCAGTGTATGATGAGTAAGTCAGTGTATGATGTGTGAATGAGTCAGTGTATAATGAGTGAGTCAGTGTATGATGTGTGAGTCAGTATATGATGTGTGAGTCAGTGTGTGATGTGTGAGTCAGTGTATGATGTGTGAGTGAGTCAGTGTATGATGTGTGAGTGAGTCAGTGCATGATGTGTGAGTCAGTGTATGATGTGTGAGTCAGTGTATGATGTGTGAGTCAGTGTATGATGTGTGAGTGAGTCAGTGTATGATGTGTGTGTGAGTCAGTGTATGATGAGTGAGTGAGTCAGTGTATGATGTGTGAGTGAGTCAGTGTATGATGTGAGTCAGTGTATGATGTGAGTGAGTCAGTGTATGATGTGTGAGTCAGTGTATGATGTGTGAGTCAGTGTATGATGTGTGAGTGAGTCAGTGCATGATGTGTGAGTCAGTGTATGATGTGTGAGTCAGTGTATGATGTGTGAGTGAGTCAGTGTATGATGTGTGACTGAGTCAGTGTATGATGTGAGTGAGTCAGTGTATGATGTGAGTCAGTGTATGATGTGTGAGTGAGTCAGTGTATGATGTGTGAGTGAGTCAGTGTATGATGTGTGAGTGAGTCAGTGTATGATGAGTAAGTCAGTGTATGATGTGTGAATGAGTCAGTGTATAATGAGTGAGTCAGTGTATGATGTGTGAGTCAGTATATGATGTGTGAGTCAGTGTGTGATGTGTGAGTCAGTGTATGATGTGTGAGTGAGTCAGTGCATGATGTGTGAGTGAGTCAGTGCATGATGTGTGAGTCAGTGTATGATGTGTGAGTCAGTGTATGATGTGTGAGTCAGTGTATGATGTGTGAGTGAGTCAGTGTATGATGTGTGTGTGAGTCAGTGTATGATGAGTGAGTGAGTCAGTGTATGATGTGAGTCAGTGTATGATGTGAGTGAGTCAGTGTATGATGTGTGAGTCAGTGTATGATGTGTGAGTCAGTGTATGATGTGTGAGTGAGTCAGTGCATGATGTGTGAGTCAGTGTATGATGTGTGAGTCAGTGTATGATGTGTGAGTGAGTCAGTGTATGATGTGTGACTGAGTCAGTGTATGATGTGAGTGAGTCAGTGTATGATGTGAGTCAGTGTATGATGTGTGAGTGAGTCAGTGTATGATGTGTGAGTGAGTCAGTGTAAGATGTGTGAGTGAGTCAGTGTATGATGAGTGAGTGAGTCAGTGTATGATGTGTGAGTGAGTCAGTGTATGTGAGTCAGTGTATGATGTGCGAGTCAGTGTATGATGTGTGAGTGAGCCAGTGTATGATGTGTGAGTCAGTGTATGATGTATGAGTCAGTGTATGATGTGTGAGTGAGTCAGTGTATGATGTGTGAGTGAGTCAGTGTATGATGTGTGAGTGAGTCAGTGTATGATGTATGAGTCAGTGTATGATGTGTGAGTCAGTGTATGTGTGAGTGAGTCAGTGCATGATGTATGAGTGAGTCAGTGTATGAGTGAGTGAGTCAGTGTATGATGAGTGAGTCAGTGTATGATGTGTGAGTGAGTCAGTGCATGATTTGTTAGTCAGTGTATGATGTGAGTCAGTGTATGATGTGTGAGTCAGTGTATGATGTGAGTCAGTGTATGATGTGTGAGTCAGTGTATGATGTGTGAGTCAGTGTATGATGTGTGAGTCAGTGTATGATGTGTGAGTCAGTGTATGATGTGTGAGTCAGTGTATGATGTGTGAGTCAGTGTATGATGTGTGAGTCAGTGTATGATGTGTGAGTCAGTGTATGATGTGTGAGTCAGTGTATGATGTGTGAGTGAGTCAGTGTCGGCCCCTGCCAGCCGCCGCTGCGAGCGCGGCTCGGGATCGCCCCAACGCGGTAAAAATGATGCATACACTAACTCACTCACACATGTATGAATTCGTACCTGTCAAACCAGACGGTTTACTCGCATCCTCGCACAGGGAAATTGAGTCTTCAGGCCCACACGGCGTACAGCCGTTTTCAACACGAGCAACAAAAACGTTGTCTGTTTGTTTGTATCTCTCTTGTGAAGGCACTTTGTAGGATAAACGTTGAGATGTATCGGGGTGCCCAATAAGGTGTGGATTGGTCTGTAATAGGGTCTAGCGCACGAGCGGTAAGGGGCTGCCGGGTTGGGGAGTTGGGGAGTTCACCGACTGAATCCGCATTTAAAAGACAATCACCAAGCCACCCGGCCGCGCGGGTCGCCAGGGTAAGTTTATTTCTCTCCTCCCCTCTCATCTCGACGGCTTTCTTTGTATAATGATGACGTGCTGCGGCCGTATTATGCATTCATTTCGTGTTTGATGTGAACTCGTTACGAACGCAGCGTTGTCCAAGCCTCTGCTGTCCGTGCTGTGGACTTGCCTCTCTCCTCAATTGCATCCTAACTTGAGGCCGTCTCTCTCTCTCTCTTATCTTTTACCAACCCCCGTCTGTCAAATAAATGTCCCAATTTATTGTACGGTGGCTTGCAATCACATGGTTTTATATGCTCCGTATATATGTGTGTGTATCTCCAATTTGTATGATATCGATTTAAAGCTTTCGTGACTGCAATGATTCATCTTCTTTGGTTCTTTCGGTAAAGTCACGTAGAATGATAATAAAATAATAAATTGATAAAATAAAATAACACAATAATATTCCCACGACGTTTCGGCCACAACACAAGCGGCCTTCATCAGGTGAAGGGGGCGAGACTGTCTGGTAGGACAGCGCTGGAGTGACTCCAGCGCTGTGTGAGTCAGTGTATGACAGCAGAGTTACTAACTCTATAACTAACACCAGCAGGGTTACTAACTCTGTAACTAACACCAACAGAGTTACTAACTCTGTAACTAACACCAACAGAGTTACTACCTCTATAACTAAAACCAGCAGAGTAACTAACTCTGTAAACTAACACCAACAGGGTTACTAACTCTGTAACTAACACCAACAGAGTTACTAACTCTGTAACTAACACCAACAGTTACTAACTAAGAAAACTAACACCAGCAGAGTTACTAACTCTGTAAACTAACACCAGCAGGGTTACTAACTCTGTAAACTAACACCAGCAGGGTTACTAACTCTGTAACTAACACCAGCAGGGTTACTAACTCTGTAACTAACACCAACAGAGTTACTAACTCTGTAACTAATACCAGCAGGGTTACTAACTCTGTAACTAACACCAGTAGGGTTACTAACTCTGTAACTAACACCAACAGGGTTACTAACTCTGTAACTAACACCAACAGAGTTACTAACTCTGTAACTAACACCAGCAGAGTTACTAACTCTGTAACTAACACCAGCAGAGTTACTAACTCTGTAACTAACACCAGCAGAGTTACTAACTCTGTAAACTAACACTAGCAGAGTTACTAACTCTATAACTAACACCAGCAGGGTTACTAACTCTGTAACTAACACCAACAGAGTTACTAACTCTGTAACTAACACCAGCAGGGCTACTAACTCTGTAACTAACACCAACAGAGTTACTAACTCTATAACTAACACCAACAGGGTTACTAACTCTGTAACTAACACCAGCAGAGTTACTAACTCTGTAACTAACACCAGCAGGGTTACTAACTCTGTAACTAACACCAACAGAGTTACTAACTCTGTAACTAACACCAGCAGGGTTACTAACTCTGTAACTAACACCAGCAGGGTTACTAACTCTGTAACTAACACCAACAGAGTTACTAACTCTGTAACTAACACCAGCAGAGTTACTAACTCTATAACTAACACCAACAGGGTTACTAACTCTGTAACTAACACCAACAGGGTTACTAACTCTGTAACTAACACCAGCAGAGTTACTAACTCTGTTATCTAACACCAACAGGGTTACTAACTCTGTAACTAACACCAGCAGAGTTACTAACTCTGTAACTAACACCAGCAGGGTTACTAACTCTGTAACTAACACCAGCAGGGTTACTAACTCTGTAACTAACACCAGCAGGGTTACTAACTCTATAACTAACACCAGCAGGGTTACTAACTCTGTAACTAACACCAGCAGAGTTACTAACTCTATAACACCAGCAGGGTTACTAACTCTATAACTAACACCAACAGGGTTACTAACTCTATAACTAACACCAGCAGAGTTACTAACTCTGTAACTAACAGAGTTACTAACTCTATAACTAACACCAACAGGGTTACTAACTCTATAACTAACACCAACAGGGTTACTAACTCTATAACTAACACCAGCAGAGTTACTAACTCTGTAACTAACACCAGCAGGGTTACTAACTCTGTAACTAACACCAGCAGGGTTACTAACTCTATAACTAACACCAACAGGGTTACTAACTCTGTAACTAACACCAGCAGAGTTACTAACTCTGTAACTAACACCAACAGGGTTACTAACTCTGTAACTAACACCAGCAGGGTTACTAACTCTGTAACTAACACCAACAGGGTTACTAACTCTGTAACTAACACCAACAGGGTTACTAACTCTGTAACTAACACCAGCAGAGTTACTAACTCTGTAACTAACACCAGCAGGGTTACTAACTCTGTAACTAACACCAACAGGGTTACTAACTCTGTAACTAACACCAACAGGGTTACTAACTCTGTAACTAACACCAGCAGGGCTACTAACTCTGTAACTAACACCAACAGGGTTACTAACTCTGTAACTAACACCAACAGGGTTACTAACTCTGTAACTAACACCAGCAGGGCTACTAACTCTGTAACTAACACCAACAGAGTTACTAACTCTGTAACTAACACCAACAGGGTTACTAACTCTGTAACTAACACCAACAGGGTTACTAACTCTGTAACTAACACCAGTAATGATACAAAGTTATAATCTACAGCTGCTCGGCAAACCACCACTGCTGGATGAAGGCTTCCTGCCACACTTCACCGACTGTCAAATAGCCATACTTCACCACGCCGTGTCTAGATTAGCCATACTTCACCACGCCGTGTCTAGATTAGCCATACTTCACCACGCCGTGTCTAGATTAGCCATACTTCACCACGCCGTGTCTAGATTAGCCATACTTCACCACGCCGTGTCTAGATTAGCCATACTTCACCACGCCGTGTCTAGATTAGCCATACTTCACCACGCCGTGTCTGTAGATTAGCCATACTTCACCACGCCGTGTCTGTAGATTAGCCATACTTCACCACGCCGTGTCTGTAGATTAGCCATACTTCACCACGCCGTGTCTGTAGATTAGCCATACTTCACCACGCCGTGTCTAGATTAGCCATACTTCACCACTCCGTGTCTGTAGATTAGCCATACTTCACGCCGTGTCTAGATTAGCCATACTTCACCACGCCGTGTCTGTAGATTAGCCATACTTCACCACGCCGTGTCTAGATTAGCCATACTTCACCACTCCGTGTCTGTAGATTAGCCATACTTCACGCCGTGTCTAGATTAGCCATACTTCACCGACTGTCAAATAGCCATACTTCACCACTCCGTGTCTGTAGATTAGCCATACTTCATCACTCCGTGTCTGTAGATTAGCCATACTTCATCACTCCGTGTCTGTAGATTAGCCATACTTCACCACGCCGTGTCTAGATTAGCCATACTTCACGCCGTGTCTAGATTAGCCATACTTCACCGACTGTCAAATAGCCATACTTCACCACTCCGTGTCTGTAGATTAGCCATACTTCACCACGCCGTGTCTGTAGATTAGCCATACTTCACCACGCCGTGTCTAGATTAGCCATACTTCACCACGCCGTGTCTGTAGATTATCCATACTTCACCACGCCGTGTCTGTAGATTAGCCATACTTCACCACGCCGGTTGGTGCGGGTTGGCCCTGGCTAGGAATCCACACCAGGTACTCATTTAAGGCCGAGCCGATCTAGGGGGAGGCCCAGGACCGGTTCAAACGATCGTCACTGTGGTGTTGTGCCGTGAGCGGGAATCGAACTCGGGTTCTCTGGCGGGTTGGTAGCGCTAACCGCGGCACCACCGCTCTCCCCACGCATTGCGCAATCGTATTGCAATAAACAGCTGCGCCACTCGGCAATCATGAAAATGGTGTGCGACTCGTCGAGGCTTTCCCGGTACACATGAGTTACATTAAAATTATTACGATTGATATTGTTACAAAAAAGTAACAATCGGGAGTTCATAACGAAGGATTGCAGCTGATTGCGGCCCTTAGGATCGCGTGCGTGCGTGCCAGCCAGCCAGCAGCAGCCGTGGTGGTGGTGTTGGCGGTCAGCGCCACGTGCTAAGAACCCGGCCACACGAGTTCGATTCCCGCTCACGGCACAACACCGGTGACGTCGAGCATCTGAACCGGTCCTGGGCCCTCCCCGAGGTCGACTCGGCCTCAAATGGGCGTTGTGATCACAGCGCGCTGACCACCGCTCCGGTACTCACAAGGGATACCGCGTGAGGGTTACTTACGGTGTGTACTGTGTGTGTGTACTGTGTGTGTGTGTGTGTACTGTGTGTGTGTGTGTGTACTGTGTGTGTGTGTGTGTACTGTGTGTGTGTGTGTGTACTGTGTGTGTGTGTGTGTACTGTGTGTGTGTGTGTGTACTGTGTGTGTGTGTGTACTGTGTGTGTGTGTGTGTACTGTGTGTGTGTGTGTGTACTGTGTGTGTGTGTGTGTACTGTGTGTGTGTGTGTGTACTGTGTGTGTGTGTGTGTGTACTGTGTGTGTGTGTGTGTACTGTGTGTGTGTGTGTGTACTGTGTGTGTGTGTGTGTACTGTGTGTGTGTGTGTGTACTGTGTGTGTGTGTGTGTACTGTGTGTGTGTGTGTGTGTGTACTGTGTGTGTGTGTGTGTACTGTGTGTGTGTACTGTGTGTGTGTGTGTGTACTGTGTGTGTGTACTGTGTGTGTGTGTGTGTGTACTGTGTGTGTGTGTGTACTGTGTGTGTACTGTGTGTGTGTGTGTACTGTGTGTGTACTGTGTGTGTGTGTGTACTGTGTGTGTACTGTGTGTGTGTGTGTACTGTGTGTGTACTGTGTGTACTGTGTGTGTACTGTGTGTGTACTGTGTGTACTGTGTGTACTGTGTGTACTGTGTGTGTACTGTGTGTACTGTGTGTACTGTGTGTGTACTGTGTGTGTACTGTGTGTGTACTGTGTGTGTACTGTGTGTGTACTGTGTGTACTGTGTGTGTACTGTGTGTACTGTGTGTACTGTGTGTACTGTGTGTACTGTGTGTGTGTGTACTGTGTGTGTGTGTGTGTGTACTGTGTGTGTGTGTGTACTGTGTGTGTGTGTGTGTACTGTGTGTGTGTGTGTGTGTACTGTGTGTGTGTGTGTGTACTGTGTGTGTGTGTGTGTGTACTGTGTGTGTGTGTGTGTGTACTGTGTGTGTGTGTGTGTGTACTGTGTGTGTGTGTGTGTGTACTGTGTGTGTGTGTGTGTGTACTGTGTGTGTGTGTGTGTACTGTGTGTGTGTGTGTGTGTACTGTGTGTGTGTGTGTGTGTACTGTGTGTGTGTGTGTGTGTACTGTGTGTGTGTGTGTGTAGTGTGTGTGTACTGTGTGTGTGTGTGTGTGTACTGTGTGTGTGTGTGTGTGTACTGTGTGTGTGTGTGTGTGTGTACTGTGTGTGTACTGTGTGTGTGTGTGTGTGTACTGTGTGTGTGTGTGTGTACTGTGTGTGTGTGTGTACTGTGTGTGTGTGTGTACTGTGTGTGTGTGTGTACTGTGTGTGTGTGTGTACTGTGTGTGTGTGTGTACTGTGTGTGTGTGTACTGTGTGTGTGTGTGTGTACTGTGTGTGTGTGTACTGTGTGTGTGTGTGTGTACTGTGTGTGTGTGTGTGTACTGTGTGTGTGTGTGTGTACTGTGTGTGTGTGTGTGTACTGTGTGTGTGTGTGTGTGTACTGTGTGTGTGTGTGTGTACTGTGTGTGTGTGTGTGTACTGTGTGTGTGTGTGTGTGTACTGTGTGTGTGTGTACTGTGTGTGTACTGTGTGTGTGTGTGTGTACTGTGTGTGTACTGTGTGTGTGTGTGTGTACTGTGTGTGTACTGTGTGTGTGTGTGTGTACTGTGTGTGTGTGTGTGTACTGTGTGTGTGTGTGTGTACTGTGTGTGTGTGTGTGTACTGTGTGTGTGTGTGTACTGTGTGTGTGTGTGTGTACTGTGTGTGTGTGTGTGTACTGTGTGTGTGTGTGTGTACTGTGTGTGTGTGTGTACTGTGTGTGTGTGTGTGTACTGTGTGTGTGTGTGTGTACTGTGTGTGTGTGTGTGTACTGTGTGTGTGTGTGTGTACTGTGTGTGTGTGTGTACTGTGTGTGTGTGTGTACTGTGTGTGTGTGTGTGTGTACTGTGTGTGTGTGTGTGTGTACTGTGTGTGTGTGTGTACTGTGTGTGTGTGTGTACTGTGTGTGTGTGTGTGTACTGTGTGTGTGTGTGTGTACTGTGTGTGTGTGTGTGTGTACTGTGTGTGTGTGTGTGTGTACTGTGTGTGTGTGTACTGTGTGTGTGTGTACTGTGTGTGTGTGTGTACTGTGTGTGTGTGTGTACTGTGTGTGTGTGTGTACTGTGTGTGTGTGTGTACTGTGTGTGTGTGTGTACTGTGTGTGTGTGTGTACTGTGTGTGTGTGTGTACTGTGTGTGTGTGTGTACTGTGTGTGTGTGTGTACTGTGTGTGTGTGTGTACTGTGTGTGTGTGTGTACTGTGTGTGTGTGTGTGTGTACTGTGTGTGTGTGTGTGTGTGTACTGTGTGTGTGTGTGTGTACTGTGTGTGTGTGTGTGTACTGTGTGTGTGTGTGTGTACTGTGTGTGTGTGTGTGTACTGTGTGTGTGTGTGTGTACTGTGTGTGTGTGTGTGTACTGTGTGTGTGTGTGTGTACTGTGTGTGTGTGTGTGTACTGTGTGTGTGTGTACTGTGTGTGTGTGTACTGTGTGTGTGTGTACTGTGTGTGTGTGTACTGTGTGTGTGTGTGTGTACTGTGTGTGTGTGTGTACTGTGTGTGTGTGTGTGTACTGTGTGTGTGTGTGTGTACTGTGTGTGTGTGTGTGTACTGTGTGTGTGTGTGTGTACTGTGTGTGTGTGTGTACTGTGTGTGTGTGTACTGTGTGTGTGTGTGTGTACTGTGTGTGTGTGTGTGTACTGTGTGTGTGTGTGTGTGTACTGTGTGTGTGTGTGTGTGTACTGTGTGTGTGTGTACTGTGTGTGTGTGTGTGTGTACTGTGTGTGTGTGTGTACTGTGTGTGTGTGTGTGTGTACTGTGTGTGTGTGTACTGTGTGTGTGTGTGTACTGTGTGTGTGTGTGTACTGTGTGTGTGTGTGTGTGTACTGTGTGTGTGTGTGTGTGTACTGTGTGTGTGTGTGTGTGTACTGTGTGTGTGTGTGTGTGTACTG
This sequence comes from Petromyzon marinus, assembly GCF_048934315.1. Lineage (NCBI taxonomy): Eukaryota > Metazoa > Chordata > Hyperoartia > Petromyzontiformes > Petromyzontidae > Petromyzon > Petromyzon marinus. The sequence goes on from NC_133707.1 coordinate 1,318,221, forward strand.
TGTGTGTGTGTGTGTACTGTGTGTGTGTGTGTACTGTGTGTGTGTGTGTACTGTGTGTGTGTGTGTGTACTGTGTGTGTGTACTGTGTGTGTGTGTGTGTACTGTGTGTGTGTGTGTACTGTGTGTGTGTGTGTACTGTGTGTGTGTGTGTACTGTGTGTGTGTGTACTGTGTGTGTGTGTGTGTACTGTGTGTGTGTACTGTGTGTGTGTGTGTACTGTGTGTGTGTGTGTACTGTGTGTGTGTACTGTGTGTGTGTGTGTGTGTACTGTGTGTGTGTGTGTGTGTACTGTGTGTGTGTGTGTACTGTGTGTGTGTGTGTACTGTGTGTGTGTGTGTACTGTGTGTGTGTGTGTACTGTGTGTGTGTGTGTGTACTGTGTGTGTGTGTGTGTACTGTGTGTGTGTGTGTGTGTACTGTGTGTGTGTGTGTGTGTACTGTGTGTGTGTGTACTGTGTGTGTGTGTACTGTGTGTGTGTGTGTACTGTGTGTGTGTGTGTACTGTGTGTGTGTGTGTACTGTGTGTGTGTGTGTACTGTGTGTGTGTGTGTACTGTGTGTGTGTGTGTACTGTGTGTGTGTGTGTACTGTGTGTGTGTGTGTACTGTGTGTGTGTGTGTACTGTGTGTGTGTGTGTACTGTGTGTGTGTGTGTGTGTACTGTGTGTGTGTGTGTGTGTACTGTGTGTGTGTGTGTGTACTGTGTGTGTGTGTGTGTACTGTGTGTGTGTGTGTGTACTGTGTGTGTGTGTGTGTACTGTGTGTGTGTGTGTGTACTGTGTGTGTGTGTGTGTACTGTGTGTGTGTGTGTGTACTGTGTGTGTGTGTGTGTACTGTGTGTGTGTGTGTGTACTGTGTGTGTGTGTACTGTGTGTGTGTGTACTGTGTGTGTGTGTACTGTGTGTGTGTGTACTGTGTGTGTGTGTGTGTACTGTGTGTGTGTGTGTACTGTGTGTGTGTGTGTGTACTGTGTGTGTGTGTGTGTACTGTGTGTGTGTGTGTGTACTGTGTGTGTGTGTGTGTACTGTGTGTGTGTGTGTACTGTGTGTGTGTGTACTGTGTGTGTGTGTGTGTACTGTGTGTGTGTGTGTGTACTGTGTGTGTGTGTGTGTGTACTGTGTGTGTGTGTGTGTGTACTGTGTGTGTGTGTACTGTGTGTGTGTGTGTGTGTACTGTGTGTGTGTGTGTACTGTGTGTGTGTGTGTGTGTACTGTGTGTGTGTGTACTGTGTGTGTGTGTGTACTGTGTGTGTGTGTGTACTGTGTGTGTGTGTGTGTGTACTGTGTGTGTGTGTGTGTGTACTGTGTGTGTGTGTGTGTGTACTGTGTGTGTGTGTGTGTGTACTGTGTGTGTGTGTGTGTACTGTGTGTGTGTGTGTACTGTGTGTGTGTGTGTACTGTGTGTGTGTGTGTGTACTGTGTGTGTGTACTGTGTGTGTGTGTGTGTACTGTGTGTGTGTGTGTACTGTGTGTGTGTGTGTACTGTGTGTGTGTGTGTACTGTGTGTGTGTGTACTGTGTGTGTGTGTGTGTACTGTGTGTGTGTACTGTGTGTGTACTGTGTGTGTGTGTGTACTGTGTGTGTGTACTGTGTGTGTGTGTGTGTGTACTGTGTGTGTGTGTGTGTGTACTGTGTGTGTGTGTGTACTGTGTGTGTGTGTGTACTGTGTGTGTGTGTGTACTGTGTGTGTGTGTGTACTGTGTGTGTGTGTGTGTACTGTGTGTGTGTGTACTGTGTGTGTGTGTGTACTGTGTGTGTGTGTGTGTACTGTGTGTGTGTGTGTACTGTGTGTGTGTGTGTGTACTGTGTGTGTGTGTGTACTGTGTGTGTGTGTGTACTGTGTGTGTGTGTGTGTACTGTGTGTGTGTGTGTACTGTGTGTGTGTGTGTGTACTGTGTGTGTGTGTGTACTGTGTGTGTGTGTACTGTGTGTGTGTGTGTGTACTGTGTGTGTGTGTGTGTACTGTGTGTGTGTGTGTACTGTGTGTGTGTGTGTGTGTACTGTGTGTGTGTGTACTGTGTGTGTGTGTGTGTACTGTGTGTGTGTGTGTGTGTACTGTGTGTGTGTGTACTGTGTGTGTGTGTGTGTACTGTGTGTGTGTGTGTACTGTGTGTGTGTGTGTACTGTGTGTGTGTGTACTGTGTGTGTGTGTACTGTGTGTGTGTGTGTACTGTGTGTGTGTGTACTGTGTGTGTGTGTGTGTGTACTGTGTGTGTGTGTGTGTACTGTGTGTGTGTGTGTGTACTGTGTGTGTGTGTGTGTGTACTGTGTGTGTGTGTGTACTGTGTGTGTGTGTACTGTGTGTGCGTGTACTGTGTGTACTGTGTGTACGTGTACGGTGTGTGTACTGTGTGTGTACGGTGTGTACTGTGTGTGTGTACTGTGTGTGTGTACGGTGTGTACTGTGTGTGTGTGTACTGTGTGTGTACTGTGTGTGTGTACGGTGTGTACTGTGTACTATCTAGTTAGTTGTAAGGATATTGACAAAAGGCAACGGAACAGAATCAAAACGAGTGCGTAAGGTTGCACGAGGCACACTTGGAAACGTAGTGAATATATCATTATAGCACATTCACTTGAATGTGCGTTTTAGAATGCAGATATTTTAAGCGTTGATGCACTGCCCCTTATGGAAAGACTCTCCCCCGTCATGGGAACGTCTACATTTCACCATATAACCCGCGGGGTATACCACTTTTTACAAACAAAACAAGAGCCTGCGGGGTATATGGAGGTGCGGGTTATCCCAAGGATATTTTACACGTGTGACATGTCATGACTCGTTTAAATGTGTTCATGGTAGGACTATCCACTATGCAACCTTTGACTAAAGCACTGCTGAATAAACCACTGACACTAAAATTGCACATGTTATCACGTTTTAAATGAATTGTTTGTACAATTAAACGACAATGTTTGAAGTGCGCGCACTGTTTACCGGCCACGGAGAGCTGGGGGGAGGGAGAGGTGGGGGTTGGGGGGTGGGGCAGCTGGGGGGAGAGAGAGGTGGGGGGGTGGGGGCGAGGCACCGTAGTGCCGCTATTATCTGCGCAGTGTGCAATCTACCACTGCTAAAACTGTACTTATATACAGTTACGTGCTATTTATTGGATATTTAATTTTGTTACTTATTTACTGTTTTAAGTTCACTCGTTTCGGGTTAGTTTGTGTTTTTTTGTGCACGTTATGATTTTAATGTTAACAATGGATAGTGGGATGTATTACAAATGTAAACCTCGTATTATATGATGGAATTAAGTTGCGGCAACAACGTTAAAGATATGAATGCATGCAGGGTATATGGAGGTGCAGGCTATCTGAAATTTGTTTTACACACAACGCTATTTTTGCGGGCTCTATTCGGGAAAATACGGTCATTATCACCGTTCTCAATGCTCATTGGAGCTGGAAATCAATCACTCAAACTTGACTGCATTATATTATTTATATACAGTATATATGTATCTTGATAAAACTAGGTATGACTGCACTGCCTTCAACATAGTTTGTTGTGATTTAAAATTGCATACCTTTCAAGTGATTTTGTGAATTCTACACCCTTGTGATAGTTTGGAATGACTGTACTGCATTGCCAAATGTCTGTGCAATGTTTAATGCACGAAGCTATGAACCCTGCCACCTGAGTTGGATTTCTGGCCATGGCTGACATAGGAGGTGGTGTGTGCTTAATTTAATAATGTGTATAATAAATGGTGTTGGTATGAGAGAAAAAAACACATTGCACAACATTTGCAAAGTGGGTTTTTGATGGACTACATGAACCACTTTGAAACGGTAGAAGAGCCGGACTGTAACAGAGCAAATAGAAAATAAGCGTCTGGTCTGTGAACAGCTGCATCACAATAAGGCGAAGAGCTCCAGCCGGGTGGTGCTATACTGTAATCGTAGACCTTGAAGGATGGATGTCGACCCCACCTCTGCTCGTTTCTGCAATTGTTGCAATGGCCAGGTGTTTCGGCGTAGTCGCAGACACCGTAGCCTTGACGTTTTTATCATTGCCATTCTGCCGCAAGTAAACTAACGATGTTGCATCTCGTGTATGTCCTCCTGCAGAACGAGCCATCGGTGGGAGCCACGCTGCACACTCCCATGGCCTTACGACGGCTCCTGTATTGGCATAAAGATCCGATGGCTTTGGTATTGTTGCTCATTTCATTGTTCATCAAATCGACTCATTCTTTGGAGGACACTGCAAATACTCCACCTTGCCTGACCCCACTGTGTGGCCACTTTGGCACCAAAACACGTTACGAGGACGTGAGCAAGTTCAGTGGATGGGTAGGTGAAGGGGAATGTCGGGCAATGCACCTCAATGCTGTGATCCGCCACGGGACTCGTTTGCCCACAGCCCGTCAAATACGCGCCATGCGAAACATGCATCAGTTGATGGCTGCCGGCACCTCGGCACTCGCGCGGAAGATTGGCGAGTGGCATTTCTGGTTCCGTGAAGAGCTCGGCGGAGAGCTGGTCGAGAAGGGAGCTCGAGATGAAGCGCAACTGGCCGAGCGGCTTGCTGAACGATTCCCGGATTTATTAGGCACGTGGGCCGTCAATCACAAATCCCTGCGATTCCTCAGCAGCTCCAAGCCACGTTGTGTCCAAAGCGCCACAGCCTTCATGCATGCCCTCTGGCACCACCAGCCTGCACATTACCCGGAGATTACAGTCGACGACCGGGTCATGAGATTCTTTGACGAGTGCGAAAGGTTTGTTGAAAATGTGAAAGAAAATGTGAGTGCGCTCTACCACGTGATCGCCTTCATGGAGGGTAAAGAGATGTGGAACGTGCAGCAAAAAATCTCGGAGAGGATCGGCGTGCCTCAAGAACACGTCACAAGAAGTAAGGGCACCCAACTAGCAAAATAAAAAAAGAAATGGACTATTTCATATTCTTAGCTCTTTCGGTAAAGTCACGTTTGTGTTATGGTCGAAACGTCGTGAGAATTTTTATTGTTGTATATATTTTATTATTTTATTGTTTCCCTTCAACGTGACTTTACCGAAAGAGCTAAGAATATGAATTACTGCAGTCATGAAAGCTTTAAATAAAAAAAGAAATGGACTGTTTATGCACAAGAAAACAATCCTATGCCCACGTTTTAGTTAAAGCTGTACTATAACTGAGATTTTCTCAGTGAATCTGTCAAAGATACACAGGCCTGGGTTATCAATTTAGCAAATCCATGGTGTCAGCACACAAAGAGGTCACCTTCAGGACATTTCATGAATGTCAATTATTCACAACTGTGGGGAAAACTCACAAGTCCATGAGTTGCCGTTACTAAGTGCAAGCACTTGGAATCAAACAAGTACTTGTGTGGTTAATGCAGACATGATTCCTTGCAAAATATCTCTTATTTGGTGTTTGGACATCTTAACACCTGTTTTATTGCCAGAAAGGGTAAAACCTATTATAATTTTTTTCGTACTTTGATACTGACAAAAAGGTCCCATTTAGCTTTTTTATTTAATCTCTGAAATTGAATTTGAGATGGTGAAGATGCTAAAGATGTTTGTTGTTTCCCCTTTTCCATGATTTTCTATCATTAGTTCCAGAAGTGGAAAAACAACAATGAAATGAATACAATTACAGGCGCAGGAAGTGCCAAAACTCTAAATACGGCAGTAGAAAGATGTTGAATAACCAAGGTTAAGGGAAAACATAAGTAAACAACATTTTAAAAAGTAGTTTGGTATTGTAATATAGTATGCACGGATGCAGCTGTTGAGAAAGGCAGTGTTGAAAAACAATGTAAGTAAACAAAATTAATAACAATAGGACCCAGCCTCAGTGTACTTAAAAAGAGGTTCAAGTTATAATGAGTGGTGACTGCTCAGTGGTGGCTGAAACTCAACCATCTGTCAATAGGAGCCTCTAATAAGGTACCAAGGCCCGGCCCGACTAACTGACCGACCGGCCAAGTGAATACGCAAATAAACGATTGCTGACATGTTTTCCTCTATTTAAAGCTTTCGTGACTGCAATGATTAATCTTCTTTGGTTCTTTCGGTAAAGTCACGTAGAATGAGAATAAAATAATAAATTGATATATTATTATTTTATTCTCATTCTACGTGACTTTACCGAAAGAACCAAAGAAGATGTTTTCCTCTTTTTTATGAATGTTAACTTAAGCTACTTTGAATGATACATTAAGCATATTATTTTAACTCAATACAAATTCCTGCAAACGATGTTCACGCACTTTTTACTTGCATTTTTTTAGAATTAATTCAAGCCGCATTTTACGTCTGCTCCTTTGAACTCGCGGTGAATGGGACACACTCAATTTGGTGTGAACTCTTCGATGCTGAAGACGCCAAGGTGTGTTCCGCACACACCATCATACACCTACATATACCAGCAGTCCCTGACTTATGAGCGCCAGATTTATGAACATCTGCGCTTACGGACGAGCTTCCATAAGATATTTATGTTTAACCATCCAACTTGGGAACGTGAACTCGCACTTTCGAACCGAACCGCGGAACTATTTGGTTAGGCAAATATACAAATATACAATGTCTTCTTATTTATGAGTTTAACAATGCTTACATTTTTTGTTTCACCGTAGCCCCCCTGCACCTCTGATTAGCACGGTTGGCTACGTACGGTGCGAAAGAAGTTTAACATCCATACATAACACATTTCATAACACAGACCATATGTGCATTTAAATACCAACGGGTCTCGGGAATGGAACTCGTTTGCAAGTCGGGGACTGCCCAAATGAAATGTATATGTTATCCATTGACTGTCAGTGCTTTTGATTTAAAGCTTTCGTGACTGCAGTAATTCATATTCTTAGTTTTTTCGGTAAAGTCACGTTGAAGAGAAACAACAAAATAATAAAATATATATAACAATAAAAAATTCTCACGACGTTTCGACCATAACTCAAACGGTCATCTTCATGTGTGTTGGTTTGCATAAATTTATTTTTAAACGGCGCATTTATTTATTTATAAAAAACGTTAGCGCCACGCGCAGCGATTTGGCAGTTTGCCCAGGACTAGTCCATCTATATTTTGAAAAGAGGAGGGGGGAGACGATTTTTTTTTTATAATGTATGCTGTCTGAAAGCCACTGTAAGCGTGAACAATCAATTAAGAACTGAAATGGTTTATCAAATCTTTCCAATGATTGCTAAGATAGAATCCATCTTCTCGGTTGAAATTGTCTCTGTGCTTGTATATGTGGATAGCCTCATGAACGAATCTCTCATGGAAGCCAGATGGCTTACAAAGAACCTCTGTCTTGGAAAAGTCAATGGCATGTGAGCCTACTAAATTAGAACAATGATCTGCTACGGCCGAGGTGTTGGTCCTACCGTGTTTAAGGTCTGCTTTGTGTTCACGAATGCGGTCCGAGACATGGCGTTTGGTTTCTCCAATGTAACTACTACCACAGAGGCAACTTAGTTTGTAGACACCAGGGTATTGTATGTCCGGAATCACATCTTTTACAGATGGAACCAGATCACGGATTTTATGTAATGTGTTGAAACGGACCTGGATCTTGTGTTTATTCAAGATTTTGGAGATCTTTTTTGTGATCCCAGCAATGTAGGGTAAAGTGATGGTTTTGAAAGGCTCCTCAAGAGGGTTCTTCTTCATGGTTTGAGTGATAGCTTTGCGGATTGTATAGTCGGAGTAACCATTAGCCCTAAGAGCTTGGTGTACGTGCTTGAGTTCACTGCTTATGTGTTCCTGGTCGGATATGCATTGGGCTCTATGATACAGAGTCTTGATGAGAGAATTCTTCTGTGATGGATGGTGGTGGGAATCCGGTTTCAGATAAGCATCCGTATGGGTAGCTTTCCTGTGGACAGAGTGGCTCATTGAACCATCAGGTCTCTTTTGAATTAGGACATCCAAAAAAGGTATCTTGCCATCTATTTCGACTTCCATGGTAAATCTGATGGCTGGGTGTATGGAATTGATGTGGTCGAAGAATTGGTCTAGAGCAGGCCGGCCATGTGGCCAGATGACAAAAGTGTCATCCACGTACCTCTTCCATAAGGTTGGGCGCAGAGTGGCAGTCTGGATGGCGTCAGTCTCAAATTTCTCCATGAAAATGTTAGCTATAACTGGAGAAAGGGGGGAGCCCATTGGGGTGCCCTCAGTTTGTTTGTAGAAAGTTCCATTCCAAGTGAAGTATGTATTGGTTAAACAGTGTTTCACCAGGGGGGGTACCTCAGTGTTTAGTCCTTGATGAACCAAGTCTTCAATGATTGCAATGGTGTCAGGTACAGGAACCTTGGTGAATAAGGAAACTACATCAAAACTGACAAGCAGGTCGTCTGGGGACAGGGAAATACCCTTGATTGTCGATACCAGGTGAGTAGAATTTTGTACCGCAGAGGTGGTCTTTCCAGTGAAAGGACGCAGGATTTCAGACAAAAAACGAGCTAGTTTGTAGGTGGGGGAGCTGATAGTAGAGACTATGGGACGAAGAGGTGTATCTACTTTATGTATTTTTGGTAAGCCGTATAATCTTGGTGGCCTGGCAGCAGAAGGTTTCAACGAAAACTGTTTAGATTGATCAATTAATGCGGTTGAATCAGAAATTATTTTGTTGGTTTGTGTGACGAGGCTGTTGGTGGGATCTCTTTTTATTTTTGTATAACTACCATCGTCGAGTAATTCTTTAATTTTGTTGTTGTATTCTATTTTATCCATGATGACAGTAGCATTGCCTTTGTCAGCTGAGAGGACTACAATATCATTCCTCTTTTTTAATTTATATAATTCAAAACGCTCATCTTTCCTGAGGTTGCTAGCTGGCATCTTAGCGTTTTTGAGGGTTGCAGCGATTTCAGATCTTGCTACGTCTGCAGCGATGTGACCCAGGCCCCTGAGAGCAACGTCTACTTGGGCAATTATATCATTAACTGGTATGTGTTTAGGTGTGACTGCAAAGTTTAGACCTTTAGCTAAAACGGATTTCAGACCATCGGAAATAGAACTGTTACTGCGATTAATTACGACTTTATTAACGTCTAACTTTTTGGTGTGTGGGTCCGGTCTTTTGTTGAAGAGGAGGTTAAATTTGGAAATCAGGTTTTCCTTACATTTGGTCGACATAGTAGCAGCTGAAGAGGCAGTCATATTGTCTACATGTTCCCAATCCGATGTGGACATTATTGCCGTCAATGATAAGTGTGATTTGTAGAGTGTCTTGTCTAACTGATCTAGTTCTGTGCGTATAAGTCTGATTTTTTCTGAGATAAGAGCTAAGCTAGTTTTGAAAAGAATTCGTTTCGCATTAGAAGAAGTTACAGCAGCAGAGGTCAGTGTAAATGCGATTGGTATTATCCCAGAGTCACGGCATCTCTTCAGGAAGGTGAGAGACTCGATCAGCTGAGCTTTCTTATCCCGGAGTTTGTTGAAGGATCTTAAAGTTATGTGAAAACCCTCCCCGTAGAGGCGATTAAATTTTGATTTAAAGCTTTCGTGACTGCAGTAATTCATATTCTTAGTTTTTTCGGTAAAGTCACGTTGAAGAGAAACAACAAAATAATAAAATATATATAACAATAAAAAATTCTCACGACGTTTCGACCATAACTCAAACGGTCATCTTCAGGTGTGTTGGTTTGCATAAATTTATTTTTAAACGGCGCATTTATTTATTTATAAAAAACGTTAGCGCCACGCGCAGCGATTTGGCAGTTTGCCCAGGACTAGTCCATCTATATTTTGAAAAGAGGAGGGGGGAGACGAAATTTTTTTATAATCTATGCTGTCTGAAAGCCACTGTAAGCGTGAACAATCAATTAAGAACTGAAATGGTTTATCAAATCTTTCCAATGATTGCTAAGATAGAATCCATCTTCTCGGTTGAAATTGTCTCTGTGCTTGTATATGTGGATAGCCTCATGAACGAATCTCTCATGGAAGCCAGATGGCTTACAAAGAACCTCTGTCTTGGAAAAGTCAATGGCATGTGAGCCTACTAAATTAGAACAATGATCTGCTACGGCCGAGGTGTTGGTCCTACCGTGTTTAAGGTCTGCTTTGTGTTCACGAATGCGGTCCGAGACATGGCGTTTGGTTTCTCCAAAGTAACTACTACCACAGAGGCAACTTAGTTTGTAGACACCAGGGTATTGTATGTCCGGAATCACATCTTTTACAAACGGAACCAGATCACGGATTTTATGTAATGTGTTGAAACGGACCTGGATCTTGTGTTTATTCAAGATTTTGGAGATCTTTTTTGTGATCCCAGCAATGTAGGGTAAAGTTATGGTTTTGAAAGGCTCCTCAAGAGGGTTCTTCTTCATGGTTTGAGTGATAGCTTTGCGGATTGTATAGTCGGAGTAACCATTAGCCCTAAGAGCTTGGTGTACGTGCTTGAGTTCACTGCTTATGTGTTCCTGGTCGGATATGCATTGGGCTCTATGATACAGAGTCTTGATGAGAGAATTCTTCTGTGATGGATGGTGGTGGGAATCCGGTTTCAGATAAGCATCCATATGGATAGCTTTCCTGTAGACAGAGTGGCTCATTGAACCATCAGGTCTCTTTTTAATTAGGACATCCAAAAAAGGTATCTTGCCATCTATTTCGACTTCCATGGTAAATCTGATGGCTGGGTGTATGGAATTGATGTGGTCGAAGAATTGGTCTAGAGCAGGCCGGCCATGTGGCCAGATGACAAAAGTGTCATCCACGTACCTCTTCCATAAGGTTGGGCGCAGAGTGGCAGTCTGGATGGCGTCAGTCTCACATTTCTCCATGAAAATGTTAGCTATAACTGGAGAAAGGGGGGAGCCCATTGGGGTGCCCTCAGTTTGTTTGTAGAAAGTTCCATTCCAAGTGAAGTATGTATTGATTAAACAGTGTTTCACCAGGGGGGGTACCTCAGTGTTTAGTCCTTGATGAACCAAGTCTTCAATGATTGCAATGGTGTCAGGTACAGGAACCTTGGTGAATAAGGAAACTACATCAAAACTGACAAGCAGGTCGTCTGGGGACAGGGAAATACCCTTGATTGTCGATACCAGGTGAGTAGAATTTTGTACCGCAGAGGTGGTCTTTCCAGTGAAAGGACGCAGGATTTCAGACAAAAAACGAGCTAGTTTGTAGGTGGGGGAGCTGATAGTAGAGACTATGGGACGAAGAGGTGTATCTACTTTATGTATTTTTGGTAAGCCGTATAATCTTGGTGGCCTGGCAGCAGAAGGTTTCAACGAAAACTGTTTAGATTGATCAATTAATGCGGTTGAATCAGAAATTATTTTGTTGGTTTGTGTGACGAGGCTGTTGGTGGGATCTCTTTTTATTTTTGTATAACTACCATCGTCGAGTAATTCTTTAATTCTGTTGTTGTATTCTATTTTATCCATGATGACAGTAGCATTGCCTTTGTCAGCTGAGAGGACTACAATATCATTCCTCTTTTTTAATTTATATAATTCAAAACGCTCATCTTTGCTGAGGTTGCTAGCTGGCATCTTAGCGTTTTTGAGGGTTGCAGCGATTTCAGATCTTGCTACGTCTGCAGCGATGTGACCCAGGCCCCTGAGAGCAACGTCTACTTGGGCAATTATATCATTAACTGGTATGTGTTTAGGTGTGACTGCAAAGTTTAGACCTTTAGCTAAAACGGATTTCAGACCATCGGAAATAGAACTGTTACTGCGATTAATTACGACTTTATTAACGTCTAACTTTTTGGTGTGTGGGTCCGGTCTTTTGTTGAAGAGGAGGTTAAATTTGGAAATCAGGTTTTCCTTACATTTGGTCGACATAGTAGCAGCTGAAGAGGCAGTCATATTGTCTACATGTTCCCAATCCGATGTGGACATTATTGCCGTCAATGATAAGTGTGATTTGTAGAGTGTCTTGTCTAACTGATCTAGTTCTGTGCGTATAAGTCTGATTTTTTCTGAGATAAGGGCTAAGCTAGTTTTGAAAAGAATTCGTTTCGCATTAGAAGAAGTTACAGCAGCAGAGGTCAGTGTAAATGCGATTGGTATTACCCAAGAGTCGCGGCATCTCTTCAGGAAGGTGAGAGACTTGATCAGCTGAGCTTTCTTATCCCAGAGTTTGTTGAAGGATCTTAAAGTTACGTGAAAACCCTCCCCGTAGAGGCGATTAAATTTTGATTTAAAGCTTTCGTGACTGCAGTAATTCATATTCTTAGTTTTTTCGGTAAAGTCACGTTGAAGAGAAACAACAAAATAATAAAATATATATAAAACAATAAAAAATTCTCACGACGTTTCGACCATAACTCAAACGGTCATCTTCAGGTGTGTTGGTTTGCATAAATTTATTTTTAAACGGCGCATTTATTTATTTATAAAAAACGTTAGCGCCACGCACAGCGATTTGGCAGTTTGCCCAGGACTAGTCCATCTACATTTTGAAAAGAGGAGGGGGGAGACGATTTTTTTTATAATGTATGCTGTCTGAAAGCCACTGTAAGCGTGAACAATCAATTAAGAACTGAAATGGTTTATCAAATCTTTCCAATGATTGCTAAGATAGAATCCATCTTCTCGGTTGAAATTGTCTCTGTGCTTGTATATGTGGATAGCCTCATGAACGAATCTCTCATGGAAGCCAGATGGCTTACAAAGAACCTCTGTCTTGGAAAAGTCAATGGCATGTGAGCCTACTGAATTAGAACAATGATCTGCTACGGCCGAGGTGTTGGTCCTACCGTGTTTAAGGTCTGCTTTGTGTTCACGAATGCGGTCCGAGACATGGCGTTTGGTTTCTCCAATGTAACTACTACCACAGAGGCAACTTAGTTTGTAGACACCAGGGTATTGTATGTCCGGAATCACATCTTTTACAGACGGAACCAGATCACGGATTTTATGTAATGTGTTGAAACGGACCTGGATCTTGTGTTTATTCAAGATTTTGGAGATCTTTTTTGTGATCCCAGCAATGTAGGGTAAAGTGATGGTTTTGAAAGGCTCCTCAAGAGGGTTCTTCTTCATGGTTTGAGTGATAGCTTTGCGGATTGTATAGTCGGAGTAACCATTAGCCCTAAGAGCTTGGTGTACGTGCTTGAGTTCCCTGCTTATGTGTTCCTGGTCGGATATGCATTGGGCTCTATGATACAGAGTCTTGATGAGAGAATTCTTCTGTGATGGATGGTGGTGGGAATCCGGTTTCAGATAAGCATCCGTATGGATAGCTTTCCTGTAGACAGAGTGGCTCATTGAACCATCAGGTCTCTTTTTAATTAGGACATCCAAAAAAGGTATCTTGCCATCTATTTCGACTTCCATGGTAAATCTGATGGCTGGGTGTATGGAATTGATGTGGTCGAAGAATTGGTCTAGAGCAGGCCGGCCATGTGGCCAGATGACAAAAGTGTCATCCACGTACCTCTTCCATAAGGTTGGGCGCAGAGTGGCAGTCTGGATGGCGTCAGTCTCACATTTCTCCATGAAAATGTTAGCTATAACTGGAGAAAGGGGGGAGCCCATTGGGGTGCCCTCAGTTTGTTTGTAGAAAGTTCCATTCCAAGTGAAGTATGTATTGATTAAACAGTGTTTCACCAGGGGGGGTACCTCAGTGTTTAGTCCTTGATGAACCAAGTCTTCAATGATTGCAATGGTGTCAGGTACAGGAACCTTGGTGAATAAGGAAACTACATCAAAACTGACAAGCAGGTCGTCTGGGGACAGGGAAATACCCTTGATTGTCGATACCAGGTGAGTAGAATTTTGTACCGCAGAGGTGGTCTTTCCAGTGAAAGGACGCAGGATTTCAGACAAAAAACGAGCTAGTTTGTAGGTGGGGGAGCTAATAGTAGAGACTATGGGACGAAGAGGTGTATCTACTTTATGTATTTTTGGTAAGCCGTATAATCTTGGTGGCCTGGCAGCAGAAGGTTTCAACGAAAACTGTTTAGATTGATCAATTAATGCGGTTGAATCAGAAATTATTTTGTTGGTTTGTGTGACGAGGCTGTTGGTGGGATCTCTTTTTATTTTTGTATAACTACCATCGTCGAGTAATTCTTTAATTTTGTTGTTGTATTCTATTTTATCCATGATGACAGTAGCATTGCCTTTGTCAGCTGAGAGGACTACAATATCATTCCTCTTTTTTAATTTATATAATTCAAAACGCTCATCTTTGCTGAGGTTGCTAGCTGGCATCTTAGCGTTTTTGAGGGTTGCAGCGATTTCAGATCTTGCTACGTCTGCAGCGATGTGACCCAGGCCCCTGAGAGCAACGTCTACTTGGGCAATTATATCATTAACTGGTATGTGTTTAGGTGTGACTGCAAAGTTTAGACCTTTAGCTAAAACGGATTTCAGACCATCGGAAATAGAACTGTTACTGCGATTAATTACGACTTTATTAACGTCTAACTTTTTGGTGTGTGGGTCCGGTCTTTTGTTGAAGAGGAGGTTAAATTTGGAAATCAGGTTTTCCTTACATTTGGTCGACATAGTAGCAGCTGAAGAGGCAGTCATATTGTCTACATGTTCCCAATCCAATGTGGACATTATTGCCGTCAATGATAAGTGTGATTTGTAGAGTGTCTTGTCTAACTGATCTAGTTCTGTGCGTATAAGTCTGATTTTTTCTGAGATAAGAGCTAAGCTAGTTTTGAAAAGAATTCGTTTCGCATTAGAAGAAGTTACAGCAGCAGAGGTCAGTGTAAATGCGATTGGTATTACCCCAGAGTCACGGCATCTCTTCAGGAAGGTGAGAGACTCGATCAGCTGAGCTTTCTTATCCCGGAGTTTGTTGAAGGATCTTAAAGTTAGGTGAAAACCCTCCCCGTAGAGGCGATTAAATTTTGATTTAAAGCTTTCGTGACTGCAGTAATTCATATTCTTAGTTTTTTCGGTAAAGTCACGTTGAAGAGAAACAACAAAATAATAAAAAATATATAAAACAATAAAAAATTCTCACGACGTTTCGACCATAACTCAAACGGTCATCTTCAGGTGTGTTGGTTTGCATAAATGTATTTTTAAACGGCGCATTTATTTATTTATAAAAAACGTTAGCGCCACGCACAGCGATTTGGCAGTTTGCCCAGGACTAGTCCATCTATATTTTGAAAAGAGGAGGGGGGAGACGATTTTTTTTATAATGTATGCTGTCTGAAAGCCACTGTAAGCGTGAACAATCAATTAAGAACTGAAATGGTTTATCAAATCTTTCCAATGATTGCTAAGATAGAATCCATCTTCTCGGTTGAAATTGTCTCTGTGCTTGTATATGTGGATAGCCTCATGAACGAATCTCTCATGGAAGCCAGATGGCTTACAAAGAACCTCTGTCTTGGAAAAGTCAATGGCATGTGAGCCTACTGAATTAGAACAATGATCTGCTACGGCCGAGGTGTTGGTCCTACCGTGTTTAAGGTCTGGTTTGTGTTCACGAATGCGGTCCGAGACATGGCGTTGGTTTCTCCAATGTAACTACTACCACAGAGGCAACTTAGTTTGTAGACACCAGGGTATTGTATGTCCGGAATCACATCTTTTACAGATGGAACCAGATCACGGATTTTATGTAATGTGTTGAAACGGACCTGGATCTTGTGTTTATTCAAGATTTTGGAGATCTTTTTTGTGATCCCAGCAATGTAGGGTAAAGTGATGGTTTTGAAAGGCTCCTCAAGAGGGTTCTTCTTCATGGTTTGAGTGATAGCTTTGCGGATTGTATAGTCGGAGTAACCATTCGCCCTAAGAGCTTGGTGTACGTGCTTGAGTTCACTGCTTATGTGTTCCTGGTCGGATATGCATTGGGCTCTATGATACAGAGTCTTGATGAGAGAATTCTTCTGTGATGGATGGTGTTGGGAATCCGGTTTCAGATAAGCATCCGTATGGGTAGCTTTCCTGTAGACAGAGTGGCTCATTGAACCATCAGGTCTCTTTTTAATTAGGACATTCAAAAAAGGTATCTTGCTATCTATTTCGACTTCCATGGTAAATCTGATGGCTGGGTGTATGGAATTGATGTGGTCGAAGAATTGGTCTAGAGCAGGCCGGCCATGTGGCCAGATGACAAAAGTGTCATCCACGTACCTCTTCAATAAGGTTGGGCGCAGAGTGGCAGTCTGGATGGCGTCAGTCTCAAATTTCTCCATGAAAATGTTGGCTATAACTGGAGAAAGGGGGGAGCCCATTGGGGTGCCCTCAGTTTGTTTGTAGAAAGTTCCATTCCAAGTGAAGTATGTATTGGTTAAACAGTGTTTCACCAGGGGGGTACCTCAGTGTTTAGTCCTTGATTAACCAAGTCTTCAATGATTGCAATGGTGTCAGGTACAGGAACCTTGGTGAATAAGGAAACTACATCGAAACTGACAAGCAGGTCGTCTGGGGACAGGGAAATACCCTTGATTGTCGATACCAGGTGAGTAGAATTTTGTACCGCAGAGGTGGTCTTTCCAGTGAAAGGACTTAGGATTTCAGACAAAAAACGAGCTAGTTTGTAGGTGGGGGAGCTGATAGTAGAGACTATGGGACGAAGAGGTGTATCTACTTTATGTATTTTTGGTAAGCCGTATAATCTTGGTGGCCTGGCAGCAGAAGGTTTCAACGAAAACTGTTTAGATTGATCAATTAATGCGGTTGAATCAGAAATTATTTGGTTGGTTTGTGTGACGAGGCTGTTGGTGGGATCTCTTTTTATTTTTGTATAACTACCATCGTCGAGTAATTCTTTAATTTTGTTGTTGTATTCTATTTTATCCATGATGACAGTAGCATTGCCTTTGTCAGCTGAGAGGACTACAATATCATTCCTCTTTTTTAATTTATATAATTCAAAACGCTCATCTTTGCTGAGGTTGCTAGCTGGCATCTTAGCGTTTTTGAGGGTTGCAGCGATTTCAGATCTTGCTACGTCTGCAGCGATGTGACCCAGGCCCCTGAGAGCAACGTCTACTTGGGCAATTATATCATTAACTGGTATGTGTTTAGGTGTGACTGCAAAGTTTAGACCTTTAGCTAAAACGGATTTCAGACCATCGGAAATAGAACTGTTACTGCGATTAATTACGACTTTATTAACGTCTAACTTTTTGGTGTGTGGGTCCGGTCTTTTGTTGAAGAGGAGGTTAAATTTGGAAATCAGGTTTTCCTTACATTTGGTCGACATAGTAGCAGCTGAAGAGGCAGTCATATTGTCTACATGTTCCCAATCCAATGTGGACATTATTGCCGTCAATGATAAGTGTGATTTGTAGAGTGTCTTGTCTAACTGATCTAGTTCTGTGCGTATAAGTCTGATTTTTTCTGAGATAAGAGCTAAGCTAGTTTTGAAAAGAATTCGTTTCGCATTAGAAGAAGTTACAGCAGCAGAGGTCAGTGTAAATGCGATTGGTATTACCCCAGAGTCACGGCATCTCTTCAGGAAGGTGAGAGACTCGATCAGCTGAGCTTTCTTATCCCGGAGTTTGTTGAAGGATCTTAAAGTTAGGTGAAAACCCTCCCCGTAGAGGCGATTAAATTGTGATTTAAAGCTTTCGTGACTGCAGTAATTCATATTCTTAGTTTTTTCGGTAAAGTCACGTTGAAGAGAAACAACAAAATAATAAAAAATATATAAAACAATAAAAAATTCTCACGACGTTTCGACCATAACTCAAACGGTCATCTTCAGGTGTGTTGGTTTGCATAAATGTATTTTTAAACGGCGCATTTATTTATTTATAAAAAACGTTAGCGCCACGCACAGCGATTTGGCAGTTTGCCCAGGACTAGTCCATCTATATTTTGAAAAGAGGAGGGGGGAGACGATTTTTTTTTATAATGTATGCTGTCTGAAAGCCACTGTAAGCGTGAACAATCAATTAAGAACTGAAATGGTTTATCAAATCTTTCCAATGATTGCTAAGATAGAATCCATCTTCTCGGTTGAAATTGTCTCTGTGCTTGTATATGTGGATAGCCTCATGAACGAATCTCTCATGGAAGCCAGATGGCTTACAAAGAACCTCTGTCTTGGAAAAGTCAATGGCATGTGAGCCTACTGAATTAGAACAATGATCTGCTACGGCCGAGGTGTTGGTCCTACCGTGTTTAAGGTCTGGTTTGTGTTCACGAATGCGGTCCGAGACATGGCGTTTGGTTTCTCCAATGTAACTACTACCACAGAGGCAACTTAGTTTGTAGACACCAGGGTATTGTATGTCCGGAATCACATCTTTTACAGATGGAACCAGATCACGGATTTTATGTAATGTGTTGAAACGGACCTGGATCTTGTGTTTATTCAAGATTTTGGAGATCTTTTTTGTGATCCCAGCAATGTAGGGTAAAGTGATGGTTTTGAAAGGCTCCTCAAGAGGGTTCTTCTTCATGGTTTGAGTGATAGCTTTGCGGATTGTATAGTCGGAGTAACCATTCGCCCTAAGAGCTTGGTGTACGTGCTTGAGTTCACTGCTTATGTGTTCCTGGTCGGATATGCATTGGGCTCTATGATACAGAGTCTTGATGAGAGAATTCTTCTGTGATGGATGGTGTTGGGAATCCGGTTTCAGATAAGCATCCGTATGGGTAGCTTTCCTGTAGACAGAGTGGCTCATTGAACCATCAGGTCTCTTTTTAATTAGGACATCCAAAAAAGGTATCTTGCTATCTATTTCGACTTCCATGGTAAATCTGATGGCTGGGTGTATGGAATTGATGTGGTCGAAGAATTGGTCTAGAGCAGGCCGGCCATGTGGCCAGATGACAAAAGTGTCATCCACGTACCTCTTCAATAAGGTTGGGCGCAGAGTGGCAGTCTGGATGGCGTCAGTCTCAAATTTCTCCATGAAAATGTTGGCTATAACTGGAGAAAGGGGGGAGCCCATTGGGGTGCCCTCAGTTTGTTTGTAGAAAGTTCCATTCCAAGTGAAGTATGTATTGGTTAAACAGTGTTTCACCAGGGGGGTACCTCAGTGTTTAGTCCTTGATTAACCAAGTCTTCAATGATTGCAATGGTGTCAGGTACAGGAACCTTGGTGAATAAGGAAACTACATCGAAACTGACAAGCAGGTCGTCTGGGGACAGGGAAATACCCTTGATTGTCGATACCAGGTGAGTAGAATTTTGTACCGCAGAGGTGGTCTTTCCAGTGAAAGGACTTAGGATTTCAGACAAAAAACGAGCTAGTTTGTAGGTGGGGGAGCTGATAGTAGAGACTATGGGACGAAGAGGTGTATCTACTTTATGTATTTTTGGTAAGCCGTATAATCTTGGTGGCCTGGCAGCAGAAGGTTTCAACGAAAACTGTTTAGATTGATCAATTAATGCGGTTGAATCAGAAATTATTTGGTTGGTTTGTGTGACGAGGCTGTTGGTGGGATCTCTTTTTATTTTTGTATAACTACCATCGTCGAGTAATTCTTTAATTTTGTTGTTGTATTCTATTTTATCCATGATGACAGTAGCATTGCCTTTGTCAGCTGAGAGGACTACAATATCATTCCTCTTTTTAAATTTATATAATTCAAAACGCTCATCTTTGCTGAGGTTGCTAGCTGGCATCTTAGCGTTTTTGAGGGTTGCAGCGATTTCAGATCTTGCTACGTCTGCAGCGATGTGACCCAGGCCCCTGAGAGCAACGTCTACTTGGGCAATTATATCATTAACTGGTATGTGTTTAGGTGTGACTGCAAAGTTTAGACCTTTAGCTAAAACGGATTTCAGACCATCGGAAATAGAACTGTTACTGCGATTAATTACGACTTTATTAACGTCTAACTTTTTGGTGTGTGGGTCCGGTCTTTTGTTGAAGAGGAGGTTAAATTTGGAAATCAGGTTTTCCTTACATTTGGTCGACATAGTAGCAGCTGAAGAGGCAGTCATATTGTCTACATGTTCCCAATCCAATGTGGACATTATTGCCGTCAATGATAAGTGTGATTTGTAGAGTGTCTTGTCTAACTGATCTAGTTCTGTGCGTATAAGTCTGATTTTTTCTGAGATAAGAGCTAAGCTAGTTTTGAAAAGAATTTGTTTCGCATTAGAAGAAGTTACAGCAGCAGAGGTCAGTGTAAATGCGATTGGTATTACCCAAGAGTCGCGGCATCTCTTCAGGAAGGTGAGAGACTTGATCAGCTGAGCTTTCTTATCCCAGAGTTTGTTGAAGGATCTTAAAGTTATGTGAAAACCTTCCCCGTAGAGGCGATTAAATTTTGATTTAAAGCTTTCGTGACTGCAGTAATTCATATTCTTAGTTTTTTCGGTAAAGTCACGTTGAAGAGAAACAACAAAATAATAAAATATATATAAAACAATAAAAAATTCTCACGACGTTTCGACCATAACTCAAACGGTCATCTTCAGGTGTGTTGGTTTGCATAAATGTATTTTTAAACGGCGCATTTATTTATTTATAAAAAACGTTAGCGCCACGCACAGCGATTTGGCAGTTTGCCCAGGACTAGTCCATCTATATTTTGAAAAGAGGAGGGGGGAGACGATTTTTTTTTATAATGTATGCTGTCTGAAAGCCACTGTAAGCGTGAACAATCAATTAAGAACTGAAATGGTTTATCAAATCTTTCCAATGATTGCTAAGATAGAATCCATCTTCTCGGTTGAAATTGTCTCTGTGCTTGTATATGTGGATAGCCTCATGAACGAATCTCTCATGGAAGCCAGATGGCTTACAAAGAACCTCTGTCTTGGAAAAGTCAATGGCATGTGAGCCTACTGAATTAGAACAATGATCTGCTACGGCCGAGGTGTTGGTCCTACCGTGTTTAAGGTCTGGTTTGTGTTCACGAATGCGGTCCGAGACATGGCGTTGGTTTCTCCAATGTAACTACTACCACAGAGGCAACTTAGTTTGTAGACACCAGGGTATTGTATGTCCGGAATCACATCTTTTACAGATGGAACCAGATCACGGATTTTATGTAATGTGTTGAAACGGACCTGGATCTTGTGTTTATTCAAGATTTTGGAGATCTTTTTTGTGATCCCAGCAATGTAGGGTAAAGTGATGGTTTTGAAAGGCTCCTCAAGAGGGTTCTTCTTCATGGTTTGAGTGATAGCTTTGCGGATTGTATAGTCGGAGTAACCATTCGCCCTAAGAGCTTGGTGTACGTGCTTGAGTTCACTGCTTATGTGTTCCTGGTCGGATATGCATTGGGCTCTATGATACAGAGTCTTGATGAGAGAATTCTTCTGTGATGGATGGTGTTGGGAATCCGGTTTCAGATAAGCATCCGTATGGGTAGCTTTCCTGTAGACAGAGTGGCTCATTGAACCATCAGGTCTCTTTTTAATTAGGACATCCAAAAAAGGTATCTTGCTATCTATTTCGACTTCCATGGTAAATCTGATGGCTGGGTGTATGGAATTGATGTGGTCGAAGAATTGGTCTAGAGCAGGCCGGCCATGTGGCCAGATGACAAAAGTGTCATCCACGTACCTCTTCCATAAGGTTGGGCGCAGAGTGGCAGTCTGGATGGCGTCAGTCTCAAATTTCTCCATGAAAATGTTGGCTATAACTGGAGAAAGGGGGGAGCCCATTGGGGTGCCCTCAGTTTGTTTGTAGAAAGTTCCATTCCAAGTGAAGTATGTATTGGTTAAACAGTGTTTCACCAGGGGGGTACCTCAGTGTTTAGTCCTTGATTAACCAAGTCTTCAATGATTGCAATGGTGTCAGGTACAGGAACCTTGGTGAATAAGGAAACTACATCGAAACTGACAAGCAGGTCGTCTGGGGACAGGGAAATACCCTTGATTGTCGATACCAGGTGAGTAGAATTTTGTACCGCAGAGGTGGTCTTTCCAGTGAAAGGACTTAGGATTTCAGACAAAAAACGAGCTAGTTTGTAGGTGGGGGAGCTGATAGTAGAGACTATGGGACGAAGAGGTGTATCTACTTTATGTATTTTTGGTAAGCCGTATAATCTTGGTGGCTTGGCAGCAGAAGGTTTCAACGAAAACTGTTTAGATTGATCAATTAATGCGGTTGAATCAGAAATTATTTGGTTGGTTTGTGTGACGAGGCTGTTGGTGGGATCTCTTTTTATTTTTGTATAACTACCATCGTCGAGTAATTCTTTAATTTTGTTGTTGTATTCTATTTTATCCATGATGACAGTAGCATTGCCTTTGTCAGCTGAGAGGACTACAATATCATTCCTCTTTTTTAATTTATATAATTCAAAACGCTCATCTTTGCTGAGGTTGCTAGCTGGCATCTTAGCGTTTTTGAGGGTTGCAGCGATTTCAGATCTTGCTACGTCTGCAGCGATGTGACCCAGGCCCCTGAGAGCAACGTCTACTTGGGCAATTATATCATTAACTGGTATGTGTTTAGGTGTGACTGCAAAGTTTAGACCTTTAGCTAAAACGGATTTCAGACCATCGGAAATAGAACTGTTACTGCGATTAATTACGACTTTATTAACGTCTAACTTTTTGGTGTGTGGGTCCGGTCTTTTGTTGAAGAGGAGGTTAAATTTGGAAATCAGGTTTTCCTTACATTTGGTCGACATAGTAGCAGCTGAAGAGGCAGTCATATTGTCTACATGTTCCCAATCCAATGTGGACATTATTGCCGTCAATGATAAGTGTGATTTGTAGAGTGTCTTGTCTAACTGACCTAGTTCTGTGCGTATAAGTCTGATTTTTTCTGAGATAAGAGCTAAGCTAGTTTTGAAAAGAATTCGTTTCGCATTAGAAGAAGTTACAGCAGCAGAGGTCAGTGTAAATGCGATTGGTATTACCCAAGAGTCGCGGCATCTCTTCAGGAAGGTGAGAGACTTGATCAGCTGAGCTTTCTTATCCCAGAGTTTGTTGAAGGATCTTAAAGTTATGTGAAAACCTTCCCCGTAGAGGCGATTAAATTTTGATTTAAAGCTTTCGTGACTGCAGTAATTCATATTCTTAGTTTTTTCGGTAAAGTCACGTTGAAGAGAAACAACAAAATAATAAAATATATATAAAACAATAAAAAATTCTCACGACGTTTCGACCATAACTCAAACGGTCATCTTCAGGTGTGTTGGTTTGCATAAATGTATTTTTAAACGGCGCATTTATTTATTTATAAAAAACGTTAGCGCCACGCACAGCGATTTGGCAGTTTGCCCAGGACTAGTCCATCTATATTTTGAAAAGAGGAGGGGGGAGACGATTTTTTTTTATAATGTATGCTGTCTGAAAGCCACTGTAAGCGTGAACAATCAATTAAGAACTGAAATGGTTTATCAAATCTTTCCAATGATTGCTAAGATAGAATCCATCTTCTCGGTTGAAATTGTCTCTGTGCTTGTATATGTGGATAGCCTCCTGAACGAATCTCTCATGGAAGCCAGATGGCTTACAAAGAACCTCTGTCTTGGAAAAGTCAATGGCATGTGAGCCTACTGAATTAGAACAATGATCTGCTACGGCCGAGGTGTTGGTCCTACCGTGTTTAAGGTCTGGTTTGTGTTCACGAATGCGGTCCGAGACATGGCGTTTGGTTTCTCCAATGTAACTACTACCACAGAGGCAACTTAGTTTGTAGACACCAGGGTATTGTATGTCCGGAATCACATCTTTTACAGATGGAACCAGATCACGGATTTTATGTAATGTGTTGAAACGGACCTGGATCTTGTGTTTATTCAAGATTTTGGAGATCTTTTTTGTGATCCCAGCAATGTAGGGTAAAGTGATGGTTTTGAAAGGCTCCTCAAGAGGGTTCTTCTTCATGGTTTGAGTGATAGCTTTGCGGATTGTATAGTCGGAGTAACCATTCGCCCTAAGAGCTTGGTGTACGTGCTTGAGTTCACTGCTTATGTGTTCCTGGTCGGATATGCATTGGGCTCTATGATACAGAGTCTTGATGAGAGAATTCTTCTGTGATGGATGGTGTTGGGAATCCGGTTTCAGATAAGCATCCGTATGGGTAGCTTTCCTGTAGACAGAGTGGCTCATTGAACCATCAGGTCTCTTTTTAATTAGGACATCCAAAAAAGGTATCTTGCCATCTATTTCGACTTCCATGGTAAATCTGATGGCTGGGTGTATGGAATTGATGTGGTCGAAGAATTGGTCTAGAGCAGGCTGGCCATGTGGCCAGATGACAAAAGTGTCATCCACGTACGTCTTCAATAAGGTTGGGCGCAGAGTGGCAGTCTGGATGGCGTCAGTCTCAAATTTCTCCATGAAAATGTTGGCTATAACTGGAGAAAGGGGGGAGCCCATTGGGGTGCCCTCAGTTTGTTTGTAGAAAGTTCCATTCCAAGTGAAGTATGTATTGGTTAAACAGTGTTTCACCAGGGGGGTACCTCAGTGTTTAGTCCTTGATGAACCAAGTCTTCAATGATTGCAATGGTGTCAGGTACAGGAACCTTGGTGAATAAGGAAACTACATCAAAACTGACAAGCAGGTCGTCTGGGGACAGGGAAATACCCTTGATTGTCGATACCAGGTGAGTAGAATTTTGTACCGCAGAGGTGGTCTTTCCAGTGAAAGGACTTAGGATTTCAGACAAAAAACGAGCTAGTTTGTAGGTGGGGGAGCTGATAGTAGAGACTATGGGACGAAGAGGTGTATCTACTTTATGTATTTTTGGTAAGCCGTATAATCTTGGTGGCCTGGCAGCAGAAGGTTTCAACGAAAACTGTTTAGATTGATCAATTAATGCGGTTGAATCAGAAATTATTTTGTTGGTTTGTGTGACGAGGCTGTTGGTGGGATCTCTTTTTATTTTTGTATAACTACCATCGTCGAGTAATTCTTTAATTTTGTTGTTGTATTCTATTTTATCCATGATGACAGTAGCATTGCCTTTGTCAGCTGAGAGGACTACAATATCATTCCTCTTTTTTAATTTATATAATTCAAAACGCTCATCTTTGCTGAGGTTGCTAGCTGGCATCTTAGCGTTTTTGAGGGTTGCAGCGATTTCAGATCTTGCTACGTCTGCAGCGATGTGACCCAGGCCCCTGAGAGCAACGTCTACTTGGGCAATTATATCATTAACTGGTATGTGTTTAGGTGTGACTGCAAAGTTTAGACCTTTAGCTAAAACGGATTTCAGACCATCGGAAATAGAACTGTTACTGCGATTAATTACGACTTTATTAACGTCTAACTTTTTGGTGTGTGGGTCCGGTCTTTTGTTGAAGAGGAGGTTAAATTTGGAAATCAGGTTTTCCTTACATTTGGTCGCCATAGTAGCAGCTGAAGAGGCAGACATATTGTCTACATGTTCCCAATCCAATGTGGACATTATTGCCGTCAATGATAAGTGTGATTTGTAGAGTGTCTTGTCTAACTGATCTAGTTCTGTGCGTATAAGTCTGATTTTTTCTGAGATAAGAGCTAAGCTAGTTTTGAAAAGAATTCGTTTCGCATTAGAAGAAGTTACAGCAGCAGAGGTCAGTGTAAATGCGATTGGTATTACCCCAGAGTCACGGCATCTCTTCAGGAACGTGAGAGACTCGATCAGCTGAGCTTTCTTATCCCGGAGTTTGTTGAAGGATCTTAAAGTTAGGTGAAAACCCTCCCCGTAGAGGCGATTAAATTTTGATTTAAATCTTTCGTGACTGCAGTAATTCATATTCTTAGTTTTTTCGGTAAAGTCACGTTGAAGAGAAACAACAAAATAATAAAAAATATATAAAACAATACAAAATTCTCACGACGTTTCGACCATAACTCAAACGGTCATCTTCAGGTGTGTTGGTTTGCATAAATGTATTTTTAAACGGCGCATTTATTTATTTATAAAAAACGTTAGCGCCACGCACAGCGATTTGGCAGTTTGCCCAGGACTAGTCCATCTATATTTTGAAAAGAGGAGGGGGGAGACGATTTTTTTTTTATAATGTATGCTGTCTGAAAGCCACTGTAAGCGTGAACAATCAATTAAGAACTGAAATGGTTTATCAAATCTTTCCAATGATTGCTAAGATAGAATCCATCTTCTCGGTTGAAATTGTCTCTGTGCTTGTATATGTGGATAGCCTCATGAACGAATCTCTCATGGAAGCCAGATGGCTTACAAAGAACCTCTGTCTTGGAAAAGTCAATGGCATGTGAGCCTACTGAATTAGAACAATGATCTGCTACGGCCGAGGTGTTGGTCCTACCGTGTTTAAGGTCTGGTTTGTGTTCACGAATGCGGTCCGAGACATGGCGTTTGGTTTCTCCAATGTAACTACTACCACAGAGGCAACTTAGTTTGTAGACACCAGGGTATTGTATGTCCGGAATCACATCTTTTACAGATGGAACCAGATCACGGATTTTATGTAATGTGTTGAAACGGACCTGGATCTTGTGTTTATTCAAGATTTTGGAGATCTTTTTTGTGATCCCAGCAATGTAGGGTAAAGTGATGGTTTTGAAAGGCTCCTCAAGAGGGTTCTTCTTCATGGTTTGAGTGATAGCTTTGCGGATTGTATAGTCGGAGTAACCATTCGCCCTAAGAGCTTGGTGTACGTGCTTGAGTTCACTGCTTATGTGTTCCTGGTCGGATATGCATTGGGCTCTATGATACAGAGTCTTGATGAGAGAATTCTTCTGTGATGGATGGTGTTGGGAATCCGGTTTCAGATAAGCATCCGTATGGGTAGCTTTCCTGTAGACAGAGTGGCTCATTGAACCATCAGGTCTCTTTTTAATTAGGACATCCAAAAAAGGTATCTTGCCATCTATTTCGACTTCCATGGTAAATCTGATGGCTGGGTGTATGGAATTGATGTGGTCGAAGAATTGGTCTAGAGCAGGCCGGCCATGTGGCCAGATGACAAAAGTGTCATCCACGTACGTCTTCAATAAGGTTGGGCGCAGAGTGGCAGTCTGGATGGCGTCAGTCTCAAATTTCTCCATGAAAATGTTGGCTATAACTGGAGAAAGGGGGGAGCCCATTGGGGTGCCCTCAGTTTGTTTGTAGAAAGTTCCATTCCAAGTGAAGTATGTATTGGTTAAACAGTGTTTCACCAGGGGGGTACCTCAGTGTTTAGTCCTTGATGAACCAAGTCTTCAATGATTGCAATGGTGTCAGGTACAGGAACCTTGGTGAATAAGGAAACTACATCAAAACTGACAAGCAGGTCGTCTGGGGACAGGGAAATACCCTTGATTGTCGATACCAGGTGAGTAGAATTTTGTACCGCAGAGGTGGTCTTTCCAGTGAAAGGACTTAGGATTTCAGACAAAAAACGAGCTAGTTTGTAGGTGGGGGAGCTGATAGTAGAGACTATGGGACGAAGAGGTGTATCTACTTTATGTATTTTTGGTAAGCCGTATAATCTTGGTGGCCTGGCAGCAGAAGGTTTCAACGAAAACTGTTTAGATTGATCAATTAATGCGGTTGAATCAGAAATTATTTGGTTGGTTTGTGTGACGAGGCTGTTGGTGGGATCTCTTTTTATTTTTGTATAACTACCATCGTCGAGTAATTCTTTAATTTTGTTGTTGTATTCTATTTTATCCATGATGACAGTAGCATTGCCTTTGTCAGCTGAGAGGACTACAATATCATTCCTCTTTTTTTAATTTATATAATTCAAAACGCTCATCTTTGCTGAGGTTGCTAGCTGGCATCTTAGCGTTTTTGAGGGTTGCAGCGATTTCAGATCTTGCTACGTCTGCAGCGATGTGACCCAGGCCCCTGAGAGCAACGTCTACTTGGGCAATTATATCATTAACTGGTATGTGTTTAGGTGTGACTGCAAAGTTTAGACCTTTAGCTAAAACGGATTTCAGACCATCGGAAATAGAACTGTTACTGCGATTAATTACGACTTTATTAACGTCTAACTTTTTGGTGTGTGGGTCCGGTCTTTTGTTGAAGAGGAGGTTAAATTTGGAAATCAGGTTTTCCTTACATTTGGTCGACATAGTAGCAGCTGAAGAGGCAGTCATATTGTCTACATGTTCCCAATCCAATGTGGACATTATTGCCGTCAATGATAAGTGTGATTTGTAGAGTGTCTTGTCTAACTGATCTAGTTCTGTGCGTATAAGTCTGATTTTTTCTGAGATAAGAGCTAAGCTAGTTTTGAAAAGAATTCGTTTCGCATTAGAAGAAGTTACAGCAGCAGAGGTCAGTGTAAATGCGATTGGTATTACCCCAGAGTCGCGGCATCTCTTCAGGAAGGTGAGAGACTCGATCAGCTGAGCTTTCTTATCCCGGAGTTTGTTGAAGGATCTTAAAGTTAGGTGAAAACCCTCCCTGTAGAGGCGATTAAATTTTGATTTAAATCTTTCGTGACTGCAGTAATTCATATTCTTAGTTTTTTCGGTAAAGTCACGTTGAAGAGAAACAACAAAATAATAAAAAATATATAAAACAATACAAAATTCTCACGACGTTTCGACCATAACTCAAACGGTCATCTTCAGGTGTGTTGGTTTGCATAAATTTATTTTTAAACGGCGCATTTATTTATTTATAAAAAAACGTTAGCGCCACGCGCAGCGATTTGGCAGTTTGCCCAGGACTAGTCCATCTATATTTTGAAAAAGGAGGGGGGAGACGAAATTTTGTTATAATGTATGCTGTCTGAAAGCCACTGTAAGCGTGAACAATCAATTAAGAACTGAAATGGTTTATCAAATCTTTCCAATGATTGCTAAGATAGAATGCATCTTCTCGGTTGAAATTGTCTCTGTGCTTGTATATGTGGATAGCCTCATGAACGAATCTCTCATGGAAGCCAGATGGCTTACAAAGAACCTCTGTCTTGGAAAAGTCAATGGCATGTGAGCCTACTGAATTAGAACAATGATCTGCTACGGCCGAGGTGTTGGTCCTACCGTGTTTAAGGTCTGGTTTGTGTTCACGAATGCGGTCCGAGACATGGCGTTTGGTTTCTCCAATGTAACTACTACCACAGAGGCAACTTAGTTTGTAGACACCAGGGTATTGTATGTCCGGAATCACATCTTTTACAGATGGAACCAGATCACGGATTTTATGTAATGTGTTGAAACGGACCTGGATCTTGTGTTTATTCAAGATTTTGGAGATCTTTTTTGTGATCCCAGCAATGTAGGGTAAAGTGATGGTTTTGAAAGGCTCCTCAAGAGGGTTCTTCTTCATGGTTTGAGTGATAGCTTTGCGGATTGTATAGTCGGAGTAACCATTAGCCCTAAGAGCTTGGTGTACGTGCTTGAGTTCACTGCTTATGTGTTCCTGGTCGGATATGCATTGGGCTCTATGATACAGAGTCTTGATGAGAGAATTCTTCTGTGATGGATGGTGTTGGGAATCCGGTTTCAGATAAGCATCCGTATGGGTAGCTTTCCTGTAGACAGAGTGGCTCATTGAACCATCAGGTCTCTTTTTAATTAGGACATCCAAAAAAGGTATCTTGCCATCTATTTCGACTTCCATGGTAAATCTGATGGCTGGGTGTATGGAATTGATGTGGTCGAAGAATTGGTCTAGAGCAGGCCAGCCATGTGGCCAGATGACAAAAGTGTCATCCACGTACCTCTTCAATAAGGTTGGGCGCAGAGTGGCAGTCTGGATGGCGTCAGTCTCAAATTTCTCCATGAAAATGTTGGCTATAACTGGAGAAAGGGGGGAGCCCATTGGGGTGCCCTCAGTTTGTTTGTAGAAAGTTCCATTCCAAGTGAAGTATGTATTGGTTAAACAGTGTTTCACCTGGGGGGTACCTCAGTGTTTAGTCCTTGATGAACCAAGTCTTCAATGATTGCAATGGTGTCAGGTACAGGAACCTTGGTGAATAAGGAAACTACATCAAAACTGACAAGCAGGTCGTCTGGGGACAGGGAAATACCCTTGATTGTCGATACCAGGTGAGTAGAATTTTGTACCGCAGAGGTGGTCTTTCCAGTGAAAGGACTTAGGATTTCAGACAAAAAACGAGCTAGTTTGTAGGTGGGGGAGCTGATAGTAGAGACTATGGGACGAAGAGGTGTATCTACTTTATGTATTTTTGGTAAGCCGTATAATCTTGGTGGCCTGGCAGCAGAAGGTTTCAACGAAAACTGTTTAGATTGATCAATTAATGCGGTTGAATCAGAAATTATTTTGTTGGTTTGTGTGACGAGGCTGTTGGTGGGATCTCTTTTTATTTTTGTATAACTACCATCGTCGAGTAATTATTTAATTTTGTTGTTGTATTCTATTTTATCCATGATGACAGTAGCATTGCCTTTGTCAGCTGAGAGGACTACAATATCATTCCTCTTTTTTAATTTATATAATTCAAAACGCTCATCTTTGCTGAGGTTGCTAGCTGGCATCTTAGCGTTTTTGAGGGTTGCAGCGATTTCAGATCTTGCTACGTCTGCAGCGATGTGACCCAGGCCCCTGAGAGCAACGTCTACTTGGGCAATTATATCATTAACTGGTATGTGTTTAGGTGTGACTGCAAAGTTTAGACCTTTAGCTAAAACGGATTTCAGACCATCGGAAATAGAACTGTTACTGCGATTAATTACGACTTTATTAACGTCTAACTTTTTAGTGTGTGGATCCGGTCTTTTGTTGAAGAGGAGGTTGAATAAACACAAGATCCAGGTCCGTTTCAACACATTACATAAAATCCGTGATCTGGTTCCGTCTGTAAAAGATGTGATTCCGGACATACAATACCCTGGTGTCTACAAACTAAGTTGCCTCTGTGGTAGTAGTTACATTGGAGAAACCAAACGCCATGTCTCGGACCGCATTCGTGAACACAAAGCAGACCTTAAACACGGTAGGACCAACACCTCGGCCATAGCAGATCATTGTTCTAATTCAGTAGGCTCACATGCCATTGACTTTTCCAAGACAGAGGTTCTTTGTAAGCCATCTGGCTTCCATGAGAGATTCGTTCATGAGGCTATCCACATATACAAGCACAGAGACAATTTCAACCGAGATGATGGATTCTATCTTAGCAATCATTGGAAAGATTTGATAAACCATTTCAGTTCTTAATTGATTGTTCACGCTTACAGTGGCTTTCAGACAGCATACATTATAAAAAAATTTCGTCTCCCCCCTCTTCTGTTAAAAATATAGATGGACTAGTCCTGGGCAAACTGCCAAATCGATGCGCGTGGCGCTAACGTTTTTTTTATAAATAAATAAATGCGCCGTTTAAAAATAAATTTATGCAAACCAACACACCTGAAGATGACCGTTTGAGTTATGGTCGAAACGTCGTGAGATTTTTTTTATTGTTATATATATATTTTATTATTTTGTTGTTTCTTTTCAACGTGACTTTACCGAAAAAACTAAGAATATGAATTACTGCAGTCACGAAAGCTTTAAATCAAAATTTAATCGCCTCTACGGGGAGGGTTTTCACCTAACTTTAAGATCCTTCAACAAACTCCGGGATAAGAAAGCTCAGCTGATCGAGTCTCTCACCTTCCTGAAGAGATGCCGCGACTCTGGGGTAATACCAATCGCATTTACACTGACCTCTGCTGCTGTAACTTCTTCTAATGCGAAACGAATTCTTTTCAAAACTAGCTTAGCTCTTATCTCAGAAAAAATCAGACTTATACGCACAGAACTAGATCAGTTAGACAAGACACTCTACAAATCACACTTATCATTGACGGCAATAATGTCCACATCGGATTGGGAACATGTAGACAATATGACTGCCTCTTCAGCTGCTACTATGTCGACCAAATGTAAGGAAAACCTGATTTCCAAATTTAACCTCCTCTTCAACAAAAGACCGGACCCACACACCAAAAAGTTAGACGTTAATAAAGTCGTAATTAATCGCAGTAACAGTTCTATTTCCGATGGTCTGAAATCCGTTTTAGCTAAAGGTCTAAACTTTGCAGTCACACCTAAACACATACCAGTTAATGATATAATTGCCCAAGTAGACGTTGCTCTCAGGGGCCTGGGTCACATCGCTGCAGACGTAGCAAGATCTGAAATCGCTGCAACCCTCAAAAACGCTAAGATGCCAGCTAGCAACCTCAGCAAAGATGAGCGTTTTGAATTATATAAATTAAAAAAGAGGAATGATATTGTAGTCCTCTCAGCTGACAAAGGCCATGCTACTGTCATCATGGATAAAATAGAATACAACAACAAAATTAAAGAATTACTCGACGATGGTAGTTATACAAAAATAAAAAGAGATCCCACCAACAGCCTCGTCACACAAACCAACCAAATAATTTCTGATTCAACCGCATTAATTGATCAATCTAAACAGTTTTCGTTGAAACCTTCTGCTGCCAGGCCACCAAGATTATACGGCTTACCAAAAATACATAAAGTAGATACACCTCTTCGTCCCATATTCTCTACTATCAGCTCCCCCACCTACAAACTAGCTCGTTTTTTGTCTGAAATCCTAAGTCCTTTCACTGGAAAGACCACCTCTGCGGTACAAAATTCTACTCACCTGGTATCGACAATCAAGGGTATTTCCCTGTCCCCAGACGACCTGCTTGTCAGTTTTGATGTAGTTTCCTTATTCACCAAGGTTCCTGTACCTGACACCATTGCAATCATTGAAGACTTGGTTCATCAAGGACTAAACACTGAGGTACCCCCCCTGGTGAAACACTGTTTAACCAACACATACTTCACTTGGAATGGAACTTTCTACAAACAAACTGAGGGCACCCCAATGGGCTCCCCCCTTTCTCCAGTTATAGCTAACATTTTCATGGAGAAATTTGAGACTGACGCCATCCAGACTGCCACTCTGCGCCCAACCTTATGGAAGAGGTACGTGGATGACACTTTTGTCATCTGGCCACATGGCCGGCCTGCTCTAGACCAATTCTTCGACCACATCAATTCCATACACCCAGCCATCAGATTTACCATGGAAGTCGAAATATATGGCAAGATACCTTTTTTGGATGTCCTAATTAAAAAGAGACCTGATGGTTCAATGAGCCACTCTGTCTACAGGAAAGCTATCCATACGGATGCTTATCTGAAACCGGATTCCCACCACCATCCATCACAGAAGAATTATCTCATCAAGACTCTGTATCATAGAGCCCAATGCATATCCGACCAGGAACACATAAGCAGTGAACTCAAGCATGTACACCAAGCTCTTAGGGCTAATGGTTACTCCGACTATACAATCCGCAAAGCTATCACTCAAACCATGAAGAAGAACCCTCTTGAGGAGCCTTTCAAAACCATCACTTTACCCTACATTGCTGGGATCACAAAAAAGATCTCCAAAATCTTGAATAAACACAAGATCCAGGTCCGTTTCAACACATTACATAAAATCCGTGATCTGGTTCCATCTGTAAAAGATGTGATTCCGGACATACAATACCCTGGTGTCTACAAACTAAGTTGCCTCTGTGGTAGTAGTTACATTGGAGAAACCAAACGCCATGTCTCGGACCGCATTCGTGAACACAAAGCAGACCTTAAACACGGTAGGACCAACACCTCGGCCGTAGCAGATCATTGTTCTAATTCAGTAGGCTCACATGCCATTGACTTTTCCAAGACAGAGGTTCTTTGTAAGCCATCTGGCTTCCATGAGAGATTCGTTCATGAGGCTATCCACATATACAAGCACAGAGACAATTTCAACCGAGAAGATGGATTCTATCTTAGCAATCATTGGAAAGATTTGATAAACCATTTCAGTTCTTAATTGATTGTTCACGCTTACAGTGGCTGCCAGACAGCATACGTTATAAAAAAAAATTCGTCTCCCCCCTCCTCTTTTCAAAATATAGATGGACTAGTCTTGGGAAAACTGCCAAATCGCTGCGCGTGGCGCTA
This sequence comes from Petromyzon marinus, assembly GCF_048934315.1. Classification (NCBI taxonomy): domain Eukaryota; kingdom Metazoa; phylum Chordata; class Hyperoartia; order Petromyzontiformes; family Petromyzontidae; genus Petromyzon; species Petromyzon marinus. The sequence goes on from NC_133707.1 coordinate 1,351,900, forward strand.
ACGTTTTTTATAAATAATTAAATGCGCCGTTTAAAAATACATTTATGCAAACCAACACACATAAAGATGACCGTTTGAGTTATGGTCGAAACGTCGTGAGAATTTTTTATTGTTTTATATATATTTTATTATTTTGTTGTTTCTCTTCAACGTGACTTTACCGAAAAAACTAAGAATATGAATTACTGCAGTCACGAAAGCTTTAAATCAAAATTTAATCGCCTCTACGGGGAGGGTTTTCACCTAACTTTAAGATCCTTCAACAAACTCCGGGATAAGAAAGCTCAGCTGATCGAGTCTCTCACCTTCCTGAAGAGATGCCACGACTCTGGGGTAATACCAATCGCATTTACACTGACCTCTGCTGCTGTAACTTCTTCTAATGCGAAACGAATTCTTTTCAAAACTAGCTTAGCTCTTATCTCAGAAAAAATCAGACTTATACGCACAGAACTAGATCAGTTAGACAAGACACTCTACAAATCACACTTATCATTGACGGCAATAATGTCCACATCGGATTGGGAACATGTAGACAATATGACTGCCTCTTCAGCTGCTACTATGTCGACCAAATGTAAGGAAAACCTGATTTCCAAATTTAACCTCCTCTTCAACAAAAGACCGGACCCACACACCAAAAAGTTAGACGTTAATAAAGTCGTAAATAATCACAGTAACAGTTCTATTTCCGATGGTCTGAAATCCGTTTTAGCTAAAGGTCTAAACTTTGCAGTCACACCTAAACACATACCAGTTAATGATATAATTGCCCAAGTAGACGTTGCTCTCAGGGCCCTGAGTCACATCGCTGCAGACGTAGCAAGATCTGAAATCGCTGCAACCCTCAAAAACGCTAAGATGCCAGCTAGCAACCTCAGCAAAGATGAGCGTTTTGAATTATATAAATTAAAAAAGAGGAATGATATTGTAGTCCTCTCAGCTGACAAAGGCAATGCTACTGTCATCATGGATAAAATAGAATACAACAACAAAATTAATGAATTACTCGACGATGGTAGTTATACAAAAATAAAGAGATCCCACCAACAGCCTCGTCACACAAACCAACAAAAAAAATTCTGATTCAACCGCATTAATTGATCAATCTAAACAGTTTTCGTTGAAACCTTCTGCTGCCAGGCCACTAAAATTATACGGCTTACCAAAAATACATAAAGTAGATACACCTCTTCGTCCCATAGTCTCTACTATCAGCTCCCCCACCTACAAACTAGCTCGTTTTTTGTCTGAAATCCTGCGTCCTTTCACTGGAAAGACCACCTCTGCGGTACAAAATTCTACTCACCTGGTATCGACAATCAAGGGTATTTCCCTGTCCCCAGACGACCTGCTTGTCAGTTTTGATGTAGTTTCCTTATTCACCAAGGTTCCTGTACCTGACACCATTGCAATCATTGAAGACTTGGTTCATCAAGGACTAAACCCTGAGGTACCCCCCCTGGTGAAACACTGTTTAACCAATACATACTTCACTTGGAATGGAACTTTCTACAAACAAACTGAGGGCACCCCAATGGGCTCCCCCCTTTCTCCAGTTATAGCTAACATTTTCATGGAGAAATTTGAGACTGACGCCATCCAGACTGCCACTCTGCGCCCAACCTTATGGAAGAGGTACGTGGATGACACTTTTGTCATCTGGCCACATGGCCGGCCTGCTCTAGACCAATTCTTCGACCACATCAATTCCATACACCCAGCCATCAGATTTACCATGGAAGTCGAAATAGATGGCAAGATACCTTTTTTGGATGTCATAATTAAAAAGAGACCTGATGGTTCAATGAGCCACTCTGTCTACAGGAAAGCTACCCATACGGATGCTTATCTGAAACCGGATTCCCACCACCATCCATCACAGAAGAATTCTCTCATCAAGACTCTGTATCATAGAGCCCAATGCATATCCGACCAGGAACACATAAGCAGTGAACTCAAGCACGTACACCAAGCTCTTAGGGCTAATGGTTACTCCGACTATACAATCCGCAAAGCTATCACTCAAACCATGAAGAAGAACCCTCTTGAGGAGCCTTTCAAAACCATCACTTTACCCTACATTGCTGGGATCACAAAAAAAGATCTCCAAAATCTTGAATAAACACAAGATCCAGGTCCGTTTCAACACATTACATAAAATCCGTGATCTGGTTCCGTCTGTAAAAGATGTGATTCCGGACATACAATACCCTGGTGTCTACAAACTAAGTTGCCTCTGTGGTAGTAGTTACATTGGAGAAACCAAACGCCATGTCTCGGACCGCATTCGTGAACACAAAGGAGGCCTTAAACACGGTAGGACCAACACGTCGGCCATAGCAGATCATTGTTCTAATTCAGTAGGCTCACATGCCATTGACTTTTCCAAGACAGAGGTTCTTTGTAAGCCATCTGGCTTCCATGAGAGATTCGTTCATGAGGCTATCCACATATACAAGCACAGAGACAATTTCAACCGAGAAGATGGATTCTATCTTAGCAATCATTGGAAAGATTTGATAAACCATTTCAGTTCTTAATTGATTGTTCACGCTTACAGTGGCTTTCAGACAGCATACATTATAAAAAAATTTCGTCTCCCCCCTCCTCTTTTCAAAATATAGATGGACTAGTCCTGGGCAAACTGCCAAATCCCTGCGTGTGGCGCTAACGTTTTTTTATAAATAAATTAATGCGCCGTGTAAAAATAAATTTATTACAAACCAACACACCTGAAGATGACCGTTTGAGTTATGGTCTAAACGTCGTGAGAATTTTTTATTGTTTAATATATATTTTATTATTTTGTTGTTTCTCCTCAACGTGACTTTACCGAAAAAACTAAGATTATGTCAGTGCTTTGTTAATTCCTTCCATGGGAAGCTTAGGTACCGTGAAGGCAGCTTAATCTCTATGCCATTTACTTTGGACCCAAGAGCAGTCAGTGCCCACTTTTGATTGACTTTGGCATCGCACTCCCCCACAACAGGCAAATTACTTGGCTCACGGATGATGGAGATTTTCAGATCGACATATTTTTTCATGTTGTACACAAAGCTTAAAGAATTGCAGAACTTTAGGCCAACCTGGTTGTTCAAGTGAGAGCAATCTAAATCTGGGCTGTACATTTTGGATGCCTACATAAAAGAAACAAACACATTTGAGCTTTCTAGCTCTTCTGGTACATCATTAGAATATACGTTACTCTTATAGTGGTGACCGTGTATATTAGATAACAAACCACTCTCTGCCTTCAGTAAAATAAATACTCGTGAAAACAAAAGAAGTGTTACACAACATATATACCGAAGGATATTTCACATCTTAATTTATAAATGAATTACTTGCTCTGATTGACACGGATAAAGAAGATGGAACAAAAGCACGTGTGGAATAGACTAAGAGGAATAAAGTAAAAATGAAGACCGCCATCAGTTGCAGAGATTTTGCCACTTTATGTACAATTGGCGGTCACTTTTTCCCCAAGAAGATTGATGGAAATGATATCACATTATCTCCTCTGACATGGATATCTCTACATCATCTGACGTGTAAATTAAGCTTAATCTAATTGCTGTGAGTGTCCCCTTTGTTACATTATGGTTCATTTTCAAAATTATTTTATGCATGTGTTGCAGGTACTGGAGTATCTGGGGGATTTGAAGCACTTCTGGCTGCGGGGGAGAGGTTATCCAATCAACAGCCGGATCAGCTGTGTGCTGCTGCAGGATATATTTACTGGTTTGGACCAGGCAGTTACTGAGAGGCAAAAGTAAGTTCAACTGGAACATGTATTAAACTAAACTTCTTTATTTTACCAGGTAAGGCACATTGAGCTGCACTGCTTTTTTCAGATGTGACCTGGCCACAAATTATAGCTCAACGAAGCGTTTTATCACGTGGAAATTTATAGCAGCCAATTACTGTAAACGCTTGTTTCTAAACGTGGAGGGTAAAACCGGAGGCCCCGAAGAAAAATCCACACGACCGCGGGGAGAGAGACATGCAAATTCCAAATATCAGAACATCTTGTGAATGTGATTAAAGATATTAAACTTACTCCTGATGATATTCTGGTAAGTTTTGATGTGATTTCTCTATTCACTAAGGTTCCAGTGGACGAATCGCTTAAATTACTTGATACACTAGTAAAGAATACCGGTTTACCAAAAGATATTCTGAAACTTGCTGGCCATTGTTTAAATAACACTTACTTCTTATGGAGAGGGGATTTCTTTAAACAAAAGGAAGTAGCAGCAATGGGTTCTCCTTTATCCCCTGCTATAGCAAATTTGTACATGGAAAACTTTGAGCACATTAAAACCATCCTTTTGGTTTAGGTATGTGGATGACACTTTGGTTGTCTGGCCACATGGTAAAGATACACTTAATGATTTTCTAAATCATCTCAATGCACAAAACCCGGCCATCCAGTTCACCATGGAAATGGAGGTGAATAACACTCTCATTCCTAGATATTTTGCTTGGACATGGCCTAAACGGTAAAATAACACACAGCGTTTACAGAAAGCAAACGCACACTGATGCCTATCTGAATGCAGAATCACATCATCATCCAGCTCAGAAATCCTCTCTTATCAAGACGCTCATACATCGGGCTAAAACAGTGTCAGATGGTGAGAGTCTAGTGAGAGAGATTAAACACGTTAAAGACGCACTACGACAGAATGGCTACAATAATGCTCAAATTAACAGAGCACTGAATGCCAAATCACGATCGCAAAGCAATACTGCTGAAAGCGACCAGATTGTTAAAACAATAAAAATTCCATATATCTCAGGAGTAACTGACAAATTAGCCCGTGTTTTGCAAAAGCAAAACTTTACAGTAAGATTTGGTACAGTACACAAAATTCAAAAACTAGTATCTTGCACTAAAGACGCATTACCTAAACTATCAACAGAAGGTGTATATCGGATTAATTGTTCATGTGGCAGCTGCTACATTGGGCAGACGGGACGTAACATCAGCGTAAGACTAAAAGAACATCAGAGAAATATTAAATTATCTCAAACACAACTGTCGGCAGTGGCAGAACATGCTTGTCAACAAGGACACTCAATTGATTTTGACAATGTTGCAGTGGTGTGTAAAACTAATTATTACTGGCAAAGACTAATTAGAGAATCCATTGAAATTGAGAGGAACAAGAATAACTTTAATCGCTCTGACAGCTACCGGCTTAGTGCGGCCTGGAAGCGTATTATTAAATAATACACATTACATTTTGATTTAAAGAATTACTAATCTACAACTCATTACTAATCATAACCAATGACTGATTACTAATCGATTATATAATTACAATACCCCCCCCTCCGCCTCTAATCACTGCACCTGATATGAGTTAAGTGATGACGTCACCCTGCTGCTCTATATAAAACCGGGAGCAAGCTAGGGCTTTACCATTCTGGCGAATTGCCCGATGATGCTGGATGTATTTACCAGCGAAACGTCGTACTCAAACTGTAAATGTGGATTCACTCTTCAACACACCGGTGGGCTAAAGTAGTTAATTATTTGTCTTTTGTCAACGTGACACTTTTTTTTTGCTGATTGGCCGTGTCGGGTGGTGGAGGGTTACGACACATTTATAAATAAATGCGATCTAACCCAAAAACTTTTATTATGAATTATGAGTTGAGAGAGTGTTCCATTATACTGAAGTAATGCCATGAGAAGTATTTGCATTGCTCGGTATTCCAAATAAAATAATAAATAATGTGGTTGCAATTGGGAATTATAACCTAGGCCTAAGAAAAGTTATCACTTGTGCATATCTGTGGGTGCTAAATGTGAGCAAGATCATCTTACGAAGGTTTGTAAAGTCAGAACAAAGGAATTGTGGGTTTAACACTGTCTTTTGCGACCAATATCTATTTATTTATATATAAGTAAAAACAGAATTGTGGGTCTGTGTTCGCGCGCTTGCGAAGGATTTGGCTCTCCAACGGTGGGGTTTAGATTATAAAAAAAAAACTATCTACGTGACTTTACCGAAAGATGCAAAGAATATGAATTCACCACTCTGGCCCTCTTGCAGTCTTTTCAGCAGGCTATTTAGTATTGTGAAAGCAAAAGATCTACGTCTTACAAAGGAGAGTATTCAAATATTGAATTAGTTGTACTGAGATTGCTGGGAGACACGTAGAGGCTTTTAAATAAAATTTCTGCTTTTCCTGTAATTTAAGTGGGGTGTCTATAAGTGGATTACCCCATATTTCCCCATTCCTCATGTTCACAAACCATCCTCAGCAATGGCAGAGCCAGGATTTTCAGGTAGGTGGGCAACCCCTCCAGCAATGAAAAATGATAAGAGGAGTTGTTAGTAAGGACTTGTCCCTTGCTTTTTATTACGCGTGTGCGGCGATGGCGCAGCCATCGATTGAGGGTCGAATTTGAACCGCGTTGTGTGATCGGCATCGTGCTCGCTGAAGGTGAATGCCTTCAGGGAAGTCGTGTACTGAAAACGCAACTTCGCACAATTCTGTGAGTCAATTATAACTGCTTTACCGTTAAATCAACTCACTCCCCTCCTCACTCTCACCTCACTCCCCTCTCACCTCACTCCCCTCTCACCTCACTCCCCTCCACACTCTCACTTCACTCCCCTCTCACCTCACTCCCCTCTCACTTCACTCCCCTCTCACCTCACCCCTCTCACCTCACTCCCCTGTCACCTCACTCCCCTCTCACCTCACTCCCCTCCACACTCTTCCCTCACTTCACCCCCCTCTCACCTCACTCCCCTCTCCCCTCACGCCCCTCTCTCCCCTCTCACCTCACTCCCCTCTCACCTCACTCCCTTCTCACCTCACTCACCTCTCACCTCACTCCTCTCCACACTCTCACCTCACTCCCCTCTCACCTCACTCCCCTCTCACCTCACTCCCCTCTCACCTCACTCTCCTCTCACCTCACTCCCCTCCACACTCTCACCTCACTCACCTCACTCCCCTCCACACTCTCACCTCACTCACCTCACTCCCCTCCACACTCTCACCTCACTCACCTCACTCCCCTCCACACTCTCACCTCACTCACCTCACTCCCCTCCACACTCTCTCCTCGCTCCCCTCTCACCTCACTCCCCTCTCACCTCTCCCCCCTCTCACCTCCTCGCTCCCCTCTCATCTCACTCCCCTCCACACTCTCCCCTCTCACCTCACTCCCCTCACTCCCCTCTCACCTCACTCCCCTCCACACTCTCCCCTCACTCCCCTCTCACCTCACTCCCCTCTCACCTCTCCCCCCTCTCACCTCCTCACTCCCCTCTCATCTCACTCCCCTCCACACTCTCCCCTCTCACCTCACTCACCTCACTCCCCTCTCACCTCACTCCCCTCTCACCTCACTCCCCTCTCACCTCACTCACCTCACTCCCCTCACTCCCCTCACTCCCCTCCACACTCTCACCTCACTCACCTCACTCCCCTCCACACTCTCACCTCACTCACCTCACTCCCCTCTCACCTCACTCCCCTCTCACCTCACTCCCCTCTCACCTCACCTCACCCCTCTCCCCTCACTCACCTCACTCCCCTCTCACCTCACTCCCCTCTCACCTCCTCACTCCCCTCTCACCTCACTCACCTCACTCACCTCACTCCCCTCCACACTCTCCCCTCTCACCTCCTCACTCCCCTCTCACCTCACTCCCCTCTCACCTCACTCCCCTCTCCACTCCTCACTCTGCTCCTCTCCAGGCGCAGTTCGCCCACTAGGGGGCGATGGGGTGCCGCCCCACCAAGCAGCTGGAGATGAGAAGTTATTTTTATCATTAAAAAATACTTTTATATAAATTGCTTTGTGTTTAAACAATAAAAACAATAATGATTATTTCAACGTGAATTGCCTAATAAAGATAACATTTTAAGTTGTTCATATCAGAAACCGCTGCAATGTCACAGTCTGCTTCGTGCCTAGGGAAGGTCTCGGTGCGGCTGTGAAGGGTTCCCAGTGAGAGATTCCCAGTGAGAGATTCCCAGTGAGAGATTCCCAGTGAGAGATTCCCAGTGAGAGATTCCCAGTGAGAGATTCCCAGTGAGAGATTCCCAGTGAGAGATTTCCAGTGAGAGATTTCCAATGAGAGATTCCCAGTGAGAGATTTCCAGTGAGAGATTTCCAGTGAGAGATTCCCAGTGAGAGATTTCCAGTGAGAGATTTCCAGTGAGAGATTCCCAGTGAGAGATTTCCAGTGAGAGGTTTCTATTGAGATATTTCCAGTGAGAGATTCCCAGTGAGAGATTTCCAGTGAGAGATTTCCAGTGAGAGATTCCCAGGGAGAGATTTCCAGTGAGAGATTTCCAGTGAGAGATTCCCAGTGAGAGATTTCCAGTGAGAGATTCCCAGTGAGAGATTTCCAGTGAGAGATTTCCAGTGAGAGATTTCCAGTCAGAGATTCCCAGTGAGAGATTTCCAGTGAGAGATTTCCAGTGAGAGATTCCCAGTGAGAGATTCCCAGTGAGAGATTTCCAGTGAAAGATTCCCAGTGAGAGATTCCCAGTGAGAGATTTCCAGTGAGAGATTCCCAGTGAGAGATTTCCAGTGAGAGATTCCCAGTGAGAGATTTCCAGTCAGATTTCCAGTGAGAGATTTCCAGTGAGAGATTTCCAGTGAGAGATTCCCAGTGAGGGATTTCCAGTAAGAGATTTCCAGTGAGAGATTTCCAGTGAGAGATTCCCAGTGAGAGATTTCCAGTGAGAGATTTCCAGTGAGAGATTCCCAGTGAGAGATTCCCAGTGAGAGATTCCCAGTGAGAGATTCCCAGTGAGAGATTCCCAGTGAGAGATTTGCAGTGAGAGATTCCCAGTGAGAGATTTCCAGTGAGAGATTCCCAGTGAGAGATTTCCAGTGAGAGATTTCCAGTGAGAGATTTCCAGTGAGAGATTCCCAGTGAGAGATTTCCGGTGAGAGATTTCCAGTGAGAGATTCCCAGTGAGAGATTCCCAGTGAGAAATTTCCAGTGAGAGATTCCCAGTGAGAGATTTCCAGTGAGAGATTTCCAGTGAGAGATTCCCAGTGAGAGATTTCCAGTGAGAGATTTCCAGTGAGAGATTCCCAGTGAGAGATTCCCAGTGAGAAATTTCCAGTGAGAGATTCCCAGTGAGACATTTCCAGTGAGAGATTTCCAATGAGAAATTTCCAGTGAGAGATTCCCAGCGAGAGATTCCCAGTGAGAGATTTCCAGTGAGAGATTCCCAGTGAGAGATTCCCAGTGAGAGATTTCCAGTGAGAGATTCCCAGTGAGAGATTTGCAGTGGGAGATTCCCAGTGAGAGATTCCCAGTGAGAGATTTCCAGTGAGAGATTCCCAGTGAGAGATTCCCAGTGAGAGATTTCCAGTGAGAGATTCCCAGTGAGAGATTTCCAGTGAGAGATTTCCAGTGAGAGATTTCCATTGAGAGATTTCCAGTGAGAGATTTCCAGTGAGAGATTCCCAGTGAGAGATTTCCAGTGAGAGTTTTCTATTGAGATATTTCCAGTGAGAGATTCCCAGTGAGAGATTTCCAGTGAGAGATTTCCAGTGAGAGATTCCCGGGGAGAGATTTCTAGTGAGAGATTTCCAGTGAGAGATTCCCAGTGAGAGATTTCCAGTGAGAGATTCCCAGTGAGAGATTCCCAGTGAGAAATTTCCAGTGAGAGATTCCCAGTGAGACATTTCCAGTGAGAGATTTCCAATGAGAAATTTCCAGTGAGAGATTCCCAGCGAGAGATTCCCAGTGAGAGATTTCCAGTGAGAGATTCCCAGTGAGAGATTCCCAGTGAGAGATTTCCAGTGAGAGATTCCCAGTGAGAGATTTGCAGTGGGAGATTCCCAGTGAGAGATTCCCAGTGAGAGATTTCCAGTGAGAGATTCCCAGTGAGAGATTCCCAGTGAGAGATTTCCAGTGAGAGATTCCCAGTGAGAGATTTCCAGTGAGAGATTTCCAGTGAGAGATTTCCATTGAGAGATTTCCAGTGAGAGATTTCCAGTGAGAGATTCCCAGTGAGAGATTTCCAGTGAGAGTTTTCTATTGAGATATTTCCAGTGAGAGATTCCCAGTGAGAGATTTCCAGTGAGAGATTTCCAGTGAGAGATTCCCGGGGAGAGATTTCTAGTGAGAGATTTCCAGTGAGAGATTCCCAGTGAGAGATTCCCAGTGAGAGATTTTCAGTGAGAGATTTCCAGTGAGAGATTCCCAGTGAGAGATTTCCAGTGAGAGATTCCCAGTGAGAGATTTCCAGTGAGAGATTTCCAGTGAGAGATTTCCAGTCAGAGATTCCCAGTGAGAGATTTCCAGTGAGAGATTTCCAGTGAGAGATTCCCAGTGAGAGATTTCCAGTGAGAGATTCCCAGTGAGAGATTCCCAGTGAGAGATTTCCAGTGAGAGATTCCCAGTGAGAGATTTCCAGTGAGAGATTTCCAGTGAGAGATTTCCAGTGAGAGATTTCCAGTGAGAGATTCCCAGTGAGAGATTTCCAGTAAGAGATTTCCAGTGAGAGATTTCCAGTGAGAGATTTCCAGTGAGAGATTCCCAGTGAGAGATTTCCAGTGAGAGATTCCCAGTGAGTGATTTGCAGTGAGAGATTCCCAGTGAGAGATTCCCAGTGAGAGATTTCCAGTGAGAGATTCCCAGTGAGAGATTTCCAGTGAGAGATTTCCAGTGAGAGATTTCCAGTGAGAGATTCCCAGTGAGAGATTTCCAGTGAGAGATTTCCAGTGAGAGATTCCCAGTGAGAGATTCCCAGTGAGAAATTTCCAGTGAGAGATTCCCAGTGAGAGATTTCCAGTGAGAGATTTCCAATGAGAAATTTCCAGTGAGAGATTCCCAGTGAGAGATTCCCAGTGAGAGATTTCCAGTGAGAGATTTCCAGTGAGAGCTTTCCAGTGAGAGATTTCCAGTGAGAGATTCCCAGTGAGAGATTTCCAGTGAGAGATTTCCAGTGAGAGATTCCCAGTGAGAGATTCCCAGTGAGAGATTTCTAGTGAGAGATTTCCAGTGACAGATTCCCAGTGAGAGATTCCCAGTGAGAGATTCCCAGTGAGAGATTCCCAGTGAGAGATTCCCAGTGAGAGATTTCCAGTCAGAGATTTCCAGTCAGAGATTTCCAGTGAGAGTTTTCTATTGAGATATTTCCAGTGAGAGATTCCCAGTGAGAGATTTCCAGTGAGAGATTCCCAGTGAGAGATTTCCAGTGAGAGATTCCCAGTGAGAGATTCCCAGTGAGAGATTCCCAGTGAGAGATTCCCAGTGAGAGATTTCCAGTGAGAGATTTATAGTGAGAGATTCCCAGTGAGAGATTTCCAGTGAGAGATTCCCAGTGAGAGATTCCCAGTGAGAGATTTCCAGTGAGAGATTCCCAGTGAGAGATTTGCAGTGGGAGATTCCCAGTGAGAGATTCCCAGTGAGAGATTTCCAGTGAGAGATTCCCAGTGAGAGATTCCCAGTGAGAGATTTCCAGTGAGAGATTCCCAGTGAGAGATTTCCAGTGAGAGATTTCCAGTGAGAGATTTCCATTGAGAGATTTCCAGTGAGAGATTTCCAGTGAGAGATTCCCAGTGAGAGATTTCCAGTGAGAGTTTTCTATTGAGATATTTCCAGTGAGAGATTCCCAGTGAGAGATTTCCAGTGAGAGATTTCCAGTGAGAGATTCCCGGGGAGAGATTTCTAGTGAGAGATTTCCAGTGAGAGATTCCCAGTGAGAGATTCCCAGTGAGAGATTTTCAGTGAGAGATTTCCAGTGAGAGATTCCCAGTGAGAGATTTCCAGTGAGAGATTCCCAGTGAGAGATTTCCAGTGAGAGATTTCCAGTGAGAGATTTCCAGTCAGAGATTCCCAGTGAGAGATTTCCAGTGAGAGATTTCCAGTGAGAGATTCCCAGTGAGAGATTTCCAGTGAGAGATTCCCAGTGAGAGATTCCCAGTGAGAGATTTCCAGTGAGAGATTCCCAGTGAGAGATTTCCAGTGAGAGATTTCCAGTGAGAGATTTCCAGTGAGAGATTTCCAGTGAGAGATTCCCAGTGAGAGATTTCCAGTAAGAGATTTCCAGTGAGAGATTTCCAGTGAGAGATTTCCAGTGAGAGATTCCCAGTGAGAGATTTCCAGTGAGAGATTCCCAGTGAGTGATTTGCAGTGAGAGATTCCCAGTGAGAGATTCCCAGTGAGAGATTTCCAGTGAGAGATTCCCAGTGAGAGATTTCCAGTGAGAGATTTCCAGTGAGAGATTTCCAGTGAGAGATTCCCAGTGAGAGAATTCCAGTGAGAGATTTCCAGTGAGAGATTCCCAGTGAGAGATTCCCAGTGAGAAATTTCCAGTGAGAGATTCCCAGTGAGAGATTTCCAGTGAGAGATTTCCAATGAGAAATTTCCAGTGAGAGATTCCCAGTGAGAGATTCCCAGTGAGAGATTTCCAGTGAGAGATTTCCAGTGAGAGCTTTCCAGTGAGAGATTTCCAGTGAGAGATTCCCAGTGAGAGATTTCCAGTGAGAGATTTCCAGTGAGAGATTCCCAGTGAGAGATTCCCAGTGAGAGATTTCCAGTGAGAGATTTCCAGTGACAGATTCCCAGTGAGAGATTCCCAGTGAGAGATTCCCAGTGAGAGATTTCCAGTGAGAGATTCCCAGTGAGAGATTCCCAGTGAGAGATTCCCAGTGAGAGATTTCCAGTCAGAGATTTCCAGTCAGAGATTTCCAGTGAGAGTTTTCTATTGAGATATTTCCAGTGAGAGATTCCCAGTAAGAGATTTCCAGTGAGAGATTCCCAGTGAGAGATTTCCAGTGAGAGATTCCCAGTGAGAGATTCCCAGTGAGAGATTCCCAGTGAGAGATTCCCAGTGAGAGATTTCCAGTGAGAGATTTATAGTGAGAGATTCCCAGTGAGAGATTTCCAGTGAGAGATTCCCAGTGAGAGATTCCCAGTGAGAGATTTCCAGTGAGAGATTCCCAGTGAGAGATTCCTAGTGAGAGATTTCCAGTGAGAGATTCCCAGTGAGAGATTCCCAGTGAGAGATTTCCAGTGAGAGTTTTCCAGTGAGAGATTCCCAGTGAGAGCTTTCCAGTGAGAGATTTCCAGTGAGAGATTCCCAGTGAGAGTTCTCCAGTGAGAGATTTCCAGTGAGAGATTCCCAGTGAGAGATTTCCAGTGAGAGATTCCCAGTGAGAGATTCCCAGTGTGAGATTTCCAGTGGGAGATTCCCAGTGAGAGATGGCTAGTGGGAGATTCCCAGTGAGAGATTTCCAGTGAGAGATTCCCAGTGAGAGATTCCCAGTGAGAGATTCCCAGTGAGAGATTCCCAGTGAGAGATTTCCAGTGAGAGATTTCCAGTGAGAGATTCCCAGTGAGAGATTTCCAGTGAGAGATTCCCAGTGAGACATTCCCAGTGAGAGATTCCCAGTGAGAGATTTCCAGTGAGAGATTCCCAGTGAGAGATTCCCAGTGAGAGATTCCCAGTGAGAGATTTCCAGTGAGAGATTTCCAGTCAGAGATTTCCAGTGAGAGTTTTCTATTGAGATATTTCCAGTGAGAGATTCCCAGTGAGAGATTTCCAGTGAGAGATTCCCAGTGAGAGATTCCCAGTGAGAGATTCCCAGTGAGAGATTTCCAGTGAGAGATTCCCAGTGAGAGATTCCCAGTGAGAGATTCCCAGTGAGAGATTTCCAGTGAGAGATTCCCAGTGAGAGATTTCCAGTGAGAGATTTCCAGTGAGAGATTTATAGTGAGAGATTCCCAGTGAGAGATTTCCAGTGAGAGATTCCCAGTGAGAGATTCCCAGTGAGAGATTTCCAGTGAGAGATTCCCAGTGAGAGATTCCTAGTGAGAGATTTCCAGTGAGAGATTTCCAGTAAGAGATTTCCAGTGAGAGATTTCCAGTGAGAGATTTCCAGTGAGAGATTCCCAGTGAGAGATTTCCAGTGAGAGATTCCCAGTGAGTGATTTGCAGTGAGAGATTCCCAGTGAGAGATTCCCAGTGAGAGATTTCCAGTGAGAGATTCCCAGTGAGAGATTTCCAGTGAGAGATTTCCAGTGAGAGATTCCCAGAGAGAGATTTCCAGTGAGAGATTTCCAGTGAGAGATTCCCAGTGAGAGATTCCCAGTGAGAAATTTCCAGTGAGAGATTCCCAGTGAGAGATTTCCAGTGAGAGATTTCCAATGAGAAATTTCCAGTGAGAGATTCCCAGTGAGAGATTCCCAGTGAGAGATTTCCAGTGAGAGATTTCCTGTGAGAGCTTTCCAGTGAGAGATTCCAGTGAGAGATTCCCAGTGAGAGATTTCCAGTGAGAGATTTCCAGTGAGAGATTCCCAGTGAGAGATTCCCAGTGAGAGATTTCCAGTGAGAGATTTCCAGTGACAGATTCCCAGTGAGAGATTCCCAGTGAGAGATTCCCAGTGAGAGATTTCCAGTGAGAGATTCCCAGTGAGAGATTCCCAGTGAGAGATTTCCAGTGAGAGATTTCCAGTCAGAGATTTCCAGTGAGAGTTTTCTATTGAGATATTTCCAGTGAGAGATTCCCAGTGAGAGATTTCCAGTGAGAGATTCCCAGTGAGAGATTTCCAGTGAGAGATTCCCAGTGAGAGATTCCCAGTGAGAGATTCCCAGTGAGAGATTCCCAGTGAGAGATTTATAGTGAGAGATTCCCAGTGAGAGATTTCCAGTGAGAGATTCCCAGTGAGAGATTCCCAGTGAGAGATTTCCAGTGAGAGATTCCCAGTGAGAGATTCCTAGTGAGAGATTTCCAGTGAGAGATTCCCAGTGAGAGATTCCCAGTGAGAGATTTCCAGTGAGAGATTTTCCAGTGAGAGATTCCCAGTGAGAGATTTCCAGTGAGAGATTTCCAGTGAGAGATTCCCAGTGAGAGTTCTCCAGTGAGAGATTTCCAGTGAGAGATTCCCAGTGAGAGATTTCCAGTGAGAGATTCCCAGTGAGAGATTCCCAGTGTGAGATTTCCAGTGGGAGATTCCCAGTGAGAGATGGCTAGTGGGAGATTCCCAGTGAGAGATTTCCAGTGAGAGATTCCCAGTGAGAGATTCCCAGTGAGAGATTCCCAGTGAGAGATTTCCAGTGAGAGATTCCCAGTGAGAGATTCCCAGTGAGAGATTCCCAGTGAGAGATTTCCAGTGAGAGATTCCCAGTGAGAGATTCCCAGTGAGAGATTTCCAGTGAGAGATTCCCAGTGAGAGATTCCCAGTGAGAGATTTCCAGTGAGAGATTTCCAGTGAGAGATTCCCAGTGAGAGATTTCCAGTGAGAGATTTCCAGTGAGAGATTCCCAGTGAGAGTTCTCCAGTGAGAGATTTCCAGTGAGAGATTCCCAGTGAGAGATTTCCAGTGAGAGATTCCCAGTGAGAGATTCCCAGTGTGAGATTTCCAGTGGGAGATTCCCAGTGAGAGATGGCTAGTGGGAGATTCCCAGTGAGAGATTTCCAGTGAGAGATTCCCAGTGAGAGATTCCCAGTGAGAGATTCCCAGTGAGAGATTCCCAGTGAGAGATTTCCAGTGAGAGATTCCCAGTGAGAGATTCCCAGTGAGAGATCCCCAGTGAGAGATTTCCAGTGAGAGATTCCCAGTGAGAGATTCCCAGTGAGAGATTCCCAGTGAGAGATTTCCAGTCAGAGATTTCCAGTGAGAGTTTTCTATTGAGATATTTCCAGTGAGAGATTCCCAGTGAGAGATTTCCAGTGAGAGATTCCCAGTGAGAGATTCCCAGTGAGAGATTCCCAGTGAGAGATTCCCAGTGAGAGATTCCCAGTGAGAGATTCCCAGTGAGAGATTTCCAGTGAGAGATTCCCAGTGAGAGATTTCCAGTGAGAGATTTCCAGTGAGAGATTTATAGTGAGAGATTCCCAGTGAGAGATTTCCAGTGAGAGATTCCCAGTGAGAGATTCCCAGTGAGAGATTTCCAGTGAGAGATTCCCAGTGAGAGATTCCTAGTGAGAGATTTCCAGTGAGAGATTTCCAGTGAGAGATTTCCAGTGAGAGATTTCCAGTGAGAGATTCCCAGTGAGAGATTTCCAGTGAGAGATTTCCAGTGAGAGATTCCCAGTGAGAGATTTCCAGTGAGAGATTCCCAGTGAGAGATTCCCAGTGAGAGATTTCCAGTGGGAGATTCCCAGTGAGAGATGTATAGTGGGAGATTCCCAGTGAGAGATTTCCAGTGAGAGATTCCCAGTGACAGATTTCCAGTGAGAGATTCCCAGTGAGAGATTCCCAGTGAGAGATTCCCAGTGAGAGATTTCCAGTGAGAGATTTCCAGTGAGAGATTCCCAGTGAGAGATTTCCAGTGAGAGATTTCCAGTGAGAGATTCCCAGTGAGAGATTTCCAGTGAGAGATTCCCAGTGAGAGATTCCCAGTGCGAGATTTCCAGTGGGAGATTCCCAGTGAGAGATTTATAGTGAGAGATTCCCAGTGAGAGATTTCCAGTGAGAGATTCCCAGTGAGAGATTTCCAGTGAGATATTCCCAGTGAGAGATTTCTAGTGAGAGATTCCCAGTGAGAGATTCCCAGTGAGAGATTCCCAGTGAGAGATTTCCAGTGAGAGATTTCCCTTCACTGACTGCGTTGAGCAGCTTCCAGCGTTGTAGCCACGCCGCTGGAGACACATTCAGGGCGGCGAAAACGGCGCCCGTGGCTGTAATGAGACGGCGGTGTCACAGCGCGAGGTGGCGCTGTGTAAATATGTAGCAGGTCACAGAGCCTACAACGCTCTAGGATTTTGGAAGTGTCAAAGTGTGTACTGTGGACTTGAAGGTCATGAGGACAGTATTTGAGTGCTTTGTTGTTATGTTTCGTATTGTTTATGAATGACTCACCGTTGGTAGATAAACAGTTCTATCACTTTCACGGGAAGGTCAATAACATGACGAGGTTTTTCTTAATGAGAACAAGTTCTTTTCAGAAAGCACTCACCACAGCTTCCCCTCGTGGAAATATCACGACCCGCTACTGCTCCCCTCCATCACTCTCCTACCCCTCTCACCTCACTCCTCTCCATCACTCTCCTACCCCTCTCACCTCACCACTCTCCATCACTCTCCTACCCCTCTCACCTCACTCGAGTCCCCTATACATTCCAACCCCTCCCCTCTCACCTCACTCGACCCCCTCCACGCCTCTCTTACCTCTCCCCGCTAATCTCAGTCTACTCACCATTTGTCTCCTACCCATCCCCACTCATCTCATTCTACTCCCAGTGTTCTCCTACTCCTCATCGCTCTACTCTCCATTACTCTCCTACTTCTCCAGTTTCATCTAACCATACTTCACCTCTCCACACTCTCTTACCTCTCCCCACGAACGCCTGAAAAAGGTAGCCGCCAAGATCAAAACGAGGGTCACCCTGGTCCACAAACTGGCAAGCACCGGCTGGGCAGCATCAGCACCAATGCCACGGGCATCAACGGTGGCCTTTGTGTACTCGGTGCCCCAGTATGGGGGCCGTCCATAAATGACGTCACGCGATTTTGGACGATTTTGACCTCCCCCCCCGTCATCACACGGCGTCACAAAAAGTCAGACCCCCCCTTAAATATGACGTCACAAAGCTCTGCTTCCCCCCCCCCCCAAAAAAATGCTTCAAATCGCTTTAAACTATTGTCATTGTAGTTCGTATTTAATGTGGCGCTGCACTCTGATGTTGTAGGAGAAAACATTTATTAACAAGTCTATTTAATTAAGTAGAACGTGTTGTCTATATTTATTTAAAGTTGCGCATTTTGGATTTGTGTCGCTGTGTTGCCTCTGCCTATGGTTGTGTGCCTGGGGACCTCTAGGTGTGCGCTGCTGTGCATTGGGTGCCTGACAACTGTGTGCCTGATAACTTGTATCATGCACATTTGTGTCCCATTGTCTGTGGACCTTGGCCCTCCTACATCGCTCGCCTTCTTAAAGCCTCGGGACAGATTTACTTTACTGCTTAACTGTGCGCGTGTCTCCCCCTCAAAGGTCTTTCTATGGTAAGTATTCTATCACTATCTTAAATTTCACACTTAACTTACAATTTAACAATCTTTGAAACAGCGTATTCAACCAAACCATGCGTTAATTGTGTTTTAACCGACCGTTTGTGTTGCTTTATATAGTTTCCAAATTTTGCTAAACCCTGTTTGATTTAGTGTGATGTTCCGTCTCTCTGTGTCCCCTGGTATATATGTGTTAATTCCCCCTACTTAAGGTCTGTATATATATATCTCTGCGGTTATGTGTTTCCTCTGCCTGATGATGATTGCTTGTGTTGCGATCGAAACGTCGTATGCTATTATATAATTTTATTTTTATTTCTACATGACTTTACCGAAAAAAACAAAGAGTAATTCCTGCAGTCACGAAAGCGACTAATCAAACAAAGCTCTAAACCATACACGATGAAGTTTAATTGAAAGATCCACCAATGAACATATAGCTAAAGAAGAGGAAGTTGCCATTAAGTCATAGGGATACCACGACCCTCAATGAAAGTAGATATTGGTCTCAGAGCCAATCATTTTCCTTCATCTCTCTTCTTGCCCCTAAAGTCCATGTTGACCCCTCGCACCGGGTGGGGAAAGCCATTGACCTGAGTCATCTTGGTAGGCCGAGTGAGCAAACATCACGAGGCGTAATGCCACCAGTGCTGCTGCTCGTTGGTTTGTGAATTGGAGCTTAGGTCAAAATAAAAGCTACACTCTCTGAATTTTCTGCCTTCCCGAGTGGTCGATCGTCAGCTGTCACCAGTGCAACCCATGGCTCAACCTCGCAGTGTAGAAAGTCTAAAATTCGGGCTGGTACTTGATTAGCAGGAAGGAGAAAGGGGATAAAGTTTTGCTCAGAGGCCGCCCCGCATGACAATGTTGATGATTATTAGTTTTGGGTTAGATCATTTAGGTATAATGCCCATTTGTTTTAACTCGGCTCAATGACAAGTTTAAATTATAACTGCAGTACAGTAACCGCACGATCTAACCCAAAATAAACTAATCACAAATCATATTGGTAATTTAATCCTCTATATATGTAGAGGATGTTCGGGACATCCTCACAAACAAACACCACGCAACCACGGGTTAAGGGTCACGGGAGCGCTGCTGTGTACGACACGAAATCCGCTCTTTGAGTGGAGGACACTGAACGGATTGGCCCCAGAAGGATTAACCATCTCAAGTCTCCTCTTCATATATATATGAACAGGGCAATGATGATATTGACTATAACAAACAATGCACATTACAAGATGCGTAAAAAGGGATATTCAAATATAGAGAGCATCGTGCAAAGTGCTGCTTGTTTCAATTGAAAACAACTTTAATAAACAAAGAACCCATTATGGTCCTCGGCTTCAGTCAATGTTTATTATTATTATTTTGGTGCTATAAACGTCCAAATAATGGGCTACTTTATTGAGCTATCATTTGTGGCCAGGTCGCTTCTGAAAAATAAGTGAATACCTCAGTAGGCTTTGCCTGGTAGGATGGGGATGGTTTAATTTTATTTGTTTGTGTTTGGACGATTTGTGTACCTTCTTGTACTTTGCACTCCTATCGTGTTTTTTTTGTATTGTTGTAACGTTCTTACCTGCCCCGACTGGGCATTTGTAAAGTAGAGCTTCATAGCTCATCGGATTCCTTCAGCATAAATAAATATTCTGATGATACCGTAACTTCTCCACAGCACACGAGCCGTGCCAGAGTCGGTTCATCCGAGAATCCAATCCCAGTCCCTCCCCTTGAGAAACCACTTTCGATACCTCGCCCCAGATTTGCTTAAACTTCCACATTCCTGAGCTGCACCTTTTCCTGCCACTCCACCGCGCCTCCTGGTCCAGCTATAAAACCAAAGCCACCGTCAACACCGACGAGCTGTTCGCCTTGAACATTGGTGGTTATTGTATCAGCTTCCGTTTGCAGATCCAAGAAGGTAAGTCGGGTTCACTTCGCGGGACGAGCAGTAGGGAAATAGTCTCATGCTTTTCACAATCGCTCAACCGCTGGCTTAAACTGCAGCGAGATGAATTTTCTTGCATTTCTGACAAATAATGTGCTCGCCGAACTTTAACAATGTATCTTACAGTGATAGACATGCATGACTTTGTATCTTCATTTGGGTAATTTGCAATGTTGTAAAGATACTTTTATTCACCTTTTTAAATGTTCACACGTGGAACTGCTTTTGAGGAATCACTTGAGCAATAACGAAAACTTCAACGACAGTATATTCATTTCAAGAGAAGACGGTGACTTTTTTTTCATTGTTTTCTCATTTCAACGGCAGTTTAGTTTTTCGGCATTACATTATTTTATCATCGGTAGAGCAATGGGATTGTGGGTTACATACTGTAGGGGGTACACAACATGGGAGGTGGATAATCTCTTAGAAAAGTGATACTGACCAATGCCCCCCCCACTCACCCCCCTTTCCATTTGCTCAAATTATTCCCGGGCTTCATGACTTCCACCTGCAACAGAGGATGGCCCTCTGTCCGAGATCCAGCCACCCACTGCTACTGCTGCTACTGCTGCTTCAGCAGCAACTGTTGATGCCACTGACGGCCGCCGCCGCAGATAGCGACCGTAGTGCCGAGCAGGATGGGGGAAGGTGCTACACAGGCATGCCGGGGATCCCGGGGAATCACGGGATCCCGGGAAACCCGGGCCCGATCGGTCCTCTTGGGCGAGATGGACGGGACGGGCATGACGGCCAGCCTGGCAAGAACGGCGATAAAGGAGACCAGGGGGATGATGGCGTGAAAGGGGACAAAGGGAGCGCAGGAGAGGCCGGTAAAAAAAAAAAACCTTGACCTGTCACCACACCCCCACCATAGCCAGGCGTTACAAAGTCCTTCAGGTGTAAACTTTTGTGGCGGCACTATAATACAGAGCGTCGATTGTGTTAAGCACACGGGATCATTGCTTTCACTATTGACAAAGGCTCAGCTCTGATGACTTATCTTTCTAAGCATCATTCATATGTATATGTCGGGACTGATTCCAGGGTTTGTGAATGTTAATTTTATTGGATATTTTTTTACATTTTTTTTTTAAATATCGCCATCAAAAATTATTAGGTAAATAACCAAGGTGCAATGCGTTGGGCTTAGTGTGTTTAATGCAGGATTTACAAAATCATTTATGGGCCTACGTTATTGTCCACTGACGTACGCCTGCTAGACACAAGCACGGTTACACGATGAATCACAGCAACCGGAGACACTTGCGTTACAATTTTTAAAGGTGCAGAAACTTTTTGTAATCCCTTCGCAGGGTTGCCTGGAAAATTTGGACCGATGGGCCCCGCTGGAGAGAAAGGGGATCGTGGACTTCAGGGTGAAAAGGGAGACAAAGGAGAAGTCCCGGCTGCCATCCCCAGATCCGCATTCACCGTGGGTCTGTCTGGATCTAACCCTCGCAGCGGCTCCCCTATAACATTCGGCAAGGTCACGTACAATGAGCAGAATCATTACAACACGTTCACCGGCAAGTTCACTTGCCATTTCCCGGGCGTCTATTACTTTGACTACCATCTCACCGGTAGCAGTGGCAGCATCCGGGTTTCCCTGAGACGCAATGGACACGCAGTTCAGTTTAGATATTCCTCCGTCACGGCCTATTACAGCTTGTCAGGCGCTTCAGTCTTGCGTTTGACAAAGGGTGATGAAGTGTGGCTACAAACAGAAAGTTCTCACACAAAGGTTTACACAGATTCTGGCGCTGACGGCACCTTTTCAGGTTTCCTACTGTACCCCGACCTGCCCTTATAAAACACATTTCGTGCTCGGAACGATTACATACGAATTGTCTCAATAATATGATGTATTTTCATAATCACAATGATGAGGAAAAATATATTTGATTCGTAAATGGTTGTTTGAATGTTTTTTGTTGAGGAAACTTGCCACCACAGACAGAAAAGTTTAACTTCACTCGAGCTATGTAACAGTACATTTAACATACCACATATTTAATAATTCGCAGACCACGAATGGTAAACGTTTGTTATTACCAAGGCAATTCTGCTTCAGAGAAAGGACAAATCTCGTATCTGTTTCGATATTTTATTAAACTTAATGTGTCTTGAACGGTCAGAAGAGTTGGTTTTATGTACAGGTGAAATGGCATGGCATACTGAACTGATTTTAACGTAACAATTTTACAAAGCACATTTACAAATTACAACTGTTTAACATTGGTAAATGATTAAACACATTTTCCCACATGTTAAGGAAACAATAAATCACGTATGCATGCCTATATGTGTTCAGCACTGCTTATTAAAGTACTGCAAGAACAACAAGAAAGGCGAGACCTCTTTTCAGTGCTTCCATCATTAAGATTCAGGCCTTTGTAGCCTGGTGCTCTGAGAAAGGGTGAATCCCACATCGTGAAATGTTGCATGGGTCATGAGGTCTATTGCGGAAGTTGCCCACAAGGGGCTCTCTCTGCCAAAAGACTAGGGGCCTGATTACAGAAAAAACTGCATAAATCCTCTCAGGCAGATATATATGTAGTGTCATAACGCGGGCTGCTGACGGGCAAGTGGTACTGGCAGCAGGGATCAGTACGCACGTCAGGAGAAGGGTATCGAAGAGGAAGCCCAGGAAGGGGTCGATCTGGAAGCCCGAGATCCTGCTAGTAGGTTCTAGAAAAGGGGCGTGGCACGGGCGTGGCGGGGGCGGGGCGAGACCACGCCAGGAGGATAAGAGGGGCCCCGGGACGTGGGCTCAGGGCGGTTGCTGCAAGTGGATCCCCTCTCTGTGTTGCGGTTCGTCACCTTCGTCGCCGCCATCTCGACCACCTTAGGCGCCGCTAGCTAGGCAACCTGCCAACTGTTCTAGCTAGGTAGTGCCCTCGAAAGAGACGGATGTGTGACTAGCGTGTAAGCACGTGGGGCGCGGTTATCTCCCCAACGTCTAGAATAAAAGGTTCCTTAAAGAACCCTGTCTGCAACTGAGCCACTACATATATATGGATGCTCCGAAAGTGTGTAGTGCAAAGAGGGACGCGCTACAGTGGTTGCTAGGGATTGTCATGATCCCCACTACACCAGCCAATCAGCTGCCAGGAAAACAAGCCAAATGCAACATGGCTGCTCATGTTGCATCAAGTCCCTGTGCAAAATGTCATCACTCCATGCACTTAAGCAGGATTGCAGCTGAGGTCGGTTAAATATAGAGTATTTTATGCTCTTTTAAAGTGATGTGTGAATTTGCATGAATTTATGTATGGGAGTGTGAGTTAAAATTTGTTATTTTGCACGAGAATGTTTATTTTCAGGCGAGGTCAGGCTCCCACGTGGCATCAGGCCCGCAGCTCTTGTGCGTGCCTCTCTCGCCCTCCCGCAGCCCAGGGTCACACTCTTTTAGTGCAACCACATCCGCACACAGCTAGGAACCCGTGCAGAGTGAGGGTCAGGTGACTTTTGTCTTCGTGATATTGCGGTCGTGTGTGCAGTGGTGTGCAATAACCGTCTGTAGATGGATAGTGCTCAGGATTCCAGTTCGTCGTTAAGGACATTACTGGGGTCATTCTACCCGCTTAAAAAATTTAAAACGGGTGATAGTCCACCTTGGTTTGATGTGAACATTTCTGAATTAATAAAAAAAATATATATAGCCTGGAATAATGCAAAACCGTCAAATAACCTCCCCGACTGGATTACTATAGTACACTTAGAAATAGATGGACTCTCCAAGTAAGAATTGCAACATTTTTTACTACCACCAAACCACCATAAATTCACAAATAAATACAAAAAGTTTCTGGCAACTGTTTAACTCAGTTGAAAACAAAGGAAAGCAAAATGTTCTTCCAAAAAAATTCTTATTGGATGGCAAATAACTGTTCAGAAAACAAGAAATTGTCAATGGATTTAATTCTCATTTTGGATCAGCAGGGCATATCTTTGACAAAACACACCAGGGTAAAATGTATCCAAATACAGCACTGTTCACATCACTCACTTCTTCTTCTTCACACATCAACCCTAAAAATGTTCGTGAGAGTCATCATTCATAATTCTTGTTTCGTCCCATACCTGAACTGGATGTATTGCATAAGCTGGCATCAATTAAGGCATCATCATCCACGGGTGAAGACGAGTTGCCTGTATTTGCACTTGTGGCTGTGGCAGGTCTCTTTTATAAACCCCTCACACACATTTGAACCTCTTACTTATCAAAGATACATTTATGGTCGAGTGTAAATCCTCTCTTATTCGTCCACTTTATAAAAATTGCTCCAAAAAAGACCCTAATAATTATAGTAGCATGGTGCTAGCTGAAAAGTCACAATCGCCTTCACAGTAAAGTCTGGTTTTTGTTTGAAGATAGCTGCACCACCACAGCAATGATGGATGTAGTGCATTTATTTTCAGTAACCTGGATAAAGGCCACAACTGCTTTGCGCTATTCATCGAATTGTCAAACGCCTTTAATACCGTTAACCATGATAATCTACTTACAAGACTTGAGCAATGAAAACATTTAGACGGTAAAATAAAATGGTTAAGAGATACATCTCAGACCGTTTACAGAAGGTACATAGTGATAACATCTCATCTTGTGCGCTTATCATTAATTTATTTGAAGTGGGTATTGTGTTCGTTACACGGGGTTACCACTACTTACCTGGTGTATCGTCAGCCACGGGTCAACAGGGGGTGCAACAGCGAGTCCGTCCTGTACGAAGTAACGCCGTTAGGCCAGGGAACCCAGAGGGCGGTTGGGAACCGGAGGAACACACCCCAGGCCCCCAGTGGGGGCTGGGGGATTACGCAATAGTCGGAGTCCCTCCAGAAGGTTCGAAAGAGTAGGCGTGGCCAGGGGTGGAGTGACCCTGGGAGCTGCATCCAGCAGCAGCGCCGACCCAACGTCTCTACCAAAGTGGATCGCCGTGACAAAAATAAAGGAAAAGGAAGCTGACCCGGCACTGCAGATGCTACTCCCATCTGGGACCGCGTGCCCCAAATGCCGAAAGATCTGCGGATCCACAATTGAACTCCTCAGCCACCTCCAAGAGCCACCCATAATGTTCACTCGTACCAGGATCGTAACCCAATTTTCCCCATTGGAGCAAAGTTTCTGCATTTTGTAATTCTGGATTCGCGAGCGTTTTCAAGAACTATCTCTCGTGGATGGAGAGGGTTTACTGAATATATTTCTCAGGAACGGATGCTGGGTCACTCCTTACCCAAGGTGTTAGCTTCCTTCATGGCCTGCCATTGGATTGACCACATGAGTTGGATTAGTTCCTGGAAGGGTAAATATCCAACAGCCTAAGCCAGGGGTGTCCAAAGTTTTTTTAGTGAGAGCCAAATACAGAAAAATAAACAAAAGGCCGGGCCACACACTAGAGGTGACATATTGACACATGAATACTGTGTGTATTTCTAACTCACCTATAATGTGAAGAACATTGCACTCAGTGGTAGCAGTGATGCTGTTCTTTGGATTGAAGGATGGCTGACATGTCAGGAGAAAGTTTGGTGGTTGAGACACGAAGGACTTCACAGAGATGGCTATCAGTCATTCTGGTTCTCAGTCTGCTTTTGTTCTGATTAAACAGAGAAAATGTTTGTTCACATATGTATGTTGAGCCGAACAGGCTCATCATTCTTTTTGCGTGGCGTCTCATCAGAGGAAACTTGGCATTATCCAAACTCTGATAGAAGTCAGGGAGGGAGAGAAGCTGATGTTGACTTCAGAGAATCATCACATTGCATTTCAATCAGTTCTAACTGCAGCCTCTCTTCCACTTCTTCTGCATCCACCAGGAAGGGGGTCGAGAACAGCTTGATTTGTTTTTCAATGACAGAAAAATCTTGGAAACGCTGGTTGAATTCTGTCACGAGAGATACAATCACAGACACATATTCTCCTTTTTAGCAGGAAGGTCGGCCTTTTGAAAAGCAGACTTGATTTCAGACAGTGCAGGGAAGTGTGCAGCATTAAAGCTTCGTAGTTGTGTCTCAAACAGGCAGAGCTTTACACAGAAGGCTTTCATGTGTGCATACAGGTGTGGCACCAGCTGTTCTTTGCCTTGTAGGTTCTTGTTCAGTGTATTCAGATGATGAGTAAGATCAACTAAAAATGCCAGGTCTGCCAGCCACCGAGGGTCACTCAGTTCATGAAGAGGTCGGCCCTTCTCTTTCAAAAACTGGTCGATTTCTGATCTCAGCGAATAAAACCGCTGCAGCACAGAGCCGCGGCTGAGCCAGCGCATATCAGAGTGGTAGAGTACATCCCCGTATTCAGCATCCACATCAGATAGGAAAGCTTGAAATTCTCTGTGGTACAGTCCTCTAGCTCGAATTATGTTGACAGTTTTTACAACAGTTTTCATCACATCGCCCAGCTGCACAGTCTTGGCACACAGTGCTTCTTGGTGGATTATACAGTGCATCCTAACAGCCTCACCTCCGCTCTCTTTTACCTTGGCGCACACCATCGATGCCATTCCTTTGCGCTCGCCCATCATGGCCGGAGCTCCATCCGTTGTTACTCCACAGAGCTTGTCCCATTTAAGCCCCATCTATTCAACTGCCTCTGACACAGCTTCAAAAATATCTCTACCCGTCGTTGTGCCTTTTAGGCTCATCATATCAAGCAGTTCCTCCGTACAGCAAAAATTATCATCTACTTCCTGCAAAAAAATTAACAGCTGCGCGGTGTCTGTGGCATCTGTGCTCTCGTCGCATGCTATCGAGTAAAAATCAAAAGCACAAGCTTTGTCTCTCAGCTGAAGTTTCAAGTTAGCTGACAAGTCCTCGATTCTCCGCGCCACTGTATTTCTGGATAAGCTCACGCTGTTGAAATCCTGCACTTTTACCGGGCACATTATTTCTGTGACTTTGATGAGGCACTGCTTTATGAAATCACCGTCTGAGAACGGTTTGCTGTGCTGGGCAATAAGTTTAGTGACTTCATAGCTTGCTGTTGTGGCGTTTTCCTGTATTTTGTTACTACGAAAAAATGTTTGTTGTTGAGCTTGCAGGCTAGCCGCCATTTGCTTGACTTTCTGTGTTCGTTCGGCACCGGTGTACGATGTGTAGCTCTGATGTTTGGTCTCATAGTGCCGACGGACATTATACTCTTTCATCACAGCAACATCTTCATTGCAAATCAAACAGACACACTTTCCGTTGATTTCTTTGAAAAAATATTCATTTTCCCACCGTGTTTGAAATCTTCCACACTCACTCGCTATTTTGCGTTTCTTCGGTGCTGCCATTTCTGGTGACTCGCGGTAAAAGTTTTTCTTTGCTTAATTTTGTTTAGTGAAGAAGCACGGTTTTCCGTGGCTGGCTCCATCTAGTGTTGAAACTGAGAAGTGCAACAGAGTTGAGCTCAAGCTTCTTGTGCGGCCCATATTCTATTATATTTTCAGAATTTGCTGCGGGCCAATAAAAATTGGACCGCGGGCCGCAGTTGGCCCGCGGTCCGTAGTTTGGACACCCCTGGCCTAAGCAGACAACTTTACACGCATTGGTGATTTTTATCATGCCAGGCAAGCTGTTCTGTTTTTCCAGCTTCTCACTGGTGATAATTGACTTTTGCTCAGTCTGTTTTTTCCACTTGAATACACACATAGATATACAAGGAACTATGAAATCCCTAATATGAGCCAAGAATGTCTGTGTGTAATGCACGTGACGTCCCTCCACGTCGACCAGCCCCCCTCATTAATAATCATGAACAGGTGGGATCCTCCACATGGACCCCCCCCCCCAGTCATTAATAATCATGAACGGGTGATGTCACTCCGCATGAAGAAGGTGGAGGGGAAACGAAAATTTGTTTACACAAATTAGCTTTCATTTAGACTTTTCTTTATGGAAACTAAAGCTAATAAAGAAAACACAGCAACTAATATAACGAGCCAAAAATGGCTGCGTGTGTGACGTCACTCCACATGCCCCCCCCCCCTCATTATTATTCACGTGTGCCTGGGTTTTGTGTCTCACGCAGAAGATCGAGCGGCTATGATTTAAAAAAATGAAAATGTTATGCAAATTCGCTTTCGATTTTACATATCTTTACAGAAAGTGCATTTGGTGCCTGTATTTACTTCTTAGGCACGTCCAACACAAGGCAAGTCTACTTTACGCTTCCAAATTATGCTACAATAAAAATGTCTATGCTACTTTGCAGACATTGTATCGAATTCCAATTGTTTTCAACCCCAGTGAGTGAAAGCGGAAGATAAGTACGTATCAGAGCAGAGAATTGCAAGTAATTGAACGTCCGTTAAATGCAGTGCTGCGGTCAAATGCTGTGAGGTGTTTTATGACTTCCTTTGTGCAACATTCACTGCCATTAATACAGCGCTACAGTGAAATGCAGTGAAGTGTTTGATGACATTCTTTTTTTAAAATAATCCCTGCCATTACATTTAGACAAGATAAAATTAGACTCCGATCAATTTTATTCGTAACTCCAATGCTTCTCTTTGCTCTTCGTTATTTGCTAAGTAACTTCAGACACTATCAGCACTCACCTTTTTTCACTCTTCGCTATCAAGCGTCCATCGGTGAAGACACATTTGTCAGTTAACAGCTTCAGGTGATTTGAAAACAGTGCTAAAGTGAAGTTAGGGGTTTTTTCAAATTATACAGCCAAGAGATTGTTTGCCTTTGGCCTATTGTGGTAAAATTTTTTTTACCAATTTTAATGCTTATTTTGCCTCTATTCTAGCTAGATTTGGCCCCTATACAGTGTCTAAAAAGCGCGAGACAACCTTTTTCGCAGTGTTCCAGCTGCTGGAGCACGTTAAGTGTCGTGAGATCTAAATACGTCAGCACAGGATTGCCAAACATCACGGAGGATGACAATACTGCAGCTAAGAAACGCCGTTTGCAAAGAGCAAGACAGCAGAGATGGAGAGCTCGCCAGAGCCAAGACACTTTGGACAGAATTCTTACAGAGAATGCCGAAAGGCAAGCAAATCGACGAGAACAAGAAAGTCCGGTTCAGACGCAATCTCGACGTGCAGCTGACGCTCTTTATCAAGCAAATCGACGCAAGCGAGAAACTCCACATACGACACAAGCTCGCCTCGCTGCCAATGCTGAAAATCGTCTCGCAGGACAAGAACGTCGTAGTCAAGCTATTCGTGCTACGGCAAATGACTTTGTGAAACTGCAAGTGATTGAACACAACTGCAGTGTGTTGTGGTTCACTAAATTTTGCTGAGGAGCGACCATCAGATGGAAAGTTCACAAGTTGCTGTCGGAAAGGCAAAGTGAAAGTGGAAAAGCCGATCGACTCCAATGGCAACGTACTCCAATAAATTGCAGGGAAACCTTTTGATCAGTGATAAGGGATTCGCACAAAACATCGTATATCGAGAACTCTTCCAAAGTCAATAATTTCATTTTAAGTTAAGAAAAATGTCTTTATGTGCTACGTTTCCTAATAAAATTAACAATCACACAATAAAACGTCAATTTACATCTTTAATATTACAGCTTCCGTCCTAGGACGGGCTAACATTTAAAAGTATGATTTTTGGGGAAAAAGCAAACTTAACATCCACAACAACATAGGCAGGAGAGGCTCACATGGTAGACTGGGCTGTCAGTTTGGGCTGCCATTAGTGTAAAACATTTTATGGCTGTTAGTCCGCCCATTGGTGACGATTGCCTTCCCTGAGCATTCGCATTCGGTTGTTTCTCATTCATTCTGTCGCGGATTCATTACAGCGTGTTACAGCGTGGCTGTGCGGAATCCACGTGGAGAGAGGGGAGCGCGAGTTGTGGAAAGTGCACAGCCTTCACAACCCCTGCAGTTGCGATCCGCACCCGGTACTTTCTGAAATTTTGGGTATTAAAAAAGAGACCATGAAGCAGCCAATCTATGAAAAAATAACCTGTGCAGAGGTGATATGATGTACTTTGTCCTTGTGCGATTGTGGAGGTGCGTGCAGTGGGTTTGCAAAAACTGCCCGTGGAATAGTGCTGGGGGTTACCGTTTGTCATTAAGGACAGTACTGGGATCGTTATAGATAGGTATACATTGTACTCGACTAGTAGTCAGTGCCTACTACAAGCCCACATAACAGAATTCTAGAAAATATCAAGTGAGGATTCATCACTCCTCACTAAATATTAAGACAGCACAGATCAGGGCTCTGCAGTCACCCATGCAAACCCATGGTCAATCGGCTTTGAAAGCCCAATTTTTGTGGCCCACTGTAATGAAGCGGTGTTTTCCTCATTAATATAACCAAACAGAGGTAAATCCTCATTTAATGTGGGTAGAATTGCTGCCATACACTGTAACAACAGACCCTTCTTGCGGTAGTCAGGCCTCACAAATGCAAAGCCAAGCGCTCCATATGAGTAGCCGAGAATCCAGGCGACTGGACTTCCAGAAGCGTCCAGGACACAGCTATTGGGAAATCCATTTTTTATACAAGTCTGGATTAAGCGCAGGCTGTCAGGGTGGCCTTTGTATTTCCATGAGTCACACACCAACTCAGCGTGGCTTGTGTTTAACATCGCCGTTTTCAGGCCTGATTTAGAATTTGGAATTCTGCAAAACAATGGAAGCACAAATAAAACACACGCATAAAACAGACGTTAATAATTGGACAATTTTTGAATTCATGGCTTTGGTTGCCAAAGCCGAAGTTTATGATTGGGTTGAATATCTTACCGTCACAAGAGGAGGGAACTACATTACATTGTGGTGTTTCAAGTGATGCATTATTACACAACCTGGACTTTTAATGTCCTGGAAAGACTTACAGATTTCTCAAGAAAGCCACTTCAAAACGAGGACGATTCTGGGAAAACCAGGGAAGGTGGACACCCTATTCAATGTCGGGATCTACAATGCCAAGCTGGAGGATGAAAGATCAAGAGTATTAGGTTGAGGCCAGTGCCAGTCAAGGTCGTATCCTCAAGACCAGTGTCTATATATTGAACTTTTTTCACACCATACATAGCCAAGTGACCGCTGGCCCTCTGGTAGTCTGCAAGGTCATGGGGAAATAGTCGACATCACTATTGCAAACACTATGATTGAGAGTAGTTTTAATAAAAAATGAATTGGCTTATTGTGCAATACAAAACAATGTTTTGTATTGCACAATACAGAAATATTGGGAACCACTGCTCTAGTATTAGGCCATTGTGAAGGCTGGGGGCTCTATGCCAAAGCCTTGGGACTAAGGCCACACCCGAGGCCTAGGCCGAGGACAAGAGTGGCATTCACTTTTGAATTTGTCTCTTGATAAAATCGCATGGTTGAATAAAAAAAACACATGGCAAATATAACACGGCATGACTTGTACCTGAGTGTGGCAGGGTCATTCGTTGTGAACATGTAGTAGGGCGAGGGCCAGGAGAGACGGACATTTTTTCTGGCCGCCAAATCATCCACACGTTCTTTCAAATCAACATCTATACCTGTTTACACACAAAATGTTCAACCAAATGTAACAGTGCTGTGTAGCGGTCTTGGATTTCCTCAGACAAAGATTCATACATGTGCCACTTATTGCTTGAAATACAAGTAACAATGGCAAAAAATGGCAGAATCATGCTACAGTATTTTTTAATGTTATAATTATGAATGCAAAGAAAGCCAAATTGTATGTGACTGTTGTTCTAGTGTTTTTTTTTTCAAAACTAAAAACTCAACATTTGTGGCAATAACATTACAAGGAACATTATATAACGAGATATGCTTCTAGTAATGGCCCTTCTTTATAACACAAACAGACCAGATATACTGGAGTGGAATAGAGTTGAATGCACTGTACACCATGGGGCCTGTTAATAATATATAAATAATGTTTCCTGATTGACATATGAAAAGTTATCTAAGAATAGATATTGAGCAACAGATAATCCCTTCAGTAATCTAAAATGTATTTGTATTTAAAGAATACAAACATTTTTGCATACTGGGTAAGAGAAGTCCATTTTATATTTACTAATTCATTCCAATCCCCTAGTACAATCTTATTTTGGATGTACAGACAGTTCACCTGCCAGCATGAAGGGCTTCTTCCATTCCACGACATTAAACAGGAGGCCGGCAAGGCTGCTTGGGTTGAGTGAAAATGTGGAATAGCTGGGCATGAACGGCTTTTCACCGGCCTTGAAAGGAAGATTGCAACATGAAACATTAAGTTCTACATACGAGTCGAACTTAAGTAAAACTAATCAATACAACTTTAGCGTTTACATTTTTTTTATGAGCTCAAAGAAAGTTGCTTCAATGTTATTGGCACGAATAATATGCATTCCTATGGACATTCTGGCCTCAACTTCAAAATTCGTACATAGTGTGTAAACATCGCCACTGAGCTTGACAAAGGTGCTGAGCGTGGTGCTGGCCACCCACGTGTGCCGTGCCGGCCTTCAGAGGTGCTTGCTAAACAGCACTTGCCCCAACAGTCTGTTCAGGCTATCGGGGGGATCTTTGTCTTTGTGTAGGCAGTTGTGGTGACTCATTGTGCCCCTTTCTACATGCAAGCCAGTATCAGGACTCAAGTGAAAATAAAACTGACTTTTTTCTATTTATGGTACGTCATTTTGTTTTATTTACCGTGTAGTGTTATTAAAGTGTTACATGTGTTGTGACTGTGGTTGTCACTGTATGGTGCCGGAGCTTATGAAGCCACGATGGATAATGTGTTGTCATTATGGGCAGCCCGGGTTACAGGGTGTAGTACCACCAGCCCTAGCGGGGCTTGGGTGGCACCGCGAGCAGTGTGCGGTGTGGGCTCCCGGTAAGGGAGCGAGAGGGAGCGTCAGCCAGCCAGGGTTACGTTGGGGCATGATACGCTGGTTGACCTGCCCACACGTGACCCGATGATATTGCAGGGGGGCCACCGGTGGACGGGGGCCGCGGGGCGGTCACGTGGTCCAAAAGAGCTCTCGGGAACCTTCGAGAAAGAGCTCGAGAGACCTGGAAGGTGGGCGGGGCGAAGGGTGGAGACAGCCCCAGCACCCGGCCAGGGGGCATATAACGAGGGCCCCGTGAGGAGCTCGAGGTTCTTCGTGTGCTGGTGTTACGAAGATCCACGTCGGGGAGAAGAAGGCTCTAACAAACGCGGTCCGGGACCCAGCTTGTGGTCCGGACCGGGATAGCGAACTGTGTATTCTGCCATAGCGTGGTTAGATGGGCATTCGAGGCCCGAGTGTAGATCGTGTTATGTTGCGTGCTGTTGTATAATAAATAGTGTTGCTCCCAAGATAACGTCTACGACTCAGTTGGACTCACTACACATGTAAATGTACAATATTTTTTCTGCTTCATGAGTTTATCTTATCTTAACAATGCTTTTCTTTGAACCATAATATATTTCATAACACTGACCGAATTGGCATTTAAATCAGGAACGAATTATGTTCATAAGTCGAGCATTACCCGCTACTGGTCAACCCACCCATGCCCCAAATATAACTCACCTGCTCCCTTGGCTGTACAACTACGGCTTGAAAGTTTGGCCAGGAGTCCACGTAAATGTCCGAGGGTCCGGACATGCCTTTCAGTCCAAAGTACAACCTCCCATACGTCTACAGAAACATGATAGTTAATTAGTTGACCTATTTAGAGATTCAGATGATGGTGAGGATGGAGGAGTTGATGACAATGATTGAACACGATAGATGACAACACTGCATACTGACAGAAGACTTAACAGATAATGAAACGTTATGGTGATGGAGGTTTAAGATGGTTTTGAATATGTTCAATATAGATAGATGATGAAGACTTTGATTAGAGAAGGATGAAGATCAGGTATATGTGATGATGATGGATTATGAAGATTAATAAGATGGTCATAAAAGGTGGAGATTGTGGTGATGATTTATTTCCTATGCTTGCCTACTCAGGAAAGCCTGGAGTGAGTCAGGACTATTTCAGCTTTTGGAGTAAGACAATGAGAGAGGTATTTGATGATGGCAAACTTGGATGATAATAAGATTGAAGATAACGTGCGATGAAGACGGTGCAGTTCCGCTGCACGTTACTTGCCACGCCAATCAGGGACATATTACCGCACTACCGTGAGAGGAAGAGCGCTAGTAATCCACACACTGAGGCCACCATACCTCTGCTAAGTGGGGCGCACAGCATAGTACAGTACAACTGCATTTTTATCGCATTGCCTTCTGCTGCCCATAACGGAGCTCTTGCACCACCCTGCAGCACCTGTGTTATGCGTGGTGGTTGCCCATCCAAGCACTGTCCGGGCTCAACTCTTGCTTAGCTTCTAAGTTGTGATGAGATTGGTTTCATTCGGGGTGGTTTGGTCACGGGCAATGAAACAAAGCTCCAGTTAACAACCAAGCAGGTGCTGCTGAGTTCACTCGCCTTGGCAGAGTGAGGAAGACGGCGAGACAAGGCCACCATCAGCTCCCTCAAATGCTCTCTGCTGCGCAGAATGATCATTTTCTTGTCTGCGAGACCATGGTCAGAGGATGGATTACACACATTCACGTAGTACCAAACTAAACAGGAGCAATTGGCTGGTTACGAAATATGGATACAGGCAGTCTTCTACTCATGAACACCCTCGCTTACGAACCAGCTGGATATGTTTGTCGGATTGGCTGACCCCGCCTACAACTCCCGTTGGTGCGGGAGCGGTGGAGCCTGGGCCGGGTACCACGCCAGTGCTGGGCGCCATTTTTGCCCGGGGAGGGCATGGCATGGCTGGCGAGCGCCATTTTGCAGAGAGCACGGCACAGCGCTGCATGTCATCCGGTTGTTTTTTATGCCCACGAACACGGTCCGAGACATGTCGCTTAGTTTCCCCAATGTAACTACTGCCGCAGACACAGCTTAGTTTGTAGACGCCAGAGTTTGCATATCAGGGATCCTATCCTTCACAGATGGGATCAGATCACGAATTTTATGTACTGTGTTAAATCGAGCCTGGATCTTGTGTTTGCTCAAGATTTTGGAAATCTTTTTGGTGACCCCTAGCTATGTATGGCAAGGTGATGGTTTTGATTGGGTCCTCAGATGGTTCTTTCCCAACGGTTGGGGTGGTGGCTTTACGGATTGTGTGGTCCAAATATCCATTCATCTTGAGAACTTGGTGCACGGGTTTCAGTTCACTGGCTAGGTGATGATGGTTGGAGATGCATCGAGTCAGGTTTTAGGTAGGCATCCATATGAGTTGCTATCCTGTAGACAGTGTCCCATTGAGCCATCTGGTCTCTTTTCGAAAAGAACATCCAAAGATGGCAGCTTGCCATCCTTTTCCAACTCCATGGTGAATTTGATGGCTGGGTGTATGGAATTAGTGTGGTTGAGGAATTGGTTCAGAGCTGGTCGGCCATGTGGCCAGATGACGAACGTGTCATGTACGTACCTCTTCCACAAGGACGGGCGTAGAGTGGATGCCTGGATGGCGACTGTCTCAAAATTTTCCATGAAAACATTGGCTCCAACCGGAGATAAGGGAGAGCCCATTGGGGTGCCTTCAACTTGTTTGTAAAATGTTCCATTCCAGATGAAGTATGTACTGGTGAGGCAGTGTCTAAGCAGGGCCAGTACATCAGCATTCAATCCTTGTTGGACTAAATCTTCAATGATTGCAATGGTGTCGGACACAGGAACTTTGGTGAACAAAGAAACTACGTCGAAACTAACGAGCAAATCACCTGGAGATAGTGAGATGTCCTTAATTAAGGATACCAAGTGAGCTAAGTACAGATGAGGTGGTGTTAACAGTGAATGGTTGTAAGGTCTCAGACAGAAACCGGGCCAGTTTGTCGGTGGGTGAGTCAATGGTGGAGACGATGGCACGAAGGGGTGTCCCTTCTTTATGGATTTTTGGTAAGCCATACAATCTGGGAGGTCTAGCAGCAGAGGGTTTTAAGGAAAACCGTTTGGTTTGTTCAATTAATGAAGCCGGATCAGTGACGATACTGCTAGTGTAAGGGCCTCCACTCAAGGGAGCTCGAGAGCCCCTCTATGAGTTGTTTAACCAGCTCTTCCTTGCTGTTGGGGATTCCGTACCTACACTTTACCCCACCACACATGACCTGCCAATGAACCGCAATGTACCCATTTTTACTGCTCGGTGGACAGACGCCTGGGAGTGGATTTCAGAATTCGAATTTTTATTTATACTGGAGGAATCTGATGAGCTATAAAGCTCTTTTTCACAGATGTCCAGTCGACTCACAGATGTCCAGTAGTTTTAATTAATACATGTATTACACTTACAACAGTTGTTTCAATTGTCAAGCCAGGAGATCGAAGCCCACAAACGACCTCTGGGATAGCAAGTACGGTACGTACTATGCAGTGTGCCAACCATCCCACCATGCCATCAATTAACACAGTGGCATAAATATCAGAGCACATTTCCAGATGTTTGGCGGTCGTATATCATAGGCCACTTTAGAGATCCCTCATTAATATAAACTTGTACGTAATGTATTTATAATTAATTATAGCTTCATATGCTACAGGATGAAAGCTTAATTTACACCCAATTGTATTTCCCGCAATTATGTATCCCCTCCAAAATGTTTGGCTGGGTCTGCTACTGCACGTTATAGTTTCATACCTTTGTTATTATTCCCAACAAAATTATTCCCAACAAACAAAACAAATAAAATAAACGATGCATTAAAACTTCCATAGAAAGCAGTAGTTTTGCATATTAATTCCGTGCATTATTACATGTACACAATTTAAAATAAAAACAAGCACAACTTAAATTTTGATTTAAAGCTTTCAAGACTGCAGTAATTCATATTCTTAGCTCTTTCGGTAAAGTCACGTTGAAGGGAAACAATAAAATAATAAAATATAGCAATAAAATATATATTATTATTTTATTGTTTCCCTTCAACGTAACTTTACCGAAAGAGCTAAGAATAAGCACAACTTACTTTTGTTAACCTGAATAGTGCGTGTGATCTCGAGTGTTGGAAATCCTTGATGTCACTTCCTTTGTCGAGAAGAACAGGGCAATATTTCCTCGTCCAGCAGTCTACATGCAGTTTATATGAGGACTCCGCTAATATGCTAATGTAACTACACTTGTCCGCTGTTCCATAGTTAAACGGAAAATTACTGTTTAAATTTCTGCAACTGATTCACTGGGATAAGACATGCGTAGCCCATGTTAAATTAAAATACGATGGCATTTTCTAGCTCTAACCCCATTATCACAAAAGATCATCATCAGCCATTCTGAATCTACTGCTGGGAAAAAAAAAAACTTATCTTTTGACACGGTTGTGATGTAACAATCGATGTGGCTCTTCGCGTCCTATACTTCATCATGCTGGTTAGTGCCGGTTGATAAAGACGGTGAGCATAAATGTGGGAACATAGAAGTACAATACAACGATTATTTTCGCACCTGATAGGCTCACAGTGATGACATGACCTTTACTCCTCTATTTAAGACCGAAACAGGACTTCTTAAAAATTATGGCGATCACCTGATGAAGCTGATGTAATCACCAGCGAAACGTCGTACTCTAAATGTAGATGTTGTGGGTTTACTCTCAAACACACCGTTGTGCTGAAGTAATAACTAATTGGCACGTGTTGTTTTCATGTCAAACCTTACTAATTGGCTGACGGGTGGTAGCAGGTTTAACGACACATTTATTGTTACACGATCTAACCCATATTAACTGTTGGTGCATTCCAGGTGATTTGGCCATAGGGCAAATGTTAAATGTACGACTCTTTCTGACTTTAATACAGGTTTAAGATGTTGAAACACCAAATAGACAACCTATGGATATACATAACGTCTGTATTAATCACACATACGTGTGGTAAAACATACGAACAAATATGCGTTGGTACAATGATGTATGCATTGTGATCTTGATTCTGCCAAAAAGGGTCCCATTGATATATATATGGGGCTAGTTTGTTGTTTAAATTAGCCCCACCTCTGTCTACTTTTAAATATAAATTGCACATCACAGTTAAGTATTTGGTAGGTTGTAAGTGGTGGGATAAAGTGTGGGTAGTCAGCTCTTTCAAAACTTCTGGCCAGTGTGGAAGAGTAGGGCAAATTACAATAGTAAGAGGGTCTCTAGTGCTCTATAACAGATGTGCTTCACCAGCAGTGCCATAATGAAGCAATTGCAGGGCTGCACCATTACATATAAATACTCATTCTTAGACACGTGATTCAGTGCATGTGTAGTGTAATAGCGCCGGCTGCTGGGCAGCAGCAGCAACTGTGGTGGACAGAGTACACACGCCGGTGAGCGTGTGTTGGGGTGTGTTGGCAGGGCGGAGGAAATGGTGCAAACGTCACAGACAACCCCATCTGGAAGCCCCTGGAACCCGTTAGTGGGTTCGAGAAGGGAGGCGTGGCCAGGGCGGAGTTAGGCCACACTGGGAGGATAAAAGGAGCCGAAAGCGGGAGCTCGAGGCTGCCGGTTCTGGGATTGGATTTGTCTCGTCGTTGCTGTCGTCTCGTCGCCATCGTCGCTGCCATCTTCGCTAGATATTGCGCTGCTAGAAGTTGGCTGTCTCAGTCAGCGCCGTCAGACCGTGAATGTTCTGAATAAAATAAGTTGCCTCGTCCCCGAATCGCTGACACTACACATGTAAGTGAAGAGGAGTCCAGCAGGAAGTCAGTGAGCTTATGAGCTTTTTAATCAGCCAGCATAGAAGGCACATGCAGTCTTAACGTACTTACACAAAGGCGCCTGATCAATCATTTACCTGTACTTTTGTGTCCTCTATCCAAACCACTCATGCTTTAACCACCAATCATAATTCAGCTACTTTACCTGCCCTCAATCGACACCGTCTCCTTCTTTGAGTGTTGGCGGTCTTTCTCCCCAAAATCCTCTCTGATATAATCACCTTTGAATACCGTGACGCTTCCCCAATCAGGTGCACACTCCAGAGAAAAGTATTTGGGGTGTTTAGGTTAAAGCCCGGTTTTGATATAATTTCCTAACTGAATTAATTTTAAACAATGCAGCCGTCAAGCCGCCATTTGGCCGTGGAGAGTAGTTAATGATATAATTTTCAATTATATAATGCGAGGTGACTTAGCCTGTCATTCCTCCGGAGTCAATATAATGATTCGAGGATGATCTCTACCACAGCTTTACAAATGGGTGCTGAGATAACGCAGGAGTCCGATCTTGCAACCACAGACCTGCCCGCAGATAATAGACATGTCTTCGCAGGTCATGTCCCTGCTGGCTGGGGGTTCTTTCCCTGTCCTTCATTCCTGGTCTCTCTCTCTCTTTTCAGTTATGAGGGCTAGAGCGCTTCTCTTCGAAGCGGGCCACTGCCTGATGGGAGGATGTGCCGCTATTGAGGTCGGTTGGTGGCTTGCTCCTCCCAGCTTGTAATGTCCACATCAGATTTCCTGAGATACACTTTCTGTGTGTATTTGTAGCATTTCCTCTGATTACCACAGGATCTCTGATCGTGGGTGAGCTGGGAGTAGAGGGTTTATCTGGAGAGACAGGAT
This sequence comes from Petromyzon marinus, assembly GCF_048934315.1. Classification (NCBI taxonomy): domain Eukaryota; kingdom Metazoa; phylum Chordata; class Hyperoartia; order Petromyzontiformes; family Petromyzontidae; genus Petromyzon; species Petromyzon marinus. The sequence continues at coordinate 1,391,319 of NC_133707.1, forward strand.
TCTGGCATCCGCACAAAATGTCCTGTCCAGCGAAGTTGGTGCAATGAAGAACAGTGCCTCAATGCTGGTGACATTGGCTTCAGTGAGGATGCTGGCATTAGTGTGGTCAGTGTATGATGTGAGTGAGTCAGTGTATGATGTGTGAGTCAGTGTATGATGTGTGAGTCAGTGTATGTGTGAGTGAGTCAGTGTATGGTGTGAGTCAGTGTATGATGTGTGAGTGAGTCAGTGTATGATGTGTGAGTGAGTCAGTGTATGATGTGTGAGTGAGTCAGTGTATGATGTGTGAGTGAGTCAGTGCATGATGTGTGAGTCAGTGTATGATGTGTGAGTGAGTCAGTGTATGATGAGTGAGTGAGTGTATGATGTGTGAGTCAGTGTATGATGTGTGAGTGGGTCAGTACATGATGTGTGAGTCAGTGTATGATGTGTGAGTGTATGATGTGTGAGTCAGTGTATGATGTGTGAGTGAGTCAGTGTATAATGTGTGAGTGAGTCAGTGTATGATGAGTGAGTGAGTCAGTGTATGATGTGTGAATGAGTCAGTGTATAATGAGTGAGTCAGTGTATGATGTGTGAGTCAGTGTATGATGTGCGAGTCAGTGTATAATGTGTGAGTCAGTGTATGATGTGTGAGTCAGTGCATGATGTGTGAGTGAGTCAGTGCATGATGTGTGAGTCAGTGTATGATGTGTGAGTCAGTGTATTATGTGTGAGTCAGTGTATGATGTGTGAGTGAGTCAGTGTATGATGTGTGAGTGAGTCAGTGTATGATGAGTGAGTGAGTCAGTGTATGATGTGTGAGTGAGTCAGTGTATGATGAGTGAGTGAGTCAGTGTATGATGTGTGAGTCAGTGTATGATGTGTGAGTCAGTGTATGCTGTGTGAGTCAGTGTATGATGTGTGAGTGAGTCAGTGCATGATGTGAGTCAGTGTATGATGTGTGACTCAGTGCATGATGTGTGAGTGAGTCAGTGTATGATGTGAGTGAGTCAGTGTATGATGTGAGTCAGTGTATGATGTGTGAGTGAGTCAGTGTATGATGTGTGAGTCAGTGTGATGTGTGAGTGAGTCAGTGTATGATGAGTGAGTGAGTCAGTGTATGATGAGTGAGTCAGTGTATGGTGTGCGAGTGAGTCAGTGTATGTTGTGTGAGTGAGTCAGTGTATGATGTGTGAGTGAGTCAGTGTATGATGTGTGAGTGAGTCAGTGTATGATGTGTGAGTGAGTCAGTGTATGATGTATGAGTCAGTGTATGATATGTGAGTCAGTGTATGTGTGAGTGAGTCAGTGCATGATGTATGAGTGAGTCAGTGTATGATGAGTGAGTGAGTCAGTGTATGATGAGTGAGTGAGTCAATGTATCATGAGTGAGTCAGTGTATGATGTGTGAGTGAGTCAGTGCATGATTTGTGAGTCAGTGTATGATGTGAGTCAGTGTATGATGTGTGAGTCAGTGTATGATGTGAGTCAGTGTATGATGTGTGAGTCAGTGTATGATGTGTGAGTCAGTGTATGATGTGTGAGTCAGTGTATGTGTGAGTGAGTCAGTGTATGGTGTGAGTCAGTGTATGTGTGAGTGAGTCAGTGTATGATGTGTGAGTGAGTCAGTGTATGATGTGTGAGTGAGTCAGTGCATGATGTGTGAGTCAGTGTATGATGTGTGAGTGAGTCAGTGTATGATGAGTGAGTGTATGATGTGTGAGTCAGTGTATGATGTGTGAGTCAGTGTATGATGTGTGAGTGAGTCAGTACATGATGTGTGAGTCAGTGTATGATGTGTGAGTGTATGATGTGTGAGTCAGCGTATGATGTGTGAGTGAGTCAGTGTATGATGTGTGAGTGAGTCAGTGTATGATGAGTGAGTGAGTCAGTGTATGATGTGTGAATGAGTCAGTGTATAATGAGTGAGTCAGTGTATGATGTGTGAGTCAGTGTATGATGTGTGAGTCAGTGTATGATGTGTGAGTCAGTGTATGATGTGTGAGTCAGTGCATGATGTGTGAGTGAGTCAGTGCATGATGTGCGAGTCAGTGTATGATGTGTGAGTCAGTGTATGATGTGTGAGTCAGTGTATGATGTGTGAGTGAGTCAGTGTATGATGTGTGAGTGAGTCAGTGTATGATGAGTGAGTGAGTCAGTGTATGATGTGTGAGTGAGTCAGTGTATGATGTGTGAGTGAGTCAGTGTATGATGAGTGAGTGAGTGTATGATGTGTGAGTCAGTGTATGATGTGTGAGTGAGTCAGTACATGATGTGTGAGTCAGTGTATGATGTGTGAGTGTATGATGTGTGAGTCAGTGTATGATGTGTGAGTGAGTCAGTGTATGATGTGTGAGTGAGTCAGTGTATGATGAGTGAGTGAGTCAGTGTATGATGTGTGAATGAGTCAGTGTATAATGAGTGAGTCAGTGTATGATGTGTGAGTCAGTGTATGATGTGCGAGTCAGTGTATAATGTGTGAGTCAGTGTATGATGTGTGAGTCAGTGCATGATGTGTGAGTGAGTCAGTGCATGATGTGTGAGTCAGTGTATGATGTGTGAGTCAGTGTATGATGTGTGAGTCAGTGTATGATGTGTGAGTCAGTGTATGATGTGTGAGTCAGTGTATGATGTGTGAGTCAGTGTATGATGTGTGAGTCAGTGTATGATGTGTGAGTGAGTCAGTGCATGTGAGTAAGTGTATGATGTGTGAGTCAGTGCATGATGTGTGAGTGAGTCAGTGTATGATGTGAGTGAGTCAGTGTATGATGTGAGTCAGTGTATGATGTGTGAGTGAGTCAGTGTATGATGTGTGAGTCAGTGTGATGTGTGAGTGAGTCAGTGTATGATGAGTGAGTGAGTCAGTGTATGATGAGTGAGTCAGTGTATGGTGTGCGAGTGAGTCAGTGTATGGTGTGTGAGTGAGTCAGTGTATGATGTGTGAGTGAGTCAGTGTATGATGTGTGAGTGAGTCAGTGTATGATGTGTGAGTGAGTCAGTGTATGATGTATGAGTCAGTGTATGATGTGTGAGTCAGTGTATGTGTGAGTGAGTCAGTGCATGATGTATGAGTGAGTCAGTGTATGATGAGTGAGTGAGTCAGTGTATGATGAGTGAGTGAGTCAGTGTATCATGAGTGAGTCAGTGTATGATGTGTGAGTGAGTCAGTGCATGATTTGTGAGTCAGTGTATGATGTGAGTCAGTGTATGATGTGTGAGTCAGTGTATGATGTGAGTCAGTGTATGATGTGTGAGTCAGTGTATGATGTGTGAGTCAGTGTATGATGTGTGAGTCAGTGTATGTGTGAGTGAGTCAGTGTATGGTGTGAGTCAGTGTATGTGTGAGTGAGTCAGTGTATGATGTGTGAGTGAGTCAGTGTATGATGTGTGAGTGAGTCAGTGCATGATGTGTGAGTCAGTGTATGATGTGTGAGTGAGTCAGTGTATGATGAGTGAGTGTATGATGTGTGAGTCAGTGTATGATGTGTGAGTGAGTCAGTACATGATGTGTGAGTCAGTGTATGATGTGTGAGTGTATGATGTGTGAGTCAGTGTATGATGTGTGAGTGAGTCAGTGTATGATGTGTGAGTGAGTCAGTGTATGATGAGTGAGTGAGTCAGTGTATGATGTGTGAATGAGTCAGTGTATAATGAGTGAGTCAGTGTATGATGTGTGAGTCAGTGTATGATGTGTGAGTCAGTGTATGATGTGTGAGTCAGTGCATGATGTGTGAGTGAGTCAGTGCATGATGTGTGAGTCAGTGCATGATGTGTGAGTCAGAGTATGATGTGTGAGTCAGTGTATGATGTGTGAGTGAGTCAGTGTATGATGTGTGAGTGAGTCAGTGTATGATGAGTGAGTGAGTCAGTGTATGATGTGTGTGTGAGTCAGTGTATGATGAGTGAGTGAGTCAGTGTATGATGTGAGTGAGTCAGTGTATGATGTGAGTGAGTCAGTGTATGATGTGAGTCAGTGTATGATGTGTGAGTCAGTGCATGATGTGTGAGTGAGTCAGTGCATGATGTGAGTCAGTGTATGATGTGTGAGTGAGTCAGTGTATGATGTGTGAGTCAGTGTGATGTGTGAGTGAGTCAGTGTATGATGAGTGAGTGAGTCAGTGTATGATGAGTGAGTCAGTGTATGGTGTGCGAGTGAGTCAGTGTATGGTGTGTGAGTGAGTCAGTGTATGATGTATGAGTCAGTGTATGATGTGTGAGTCAGTGTATGATGTGAGTGAGTCAGTGTATGATGTGTGAGTCAGTGTATGATGTGTGAGTCAGTGTATGCTGTGTGAGTCAGTGTATGATGTGTGAGTGAGTCAGTGCATGATGTGAGTCAGTGTATGATGTGTGAGTCAGTGCATGATGTGTGAGTGAGTCAGTGTATGATGTGAGTGAGTCAGTGTATGATGTGAGTCAGTGTATGATGTGTGAGTGAGTCAGTGTATGATGTGTGAGTCAGTGTGATGTGTGAGTGAGTCAGTGTATGATGAGTGAGTGAGTCAGTGTATGATGAGTGAGTCAGTGTATGGTGTGCGAGTGAGTCAGTGTATGGTGTGTGAGTGAGTCAGTGTATGATGTGTGAGTGAGTCAGTGTATGATGTGTGAGTGAGTCAGTGTATGATGTGTGAGTGAGTCAGTGTATGATGTATGAGTCAGTGTATGATGTGTGAGTCAGTGTATGTGTGAGTGAGTCAGTGCATGATGTATGAGTGAGTCAGTGTATGATGAGTGAGTGAGTCAGTGTATGATGAGTGAGTGAGTCAGTGTATCATGAGTGAGTCAGTGTATGGTGTGTGAGTGAGTCAGTGTATGATGTGTGAGTGAGTCAGTGTATGATGTGTGAGTGAGTCAGTGTATGATGTGTGAGTGAGTCAGTGTATGATGTATGAGTCAGTGTATGATGTGTGAGTCAGTGTATGTGTGAGTGAGTCAGTGCATGATGTATGAGTGAGTCAGTGTATGATGAGTGAGTGAGTCAGTGTATGATGAGTGAGTGAGTCAGTGTATCATGAGTGAGTCAGTGTATGATGTGTGAGTGAGTCAGTGCATGATTTGTGAGTCAGTGTATGATGTGAGTCAGTGTATGATGTGTGAGTCAGTGTATGATGTGAGTCAGTGTATGATGTGTGAGTCAGTGTATGATGTGTGAGTCAGTGTATGATGTGTGAGTCAGTGTATGTGTGAGTGAGTCAGTGTATGGTGTGAGTCAGTGTATGTGTGAGTGAGTCAGTGTATGATGTGTGAGTGAGTCAGTGTATGATGTGTGAGTGAGTCAGTGCATGATGTGTGAGTCAGTGTATGATGTGTGAGTGAGTCAGTGTATGATGAGTGAGTGTATAATGTGTGAGTCAGTGTATAATGTGTGAGTGAGTCAGTACATGATGTGTGAGTCAGTGTATGATGTGTGAGTGTATGATGTGTGAGTCAGTGTATGATGTGTGAGTGAGTCAGTGTATGATGTGTGAGTGAGTCAGTGTATGATGAGTGAGTGAGTCAGTGTATGATGTGTGAATGAGTCAGTGTATAATGAGTGAGTCAGTGTATGATGTGTGAGTCAGTGTATGATGTGTGAGTCAGCGTATGATGTGTGAGTGTATGATGTGTGAGTCAGTGTATGATGAGTGAGTGAGTCAGTGTATGATGAGTGAGTCAGTGTATGGTGTGCGAGTGAGTCAGTGTATGGTGTGTGAGTGAGTCAGTGTATGATGTATGAGTCAGTGTATGATGTGTGAGTCAGTGTATGTGTGAGTGAGTCAGTGCATGATGTATGAGTGAGTCAGTGTATGATGAGTGAGTGAGTCAGTGTATGATGTGAGTGAGTCAGTGTATGATGTGTGAGTCAGTGTATGATGTGTGAGTCAGTGTATGCTGTGTGAGTCAGTGTATGATGTGTGAGTGAGTCAGTGCATGATGTGAGTCAGTGTATGATGTGTGAGTCAGTGCATGATGTGTGAGTGAGTCAGTGTATGATGTGAGTGAGTCAGTGTATGATGTGAGTCAGTGTATGATGTGTGAGTGAGTCAGTGTATGATGTGTGAGTCAGTGTGATGTGTGAGTGAGTCAGTGTATGATGAGTGAGTGAGTCAGTGTATGATGAGTGAGTCAGTGTATGGTGTGCGAGTGAGTCAGTGTATGGTGTGTGAGTGAGTCAGTGTATGATGTGTGAGTGAGTCAGTGTATGATGTGTGAGTGAGTCAGTGTATGATGTGTGAGTGAGTCAGTGTATGATGTATGAGTCAGTGTAAGATGTGTGAGTCAGTGTATGTGTGAGTGAGTCAGTGCATGATGTATGAGTGAGTCAGTGTATGATGAGTGAGTGAGTCAGTGTATGATGAGTGAGTGAGTCAGTGTATCATGAGTGAGTCAGTGTATGGTGTGTGAGTGAGTCAGTGTATGATGTGTGAGTGAGTCAGTGTATGATGTGTGAGTGAGTCAGTGTATGATGTGTGAGTGAGTCAGTGTATGATGTATGAGTCAGTGTATGATGTGTGAGTCAGTGTATGTGTGAGTGAGTCAGTGCATGATGTATGAGTGAGTCAGTGTATGATGAGTGAGTGAGTCAGTGTATGATGAGTGAGTGAGTCAGTGTATCATGAGTGAGTCAGTGTATGATGTGTGAGTGAGTCAGTGCATGATTTGTGAGTCAGTGTATGATGTGAGTCAGTGTATGATGTGTGAGTCAGTGTATGATGTGAGTCAGTGTATGATGTGTGAGTCAGTGTATGATGTGTGAGTCAGTGTATGATGTGTGAGTCAGTGTATGTGTGAGTGAGTCAGTGTATGGTGTGAGTCAGTGTATGTGTGAGTGAGTCAGTGTATGATGTGTGAGTGAGTCAGTGTATGATGTGTGAGTGAGTCAGTGCATGATGTGTGAGTCAGTGTATGATGAGTGAGTGAGTCAGTGTATGATGTGTGTGTGAGTCAGTGTATGATGAGTGAGTGAGTCAGTGTATGATGTGAGTGAGTCAGTGTATGATGTGAGTGAGTCAGTGTATGATGTGAGTCAGTGTATGATGTGTGAGTCAGTGCATGATGTGTGAGTGAGTCAGTGCATGATGTGATTCAGTGTATGATGTGTGAGTGAGTCAGTGTATGATGTGTGAGTCAGTGTGATGTGTGAGTGAGTCAGTGTATGATGAGTGAGTGAGTCAGTGTATGATGAGTGAGTCAGTGTATGGTGTGCGAGTGAGTCAGTGTATGGTGTGTGAGTGAGTCAGTGTATGATGTATGAGTCAGTGTATGATGTGTGAGTCAGTGTATGTGTGAGTGAGTCAGTGCATGATGTATGAGTGAGTCAGTGTATGATGAGTGAGTGAGTCAGTGTATGATGTGAGTGAGTCAGTGTATGATGTGTGAGTCAGTGTATGATGTGTGAGTCAGTGTATGCTGTGTGAGTCAGTGTATGATGTGTGAGTGAGTCAGTGCATGATGTGAGTCAGTGTATGATGTGTGAGTCAGTGCATGATGTGTGAGTGAGTCAGTGTATGATGTGAGTGAGTCAGTGTATGATGTGAGTCAGTGTATGATGTGTGAGTGAGTCAGTGTATGATGTGTGAGTCAGTGTGATGTGTGAGTGAGTCAGTGTATGATGAGTGAGTGAGTCAGTGTATGATGAGTGAGTCAGTGTATGGTGTGCGAGTGAGTCAGTGTATGGTGTGTGAGTGAGTCAGTGTATGATGTGTGAGTGAGTCAGTGTATGATGTGTGAGTGAGTCAGTGTATGATGTGTGAGTGAGTCAGTGTATGATGTATGAGTCAGTGTATGATGTGTGAGTCAGTGTATGTGTGAGTGAGTCAGTGCATGATGTATGAGTGAGTCAGTGTATGATGAGTGAGTGAGTCAGTGTATGATGAGTGAGTGAGTCAGTGTATCATGAGTGAGTCAGTGTATGGTGTGTGAGTGAGTCAGTGTATGATGTGTGAGTGAGTCAGTGTATGATGTGTGAGTGAGTCAGTGTATGATGTGTGAGTGAGTCAGTGTATGATGTATGAGTCAGTGTATGATGTGTGAGTCAGTGTATGTGTGAGTGAGTCAGTGCATGATGTATGAGTGAGTCAGTGTATGATGAGTGAGTGAGTCAGTGTATCATGAGTGAGTCAGTGTATGATGTGTGAGTGAGTCAGTGCATGATTTGTGAGTCAGTGTATGATGTGAGTCAGTGTATGATGTGTGAGTCAGTGTATGATGTGAGTCAGTGTATGATGTGTGAGTCAGTGTATGATGTGTGAGTCAGTGTATGATGTGTGAGTCAGTGTATGTGTGAGTGAGTCAGTGTATGGTGTGAGTCAGTGTATGTGTGAGTGAGTCAGTGTATGATGTGTGAGTGAGTCAGTGTATGATGTGTGAGTGAGTCAGTGCATGATGTGTGAGTCAGTGTATGATGTGTGAGTGAGTCAGTGTATGATGAGTGAGTGTATAATGTGTGAGTCAGTGTATGATGTGTGAGTGAGTCAGTACATGATGTGTGAGTCAGTGTATGATGTGTGAGTGTATGATGTGTGAGTCAGTGTATGATGTGTGAGTGAGTCAGTGTATGATGTGTGAGTGAGTCAGTGTATGATGAGTGAGTGAGTCAGTGTATGATGTGTGAATGAGTCAGTGTATAATGAGTGAGTCAGTGTATGATGTGTGAGTCAGTGTATGATGTGTGAGTCAGCGTATGATGTGTGAGTGTATGATGTGTGAGTCAGTGTATGATGAGTGAGTGAGTCAGTGTATGATGAGTGAGTCAGTGTATGGTGTGCGAGTGAGTCAGTGTATGGTGTGTGAGTGAGTCAGTGTATGATGTATGAGTCAGTGTATGATGTGTGAGTCAGTGTATGTGTGAGTGAGTCAGTGCATGATGTATGAGTGAGTCAGTGTATGATGAGTGAGTGAGTCAGTGTATGATGTGAGTGAGTCAGTGTATGATGTGTGAGTCAGTGTATGATGTGTGAGTCAGTGTATGCTGTGTGAGTCAGTGTATGATGTGTGAGTGAGTCAGTGCATGATGTGAGTCAGTGTATGATGTGTGAGTCAGTGCATGATGTGTGAGTGAGTCAGTGTATGATGTGAGTGAGTCAGTGTATGATGTGAGTCAGTGTATGATGTGTGAGTGAGTCAGTGTATGATGTGTGAGTCAGTGTGATGTGTGAGTGAGTCAGTGTATGATGAGTGAGTGAGTCAGTGTATGATGAGTGAGTCAGTGTATGGTGTGCGAGTGAGTCAGTGTATGGTGTGTGAGTGAGTCAGTGTATGATGTGTGAGTGAGTCAGTGTATGATGTGTGAGTGAGTCAGTGTATGATGTGTGAGTGAGTCAGTGTATGATGTATGAGTCAGTGTATGATGTGTGAGTCAGTGTATGTGTGAGTGAGTCAGTGCATGATGTATGAGTGAGTCAGTGTATGATGAGTGAGTGAGTCAGTGTATGATGAGTGAGTGAGTCAGTGTATCATGAGTGAGTCAGTGTATGGTGTGTGAGTGAGTCAGTGTATGATGTGTGAGTGAGTCAGTGTATGATGTGTGAGTGAGTCAGTGTATGATGTGTGAGTGAGTCAGTGTATGATGTATGAGTCAGTGTATGATGTGTGAGTCAGTGTATGTGTGAGTGAGTCAGTGCATGATGTATGAGTGAGTCAGTGTATGATGAGTGAGTGAGTCAGTGTATGATGAGTGAGTGAGTCAGTGTATCATGAGTGAGTCAGTGTATGATGTGTGAGTGAGTCAGTGCATGATTTGTGAGTCAGTGTATGATGTGAGTCAGTGTATGATGTGTGAGTCAGTGTATGATGTGAGTCAGTGTATGATGTGTGAGTCAGTGTATGATGTGTGAGTCAGTGTATGATGTGTGAGTCAGTGTATGTGTGAGTGAGTCAGTGTATGGTGTGAGTCAGTGTATGTGTGAGTGAGTCAGTGTATGATGTGTGAGTGAGTCAGTGTATGATGTGTGAGTGAGTCAGTGCATGATGTGTGAGTCAGTGTATGATGTGTGAGTGAGTCAGTGTATGATGAGTGAGTGTATAATGTGTGAGTCAGTGTATGATGTGTGAGTGAGTCAGTACATGATGTGTGAGTCAGTGTATGATGTGTGAGTGTATGATGTGTGAGTCAGTGTATGATGTGTGAGTGAGTCAGTGTATGATGTGTGAGTGAGTCAGTGTATGATGAGTGAGTGAGTCAGTGTATGATGTGTGAATGAGTCAGTGTATAATGAGTGAGTCAGTGTATGATGTGTGAGTCAGTGTATGATGTGTGAGTCAGCGTATGATGTGTGAGTCAGTGTATGATGTGTGAGTCAGCGCATGATGTGTGAGTGAGTCAGTGCATGATGTGTGAGTCAGTGCATGATGTGTGAGTCAGTGTATGATGTGTGAGTCAGTGTATGATGTGTGAGTGAGTCAGTGTATGATGTGTGAGTGAGTCAGTGTATGATGAGTGAGTGAGTCAGTGTATGATGTGTGAGTGAGTCAGTGTATGATGAGTGAGTGAGTCAGTGTATGATGTGAGTGAGTCAGTGTATGATGTGAGTGAGTCAGTGTATGATGTGAGTCAGTGTATGATGTGTGAGTCAGTGCATGATGTGTGAGTGAGTCAGTGCATGATGTGAGTCAGTGTATGATGTGTGAGTGATTCAGTGTATGATGTGTGAGTCAGTGTGATGTGTGAGTGAGTCAGTGTATGATGAGTGAGTGAGTCAGTGTATGATGAGTGAGTCAGTGTATGGTGTGCGAGTGAGTCAGTGTATGGTGTGTGAGTGAGTCAGTGTATGATGTATGAGTCAGTGTATGATGTGTGAGTCAGTGTATGTGTGAGTGAGTCAGTGCATGATGTATGAGTGAGTCAGTGTATGATGAGTGAGTGAGTCAGTGTATGATGTGAGTGAGTCAGTGTATGATGTGTGAGTCAGTGTATGATGTGTGAGTCAGTGTATGCTGTGTGAGTCAGTGTATGATGTGTGAGTCAGTGTATGATGTGTGAGTCAGTGTATGTGTGAGTGAGTCAGTGTATGGTGTGAGTCAGTGTATGTGTGAGTGAGTCAGTGTATGATGTGTGAGTGAGTCAGTGTATGATGTGTGAGTGAGTCAGTGCATGATGTGTGAGTCAGTGTATGATGTGTGAGTGAGTCAGTGTATGATGAGTGAGTGTATGATGTGTGAGTCAGTGTATGATGTGTGAGTGAGTCAGTACATGATGTGTGAGTCAGTGTATGATGTGTGAGTGTATGATGTGTGAGTCAGTGTATGATGTGTGAGTGAGTCAGTGTATGATGTGTGAGTGAGTCAGTGTATGATGAGTGAGTGAGTCAGTGTATGATGTGTGAATGAGTCAGTGTATAATGAGTGAGTCAGTGTATGATGTGTGAGTCAGTGTATGATGTGTGAGTCAGCGTATGATGTGTGAGTCAGTGTATGATGTGTGAGTCAGTGCATGATGTGTGAGTGAGTCAGTGCATGATGTGTGAGTCAGTGCATGATGTGTGAGTCAGTGTATGATGTGTGAGTCAGTGTATGATGTGTGAGTGAGTCAGTTTATGATGTGTGAGTGAGTCAGTGTATGATGAGTGAGTGAGTCAGTGTATGATGTGTGAGTGAGTCAGTGTATGATGAGTGAGTGAGTCAGTGTATGATGTGAGTGAGTCAGTGTATGATGTGAGTGAGTCAGTGTATGATGTGAGTCAGTGTATGATGTGTGAGTCAGTGCATGATGTGTGAGTGAGTCAGTGCATGATGTGAGTCAGTGTATGATGTGTGAGTGAGTCAGTGTATGATGTGTGAGTCAGTGTGATGTGTGAGTGAGTCAGTGTATGATGAGTGAGTGAGTCAGTGTATGATGAGTGAGTCAGTGTATGGTGTGCGAGTGAGTCAGTGTATGGTGTGTGAGTGAGTCAGTGTATGATGTATGAGTCAGTGTATGATGTGTGAGTCAGTGTATGTGTGAGTGAGTCAGTGCATGATGTATGAGTGAGTCAGTGTATGATGAGTGAGTGAGTCAGTGTATGATGTGAGTGAGTCAGTGTATGATGTGTGAGTCAGTGTATGATGTGTGAGTCAGTGTATGCTGTGTGAGTCAGTGTATGATGTGTGAGTGAGTCAGGGCATGATGTGAGTCAGTGTATGATGTGTGAGTCAGTGCATGATGTGTGAGTGAGTCAGTGTATGATGTGAGTGAGTCAGTGTATGATGTGAGTCAGTGTATGATGTGTGAGTGAGTCAGTGTATGATGTGTGAGTCAGTGTGATGTGTGAGTGAGTCAGTGTATGATGAGTGAGTGAGTCAGTGTATGATGAGAGAGTCAGTGTATGGTGTGCGAGTGAGTCAGTGTATGGTGTGTGAGTGAGTCAGTGTATGATGTGTGAGTGAGTCAGTGTATGATGTGTGAGTGAGTCAGTGTATGATGTGTGAGTGAGTCAGTGTATGATGTATGAGTCAGTGTATGATGTGTGAGTCAGTGTATGTGTGAGTGAGTCAGTGCATGATGTATGAGTGAGTCAGTGTATGATGAGTGAGTGAGTCAGTGTATGATGAGTGAGTGAGTCAGTGTATCATGAGTGAGTCAGTGTATGATGTGTGAGTGAGTCAGTGCATGATTTGTGAGTCAGTGTATGACGTGAGTCAGTGTATGATGTGTGAGTCAGTGTATGATGTGTGATTCAGTGTATGACGTGTGAGTCAGTGTATGTGTGAGTGAGTCAGTGTATGGTGTGAGTCAGTGTATGTGTGAGTGAGTCAGTGTATGATGTGTGAGTGAGTCAGTGTATGATGTGTGAGTGAGTCAGTGCATGATGTGTGAGTCAGTGTATGATGTGTGAGTGAGTCAGTGTATGATGAGTGAGTGTATGATGTGTGAGTCAGTGTATGATGTGTGAGTCAGTGTATGATGTGTGAGTGAGTCAGTACATGATGTGTGAGTCAGTGTATGATGTGTGAGTGTATGATGTGTGAGTCAGTGTATGATGTGTGAGTGAGTCAATGTATAATGTGTGAGTGAGTCAGTGTATGATGAGTGAGTGAGTCAGTGTATGATGTGTGAATGAGTCAGTGTATAATGAGTGAGTCAGTGTATGATGTGTGAGTCAGTGTATGATGTGTGAGTCAGTGTATGATGTGTGAGTCAGTGTATGATGTGTGAGTCAGTGCATGATGTGTGAGTGAGTCAGTGCATGATGTGCGAGTCAGTGTATGATGTGTGAGTCAGTGTATGATGTGTGAGTCAGTGTATGATGTGTGAGTGAGTCAGTGTATGATGTGTGAGTGAGTCAGTGTATGATGAGTGAGTGAGTCAGTGTATGATGTGTGAGTGAGTCAGTGTATGATGTGTGAGTGAGTCAGTGTATGATGAGTGAGTGAGTGTATGATGTGTGAGTCAGTGTATGATGTGTGAGTGAGTCAGTACATGATGTGTGAGTCAGTGTATGATGTGTGAGTGTATGATGTGTGAGTCAGTGTATGATGTGTGAGTGAGTCAGTGTATGATGTGTGAGTGAGTCAGTGTATGATGAGTGAGTGAGTCAGTGTATGATGTGTGAATGAGTCAGTGTATAATGAGTGAGTCAGTGTATGATGTGTGAGTCAGTGTATGATGTGCGAGTCAGTGTATAATGTGTGAGTCAGTGTATGATGTGTGAGTCAGTGCATGACGTGTGAGTGAGTCAGTGTATGATGTGAGTGAGTCAGTGTATGATGTGAGTCAGTGTATGATGTGTGAGTGAGTCAGTGTATGATGTGTGAGTCAGTGTGATGTGTGAGTGAGTCAGTGTATGATGAGTGAGTGAGTCAGTGTATGATGAGTGAGTCAGTGTATGGTGTGCGAGTGAGTCAGTGTATGGTGTGTGAGTGAGTCAGTGTATGATGTGTGAGTGAGTCAGTGTATGATGTGTGAGTGAGTCAGTGTATGATGTGTGAGTGAGTCAGTGTATGATGTATGAGTCAGTGTATGATGTGTGAGTCAGTGTATGTGTGAGTGAATCAGTGCATGATGTATGAGTGAGTCAGTGTATGATGAGTGAGTGAGTCAGTGTATGATGAGTGAGTGAGTCAGTGTATGATGAGTGAGTCAGTGTATGGTGTGCGAGTGAGTCAGTGTATGGTGTGTGAGTGAGTCAGTGTATGATGTGTGAGTGAGTCAGTGTATGATGTGTGAGTGAGTCAGTGTATGATGTGTGAGTCAGTGTGATGTGTGAGTGAGTCAGTGTATGATGAGTGAGTGAGTCAGTGTATGATGAGTGAGTCAGTGTATGGTGTGCGAGTGAGTCAGTGTATGGTGTGTGAGTGAGTCAGTGTATGATGTGTGAGTGAGTCAGTGTATGATGTGTGAGTGAGTCAGTGTATGATGTATGAGTCAGTGTATGATGTGTGAGTCAGTGTATGTGTGAGTGAGTCAGTACATGATGTATGAGTGAGTCAGTGTATGATGAGTGAGTGAGTCAGTGTATGATGAGTGAGTGAGTCAGTGTATCATGAGTGAGTCAGTGTATGATGTGTGAGTGAGTCAGTGCATGATTTGTGAGTCAGTGTATGATGTGAGTCAGTGTATGATGTGTGAGTCAGTGTATGATGTGTGAGTGAGTCAGTGTATGATGTGTGAGTGAGTCAGTGCATGATGTGTGAGTCAGTGTATGATGTGTGAGTGAGTCAGTGTATGATGAGTGAGTGTATGATGTGTGAGTCAGTGTATGATGTGTGAGTCAGTGTATGATGTGTGAGTGAGTCAGTACATGATGTGTGAGTCAGTGTATGATGTGTGAGTGTATGATATGTGACTCAGTGTATGATGTGTGAGTGAGTCAGTGTATGATGTGTGAGTGAGTCAGTGTATGATGAGTGAGTGAGTCAGTGTATGATGTGTGAATGAGTCAGTGTATAATGAGTGAGTCAGTGTATGATGTGTGAGTCATTGTATGATGTGTGAGTCAGTGTATGATGTGTGAGTCAGTGTATGATGTGTGAGTCAGTGCATGATGTGTGAGTGAGTCAGTGTATGATGAGTGAGTGAGTCAGTGTATGATGTGTGAGTGAGTCAGTGTATGATGAGTGAGTCAGTGTATGATGTGCGAGTCAGTGTATGATGTGTGAGTGAGCCAGTGTATGATGTGTGAGTGAGTCAGTGTATGATGTATGAGTCAGTGCATGATGTATGAGTGAGTCAGTGTATGATGAGTGAGTGAGTCAGTGTATCATGAGTGAGTGAGTCAGTGTATCATGAGTGAGTCAGTGTATGATGTGTGAGTGAGTCAGTGCATGATTTGTGAGTCAGTGTATGATGTGTGAGTCAGTGTATGATGTGTGAGTCAGTGTATGATGTGTGAGTCAGTGTATGATGTGTGAGTGAGTCAGTGTGATGTGTGAGTGAGTCAGTGTATGGTGTGCGAGTGAGTCAGTGTATGGTGTGTGAGTGAGTCAGTGTATGATGTGTGAGTCAGTGTATGATGTGTGAGTGAGTCAGTGTATGATGTGTGAGTGAGTCAGTGTATGATGTGAGTGAGTCAGTGTATGATGTGAGTCAGTGTATGATGTGTGAGTGAGTCAGTTTATGATGTGTGAGTGAGTCAGTGTGATGTGTGAGTGAGTCAGTGTATGGTGTACGAGTGAGTCAGTGTATGATGTGTGAGTGAGTCAGTGTATGATGTGTGAGTGAGTCAGTGTATGATGAGTGAGTGAGTGTATGATGTGTGAGTCAGTGTATGATGTGTGAGTGAGTCAGTACATGATGTGTGAGTCAGTGTATGATGTGTGAGTGTATGATGTGTGAGTCAGTGTATGATGTGTGAGTGAGTCAGTGTATGATGTGTGAGTGAGTCAGTGTATGATGAGTGAGTGAGTCAGTGTATGATGTGTGAATGAGTCAGTGTATAATGAGTGAGTCAGTGTATGATGTGTGAGTCAGTGTATGATGTGCGAGTCAGTGTATAATGTGTGAGTCAGTGTATGATGTGTGAGTCAGTGCATGACGTGTGAGTGAGTCAGTGTATGATGTGAGTGAGTCAGTGTATGATGTGAGTCAGTGTATGATGTGTGAGTGAGTCAGTGTATGATGTGTGAGTCAGTGTGATGTGTGAGTGAGTCAGTGTATGATGAGTGAGTGAGTCAGTGTATGATGAGTGAGTCAGTGTATGGTGTGCGAGTGAGTCAGTGTATGGTGTGTGAGTGAGTCAGTGTATGATGTGTGAGTGAGTCAGTGTATGATGTGTGAGTGAGTCAGTGTATGATGTGTGAGTGAGTCAGTGTATGATGTATGAGTCAGTGTATGATGTGTGAGTCAGTGTATGTGTGAGTGAATCAGTGCATGATGTATGAGTGAGTCAGTGTATGATGAGTGAGTGAGTCAGTGTATAATGAGTGAGTGAGTCAGTGTATGATGAGTGAGTCAGTGTATGGTGTGCGAGTGAGTCAGTGTATGGTGTGTGAGTGAGTCAGTGTATGATGTGTGAGTGAGTCAGTGTATGATGTGTGAGTGAGTCAGTGTATGATGTGTGAGTCAGTGTGATGTGTGAGTGAGTCAGTGGATGATGAGTGAGTGAGTCAGTGTATGATGAGTGAGTCAGTGTATGGTGTGCGAGTGAGTCAGTGTATGGTGTGTGAGTGAGTCAGTGTATGATGTGTGAGTGAGTCAGTGTATGATGTGTGAGTGAGTCAGTGTATGATGTATGAGTCAGTGTATGATGTGTGAGTCAGTGTATGTGTGAGTGAGTCAGTACATGATGTATGAGTGAGTCAGTGTATGATGAGTGAGTGAGTCAGTGTATGATGAGTGAGTGAGTCAGTGTATCATGAGTGAGTCAGTGTATGATGTGTGGGTGAGTCAGTGCATGATTTTGTGAGTCAGTGTATGATGTGAGTCAGTGTATGATGTGTGAGTCAGTGTATGATGTGTGAGTCAGTGTATGATGTGTGAGTCAGTGTATGTGTGAGTGAGTCAGTGTATGGTGTGAGTCAGTGTATGTGTGAGTGAGTCAGTGTATGATGTGTGAGTGAGTCAGTGTATGATGTGTGAGTGAGTCAGTGCATGATGTGTGAGTCAGTGTATGATGTGTGAGTGAGTCAGTGTATGATGAGTGAGTGTATGATGTGTGAGTCAGTGTATGATGTGTGAGTCAGTGTATGATGTGTGAGTGAGTCAGTACATGATGTGTGAGTCAGTGTATGATGTGTGAGTGTATGATATGTGACTCAGTGTATGATGTGTGAGTGAGTCAGTGTATGATGTGTGAGTGAGTCAGTGTATGATGAGTGAGTGAGTCAGTGTATGATGTGTGAATGAGTCAGTGTATAATGAGTGAGTCAGTGTATGATGTGTGAGTCATTGTATGATGTGTGAGTCAGTGTATGATGTGTGAGTCAGTGTATGATGTGTGAGTCAGTGCATGATGTGTGAGTGAGTCAGTGCATGATGTGCGAGTCAGTGTATGATGTGTGAGTCAGTGTATGATGTGTGAGTCAGTGTATGATGTGTGAGTGAGTCAGTGTATGATGTGTGAGTGAGTCAGTGTATGATGAGTGAGTGAGTCAGTGTATGATGTGTGAGTGAGTCAGTGTATGATGTGTGAGTGAGTCAGTGTATGATGAGTGAGTGAGTGTATGATGTGTGAGTCAGTGTATGATGTGTGAGTGAGTCAGTACATGATGTGTGAGTCAGTGTATGATGTGTGAGTGTATGATGTGTGAGTCAGTGTATGATGTGTGAGTGAGTCAGTGTATGATGTGTGAGTGAGTCAGTGTATGATGAGTGAGTGAGTCAGTGTATGATGTGTGAATGAGTCAGTGTATAATGAGTGAGTCAGTGTATGATGTGTGAGTCAGTGTATGATGTGCGAGTCAGTGTATAATGTGTGAGTCAGTGTATGATGTGTGAGTCAGTGCATGATGTGTGAGAGAGTCAGTGCATGATGTGTGAGTCAGTGTATGATGTGTGAGTCAGTGTATGATGTGTGAGTCAGTGTATGATGTGTGAGTCAGTGTATGATGTGTGAGTGAGTCAGTGCATGATGTGAGTCAGTGTATGATGTGTGAGTCAGTGCATGATGTGTGAGTGAGTCACTGTATGATGTGAGTGAGTCAGTGTATGATGTGAGTCAGTGTATGATGTGTGAGTGAGTCAGTGTATGATGTGTGAGTCAGTGTGATGTGTGAGTGAGTCAGTGTATGATGAGTGAGTGAGTCAGTGTATGATGAGTGAGTCAGTGTATGGTGTGCGAGTGAGTCAGTGTATGGTGTGTGAGTGAGTCAGTGTATGATGTGTGAGTGAGTCAGTGTATGATGTGTGAGTGAGTCAGTGTATGATGTGTGAGTGAGTCAGTGTATGATGTATGAGTCAGTGCATGATGTGTGAGTCAGTGTATGATGTGTGAGTCAGTGTATGATGTGTGAGTCAGTGTATGATGTGTGAGTCAGTGTATGATGTGTGAGTCAGTGTATGATGTGTGAGTGAGTCAGTGCATGATGTGAGTCAGTGTATGATGTGTGAGTCAGTGCATGATGTGTGAGTGAGTCAGTGTATGATGTGAGTGAGTCAGTGTATGATGTGAGTCAGTGTATGATGTGTGAGTGAGTCAGTGTATGATGTGTGAGTCAGTGTGATGTGTGAGTGAGTCAGTGTATGATGAGTGAGTGAGTCAGTGTATGATGAGTGAGTCAGTGTATGGTGTGCGAGTGAGTCAGTGTATGGTGTGTGAGTGAGTCAGTGTATGATGTGTGAGTGAGTCAGTGTATGATGTGTGAGTGAGTCAGTGTATGATGTGTGAGTGAGTCAGTGTATGATGTATGAGTCAGTGTATGATGTGTGAGTCAGTGTATGTGTGAGTGAGTCAGTGCATGATGTATGAGTGAGTCAGTGTATGATGAGTGAGTGAGTCAGTGTATGATGAGTGAGTGAGTCAGTGTATCATGAGTGAGTCAGTGTATGATGCTTGAGTGAGTCAGTGCATGATTTGTGAGTCAGTGTATGATGTGAGTCAGTGTATGATGTGTGAGTCAGTGTATGATGTGAGTCAGTGTATGATGTGTGAGTCAGTGTATGATGTGTGAGTCAGTGTATGATGTGTGAGTCAGTGTATGTGTGAGTGAGTCAGTGTATGGTGTGAGTCAGTGTATGTGTGAGTGAGTCAGTGTATGATGTGTGAGTGAGTCAGTGTATGATGTGTGAGTGAGTCAGTGTATGATGTGTGAGTCAGTGTATGATGTGTGAGTGAGTCAGTGTATGATGAGTGAGTGTATGATGTGTGAGTCAGTGTATGATGTGTGAGTGAGTCAGTACATGATGTGTGAGTCAGTGTATGATGTGTGAGTGTATGATGTGTGAGTCAGTGTATGATGTGTGAGTGAGTCAGTGTATGATGTGTGAGTGAGTCAGTGTATGATGAGTGAGTGAGTCAGTGTATGATGTGTGAATGAGTCAGTGTATAATGAGTGAGTCAGTGTATGATGTGTGAGTCAGTGTATGATGTGTGAGTCAGTGTATGATGTGTGAGTCAGTGCATGATGTGTGAGTGAGTCAGTGCATGATGTGTGAGTCAGTGCATGATGTGTGAGTCAGTGTATGATGTGTGAGTCAGTGTATGATGTGTGAGTGAGTCAGTGTATGATGTGTGAGTGAGTCAGTGTATGATGAGTGAGTGAGTCAGTGTATGATGTGTGAGTGAGTCAGTGTATGATGAGTGAGTGAGTCCGTGTATGATGTGAGTGAGTCTGTGTATGATGTGAGTGAGTCAGTGTATGATGTGAGTCAGTGTATGATGTGTGAGTCAGTGCATGATGTGTGAGTGAGTCAGTGCATGATGTGAGTCAGTGTATGATGTGTGAGTGAGTCAGTGTATGATGTGTGAGTCAGTGTGATGTGTGAGTGAGTCAGTGTATGATGAGTGAGTGAGTCAGTGTATGATGAGTGAGTCAGTGTATGGTGTGCGATTGAGTCAGTGTATGGTGTGTGAGTGAGTCAGTGTATGATGTATGAGTCAGTGTATGATGTGTGAGTCAGTGTATGTGTGAGTGAGTCAGTGCATGATGTATGAGTGAGTCAGTGTATGATGAGTGAGTCAGTGTATGATGAGTGAGTGAGTCAGTGTATCATGAGTGAGTCAGTGTATGATGTGTGAGTGAGTCAGTGCATGATTTGTGAGTCAGTGTATGATGTGAGTCAGTGTATGATGTGTGAGTCAGTGTATGATGTGAGTCAGTGTATGATGTGTGAGTCAGTGTATGATGTGTGAGTCAGTGTATGATGTTTGAGTCAGTGCATGATGTGTGAGTGAGTAAGTGCATGATGTGAGTCAGTGTATGATGTGTGAGTGAGTCAGTGTATGATGTGTGAGTCAGTGTGATGTGTGAGTGAGTCAGTGTATGATGAGTGAGTGAGTCAGTGTATGATGTGTGAGTGAGTCAGTGTATGATGAGTGAGTCAGTGTATGATGTGCGAGTCAGTGTATGATGTGTGAGTGAGCCAGTGTATGATGTGTGAGTGAGTCAGTGTATGACGTATGAGTCAGTGCATGATGTATGAGTGAGTCAGTGTATGATGAGTGAGTGAGTCAGTGTATCATGAGTGAGTGAGTCACTGTATCATGAGTGAGTCAGTGTATGATGTGTGAGTGAGTCAGTGCATGATTTGTGAGTCAGTGTATGATGTGAGTCAGTGTATGTGTGAGTCAGTGTATGATGTGAGTCAGTGTATGATGTGTGAGTCAGTGTATGATGTGTGAGTCAGTGTATGATGTGTGAGTCAGTGTATGATATGTGAGTCAGTGTATGATGTGTGAGTGAGTCAGTGTATGATGTGTGAGTGAGTCAGTGTATGATGTGAGTGAGTCAGTGTATGATGTGAGTGAGTCAGTGTATGATGTGAGTCAGTGTATGATGTGTGAGTGAGTCAGTGTATGATGTGTGAGTGAGTCAGTGTGATGTGTGAGTGAGTCAGTGTATGATGAGTGAGTGAGTCAGTGTATGATGAGTGAGTCAGTGTATGGTGTGCGAGTGAGTCAGTGTATGGTGTGTGAGTGAGTCAGTGTATGATGTGTGAGTGAGTCAGTGTATGAGTGAGTGAGTAAGTGTATGATGTGCGAGCCAGTGTATGATGTGTGAGTGAGTCAGTGTATGATGTATGAGTCAGTGTATGATGTGTGAGTGAGTCAGTGTATGATGTGAGTCAGTGTATGATGTGAGTGAGTCAGTGTATAATGTGTGAGTCAGTGTATGATGTGTGAGTCAGTGTATGATGTGTGAGTGAGTCAGTGTATGATGTGTGAGTGAGTCAGTGTATGATGTGTGAGTGAGTCAGTGTATGATGTGAGTGAGTCAGTGTATGATGTGAGTCAGTGTATGATGTGTGAGTCAGTGTATGATGTGTGAGTGAGTCAGTGTATGATGTGTGAGTCAGTGTATGATGTGTGAGTCAGTGTATGATGTGTGAGTCAGTGTATGTGTGAGTGAGTCAGTGTATGGTGTGAGTCAGTGTATGTGTGAGTGAGTCAGTGTATGATGTGTGAGTGAGTCAGTGTATGATGTGTGAGTGAGTCAGTGCATGATGTGTGAGTCAGTGTATGATGTGTGAGTGAGTCAGTGTATGATGAGTGAGTGAGTGTATGATGTGTGAGTCAGTGTATGATGTGTGAGTGAGTCAGTACATGATGTGTGAGTCAGTGTATGATGTGTGAGTGTATGATGTGTGAGTCAGTGTATGATGTGTGAGTGAGTCAGTGTATGATGTGTGAGTGAGTCAGTGTATGATGAGTGAGTGAGTCAGTGTATGATGTGTGAATGAGTCAGTGTATAATGAGTGAGTCAGTGTATGATGTGTGAGTCAGTGTATGATGTGTGAGTCAGTGTATGATGTGTGAGTGAGTCAGTGCATGATGTGAGTCAGTGTATGATGTGTGAGTCAGTGCATGATGTGTGAGTGAGTCAGTGTATGATGTGAGTGAGTCAGTGTATGATGTGAGTCAGTGTATGATGTGTGAGTGAGTCAGTGTATGATGTGTGAGTCAGTGTGATGTGTGAGTGAGTCAGTGTATGATGAGTGAGTGAGTCAGTGTATGATGAGTGAGTCAGTGTATGGTGTGCGAGTGAGTCAGTGTATGGTGTGTGAGTGAGTCAGTGTATGATGTGTGAGTGAGTCAGTGTATGATGTGTGAGTGAGTCAGTGTATGATGTGTGAGTGAGTCAGTGTATGATGTATGAGTCAGTGTATGATGTGTGAGTCAGTGTATGTGTGAGTGAGTCAGTGCATGATGTATGAGTGAGTCAGTGTATGATGAGTGAGTGAGTCAGTGTATGATGAGTGAGTGAGTCAGTGTATCATGAGTGAGTCAGTGTATGATGCTTGAGTGAGTCAGTGCATGATTTGTGAGTCAGTGTATGATGTGAGTCAGTGTATGATGTGTGAGTCAGTGTATGATGTGAGTCAGTGTATGATGTGTGAGTCAGTGTATGATGTGTGAGTCAGTGTATGATGTGTGAGTCAGTGTATGTGTGAGTGAGTCAGTGTATGGTGTGAGTCAGTGTATGTGTGAGTGAGTCAGTGTATGATGTGTGAGTGAGTCAGTGTATGATGTGTGAGTGAGTCAGTGTATGATGTGTGAGTCAGTGTATGATGTGTGAGTGAGTCAGTGTATGATGAGTGAGTGTATGATGTGTGAGTCAGTGTATGATGTGTGAGTGAGTCAGTACATGATGTGTGAGTCAGTGTATGATGTGTGAGTGTATGATGTGTGAGACAGTGTATGATGTGTGAGTGAGTCAGTGTATGATGTGTGAGTGAGTCAGTGTATGATGAGTGAGTGAGTCAGTGTATGATGTGTGAATGAGTCAGTGTATAATGAGTGAGTCAGTGTATGATGTGTGAGTCAGTGTATGATGTGTGAGTCAGTGTATGATGTGTGAGTCAGTGCATGATGTGTGAGTGAGTCAGTGCATGATGTGTGAGTCAGTGCATGATGTGTGAGTCAGTGTATGATGTGTGAGTCAGTGTATGATGTGTGAGTGAGTCAGTGTATGATGTGTGAGTGAGTCAGTGTATGATGAGTGAGTGAGTCAGTGTATGATGTGTGAGTGAGTCAGTGTATGATGAGTGAGTGAGTCCGTGTATGATGTGAGTGAGTCTGTGTATGATGTGAGTGAGTCAGTGTATGATGTGAGTCAGTGTATGATGTGTGAGTCAGTGCATGATGTGTGAGTGAGTCAGTGCATGATGTGAGTCAGTGTATGATGTGTGAGTGAGTCAGTGTATGATGTGTGAGTCAGTGTGATGTGTGAGTGAGTCAGTGTATGATGAGTGAGTGAGTCAGTGTATGATGAGTGAGTCAGTGTATGGTGTGCGATTGAGTCAGTGTATGGTGTGTGAGTGAGTCAGTGTATGATGTATGAGTCAGTGTATGATGTGTGAGTCAGTGTATGTGTGAGTGAGTCAGTGCATGATGTATGAGTGAGTCAGTGTATGATGAGTGAGTCAGTGTATGATGAGTGAGTGAGTCAGTGTATCATGAGTGAGTCAGTGTATGATGTGTGAGTGAGTCAGTGCATGATTTGTGAGTCAGTGTATGATGTGAGTCAGTGTATGATGTGTGAGTCAGTGTATGATGTGAGTCAGTGTATGATGTGTGAGTCAGTGTATGATGTGTGAGTCAGTGTATGATGTTTGAGTCAGTGCATGATGTGTGAGTGAGTAAGTGCATGATGTGAGTCAGTGTATGATGTGTGAGTGAGTCAGTGTATGATGTGTGAGTCAGTGTGATGTGTGAGTGAGTCAGTGTATGATGAGTGAGTGAGTCAGTGTATGATGTGTGAGTGAGTCAGTGTATGATGAGTGAGTCAGTGTATGATGTGCGAGTCAGTGTATGATGTGTGAGTGAGCCAGTGTATGATGTGTGAGTGAGTCAGTGTATGATGTATGAGTCAGTGCATGATGTATGAGTGAGTCAGTGTATGATGAGTGAGTGAGTCAGTGTATCATGAGTGAGTGAGTCACTGTATCATGAGTGAGTCAGTGTATGATGTGTGAGTGAGTCAGTGCATGATTTGTGAGTCAGTGTATGATGTGAGTCAGTGTATGTGTGAGTCAGTGTATGATGTGAGTCAGTGTATGATGTGTGAGTCAGTGTATGATGTGTGAGTCAGTGTATGATGTGTGAGTCAGTGTATGATATGTGAGTCAGTGTATGATGTGTGAGTGAGTCAGTGTATGATGTGTGAGTGAGTCAGTGTATGATGTGAGTGAGTCAGTGTATGATGTGAGTCAGTGTATGATGTGTGAGTGAGTCAGTGTATGATGTGTGAGTGAGTCAGTGTGATGTGTGAGTGAGTCAGTGTATGATGAGTGAGTGAGTCAGTGTATGATGAGTGAGTCAGTGTATGGTGTGCGAGTGAGTCAGTGTATGGTGTGTGAGTGAGTCAGTGTATGATGTGTGAGTGAGTCAGTGTATGAGTGAGTGAGTAAGTGTATGATGTGCGAGCCAGTGTATGATGTGTGAGTGAGTCAGTGTATGATGTATGAGTCAGTGTATGATGTGTGAGTGAGTCAGTGTATGATGTGAGTCAGTGTATGATGTGAGTGAGTCAGTGTATAATGTGTGAGTCAGTGTATGATGTGTGAGTCAGTGTATGATGTGTGAGTGAGTCAGTGTATGATGTGTGAGTGAGTCAGTGTATGATGTGTGAGTGAGTCAGTGTATGATGTGAGTGAGTCAGTGTATGATGTGAGTCAGTGTATGATGTGTGAGTCAGTGTATGATGTGTGAGTGAGTCAGTGTATGATGTGTGAGTCAGTGTATGATGTGTGAGTCAGTGTATGATGTGTGAGTCAGTGTATGTGTGAGTGAGTCAGTGTATGGTGTGAGTCAGTGTATGTGTGAGTGAGTCAGTGTATGATGTGTGAGTGAGTCAGTGTATGATGTGTGAGTGAGTCAGTGCATGATGTGTGAGTCAGTGTATGATGTGTGAGTGAGTCAGTGTATGATGAGTGAGTGAGTGTATGATGTGTGAGTCAGTGTATGATGTGTGAGTGAGTCAGTACATGATGTGTGAGTCAGTGTATGATGTGTGAGTGTATGATGTGTGAGTCAGTGTATGATGTGTGAGTGAGTCAGTGTATGATGTGTGAGTGAGTCAGTGTATGATGAGTGAGTGAGTCAGTGTATGATGTGTGAATGAGTCAGTGTATAATGAGTGAGTCAGTGTATGATGTGTGAGTCAGTGTATGATGTGTGAGTCAGTGTATGATGTGTGAGTCAGTGCATGATATGTGAGTGAGTCAGTGCATGATGTGTGAGTCAGTGCATGATGTGTGAGTCAGTGTATGATGTGTGAGTCAGTGTATGATGTGTGAGTGAGTCAGTGTATGATGTGTGAGTGAGTCAGTGTATGATGAGTGAGTGAGTCAGTGTATGATGTGTGAGTGAGTCAGTGTATGATGAGTGAGTGAGTCAGTGTATGATGTGAGTGAGTCAGTGTATGATGTGAGTGAGTCAGTGTATGATGTGAGTCAGTGTATGATGTGTGAGTGAGTCAGTGTATGATGTGTGAGTCAGTGTGATGTGTGAGTGAGTCAGTGTATGATGTGTGAGTGAGTAAGTGTATGATGTGTGAGTGAGTCAGTGTATGATGAGTGAGTGAGTCAGTGTATGATGTGTGAATGAGTCAGTGTATAATGAGTGAGTCAGTGTATGATGTGTGAGTCAGTGTATGATGTGTGAGTCAGTGTATGATGTGTGAGTCAGTGCATGATGTGTGAGTGAGTCAGTGCATGATGTGAGTCAGTGTATGATGTGTGAGTGAGTCAGTGTATGATGTGTGAGTCAGTGTGATGTGTGAGTGAGTCAGTGTATGATGAGTGAGTGAGTCAGTGTATGATGAGTGAGTCAGTGTATGGTGTGCGAGTGAGTCAGTGTATGGTGTGTGAGTGAGTCAGTGTATGATGTGTGAGTGAGTCAGTGTATGATGAGTGAGTGAGTCAGTGTATGATGTGTGAGTGAGTCAGTGTATGATGAGTGAGTCAGTGTATGATGTGCGAGTCAGTGTATGATGTGTGAGTGAGCCAGTGTATGATGTGTGAGTGAGTCAGTGTATGATGTATGAGTCAGTGCATGATGTATGAGTGAGTCAGTGTATGATGTGTGAGTGAGTCAGTACATGATGTGTGAGTCAGTGTATGATGTGTGAGTGTATGATGTGTGAGTCAGTGTATGATGTGTGAGTGAGTCAGTGTATGATGTGTGAGTGAGTCAGTGTATGATGAGTGAGTGAGTCAGTGTATGATGTGTGAATGAGTCAGTGTATAATGAGTGAGTCAGTGTATGATGTGTGAGTCAGTGTATGATGTGTGAGTCAGTGTATGATGTGTGAGTCAGTGCATGATATGTGAGTGAGTCAGTGCATGATGTGTGAGTCAGTGCATGATGTGTGAGTCAGTGTATGATGTATGAGTCAGTGTATGATGTGTGAGTGAGTCAGTGTATGATGTGTGAGTGAGTCAGTGTATGATGAGTGAGTGAGTCAGTGTATGATGTGTGAGTGAGTCAGTGTATGATGAGTGAGTGAGTCAGTGTATGATGTGAGTGAGTCAGTGTATGATGTGAGTGAGTCAGTGTATGATGTGAGTCAGTGTATGATGTGTGAGTGAGTCAGTGTATGATGTGTGAGTCAGTGTGATGTGTGAGTGAGTCAGTGTATGATGTGTGAGTGAGTCAGTGTATGATGTGTGAGTGAGTCAGTGTATGATGAGTGAGTGAGTCAGTGTATGATGTGTGAATGAGTCAGTGTATAATGAGTGAGTCAGTGTATGATGTGTGAGTCAGTGTATGATGTGTGAGTCAGTGTATGATGTGTGAGTCAGTGCATGATGTGTGAGTGAGTCAGTGCATGATGTGAGTCAGTGTATGATGTGTGAGTGAGTCAGTGTATGATGTGTGAGTCAGTGTGATGTGTGAGTGAGTCAGTGTATGATGAGTGAGTGAGTCAGTGTATGATGAGTGAGTCAGTGTATGGTGTGTGAGTGAGTCAGTGTATGATGTGTGAGTGAGTCAGTGTATGATGAGTGAGTGAGTCAGTGTATGATGTGTGAGTGAGTCAGTGTATGATGAGTGAGTCAGTGTATGATGTGCGAGTCAGTGTATGATGTGTGAGTGAGCCAGTGTATGATGTGTGAGTGAGTCAGTGTATGATGTATGAGTCAGTGCATGATGTATGAGTGAGTCAGTGTATGATGAGTGAGTGAGTCAGTGTATCATGAGTGAGTGAGTCAGTGTATCATGAGTGAGTCAGTGTATGATGTGTGAGTGAGTCAGTGCATGATTTGTGAGTCAGTGTATGATGTGAGTCAGTGTATGATGTGTGAGTCAGTGTATGATGTGAGTCAGTGTATGATGTGTGAGTCAGTGTATGATGTGTGAGTCAGTGTATGATGTGTGAGTCAGTGTATGATATGTGAGTCAGTGTATGATGTGTGAGTGAGTCAGTGTATGATGTGTGAGTGAGTCAGTGTATGATGTGAGTGAGTCAGTGTATGATGTGAGTCAGTGTATGATGTGTGAGTGAGTCAGTGTATGATGTGTGAGTGAGTCAGTGTGATGTGTGAGTGAGTCAGTGTATGATGAGTGAGTGAGTCAGTGTATGATGAGTGAGTCAGTGTATGGTGTGCGAGTGAGTCAGTGTATGGTGTGTGAGTGAGTCAGTGTATGATGTGTGAGTGAGTCAGTGTATGAGTGAGTGAGTAAGTGTATGATGTGCGAGCCAGTGTATGATGTGTGAGTGAGTCAGTGTATGATGTATGAGTCAGTGTATGATGTGTGAGTGAGTCAGTGTATGATGTGAGTCAGTGTATGATGTGAGTGAGTCAGTGTATGATGTGTGAGTCAGTGTATGATGTGTGAGTCAGTGTATGATGTGTGAGTGAGTCAGTGTATGATGTGTGAGTGAGTCAGTGTATGATGTGTGAGTGAGTCAGTGTATGATGTGAGTGAGTCAGTGTATTATGTGAGTCAGTGTATGATGTGTGAGTCAGTGTATGATGTGTGAGTGAGTCAGTGTATGATGTGTGAGTGAGTCAGTGTATGATGAGTGAGTGAGTCAGTGTATGATGAGTGAGTCAGTGTATGATGTGTGAGTGAGTCAGTGTATGATGAGTGAGTGAGTCAGTGTATGATGTGAGTGAGTCAGTGTATGATGTGTGAGTCAGTGTATGATGTGTGAGTCAGTGTATGATGTGTGAGTGAGTCAGTGCATGATGTGAGTCAGTGTATGATGTGTGAGTCAGTGCATGATGTGTGAGTGAGTCAGTGTATGATGTGAGTCAGTGTATGATGTGAGTCAGTGTATGATGTGTGAGTGAGTCAGTGTATGATGAGTGAGTGAGTCAGTGTATGATGTGTGAATGAGTCAGTGTATAATGAGTGAGTCAGTGTATGATGTGTGAGTCAGTGTATGATGTGTGAGTCAGTGTATGATGTGTGAGTCAGTGCATGATATGTGAGTGAGTCAGTGCATGATGTGTGAGTCAGTGCATGATGTGTGAGTCAGTGTATGATGTGTGAGTCAGTGTATGATGTGTGAGTGAGTCAGTGTATGATGTGTGAGTGAGTCAGTGTATGATGAGTGAGTGAGTCAGTGTATGATGTGTGAGTGAGTCAGTGTATGATGAGTGAGTGAGTCAGTGTATGATGTGAGTGAGTCAGTGTATGATGTGAGTGAGTCAGTGTATGATGTGAGTCAGTGTATGATGTGTGAGTGAGTCAGTGTATGATGTGTGAGTCAGTGTGATGTGTGAGTGAGTCAGTGTATGATGTGTGAGTGAGTAAGTGTATGATGTGTGAGTGAGTCAGTGTATGATGAGTGAGTGAGTCAGTGTATGATGTGTGAATGAGTCAGTGTATAATGAGTGAGTCAGTGTATGATGTGTGAGTCAGTGTATGATGTGTGAGTCAGTGTATGATGTGTGAGTCAGTGCATGATGTGTGAGTGAGTCAGTGCATGATGTGAGTCAGTGTATGATGTGTGAGTGAGTCAGTGTATGATGTGTGAGTCAGTGTGATGTGTGAGTGAGTCAGTGTATGATGAGTGAGTGAGTCAGTGTATGATGAGTGAGTCAGTGTATGGTGTGCGAGTGAGTCAGTGTATGGTGTGTGAGTGAGTCAGTGTATGATGTGTGAGTGAGTCAGTGTATGATGAGTGAGTGAGTCAGTGTATGATGTGTGAGTGAGTCAGTGTATGATGAGTGAGTCAGTGTATGATGTGCGAGTCAGTGTATGATGTGTGAGTGAGCCAGTGTATGATGTGTGAGTGAGTCAGTGTATGATGTATGAGTCAGTGCATGATGTATGAGTGAGTCAGTGTATGATGTGTGAGTGAGTCAGTACATGATGTGTGAGTCAGTGTATGATGTGTGAGTGTATGATGTGTGAGTCAGTGTATGATGTGTGAGTGAGTCAGTGTATGATGTGTGAGTGAGTCAGTGTATGATGAGTGAGTGAGTCAGTGTATGATGTGTGAATGAGTCAGTGTATAATGAGTGAGTCAGTGTATGATGTGTGAGTCAGTGTATGATGTGTGAGTCAGTGTATGATGTGTGAGTCAGTGCATGATATGTGAGTGAGTCAGTGCATGATGTGTGAGTCAGTGCATGATGTGTGAGTCAGTGTATGATGTATGAGTCAGTGTATGATGTGTGAGTGAGTCAGTGTATGATGTGTGAGTGAGTCAGTGTATGATGAGTGAGTGAGTCAGTGTATGATGTGTGAGTGAGTCAGTGTATGATGAGTGAGTGAGTCAGTGTATGATGTGAGTGAGTCAGTGTATGATGTGAGTGAGTCAGTGTATGATGTGAGTCAGTGTATGATGTGTGAGTGAGTCAGTGTATGATGTGTGAGTCAGTGTGATGTGTGAGTGAGTCAGTGTATGATGTGTGAGTGAGTCAGTGTATGATGTGTGAGTGAGTCAGTGTATGATGAGTGAGTGAGTCAGTGTATGATGTGTGAATGAGTCAGTGTATAATGAGTGAGTCAGTGTATGATGTGTGAGTCAGTGTATGATGTGTGAGTCAGTGTATGATGTGTGAGTCAGTGCATGATGTGTGAGTGAGTCAGTGCATGATGTGAGTCAGTGTATGATGTGTGAGTGAGTCAGTGTATGATGTGTGAGTCAGTGTGATGTGTGAGTGAGTCAGTGTATGATGAGTGAGTGAGTCAGTGTATGATGAGTGAGTCAGTGTATGGTGTGTGAGTGAGTCAGTGTATGATGTGTGAGTGAGTCAGTGTATGATGAGTGAGTGAGTCAGTGTATGATGTGTGAGTGAGTCAGTGTATGATGAGTGAGTCAGTGTATGATGTGCGAGTCAGTGTATGATGTGTGAGTGAGCCAGTGTATGATGTGTGAGTGAGTCAGTGTATGATGTATGAGTCAGTGCATGATGTATGAGTGAGTCAGTGTATGATGAGTGAGTGAGTCAGTGTATCATGAGTGAGTGAGTCAGTGTATCATGAGTGAGTCAGTGTATGATGTGTGAGTGAGTCAGTGCATGATTTGTGAGTCAGTGTATGATGTGAGTCAGTGTATGATGTGTGAGTCAGTGTATGATGTGAGTCAGTGTATGATGTGTGAGTCAGTGTATGATGTGTGAGTCAGTGTATGATGTGTGAGTCAGTGTATGATATGTGAGTCAGTGTATGATGTGTGAGTGAGTCAGTGTATGATGTGTGAGTGAGTCAGTGTATGATGTGAGTGAGTCAGTGTATGATGTGAGTCAGTGTATGATGTGTGAGTGAGTCAGTGTATGATGTGTGAGTGAGTCAGTGTGATGTGTGAGTGAGTCAGTGTATGATGAGTGAGTGAGTCAGTGTATGATGAGTGAGTCAGTGTATGGTGTGCGAGTGAGTCAGTGTATGGTGTGTGAGTGAGTCAGTGTATGATGTGTGAGTGAGTCAGTGTATGAGTGAGTGAGTAAGTGTATGATGTGCGAGCCAGTGTATGATGTGTGAGTGAGTCAGTGTATGATGTATGAGTCAGTGTATGATGTGTGAGTGAGTCAGTGTATGATGTGAGTCAGTGTATGATGTGAGTGAGTCAGTGTATGATGTGTGAGTCAGTGTATGATGTGTGAGTCAGTGTATGATGTGTGAGTGAGTCAGTGTATGATGTGTGAGTGAGTCAGTGTATGATGTGTGAGTGAGTCAGTGTATGATGTGAGTGAGTCAGTGTATTATGTGAGTCAGTGTATGATGTGTGAGTCAGTGTATGATGTGTGAGTGAGTCAGTGTATGATGTGTGAGTGAGTCAGTGTATGATGAGTGAGTGAGTCAGTGTATGATGAGTGAGTCAGTGTATGATGTGTGAGTGAGTCAGTGTATGATGAGTGAGTGAGTCAGTGTATGATGTGAGTGAGTCAGTGTATGATGTGTGAGTCAGTGTATGATGTGTGAGTCAGTGTATGATGTGTGAGTGAGTCAGTGCATGATGTGAGTCAGTGTATGATGTGTGAGTCAGTGCATGATGTGTGAGTGAGTCAGTGTATGATGTGAGTGAGTCAGTGTATGATGTGAGTCAGTGTATGATGTGTGAGTGAGTCAGTGTATGATGTGTGAGTCAGTGTGATGTGTGAGTGAGTCAGTGTATGATGAGTGAGTGAGTCAGTGTATGATGAGTGAGTCAGTGTATGGTGTGCGAGTGAGTCAGTGTATGGTGTGTGAGTGAGTCAGTGTATGATGTTTGAGTGAGTCAGTGTATGATGTGTGAGTGAGTCAGTGTATGATGTGTGAGTGAGTCAGTGTATGATGTATGAGTCAGTGTATGATGTGTGAGTCAGTGTATGTGTGAGTGAGTCAGTGCATGATGTATGAGTGAGTCAGTGTATGATGAGTGAGTGAGTCAGTGTATGATGAGTGAGTGAGTCAGTGTATCATGAGTGAGTCAGTGTATGATGTGTGAGTGAGTCAGTGCATGATTTGTGAGTCAGTGTATGATGTGAGTCAGTGTATGATGTGTGAGTCAGTGTATGATGTGAGTCAGTGTATGATGTGTGAGTCAGTGTATGATGTGTGAGTCAGTGTATGATGTGTGAGTCAGTGTATGTGTGAGTGAGTCAGTGTATGGTGTGAGGCAGTGTATGTGTGAGTGAGTCAGTGTATGATGTGTGAGTGAGTCAGTGTATGATGTGTGAGTGAGTCAGTGCATGATGTGTGAGTCAGTGTATGATGTGTGAGTGAGTCAGTGTATGATGAGTGAGTGAGTGTATGATGTGTGAGTCAGTGTATGATGTGTGAGTGAGTCAGTACATGATGTGTGAGTCAGTGTATGATGTGTGAGTGTATGATGTGTGAGTCAGTGTATGATGTGTGAGTGAGTCAGTGTATGATGTGTGAGTGAGTCAGTGTATGATGAGTGAGTGAGTCAGTGTATGATGTGTGAATGAGTCAGTGTATAATGAGTGAGTCAGTGTATGATGTGTGAGTCAGTGTATGATGTGTGAGTCAGTGTATGATGTGTGAGTCAGTGTATGATGTGTGAGTGAGTCAGTGTATGATGTGTGAGTGAGTCAGTGCATGATGTGTGAGTCAGTGCATGATGTGTGAGTCAGTGTATGATGTGTGAGTCAGTGTATGATGTGTGAGTGAGTCAGTGTATGATGTGTGAGTGAGTCAGTGTATGATGAGTGAGTGAGTCAGTGTATGATGTGTGAGTGAGTCAGTGTATGATGAGTGAGTGAGTCAGTGTATGATGTGAGTGAGTCATTGTATGATGTGAGTGAGTCAGTGTATGATGTGAGTCAGTGTATGATGTGTGAGGGAGTCAGTGTATGATGTGTGAGTCAGTGTGATGTGTGAGTGAGTCAGTGTATGATGTGTGAGTGAGTCAGTGTATGATGTGTGAGTGAGTCAGTGTATGATGAGTGAGTGAGTCAGTGTATGATGTGTGAATGAGTCAGTGTATAATGAGTGAGTCAGTGTATGATGTGTGAGTCAGTGTATGATGTTTGAGTCAGTGTATGATGTGTGAGTCAGTGCATGATGTGTGAGTGAGTCAGTGCATGATGTGAGTCAGTGTATGATGTGTGAGTGAGTCCGTGTATGATGTGTGAGTCAGTGTGATGTGTGAGTGAGTCAGTGTATGATGAGTGAGTGAGTCAGTGTATGATGAGTGAGTCAGTGTATGGTGTGCGAGTGAGTCAGTGTATGGTGTGTGAGTGAGTCAGTGTATGATGTGTGAGTGAGTCAGTGTATGATGAGTGAGTGAGTCAGTGTATGATGTGTGAGTGAGTCAGTGTATGATGAGTGAGTCAGTGTATGATCTGTGAGTCAGTGTATGATGTGTGAGTCAGTGTATGATGTGTGAGTCAGTGCATGATGTGTGAGTGAGTCAGTGCATGATGTGAGTCAGTGTATGATGTGTGAGTGAGTCAGTGTATGATGTGTGAGTCAGTGTGATGTGTGAGTGAGTCAGTGTATGATGAGTGAGTGAGTCAGTGTATGATGAGTGAGTCAGTGTATGGTGTGCGAGTGAGTCAGTGTATGGTGTGTGAGTGAGTCAGTGTATGATGTGTGAGTGAGTCAGTGTATGATGAGTGAGTGAGTCAGTGTATGATGTGTGAGTGAGTCAGTGTATGATGAGTGAGTCAGTGTATGATGTGCGAGTCAGTGTATGATGTGTGAGTGAGCCAGGGTATGATGTGTGAGTGAGTCAGTGTATGATGTATGAGTCAGTGCATGATGTATGAGTGAGTCAGTGTATGATGAGTGAGTGAGTCAGTGTATCATGAGTGAGTGAGTCAGTGTATCATGAGTGAGTCAGTGTATGATGTGTGAGTGAGTCAGTGCATGATTTGTGAGTCAGTGTATGATGTGTGAGTCAGTGTATGATGTGTGAGTCAGTGTATGATGTGTGAGTCAGTGTATGATGTGTGAGTCAGTGTATGATATGTGAGTCAGAGTATGATGTGTGAGTGAGTCAGTGTATGATGTGTGAGTGAGTCAGTGTATGATGTGAGTGAGTCAGTGTATGATGTGAGTCAGTGTATGATGTGTGAGTGAGTAAGTGTATGATGTGCGAGCCAGTGTATGATGTGTGAGTGAGTCAGTGTATGATGTATGAGTCAGTGTATGATGTGTGAGTGAGTCAGTGTATGATGTGAGTCAGTGTATGATGTGAGTGAGTCAGTGTATGATGAGTGAGTCAGTGTATGGTGTGCGAGTGAGTCAGTGTATGGTGTGTGAGTGAGTCAGTGTATGATGTGTGAGTGAGTCAGTGTATGATGAGTGAGTGAGTAAGTGTATGATGTGCGAGCCAGTTTATGATGTGTGAATGAGTCAGTGTATGATGTATGAGTCAGTGTATGATGTGTGAGTGAGTCAGTGTATGATGTGAGTCAGTGTATGATGTGAGTGAGTCAGTGTATGATGTGTGATTCAGTGTATGATGTGTGAGTCAGTGTATGATGTGTGAGTGAGTCAGTGTATGATGTGTGAGTGAGTCAGTGCATGATGTGTGAGTCAGTGTATGATGTGTGAGTCAGTGTATGATGTGTGAGTGAGTCAGTGTATGATGTGTGAGTGAGTCAGTGTATGATGTGAGTGAGTCAGTGTATGATGTGTGAGTCAGTGTATGATGTGTGAGTGAGTCAGTGTTTGATGAGTGAGTCAGTGTATGGTGTGCGAGTGAGTCAGTGTATGGTGTGTGAGTGAGTCAGTGTATGATGTGTGAGTGAGTCAGTGTATGATGAGTGAGTGAGTCAGTGTATGATGTGTGAGTGAGTCAGTGTATGATGAGTGAGTCAGTGTATGATCTGTGAGTCAGTGTATGATGTGTGAGTCAGTGTATGATGTGTGAGTCAGTGCATGATGTGTGAGTGAGTCAGTGCATGATGTGAGTCAGTGTATGATGTGTGAGTGAGTCAGTGTATGATGTGTGAGTCAGTGTGATGTGTGAGTGAGTCAGTGTATGATGAGTGAGTGAGTCAGTGTATGATGAGTGAGTCAGTGTATGGTGTGCGAGTGAGTCAGTGTATGGTGTGTGAGTGAGTCAGTGTATGATGTGTGAGTGAGTCAGTGTATGATGAGTGAGTGAGTCAGTGCATGATGTGTGAGTCAGTGCATGATGTGTGAGTCAGTGTATGATGTGTGAGTCAGTGTATGATGTGTGAGTGAGTCAGTGTATGATGTGTGAGTGAGTCAGTGTATGATGAGTGAGTGAGTCAGTGTATGATGTGTGAGTGAGTCAGTGTATGATGAGTGAGTGAGTCAGTGTATGATGTGAGTGAGTCATTGTATGATGTGAGTGAGTCAGTGTATGATGTGAGTCAGTGTATGATGTGTGAGTGAGTCAGTGTATGATTTGTGAGTCAGTGTGATGTGTGAGTGAGTCAGTGTATGATGTGTGAGTGAGTCAGTGTATGATGTGTGAGTGAGTCAGTGTATGATGAGTGAGTGAGTCAGTGTATGATGTGTGAATGAGTCAGTGTATAATGAGTGAGTCAGTGTATGATGTGTGAGTCAGTGTATGATGTTTGAGTCAGTGTATGATGTGTGAGTCAGTGCATGATGTGTGAGTGAGTCAGTGCATGATGTGAGTCAGTGTATGATGTGTGAGTGAGTCAGTGTATGATGTGTGAGTCAGTGTGATGTGTGAGTGAGTCAGTGTATGATGAGTGAGTGAGTCAGTGTATGATGAGTGAGTCAGTGTATGGTGTGCGAGTGAGTCAGTGTATGGTGTGTGAGTGAGTCAGTGTATGATGTGTGAGTGAGTCAGTGTATGATGAGTGAGTGAGTCAGTGTATGATGTGTGAGTGAGTCAGTGTATGATGAGTGAGTCAGTGTATGATCTGTGAGTCAGTGTATGATGTGTGAGTCAGTGTATGATGTGTGAGTCAGTGCATGATGTGTGAGTGAGTCAGTGCATGATGTGAGTCAGTGTATGATGTGTGAGTGAGTCAGTGTATGATGTGTGAGTCAGTG
Organism: Petromyzon marinus; assembly: GCF_048934315.1. Classification (NCBI taxonomy): domain Eukaryota; kingdom Metazoa; phylum Chordata; class Hyperoartia; order Petromyzontiformes; family Petromyzontidae; genus Petromyzon; species Petromyzon marinus. The sequence continues at coordinate 1,427,195 of NC_133707.1, forward strand.
TGATGTGTGAGTGAGTCAGTGTATGATGAGTGAGTGAGTCAGTGTATGATGTGTGAGTCAGTGTGATGTGTGAGTGAGTCAGTGTATGATGAGTGAGTGAGTCAGTGTATGATGTGCGAGTCAGTGTAGGATGTGTGAGTGAGCCAGTGTATGATGTGTGAGTGAGTTAGTGTATGATGTATGAGTCAGTGCATGTTGTATGAGTGAGTCAGTGTATGATGAGTGAGTGAGTCAGTGTATCATGAGTGAGTGAGTCAGTGTATCATGAGTGAGTCAGTGTATGATGTGTGAGTGAGTCAGTGCATGATTTGTGAGTCAGTGTATGATGTGAGTCAGTGTATGATGTGTGAGTCAGTGTATGATGTGAGTCAGTGTATGATGTGTGAGTCAGTGTATGATGTGTGAGTCAGTGTATGATGTGTGAGTCAGTGTATGATATGTGAGTCAGTGTATGATGTGTGAGTGAGTCAGTGTATGATGTGTGAGTGAGTCAGTGTATGATGTGAGTGAGTCAGTGTATGATGTGAGTCAGTGTATGATGTGTGAGTGAGTCAGTGTATGATGTGTGAGTGAGTCAGTGTGATGTGTGAGTGAGTCAGTGTATGATGAGTGAGTGAGTCAGTGTATGATGAGTGAGTCAGTGTATGGTGTGCGAGTGAGTCAGTGTATGGTGTGTGATTGAGTCAGTGTATGATGTGTGAGTGAGTCAGTGTATGATGAGTGAGTGAGTAAGTGTATGATGTGCGAGCCAGTGTATGATGTGTGAGTGAGTCAGTGTATGATGTATGAGTCAGTGTATGATGTGTGAGTGAGTCAGTGTATGATGTGAGTCAGTGTATGATGTGAGTGAGTCAGTGTATGATGTGTGATTCAGTGTATGATGTGTGAGTCAGTGTATGATGTGTGAGTGAGTCAGTGTATGATGTGTGAGTGAGTCAGTGCATGATGTGTGAGTCAGTGTATGATGTGTGAGTCAGTGTATGATGTGTGAGTGAGTCAGTGTATGATGTGTGAGTGAGTCAGTGTATGATGTGAGTGAGTCAGTGTATGATGTGTGAGTCAGTGTATGATGTGTGAGTGAGTCAGTGTATGATGAGTGAGTGAGTCAGTGTATGATGAGTGAGTCAGTGTATGATGTGTGAGTGAGTCAGTGTATGATGAGTGAGTGAGTCAGTGTATGATGTGAGTGAGTCAGTGTATGATGTGTGAGTCAGTGTATGATGTGTGAGTGAGTCAGTGTATGATGAGTGAGTGAGTCAGTGTATGATGTGTGAGTGAGTCAGTGCATGATTTGTGAGTCAGTGTATGATGTGAGTCAGTGTATGATGTGTGAGTCAGTGTATGATGTGAGTCAGTGTATGATGTGTGAGTCAGTGTATGATGTGTGAGTCAGTGTATGTGTGAGTGAGTCAGTGTATGGTGTGAGTCAGTGTATGTGTGGGTGAGTCAGTGTATGATGTGTGAGTGAGTCAGTGTATGATGTGTGAGTGAGTCAGTGCATGATGTGTGAGTCAGTGTATGATGTGTGAGTGAGTCAGTGTATGATGAATGAGTGAGTGTATGATGTGTGAGTCAGTGTATGATGTGTGAGTGAGTCAGTACATGATGTGTGAGTCAGTGTATGATGTGTGAGTGTATGATGTGTGAGTCAGTGTATGATGTGTGAGTGAGTCAGTGTATAATGAGTGAGTCAGTGTATGATGTGTGAGTCAGTGTATGATGTGTGAGTCAGTGTATGATGTGTGAGTCAGTGTATGATGTGTGAGTCAGTGCATGATGTGTGAGTGAGTCAGTGCATGATGTGTGAGTCAGTGCATGATGTGTGAGTCAGTGTATGATGTGTGAGTCAGTGTATGATGTGTGAGTGAGTCAGTGTATGATGTGTGAGTGAGTCAGTGTATGATGAGTGAGTGAGTCAGTGTATGATGTGTGAGTGAGTCAGTGTATGATGAGTGAGTGAGTCATTGTATGATGTGAGTGAGTCAGTGTATGATGTGAGTGAGTCAGTGTATGATGTGAGTCAGTGTATGATGTGTGAGTGAGTCAGTGTATGATGTGTGAGTCAGTGTGATGTGTGAGTGAGTCAGTGTATGATGTGTGAGTGAGTCAGTGTATGATGTGTGAGTGAGTCAGTGTATGATGAGTGAGTGAGTCAGTGTATGATGTGTGAATGAGTCAGTGTATAATGAGTGAGTCAGTGTATGATGTGTGAGTCAGTGTATGATGTGTGAGTCAGTGTATGATGTGTGAGTCAGTGCATGATGTGTGAGTGAGTCAGTGCATGATGTGAGTCAGTGTATGATGTGTGAGTGAGTCAGTGTATGATGTGTGAGTCAGTTTGATGTGTGAGTGAGTCAGTGTATGATGAGTGAGTGAGTCAGTGTATGATGAGTGAGTCAGTGTATGGTGTGCGAGTGAGTCAGTGTATGGTGTGTGAGTGAGTCAGTGTATGATGTGTGAGTGAGTCAGTGTATGATGAGTGAGTGAGTCAGTGTATGATGTGTGAGTGAGTCAGTGTATGATGAGTGAGTCAGTGTATGATGTGCGAGTCAGTGTATGATGTGTGAGTGAGCCAGTGTATGATGTGTGAGTGAGTCAGTGTATGATGTATGAGTCAGTGCATGATGTATGAGTGAGTCAGTGTATGATGAGTGAGTGAGTCAGTGTATCATGAGTGAGTGAGTCAGTGTATCATGAGTGAGTCAGTGTATGATGTGTGAGTGAGTCAGTGCATGATTTGTGAGTCAGTGTATGATGTGTGAGTCAGTGTATGATGTGAGTCAGTGTATGATGTGTGAGTCAGTGTATGATGTGTGAGTCAGTGTATGATGTGTGAGTCAGTGTATGATATGTGAGTCAGTGTATGATGTGTGAGTGAGTCAGTGTATGATGTGTGAGTGAGTCAGTGTATGATGTGAGTGAGTCAGTGTATGATGTGAGTCAGTGTATGATGTGTGAGTGAGTCAGTGTATGATGTGTGAGTGAGTCAGTGTGATGTGTGAGTGAGTCAGTGTATGGTGTGCGAGTGAGTCAGTGTATGGTGTGTGAGTGAGTCAGTGTATGATGTGTGAGTGAGTCAGTGTATGATGAGTGAGTGAGTAAGTGTATGATGTGCGAGCCAGTGTATGATGTGTGAGTGAGTCAGTGTATGATGTATGAGTCAGTGTATGATGTGTGAGTGAGTCAGTGTATGATGTGAGTCAGTGTATGATGTGACTGAGTCAGTGTATGATGTGTGAGTCAGTGTATGATGTGTGAGTCAGTGTATGATGTGTGAGTGAGTCAGTGTATGATGTGTGAGTGAGTCATTGCATGATGTGTGAGTCAGTGTATGATGTGTGAGTCAGTGTATGATGTGTGAGTGAGTCAGTGTATGATGTGTGAGTGAGTCAGTGTATGATGTGAGTGAGTCAGTGTATGATGTGAGTCAGTGTATGATGTGTGAGTCAGTGTATGATGTGTGAGTGAGTCAGTGTATGATGTGTGAGTGAGTCAGTGTATGATGAGTGAGTGAGTCAGTGTATGATGTGTGAGTGAGTCAGTGTATGATGAGTGAGTCAGTGTATGGTGTGCGAGTCAGTGTATGATGTGTGCGTGAGCCAGTGTATGATGTGTGAGTCAGTGTATGATGTATGAGTCAGTGTATGATGTGTGAGTGAGTCAGTGTATGATGTGTGAGTGAGTCAGTGTATGATGTGTGAGTGAGTCAGTGTATGATGTATGAGTCAGTGTATGATGTGTGAGTCAGTGTATGATGTGTGAGTGAGTCAGTGCATGATGCATGAGTGAGTCAGTGTATGAGTGAGTGAGTCAGTGTATGATGAGTGAGTCAGTGTATGATGTGTGAGTGAGTCAGTGCATGATTTGTGAGTCAGTGTATGATGTGTGAGTCAGTGTATGATGTGTGAGTCAGTGTATGATGTGTGAGTCAGTGTATGATGTGTGAGTCAGTGTATGATGTGTGAGTCAGTGTATGATGTGTGAGTCAGTGTATGATGTGCGAGTCAGTGTATGATGTGTGCGTGAGCCAGTGTATGATGTGTGAGTCAGTGTATGATGTATGAGTCAGTGTATGATGTGTGAGTGAGTCAGTGTATGATGTGTGAGTGAGTCAGTGTATGATGTGTGAGTGAGTCAGTGTATGATGTATGAGTCAGTGTATGATGTGTGAGTCAGTGTATGATGTATGAGTCAGTGCATGATGTATGAGTGAGTCAGTGTATGATGAGTGAGTGAGTCAGTGTATCATGAGTGAGTGAGTCAGTGTATCATGAGTGAGTCAGTGTATGATGTGTGAGTGAGTCAGTGCATGATTTGTGAGTCAGTGTATGATGTGAGTCAGTGTATGATGTGTGAGTCAGTGTATGATGTGAGTCAGTGTATGATGTGTGAGTCAGTGTATGATGTGTGAGTCAGTGTATGATGTGTGAGTCAGTGTATGATATGTGAGTCAGTGTATGATGTGTGAGTGAGTCAGTGTATGATGTGTGAGTGAGTCAGTGTATGATGTGAGTGAGTCAGTGTATGATGTGAGTCAGTGTATGATGTGTGAGTGAGTCAGTGTATGATGTGTGAGTGAGTCAGTGTGATGTGTGAGTGAGTTAGTGTATGATGAGTGAGTGAGTCAGTGTATGATGAGTGAGTCAGTGTATGGTGTGCGAGTGAGTCAGTGTATGGTGTGTGAGTGAGTCAGTGTATGATGTGTGAGTGAGTCAGTGTATGATGAGTGAGTGAGTAAGTGTATGATGTGCGAGCCAGTGTATGATGTGTGAGTGAGTCAGTGTATGATGTATGAGTCAGTGTATGATGTGTGAGTGAGTCAGTGTATGATGTGAGTCAGTGTATGATGTGAGTGAGTCAGTGTATGATGTGTGATTCAGTGTATGATGTGTGAGTCAGTGTATGATGTGTGAGTAAGTCAGTGTATGATGTGTGAGTGAGTCAGTGCATGATGTGTGAGTCAGTGTATGATGTGTGAGTCAGTGTATGATGTGTGAGTGAGTCAGTGTATGATGTGTGAGTGAGTCAGTGTATGATGTGAGTGAGTCAGTGTATGATGTGTGAGTCAGTGTATGATGTGTGAGTGAGTCAGTGTATGATGAGTGAGTGAGTCAGTGTATGATGAGTGAGTCAGTGTATGATGTGTGAGTGAGTCAGTGTATGATGAGTGAGTGAGTCAGTGTATGATGTGAGTGAGTCAGTGTATGATGTGTGAGTCAGTGTATGATGTGTGAGTGAGTCAGTGTATGATGAGTGAGTGAGTCAGTGTATGATGTGTGAGTGAGTCAGTACATGATTTGTGAGTCAGTGTATGATGTGAGTCAGTGTATGATGTGTGAGTCAGTGTATGATGTGAGTCAGTGTATGATGTGTGAGTCAGTGTATGATGTGTGAGTCAGTGTATGTGTGAGTGAGTCAGTGTATGGTGTGAGTCAGTGTATGTGTGGGTGAGTCAGTGTATGATGTGTGAGTGAGTCAGTGTATGATGTGTGAGTGAGTCAGTGCATGATGTGTGAGTCAGTGTATGATGTGTGAGTGAGTCAGTGTATGATGAATGAGTGAGTGTATGATGTGTGAGTCAGTGTATGATGTGTGAGTGAGTCAGTACATGATGTGTGAGTCAGTGTATGATGTGTGAGTGTATGATGTGTGAGTCAGTGTATGATGTGTGAGTGAGTCAGTGTATAATGAGTGAGTCAGTGTATGATGTGTGAGTCAGTGTATGATGTGTGAGTCAGTGTATGATGTGTGAGTCAGTGTATGATGTGTGAGTCAGTGCATGATGTGTGAGTGAGTCAGTGCATGATGTGTGAGTCAGTGCATGATGTGTGAGTCAGTGTATGATGTGTGAGTCAGTGTATGATGTGTGAGTGAGTCAGTGTATGATGTGTGAGTGAGTCAGTGTATGATGAGTGAGTGAGTCAGTGTATGATGTGTGAGTGAGTCAGTGTATGATGAGTGAGTGAGTCATTGTATGATGTGAGTGAGTCAGTGTATGATGTGAGTGAGTCAGTGTATGATGTGAGTCAGTGTATGATGTGTGAGTGAGTCAGTGTATGATGTGTGAGTCAGTGTGATGTGTGAGTGAGTCAGTGTATGATGTGTGAGTGAGTCAGTGTATGATGTGTGAGTGAGTCAGTGTATGATGAGTGAGTGAGTCAGTGTATGATGTGTGAATGAGTCAGTGTATAATGAGTGAGTCAGTGTATGATGTGTGAGTCAGTGTATGATGTGTGAGTCAGTGTATGATGTGTGAGTCAGTGCATGATGTGTGAGTGAGTCAGTGCATGATGTGAGTCAGTGTATGATGTGTGAGTGAGTCAGTGTATGATGTGTGAGTCAGTTTGATGTGTGAGTGAGTCAGTGTATGATGAGTGAGTGAGTCAGTGTATGATGAGTGAGTCAGTGTATGGTGTGCGAGTGAGTCAGTGTATGGTGTGTGAGTGAGTCAGTGTATGATGTGTGAGTGAGTCAGTGTATGATGAGTGAGTGAGTCAGTGTATGATGTGTGAGTGAGTCAGTGTATGATGAGTGAGTCAGTGTATGATGTGCGAGTCAGTGTATGATGTGTGAGTGAGCCAGTGTATGATGTGTGAGTGAGTCAGTGTATGATGTATGAGTCAGTGCATGATGTATGAGTGAGTCAGTGTATGATGAGTGAGTGAGTCAGTGTATCATGAGTGAGTGAGTCAGTGTATCATGAGTGAGTCAGTGTATGATGTGTGAGTGAGTCAGTGCATGATTTGTGAGTCAGTGTATGATGTGTGAGTCAGTGTATGATGTGAGTCAGTGTATGATGTGTGAGTCAGTGTATGATGTGTGAGTCAGTGTATGATGTGTGAGTCAGTGTATGATATGTGAGTCAGTGTATGATGTGTGAGTGAGTCAGTGTATGATGTGTGAATGAGTCAGTGTATGATGTGAGTGAGTCAGTGTATGATGTGAGTCAGTGTATGATGTGTGAGTGAGTCAGTGTATGATGTGTGAGTGAGTCAGTGTGATGTGTGAGTGAGTCAGTGTATGGTGTGCGAGTGAGTCAGTGTATGGTGTGTGAGTGAGTCAGTGTATGATGTGTGAGTGAGTCAGTGTATGATGAGTGAGTGAGTAAGTGTATGATGTGAGAGCCAGTGTATGATGTGTGAGTGAGTCAGTGTATGATGTATGAGTCAGTGTATGATGTGTGAGTGAGTCAGTGTATGATGTGAGTCAGTGTATGATGTGATTGAGTCAGTGTATGATGTGTGAGTCAGTGTATGATGTGTGAGTCAGTGTATGATGTGTGAGTGAGTCAGTGTATGATGTGTGAGTGAGTCATTGCATGATGTGTGAGTCAGTGTATGATGTGTGAGTCAGTGTATGATGTGTGAGTGAGTCAGTGTATGATGTGTGAGTGAGTCAGTGTATGATGTGAGTGAGTCAGTGTATGATGTGAGTCAGTGTATGATGTGTGAGTCAGTGTATGATGTGTGAGTGAGTCAGTGTATGATGTGTGAGTGAGTCAGTGTATGATGAGTGAGTGAGTCAGTGTATGATGTGTGAGTGAGTCAGTGTATGATGAGTGAGTCAGTGTATGATGTGCGAGTCAGTGTATGATGTGTGCGTGAGCCAGTGTATGATGTGTGAGTCAGTGTATGATGTATGAGTCAGTGTATGATGTGTGAGTGAGTCAGTGTATGATGTGTGAGTGAGTCAGTGTATGATGTGTGAGTGAGTCAGTGTATGATGTATGAGTCAGTGTATGATGTGTGAGTCAGTGTATGATGTGTGAGTGAGTCAGTGCATGATGCATGAGTGAGTCAGTGTATGAGTGAGTGAGTCAGTGTATGATGAGTGAGTCAGTGTATGATGTGTGAGTGAGTCAGTGCATGATTTGTGAGTCAGTGTATGATGTGTGAGTCAGTGTATGATGTGTGAGTCAGTGTATGATGTGTGAGTCAGTGTATGATGTGTGAGTCAGTGTATGATGTGTGAGTCAGTGTATGATGTGTGAGTCAGTGTATGATGTGCGAGTCAGTGTATGATGTGTGCGTGAGCCAGTGTATGATGTGTGAGTCAGTGTATGATGTATGAGTCAGTGTATGATGTGTGAGTGAGTCAGTGTATGATGTGTGAGTGAGTCAGTGTATGATGTGTGAGTGAGTCAGTGTATGATGTATGAGTCAGTGTATGATGTGTGAGTCAGTGTATGATGTGTGAGTGAGTCAGTGCATGATGCATGAGTGAGTCAGTGTATGAGTGAGTGAGTCAGTGTATGATGAGTGAGTCAGTGTATGATGTGTGAGTGAGTCAGTGCATGATTTGTGAGTCAGTGTATGATGTGAGTCAGTGTATGATGTGTGAGTCAGTGTATGATGTGTGAGTCAGTGTATGATGTGTGAGTCAGTGTATGATGTGTGAGTCAGTGTATGATGTGTGAGTCAGTGTATGATGTGTGAGTGAGTCAGTGTATGATGTGTGAGTGAGTCAGTGTATGAGTGAGTGAGTCAGTGTATGATGTGTGAGTGAGTCAGTGTATGATGAGTGAGTCAGTGTATGATGTGCGAGACAGTGTATGATGTGTGCGTGAGCCAGTGTATGATGTGTAAGTCAGTGTATGATGTATGAGTCAGTGTATGATGTGTGAGTGAGTCAGTGTATGATGTGTGAGTGAGTCAGTGTATGATGTGTGAGTGAGTCAGTGTATGATGTATGAGTCAGTGTATGATGTGTGAGTCAGTGTATGATGTGTGAGTGAGTCAGTGCATGATGCATGAGTGAGTCAGTGTATGAGTGAGTGAGTCAGTGTATGATGAGTGAGTCAGTGTATGATGTGTGAGTGAGTCAGTGCATGATTTGTGAGTCAGTGTATGATGTGAGTCAGTGTATGATGTGTGAGTCAGTGTATGATGTGTGAGTCAGTGTATGATGTGTGAGTCAGTGTATGATGTGTGAGTCAGTGTATGTGTGAGTGAGTCAGTGTATGATGTGTGAGTCAGTGTATGATGTGTGAGTCAGTGTATGATGTGTGAGTCAGTGTATGATGTGTGAGTCAGTGTATGTGTGAGTGAGTCAGTGTATGATGTGTGAGTCAGTGTATGATGTGTGAGTCAGTGTATGATGTGTGAGTCAGTGTATGATGAGTGAGTCAGTGTATGATGTGTGAGTGAGTCAGTGTATGATGAGTGAGTCAGTGTATGATGTGCGAGTCAGTGTATGATGTGTGCGTGAGCCAGTGTATGATGTGTGAGTCAGTGTATGATGTATGAGTCAGTGTATGATGTGTGAGTGAGTCAGTGTATGATGTGTGAGTGAGTCAGTGTATGATGAGTGAGTGAGTCAGTGTATGATGTGAGTGAGTCATTGTATGATGTGAGTGAGTCAGTGTATGATGTGAGTCAGTGTATGATGTGTGAGTGAGTCAGTGTATGATGTGTGAGTCAGTGTGATGTGTGAGTGAGTCAGTGTATGATGTGTGAGTGAGTCAGTGTATGATGAGTGAGTGAGTCAGTGTATGATGTGAGTGAGTCATTGTATGATGTGAGTGAGTCAGTGTATGATGTGAGTCAGTGTATGATGTGTGAGTGAGTCAGTGTATGATGTGTGAATGAGTCAGTGTGATGTGTGAGTGAGTCAGTGTATGATGTGTGAGTGAGTCAGTGTATGATGTGTGAGTGAGTCAGTGTATGATGAGTGAGTGAGTCAGTGTATGATGTGTGAATGAGTCAGTGTATAATGAGTGAGTCAGTGTATGATGTGTGAGTCAGTGTATGATGTGTGAGTCAGTGTATGATGTGTGAGTCAGTGCATGATGTGTGATTGAGTCAGTGCAAGATGTGAGTCAGTGTATGATGTGTGAGTGAGTCAGTGTATGATGTGTGAGTCAGTGTGATGTGTGAGTGAGTCAGTGTATGATGAGTGAGTGAGTCAGTGTATGATGAGTGAGTCAGTGTATGATGTGTGAATGAGTCAGTGTGATGTGTGAGTGAGTCAGTGTATGATGTGTGAGTGAGTCAGTGTATGATGTGTGAGTGAGTCAGTGTATGATGAGTGAGTGAGTCAGTGTATGATGTGTGAATGAGTCAGTGTATAATGAGTGAGTCAGTGTATGATGTGTGAGTCAGTGTATGATGTGTGAGTCAGTGTATGATGTGTGAGTCAGTGCATGATGTGTGATTGAGTCAGTGCAAGATGTGAGTCAGTGTATGATGTGTGAGTGAGTCAGTGTATGATGTGTGAGTCAGTGTGATGTGTGAGTGAGTCAGTGTATGATGAGTGAGTGAGTCAGTGTATGATGAGTGAGTCAGTGTATGGTGTGCGAGTGAGTCAGTGTATGGTGTGTGAGTGAGTCAGTGTATGATGTGTGAGTGAGTCAGTGTATGATGAGTGAGTGAGTCAGTGTATGATGTGTGAGTGAGTCAGTGTATGATGAGTGAGTCAGTGTATGATGTGCGAGTCAGTGTATGATGTGTGAGTGAGCCAGTGTATGATGTGTGAGTGAGTCAGTGTATGATGTATGAGTCAGTGCATGATGTATGAGTGAGTCAGTGTATGATGAGTGAGTGAGTCAGTGTATCATGAGTGAGTGAGTCAGTGTATCATGACTGAGTCAGTGTATGATGTGTGAGTGAGTCAGTGCATGATTTGTGAGTCAGTGTATGATGTGAGTCAGTGTATGATGTGTGAGTCAGTGTATGATGTGAGTCAGTGTATGATGTGTGAGTCAGTGTATGATGTGTGAGTCAGTGTATGATGTGTGAGTCAGTGTATGATATGTGAGTCAGTGTATGATGTGTGAGTGAGTCAGTGTATGATGTGTGAGTGAGTCAGTGTATGATGTGAGTGAGTCAGTGTATGATGTGTGAGTGAGTCAGTGTATGATGTGAGTCAGTGTATGATGTGATTGAGTCAGTGTATGATGTGTGAGTCAGTGTATGATGTGTGAGTCAGTGTATGATGTGTGAGTGAGTCAGTGTATGATGTGTGAGTGAGTCATTGCATGATGTGTGAGTCAGTGTATGATGTGTGAGTCAGTGTATGATGTGTGAGTGAGTCAGTGTATGATGTGTGAGTGAGTCAGTGTATGATGTGAGTGAGTCAGTGTATGATGTGAGTCAGTGTATGATGTGTGAGTCAGTGTATGATGTGTGAGTGAGTCAGTGTATGATGTGTGAGTGAGTCAGTGTATGATGAGTGAGTGAGTCAGTGTATGATGTGTGAGTGAGTCAGTGTATGATGAGTGAGTCAGTGTATGATGTGCGAGTCAGTGTATGATGTGTGCGTGAGCCAGTGTATGATGTGTGAGTCAGTGTATGATGTATGAGTCAGTGTATGATGTGTGAGTGAGTCAGTGTATGATGTGTGAGTGAGTCAGTGTATGATGTGTGAGTGAGTCAGTGTATGATGTATGAGTCAGTGTATGATGTGTGAGTCAGTGTATGATGTGTGAGTGAGTCAGTGCATGATGCATGAGTGAGTCAGTGTATGAGTGAGTGAGTCAGTGTATGATGAGTGAGTCAGTGTATGATGTGTGAGTGAGTCAGTGCATGATTTGTGAGTCAGTGTATGATGTGTGAGTCAGTGTATGATGTGTGAGTCAGTGTATGATGTGTGAGTCAGTGTATGATGTGTGAGTCAGTGTATGATGTGTGAGTCAGTGTATGATGTGTGAGTCAGTGTATGATGTGCGAGTCAGTGTATGATGTGTGCGTGAGCCAGTGTATGATGTGTGAGTCAGTGTATGATGTATGAGTCAGTGTATGATGTGTGAGTGAGTCAGTGTATGATGTGTGAGTGAGTCAGTGTATGATGTGTGAGTGAGTCAGTGTATGATGTATGAGTCAGTGTATGATGTGTGAGTCAGTGTATGATGTGTGAGTGAGTCAGTGCATGATGCATGAGTGAGTCAGTGTATGAGTGAGTGAGTCAGTGTATGATGAGTGAGTCAGTGTATGATGTGTGAGTGAGTCAGTGCATGATTTGTGAGTCAGTGTATGATGTGAGTCAGTGTATGATGTGTGAGTCAGTGTATGATGTGTGAGTCAGTGTATGATGTGTGAGTCAGTGTATGATGTGTGAGTCAGTGTATGATGTGTGAGTCAGTGTATGATGTGTGAGTGAGTCAGTGTATGATGTGTGAGTGAGTCAGTGTATGAGTGAGTGAGTCAGTGTATGATGTGTGAGTGAGTCAGTGTATGATGAGTGAGTCAGTGTATGATGTGCGAGTCAGTGTATGATGTGTGCGTGAGCCAGTGTATGATGTGTAAGTCAGTGTATGATGTATGAGTCAGTGTATGATGTGTGAGTGAGTCAGTGTATGATGTGTGAGTGAGTCAGTGTATGATGTGTGAGTGAGTCAGTGTATGATGTATGAGTCAGTGTATGATGTGTGAGTCAGTGTATGATGTGTGAGTGAGTCAGTGCATGATGCATGAGTGAGTCAGTGTATGAGTGAGTGAGTCAGTGTATGATGAGTGAGTCAGTGTATGATGTGTGAGTGAGTCAGTGCATGATTTGTGAGTCAGTGTATGATGTGAGTCAGTGTATGATGTGTGAGTCAGTGTATGATGTGTGAGTCAGTGTATGATGTGTGAGTCAGTGTATGATGTGTGAGTCAGTGTATGTGTGAGTGAGTCAGTGTATGATGTGTGAGTCAGTGTATGATGTGTGAGTCAGTGTATGATGTGTGAGTCAGTGTATGATGTGTGAGTCAGTGTATGTGTGAGTGAGTCAGTGTATGATGTGTGAGTCAGTGTATGATGTGTGAGTCAGTGTATGATGTGTGAGTCAGTGTATGATGAGTGAGTCAGTGTATGATGTGTGAGTGAGTCAGTGTATGATGAGTGAGTCAGTGTATGATGTGCGAGTCAGTGTATGATGTGTGCGTGAGCCAGTGTATGATGTGTGAGTCAGTGTATGATGTATGAGTCAGTGTATGATGTGTGAGTGAGTCAGTGTATGATGTGTGAGTGAGTCAGTGTATGATGAGTGAGTGAGTCAGTGTATGATGTGAGTGAGTCATTGTATGATGTGAGTGAGTCAGTGTATGATGTGAGTCAGTGTATGATGTGTGAGTGAGTCAGTGTATGATGTGTGAGTCAGTGTGATGTGTGAGTGAGTCAGTGTATGATGTGTGAGTGAGTCAGTGTATGATGAGTGAGTGAGTCAGTGTATGATGTGAGTGAGTCATTGTATGATGTGAGTGAGTCAGTGTATGATGTGAGTCAGTGTATGATGTGTGAGTGAGTCAGTGTATGATGTGTGAATGAGTCAGTGTGATGTGTGAGTGAGTCAGTGTATGATGTGTGAGTGAGTCAGTGTATGATGTGTGAGTGAGTCAGTGTATGATGAGTGAGTGAGTCAGTGTATGATGTGTGAATGAGTCAGTGTATAATGAGTGAGTCAGTGTATGATGTGTGAGTCAGTGTATGATGTGTGAGTCAGTGTATGATGTGTGAGTCAGTGCATGATGTGTGATTGAGTCAGTGCAAGATGTGAGTCAGTGTATGATGTGTGAGTGAGTCAGTGTATGATGTGTGAGTCAGTGTGATGTGTGAGTGAGTCAGTGTATGATGAGTGAGTGAGTCAGTGTATGATGAGTGAGTCAGTGTATGGTGTGCGAGTGAGTCAGTGTATGGTGTGTGAGTGAGTCAGTGTATGATGTGTGAGTGAGTCAGTGTATGATGAGTGAGTGAGTCAGTGTATGATGTGTGAGTGAGTCAGTGTATGATGAGTGAGTCAGTGTATGATGTGCGAGTCAGTGTATGATGTGTGAGTGAGCCAGTGTATGATGTGTGAGTGAGTCAGTGTATGATGTATGAGTCAGTGCATGATGTATGAGTGAGTCAGTGTATGATGAGTGAGTGAGTCAGTGTATCATGAGTGAGTGAGTCAGTGTATCATGAGTGAGTCAGTGTATGATGTGTGAGTGAGTCAGTGCATGATTTGTGAGTCAGTGTATGATGTGAGTCAGTGTATGATGTGTGAGTCAGTGTATGATGTGAGTCAGTGTATGATGTGTGAGTCAGTGTATGATGTGTGAGTCAGTGTATGATGTGTGAGTCAGTGTATGATATGTGAGTCAGTGTATGATGTGTGAGTGAGTCAGTGTATGATGTGTGAGTGAGTCAGTGTATGATGTGAGTGAGTCAGTGTATGATGTGAGTCAGTGTATGATGTGTGAGTGAGTCAGTGTATGATGTGTGAGTGAGTCAGTGTGATGTGTGAGTGAGTCAGTGTATGATGAGTGAGTGAGTCAGTGTATGATGAGTGAGTCAGTGTATGGTGTGCGAGTGAGTCAGTGTATGGTGTGTGAGTGAGTCAGTGTATGATGTGTGAGTGAGTCAGTGTATGATGAGTGAGTGAGTAAGTGTATGATATGCGAGTCAGTGTATGATGTGTGAGTGAGTCAGTGTATGATGTATGAGTCAGTGTATGATGTGTGAGTGAGTCAGTGTATGATGTGAGTCAGTGTATGATGTGAGTGAGTCAGTGTATGATGTGTGATTCAGTGTATGATGTGTGAGTCAGTGTATGATGTGTGAGTGAGTCAGTGTATGATGTGTGAGTGAGTCAGTGCATGATGTGTGAGTCAGTGTATGATGTGTGAGTCAGTGTATGATGTGTGAGTGAGTCAGTGTATGATGTGTGAGTGAGTCAGTGTATGATGTGAATGAGTCAGTGTATGATGTGTGAGTCAGTGTATGATGTGTGAGTGAGTCAGTGTATGATGAGTGAGTGAGTCAGTGTATGATGAGTGAGTCAGTGTATGATGTGTGAGTGAGTCAGTGTATGATGAGTGAGTGAGTCAGTGTATGATGTGAGTGAGTCAGTGTATGATGTGTGAGTCAGTGTATGATGTGTGAGTGAGTCAGTGTATGATGAGTGAGTGAGTCAGTGTATGATGTGTGAGTGAGTCAGTGCATGATTTGTGAGTCAGTGTATGATGTGAGTCAGTGTATGATGTGTGAGTCAGTGTATGATGTGAGTCAGTGTATGATGTGTGAGTCAGTGTATGATGTGTGAGTCAGTGTATGTGTGAGTGAGTCAGTGTATGGTGTGAGTCAGTGTATGTGTGGGTGAGTCAGTGTATGATGTGTGAGTGAGTCAGTGTATGATGAATGAGTGAGTGTATGATGTGTGAGTCAGTGTATGATGTGTGAGTGAGTCAGTACATGATGTGTGAGTCAGTGTATGATGTGTGAGTGTATGATGTGTGAGTCAGTGTATGATGTGTGAGTGAGTCAGTGTATAATGAGTGAGTCAGTGTATGATGTGTGAGTCAGTGTATGATGTGTGAGTCAGTGTATGATGTGTGAGTCAGTGTATGATGTGTGAGTCAGTGCATGATGTGTGAGTGAGTCAGTGCATGATGTGTGAGTCAGTGCATGATGTGTGAGTCAGTGTATGATGTGTGAGTCAGTGTATGATGTGTGAGTGAGTCAGTGTATGATGTGTGAGTGAGTCAGTGTATGATGAGTGAGTGAGTCAGTGTATGATGTGTGAGTCAGTGTATGATGTGTGAGTCAGTGCATGATGTGTGATTGAGTCAGTGCAAGATGTGAGTCAGTGTATGATGTGTGAGTGAGTCAGTGTATGATGTGTGAGTCAGTGTGATGTGTGAGTGAGTCAGTGTATGATGAGTGAGTGAGTCAGTGTATGATGAGTGAGTCAGTGTATGGTGTGCGAGTGAGTCAGTGTATGGTGTGTGAGTGAGTCAGTGTATGATGTGTGAGTGAGTCAGTGTATGATGAGTGAGTGAGTCAGTGTATGATGTGTGAGTGAGTCAGTGTATGATGAGTGAGTCAGTGTATGATGTGCGAGTCAGTGTATGATGTGTGAGTGAGCCAGTGTATGATGTGTGAGTGAGTCAGTGTATGATGTATGAGTCAGTGCATGATGTATGAGTGAGTCAGTGTATGATGAGTGAGTGAGTCAGTGTATCATGAGTGAGTGAGTCAGTGTATCATGAGTGAGTCAGTGTATGATGTGTGAGTGAGTCAGTGCATGATTTGTGAGTCAGTGTATGATGTGAGTCAGTGTATGATGTGTGAGTCAGTGTATGATGTGAGTCAGTGTATGATGTGTGAGTCAGTGTATGATGTGTGAGTCAGTGTATGATGTGTGAGTCAGTGTATGATATGTGAGTCAGTGTATGATGTGTGAGTGAGTCAGTGTATGATGTGTGAGTGAGTCAGTGTATGATGTGAGTGAGTCAGTGTATGATGTGAGTCAGTGTATGATGTGTGAGTGAGTCAGTGTATGATGTGTGAGTGAGTCAGTGTGATGTGTGAGTGAGTCAGTGTATGATGAGTGAGTGAGTCAGTGTATGATGAGTGAGTCAGTGTATGGTGTGCGAGTGAGTCAGTGTATGGTGTGTGAGTGAGTCAGTGTATGATGTGTGAGTGTGTCAGTGTATGATGAGTGAGTGAGTAAGTGTATGATATGCGAGTCAGTGTATGATGTGTGAGTGAGTCAGTGTATGATGTATGAGTCAGTGTATGATGTGTGAGTGAGTCAGTGTATGATGTGAGTCAGTGTATGATGTGAGTGAGTCAGTGTATGATGTGTGATTCAGTGTATGATGTGTGAGTCAGTGTATGATGTGTGAGTGAGTCAGTGTATGATGTGTGAGTGAGTCAGTGCATGATGTGTGAGTCAGTGTATGATGTGTGAGTCAGTGTATGATGTGTGAGTGAGTCAGTGTATGATGTGTGAGTGAGTCAGTGTATGATGTGAATGAGTCAGTGTATGATGTGTGAGTCAGTGTATGATGTGTGAGTGAGTCAGTGTATGATGAGTGAGTGAGTCAGTGTATGATGAGTGAGTCAGTGTATGATGTGTGAGTGAGTCAGTGTATGATGAGTGAGTGAGTCAGTGTATGATGTGAGTGAGTCAGTGTATGATGTGTGAGTCAGTGTATGATGTGTGAGTGAGTCAGTGTATGATGAGTGAGTGAGTCAGTGTATGATGTGTGAGTGAGTCAGTGCATGATTTGTGAGTCAGTGTATGATGTGAGTCAGTGTATGATGTGTGAGTCAGTGTATGATGTGAGTCAGTGTATGATGTGTGAGTCAGTGTATGATGTGTGAGTCAGTGTATGTGTGAGTGAGTCAGTGTATGGTGTGAGTCAGTGTATGTGTGGGTGAGTCAGTGTATGATGTGTGAGTGAGTCAGTGTATGATGAATGAGTGAGTGTATGATGTGTGAGTCAGTGTATGATGTGTGAGTGAGTCAGTACATGATGTGTTAGTCAGTGTATGATGTGTGAGTGTATGATGTGTGAGTCAGTGTATGATGTGTGAGTGAGTCAGTGTATAATGAGTGAGTCAGTGTATGATGTGTGAGTCAGTGTATGATGTGTGAGTCAGTGTATGATGTGTGAGTCAGTGTATGATGTGTGAGTCAGTGCATGATGTGTGAGTGAGTCAGTGCATGATGTGTGAGTCAGTGCATGATGTGTGAGTCAGTGTATGATGTGTGAGTCAGTGTATGATGTGTGAGTGAGTCAGTGTATGATGTGTGAGTGAGTCAGTGTATGATGAGTGAGTGAGTCAGTGTATGATGTGTGAGTGAGTCAGTGTATGATGAGTGAGTGAGTCATTGTATGATGTGAGTGAGTCAGTGTATGATGTGAGTGAGTCAGTGTATGATGTGAGTCAGTGTATGATGTGTGAGTGAGTCAGTGTATGATGTGTGAGTCAGTGTGATGTGTGAGTGAGTCAGTGTATGATGTGTGAGTGAGTCAGTGTATGATGTGTGAGTGAGTCAGTGTATGATGAGTGAGTGAGTCAGTGTATGATGTGTGAATGAGTCAGTGTATAATGAGTGAGTCAGTGTATGATGTGTGAGTCAGTGTATGATGTGTGAGTCAGTGTATGATGTGTGAGTCAGTGCATGATGTGTGAGTGAGTCAGTGCATGATGTGAGTCAGTGTATGATGTGTGAGTGAGTCAGTGTATGATGTGTGAGTCAGTTTGATGTGTGAGTGAGTCAGTGTATGATGAGTGAGTGAGTCAGTGTATGATGAGTGAGTCAGTGTATGGTGTGCGAGTGAGTCAGTGTATGGTGTGTGAGTGAGTCAGTGTATGATGTGTGAGTGAGTCAGTGTATGATGAGTGAGTGAGTCAGTGTATGATGTGTGAGTGAGTCAGTGTATGATGAGTGAGTCAGTGTATGATGTGCGAGTCAGTGTATGATGTGTGAGTGAGCCAGTGTATGATGTGTGAGTGAGTCAGTGTATGATGTATGAGTCAGTGCATGATGTATGAGTGAGTCAGTGTATGATGAGTGAGTGAGTCAGTGTATCATGAGTGAGTGAGTCAGTGTATCATGAGTGAGTCAGTGTATGATGTGTGAGTGAGTCAGTGCATGATTTGTGAGTCAGTGTATGATGTGTGAGTCAGTGTATGATGTGAGTCAGTGTATGATGTGTGAGTCAGTGTATGATGTGTGAGTCAGTGTATGATGTGTGAGTCAGTGTATGATATGTGAGTCAGTGTATGATGTGTGAGTGAGTCAGTGTATGATGAGTGAGTGAGTAAGTGTATGATGTGCGAGCCAGTGTATGATGTGTGAGTGAGTCAGTGTATGATGTATGAGTCAGTGTATGATGTGTGAGTGAGTCAGTGTATGATGTGAGTCAGTGTATGATGTGTGAGTGAGTCATTGCATGATGTGTGAGTCAGTGTATGATGTGTGAGTCAGTGTATGATGTGTGAGTGAGTCAGTGTATGATGTGTGAGTGAGTCAGTGTATGATGTGAGTGAGTCAGTGTATGATGTGAGTCAGTGTATGATGTGTGAGTGAGTCAGTTTATGATGTGTGAGTGAGTCAGTGTGATGTGTGAGTGAGTCAGTGTATGGTGTGCGAGTGAGTCAGTGTATGGTGTGTGAGTGAGTCAGTGTATGATGTGTGAGTCAGTGTATGATGTGTGAGTGAGTCAGTGTATGATGTGTGAGTGAGTCAGTGTATGATGTGAGTGAGTCAGTGTATGATGTGAGTCAGTGTATGATGTGTGAGTGAGTCAGTTTATGATGTGTGAGTGAGTCAGTGTGATGTGTGAGTGAGTCAGTGTATGGTGTGCGAGTGAGTCAGTGTATGGTGTGTGAGTGAGTCAGTGTATGATGTG
This sequence comes from Petromyzon marinus, assembly GCF_048934315.1. NCBI lineage: Eukaryota > Metazoa > Chordata > Hyperoartia > Petromyzontiformes > Petromyzontidae > Petromyzon > Petromyzon marinus. The sequence continues at coordinate 1,446,300 of NC_133707.1, forward strand.
TGAGTGAGTCAGTGTATGATGAGTGAGTGAGTAAGTGTATGATGTGCGAGCCAGTGTATGATGTGTGAGTGAGTCAGTGTATGATGTATGAGTCAGTGTATGATGTGTGAGTGAGTCAGTGTTTGATGTGAGTCAGTGTATGATGTGAGTGAGTCAGTGTATGATGTGTGATTCAGTGTATGATGTGTGAGTGAGTCAGTGTATGATGTGTGAGTGAGTCAGTGCATGATGTGTGAGTCAGTGTATGATGTGTGAGTCAGTGTATGATGTGTGAGTGAGTCAGTACATGATGTGTGAGTCAGTGTATGATGTGTGAGTGTATGATGTGTGAGTCAGTGTATGATGTGTGAGTGAGTCAGTGTATAATGAGTGAGTCAGTGTATGATGTGTGAGTCAGTGTATGATGTGTGAGTCAGTGTATGATGTGTGAGTCAGTGTATGATGTGTGAGTCAGTGCATGATGTGTGAGTGAGTCAGTGCATGATGTGTGAGTCAGTGCATGATGTGTGAGTCAGTGTATGATGTGTGAGTCAGTGTATGATGTGTGAGTGAGTCAGTGTATGATGTGTGAGTGAGTCAGTGTATGATGAGTGAGTGAGTCAGTGTATGATGTGTGAGTGAGTCAGTGTATGATGAGTGAGTGAGTCATTGTATGATGTGAGTGAGTCAGTGTATGATGTGAGTGAGTCAATGTATGATGTGAGTCAGTGTATGATGTGTGAGTGAGTCAGTGTATGATGTGTGAGTCAGTGTGATGTGTGAGTGAGTCAGTGTATGATGTGTGAGTGAGTCAGTGTATGATGTGTGAGTGAGTCAGTGTATGATGAGTGAGTGAGTCAGTGTATGATGTGTGAATGAGTCAGTGTATAATGAGTGAGTCAGTGTATGATGTGTGAGTCAGTGTATGATGTGTGAGTCAGTGTATGATGTGTGAGTCAGTGCATGATGTGTGAGTGAGTCAGTGCATGATGTGAGTCAGTGTATGATGTGTGAGTGAGTCAGTGTATGATGTGTGAGTCAGTTTGATGTGTGAGTGAGTCAGTGTATGATGAGTGAGTGAGTCAGTGTATGATGAGTGAGTCAGTGTATGGTGTGCGAGTGAGTCAGTGTATGGTGTGTGAGTGAGTCAGTGTATGATGTGTGAGTGAGTCAGTGTATGATGAGTGAGTGAGTCAGTGTATGATGTGTGAGTGAGTCAGTGTATGATGAGTGAGTCAGTGTATGATGTGCGAGTCAGTGTATGATGTGTGAGTGAGCCAGTGTATGATGTGTGAGTGAGTCAGTGTATGATGTATGAGTCAGTGCATGATGTATGAGTGAGTCAGTGTATGATGAGTGAGTGAGTCAGTGTATCATGAGTGAGTGAGTCAGTGTATCATGAGTGAGTCAGTGTATGATGTGTGAGTGAGTCAGTGCATGATTTGTGAGTCAGTGTATGATGTGTGAGTCAGTGTATGATGTGTGAGTCAGTGTATGATGTGTGAGTCAGTGTATGATGTGTGAGTGAGTCAGTGTGATGTGTGAGTGAGTCAGTGTATGGTGTGCGAGTGAGTCAGTGTATGGTGTGTGAGTGAGTCAGTGTATGATGTGTGAGTCAGTGTATGATGTGTGAGTGAGTCAGTGTATGATGTGTGAGTGAGTCAGTGTATGATGTGAGTGAGTCAGTGTATGATGTGAGTCAGTGTATGATGTGTGAGTGAGTCAGTTTATGATGTGTGAGTGAGTCAGTGTGATGTGTGAGTGAGTCAGTGTATGGTGTACGAGTGAGTCAGTGTATGGTGTGTGAGTGAGTCAGTGTATGATGTGTGAGTGAGTCAGTGTATGATGTGTGAGTGAGTCAGTGTATGATGAGTGAGTCAGTGTATGATGTGCGAGTCAGTGTATGATGTGTGAGTCAGTGTATGATGTGTGAGTGAGTCAGTGTATGATGTGTGAGTGAGTCAGTGTATGATGTGAGTGAGTCAGTGTATGATGTGAGTCAGTGTATGATGTGTGAGTGAGTCAGTTTATGATGTGTGAGTGAGTCAGTGTGATGTGTGAGTGAGTCAGTGTATGGTGTGCGAGTGAGTCAGTGTATGGTGTGTGAGTGAGTCAGTGTATGATGTGTGAGTGAGTCAGTGTATGATGAGTGAGTGAGTAAGTGTATGATGTGCGAGCCAGTGTATGATGTGTGAGTGAGTCAGTGTATGATGTATGAGTCAGTGTATGATGTGTGAGTGAGTCAGTGTATGATGTGAGTCAGTGTATGATGTGATTGAGTCAGTGTATGATGTGTGAGTCAGTGTATGATGTGTGAGTCAGTGTATGATGTGTGAGTGAGTCAGTGTATGATGTGTGAGTGAGTCATTGCATGATGTGTGAGTCAGTGTATGATGTGTGAGTCAGTGTATGATGTGTGAGTGAGTCAGTGTATGATGTGTGAGTGAGTCAGTGTATGATGTGAGTGAGTCAGTGTATGATGTGAGTCAGTGTATGATGTGGGAGTGAGTCATTGCATGATGTGTGAGTCAGTGTATGATGTGTGAGTCAGTGTATGATGTGTGAGTGAGTCAGTGTATGATGTGTGAGTGAGTCAGTGTATGATGTGAGTGAGTCAGTGTATGATGTGAGTCAGTGTATGATGTGTGAGTGAGTCAGTTTATGATGTGTGAGTGAGTCAATGTGATGTGTGAGTGAGTCAGTGTATGGTGTGCGAGTGAGTCAGTGTATGGTGTGTGAGTGAGTCAGTGTATGATGTGTGAGTGAGTCAGTGTATGATGAGTGAGTGAGTAAGTGTATGATGTGCGAGCCAGTGTATGATGTGTGAGTGAGTCAGTGTATGATGTATGAGTCAGTGTATGATGTGTGAGTGAGTCAGTGTATGATGTGAGTCAGTGTATGATGTGTGAGTCAGTGTATGATGTGTGAGTCAGTGTATGATGTGTGAGTGAGTCAGTGTATGATGTGTGAGTGAGTCATTGCATGATGTGTGAGTCAGTGTATGATGTGTGAGTCAGTGTATGATGTGTGAGTGAGTCAGTGTATGATGTGTGAGTGAGTCAGTGTATGATGTGAGTGAGTCAGTGTATGATGTGAGTCAGTGTATGATGTGTGAGTCAGTGTATGATGTGTGAGTGAGTCAGTGTATGATGTGTGAGTGAGTCAGTGTATGATGAGTGAGTGAGTCAGTGTATGATGTGTGAGTGAGTCAGTGTATGATGAGTGAGTCAGTGTATGATGTGCGAGTCAGTGTATGATGTGTGCGTGAGCCAGTGCATGATGTGTGAGTCAGTGTATGATGTATGAGTCAGTGTATGATGTGTGAGTGAGTCAGTGTATGATGTGTGAGTGAGTCAGTGTATGATGTGTGAGTGAGTCAGTGTATGATGTATGAGTCAGTGTATGATGTGTGAGTCAGTGTATGATGTGTGAGTGAGTCAGTGCATGATGCATGAGTGAGTCAGTGTATGAGTGAGTGAGTCAGTGTATGATGAGTGAGTCAGTGTATGATGTGTGAGTGAGTCAGTGCATGATTTGTGAGTCAGTGTATGATGTGAGTCAGTGTATGATGTGTGAGTCAGTGTATGATGTGTGAGTCAGTGTATGATGTGTGAGTCAGTGTATGATGTGTGAGTCAGTGTATGATGTGTGAGTCAGTGTATGATGTGTGAGTGAGTCAGTGTATGATGTGTGAGTGAGTCAGTGTATGAGTGAGTGAGTCAGTGTATGATGTGTGAGTGAGTCAGTGTATGATGAGTGAGTCAGTGTATGATGTGCGAGTCAGTGTATGATGTGTGCGTGAGCCAGTGTATGATGTGTGAGTCAGTGTATGATGTATGAGTCAGTGTATGATGTGTGAGTGAGTCAGTGTATGATGTGTGAGTGAGTCAGTGTATGATGTGTGAGTGAGTCAGTGTATGATGAGTGAGTGAGTCAGTGTATGATGTGTGAGTGAGTCAGTGTATGATGAGTGAGTCAGTGTATGATGTGCGAGTCAGTGTATGATGTGTGCGTGAGCCAGTGCATGATGTGTGAGTCAGTGTATGATGTATGAGTCAGTGTATGATGTGTGAGTGAGTCAGTGTATGATGTGTGAGTAAGTCAGTGTATGATGTGTGAGTGAGTCAGTGTATGATGTATGAGTCAGTGTATGATGTGTGAGTCAGTGTATGATGTGTGAGTGAGTCAGTGCATGATGCATGAGTGAGTCAGTGTATGAGTGAGTGAGTCAGTGTATGATGAGTGAGTCAGTGTATGATGTGTGAGTCAGTGTATGATGTGTGAGTCAGTGTATGATGAGTGAGTGAGTCAGTGTATGATGTGTGAGTGAGTCAGTGTATGATGAGTGAGTCAGTGTATGATGTGCGAGTCAGTGTATGATGTGTGAGTGAGCCAGTGTATGATGTGTGAGTGAGTCAGTGTATGATGTATGAGTCAGTGCATGATGTATGAGTGAGTCAGTGTATGATGAGTGAGTGAGTCAGTGTATCATGAGTGAGTGAGTCAGTGTATCATGAGTGAGTCAGTGTATGATGTGTGAGTGAGTCAGTGCATGATTTGTGAGTCAGTGTATGATGTGTGAGTCAGTGTATGATGTGTGAGTCAGTGTATGATGTGTGAGTCAGTGTATGATGTGTGAGTGAGTCAGTGTGATGTGTGAGTGAGTCAGTGTATGGTGTGCGAGTGAGTCAGTGTATGGTGTGTGAGTGAGTCAGTGTATGATGTGTGAGTCAGTGTATGATGTGTGAGTGAGTCAGTGTATGATGTGTGAGTGAGTCAGTGTATGATGTGAGTGAGTCAGTGTATGATGTGAGTCAGTGTATGATGTGTGAGTGAGTCAGTTTATGATGTGTGAGTGAGTCAGTGTGATGTGTGAGTGAGTCAGTGTATGGTGTACGAGTGAGTCAGTGTATGGTGTGTGAGTGAGTCAGTGTATGATGTGTGAGTGAGTCAGTGTATGATGTGTGAGTGAGTCAGTGTATGATGAGTGAGTCAGTGTATGATGTGCGAGTCAGTGTATGATGTGTGAGTCAGTGTATGATGTGTGAGTGAGTCAGTGTATGATGTGTGAGTGAGTCAGTGTATGATGTGAGTGAGTCAGTGTATGATGTGAGTCAGTGTATGATGTGTGAGTGAGTCAGTTTATGATGTGTGAGTGAGTCAGTGTGATGTGTGAGTGAGTCAGTGTATGGTGTGCGAGTGAGTCAGTGTATGGTGTGTGAGTGAGTCAGTGTATGATGTGTGAGTGAGTCAGTGTATGATGAGTGAGTGAGTAAGTGTATGATGTGCGAGCCAGTGTATGATGTGTGAGTGAGTCAGTGTATGATGTATGAGTCAGTGTATGATGTGTGAGTGAGTCAGTGTATGATGTGAGTCAGTGTATGATGTGATTGAGTCAGTGTATGATGTGTGAGTCAGTGTATGATGTGTGAGTCAGTGTATGATGTGTGAGTGAGTCAGTGTATGATGTGTGAGTGAGTCATTGCATGATGTGTGAGTCAGTGTATGATGTGTGAGTCAGTGTATGATGTGTGAGTGAGTCAGTGTATGATGTGTGAGTGAGTCAGTGTATGATGTGAGTGAGTCAGTGTATGATGTGAGTCAGTGTATGATGTGGGAGTGAGTCATTGCATGATGTGTGAGTCAGTGTATGATGTGTGAGTCAGTGTATGATGTGTGAGTGAGTCAGTGTATGATGTGTGAGTGAGTCAGTGTATGATGTGAGTGAGTCAGTGTATGATGTGAGTCAGTGTATGATGTGTGAGTGAGTCAGTTTATGATGTGTGAGTGAGTCAATGTGATGTGTGAGTGAGTCAGTGTATGGTGTGCGAGTGAGTCAGTGTATGGTGTGTGAGTGAGTCAGTGTATGATGTGTGAGTGAGTCAGTGTATGATGAGTGAGTGAGTAAGTGTATGATGTGCGAGCCAGTGTATGATGTGTGAGTGAGTCAGTGTATGATGTATGAGTCAGTGTATGATGTGTGAGTGAGTCAGTGTATGATGTGAGTCAGTGTATGATGTGATTGAGTCAGTGTATGATGTGTGAGTCAGTGTATGATGTGTGAGTCAGTGTATGATGTGTGAGTGAGTCAGTGTATGATGTGTGAGTGAGTCATTGCATGATGTGTGAGTCAGTGTATGATGTGTGAGTCAGTGTATGATGTGTGAGTGAGTCAGTGTATGATGTGTGAGTGAGTCAGTGTATGATGTGAGTGAGTCAGTGTATGATGTGAGTCAGTGTATGATGTGTGAGTCAGTGTATGATGTGTGAGTGAGTCAGTGTATGATGTGTGAGTGAGTCAGTGTATGATGAGTGAGTGAGTCAGTGTATGATGTGTGAGTGAGTCAGTGTATGATGAGTGAGTCAGTGTATGATGTGCGAGTCAGTGTATGATGTGTGCATGAGCCAGTGCATGATGTGTGAGTCAGTGTATGATGTATGAGTCAGTGTATGATGTGTGAGTGAGTCAGTGTATGATGTGTGAGTGAGTCAGTGTATGATGTGTGAGTGAGTCAGTGTATGATGTATGAGTCAGTGTATGATGTGTGAGTCAGTGTATGATGTGTGAGTGAGTCAGTGCATGATGCATGAGTGAGTCAGTGTATGAGTGAGTGAGTCAGTGTATGATGAGTGAGTCAGTGTATGATGTGTGAGTGAGTCAGTGCATGATTTGTGAGTCAGTGTATGATGTGAGTCAGTGTATGATGTGTGAGTCAGTGTATGATGTGTGAGTCAGTGTATGATGTGTGAGTCAGTGTATGATGTGTGAGTCAGTGTATGATGTGTGAGTCAGTGTATGATGTGTGAGTGAGTCAGTGTATGATGTGTGAGTGAGTCAGTGTATGAGTGAGTGAGTCAGTGTATGATGTGTGAGTGAGTCAGTGTATGATGAGTGAGTCAGTGTATGATGTGCGAGTCAGTGTATGATGTGTGCGTGAGCCAGTGTATGATGTGTGAGTCAGTGTATGATGTATGAGTCAGTGTATGATGTGTGAGTGAGTCAGTGTATGATGTGTGAGTGAGTCAGTGTATGATGTGTGAGTGAGTCAGTGTATGATGAGTGAGTGAGTCAGTGTATGATGTGTGAGTGAGTCAGTGTATGATGAGTGAGTCAGTGTATGATGTGCGAGTCAGTGTATGATGTGTGCGTGAGCCAGTGCATGATGTGTGAGTCAGTGTATGATGTATGAGTCAGTGTATGATGTGTGAGTGAGTCAGTGTATGATGTGTGAGTAAGTCAGTGTATGATGTGTGAGTGAGTCAGTGTATGATGTATGAGTCAGTGTATGATGTGTGAGTCAGTGTATGATGTGTGAGTGAGTCAGTGCATGATGCATGAGTGAGTCAGTGTATGAGTGAGTGAGTCAGTGTATGATGAGTGAGTCAGTGTATGATGTGTGAGTGAGTCAGTGCATGATTTGTGAGTCAGTGTATGATGTGAGTCAGTGTATGATGTGTGAGTCAGTGTATGATGTGTGAGTCAGTGTATGATGTGTGAGTCAGTGTATGATGTGTGAGTCAGTGTATGATGAGTGAGTCAGTGTATGATGTGCGAGTCAGTGTATGATGTGTGCGTGAGCCAGTGTATGATGTGTGAGTCAGTGTATGATGTATGAGTCAGTGTATGATGTGTGAGTGAGTCAGTGTATGATGTGTGAGTGAGTCAGTGTATGATGTGTGAGTGAGTCAGTGTATGATGTATGAGTCAGTGTATGATGTGTGAGTCAGTGTATGATGTGTGAGTGAGTCAGTGCATGATGCATGAGTGAGTCAGTGTATGAGTGAGTGAGTCAGTGTATGATGAGTGAGTCAGTGTATGATGTGTGAGTGAGTCAGTGCATGATTTGTGAGTCAGTGTATGATGTGAGTCAGTGTATGATGTGTGAGTCAGTGTATGATGTGTGAGTCAGTGTATGATGTGTGAGTCAGTGTATGATGTGTGAGTCAGTGTATGATGTGTGAGTCAGTGTATGATGTGTGAGTCAGTGTATGATGTGTGAGTCAGTGTATGATGTGTGAGTGAGTCAGTGTATGATGTGTGAGTGAGTCAGTGTATGAGTGAGTGAGTCAGTGTATGATGTGTGAGTGAGTCAGTGTATGATGAGTGAGTCAGTGTATGATGTGCGAGTCAGTGTATGATGTGTGCGTGAGCCAGTGTATGATGTGTGAGTCAGTGTATGATGTATGAGTCAGTGTATGATGTGTGAGTGAGTCAGTGTATGATGTGTGAGTGAGTCAGTGTATGATGTGTGAGTGAGTCAGTGTATGATGTATGAGTCAGTGTATGATGTGTGAGTCAGTGTATGATGTGTGAGTGAGTCAGTGCATGATGCATGAGTGAGTCAGTGTATGAGTGAGTGAGTCAGTGTATGATGAGTGAGTCAGTGTATGATGTGTGAGTGAGTCAGTGCATGATTTGTGAGTCAGAGTATGATGTGAGTCAGTGTATGATGTGTGAGTCAGTGTATGATGTGTGAGTCAGTGTATGATGTGTGAGTCAGTGTATGATGTGTGAGTCAGTGTATGTGTGAGTGAGTCAGTGTATGATGTGTGAGTCAGTGTATGATGTGTGAGTCAGTGTAAGATGTGTGAGTCAGTGTATGATGTGTGAGTCAGTGTATGTGTGAGTGAGTCAGTGTATGATGTGTGAGTCAGTGTATGATGTGTGAGTCAGTGTATGATGTGTGAGTCAGTGTATGATGAGTGAGTGAGTCAGTGTATGATGTGTGAGTGAGTCAGTGTATGATGAGTGAGTCAGTGTATGATGTGCGAGTCAGTGTATGATGTGTGCGTGAGCCAGTGTATGATGTGTGAGTCAGTGTATGATGTATGAGTCAGTGTATGATGTGTGAGTGAGTCAGTGTATGATGTGTGAGTGAGTCAGTGTATGATGTGTGAGTGAGTCAGTGTATGATGTATGAGTCAGTGTATGATGTGTGAGTCAGTGTATGATGTGTGAGTGAGTCAGTGCATGATGCATGAGTGAGTCAGTGTATGAGTGAGTGAGTCAGTGTATGATGAGTGAGTCAGTGTATGATGTGTGAGTGAGTCAGTGCATGATGCATGAGTGAGTCAGTGTATGAGTGAGTGAGTCAGTGTATGATGAGTGAGTCAGTGTATGATGTGTGAGTGAGTCAGTGCATGATTTGTGAGTCAGTGTATGATGTGAGTCAGTGTATGATGTGTGAGTCAGTGTATGATGTGTGAGTCAGTGTATGATGTGTGAGTCAGTGTATGATGTGTGAGTGAGTCAGTGTATGATGTGTGAGTGAGTCAGTGTATGAGTGAGTGAGTCAGTATATGATGTGTGAGTGAGTCAGTGTATGATGAGTGAGTCAGTGTATGATGTGCGAGTCAGTGTATGATGTGTGCGTGAGCCAGTGTATGATGTGTGAGTCAGTGTATGATGTATGAGTCAGTGTATGATGTGTGAGTGAGTCAGTGTATGATGTGTGAGTGAGTCAGTGTATGATGTGTGAGTGAGTCAGTGTATGATGTGTGAGTGAGTCAGTGTATGATGTGAGTGAGTCAGTGTATGATGTGAGTCAGTGTATGATGTGTGAGTCAGTGTATGATGTGTGAGTGAGTCAGTGTATGATGTGTGAGTGAGTCAGTGTATGATGAGTGAGTGAGTCAGTGTATGATGTGTGAGTGAGTCAGTGCATGATGCATGAGTGAGTCAGTGTATGAGTGAGTGAGTCAGTGTATGATGAGTGAGTCAGTGTATGATGTGTGAGTGAGTCAGTGCATGATTTGTGAGTCAGAGTATGATGTGAGTCAGTGTATGATGTGTGAGTCAGTGTATGATGTGTGAGTCAGTGTATGATGTGTGAGTCAGTGTATGTGTGAGTGAGTCAGTGTATGATGTGTGAGTCAGTGTATGATGTGTGAGTCAGTGTAAGATGTGTGAGTCAGTGTATGATGTGTGAGTCAGTGTATGTGTGAGTGAGTCAGTGTATGATGTGTGAGTCAGTGTATGATGTGTGAGTCAGTGTATGATGTGTGAGTCAGTGTATGATGAGTGAGTGAGTCAGTGTATGATGTGTGAGTGAGTCAGTGTATGATGAGTGAGTCAGTGTATGATGTGCGAGTCAGTGTATGATGTGTGCGTGAGCCAGTGTATGATGTGTGAGTCAGTGTATGATGTATGAGTCAGTGTATGATGTGTGAGTGAGTCAGTGTATGATGTGTGAGTGAGTCAGTGTATGATGTGTGAGTGAGTCAGTGTATGATGTATGAGTCAGTGTATGATGTGTGAGTGAGTCAGTGCATGATGCATGAGTGAGTCAGTGTATGAGTGAGTGAGTCAGTGTATGATGAGTGAGTCAGTGTATGATGTGTGAGTGAGTCAGTGCATGATGCATGAGTGAGTCAGTGTATGTGTGAGTGAGTCAGTGTATGATGTGTGAGTCAGTGTATGATGTGTGAGTCAGTGTAAGATGTGTGAGTCAGTGTATGATGTGTGAGTCAGTGTATGTGTGAGTGAGTCAGTGTATGATGTGTGAGTCAGTGTATGATGTGTGAGTCAGTGTATGATGTGTGAGTCAGTGTATGATGAGTGAGTGAGTCAGTGTATGATGTGTGAGTGAGTCAGTGTATGATGAGTGAGTCAGTGTATGATGTGCGAGTCAGTGTATGATGTGTGCGTGAGCCAGTGTATGATGTGTGAGTCAGTGTATGATGTATGAGTCAGTGTATGATGTGTGAGTGAGTCAGTGTATGATGTGTGAGTGAGTCAGTGTATGATGTGTGAGTGAGTCAGTGTATGATGTATGAGTCAGTGTATGATGTGTGAGTGAGTCAGTGCATGATGCATGAGTGAGTCAGTGTATGAGTGAGTGAGTCAGTGTATGATGAGTGAGTCAGTGTATGATGTGTGAGTGAGTCAGTGCATGATGCATGAGTGAGTCAGTGTATGAGTGAGTGAGTCAGTGTATGATGAGTGAGTCAGTGTATGATGTGTGAGTGAGTCAGTGCATGATTTGTGAGTCAGTGTATGATGTGAGTCAGTGTATGATGTGTGAGTCAGTGTATGATGTGTGAGTCAGTGTATGATGTGTGAGTCAGTGTATGATGTGTGAGTGAGTCAGTGTATGATGTGTGAGTGAGTCAGTGTATGAGTGAGTGAGTCAGTATATGATGTGTGAGTGAGTCAGTGTATGATGAGTGAGTCAGTGTATGATGTGCGAGTCAGTGTATGATGTGTGCGTGAGCCAGTGTATGATGTGTGAGTCAGTGTATGATGTATGAGTCAGTGTATGATGTGTGAGTGAGTCAGTGTATGATGTGTGAGTGAGTCAGTGTATGATGTGTGAGTGAGTCAGTGTATGATGTATGAGTCAGTGTATGATGTGTGAGTCAGTGTATGATGTGTGAGTGAGTCAGTGCATGATGCATGAGTGAGTCAGTGTATGAGTGAGTGAGTCAGTGTATGATGAGTGAGTCAGTGTATGATGTGTGAGTGAGTCAGTGCATGATTTGTGAGTCAGTGTATGATGTGAGTCAGTGTATGATGTGTGAGTCAGTGTATGATGTGTGAGTCAGTGTTTGATGTGTGAGTCAGTGTATGATGTGTGAGTCAGTGTATGTGTGAGTGAGTCAGTGTATGATGTGTGAGTGAGTCAGTGTATGATGTGTGAGTGAGTCAGTGTATGATGTGTGAGTGAGTCAGTGTATGATGTGAGTGAGTCAGTGTATGATGTGAGTCAGTGTATGATGTGTGAGTCAGTGTATGATGTGTGAGTGAGTCAGTGTATGATGTGTGAGTGAGTCAGTGTATGATGAGTGAGTGAGTCAGTGTATGATGTGTGAGTGAGTCAGTGCATGATGCATGAGTGAGTCAGTGTATGAGTGAGTGAGTCAGTGTATGATGAGTGAGTCAGTGTATGATGTGTGAGTGAGTCAGTGCATGATTTGTGAGTCAGAGTATGATGTGAGTCAGTGTATGATGTGTGAGTCAGTGTATGATGTGTGAGTCAGTGTATGATGTGTGAGTCAGTGTATGATGTGTGAGTCAGTGTATGTGTGAGTGAGTCAGTGTATGATGTGTGAGTCAGTGTATGATGTGTGAGTCAGTGTAAGATGTGTGAGTCAGTGTATGATGTGTGAGTCAGTGTATGTGTGAGTGAGTCAGTGTATGATGTGTGAGTCAGTGTATGATGTGTGAGTCAGTGTATGATGTGTGAGTCAGTGTATGATGAGTGAGTGAGTCAGTGTATGATGTGTGAGTGAGTCAGTGTATGATGAGTGAGTCAGTGTATGATGTGCGAGTCAGTGTATGATGTGTGCGTGAGCCAGTGTATGATGTGTGAGTCAGTGTATGATGTATGAGTCAGTGTATGATGTGTGAGTGAGTCAGTGTATGATGTGTGAGTGAGTCAGTGTATGATGTGTGAGTGAGTCAGTGTATGATGTATGAGTCAGTGTATGATGTGTGAGTCAGTGTATGATGTGTGAGTGAGTCAGTGCATGATGCATGAGTGAGTCAGTGTATGAGTGAGTGAGTCAGTGTATGATGAGTGAGTCAGTGTATGATGTGTGAGTGAGTCAGTGCATGATGCATGAGTGAGTCAGTGTATGAGTGAGTGAGTCAGTGTATGATGAGTGAGTCAGTGTATGATGTGTGAGTGAGTCAGTGCATGATTTGTGAGTCAGTGTATGATGTGAGTCAGTGTATGATGTGTGAGTCAGTGTATGATGTGTGAGTCAGTGTATGATGTGTGAGTCAGTGTATGATGTGTGAGTGAGTCAGTGTATGATGTGTGAGTGAGTCAGTGTATGAGTGAGTCAGTATATGATGTGTGAGTGAGTCAGTGTATGATGAGTGAGTCAGTGTATGATGTGCGAGTCAGTGTATGATGTGTGCGTGAGCCAGTGTATGATGTGTGAGTCAGTGTATGATGTATGAGTCAGTGTATGATGTGTGAGTGAGTCAGTGTATGATGTGTGAGTGAGTCAGTGTATGATGTGTGAGTGAGTCAGTGTATGATGTATGAGTCAGTGTATGATGTGTGAGTCAGTGTATGATGTGTGAGTGAGTCAGTGCATGATGCATGAGTGAGTCAGTGTATGAGTGAGTGAGTCAGTGTATGATGAGTGAGTCAGTGTATGATGTGTGAGTGAGTCAGTGCATGATTTGTGAGTCAGTGTATGATGTGAGTCAGTGTATGATGTGTGAGTCAGTGTATGATGTGTGAGTCAGTGTTTGATGTGTGAGTCAGTGTATGATGTGTGAGTCAGTGTATGTGTGAGTGAGTCAGTGTATGATGTGTGAGTCAGTGTATGATGTGTGAGTCAGTGTATGATGTGTGAGTCAGTGTATGTGTGAGTGAGTCAGTGTATGATGTGTGAGTCAGTGTATGATGTGTGAGTCAGTGTATGATGAGTGAGTGAGTCAGTGTATGATGTGTGAGTGAGTCAGTGTATGATGAGTGAGTCAGTGTATGATGTGCGAGTCAGTGTATGATGTGTGCGTGAGCCAGTGTATGATGTGTGAGTCAGTGTATGATGTATGAGTCAGTGTATGATGTGTGAGTGAGTCAGTGTATGATGTGTGAGTGAGTCAGTGTATGATGTGTGAGTGAGTCAGTGTATGATGTATGAGTCAGTGTATGATGTGTGAGTCAGTGTATGATGTGTGAGTGAGTCAGTGCATGATGCATGAGTGAGTCAGTGTATGAGTGAGTGAGTCAGTGTATGATGAGTGAGTCAGTGTATGATGTGTGAGTGAGTCAGTGCATGATTTGTGAGTCAGTGTATGATGTGTGAGTCAGTGTATGATGTGTGAGTCAGTGTATGATGTGTGAGTCAGTGTATGATGTGTGAGTGAGTCAGTGTATGATGTATGAGTCAGTGTATGATGTGTGAGTCAGTGTATGTGTGAGTGAGTCAGTGTATGATGTGTGAGTCAGTGTATGATGTGTGAGTCAGTGTATGATGTGTGAGTGAGTCAGTGTATGATGTGTGAGTCAGTGTATGATGTGTGAGTCAGTGTATGATGTGTGAGTCAGTGTATGATGTGTGAGTGAGTCAGTGTATGATGTATGAGTCAGTGTATGATGTGTGAGTCAGTGTATGTGTGAGTGAGTCAGTGTATGATGTGTGAGTCAGTGTATGATGTGTGAGTCAGTGTATGATGTGTGAGTGAGTCAGTGTATGATGTGTGAGTCAGTGTATGATGTGTGAGTCAGTGTATGATGTGTGAGTCAGTGTATGATGTGTGAGTGAGTCAGTGTCGGCCCCCGCCAGCCGCTGCTGCGAGCGCGGCTCGGGATCGCCCCAACGCGGTAAAAATGATGCATACACTAACTCACTCACACATGTATGAATTCGTACCTGTCAAACCAGACGGTTTACCCGCATCCTCGCACAGGGAAATTGAGTTTTCAGGCCCACACGGCGTACAGCCGTTTTCAACACGAGCAACAAAAACGTTGTCTGTTTGTTTGTATCTCTCTTGTGAAGGCACTTTGTAGGATAAACGTTGAGATGTATCGGGGTGCCCAATAAGGTGTGGATTGGTCTGTAATAAGGTCTAGGGCACGAGCGGCAAGGGGCTGCCGGGTTGGGGAGTTGGGGAGTTCTCTGACTGAATCCGCATTTAAAAGACAATCACCAAGCCACCCGGCCGCGCGGGTCGCCAGGGTAAGTTTATTTCTCTCCTCCCCTCTCATCTCGACGGCTTTCTTTGTATAATGATGACGTGCTGCGGCCGTATTGTGCATTCATTTTGTGTTTGATGTGAACTCGTTACGAACGCAGCGTTGTCCAAGCCTCTGCTGTCCGTGCTGTGGACTTGCCTCTCTCCTCAATTGCATCCTAACTTGAGGCCGTCTCTCTCTCTCTTATCTTTTACCAACCCCCGTCTGTCAAATAAATGTCCCAATTTATTGTACGGTGGCTTGCAATCACATGTTTTTATATGCTCCGTATATATGTGTGTGTGCGTATCTCCAATTTGTATGATATCGTTAAGTCTCTCTGTCGGGAATATGTATTCAATCCCTCTGGGTGTCTGACGCTCTTGTTAAAAATAAACACTCTGCGCAGTCGTCCGCCTTGAGGTGATGTCGCATTAGTTTACACAATCAGCACATCTCGGCGTTATTTTACTCAATTCGTGTTGGACACGGTTTGATTTATCTAGCCCGGGCCGCCCGCTGCCTACAGCGCTGAGTGCAGTAAGGCCCAAGGCTCGGTGCACTGTACGGTGCACTGTACCGTATCGCTCACGTGGGCAGCGTTGTAGGGTTACTAACTCTGTAAACTAACATCAACAGGGTTACTGACTCTGTAAACTAACACCAGCAGAGTGACTAACTCTGTAAACTAACACCAGCAGAGTGACTAACTCTGTAAACTAACACCAACAGAGTTACTAACTCTGTAACTAACACCAGTAGGGTTACTAACTCTGTAAACTAACACCAACAGGGTTACTAACTCTGTAAACTAACACCAGCAGAGTGACTAACTCTGTAAACTAACACCAACAGAGTTACTAACTCAGTAACTAACACCAGCAGAGTGACTAACTCTGTAACTAACACCAACAGGGTTACTAACTCTGTAAACTAACACCAACAGAGTTACTAACTCTGTAACTAACACCAACAGAGTTACTAACTCTGTAACTAACACCAACAGAGTTACTAACTCTGTAAACTAACACCAACAGAGTTACTAACTCTGTAACTAACACCAACAGAGTTACTAACTGTAACTAACACCAACAGAGTTACTAACTCTGTAAACTAACACCAACAGAGTTACTAACTCTGTAACTAACACCAACAGAGTTACTAACTCTGTAAACTAACACCAACAGAGTTACTAACTCTGTAAACTAACACCAACAGAGTTACTAACTCTGTAAACTAACACCAACAGAGTTACTAACTCTGTAACTAACACCAACAGAGTTACTAACTCTGTAAACTAACACCAACAGAGTTACTAACTCTGTAAACTAACACCAACAGAGTTACTAACTCTGTAAACTAACACCAACAGAGTTACTAACTCTGTAAACTAACACCAACAGAGTTACTAACTCTGTAAACTAACACCAACAGAGTTACTAACTCTGTAAACTAACACCAACAGAGTTACTAACTCTGTAAACTAACACCAACAGGGTTACTAACTCTGTAAACTAACACCAACAGGGTTACTAACTCTGTAAACTAACACCAACAGGGTTACTAACTCTGTAAACTAACACCAGCAGGGTTACTAACTCTGTAACTAACACCAACAGAGTTACTAACTCTGTAACTAACACCAGCAGGGTTACTAACTCTGTAACTAACACCAGTAGGGTTACTAACTCTGTAAACTAACACCAGTAGGGTTACTAACTCTGTAAACTAACACCAGCAGAGTTACTAACTCTGTAACACCAGCAGAGTTACTAACTGTAACTAACACCAGCAGGGTTATTAACTCTGTAAACTAACACCAACAGAGTTACTAACTCTGTAAACTAACACCAGTAGGGTTACTAACTCTGTAAACTAACACCAGTAGGGTTACTAACTCTGTAAACTAACACCAACAGAGTTACTAACTCTGTAACTAACACCAACAGAGTTACTAACTCTGTAAACTAACACCAACAGAGTTACTAACTCTGTAACTAACACCAACAGAGTTACTAACTCTGTAAACTAACACCAACAGAGTTACTAACTCTGTAAACTAACACCAACAGAGTTACTAACTCTGTAAACTAACACCAACAGAGTTACTAACTCTGTAAACTAACACCAACAGAGTTACTAACTCTGTAAACTAACACCAACAGAGTTACTAACTCTGTAAACTAACACCAACAGGGTTACTAACTCTGTAAACTAACACCAACAGGGTTACTAACTCTGTAAACTAACACCAGCAGGGTTACTAACTCTGTAACTAACAGAGTTACTAACTCTGTAACTAACACCAGCAGAGTTACTAACTCTGTAACTAACACCAGCAGAGTTACTAACTATGTAACTAACATCAGCAGAGTTACTAACTCTGTTATCTAACACCAGCAGAGTTACTAACTCTGTAACTAACACCAGCAGAGTTACTGACTCTGTAACACCAGCAGAGTTACTAACTGTAACTAACACCAGCAGGGTTACTAACTCTGTAACTAACACCAGCAGAGTTACTAACTCTGTAACTAACACCAGCAGAGTTACTAGCTCTGTAAGTAACACCAACAGGGTTACTAACTCTGTAACTAACACCAGCAGGGTTACTAACTCTGTAACTAACACCAGCAGAGTTACTAACTCTGTTATCTAACACCAGCAGAGTTACTAACTCTGTAACTAATACCAGCAGGGTTACTAACTCTGTAACTAACACCAGCAGGGTTACTAACTCTGTAACTAACACCAACAGGGTTACTAACTCTGTAACTAACACCAGCAGAGTTACTAACTCTGTAAACTAACACCAGCAGAGTTACTAACTCTGTAACTAATACCAGCAGGGTTACTAACTCTGTAACTAACACCAGCAGGGTTACTAACTCTGTAACTAACACCAACAGGGTTACTAACTCTGTAACTAACACCAGCAGAGTTACTAACTCTGTAAACTAACACCAGCAGAGTTACTAACTCAACTCTATAACTAACACCAGCAGGGTTACCAACTCTGTAACTAACACCAACAGAGTTACTAGCTCTGTAAGTAACACCAACAGGGTTACTAACTCTGTAACTAACACCAGCAGGGTTACTAACTCTGTAACTAACACCAGCAGAGTTACTAACTCTGTTATCTAACACCAGCAGAGTTACTAACTCTGTAACTAATACCAGCAGGGTTACTAACTCTGTAACTAACACCAGCAGGGTTACCAACTCTGTAACTAACACCAACAGAGTTACTAACTCTGTAACTAACACCAGCAGGGCTACTAACTCTGTAACTAACACCAACAGAGTTACTAACTCTGTAACTAACACCAGCAGAGTTACTAACTCTGTAACTAACACGAGCAGGGTTACTAACTCTGTAACTAACACCAACAGAGTTACTAACTCTGTAACTAACACCAGCAGGGTTACTAACTCTGTAACTGACACCAACAGGGTTACTAACTCTGTAACTAACACCAGCAGAGGTACTAACTCTGTAACTAACACCAGCAGGGTTACTAACTCTGTAACTAACACCAGCAGAGTTACTAACTCTGTAACTAACACCAGCAGAGTTACTAACTCTGTAACTAACACCAACAGGGTTACTAACTCTGTAACTAACACCAGCAGGGTTACTAACGCTGTAACTAACGCCAGCAGAGTTACTAACTCTGTTATCTAACACCAGCAGAGTTACTAACTCTGTAACTAATATCAGCAGGGTTACTAACTCTGTAACTAACACCAGCAGGGTTACTAACTGTGTAACTAACACCAGCAGGGTTACTAACTCTGTAACTAACACCAGCAGAGTTACTAACTCTGTAAACTAACACCAGCAGAGTTACTAACTCTGTAACTAACACCAGCAGGGCTACTAACTCTGTAACTAACACCAACAGAGTTACTAACTCTGTAACTAACACCAGCAGAGTTACTAACTCTGTAACTAACACCAGCAGGGTTACTAACTCTGTAACTAACACCAGCAGGGTTACTAACTCTGTAACTAACACCAACAGAGTTACTAACTCTGTAACTAACACCAGCAGGGTTACTAACTCTGTAACTGACACCAACAGGGTTACTAACTCTGTAACTAACACCAACAGGGTTACTAACTCTGTAACTGACACCAACAGGGTTACTAACTCTGTAACTAACACCAGCAGGGTTACTAACTCTGTAACTAACACCAGCAGAGTTACTAACTCTGTTATCTAACACCAGCAGAGTTACTAACTCTGTAACTAATACCAGCAGGGTTACTAACTCTGTAACTAACACCAGCAGGGTTACTAACTCTGTAACTAACACCAACAGGGTTACTAACTCTGTAACTAACACCAGCAGGGTTACTAACTCTGTAACTAACACCAGCAGAGTTACTAACTCTGTAAACTAACACCAGCAGAGTTACTAACTCTATAACTAACACCAGCAGGTTTACTAACTCTGTAACTAACACCAACAGAGTTACTAACTCTGTAACTAACACCAGCAGGGCTACTAACTCTGTAACTAACACCAACAGAGTTACTAACTCTGTAACTAACACCAGCAGAGTTACTAACTCTGTAACTAACACCAGCAGGGTTACTAACTCTGTAACTAACACCAACATGGTTACTAACTCTGTAACTAACACCAGCAGGGTTACTAACTCTGTAACTAACACCAACAGGGTTACTAACTCTGTAACTAACACCAACAGGGTTACTAACTCTGTAACTAACACCAACAGGGTTACTAACTCTGTAACTAACACCAGCAGGGTTACTAACTCTGTAACTAACACCAGCAGAGTTACTAACTCTGTAACTAACACCAGCAGGGTTACTAACTCTGTAACTAACACCAGCAGAGTTACTAACTCTATAACTAACACCAACAGGGTTACTAACTCTGTAACTAACACCAACAGGGTTACTAACTCTGTAACTAACACCAGCAGAGTTACTAACTCTATAACTAACACCAACAGGGTTACTAACTCTGTAACTAACACCAACAGGGTTACTAACTCTGTAACTAACCCCAACAGGGTTACTAACTCTGTAACTAACACCAGCAGGGTTACTAACTCTGTAACTAACACCAACAGAGTTACTAACTCTGTAACTAACACCAGCAGAGTTACTAACTCTGTAACTAACACCAACAGGGTTACTAACTCTGTAACTAACAGAGTTACTAACTCTGTAACTAACACCAGCAGAGTTACTAACTCTGTTATCTAACACCAGCAGAGTTACTAACTCTGTAACACCAACAGGGTTACTAACTCTGTAACTAACACCAGCAGGGGTACTAACTCTGTAACTAACACCAGCAGAGTTACTAACTCTATAACTAACACCAACAGGGTTACTAACTCTGTAACTAACACCAACAGGGTTACTAACTCTGTAACTAACCCCAACAGGGTTACTAACTCTGTAACTAACACCAGCAGGGTTACTAACTCTGTAACTAACACCAACAGGGTTACTAACTCTGTAACTAACAGAGTTACTAACTCTGTAACTAACACCAGCAGAGTTACTAACTCTGTTATCTAACACCAGCAGAGTTACTAACTCTGTAACACCAACAGAGTTACTAACTCTGTAACTAACACCAACAGGGTTACTAACTCTATAACTAACACCAACATGGTTACTAACTCTGTAACTAACACCAGCAGGGTTACTAACTCTGTAACTAACACCAGCAGAGTTACTAACTCTGTAACTAACACCAGCAGGGTTACTAACTCTGTAACTAACACCAACAGGGTTACTAACTCTGTAACTAACACCAACAGGGTTACTAACTCTGTAACTAACACCGCCAGAGTTACTAACTCTATAACTAACACCAGCAGGGTTACTAACTCTGTAACTAACACCAACAGGGTTACTAACTCTATAACTAACACCAACAGGGTTACTAACTCTGTAACTAACACCAGTAATGATACAAAGTTATAATCTACAGCTGCTCGGCAAACCACCACTGCTGGATGAAGGCTTCCTGCCACACTTCACCGACTGTCAAATAGCCATACTTCACCACGCCGTGTCTAGATTAGCCATACTTCACCGACTGTCAAATAGCCATACTTCACCACGCCGTGTCTGTAGATTAGCCATACTTCACCACGCCGTGTCTGTAGATTAGCCATACTTCACCACGCCGTGTCTAGATTAGCCATACTTCACCACGCCGTGTCTAGATTAGCCATACTTCACCACGCCGTGTCTAGATTAGCCATACTTCACCACGCCGTGTCTAGATTAGCCATACTTCACCACGCCGTGTCTAGATTAGCCATACTTCACCACGCCGTGTCTAGATTAGCCATACTTCACCACGCCGTGTCTAGATTAGCCATACTTCACCACGCCGTGTCTAGATTAGCCATACTTCACCACGCCGTGTCTAGATTAGCCATACTTCACCACGCCGTGTCTAGATTAGCCATACTTCACCACGCCGTGTCTAGATTAGCCATACTTCACCACGCCGTGTCTAGATTAGCCATACTTCACCACGCCGTGTCTAGATTAGCCATACTTCACCACGCCGTGTCTAGATTAGCCATACTTCACCACGCCGTGTCTAGATTAGCCATACTTCACCACGCCGTGTCTAGATTAGCCATACTTCACCACGCCGTGTCTAGATTAGCCATACTTCACCACGCCGTGTCTAGATTAGCCATACTTCACCACGCCGTGTCTAGATTAGCCATACTTCACCACACCGTGTCTAGATTAGCCATACTTCACCACGCCGTGTCTAGATTAGCCATACTTCACCACGCCGTGTCTAGATTAGCCATACTTCACGCCGTGTCTAGATTATTCATACTTCACCACGCCGTGTCTGTAGATTAGCCATACTTCACCACGCCGTGTCTAGATTAGCCATACTTCACGCCGTGTCTAGATTAGCCATACTTCACCACTCCGTGTCTGTAGATTAGCCATACTTCACCACGCCGTGTCTAGATTAGCCATACTTCACCACGCCGTGCCTAGATTAGCCATACTTCACCACGCCGTGTCTGTAGATTAGCCATACTTCACCACGCCGTGTCTAGATTAGCCATACTTCACGCCGTGTCTAGATTAGCCATACTTCACCGACTGTCAAATAGCCATACTTCACCACTCCGTGTCTGCAGATTAGCCATACTTCACCACGCCGTGTCTGTAGATTAGCCATACTTCACCACTCCGTGTCTGTAGATTAGCCATACTTCATCACTCCGTGTCTGTAGATTAGCCATACTTCACCACGCCGTGTCTAGATTAGCCATACTTCACCACTCCGTGTCTGTAGATTAGCCATACTTCACCACGCCGTATCTGTAGATTAGCCATACTTCACCACGCCGTGTCTAGATTAGCCATACTTCACGCCGTGTCTAGATTAGCCATACTTCACCACTCCGTGTCTGTTGATTAGCCATACTTCACCACGCCGTGTCTAGATTAGCCATACTTCACCACTCCGTGTCTGTAGATTAGCCATACTTCACCACGCCGTGTCTGTAGATTAGCCATACTTCATCACTCCGTGTCTGTAGATTAGCCATACTTCACCACGCCGTGTCTAGATTAGCCATACTTCACCACGCCGTGTCTAGATTAGCCATACTTCACCACGCCGTGTCTGTAGATTAGCCATACTTCACCACGCTGTGTCTAGATTAGCCATACTTCACCACGCCGTGTCTAGATTAGCCATACTTCACCACGCCGTGTCTGTTGATTATCCATACTTCACCACGCCGTGTCTGTAGATTAGCCATACTTCACCACGCCGGTTGGTGCGGGTTGGTCTTGGCTAGGAATCCACACCAGGTACTCGTTTAAGGCCGAGCCGATCTAGGGGGAGGCCCAGGACCGGTTCAAACGATCGTCACTGTGGTGTTGTGCCGTGAGCGGGAATCGAACTCGGGTTCTCTGGCGGGTTGGTAGCGCTAACCGCGGCACCACCGCTCCCCCCACGCATTGCGCAATCGTATTGCAATAAACAGCTGCGCCACTCGGCAATCATGAAAATGGTGTGCGACTCGTCGAGGCTTTCCCGGTACACATGAGTTACATTAAAATTATTACGATTGATATTGTTACAAAAAAGTAACAATCGGGAGTTCATAACGAAGGATTGCAGCTGATTGCGGCCCTTAGGATCGCGTGCGTGCCAGCCAGCCAGCAGCAGCCGTGGTGGTGGTGTTGGCGGTCAGCGCCACGTGCTAAGAACCCGGCCACAGCGCGCTGACCACCGCTCCGGTACTCACAAGGGACACTGCGTGAGGGTTACTTACTTTACTGTGTGTACTGTGTGTGTACTGTGTGTACGGTGTGTGTGCACTGTGTGTACGGTGTGTGTGTACTGTGTGTGTGTGTGTACTGTGTGTGTGTGTGTACTGTGTGTGTGTGTGTACTGTGTGTGTGTGTACTGTGTGTACTGTGTGTACTGTGTACGGTGTGTACTGTGTGTGTGTACTGTGTGTGTGTACTGTGTGTGTGTGTACTGTGTCTAGTTAGTTGTAAGGATATTGACAAAAGGCAACGGAACAGAAGCTAAACGAGTGCGTAAGGTTGCACGAGGCACACTTGGAAACGTAGTGAATATATCATTATAGCACATTCACTTGAATGTGCGTTTTAGAATGCAGATATTTTAAGCGTTGATGCACTGCTCCTTATGGAAAGACTCTCCCCCGTCATGGGAACGTCTACATTTCACCAGTTGCTTCAAGGGCTGCAAACTATCGTATTTTCCCGCATATAACCCGCGGGGTATGCCACTTTTTACAAACAAAACAAGAGCCTGCGGCGTATATGGAGGTGCGGGCTATCCCAAAAATATTTTACACGCGTGACATATAACTCGTTTAAATGTGTTCATGGTAGGACTATCCACTATGCAACCTTTGACTAAAGCACTGCTGAATAAACCACTGACACTAAAATTGCACGTGTTATCACGTTTTAAATGAATTGTTTGTACAATTAAACGACAATGTTTGAAGTGCGCGCACTTTACCGGCCACGGAGAGCTGGGGGGAGGGAGAGGTGGGGGTTGGGGGGTGGGGCAGCTGGGGGGAGAGAGAGGGGGGTGGGGGGCGAGGCACCGTAGTGCCGCTATTATCTGCGCAGTGTGCAATCTACCACTGCTAAAACTGTACTTATATACAGTTACGTGTTCTTTATTGGATATTTAATTTTGTTACTTATTTACTGTTTTAAGTTCACTCGTTTCGGGTTAGTTTGTGTTTTTTTGTGCACGTTATGATTTTAATGTTAACAATGGATAGTGGGATGTATTACAAATGTAAACCTCGTATTATATGATGGAATTAAGTTGCGGCAACAACGTTAAAGATATGAATGCATGCAGGGTATATGGAGGTGCGGGCTATCTGAAATTTGTTTTACACACAACGCTATTTTTGCGGGCTCTGCGGGAAAATACGGTCATTATCACCGTTCTCAATGCTCATTGGAGCTGGAAATCAATCACTCAAACTTGACTGCATTATATTATTTATATACAGTGTATATGTATCTTGATAAAACTAGGTATGACTGCACTGCCTTCAGCATAGTTTGTTGTGATTTTAAATTGCGTACCTTTCAAGTGATTTTGTGAATTCTACACCCTTGTGATAGACAGTTTGGAACTACTGTACTGCATTGCCAAATGTCTCTGTGCAATGTTTAATGCACGAAGCTATGAACCCTGCCACCTAAAGTTGGATTTCTGGCCATGGCTGACATAGGAGGTGGTGTCTGCTTAATTTAATAATGTGTGTAATAAATGGTGTTGGTATGAGAGAAAAACACATTGCATAACATTTGCAAAGTGGGTTTTTGATGGACTACATGAACCACTTTGAAACGGTAGAAGAGCCGGACTGTAACAGAGCAAATAGAAAATAAGCGTCTGGTCTGTGAACAGCTGCATCACAATGAGGCGAAGAGCTCCAGTCGGGTGGTGCTATATTGTAATCGTAGACCTTGAAGGATGGATGTCGACCCCACCTCTGCTCGTTTCTGCAATTGTTGCAATGGGCAGGTGTTTCGGCGTAGTCGCAGACACCGTAGCCTTGACGTTTTTATCATTGCCATTCTGCCGCAAGTAAACTAACGATGTTGCATCTCGTGTATGTCCTCCTGCAGAACGAGCCATCGGTGGGAGCCACGCTGCACACTCCCATGGCCTTACGACGGCTCCTGTATTGGCATAAAGATCCGATGGCTTTGGTATTGTTGCTCATTTCATTGTTCATCAAATCGACTCATTCTTTGGAGGACACTGCAAATACTCCACCTTGCCTGACCCCACTGTGTGGCCACTTTGGCACCAAAACACGTTACGAGGACGTGAGCAAGTTCAGTGGATGGGTAGGTGAAGGGGAATGTCGGGCAATACACCTCAATGCTGTGATCCGCCACGGGACTCGTTTGCCCACGGCCCGTCAAATACGCGCCATGCGAAACATGCATCAGTTGATGGCTGCCGGCACCTCGGCACTCGCGTGGAAGATTGGCGAGTGGCATTTCTGGTTCCGTGAAGAGCTCGGCGGAGAGCTGGTCGAGAAGGGAGCTCGAGATGAAGCGCAACTGGCCGAGCGGCTTGCTGAACGATTCCCGGATTTATTAGGCACGTGGGCCGTCAATCACAAATCCCTGCGATTCCTCAGCAGCTCCAAGCCACGTTGTGTCCAAAGCGCCACAGCCTTCATGCATGCTCTCTGGCACCACCAGCCTGCACATTACCCGGAGATTACAGTCGACGACCGGGTCATGAGATTCTTTGACGAGTGCGAAAGGTTTGTTGAAAATGTGAAAGAAAATGTGAGTGCGCTCTACCACGTGATCGCCTTCATGGAGGGCAAAGAGATGTGGAACGTGCAGCAAAAAATCTCGGAGAGGATCGGCGTGCCTCAAGAACACGTCACAAGAAGTAAGGGCACCCAACTAGCAAAATAAAAAAAGAAATGGACTATTTCATATTCTTAGCTCTTTCGGTAAAGTCACGTTTGTGTTATGGTCGAAACGTCGTGAGAATTTTTATTGTTTTATATATATTTTATTATTTTATTGTTTCCCTTCAACGTGACTTTACCGAAAGAGCTAAGAATATGAATTACTGAAGTCACGAAAGCTTTAAATAAAAAAAGAAATGGACTGTTTATGCACAAGAAAACAATCCTATGCCCACGTTTTAGTTAAAGCTGTACTATAACTGAGATTTCCTCAGTGAATCTGTCAAAGATACACAGGCCTGGGTTATCAATTTAGCAAATCCATGGTGTCAACACACAAAGAGGTCACCTTCAGGACATTTCATGAATGTCAATTATTCACAACGGTGGGGAAAACTCACAAGTCCATGAGTTGCCGTTACTAAGTGCTAGCACTTGGAATCAAACAAGTACTTGTGTGGTTAATGCAGACATGATTCCTTGCAAAATATATCTTATTTGGTGTTTGGGCATCTTAACACCTGTTTTATTGCCAGAAAGGGTAAAACCTATTATAATTTTTTTCGTACTTTGATACTGGCAAAAAGGTCCCGTTTAGCTTTTTTATTTAATCTCTGAAATTGAATTTGAGATGGTGAAGATGCTAAAGATGTTTGTTGTTTCCCCTTTTCCATGATTTTCTATCATTAGTTCCAGAAGTGGAAAAACAACAATGAAATGAATACAATTACAGGCGCAGGAAGTGCCAAAACTCTAAATACGGCAGTAGAAAGATGTTGAATAACCAAGGTTAAGGGAAAACATAAGTAAACAACATTTTAAAAAGTAGTTTGGTATTGTAATATAGTATGCACGGATGCAGCTGTTGAGAAAGGCAGTGTTGAAAAACAATGTAAGTAAACAAAATTAATAACAATAGGACCCAGCCTCAGTGTACTTAAAAAGAGGTTCAAGTTATAATGAGTGGTGACTGCTCAGTGGTGGCTGAAACTCAACCATCTGTCAATAGGAGCCTCTAATAAGGTACCAAGGCCCGGCCCGACTAACTGACCGACCGGCCAAGTGAATCCGCAAATAAACGATTGCTGACATGTTTTCCTCTATTTAAAGCTTTCGTGACTGCAATGATTAATCTTCTTTGGTTCTTTCGGTAAAGTCACGTAGAATGAGAATAAAATAATAATATATCAATTTATTATTTTATTCTCATTCTACGTGACTTTACCGAAAGAACCAAAGAAGATGTTTTCCTCTTTTTTATGAATGTTAACTTAAGCTACTTTGAATGATACATTAAGCATATTATTTTAACTCAATAAAAATTCCTGCAAAAGATGTTCACGCACTTTTTACTTGCATTTTTTTAGAATTAATTCAAGCCGCATTTTACGTCTGCTCCTTTGAACTCGCGGTGAATGGGACACACTCAACTTGGTGTGAACTCTTCGATGCTGAAGACGCCAAGGTGTGTTCCGCACACACCATCATACACCTACATATACCAGCAGTCCCCGACTTATGAGCGCCAGATTTATGAACATCTGCGCTTACGGACGAGCTTCCATAAGATATTTATGTTTAACCATCCAACTTGGGAATGTGAACTCGCACTTTCGAACCGAACCGCGGAACTATTTGGTTAGGCAAATATACAAATATACAATGTCTTCTTATTTATGAGTTTAACAATGCTTAGATTTTTTGTTTCACCGTAACCCCCCTGCACCTCTGATTAGCACGGTTGGCTACGTACGGTGCGAAAGAAGTTTAACATCCATACATAACACATTTTATAACACAAACCATATGTGCATTTAAATACGAACGGGTCTCGGGAATGGAACTCGTTTGCAAGTCGGGGACTGCCCAAATGAAATGTATATGTTATCCATTGACTGTCAGTGCTTTGTTAATTCCTTCCACGGGAAGCTTAGGTACCGTGAAGGCAGCTTAATCTCTATGCCATTTACTTTGGACCCAAGAGCAGTC
Source organism: Petromyzon marinus (assembly GCF_048934315.1). Lineage (NCBI taxonomy): Eukaryota > Metazoa > Chordata > Hyperoartia > Petromyzontiformes > Petromyzontidae > Petromyzon > Petromyzon marinus. The sequence goes on from NC_133707.1 coordinate 1,473,903, forward strand.
AGTGCCCACTTTTGATTGACTTTGGCATCGCACTCCCCCACAAAAGGCAAATTACTTGGCTCACGGATGATGGAGATTTTGAGATCGACATATTTTTTCATATTGTACACAAAGCTTAAAGAATTGCTGAACTTTAGGCCAACCTGGTTGTTCAAGTGAGAGCAATCTAAATCTGGGCTGTACATTTTGGATGCCTACATAAAAGAAACAAACACATTTGAGCTTTCTAGCTCTTCTGGTACATCATTAGAATATACGTTACTCTTATAGTGGTGACCGTGTATATTAGATAACAAACCACTCTCTGCCTTCAGTAAAATAAATACTCGTCAAAACAAAAGAAGTGTTACACAACATATATACCGAAGGATATTTCACATCTTAATTTATAAATGAATTACTTGCTCTGATTGACACGGATAAAGAAGATGGAACAAAAGCACGTGTGGAATCAGACTGATAGACTAAGAGGAATAAAGTAAAAATGAAGACCGCCATCAGTTGCAGAGATTTTGCCACTTTATGTACAATTGGCGGTCACTTTTTCCCCAAGAAGATTGATGGAAATGATATCACATTACCTCCTCTGACATGGATATCTCTACATCATCTGACGTGTAAATTAAGCTTAATCTAATTGCTGTGAGTGTCCCTTTTGTTACATTATGGTTCATTTTCAAAATTATTTTATGCATGTGTTGCAGGTACTGGAGTATCTGGGGGATTTGAAGCACTTCTGGCTGCGGGGGAGAGGTTATCCAATCAACAGCCGGATCAGCTGTGTGCTGCTGCAGGATATATTTACTGGTTTGGACCAGGCAGTTACTGAGAGGCAAAAGTAAGTTCAACTGGAACATGTATTAAACTAAACTTCTTTATTTTACCAGGTAAGGCACACTGAGCTGCACTGCTTTTTTCAGATGTGACCTGGCCACAAATGATAGCTCAACGAAGCGTTTTATCACGTGGAAATTTATAGCAGCCAATTACTGCAAACGCTTGTTTCTAAACGTGGAGGGTAAAACCGGAGGTCCCGGAGAAAAATCCACACGACCGCGGGGAGAGAGACATGCAAATTCCAAATATACAGCAGCAGGCGTCAGGGTCGGAATCAAACCCATGGCCTCCTGTATACCAGGCGAGGGAGTTAACATTTCCCCACCACGGTGCCCAAATCTGATCGTACTGCCACTGTTGTACATTAATTGTTTAGTGAAAAATGTGACGTTTAAGTTCGTTTAATTTGGTGTTTTAAGTTATAATTTTGTGATAAAGTGAAGATACAGTACAGTTAATGCATACTAAGTACATTAAGCCCCCCTCCACCTCTGTCACCTGCCACATGGAACCTCCTCCTTCGCCTGCAGTGCTGGTTAGTGATGGTAAGTGTTACCTTTTTTAGGAATTTATTTATTGGGGCAGGAGGCACTGGGGAGTACCGTTGTACATAATTCTGAATATTGGAAAATTCGGCAAGTCTAGAGCTCCATATGTGTCGAATTAACAAGGGTTTACTGTATATTATGTACCATAACCAGTGAAATATGTCGACATCGGAATGAGGTTCGATAGTGTGCTCTTCCCTAACCCCAACCATTTCCTTTTTTTCTTTTTGGAAAATTAAGTTTCATTCACGCGATCTTGAGTTACGCGGCGCCATTTTTCAAGAACACAACCCCCGCGTAAAACGAGAGGTGGCTGCACTTTGGCACGCTGCTCAGTGCGAGCAGCATAGCCGTGCAACCGTTGAAGCGTAGTTCAATAGATTTTGCTGCACTGCTGTCTGCCGCCCAGCACTTTTGTGTTGTTCGATTTGAAAGGCACAGTTAAGCTTCCTACAGCGCTATTTATTCTGCGAGAAGATGGCAGAGTCATCAAAACGCTGGGGATGTGCAGTTGAGAGAGTGTTGAATTATACTGAAGTAATGCCATGAGAAGTATTTGCATTGCTCGGTATTCCAAATAAAATAATAAACAATGTGGTTGCAATTGGGAATTATAACCTAGGCCTAAGAAAAGTTATCACTTGTGCATATCTGTTGGTGCTAAATGTGCGCAAGATCATCTTACGAAGGTTTGTAAAGTCAGAACAAAGGAATTGTGGGTTTAACACAGTCTTCCGCGACCAATATTTATTTATTTATATATAAGTAAAAACAGAATTGTGGGTCTGTGTTCGCGCGCTTGCGAAGGATTTGGCTCTCCAACGGTGGGGTTTACATTATATAAAAAAACCTATCTACGTGACTTTACCGAAAGATGCAAAGAATATGAATTCACCACTCTGGCCCTCTTGCAGTCTTTTCAGCAGGCCATTTAGTATTGTGAAAGCGAAAGATCTACGTCTTACAAAGGAGAGTATTCAAAGATTGAATTAGTTGTACTGAGATTGCTGGGAGACACGTAGAGGCTTTTAAATAAAATTTCTGCTTTTCCTGTAATTTAAGTGGGGTGTCTATATATAAGTGGATTACCCCATATTTCCCCATTCCTCATGTTCACAAACCATCCTCAGCAATGGCAGAGCCAGGATTTTCAGGTAGGTGGGCAACCCCTCCAGCAATGAAAAATGATAAGAGGAGTTGTTAGTAAGGACTTGTCCCTTGCTTTTTATTACGCGTGTGCGGCGATGGCGCAGCCATCGATCGAGGGTCGAATTTGAACCGCGTTGTGTGATCGGCATCGCGCTCGCTGAAGCTGAATGCCTTCAGGGAAGTCGTGTACTGAAAACGCAACTTCGCACAATTCTGTGAGTCAATTATAACTGCTTTACCGTTAAATTTCGATTTAAAGCTTTCGTGACTGCAAGGATTCATCTTCTTTGGTTCTTTCGGTAAAGTCACGTAGAATGAGAATAAAATAATAAATTGATAAAATAAAATAGGCCGCTTGTGTTGTGGCCGAAACGTCGTGAGAATATTATTGTGTTATTTTGTTTTATCAATTTATTATTTTATTCTCATTCTACGTGACTTTACCGAAAGAACCAAAGAAGATGCTTTACCGTTACTTATTGCCAATTATGGACTCGGACTATTGTCCTATCATCTCATAGAGTCCCTGGCACGTAATAATAATAATATGCTACACAGTGGCATGAACCACAGTTCCTACCGAGAATGACAGTTCAGCTCATTGGGAATTTGTATTGTCAATAACATTTCCAAAATCAGAAATTTTCTTCCGTATATTTTTTTAATATTGAAAATGTTTTTTTTATATGATTTAAAAAATTAAAAATGTACCCACTTTCAAAATAAGTTTTGACATCTTTATTTCGTCATTAAAACATTGTTTGAAACATGTTTTAAAGGGAATAAAAATATGGACATCATAACCCATTCATAGATAAACTTGAGGAATTTCAGAAGTGCCTTCCGAATAAAGAGTCCAACAAAACACATTCTCCTGCGGAGGGGGCTGGTAGGAACGTTGGGTTGCTCGGTCAATGGCCAGGGTCAACGGCGGCACCACGTGGTGTATTCCGCAAATATGCCCGACTGTGAAGGAGGGCACAAGCCGGCGTGAGTAGGTTAAACGTTGAGTTTTATAAGGGCACCACGGGGTGACCAACCCCTCCCCACCCAACCCCACCCTCCCCACCTAGCCCCTCCCCACCCAGCCCCTCCCCACCCAGCCCCTCCCCACCTAGCCCCACCCTCCCCACCCAGCCCCACCCTCCCCACCCAGCCCCTCCCTCCCCACCTTCCCCTCTCCACCCAGCCCCACCCCTCCCATTTTTCGATGCACGACGGACGGACACAATAATCCCCTGTGGGCTGGTGTAACCAAGAGGTTCCTACCAGTAAAAAATTCAGTTTGTCAATCCATCCATTTGATAGGCAATTGTATTATTGCCTTTCTCTTCTTGCTTGCAAGGTATTGATTTGATTTCTCTGTGATAAAGCTGCTGCATGAGCACATTGAAACCCAGTGTTCATGTGTGTATGTGTGTGTTTGTCTTCGTTTAGGTTGAGACAAGTATCAACACCGGCAGTTTTGCGATTTGGACACGCAGAAACACTCATCCCGTTACTCACATTGCTGGGTTTTTTCAAAGATAAAGCTGACCTCTTGTATGATAATTATTCTTCGATGCATGACCGCAATTTCCGGACCAGCACATTTTGTCCTTATGCATCAAATCTTGTCTTTGTGTTGTCACAGTGTGAGGGTTTGGGCAGTTGTGAGCGTGACGAGGAGACCAACTGTGCCAATGAAGGGGAGGATTCCACTTTTTATATACAGCTCTACCTCAATGAGATCCCATTGCATCTCGATGCCTGTGGTGCTACCATTTGCCCTTATCATAAGTTTAAAAATTATTATGTTAATATACTTACACAATTCCAGTTTAAAAGTGAATGTGAGACTTTAACTTCGAACCTAAATAAATTTGGGGAAAGTAAATTATATTTGTGATGAATCACTGGTTGTGTTTACTTATTTTGCACAAATCATTCACAAGACATTCCTGATAGTTATCGTGTGAACTTAAGAAAAAAAAATATGTAAACAATTGTGTTTTTTTATTGTTGAAAATTATCACGGAATAAAATACCAAATTTCTTTGAAGCGAGTGTCAAATGGTGTCTTCTTCATGCCTCCCAACACCAAGATTAAGTTGCCATCATGGCTGAAGCCATCGATGTGTTACCACACCTTGCCAATGCACTCCACCCTCTGCCTGTGGATGCCACACATGGTTGCCACCTTTTCCACAGACCAAACCGGGACACATTTCTCAGTCAGCTGAGGTTTACCAAAGCTATGCAGCATACTGCAGTAAAGTTGAACACCGCCGGTACCAAATCTCAGTACAAGTCGATCCTGCCACCTGAAGACATGCCAATTCTGGACAGTCTGGGTCAACTCTGGACAAGTAGCGACTGCACACTAGGCAATTGACATCTTCCCGAACAGTATCCCCCCATTTTGGTCTAGGTGATGGTCCTTGTTAACATCTTTAGATGCTAAAATATATTTTTTTGTACATTCCCAAAATGCCAAAAGTCCTAAGCTTTCTGTTCATGTGCACCAGACCATACTTTCTTAATATGCATTAAGATATTAATCTATTTTTTGATTTAAAGCTTTCGTGACTGCAGTAATTCATATTCTTAGTTTTTTCGGTAAAGTCACGTTGAAGGGAAACAACAAAATAATAAAATATATATAAAACAATAAAAAATTCTCACGACGTTTCGACCATAACTCAAACGGTCATCTTCAGGTGTGTTGGTTTGCATAAATGTATTTTTAAACGGCGCATTTATTTATTTATAATAAAAAAACGTTAGCGCCACGCGCAACGATTTGGCAGTTTATTTAGGACTAATCCATCTATATTCTGAAAAGAGGAGGGGGGAGACGAATTTTTTTTATAATGTATGCTGTCTGAAAGCCACTGTAAGCGTGAACAATCAATTAAGACCTGAAATGGTTTATCAAATCTTTCCAATGATTGCTAAGATAGAATCCATCTTCTCGGTTGAAATTGTCTCTGTGCTTGTATATGTGGATAGCCTCATGAACGAATCTCTCATGGAAGCCAGATGGCTTACAAAGAACCTCTGTCTTGGAAAAGTCAATGGCATGTGAGCCTACTGAATTAGAACAATGATCTGCCACGGCCGAGGTGTTGGTCCTACCGTGTTTAAGGTCTGCTTTGTGTTCACGAATGCGGTCCGAGACATGGCGTTTGGTTTCTCCAATGTAACTACTACCACAGAGGCAACTTAGTTTGTAGACACCAGGGTATGTCCGGAATCACATCTTTTACAGACGGAACCAGATCACGGATTTTATGTAATGTGTTGAAACGGACCTGAATCTTGTGTTTATTCAAGATTTTGGAGATCTTTTTTGTGATCCCCGCAATGAATGTCCCCCAATGGAGATGGAGCGATGAAATCAGCCCGCGTGCAGGTGTGGATTATTAACATCGCAGAACCGTGAGAGATAACAGTGGCTTGCGAGAGGCATTCATCTGGAAGTAGGATTGGCCAATGGCTTGATTTATTAATACATTCATTTGTAGCCGTATCAGCTGAGAGAATATCACTTTTGAAAATGAGAAAACAATGTGTCGGTTCAGGAAAGTGACTACTTTATAAAAAAAAGGATCACGCCGCACAACTGGGATGCAAGCATCATTGCTCATACGGCGGATGGTATTGACGATTTACGTAATCCTCCTCTTGCGCTCAACAGGATCATGATTGCAAGGACAAAAATAATTGTTTTCAAAGAATGGTTTAGCGAAAATAAATTATGTCAATAAATACCTTGAAAGTGGTTCCACGGTTCTTTTGAGTCTGTGGGTAGCCCTGCTTTGTTGGAAATTCGGGGTAAAACTGCTCTTTTTGTACAAAATATGGATTTAAAAAAGCTAATGTAAGCATTAAAACTTGTTTTATGGACAAAATGTAGTGAAATACTATGTATATATCTAAGATGTTCTATTCAATTTGACATAATTGCTGTAGGATTCTCAGAAAAAGTGAACATTGTGAAAGAATTGACAACTGGTCAGCCTGAGAACCATTGGCCGAGAAGTGTATGGAATGCGTTTGTGAATGTCGAATAGAATATTTAACTTCAAACCAAACGTACCACAGTTATGTCAACACAAATATATCACTTTACTTCAAGTAATGATTTGTGAATCATTAGGGTCCCATTTTGGTGGAAGGGAAAAGTGTACAAGACGGTGGTGAGGCCGGTGCTGTTGTATGGGCCGAGTGCTGGGGCACAAGAAATAGGGAGGACCAAGCTATGGCAGTCACAGAGATGAGGATGTTGCGGTGGATGTTGGGTTTGACAAGGACAGGGTGAGAAATGAAGAAGTGAGAGGAAGACTCAAGGTGGTAGAAATCACAGAGAAGATGAGAGAGAGAAGCCTCTGGGTGTGACAACAGGAAAACTACGTGGGTCAGAAGGTGGTAAGTGATGCAAGTGGAAGGACAGAGATCAAGAGGAAGGCAGAAGAAGAGGGGGGGGTGGGTGATGTGGTGCGATCGGACACGGTGGTAGCCCGAGGACCGGTGAGAGAGATGGCGCAGGACAGGGCAGTGTGGAGACAGGGCAGCGTGGAGACAGGGCAGAGTGGAGACAGGGCAGCGTGGAGACAGGGAGAGAGTGGAGACAGGGAGAGTGTGGAGACAGGGTGGCGTGGAGACAGGGCAGTGTGGAGACAGGGAGAGTGTGGAGACAGGGCAGAGTGGAGACAGGGAGAGTGTGGAGACAGGGCGGCGTGGAGACAGGGCAGTGTGGAGACAGGGAGAGTGTGGAGACTGGGAGAGTGTGGAGACAGGGCAGCTTGGAGACAGGGAGAGTGTGGAGACAGGGCGGCGTGGAGACAGGGCAGAGTGGAGACAGGGCAGTGTGAAGGTTGGCAAGGACAGCGGAATACTCCACATCAGTGGGACAAACGCGTGGAAGGAGAATTATTTGTGAACCACCAGCGCTACCATCTGACTCACAGTAGCTGGGCAAGCACAGTTCAGCAATCTGATTTCTGAATGGTTGTTGTCATGTAAATGGGCTATGGTAGGACACGTCGCAATAAGGGATAATGGTCAATGGTTAAGAACAGTGACGACGTGAGTACGTACACGAGGGAGATGGAGCGATGAAATTAGCTCACGCGAAGCTGCTGGGTGGATTGTTACATCTCTCGACTGCAGGCGATGGCAGAGACTCCGGAAGGTCTTTATCCAGCAGTGGATTGACCATGGCTGATGATAGACAACCATTAATGATGTGGGAGCGGGGAAAAAATGTCACACTGACATTTCACACATTTATTGGCAAGCATTTTCTAAAAGTACCCAGCAGAGCTTATCTGCAATGTTACGATCATAATTTGAATCTGTACATGACAAGACAATCAATCGCAAAGTAAAACTGACAAGCGTTTGAACATGGTGTACACCTTTGCGTGTTGCCAAATCTAAATGGTAGGACGCCAAACCACTTTTAAAACAGAAGAGTTCACGCAGACATGCATAATACAAAACAAACCTTTTACAGTGCCAAAAAGCAAATTAAACTACTTTTTTACATTATTCGCATACTTGTAGATGTCTATAGTAGTAGTCTATGAACTGTATGTTGAACTTCTTTCGCACCGTACGTAGCCAACCGTGCTAATTGGAGGTACGGAGGAAAGGCCAACTAAGCACACAAATAAATAATAAATACACGGACACCAATATACCGCAGACTTACATTATCTGTGTGTATACCATCAGTGTGATAGTTGGCAGACAAAGAACCTCACGCATTTGTTATTACCAAGGCAATTCCACTTCAGAATAAGGAACAATCACGTTTCGGCTTATATAGTTTATGCAATTTTAATTTCTCTTGAGAACGGTCACACGAGCGTGGATGTTATGCACAGGCGAGACGTCACGTCACAATGAGTTGGTGACATAGCCGACTGCAACTGCTAAAACGTTACGAGTTTATGAAGCACACGTTTGTAATTAAAACTTTTTTGTTATAAAGTTAGACACATTTTCCCACGTTTTAAGTAAACAATAAGGCGCGTGTTAACAAACATACGTGTTCATCACTGCTAATTGTAAGCATGGCTGAGCGTTGATTATGAGACTATCACGTGTTTCTGTTTCAGAGCTTCAACGTCATTGGGGACAAGACAATTGGATGTACTCAAAGATCTCCGGACCGGGGTTGGATCGATAGCTAGCAAAGACGACCCAGAGCTGTTGAGTGCAATGCATGTTTTCATAGAGAACAATAATAATACAAATTAACGTGGTTTTAATTTAATAAAGTCCACTACAAGTGTATCCCTGCTGTAAAAAGCTAGGCAGAGCCCATCTGTATCAAGTTGAATACTCATATCGTGTTAACTTCCCATAGGTCAACTGATGACCTCAGTTTGACACGTAGGCTTTCGTGACCAATATTATTCATGAAAAAGGGTTTGTTTGGATTAGATCGTGTAGATGTGTCGTTAACCCCCCACCACCCGACACAGCTAATTAGTAAGGTTTGTCACGTATACAAAACGTGCCAATATTAGTTACTAAAGCGAAACGTCGTACTCAAATTGTAAATTGATGACTTCCTGTTGACCAGTGGAACCAATTTATTGACTGCAAACGGATGAAGCGTTGGGATTTGAGCTCAGAAACTTTATTGTAAACTGCATGATTTAAAAATATACAAGGTGGGTTTTATTGCTACAATTGCCAATGTTGTGAGCACATTGATCATGAATCTCAGAGTGTAGTATCTTGGTAGTAAGGCTTATAAGAAAAAATAGGACCTTGTGAGTGCAAGTTAATGTTCTGAAATATCAAAAATAATGACATGACGGTTGGTATGCAGAAAATTACATTTGTAGATATATGTCTAACCCAATGATAATCTACAAACCAACAGGTCTTTAAGACCCTTCAGGTTATTAAAATACTTGAATCAAACAATGTTTAACAATTAACATTGACTTTTAATCTTCCAACGTCTTGACATGTCGATTGAAACCCACGCGTTATTACGTTGTACATTTTAAGTGTTAACATTTTTACGAAAAACGAAATTGGAACGTGTCAAAAATCTATTTCGCTCATGAATGTTGATTTTCATTGAGACAGTAATTGTTTCGTAAGTATAACTGCAGGACAATTTAACACGAACATGTCTGCTACAACAAAGGTGAATATATTTGTGGGCAATAACACACCAAGTAAAATAAAACAAAAGATAATACAGCATAAAAAATGTAGAAATACTAAAAGTTTTTTTTTTTATGAATAGAGTTAGTAGTTATTAAAGTGTTACATAGGCGATTGCACCAGTGCAGGCTGGAGTGAGATATGTGGTTTAAGGTGGTATTGTGAAGAACAGTGTTATGGCAACTCAAAACACTGGACACACGTTCAAGTTTTATATGAATTACGAAAAATACAAATGTACTATCGGACATAAAACTCGTCCATTCAACCTGGTACAATATTTACAGACATATCTAGCAGTCTTTCACAGCACAATAACGTACCCAGCAACCCTAATTGAATTGTATTTCATGTCTCACCGTTTCTAACACAGTATTGTGGTAACACCTATTTGAATGGTCAAACAATGGCCTATGGTGAAATGATCCAACAGATCACTTGGCATGCGATCATACCAGCCTCCACCTCCCCCCATATCTGACTTGAGGCTGTCCCCTTAATTCCACGTTCCAAAAGCTTGCCTTGTCGATCTACTCTACCCCAATCCTGCACGCCCCAACCACGACAGGCCTCGGTCTTCATGATTAATTCTACAATCCTTTCCTACTGCACTGTGTCTCCAGCAGTCTTTGCACTTAATTTTACTTTGTTAAGTTTTGCTGACGTTAGTGTGAGTCTTTTTCTCACCCATTGTATTCAATGTTACAAACACCCAAGCATGCCGTAGGGTGAGTAAGAAACGCCGATGATAATTTGCACCTGCGAGAGATTATCATGGCCAATACTGTTGTCACAATACCTCACTATTGCGTCCGTTTTTTATACTCGATCCTTCAGCTCTTCCTGTTACATACTGTCAATCCACTGCTGGATGAAGGCCTCCCTATACATGTTGGTTCAAGGGATTTATTTCGTTACCACACTTCAGTAAAAATTGGACAAGGGAGGCTTCGGACCAGTCCAAACATCACTCACCACCGATGTCAGCCGTGGTAGGGAAGCAACCGTTGGACACCAGAATCACAGTGCAATGCACACATCAGCACCGTATGCCATATGCCCTCCATCCCTCCACCACATCGTCCCATCTGTCAATCTTTTGCAAGCAAAATAATTAATGTTAAACAACCAAAAAAACCCAATATTTACCCATACAGGGTTCAGCCTAATTTCGTGCAGCTAATTTCGAATCTAATTTATATTTTCAAAAAAAAATAAAAAAATTAAGGCAGGGAAAAAAACCGATCTTGTTGGAACTCCTAGTCAATGCAGCCTCACATCAAAACAGGACAATGCTGTGGGAGAAGACAGTGGATAACTACCAACACTGAACGACCTTCTAGTCAACGCAGAAACACTCGCAGTCAACACAGAAGTACTTGCAGGCAATATAGAAGCACTTCCAAGGCTAAACGGTGAACTCACTAAAAGCTTCATCCCTTAGATTTGGGACCAGCCAAGCAACATGAAAACCACATTTAGACAATGTTGTTTTTGTATGGTCAATTATAACCAGGCTGAGACCATACATTCTTTGTGATTGAGAATCTGGTTTAATCTTGGACAGCCAACTCAGTCCATGGGCCAGAGCAGAACTTGGTGCCAGCTAAGATAGCAAAATTTAGTCTTAACGATGTATGCATATACATGGATAATGGGATTAAATTATATGACAGCTCACTCATTTCGAATGGTTACCACAGAATGCACTGCTAATGACCAAAAAGAAATTGGAACCGCTAAAGTAGCTATGCCACCTCGGGTGGTACCGACAGGTCAACGACTGTGTCTCATCTGAGCTCATGAACTGGGATTAAGACACAGGACCTCATGATCAGTGGCTAAATACTCTGTGAAGGACATTGTCTCAGAGAAGCAATTTCTTTCATCTTTGTTATTTTTACACTGCTTCAGTTATGCTTGTTTTGATCTGATAGATGTACACGAATTCAATGAAATATACATGATACACTTAATCTTAATCTAAACATCACACTAAGAAAGATTAAGGACCTTTAATTATAACCAGCTAAAAAATCCATGACGATCCGGAGTCTTTTTTTTACAAGGCAGCCCTGACCAGGTTTATAAATAAAGTATTTATGTCTGCAGACTACAGGTAAATTGACACTGAAATCACATCATATACAAACGACTACTGATCATGTTTTGTGCAAGACAAACGCAAGTTGATTTTGATCTTTGTGTACCTTTCAGTAGACTCGACTTTCCGTGCCACAGACGATATCCTGATGACAGAGGACTAATACATTCAGAGTGTTTTATATAATGGTTAATGCACACCTCCAAAGCCAGCTGATTAATTGCAGCATATCCGCAACAATGTTAGCATCGATGTAAAGAAATTAATAAATAAAATATCATAGCATTCAACAAATGACAGAATATTTGAAAGACTTCGCTCTTTTCAGTCAATTGCCTCGGGCAAGCTAGACTTAGAAAAAACTTAGTCAAATAAGCAATAATAATAAATACCCATTCACAATGTTTTTGGTTTTCATCCTGTTACGAAAGTTCAAGAAGCACGATGGAGGTGCTTCCTTTTTGTAACGTTATATATCTTATAAAACATGCACTTCGCATAGGACAATACATCCAAAGATATTTGTTCCCATACAAAATGTGTTTTTTTTTGTTTTGTTTTAATCTTCCCCCTTGTTATTGCACACAATGCAGTGCTTCGTGTTCTGGCACTCATAACTGGAGCGACGTCTCGTGGCAGGGCGTGCTGTGGCGATACTTCATGATCAGCACAGCGGTTTGGTGCCACCAGTAAAACATGAATACCACCAGGATGTGCCAGCACTGATGGCTGGAACCCACAAAATTCACATGGCCTGCAACACACACACAAATGCACGCATTCAATAAATTGATAGCATTCATGACGAACACTGACATTCTGTAATTAACTGAAACTTTAAGTAAATTTAAAATGCTGAATGTAAAAAGATATCCAAGGCATCAATGGCTTCCTGGGCACATGCATAGCCATGCCATATATACCGGAGCATTAGATTGTTATCTGAATAATCTAGCATGCATGTACATATACAGCCCTGTGTCAATCCACTGCTGGATGAGGGGTTCTCTCTGCCATGTAGGGTCATAGGGATTATTTGACCGTACTTCACTGGTAACTAATGACTGCACCGAAAAATCAGAATGTAAAAACTTGGCTCTGCACTTAATTTGGCAAAAATTCCAGCTCTGAGAATTTAAAATATCATGTGATGATATTTCTCGTAAGTGGGAAAGTGGGTGGGTTAGTGCCCCCTATCGTTTGGACCAGAGATCACTTTAAGGGATTTCAGCGGTAGTTCTGTGATATCCACTTCCATGGTCATTCTCTGCCACGAAGGGATGCACTGTTCTGCGAGATATCTGAACGGATACTAATCTAATAGCAACATTAGACGTAAAATTTCCACAAAAGTTTAGGAAATATAAAAAGAATATGTCAAGAAATTAAAGATATAAGCAAAGAGATCACCGTACCAGGAAAGTATCTCTCTGGAACCTTGCCAACATAGAAGACAAATGCAACGCCGGCAAGCAGGTACATGATCATCACTCGGGGTGAGAAGTCCTGAGCAAATAAAGAGAAATCAAGATTTAGATACATGTTTCTTTAAAACAAGTGTTTTTTTATATATACATACAAAAAATGTACATAATGCAGGAAATCTGAACGTGAACCACAACCCCAAAGAGATTAGATGGGTTTGGGCTTCACAAATCCACGTTATCCACAAACCCCTTCTTGATTATATGTTAATCACCACCAAATTACATAATGATTAAAAGATAGCTTCAAATTTTAAGAATTTCATGCTTTTTTACCGTTTGCGAGCACTATTTCAAAGACTCTTTTTAAATGTAATAAAAAAGTAGAAATGAAAAAGTATAACTGTGGTCTGTTTTGCATTACAATTACAGGATCAATGTTCGCTGAAATTACAATCATTGTTATCGCAAATTATATAACTAAAATTGTAGATTATCCCAGGTCTTATAAAGTGGATTGAGGTTGCAATGCTTCTTTTAAATTGTAATGAAGTGAGTATAGACCCTTGGAATGCTCGCATCACTCGTACTTGTATATGGCATCTGTGTCATACAAAAAGTACGAGTAATCATACTACTCTTAAAAATAATCTATGCATTGGGTATCCTGGCTGGCTGCTGACTGGGATCCTCTGCACCCCAACAATAAACTGTACTGTTAGTGGCTGCAGGGCATTGCCATCCAAACTAACTGGGTAACTGGCGAAATGGGATGTCCATGTAACAAATCGACATTGCACTGAAACAGCCAAAGAAGTCCAGAAGACATACAATATAGATAGCGACCCCAAAAAGGTGGGCGTAATGAGTACAGAAGACTAACACGGTTCAATTAAAAAATTGCTCTAACAAATCGAAAAAACGTGTGCTCCTATTCACGTAATTCTTTTTGGCTAGAATATTATTTAAAGCCAAGAGAACATAACAAAACAACACCTAACGACACATATCTTCTTGGCATTTTATTAAGTAAAAAAGCAGATTATTGTTCGTGCTCCAAGAATGGGATTGTGAGAAGAGGATGAAAATTACAGCCGTCTCTCATTTTCCATTGCGGAGCAATGGAGTTCTCTACCAGTAAACTTAAAAAAAGATTTTTCGATTTAAAGCTTTCGTGACTGCAGGGATTCATATTCCTGGTTCTTTCGGTAAAGTCACGTAGAAGGGAAATAATAAAATAATACAAGTAAAACAATTAAATTCTCACGACGTTTCGATTGCAACACAAGCAATCATCATCAGGTGTGAAAACCACAGCAAGAAAATTTGAAAGTGGCGTTTTTTTCTTAACGTTCGCACCACGGAGAGCAACTGGCGGTTGTTCAGACGGACGAGTCCATCTAAGATATAACCGATATCAACAATACTTTTTGCGACTGCCCGATTAAGTCTCGGCACTTGCCTTTGCGTTTCTGGGTGGGCGTGTGCTTGACATCATACGTTTGTCAAATTCACGTGGCTCAGGACGCGTAACCCTTTATTTGCGAAATATTTCGTCCACCCCACCTGCACAATAGTGGTGGTGGGTCCTCCGTTGAGCACGATCCAGTGCACGGTGGGGATGACCCCGTACAGAGAGACGCAGGAGAGGATAACCAGGCGCGTGGTATACCACTGTGGCGAAAAGTACTGCGGATGGATGTGGGCAAAGAAGACCAGCAGCATGACGGCCAGCACCGTCACCAGGTACACCTGCCTCCAGTACTGCAAAGACAAAGACAAAATCCCCCCCGTGTAGCCCTAACAGACTGTTGGGGCGAGTTAGCGAGCACCTATGAAGGCCAACACTGTGGCACACGATGGGGTGGGTGGCCAGCACCACGGCCGACCGTCTTCGTCTCCCCAGTGGCAATGTTTACACACCGCACCAGGTACTCGGTTGAGGCTGGGTCGACCAAGGGGAGGCCCAGGACCGGTTCAGATAATCGTCACTGGTGTTGGCCGTGAGCGGGAATCGAACTGGGGCTGCCGGGTTCGTAGCGCAGCGCGCTAGCAGCTGCACTACCGCTGCCCCACCAGAACTGCACGTGGGAAATGACACCCATGTCAAGGCTTCAAAGGAAATGACACTGTTTAGATCAATGTTGTAAAAAGTGTCTGCTATTCATTTGTGGTTTATATAATTTTTGTCGTGAAGGATTTTCTCATTTACAGATTTTAGTGAATATATTTTTTATGGCAGCATAATTTGTAAAGATTGTATCTCAAAATTCAATACAATTTGTTAACAGGCAGAGGTAGTGCAAACTGATTACAGACAAAAATGCAGCCAGTACCGGCAAAAATACTTGCCCAAGCACTGTGGTCCTAAATTGGGATGTTGAGCCAACTCAATTTGAGTGATGGTTAGTGGAGTAATGCAGAGCAGGATTATCAGACTATTAACAATATTGATGAGAAAAACAAACTACGAAGAATATATGTGGCTGAACCAGAATTGGTTCTTATTTTCATAAAAATTTTAAAATAAGTAAAATCTGATTTTACATGAAACTGCTGTATTTTGTGCACAAGGGGATAACAAAACATTACAAAAAAACAACATAAAAACTAAATTTAGACGTAGATATTTATATATTATTTAAGCTTCAAGAACCCAATGAGATAAAGTTTTTTTTAGAGGCGTTCAGCCTAAGCTCGGGTTGGCAATGGCTATCATATGGGGTGAACCATCGTTGCATGTGACTACAGTGGAAATTACCTCTTCACAGTAAAAGGCATAGAATACTCCTGGTATGTAACATCCCAGCAATCCAACAGATATCCCAGCGTAGTCCAGCGCCAGCCAGCGCCGACTTGTCTTCTCAGAGCGGTGGCAGCAGAAGAGGTGGTAACCGGTAGAGCACAGCATGCACACCTAGCGACATGATGGACAGGCACGGTCACAATTACTGCTGAGTGATTCCTGCAAGAATTATATTTGAATCCCACAATTCCACCATGGGAAGAAGGAACAGTGAGTGCTTCTATATTTATGACTTCCGTAATAAGTTCTCCATGTACTTGAATAAGTTTCTAATAGGTTTAATAAATATTCTTAGTTCTTTCGGTAAAGAACTAAGAATATGAATTACTGCAGTCATGAAAGCTTTAAATCAAAGGTTTAATAAAGTTGCAAGTAATCAAATATGCTTGGTCCTGAAGCCTGTTCTAAATAACAATCGGTGAAAATAATGACCGGGGCTTGAATGTCACTCCTACATTTACGAAATGTTATTTATATAGCAGCCTTTACAAATGTCATAATGCCTTGAATAATTTAGTCAACCCTCTCATCAACATTTCACAATTGTCCTTATAATAATTCAGTGAAAATTGCTGGATTTACCACTATAAATCCATTTGTTTGGATGGAGACCCAGCAACCGCCAACGGAATGAATGTGGACTCTACGGACGATTCTTCGGGTGTTAAAAGAATGGCACTCATTTGAATGGCGAATTTTCAATCAAATGAATGGTATTCTTTGCCACCATAAGGATCATCCAATATAACTCTATTTATCTGTTTGGAGATGCAGAAATCATTACTGAAATGAATGTGCATCATATGGATGATTGGTAGGTCGTCCATTGACTGCAAATAATTACTGTTATTCATTATTATACTTTATGACAAAGCATAATACAAATTATTTTTGCAGGAAAAATAAGCAATATATGTAAGGGCATTCAACTCAATTGATTACCTACATAATTCCACACCTACATAATATAAGTCCGAAAAACAATAATTCACCAGTTCACTTGCATCATGAAACAGGATGTGGGTACTTGCTAACCTGGAAGCAGAAGAGGAAGATTGTGTAGATGATGTAATCGTCGTGTGACGCTTGAGCGGCTGGCAGCATCACCAGGGTGTCGTAGACACCAAGGAAGAAGAAGAGTAAGAATCCAAAGAGGTGGCTCCAGATATTCACAGTCTCATTGGACACAATGAACAGGCTGCAGGAGAACGTTTAGAAAAGGTTAATGCAGCGGTGGCCAATGTACCAGGTACTGCTCTCAATTTTGGTGGATCTCAATGGGCTTCACGATCCACCAGAAAGTTATGACCCTTATTTAACCCTCTAATATACTATAGACATAAAGTACTATCACTATCTATTGGTCGAAGTTTTTTTATGCATGAAATCTTTCTTTCCTGGATTTTTTATTTTCTATCAGCTCTAACGAAACTTGGTGTGTGTTTTTTCTGATTTATCTTGAGATCCACAAAACGCAATTTGCGATCAACATATTGGCCACTGCTAGCCCAGTGGTGGTGGCTTTGCATGCCTGTAATCCAGCACTGCAGACGGTGTGAAACTCCCTTGCTGTGGGCGTCAAAGTGCCATACCCTGGCTTGCAAGGAGAAGGCAGTAACAGCAAGTGGACGAATCGCCATCATTTTCCATCTGTATGGGGATAGTGTTGCCCCCTTCGCATGCGGAGTTTCTTCGGCTGCTCTGGTTTCCTCCCACGCACATAAACACTCACTAATTGCCTGAAAACATCTTGAAATAAAAACCCTCTATATGGCAGGACCCTTCTGAAAAATGGTCCTATCATTCAGTGTGGCTTTCCTCCGTAAATAAGTAATCAGGGTTAACGCAGGACCAAAACTATATAGTGATTATAGAGTTTCTTATTATGGATGGGCGACCACCACGCATAAAACAACTTTTATGTCCTACTTGTGGGACTGTGTTGAGCTGCAGTAGGCAGGACAGATAAATGTGAACACTGTACTTCGATGCCCTCACATCCATGCTCAATACATTTACCAACCTGCACTGATGAGTGCAGTGAAATGAGGCATTGGTGTGGAGGGGCCCTCATCCAACAGTGAATTGCTGGCTGTAACTGTACACGATTAACATCCCTAGGATCATGATGTACTTCCCCACATGTAATACCCTGGACTGACTAAAAACACACAACGCTGTTCACGCAACGGCACCTTTTGAGGCAGAGGCGAGAGGGTAGGTAAGCTCGATATCCGTCCGTGATGTACGGGTTTCCTTTCAGGAAACAAGGAACCTGCTCATAGGTGTACAGGCGGATTCCACGTGGAGACAGCACTGGCCAGTAGCTGTACCCCCCCTCCATGTAGTTTACAGGCTTCAGTAGTTTGTGTGACATGGTGGCCAATGTGGTCTGTTTATAAAATAGGCAAACAAAAAATAATTGTATAGGTTAGATGACAGGTTTAGAGGCGTTACAAGAATTACTTGGCATCAAACTTGAATGAAACTTGAGTTTGTGTCCCACGTTGCACACAACCTAGACAACGCAGGCATATAAGCATGCTCGCGCAAGTGAGCAGCAGTACAGTCGTTTGTAACCTCTGGTACAGAGGCACGACGAAGATTATTACGTGCAAGGTCAAGAGGTCTGGAAAATTGCCTGACGAGGCTGGTTGTAATCACGAGCAAAACGTCACAGTCAAATTTTAAATGTTGTGGGTTTACTATCCAACACACAGGTGTGCTGTAGCAGTAACTAATTGGCACGTTTTGTTGACGTGACAAACATTACTAATTGGCTGCGTCGGGTGGTGGCGGGTTAACGAAACATTTATATTTACGTGATCTAACCCCCAAAAAAACCTTTTTGTTTAACACGCCTGCACATGTTTGCAAAGTGCCAATGGGTTGACAAATGTAACAGAATAGACGCTGTATTTGCATACCATCACTGCCCTGCTCCTTGGTTTCAATTGGCGAATTTTACTGGGAACCCATGAGATTTTGATAGTGGGCTGTGAGGAATTCTCAGTCTCTAAGGGCAAGTGGCACGTAACCAAGCATGTTTGGTCTGAGAGCCTGGCCTAAATACAAATCAGTGAAAATTATGACGAGGGCTTGGGCGTAACTCCTATATTTATCAAGTTATTTATACAGCAACCTCAAGAAATGTCGCGGTTTCTTGACTAATATAGTCAACCACTCCGATCAATGTGTTACAATTGTCCAGATAATATTTTTAAAAAGCAAATTAAGCAAGAAGATGTTGTATATTTGGTCGCACAACAATATGATGTATCATACATGCAACATCCTAGCCGCATTGCCACAAGCAGACAGGGTCGCAGTGTCACAAGCGGGCAAAAAGTGGCACAAACACGAAGTTTAGACTGTTACAAACTGCAATTTCACAATCTGACACAGTAACAGAGTGACACAACAACTGACACAGTGACAGAGTGACACAACAATCTGACACAGTGACAGAGTGACGCAACAATCTGACACAGTGACAGAGTGACGCAACAATCTGACACAGTGACAGAGTGACACAACAATCTGACACAGTGACATACAGTGACACAACAATCTGACACAGTGACATAGAGTGACACAACAATCTGACACAGTGACATAGAGTGACACAATCTGACACAGTGACAGAGCGACACAACAACTGACACAGTGACACAACTGACACAGTGACAGAGTGACACAACAATCTGACACAGTGACATAGAGTGACACAACAATCTGACACAGTGACAGAGTGACACAACAACTGACACAGTGACAGAGTGACACAACAACTGACACAGTGACATATAGTGACACAACAACTGACACAGTGACAGAGTGACACAACAATCTGACACAGTGACACAACAACTGACACAGTGACATAGAGTGACACAACTGACACAGTGCCATGGAGTGACACACCAACTGACACAGTGAAAGAGTGACACAACAACTGACAGTGACAGAGTGACACAACAATCTGACACAGTGACACAACTGACACAGTGACATAGTGACACAACTGACACAGTGACAGAGTGACACAACTGACACAGTGACAGAGTGACACAACAACTGACACAGTGACACAACAACTGACACAGTGACATAGAGTGACACAACAATCTGACACAGTGACAGAGTGACACAACAACTGACACAGTGATAGAGTGACACAACAACTGACACAGTGATAGAGTGACACAACAATCTGACACAGTGACAGTGACACAACAACTGACACAGTGACAGAGTGACACAACAATCTGACACAGTGACAGAGTGATACAACAATCTGACACAGTGACATAGAGTGACACAACAACTGACACAGTGACAGAGTGACACAACTGACACAGTGGCAGAGTGACACAACAACTGACACAGTGACATAGAGTGACACAACAACTGACACAGTGACAGAGTGACACAACAACTGACACAGTGACAGAGTGACACAACAATCTGACAGTGACAGAGTGACACAACTGACACAGTAACAGAGTGACACAACTGACACAGTGACAGAGTGACACAATAACTGACACAGTGACAGAGTGACACAACAATCTGACACAGAGTGACACAACAATCTGACACAGAGTGACACAACAACTGACACAGTGACACAGTGACACAACAATCTGACACAGTGACAGAGTGACACAACAACCGCCGCCATTCACCACTAAGTGGCGGTGACGTCACCACGGCGCTGGTGCCAGGCTATGTGCACGTTAAGGCCACGTGACACAAGCAGGCAATGTCACAATCACAGTGTTATCTACACATCATCACAAGTAGACAAAGACCTTCCACATAGCCTAAGCAGACTGTTGTGGCAAGTGCTTGTAGCGACCACCAATGAGGGCCGACACGGCACACGACTGGGTGGGTAGGTAGCACCACGCCCGACCGCCTTTGTCTCTCTAATGGCGATGTTTACACACCCCACCAGGTACTCATTTGAGGCGTAGTCGACCTAGGGGAGCCCCAGGACCGGTTCAGATAATCGTCACTGTCGGTACCTTGAGCGGGAATCGAACTCGGCGGGCCAAGTTTGTAGTGCAGCGCGCTAACCGTTGCACTACCGCTCCCCATCACGAGTGGTAGACACGGAGTGTCACAAGCACAGCAAGCAATGTCAGTGACACACACACAGTGTCAGTGACACAATCACAGTGTCAGTGACACACACAATCACAGTGTCAGTGACACACACAATGTCACCAGCTGACACTGTCACAGTGTCAGTGACACAATCTCAGTGTCGGTGACTCAGTGTCACAGTGACATACACAGGTTTACAGTGTCAGTGACACAATCACAGTGTCAGTGACACACACAATTTCACCAGCTTACACTGTCACATGCAGTCGGTGTCACAATCACAGTGTCAGTGACACAATCACAGTGTCAGTGACACAATCTCAGTGTCAGTGACACACACAATCAGTGTCAGTGACACACACAATGTCACCAGCTGACACTGTCACAAGCAGTCAGTGTCACAATCTCAGTGTCGGTGACTCAGTGTCACAGTGACATACACAGGTTTACAGTGTCAGTAACACAATCACAGTGTCAGTGACACAGTGATATAGTGTCGTAGTGACATACACAGGTTTAAAGTGTCACAGTGACACACACAAAGTGTCACAGTGACACACACAAAGTGTCACAGTGACACACACAAAGTGTCACAATGACACACACACACAGTGACACACACACAAAGTGTCACAGTGACACACACACAAAGTTACACAGTGACAACAACAACCGCCATTCGCCACTAAGTGGCGGTGACGTCACCACGACGCTTGTGCCAAGCTATGTGCACCCTGAGGCCACGTGAAGAGTCGAACGCCCGCTGGCAGGAGGTCACGGGGCAGACCCAGGTGCCACGGGTCGACTGACTGAGATCACTGGCTGATGCACCACCTGTGCCCCCTACTGTGCCAACCTGCTGTGCTTTAGCCACCCGGCGCTCCGCTCATTGTTCTGAGCGTCGCTCCTCCGCCCTCCGTTGTTGTTGGAGGGCGACTACCTCCAACTGCCCAGTAGCATCCTTCACGAGCCTCCTCCACAGAAGCCGATCTTGACACCGCTGGTACCATTCATCGGCAAGTCCACTCAGCTCCACGTCCTCCTGTACCACATCACTCCATCTCTTCTCTAGCCCGTGCCGCGCCCGCTTAGCCCCCTCGATCCGGCCGAACAAAAGCTGTTTCGGCATGCGGTGGCTGGGCATGCGGGCTACATGACCCAGCCATCGCAGCCTGCCTGCCGGAGGAGCTCACCGATGGGACCTTGCCCAGATCTTTCAAGGATTTTTGAGCTCCTCACACAATCCAGTCTGGTTAAACCCAGGATGGATCGTAGGCAGGCCAGCCTAAATGTTTCTAACTGGCGAAGATGTTCCATTAGGGGGGTCCCCGTTTTGCAAGCGTAGAGAAGGGAGGGAATGACCGTGGCCGAGAAGACCTGAAGCTTAGTGCGGAGCGACAGACCAGGTAGCTTCCACACAGCGTTACGCAACCGATGAAAAGATATTGCCGCTCGACTGATTCGGAGTGAGACCTCTGCTGTTAAACTGGAGCCAGTCATAAGCACACTGCCCAGGTATGGGAAACTCTCCACTCTCTCCACAACTGCCCCATCACCGACTGGGAGTTGTGGGGGTGGAGTGTCCGATGGTACAAAATACCCAGGCAGGTGCTTAGTTTTGGTTGGGCTGATGGTAAGGCCCCACCTCTTAGTGGCACGCTCCAGTCTCAGCAGCAGCGTCTCCAACTCCTCCTCCGAATGTGCAGCTATTACCAAATCATCAGCATACATAACGTGGGTGAGCAATAGGGAGCCATCCCTTGACCGCACCCGGGTGTCGATCAGCCTCCCATTATATCTGTACCATATGGAGATTCCCCCGGTACAGCTATTGAAGGCTTCACGAACTACGTGGTCAAAATAGATGTTAAGTAATGTGGGAGCCAGAGGACATCCCTGTCGCACCCCAAGGTTAACAGGGAATGGCTCTGACTCCCGGCCACGTAGTTTTACCCGGGCCCACTCACCATCATGAAGGTCCTTAATGATCGTGAGCAGAGGGTCAGGTACTCCAAAAGCACGAAGAACAACCCAGAGCCCATGCCTACTGATGGTATCATAGGCCTTGACTAGGTCAATAAAGCAGAGATGTAGGTCTTGTTGGAATTCCCTACACCTCTGTTGTAGCAGACGGACAGAAAATATGGCATCTGTGCAGGACCGCCCTTTCCTGAAACCGCACTGGGGCTCCGCAAGCCTCTCCTCAGCGTGCCTGGCAAGGCGATGTTGAAAAATCCTTGTCAGGACCTTTCCCGGTACACTGAGGAGTGAGATGCCCCTGTAGTTGTTACAGTCTGTGCGGTCCCCCTTCTTAAAGAGGGGGACCACCAGGGCATCCTTCCAATCTTGCGGAACCCATCCAGCAGCCCAGACCATTGTTATGATGTCATATAGGGCAGTCTGTGCACAAACGCCACCCTCCCTCAGCATTTCGCTTGGGAGATCATCTCTGCCCGCTGCCTTTCCTGGTCTCAGACTCCGGATCGCCTTCAGTACTTCCTCAACAGATGGCACCTCAGCCAGCCACTCACAGGGGGTGACTTCTTCCAATATTTGAGGCACCGCAGCCTCAGCAGGGTCATCCTCACTTTGTCCCACGATGTTTTCCTGGCTGAGGGATTTTCCCTCCTCCAGGACCTCACAGAAATGCTCAGCAAATCTGCAAACCTGTTCCTGGGGGTCGGAGATTGGATCACCGTTTTTTCCCCTAATGATGGTAATAGGTGTGGTGCTGCAGGTTACTTTTTTGATGGAGTTAAATAGAGATTTGTGATCACGGGCCACTGAGGCAGACTCCATCTCCTCAGCAACCCGCGACCACCACCCATCCTTGCAGCGCCTCACGGCTCTCCGAACCTCTGAGCGAAGGCTGCGGTAAGCCTCCTCATTCTCTGACGTGGGATTCTCTAGCCGATGACAGTGGGCCTGTCGCTTTTTCTCAACCATCCTGAACACCTCCTCTGTCAGCCAGGGTCTCTGGGGAGGTCTGGACCGCGTACCCAAAGCAGCCATTGCAGCTGCATGAGTCACAGTCCTAAACCTCGCCCATTTACCCTCGACATCAGGAGGAGTCGGGGACGATGCCTATCCCAGCCGCAAGCAATGATGAAATTCTCGCTTGCAACTTTCATCAGATAACTGAGACCAGGCCACTTTAGGTCGGAATGGGGTCCTGGGTGTACACCCACCACCGGAGTGGAAGAATGGCAGGCGCATCTTACAGATGACTAGTCGATGGTCAGAGGGCAGATCAGCTCCACGGTAGGTCCTGGTGTCAAGGACATAGGCTCGCATCCGCTGGTCCGTCACTATGTAGTCCAGCAGATGTTCTTGCTTGGACCCGGCATGCATCCATGATGTTGTGTGGATGCGCCGATGCCGGAACAGCGTGTTGGTAATTACAAGCCCATGGGCTGCACAAAAATCTAGCAGCCTCCTACCGTTGTTATTGAGCTGATCTGGCCCATGCCCTCCAATCACTCCAGACCAGGTGCCAGTATCATGACCAACTCGGGGATTAAAGTCACCCAACATGATGACTCTATCCCGAGGGGCCACTTTAGCCAGCACCTGTGACACACACACAGAGTGACACACACACAGTGACACACACAGAGTGACACACACACACAGAGTGACACACACACACAGAGTGACACACACACACAGAGTGACACACACACACAGAGTGACACACACACAGAGTGACACACACAGTGACACAGAGTGACACACACAGAGTGACACACACACAGAGTGACACAAAGATAAAGACAAAAATCCCCCGTATAGCCTTAACAGACTGTAGGGGCAAGTGCTGTTAGCGAGCACCTATGAAGGCCGGAACGGTACACGAGGGTGTGGGTGGCCAGCACCACGCACGACCGCCTTTGTCTCCCCAGTGGCAATGTTTTTATCCACTGCACTAGGTACTCATTCGAGGCTGAGTCGACCTAGGGGAGGCCCGGGACCGGTTCAGATAATCGTCACTGGTGTTGGCCGTGAGCGGGAATCGAACCCGGGTCGCCAGGTTCATAGCGCAGCGCGCTAACCGCTACACTATCGCTCCACACAGAGTGACACACACACAGAGTGACACACACACAGTGTGACACACAGTGACACACACACAGTGACACACACAGAGTGACACACACACACAGTGACACACACACAGAGTGACACACACACAGTGACACACACACACAGTGTGACACACAGTGACACACACACAGAGTGACACACACACACAGAGTGACACACACACAGTGACACACACACAGTGTGACACACAGTGACACACACACAGTGACACACACACAGTGACACACACAGAGTGACACACACAAAGTGACACGCTCGACAGTGCTCACTGTGGTTCGCGTGCTCCGAGCTACAGTGGGGGGGCGGGCAATGGGAGTGACGTCACCGCCGCCGCGTCACGTGTCGGAGGAGCCGGTTGGCGCCGCTGGCATCCGTGAGGAGCACGGCGCAGCGCGCGGGCTCCCCCGTCTCCTCCGCCCGTCAGCGAGCGCGTCTCGCGGGCCCCTCACCTCTTCCTCACCTCTTCCTCACCTTTTCCTCACCTCTCGTACCCTCTTCACCCGCTGGGACGACGACAAACGCGCGCCCGGGACCTTTCGTGTCCACCCCTCCGCCCCCTTAACCGGGCCAAGGCACGTCACGTGGGGGACGGCGTGACGTCATCCAGCGTTGCGCCTCTGGCGTCTTAGGGCGTGACGTATTCGCAAGTTTCGGGCCCCATTCACCGACGAGCGTGACGTCATCGTACACGGTTTCTACAAGTGCCGACTATTGCTTAGGGGGTCCATAAATGACGTCACGCGATTTTGGACGATTTTTTTACCCCCCCCCCTCGCCACGCGGCGTCACAAAAAGTCAGACCCCCCTCAAATATGACGTCACAAAGCTCTGCCCCCCCCCAACCATATTTTCATTTTGAAAATAAAACATTCTTGAAATCCCTTTAAACTATTGTCATTGTGCGTATTTAATGTGGCGCTGCACTCTGATGTTGTAGGAGAAAACACGTATGAAAAAGGAGGCGTTGGAAAGATTAAATTTAGCATAAAATTCACTTGAAAATATTCAACGTCTAACTAAAACTGCAGATGTTCAGAATGTTATATTGAAATTATCTTATAATTATAAAATATTAAAATTATAACTATAAAAAATACTTTCAACTTTGTAGTAGTACGAAGCAAAATGGAGAGTACAATTATAACAATCATATTCATTCCACAGAATGAAAAGCCCTGGTAGAATCAAAATGTTTAATAACCATCATTAAAAAATGTTCAAAATGCTTCTCCATTCTCCCATGGAGAAGCAAAATGCTCCTTCATGGAATAAATAAAAGGTGACCTTAGTAAATTTAAATAATCATAGTTAATAATGAAAATTAATCAAAACTTGTGTTATGACAATTCTATATTTTGATTTAAAGCTTTCGTGACTGCAGTAATTCATATTCTTATCTCTTTCGGTAAAGTCACGTTGAAGGGAAACAATAATCAGAATCAGAAAGGGTTTTATTCGCCATGTAAGTTCACACCGACACGGAATTTACTTTGGCAGGATGGTGCATACATTCAACATATAGGAATCTAAAATCTTAAATAAGTTTTAAACAAGTCTTACTATAATAAGGGTTAAAAGTCTAACACCAAGGGGCTGAAGTATATAAAATTAAATAAATATCGAATATAAAATAGCTTTAAGATATAATATAATTTATATAATATAATTTATAAAATATATATAAAACAATAAACGTGACTTTACCGAAAGAGCTAAGAATATAATTCTATATTTATTTAAAGTTGCGCATTTTGATGTGACGTCACAATTCTCACCCCCCCCCCCTCTCGTCACCCATTGTCACAAATGTCTGACCCCTAGGTGCGCGACGTCATTTATGGACGGCCCCTTATAGGTACCACGTAGGGTGGCAAATACTCCGTTTTTTCCTGAAGCAGGTTATCTCTCGATCAAAAATATGTCTGATAGCAAGGTCAAAGTAACAGCTTTGTATGAAAACAATTGTTATTTATGAGAGTGACGTCACCGTATGTGGTTTCCACAAATGAATCGATTGGCGGTAGCCCGGGTCACCGCGAAATATTGGTGGGCCGGGCATAGTTTAAGGGTTTTTTTTTTCTGGCAGCATCGCTGGTACTACCACCCTGTCCTGCCGGAGGGCGACGCTGGGAGCTATGATGATGAGGACGACGATGTCGATCACGCCAGCACGACCGTGACCGCCGGCCGTACCGAGAGAGCGTCTGGTGCCCCATTGCCCCCAAGTGGACTCGCTCCCAAAGACAAGGGGGGGTGGCCGCTCCCGTAAGAAGCAGAACGTGCTGGGGAATGACCAGACCAGCATCCCGATGCACTTTCACAACAAGCAATAAACAGCCGTTGCCACGCACAAACACCCAGCAGCCCCCCGTTTTTATGGGTGTTTTGCGTTTGTTTTTTTATTTCCATATTTGGCGTGCGTATCGGGCTTATGGGTACCACGCCGGGTGACAAATGCTAATAATTATTTTCCTGAAGCAGGTTATCTCTCGATCACAAATCTATAGGATAGCAAGGTCAAAGTAGTAGCTCTGCATGAAAACAATTGTTAATGATTTCTAGAGATTATGAGTTTTTGAAGATACAATTCATCCTGAATATGCAAATATATACTAAGTGTGCGTGTGTGTATAGAAGTGTATACTGTATATAACGCCTTAAACCCAGGGGTAGATACTGTCTATGGTGGATACTGGTAGCAAGACGACGATGGACGGAATTCTGTCTCGTTTGCTGCTTCGTTCCATTCGCCCGAATCTTGCTTTTCATCACAAAGTGAAATTTTATTTCCAAAAGAACCCCTCCATGACTTTATCTGCCTATGTATTACCAAAATATGCCTTGTCAACAGTGTACGTCGTATCTGATATTACATAGTACAGAAAAATCATGTCCATCATGGAGATGGAGCCATGAGATTTGCTCATGTGGAACGGTGAGATCGACTGCGGTATCATCAATGTTTTCCTTCCAAATGAATGAATAATAAACATGAATGGGTTCTCATCTCGATAAAGACACGAGGATGCACAGCAGCAAGCTGATCATCATTATTGCCAATGCTCAAATTCGCCTTTGGATTTGACCTTTAAAGTGAGACATATTGGGCTCACACACTCATGTGTACAATCGACCCGAATGTACTGGATGAAGGGATTTGGCCTTCCTTTGAAGTGGTGGGATGTCACCCCAAAGCGTTCAGTCTTTTTTCTTTTTTCCCCCTGGCATTTCACACGAGCAAATATTACCCGTTGGTTATATTTTGTGGACACCTACATGCGAATGTCACGCAACATGGACGCATTTGCGGTCACGATCTTCTTGCCCGTGGGCTTCGGGAACATAATTTTGACAGCGGCAAGAGAGCTTGACGTCGGCAGCGGTGGAAATGAAGGTGGCGAGAGTCAAGGGGGCCGCATTTAGGAGGATTTTGCCGATGGAGAGGGCAACCGTAAACGTGCCACTGTGCGTGGGAGAGACGGACTCCGACTCGGACAGCCGTTCGTCGTCACCGCTGAACGTGCGGATGGTGCCCATGTGGCGTTGGGACTCGGTGCGAGCAGCCGCTGGAGTCGCGTGCAGGTGAGTGGGCGATCAGAGCAGAAGTAATTTTTGTTACGTACCGTAAAACGTAAGTGCAGAAAAAGCCAACGGCCATGGAGTGTACAGCCACATCAACGGATGCGTTTGACTGATAGGTTGCATGGGTACGTTTTCAATGAGGTGAGAGTTGTGGGTAATGTTTTTCTAAAAAAAATGTTGAAAAGCACTGAAGCATCTAAAGAGATGCAAGGGGTCAGCTGAATCCACAACCTACCTAAGCACCTTGCTACCACACGTATACAATCACCAAGTTGTTAAAGCGCATGTGATATTTGACTTGAATATTGATGTGGATTAGTCTGTAGAATGTCCATGTGCTATATCGGTATTAATCGTTATGAATGCATACAATATCTCATTTTCGTAACGCAAATGTTAGAGAATTAACACAGGTTAAGGACATAATTTTGACCATTTTCATAATTATTCTAATCTCGTGCAAGCGGTCTGCAGTTAACATACTTGGCACTCGTCACAAGTCACTTTAACACGTCGTAACCTGCGCTTGTTCTCTCATCCACATGCCTCGCTGTGTCTCGGTGGAGATTCCTAGCACCAGGATTTTTTGTGCACTCTCTGTGAACTTCTCAACCGAGTTCCATTTTCTTCATTCATGTCCATTTGTGTTGCCATCCACACACAACTTCCGATTAAAACGTTTACCCTTTAGGCACATTGAAATGTTTCCTTTTATCATCAAGTTCAACTTTCTCGAAAGTTCTCCTATGGACCTCTTTTATTTGATCGCTTTGTTTCTTTGTTAATCTTGGGGAACAATTTTCTTTGAAAGAAGCATTTACAGATCCCCGTCCCCTAAACAGGTGTTGATATACATGCCATAGAAGGGAAATTGTAAAACATGTTTATATTATTTGCGAAATATCAATACTACATTTTGGGGAGGGGGACAATCAACTCCATCGGCCCAGACCAGATATTCCACTTGTCTGCACACCCTGAGGAGGTGAAATATCTTCATTCGTTCAATTTTATTTGTGGCCAACATCAGCGAATTGTGATAACAATTTGAAATTAGCGAGTTATCAAATAATTAACTCTTACTGCCCATATATACACATTGGTCCGGCTGAAGTTATTCCACATTTGGTGGTACCAATTTCTGCTCTGGCCTAAAGCAACTACTGTGTTTTTGTGCTCCTTCAGAATCTGCCACTGTGAGGGAGATGAGGAAGGCCCTCTCACCGCACCGTGCCAGTGCACGGGCTCGCTGCAGTTTGTCCACCAGGCGTGCCTGCAACAGTGGATCAAGAGCTCGGGCGCGAGCTGTTGCGAGCTATGCAACTACAGCTTCGTCATGGAGACCACGCTGAAACCCCTGCGCAAAGTAACCAGCCCCGGGCATTACAACCCCAATGCACAAGATGGCACAGCGCTCAAGCGAGAGAATTAAGTCCGTGAAATATGGAGGCCTTAAATTATAAGTAGGTAGGTCACCCCCAAATAAGGTTACCCTGGGCAAGTGCGTGCCCATTTAAGGCGGTATGGAACAGGAATCCAAATAAATAATAATTGTTATGATTCCATGCTCGACCCCATGCTAGATCACATGCTCGAGCCCATGCTCAAACCCACAACACCTGGAACCCATGCTCGACCCTCCGCTTGAGTGTATCGATCATGACCTACGCTGGCGATAATAATTGTTACCATAACTCGTAAATCTGTTACGAATGCCGATTTGACGTGCTGGACGTGGTGTTTCTTTCTTTAACAGTGGGAGAAGCTGCAGATGACAGCACGGGACATGAGAAAGCTCACGTTTTCGGTCGTGGTCCACGTCGTAGCCATCGTGTGCGTGGTGTGGTCGCTCTACATTCTCGTCTCCCGAACGGCAGAGGAGATTCGCCAGGCGCAGCACAGTGGTGCGTGCAGCACCATCTACAAACATCTTTCCACCCCAACACCTGGTGTCACCAAATAGTCCTCAGGAAGCCCACGCATTCTAATATCAATACGGGGGGGGGGGGGCTCAGTTGAACTGGCCAGTTGGCTCAGTGGTCAAAATACGGGGCTCAGTTGAACTGGCCAGTTGGCTCAGAGGTCAAAAAGCGCTGAGCTGGCACGGCCGAGATCCTGATTTCGAATCCATTTTGCCCGTGATTAAACCCTGTTCTCAAATGTAATGAGTTGTATGTGTATATATGTTGAACTTATTTCGCCACCGTGCATAGCCAAGCGTGCTAATCGGAGCTGCGAGTTTAATGGTGTCAGCCTGATCACACAAATGACTATACTATAAAAAACCCTATGACATTAAATTTGGGTCTGCACTGAATTTGGCAAAAATTCCATCTGCGAGAAATAAAAATATCAGTTTGTGACACAATGATCATTTTGATCTGTGGCTGAGCAGGTGGGCAAATGAAACCCCATAACGTGGACCAGATCTCACTTGATCGGATTTCAGAGGCAGTTCTGTGATATCTCCTTCCACAGACCAATCATTAACATGGGGGTGGAATGCCCTGCGAGTTTCAAACACTGAACGTACAATTGGTATAAATATTCTGGAAACGATATAAAAAAACGCTGTAATCAGTTATTAAAATGGCCACGGTGCACTTTTAAAACTGTCACTGTTGAAATATTACCAAAGTACACACGCGATTGAAAACAAATTTCTTGAGAACTGCTTTTTTCGTTTAGTTTGTTCTTCCCCCGCAACTCCCATTAGCACAGTTGGCTACGTAATGTGCGAAAGTTCAACATACATTTACTATTGAGATGATTGGTAATATTCTTCCGAATCCCAATGTAACAGGAAAAAAATATATTTTTATATCCCTTCTCCAACAGCCCATTGACAACTTACAGAAACATGGTATATATTGTACTGGTTCCTATTACAGGTGGAACCAGTGAACCAAATGACCAAAATCACCTGACGTGCACTTCACCTCGTCACCTCGTTCTGCAGCTCACAATATAACATCGCTTATTAACTACCTCCGTGGTCAAACGCGTTGTTTTTTTAACGCATTACACAATGCGTGCAACTTTTGTTGCGGGTTTCTTTTGTTGTTGTTTGCAGGTGTGCTGGAGTGGCCATTCTGGACCAAGCTGGCCGTGGTTGCCATCGGGTTCACGGGCGGAACGGTCTTCATGTACGTGCAGTGCAAGGTCTACGTACGCATGTGGCGACGCCTCAAGGCTTACAATCGCATCATCCACGTGCGCAGCTGCCCCGAGGCTCTGGCCGAAGAGCTGCTGTCAAGGAGAAATCTGTCCACGTCGTCACCCGCCCGGGGCCTCCAACAGAACCCACCCAACGGCAAAGAAACGGAGGCCGATGCCCTCGCCGTAGAAACCCACGTGACCCGCTGCGTTGACAAAGGGAAATGCAATGCGGAGAATACATCCGAATGAAAGTCACAGCGCTGTCCCCGTCAGTTTTCCCAAACGGTTCGCGATTGCTTTTAGAAAGCGCTACCAGTACCACACACCCAGAATTTTATGCGCGTGGTCAGACGGACCGAATTTACCTGGAATTCTGGAAGTTCCATAAAATGGCGGTTCCATCACTGGCCGAATGCCAGCACTGCTAAACGCTTGCTTGCTAGTGGGGGCATTTTACCTTTGATAGTTAATGTTTTGTTTTAGATAATGTGAAGAGGTCCACATTAGGGGTTTTGTGTGCGATGTCAAGGATTCAGACAAACCAATGCGATAGGCGGGCGGTGGTGGCGCACGCTTGTACCTCGGCGCCGCGGAAGGCGAGGGTTTCGTGTATCACACAAACGTTGTGAAACTTTCCTACCCATGGGTGTTGAGGAGCCGTACCCTTGCTTGCCAGAAGGAGGTGCAGCAAAAATGTGAACTCCATCTGTTCCATCTGTACGGACCGATGTTTCCACTTCCCACGGTTGAGTTTTCTCCAGGTACTACGGTTTCATTAATTGGGAGTAGAGTTTGGACAATTGCTGGTGTCCGGCTCAATGCGTGGCAGCCGAGCTGCTCGTCTTCGGCTCCTCGTGCCTCCCAGTTTGTCCTCGCTCTTTCACAGCGAGCGACAAATTAATTTGAATTACACGTTCACGCGCAGTTTGTGTCAAAAGTTTGTTTGAGCAAGATGGTTGTGAGAACCTGCATTTTGATACGGGGGTCCTCCAATATACGTCGGCATTATGGACTGGAAATTTGCTACTTATAACGAAACGATGTACAACGGGGAATTTCCCCCCATAACGGGAAATGGGGGGCGGGGGGATAGCGACTGTAAGAGCATCAACATTGCCTATGCGACGCAAAGCGGGCCAATGTCTCCCATAAGAAACAATAGAATAAGGTTGGGATAGGGACCATAACTTAGGGTTTATTGTTACATACCTAGCAACCAAAATATGTACTATCTTGTACAACACACAATGCACAGATATTTATAACCAATTCTGAGTTCAAGAACCTTGAAACAGAACGTATACTCATCTCATTGAAACGTTTTTTGAGCATTTCAATAGCCCTGTACACTTTAAAACGTTTCCTTTTTTTAATTAAGAGAACACTTATTTGTGCAAAAAGTATATATTGGGGACTCCCGCCCCCCCCCCCCTATACCACAAACCTGAACTGATCATGGTGAGAGGGCATCTGCTACGTAGTTATCTGAGAGAACTGTACTGGTTAGTTGGTAGATGATTGCTCAAGTCATTCAGAATGCTCCTCGGTCTCGTAAGATCTGAAAATCCAAGCAGCTTTGAGCCTGGATAGCGCTTTGGAAATGCGATCGACGTGCACGGTTTGCCATTGGCTGCGAGGGCAACATGGTTGTGGGCAGCAAAGAGCAGCAACTAATTTAAGTCGTCAAATGATTAGACATACCACGCGTTAACATAAACCCCCATTATTTAATACCGTTCATGGTGGGAATATATTTTATTTTGAAACGCTATGATACAGTCGCTTATTTCAGAGCATTAACGCAGACTCACACACAAAGACCGCGCATGGGAAGATGGCGTGATTTATGTTTGTGACGTGGCGTCATGGAGAAGCGTTGCCCTCCATTTCATCCGTGTCATCCTTTTCGGGATTTTCAGCTGCCTGTTCTTTTTTCTCTGTTGCCGTGGCATCTTTGGACGAGACCTTTCTCATCTTGAGGTTTGGCAGACCCTTGAGGTCCCCATCCCACTCCCTGCAGGGTTGGTACACAACACAATTGTCAAATATTCTGCACTTACAGCGTACTTGCTCGATGTTAAGTGATAGCAGTGATGTGTATGTTTTAGATATTATAGCCTAACCCTTATTGTGTGTATTCTTGTTGGCGATTAACCACATTAACCACCAATCTACAACAACAAAAGTAATGCAATATCCTCACTCAAATGAGCAGTGAGGTAGTGCTCATATCCTGTTCAGTCCTGACAGTGGTGGTAATTATACATTCCTATGACAGGGGGTGAGTCTATCCATAAAACCGTTAACTTTTTCCCATAAAGTGGTACTCATTGCATCGACCCCTAATTGGATGATGGGCCGAGTCAACCCTTCCAAATCAGGAGTTTCACTCACGACCTTCCGATTGCGAGCCACTCTCTCTACAGCCGTGGCCGCTTTCCACAAATACAACCTTTAGCTTATAAAAAAAAATTAGACACATTCAACAATAACACTGCCTGAAACGGAAAGGTAGTGGTTGATGTTCTGGCAAATGGCTCTTCTTTGTAGCCAGGGGCAGAGCCAGGATTTTGACTTGGGGGGGCTGACTTCAATATTCTGAGATATCCAGTGTATGTTTTCCAATGGGCGCCACAGATGTATAAAACACATTTTATTGGATTTGAATGCGGAGTTTATTAATAGGTCGGAGCCGCTGATGTGGCTAATAAGTTTGATAAGTTCGAAAGGCTGCCGCTCAAGCAGCCTGCAGGACAGCACAAGGTGGCAGCCTGCAGGGCAGCACACAAGGTGGCAGCCTGCAGGGCAGCACACAAGGTGGCAGCCTGCAGGGCAGCACAAGGTGGCAGCACGAGGTGTCAGCCTGCAGGGCAGCACAAGGTGGCAGCCTGCAGGGCAGCACAAGGTGGCAGCCTACAGGGCAGCACAAGGTGGCAGCCTGCAGGGCAGCACAAGGTGGCAGCACGAGGTGTCAGCCTGCAGGGCAGCACACAAGGTGGCAGCCTGCAGGGCAGCACAAGGTGGCAGCACGAGGTGGCAGCCTGCAGGGCAGCACAAGGTGGCAACCAGCAGGGCAGCACAAGGTGGCAGCCTGCAGCATTTTGCAGCAGCCGGATATCCGGTTATCCCGATCACCGACTTTCCCAAAATGTCAGGGGGGGCTAAGCCCCCCCCAGCCCCCCCCCTGTGGCTCCGCCCCTGTTCGTTGCACATGAGCTATTAAGACAGACCATTTCCTGAAACATCATCGATTACATTTCTTTTTTAGGCAATGCTGATAGTGCTTTTTTTGTTAAATTGTATTTTTTGCACCACTGCCGGCACAGCAGCAATCACCAATTGTTTGTATTAACGACCAATAAAGACTAAAGAATGTTCGACTCAAACCAGACGTCACGAATAGCCATGAGTGTGTTGACGCCAGGGGGTATATGACCACGATTCCCCGGCACTAACGTTGAACTTCGTGTTGAGCTACTGGCCAGCATATTACGATGGTGCACTTGAACGCGGCATACCTGAACACTCTCAGATTCTTTCCATTGATCACATCAGGAACTTCTGTAAGGAGAGATTCCAAAAATAAATTATCATTGCGATCACTGTGAATTGCAAAGTTTTAAAGTTACACACTTGAATGTCTTTCAGATAAGTTTTCAGTGACTATTGGTGGCTGCATCTTTTTAAAGAATTATAATTCTCCCAGTTTGCGTTATACAATTGTATTTCTCATGTACGGCGATTGTGTGGGAAAGTGTTACAAACCGATATTGTGCTCCCAATTTCCTCAATTGTCAACTTCAAAGAGTAAACAAAGTTTATTCTGACCGTCAGTCAGTCTAGTCACCCACATTGATTCTGCCTAAGTTAACAATATTCAGTTTGGAACCAATCAGTGTCAAGCCAAAGTGATCGTTCACCAGTCCTCGCTATTATCAATGTCTCCGAGGTGCCCTGAAGTTCTGACTTCGGTGCAAGGCAGTTTTCCCGTCTCGACGGCTGCTCAAGGTGCCGAGCTAGGTGCACGGGGGGGACGTGCCGAGGCCAGTGCCGTCGTAAAGTTCGCGCTCGCGCTGCAGCGTCTGGCGGATGGCGGTCTCCCGCGGGCCGTGCTGTCGGCCCTGCCGCCCCGTCACGCTGTTCACCAGATCGATCTGCTCCAGTTCCGCGGCAAAACGGTCGAGGTATCTGCAAAAAACATCGTTCATAATACAGGTTTTTTTTTTGGTTAGATCGCGTAAATATATAAATGTGTAGTTAAACTCGCCAACACCCGACACAGCCAATAAGCAAGGTTTTGTCACGTAAACGGAACATGCTAATCCGTTACTAGTACAGCACACTGGTGTGGTGGAGCAGCACCAGCCGGTATCTGCGAAATGCGCGGCTACATTTTTAACAAATCTAATGAAAACCACAATAACTTTACGTGTGCAGTAGAGCTACTGTAAATAACGTCTCTATTCACCAGGATCTCAATAACTTCCCTCACCTTGACTTTAAATGGCACAAGCCCTTGTGGACCTAGGCGCTTAACCCTCAACAATGCAACTCCAACTCTGATAATGCATTGAAAAGCCAAATAAGAGTTCACGTGTAGTCACAAACACCTCGTGACAGACCCGACGCAGAAGATGCCTGGCTTCAATCGTCTGTGAAGCTTATGAGCCACAGCCAAAGACCGTATTCTCACAAATCAAAGGCAGATGCTGATACTCGATGCACAAATGGAAAATAAAGACTCTCCAGTGTGCGACCGTGGTCATCCATAACGGACCACGGAACATAACGCCTCAATGCCCGATTCACAAATACAAAGGAGGCAACACAGCCACACACTCTGCTACTCATGACGCAATTATTTGCAAAATTATAGCTGCTGCTCTCCATCAACTTTAGCTATATGAACAGGACTCTATACATAAGGAGATGCGCATCATTCGTAAGCAGCAGGCCAAATAGGCGACTTCGAATTCAGGACCATGATTAATTATATGTAACACATCAATATTGTGGGCGCATTATGCTTGCATATCTCTTATCGTATGAACAAGCCAACAGGATTTTGCAGCCTGGTCAATGTTACCACTATATGGATGCACTACAATATTTTTTTTTACATCAACATGAAGTTGGATTCTTTCGCCTTATTACAGGGAATGGTTATACTGGTAGGAACGAAGTTGTAAACTGAGTGTACCAGCCTGCAATAGATTAATATGTCCGTCCGTCCGTCCCCTTTCAATACTTTAACGAAGTGAAATCTCGTGCTGTTGGGTGTAAAATCAGCAATAGACAGAGCAGAGACTTGTCCTACCAGCCCACCCTGCAGGGATCTGTTTCATGTTGCTTGAAGCGCATTGGCTGCTTGTCTATGAACGGATCGACAATGTCCAGCGCAGGTGGAGTGCCACTGACCTTTCAATGACAGCACACATTTCCTTTTTTGTGTACTGTGTCTTGTCGCCATCGAGGTTCTTTTTAAACCAGTCTAACTTCTGTCCTGGGGATAAGGAAAAAAAATCCAAGCAAAGAATTAGCAATCGCAAAAAGAGCTCTATATACGTAAAGGTAATCGCCCAGAATGTGTCCGATCTCGTCAGATCTTGGGATTATAGCGGGAGCGAGCCTGTATAGTACGGGGGGTGGGTGACCACCGTGTATAACAGGTTGTTATAGGCTGTGGGACTACACTGTCGGTGACAGAGGACTGTGCGACAAAAACCCAAGTTGTACTACAGCTCTATTCTACCACTTCGATACTCTGGCTTCACTCTCTCTCTCTAGCGTATGGCAAGTGTGTGCAAACCACACGTCCAAGTTTAAGTCGGTGAGCCATGCGATAGCTTCAGGGGTAGCACGACTAATACTGCTCAGTCCGCCGGAGAGCGGCGTAGGATGCAGTTGTTCGCAATGTGGTCCATTGTCTGGTTCAGGTGGCCGCAGTCACGCTGTGGGTTGTCTTTAATTCTCCATTTGTGGAGGTGCGCGCAGCAATCTGTTGCTGTTCTGAAACGGTCGATGGAGCACCGTAGTTTTCTTTGCAGATCAATGCCATGCATAGTAATCGTGGGGTCGTCGATGGGGCTTTTATTTGAAATGTCCACAGAACTCCAGAGTGTTCGCCAGCGGTCTTCAATCGACCCCGCTTCATCCAATTTGTTTCGCACGATCCCAGATTGGTTTCCGGGATTTCAAACGAGTTCATGGAGGGTTAAACGAGTTCGTGGAGGGTCTGGCTTCACTAATCTGCACCGACAAGCGTGAGGCATGGTAAAACAATCCACAAGACCCCCGCACATTGCGTGGGGGAAACCCGAGCCCAGCAGTGGGCTGACAAATGTGTGGAGTGGGAGCCGGTCGTTGACTTTTAGAAGCGACCTGGATTTTACTCCTACCCAGAAAGAATCCACCTCATTCGATATCTAAACCTAGTCTGGGCCACTGCTCCATTGAATATAGCTTTTATCCCACCGAGGAATAATTGACTGAGCAGGCATAGATGAATCAGAAAACATTATCAGGGTGAATCATGCCATTTTACTGGTGAATATATATTCAGGTTTTCTCCAGCTGTGTGCAAATGGACTGATGGTAGTCACACCATGAAAGTGTCCTTTGACAGCAGACCCAAACTGATGGCTTGATGGGTGTGTACAAACAGCAATGTATTGGCAAACACACCGTTTTTTCCCCAGAACACAAGAAGCCATGCATGTTCAGACAAGCACCGCTCTTGTGTTCCAAATACTTTTCACGAATTGCTCCATGTGATTCTGAAGCCAAGACGACTTTCTTACTCACCAATGAGGTTCAGCTTTACTGCCTTGTCAGTTTTTAATCTGAAACAAAAAGCAACACTCTTACCATACAAGTCAGTATAAATAAAAACAGTTTACAACACTGCCTATTCACGGCTCGATGAAGGCCTTCCCCACGACGTGCTGCTTGTGTGGGGTTGTTTGGCCATACTTCGCCACACTGGTCAGTGCGGGGTTGGTGATGAACAAAGCCGCTGAAGCAGTTCAATAACTATCACTCAGGAATGATGTGCGCCGAGACTGGGAATAAAACTCAGGATTTTGGGTTAAGTAACACTGCTGTACTGCTATGGTGTTTAAGAAACTACAAATAATTAAGGAACACTCGTTTCAGCTTTCTGAAACGTTCGCTGGAAAAAAAAAATGCAGCCATGAATTGCACAGTATTCTAGTCATCATTACCATACATTTTTGAGTAAAACATCCTGGTTGAGTATGAACTGAACCCTTCAGCTTGTGTGCAAGTGCTACATGCATTGTTGCATTGCAAGGCAGGGGACATGGCGATGGTTTGAGAGCGGCCTTCAACCAACAGTGAATAGCTCATGGCTGCTCGATGGACTGTTGCTTTACAATACCGCGTGCAATGGAGGTGATGGGGGGGGGTGGCTTTATCTAGCAGTGGACTGATCACAGCCGACGATGATATAGCCGCCCCCCCTACGATGACTCCTCCCTGGCAGAAGTTTTAACGTAAAATGTTTGCCAAGTGTGGCAGGCATCGCGGTGTTTTGAACGGGCAACATCATACTTTTCCTTCTTGTCCTGTTTGTGGGCTTCGCGAGCCAACTGCGCTGCCTTGCGGCTGTAGGGGTGCACCGCCTTGGCCACAGGCTTCGCCTTCTGAGCTTTGGGCTGCAGGCACACACCACGAGCGGAACACGAGCAACGACTCTCTACAAAATGCACGCGCCCGCATTAGCTTCCGCATTGGTCCATTCTCGCAGGAAAATTGACAGTCCGCATTGTGTACGCGTATAGTAGTCCTTTTGGACGAGGGCCTCCCCACGGTGGTGTGTGCTTCGCAGGGGCTTATCTGACCGTACTTCACCACGCTGGTTAGTGCGGGTTAGGTGAAGGCAGGGTGTAGGGAAGGGCAGTGCAATGGATTTTTTTTCTGAGCTGCCCTCTGCTGAAAACCTGCATGGGGGCATTTTATTTACTGCCACGTATCTCTTACAGATTAACGACTCTACTCGGGTCTGAAAGCATCGATTATTCTTAATCTTAGATATTGTGACTGGTTGAAATTGAAATCCTGGAGGCCCCAGATCAGATCCTTCATGTACCACAGGATAATTTGGGTCAGTGGGAGGGCTGGTATTTGTGGCTGGTTGGCCAAGTTGGTCAGGGCGAACACACTAACACACGAGTGCTTTGACACACTCATAGTTACTCACAAAGTGATGCGAACAGTGACCCCAGAGTGCTGTAACACTAAAACAATTGCACCGATATAGTACATCAGGACCAGTGAGACACTACCGTGATGCGATCACGACAGGCAGCCAACACGGCACGCAGCTGGAAGCTACACGTGCCACTTCTAATTCAGAGAGCCGAGTTCAATTCCCGTTCACGGCCAACATCAGTGGCGAATATCTGAACCGGTCATGGGTCTCCCCTAGGTCGAATCGGCCTTAAATAAATGCCCGGTACGCTGTGTAAAGCATCAGCACTGGGCATACAAAGGCTTCCCGGGCGTGGTGCTGGCCACCCACCCCCTCGTGTGCCGTCCCGGTCTTTAGGTGCTCGCTAACAGCACTTTCCCCTAGTCTGTTAAACGCTGTGAGCGCGTGAATCGGTTACAATTTACAACCGACGAAACTCCTCGTTTCATGATCATCATGCTGCACATTAAAGTGCACTGTCTGGCTAACGACAACATCGTTGACAGCGGCCACAACTCTTCCCCGTCTCCGACTCTCCCCGTCGCTCGACCCGCCTGGCCCGCGCCGAGGCGAGGGAGAGAGTCGAGGAGGCGTCTGCGGAGGGGTATCTGAGACACGTGGAGCTCCAAGAGCGGAGCACGCAGGGCACACTTGGGGGTGAGACAGAGCGGAGAAGATGACGCGCTCGTTGTAACCACCAGCGAGACGTGATAGTACTCAAATCGTAAATGTTAGTGGGTTTACTCTCCAACACACCCCGGTGTGCTGAAGTGGTAACTAATCGGCGGCACGTTTTGTTTACGTGACAAAGCGTAACAATTGGCTGTGTGGTGGGTTACCGATCTAATCCCCCTACATTTTTTATTTTACGAAATGTTTGCGAAAGCCGAAGTGTTAAAATAACATTATTGGTTCTTTCGGTAAAGTCACGTAGACAGAAAACAAAATCTAAATTTAAAGCAAAAAACCCACGACGTTTCGATCGCAACACAAGCGGTCTTCTTCAGGTGAAGAAGATCGCTTGTGTTTACCGAAAGAACCAAGAACATTAATTCCTGCAGTCACGAGAGTTTTAAGTCTAAAAATGTGAAAACACAAGACGTGGGAAGAAAAGAGTGAGCGGAAAGGGACGAGCAGAGGAGGGCACGGGGAGGCGATCAGGATTCACGTGGAGGAGAACACGCAGAGTGGATGCGTGGAGGAGGCATGAGAGTTGGAGGAGTCTGCAAGTGGCGAACGCGTCCTCGTGGAGAAGAGAGAGCGCGCTAAGAGGAGAGAGCGTGGAGGGGGGGAGGGGACACGTGAAGGGTGGAGTGGCGATGGGCCCAGCTGGAGGAGAGAGAGACGGCGCCCCGCACCATGGCGATGAGCAGCAGCAGCACGCGGCCACGTGGAGAGCGGCGCCGAGAAGCGAGACCCGGAAGTTGTTAACCCCCCTCGCCCCGCCCACCGCGACGCCCCCCCACACTTCCTGGTTTCACTTCCGGGTGTGCGTGCCGCTGGCAATAGATTTAGGACGACGGCAAAAGCTGACACAAACATTCAAAACAACACACACACAACACGTGTGTATGTGTTGTTACATAAATACATAACACACACAACACGTGTGTGTGTTGTTACATAAATACATGACACACACAACACATGT
Source organism: Petromyzon marinus (assembly GCF_048934315.1). Lineage (NCBI taxonomy): Eukaryota > Metazoa > Chordata > Hyperoartia > Petromyzontiformes > Petromyzontidae > Petromyzon > Petromyzon marinus. The sequence continues at coordinate 1,515,767 of NC_133707.1, forward strand.
GTGTGTCATGTAATTAACGTATTGTCATGTATTTAACGTATTAAATACGTATTGTCATGTATTTAACGTATTAAATACATTGTCATGTATTTAACGTATTAAATACATGACACGCACAACACACACGTGTGTGTCGTGCGTGTGTCATGTATTTAACGTTACACTCTTGGCCCCCAAGATCACCCCCAGACATCATCACACCCTGCGACTTTTTCTTGTGTGGATACGTCAAAGACCGTGGTGTCTTTGTGCCACCATTAGCGACTAATCTGGATAACCTCAAAAACAGAATCACGGTAGCGGTGACTTCAGTGGAAGAGAAAACACTTTGAGAGGCGTTTGGGACGAATTCAACTATCGTCTCGATGTTGTCCGTACAGCAGGTGGAGGGCACATAGAGCATTTATTAATCAAAAAGAGACCTGATGGTTCAATGAGCCACTCTGTCTACAGGAAAGATACCCATACGGATTGTTACCTGAAACCGGATTCCCACCACCATCCATCCCAGAAGAATTCCCTCATCAAGACTCTGCACCATAGAGCCCAATGCATATCCGACCAGGAACACATAGCCAGTGAACTCAAGCACGTACACCAAGCTCTTAAGGCTAATGGTTATTCCGACTACACAATCTGTAAAGCTATCACTCCAACCATGAAGAAGGACCCTCTTGAGGAGCCTTTCAAAACCATCACTTTACCCTACATTGCGGGGATCACAAAAAAGATCTCCAAAATCTTGAATAAACACAAGATCCAGGTCCGATTCAACACATTACATAAAATCCATGATCTGGTTCCGTCTTTAAAATATGTGATTCCGGACATACAGTACCCTGGCGTCTACAAACTAAGTTGCCTCTGTGGTAGTAGTTACATTGGAGAAACCAAATGACATGTCTCGGACCGCATTCGTGAACACAAAGCAGACCTTAAACACGGTAGGACCAACACCTCGGCCGTGGCAGATCATTGTTATAATTCAGTAGGCTCACATGACATTGACTTCTCCAAGACGGAGGTTCTTTGCAAGCCATCTGGCTACCATTAGAGATTCGTTCATGAGGCTATCCACATATACAAACACAGAGACAATTTCAACCGAGAAGATGGATTCTGGCTTAGCAATCATTGTAAGGATTCGATAAACCATTTCGGGTCTTAATTGATTGTTCACGCTTATGGTGGCTTTCAGACCGCATCCATTATTTTCGTCTCCCCCCTCTTCTTTTCCGAACATAGATGGACTCGTCCGTCTGAACAAACTGTCAAATCCCTCTCCGTGGTGCTGACGTTTAAAAAACTCGCCACTTTTTTCAAATTTTCTTGCTGTGGTTTTCACACCTGATGATGATTGCTTGTGTTACAGTCGAAACGTCGTGAGAATTTTATTGTTTTATATTTTTATTATTGTATTATTTCCCTTCTCCGTGACTTTACCGAAAGAACCAAGAATATGAATCCCTGCAGTCACGAAAGCTTTAAATAAACATTTATAAAGTGTTTAGTAAAACTTGATAACTCATTAACCCGTTTGTATCTTTTTGTGTAATTGTAACTTGTTGCCATCGTGAAATATACTGCTTTGAAATTGTGCCCATAATTTTGAAACACCCGGTACATGTACTGTATTTATGATAGTACAATTCGCTCCCTTCACACGCCTGCCACTGCACACACAAAGCAATCGGTATTTGTTGTCCAAACATCCCATGGGCCACACGTCGTTCTGGGGGTGGTTGCGTAGAGGTGCATCTTCAACGTTCAGTGTCTCATCAGCAGCGTTAGGCTTGGCTAGAACCACAGCAATGCTGGTGGTGAACTGACAGACGTTATAGAGCAAGTGCCCTCTCCGCTTACACGTGATGTCTTGATCTTTAGGTGAACTGATTTTAATAGGTAATTTTTTTAGTGTTCGTCCCAATGGGTTTTTACATGAACAATTTAATTTAACTCATGTACACAAAACACGTTGATAAGAAACTGATCATTGGATCTCCGTTCAGAATGTACGCGCATTATGCATGTTTAACTTATTTCGCTTCATACGTAGCCAACCACGCTGATCGGAGGTGCGCGGAGAAGACGCTGTGATCGAAGCTGCATGAGCTAATTCCAAGTTGGAGATCACAATGCAGATGTAACCGCACCTCGACATGCCCAATTCATGCTGCCATTTGTTCTGCAGCCCGTTGTCAATCCAGTGCTGGACGAACGCCTCGTCCACTCCGTATCGGTCATCGGGATTGTTTAGCCATACTTCACCACACTGGTCAGTGCGGGGTTGGTGGGGGCTGTAGGGGTGGGGACCCAGGACAGGTTTGGCTATCACTCGACACTAATGTTAACCGTGGCTGGGAATCGAACTCAGGTTACCACGGTTCATAGTTAATCATTGCGCCGCCGCTCCACAGCGATGCTAAATATCACGCGAGATTCGATGTCAATTTAACTTCCCCGTGACTCCCACTGGGTGGCAGTGAAGCTCCATGCGACTGGAAACTCTCTGGGAGCGTCAACATTCGTGGTGTCAATCGGTCTCGGTCAATCCATTTGCTGGATGAATGACCCCCCCACGATCCTACGATTTCATCGCTCCGCCTCTGCCGAGGCTGCCGTTCCCCGAACGCGTTCACGATTGACCACGGACCATTGACCCCCTTCTCAGCAATGTGCCCTGCACAAACAAGCTGGGCTGCATTGCTGAAGGGCTCTCAAAGTGTGGTCCCAAGAACACCAGTGGCCCGATGTTTATACATTTTGTTTTGGACGTTAATATTTTTAGTCGTGATATTTAATTTATAAATGAAGATAGGTAAACTACTCCGATTAAACTACCGTAACCCTGATATCTTAATGCCCCTTCCTAAAAAAAACACCTGATAGCTGTGTTCACGAAAAAAATGGGGTTCCGGTAATATGAATCATTCAGTATGGCTGGTATTTAGAGAGAGTGAAGGGAATGCATTTTGTCACCAGGGATAGAGGGGTTTGGGTGGTCCGCGGAAATGTTTGGATCGGCTGAGTAGTCCGTGGCCGAAAAAATTTGAGAAACACCGCTGGGGAGTTTGTACATAAGAGGTTTTTGGGTTAGATCGAGTAAATATAAACGTGTCATTAAACTTGTCACCACACGGCACAGGCAATTAGTAAGGTTTGTTATGTTAACAAAACATGCCAATTCGTTACCAGTGCGACACATCGCCAGTAATTACAACTAGCTTCATCAGGCGACAGCCAGAGTGGTGGAGAAATCCTAGTTTCTTCAATTTTCTGTTTTGAAGAAGAGTATCCTCCCCATAGAGGTTACTCGGCTTAACACGTAGGTTTTCAACCAATACTACCCATAATAGCATGCACATACGTTTTATGTGTGTGCATGTTGAACTTCTTTTGCACTGTGCGTAGCGTGTTGGCGACTGCTTTACGAACAAGCCCACTTTTCTTTCTGTTTGAACATACACGCAGCGTCTTATATACAGCATATAAATGTTACCTCATAGCAAGATGCTGCAAAGAAGCAGTGGGTGCATTTATTCCATAGTAGAGATGCAGTCAGCCATAGGCAGAGGAAGAATTACGAGTAAGGTAGCGAGCCTGGACTTGAACATGGAATGGGAGTTGACAGCACGAAACACAAATGTAGATGCTGCTATTAATGACAGTGTGGTGTTTAATTTGTATTCGGGCAGCGTTGTGGTTAGTGCGAATTCTAAGGTAAACCACTACAAACCACTGTTCAAACCCCGGCCAGGGCTTTGACTCAGCTCATCAACCCTTTTTTGTTCGATTCAGTCCCACTCGGTAGGAAGTCAACATTGGTTGTTGGATGTAAAATTGACCCTTGCCTAAGGGACGTGGGCTTAACTTATGCTGCTCACTGACTTAGGGCTATAAACGTTGTTCCACTTTGGGGGGACACAGTAGCGAGATGTTAACTACCTCGCCTGATACACAGGAGGTCGTGGGTTCGATCCCAAGCGTGACGCCTGCTGTATATTTGGAGTTTGCGTGTCTCTCTCTCATCATCATCACGGTGGCTAGGAGATGTTAACTACCTCGCCTGATACACAGGAGGTCGTGGGTTCGATCCCAACCGTGACACCTGCTGTATATTTGGAGTTTGCGTGTCTCTCATCATCATCACGGTGGCGAGGTGTTAACTACCTCGCCTGGTACACAGGAGGTCGTGGTTTTCCCCGTGGTCTTGTGGAATTTTCTCCGGGTCCTTCGGAATTTTTCTCTACATTTAGAATCAAAATAAATTTACACATGATAGACCACTTCGTTGGGCTATTATTTGTGTTTCAGGTCACTTCTGAAAACGAGTTACATAACTCAGTGGGCTTTACCTGGTAAAAGAATCAAATAGAATATGTTAGTAATAGTAAACACTTTGTAGGGCCTTCCATTCTGATCCTCTTTTCCCCATGCATTCCTGTCCCTAGGCCATCTCCACGTCTACTCCGCAGTATTTCATATCCTGCCTCACCGCATCCCCGAATTAAATGAAATCTGCCCCCAAAAATTATTTCAGTAAGGAGACACTGATTTTTTTCTGTGGAAAACAATGTCTACAGTTACAGCCAACAATGTAAAAGTTATCATATCGAGGTAGGGTTAGCACAACTCATAACAGTGGTGAGTGCAGTGCTTAGAGCAGCAAGCAGTTTGTATGCTTGCCATGCCGGTAGATTTTCTCCAGACTGTAGATGCTGCATTTAAATACAATACTGCAGCTATGCCGTTCTTTGATTTCTGACAGCTGTATTGAGGTTGTGAGCAGGATAAATGATCCGGAAGGGCTGGAGGTTGATATGCACATCCTGCAGACTGCTTATCTGCCCAGTGGGGGATCTGTCTGAAGTACAAATTTAATTTGTGGTCTGTTCCCTTCACATCTCTGTCCAGCTGTGGTCACCGTGATCTCTGGAGCTCCAAACATTTCCTGTATTTCATGCAAACAACATTAATGGAATTAGGCTAATCTAATTCATGGATTTGGTTACACTGCTCCGGCCAACCGGCAAACTCTGTCACCCAACGGATCCGCTTATATATTGGGTATATCAAAGGAGAATCCGTCCTATGCGAGTTAAATGCATAAATCTGCACGTTAAGGCAGCTGCTATTAGTTCAAAAATTGGCTACCGAAAACGGGAAGCAAATAGAACTTTACGGTTAATTTAAAACGTCTGGTATTCTTTTGGAAACAAATGCATGCAGCGTCGCATAATTCTCGATGGGCAAAATCAGGACATGTCATCATGTGAGAAGTACTTCTGGAAACAGAAAAAATATATCCACAGTCCTGATCAGGGCCTACCATTGCGAGCCAGCTTATTCCATCTCAATAATTAATTTTACATCGGCTTATTTAATATTTTATGTTTGTGTTATAAATATTAACTTAGCTTTCCTGGGGATCAATTAACCATATTTGTCCTCCTCATATATATTGGCCTCTTTGAGAATCAGAATCTTTATTGGGATAAAACATTTTTCCAGAAAACATTAATAAATTTTAATTGCGATTTTTTTACTCATCTAACCAAAAATTCACTGGGGTAAATGCCTAATAAATCAATAACTTTCATCCCTTTATCAATCCACTGCTGGATGAAGGCCACCCCACGCCGTGTCGGTTGTCTAACCATACTTCACCACGTTGGTCAGTGCAGTGTAGGTTGTTGAAGGGGTAGCCCACATCGGTGCTGATTATAGCCGTGGCCCAGGCTCAAGACTCACGTTTCTGGGTTCATCCCCACCATATGCATGTGTGCTTATTATTAATAATAAAAAAAACACCAATGAGAATGCTTTAATGAAGTTTTCAAGATATGATTTAATGATTTGCCACAAATACATTGGAATATTATGGCAAATATCAATGTCCGATGCCTACCCAGTATGCACATCATGCAGGCCGTCTAGTGTATTTAAATACCGTTAGAATTTGTTACCAAGCTACAGTATGTAATGGCATAACGCCTATTGGATGTGTTATCAGTTTAAAAGCAGGATAATAACCAACTGGGAGTTTAATGGCACACAACACTTCAGCATAGGCCTAATGTTCAGCACACATACAAAATGCGTTATGTTGTATGACTATACGCGGAGTGAAATACATAGCAGATTAACATATACGGCAATTGTAATATTTAAATATGTACATCACGATTTCACTTTGGTGGCGAAAGGGTGCATTTTTAATTTATTCGGCAAACAACGACGACAATGACAGGAATTTACAAAACATAAATTAAAGGCCTCTAGATACAGCAACTTTACCATTTCCCCCTCGCCAGTTTAGCCTCCCAAACCTATACACAAATAAATCCTGGCGGTCCTCTCGTTATGAACAGTCCGGGAGAGTACAAACAAAAACAGACATCAGCTTTGGATAGATTGCGCTGGCATGCGCTCAAACACACTCGCACACACGCTGCTAGGTTGCCGTCTGTGTGACCATCCAGTTGGCATAGCGCACTGCACTCAGCTCTTCGTTGGTGTACTTCGCGTTGCCGGCGTCTTTGTGGTCTTGCGACGTGGGCTCGTGCGGTGGACGATCCTCCGACCAATCTGGGCAACTCATGCCTATGATGGGAAAACAAATGACGTGTCGTCATCATCTGTGGCATAAGCACGATCACAACACCCTTACCACATGTCTTGGCATTACCCAACTTATTGGATACTGCCACAGTGGTGTAATGGTTAAGCCCACTGGAGTTGTTATGCTGCAGGTTTCCAGTTCGATTCTAAACTACACGAAAACTAAACTATTTTTTATTTGACCAGGTAAGGCCCACTGAGCTGTGTAGCTCTTTGTTAGAAGTGACCTGGCCACAAATGATTGCCCATTGCAGTGGCTTATCACGTGGACGTTTTTAGCAGACAAATACTCTAAACGTGTTTCGACTAAAATGCGGAGAGACAAACCGGAGGACCCGGAGAAAAATCCACGCGACAACGGGGTAAACATGCAATATCCAAATACACAGATGTCAAGATCGGGATCGAATCTACGGCCTCTTGTATACCAGGTGGGTAGTTAACGTCTCGCCATCGCGGGAACCATGAAACGATTCGATTTCCCGGCTCGGCAGTTGAAACAATGGGCAAGTTTCTTGATTTTCCTCCCCCACCTCTGTTCACTGAGCACTGCAGTATAAATGTTGACGCCACAGTTAATGGATCTGCAGGCCGCATGCGGTGGAGTAAAGTGTGGATACACCCGACCTCTGCCAAGACTACCGCCGAGACCCACATGGCACGGGGCAGCCCTCACCCAGCAGTGAATTGACAAAAGAGTTGTACATATAAAAGTGTTAAAGCATTAAAACAACAAGCAGCAGCCACCTTCGTGGGTTAATATGAATGGACCGGTTTTTTTTTGTATTACTGTATCAACCACCATTTTAAAATTACAGATGGAATCCAATTATCCGCATTGAAGAGGGGGAAGCGATCGTGGGTTTGGGAAGCCATCGATAACCCAATGCCTTGTGACAGTTATGAGATATTGGATTCGCTGTGATTTCCGATACAAAAATCAAGCATTTTCCTTACAAAATACAATTATAGTGTGGGCCTCTAATGTGGGTAAAAGACATTCCAGCATTTCCTTTTAATACGAACGCTTTTTTGTTAAACTTTTTCTCCAATTGTATCCCAATTGTGCTTTCGACATCATTCCAGGAAAGGAAGACTCCATTTGGCACTCTCACCGAATTCAAGGTGTAGGTAAAGCGTATGGTAGACAATTTGAATAGCTGTGCTGAATCATAAAAAATGCGTATGATGAAATCACCCGGAATGTACATAATCTCATTATATCTCAGAAGCTGAGCAGCATCGAGCCTGGATACTACTTGGATGGGCAGCTACGATACTTAACATGTGTTTTAGGCTGCGGGCTTGTGCTGTGGATATCAGTGAGCAGTGCAGAAAAATGTACAGTTGTATTGTACTTCTATGCTCCCCACATCTACCCACCCGCATTGACAGTTATGGTGAAGTATGGTCAATAAATCCCCTCGCTACTCAGACGGTGTGGGGAGGCCCTCGTCATCCAGCAGGGGATCGACAATGGGCTGGACGTGTGCACAATGTGGACTGGAAAACTATTTCCCTGCGAGTTGGGCTGTTAATGCGGGCACACGTGAAAATTTGGAGAGGAATGTTCGGAACAGCCCAAAGCTCAGAAACTGATCTATTTAAAAATATAACTATTTTTTTTGTTTCAGCAGGTAAGGCCCACTGAGCAATGTAGCTCTTTTTCAGAAGCGACCTGGCCACAAATGATAGCTCAACGAAGTGGTTTATCACGTGGAAATGTATAGCAGTCAAATACTCTAAACGCATGTTTCTGAATGTGGACGCACAAAACCGGATGATCCGGAGAAAAATCCACGTGGAAAACATGAAAACTCCAAATACATCGAACCCACGACCTCTTGCATTCCAGGTGATGCAATTAACATCTCGCCACCGTGGTGCCCCCAGAAGGCGAAGGCTCTTGCGAGAAGCTGGTCAAACAGCCGCCACAATCTCCACTGTATGGGGAGGGGGGGGGGGCCTTCATCCAGCAGTACATCTGCGCTGTACGCATTTTCAGTAAGTGAACGAGCGTCGGCTGCCGCTTGCCATAGAGCTTGTTCTCGATCCACGTGGCGGGCAGGCCTCGCATGGCCGCGACCGCCTCCGAGTCGTCGCACGTCACCAGCGGCGTCTCCTCCTCGCCCGTGCCCTCGTCGGAGCCGCCGTCCTCGTAAATCGACGCGTCCGACGCCGCCGGCGCCGTGAGATCCAAGTAGTCCTGCGCAACAACAACAACGGCAATGATGGTGACGGCAGCGACGGTGTGGGTATGCGCACCTGTTGATTCGTGCTAATTTAAAATGTGGCCAATAAAGTGGTGACAAGTTTTGAACATTATGAAAGGCTTTACCAATGTAAACAGCTATTGAAGATCGCCGACAGTATAACCTTGTCAGGAGGAAGATTTCAAGCGAATGACCGAGTAGTGCACATAGGATTACGTGCTGTAAACAGCCCATCTGTATCTTGTACATATTGAAACACCACTGACATCTTCCGTCAGAAGTAAGTTGGTATATTGAACTTCTTTTGCACCGTACGTAGTCAACCGTGCTAATCGGAAGCGCACAGGTGATGAACATGGAAACACAGGACGGAGACCGAGAATGCACGGTCAGGAGTTGGTGGGATAAAGCGATGGGGCGAGGTTGTCGAGGATTGTGGAGATGGATGTTGGGGGGTGGCCCAGGGCAGTAGTTGAGTGGAGAGCGAGGAGCGTGTGAGCGCCAGGCAGGAGATGTAATGCCACTGAAATGTGAGCCCCTATGGCTAACCACGGGTGATCACATGTTTACTGATTGCCGATTCATATTTTGTAAATAAAATATTTGAAATCAACAAGATTTTTCGTCTTCATCTGTGTAATTCGTATAGTTTCCTTTTTATTACACACGTCCATTTGGCTTATAATGAGTACAACCAATACATTGTACGATGAATTTCACATTTTAAATACACCGCACTTTAAAAACTTGCAACCAATGTAAAAAAAATGCTCATATTAAATTAACTTTATTTAACTCTATTATTAATCTTCAGTTAATTTTATTACCATACATATATTGCAGTCAAACAAGGATGCCCTTTGATACATTAGTGTGGAATGTGTTCCTTACAGGCACACAGACAAATATCCCCCATATAACCTTAACAGACTGTTGGGGTAAGTGCCAATCTTTACACAAGTACTTATTTGAGTCGACGTAGAGGAGGCCCAGGACCGGTTCAAATAATCGTCATTGGTGTTGGCCATGAGCGACAATTGAACTCGAGTCGCCAGGTTCGTAGAGCAGGTCGCTATCCACTACACTACCGCTCCCCACTACACTACCGCCTCCTGCAGGCACACACACACTCTCAGCTGCAGTAATCATCACCATTAAAACAAATGCACTCAAAACAGCACGGGGGCACTGGCACAAGATGAACAATAGGGGGGAGGGCCCATTCTGCACAAAGCCCCTTAGTTTGCTGATAAATTGCAGCCACGCATCAGCGGTGACCTCACACCATGGAGTGGTCTCCAGAGGCTCCTTACTGTTTACTGCTTAATGATCCCTTGTAGCAGGTGGCCCCTTAGACACATGGACTCGTGGCGCCGCGGTGGCGAGGTGTTAACTACCTCGCCTGGTATACAGGAGGTCGTGGGTTTGATCCCAACCCTGACGCCTGCTGCTGTGTATTTGGAGTTTGCGTGTCTCTCTCTCGCCGTGGCCGCGTGGAGTTTTCTCCGGGTCCTCTGGTTTTTTTCCTCCACGTTTAGAATTAACTCCCGTTTAGAGTGTTTGGCTGCTATACATCTCCACGTGATAAGTCACTTTATTTGGCTATCATTTGTGGCCAGGTCGCCTCTGAATAAGAGCTATGTAGCTCAGTGGGCCTTACCTGGCAAAATAAAAATAAGCTTTAGTTTAGCTTAGGAAATGTGTGGCTTTCCAGTCCTCCACAGGAATGGCCAACTGCAGCACAACCATGAAGTGTGACCTTTTTTTGTTTAAAGGAGTGGCAGAGGTGGGACGCAATATCATTATCATCACTAATATCATTCACCACAACCACCACCACCACCATCATCATCATCATTGCTATGGTTATTGCCACCATCATCATCACTGTAATCATCGTAAGCAATATCATTACTACTGTATAGCCAACATCGTGATTTGACGATAAGAATTTTAAAAAGCAGAACTGTTCAGCTGTGTGGGATTCGTGCCTCAGTGCCCCATACCACAGGGCTGTTCTAGCAGGGTGCAGTGGAGGAGCATCTGTGTAACAACACATTCAATTAAATATGAAGCCTGTGTCTGGTATGCAGATTGTTTAAGAGCTGCATTAAATCACCGAGACGGCTGTAATGGGACCGGCATGTCGCCCTGCCTGATGAGGATGAGACCTCTGCACAGATGGTACACAAATGGGTGACACAGGGCTACTATAAACACAGACCATCTTCCCTACAGTCTCACTGAAACATGCACGAAAAACAAAAGTCAGATAATAACTTTGCGTATCCAAGTGGGAGTGGAGAGGTCGGTGCGGTGGAAAGGGGCCACTGCACTACAAATGCTGAGAGACCCCAATTCCATTGCAGTGCACGGCTAACAACAGTGGTGAGTGATTGATGAGCCAGAACCGGGGTGGCTCCTCCCTACATTAACCCACACTGCCCAGTGGTGAAGCATGGCAACACAACGGTCATGACTGATGCGGCCTGGGGAGGGGGCCTTGACACGGTAGCGGATGGAGAAAGTGCTCAACATTTATTGTAATTAATATTATTACTGATTTAAAGCTTTCGTGACTGCAGGGATTCATATTCTTGGTTCTTTCGGTAAAGTCATGTAGAAGGGAAACAATATTTTTTCCCTTCTACGTGACAATATTGTTTCCCTTCTACGTGACTTTACCGAAAGAACCAAGAATATATAATATTATTACTATTATTAATTAAAGTAACAAAAAGTACCGCATGTTACATCTATGTCAGGTACATCGAACAAAGACGGTTACCGCATTGCGTGCTTTCAGATGCGCTTCTGTGGCCGTCTGGAATGTTCTTCCAATATTAGGAAGCCACTGGGAGCTATGCACTTTGAAATCTAGATTGAAAACGGATTTCTTTAGAACTGCTTTTTGTGTTTAGTTTGTTGTCCTTCCCTGCACGGTTGACTACGTACAGTGCAAAATAAGTTCAACATACATGAATGTCTATGCGATGTCACATATTTATCACGTTGACGCGGATGAATATCAGCGCAACCGCTCAGTGTCAAGCCCTTAAACGCATTCAGGAAAGGGCCAACTCAGAAAAATTATGTTTGGCAGTTCAATTCTAGATGTGATCTTAAGACCACCACCACCACAGAGCGACTCAGTGTTGTGAACAAAGTCATTGGATCTGACGTGGCATATAAATAATTATAATGATGTCATTCAAAGTGTCCCCATTTTCAAATAAACATTACGCGGTGTTCAACTCTACTTGGTAGACTCGGGTCAGTGGCAAAAAATTCCACTTACCTTTGGCTGTAACAAGTTAATGCCGAGGACAAACACTGTAACTTCTCTGTTTTACCCGGATGATTAGGTCACCCCTTCTCCAGAATTTGAACTTGTGACCTTCCGACTGCTCCGACTTGGTTATTAATTCGCAGCTGTCCCCGTGATATTATAGAGTTAAATACAAATTTCTGTTGCAATTACGTTGATTTTAATTATCAGCCCGGTTTCAAGTTTCATGTATTTTTCCATTGCTGCTTTTGTCAGTTGCAGTTTCAAAATTTTCAAGTCAATGTAATTCTTTGAAATACGATCAGCTGTCGGATCATGTGACCTGCAAGTGTGTCTTTGCAGCACCACTTGCGTAACTCAATTCCCGCGACTTGATATTTCATCTAATAAGATGTCTGCGAATGTTAGAAAAAGGTTAACATTGCATATGATGCACTAATTCGATAATCCTTCCCAAGTGTATTATCAAGGGACTGAGGTTGAATTATGTCAGCTGAGCTATAAACATGAAAGGAAAACACTGACCAACAGGGAGTCTCGCCACAGGGTCGAGATTTAACTCTTAGCGAGCTAGATGGTTCAATGGGACAATGTTGACATCCATATCGATGAACTTGCGCTGGCATTGCTGAGATCCTGAGTTCAATTTCTTGATTCCCACTTCAGTTAAAACCAGCTTGTCACCTACAGCTCCTTCCATAATCGCAGCCAACTCACCAATCTTTATTATATTTATAGAGCATCTCAATGCAACTGTATTTAGAGACTGTATTCAAAGTAGAGGGGTGTGAATCATCATACGTTAGACAATCGATATGTATTAGGTACAAAAATAAAGGGGCAGACCTGCAAGTGCTTGCCGATGCCACTGCTGGCAGAAGGGCTGCCACACGAGGGAGCTCCAGAGAACCACTCTAGAGGGAATTTGGCCTACTCTTCCACACTCCCCGGGTGTCTATGAAACGGTGCAGAGCCCGAAAGCATTGAAGAAACTTGCACCATTGTTTAAATTTCCCTGCTGGAAGATCGAACAGGCGACCTCTGGATTGAAAGTCATGCATGCTGACCGTTACACAACAGCAGCATCCACACCATACGGTAATTGATTGGTCGTGGGTTTCTTAACTTTCACATTAATTATAATCTGTCGCTTCCCAGCATATTTTATTTATGTGAATGTAACGTCAGCTTTCTTACCTCCACAATTGCTTCGAAATGATTTCATATTAATCAATATGAGCACCACTATGCATTTCATTGGTCACTGTGACATGAAATGGCAAAACTGTAAATTCAGTGCTTACTAAAAGCACTTGTCACTTAAAATATCAATCAAATTCACCCCAAGCATGGTCCATTTAATTTTTAGTTGTGGAAAGGGTTGGCTGCGTGATCAGCGGTGATGGTGGCAGTGATTGTGCTGTGTATTTACTCTGGCGGTGGTGGCTATGTAAGCGGTGGTGGCTATGTAAGCGGTGGTGGCTATGAAAGTGGTGGTGGCTATGTAAGCGGTGGTGGCTATGTAAGCGGTGGTGGCTATGAAAGTGGTGGTGGCTATGAAAGTGGTGGTGGCTATGCAAGCGGTGGTGGCTATGTAAGCGGTGGTGGCTATGTAAGCGGTGGTGGCTATGTAAGCGGTGGTGGCTATTAAAGCGGTGGTGGCTATGTAAGCGGTGGTGGCTATGTAAGCGGTGGTGGCTATTAAAGCGGTGGTGGCTATGCAAGTGGTGGTGGCTATGAAAGTGGTGGTGGCTATGCAAGCGGTGGTGGCTATGTAAGCGGTGGTGGCTATGAAAGTGGTGGTGGCTATGTAAGCGGTGGTGGCTATTAAAGCGGTGGTGGCTATGAAAGTGGTGGTGGCTATGTAAGCTGTGGTGGCTATGTAAGCGGTGGTGGCTATGTAAGCGGTGGTGGCAACGCAAGCCACCATCGCTATGCAAGCCACCACCACCTGTAATCCAGCACTTCGGAGGAGGCGAGGACTGGTCGATCGCAAGATTGTGAAACACCTTTCCCGTGCGCGTCGACGAAGAGCCCGTACCCCTGGCTTGCCAAGGCAGAGCAGCAAACAATGTGGACTCCACCTGTTTCGAGTGTATGTGATGGAGTGTTTCCCCTCGCACACATTAGTTTCACTCTGGGTGCTCTGGTTTCCACACGTGTAACACTCATTCAATCGGCCGATGACACCTTAATAAATAGATGACACCACAGCGTTCCGGGCATTTGCTCACCCTGCTTTTGACCATCATCTTCTCCAAGTCCTTGCTGATCTCGGCAAAGTGGGGTCGCCTGGCAGGGTCATGTGTCCAGCAACGCTGCATCAGCCCATACCTGTGCAAAAACAGCATCGCAAAACGCATTCGTGTGTGTGAGTGTGTGTGTGTCTCACGATCAGTCGACTCATGGCACCTGAGTCTTTCCCGTGACCTCCTGCCAGTGAGCCTTTGACACTCCACATGGTCTCAAAGTGCACCTAGCCTGGCACAAGCGCAGTGATGACGTCACTGCCACTTAGTGGCGAATGGCAGTTGTTGTTGTTGTCTCACGATGACGCGATGTGGGGCATGGTGATTTTTTTTAAACTTTCAATAAAACACATTTGCCTGGATAACCCCTCGGGTCAGAGAGTTTATTTGACCAGGTAAAAACTTGCATAAAAAATGGGCACTTTGTAAGTTTTATCCGATCCAGAACACCTCGATTGGTTGTCAGGGCGCCAAGCGGAGGGTACACAGCCAACACGCAACGACGCCCGAACAATAATTTTAAAATGTATAAACTTGCACAGACCGGCTTTAAAAACGCCAAACGCATTTTTACGGCACGAGGAGCTGGAACGAGATGGCCAAGGCAGCGGGCACGTGAGCCTCACAGAGCGCCACTCACGTAAATGACTCCAGCCTCCCCATATCCCCGTTAACCATCCTGCTGCGCCGATTCCACGGGCGGTCTATGAACTACGCGACTTCGCACTGTGACATTTCGAAGCCAGTCCGATGCAATGAAAAGCGGGGAAATTATGAGGTTGTTTTTTTTTATGGCCGGTGTCTTCGTTTACAAGTGAGCAGCACATATTATGGAGAAAGTGGCATTCTGCATGACACCTCACCTCCGCCACACATTAACCGAGTACGCTGACACCACTCACCATACCTTCACCAGTTGTGAGGGAAGGTTTGTTGAGAATCACATTTCAAGTAACATTTTTTTTGCCAACCCAAATGGGAACTCGAGAGACTGGGATGGAGTCTCATTCTCAAGAGTGACCCGAGTCTCCCCCCAAAAATGACAAAGGCAGACATTAAATCAAGAGCAGCAAGAAGGAAGGAGAAAGTTGAGCAAAACACAACCGTCTCACGTGGGAAATCGGAAATATTGCACGAAGATAAATCAAGGTTAAAGAATAAATTCCCTTTAAGCGCAAGTTGGCTCGGGTAGAACATTTTTTTAAATCCGATGATAATACAATCGCACTTAAGTGACAGAAACGTCAAACATATATATATAAGGGTGACTTGTACTAATATACAACCTGACCAGGATATGTCAAATGTACGTCAAGCTTAACTGCCCTCCTCACACGCCCCTCCCCCAATGCCTATCTGATGTATGACTTTAAAACATGGCTGTATTGGCTCACATCATATTCCAAGAATATTATTATTGTTGCTATTTTAAACGGTAGAGTGGATTCGCAGTGCAGGACTGTGAAGCCGAATTATCAGGTCAGAGGTTAATATGATTTTTTAGAAATGTTGACCTGGTTCACGTAATACAAGCCTTCAAATGACCCATCGACCTTGTCCATTGGAATCGGTTGATTGACAAAGCTGGGTCTGTACGCGTACAGAGTAACTCACGGTGGCAACTACGGCATGGGACACGCTGAGTGGAAGGGCATCCACAACATGCGTGAGAGATACCACAGCCTTACAGGACACGGCAGTGAAGCCGGGACCGCCTTCATCCAGCAGTAGAGATTGGCCCAATGATTACGGTCATCGGCATATTAAGCTAAAACAATAAAATAAATTACCAGGTAAGGCCCACTGAGCAATGTAGCTCTTTTTCAGAAGCGACCTGGCCACAAATGATACCTCAACGAAGTGGCTTATCTCGTGGAAATGTATCGCAGCCGACTACTGTGAATGCGCGGTGAGTCTGAATGCGAAGGGAAAAACCGGAGGACCCGAAGAAAAATCCACGCGACCACGGGGGGAACGTGCAAACTCCAAATACACAGGCGTCAAGGTCGGAATCGAACCCACGACCTCCTGCATACCAGATGAAGTCATTTAACATCCTGCTAAGCCATCAATGGGCCGTTTCGAATGTTCCTTCAGGCGTCGTCACGATCCAGCGCCCCTAGGCAGGCCTCCTGGATGACAGGTCTGGTCCGCATCATCGAGCACGATGAACCGCAAGCGCCACCATGGCGAGCGTGGGGGGCGCCAACTCGGGCGGTAAGCCCACTCACGGTTGGGTTTTGTTCCAGATCTAATGTACTGTGTGTTGAACTTGTTCCAGATCTAATGTACTGTGTGTTGAACTTGTTCCAGATCTAATGTACTGTGTGTTGAACTTGTTCCAGATCTAATGTACTGTGTGTTGAACTTGTTCCAGATCTAATGTACTGTGTTGAACTTGTTCCAGATCTAATGTACACTGTGTTGAACTTGTTCCAGATCTAATGTACTGTGTGTTGAACTTGTTCCAGATCTAATGTACTGTGTTGAACTTGTTCCAGATCTAATGTACTGTGTTGCACTTGTTCCAGATCTAATGTAATGTGTTGAACTTGTTCCAGATCTGATGTACTGTGTTGAACTTGTTCCAGATCTAATGTACTGTGTGTTGAACTTGTTCCAGATCTAATGTACTGTGTTGAACTTGTTCCAGATCTAATGTACTGTGTGTTGAACTTGTTCCAGATCTAATGTACTGTGTTGAACTTGTTCCAGATCTAATGTACTGTGTGTTGAACTTGTTTCAGATCTAATGTACTGTGTTGAACTTGTTTCAGATCTAATGTACTGTGTTGAACTTGTTTCAGATCTAATGTACTGTGTTGAACTTGTTTCAGATCTAATGTACTGTGTTGAACTTGTTCCAGATCTAATGTACTGTGTGTTGAACTTGTTCCAGATCTAATGTACTGTGCGTTGAACTTGTTCCAGATCTAATGTACTATGTTGAACTTGTTCCAGATCTAATGTACTATGTTGAACTTGTCCCAGATCTAATGTACTGTGTGTTGAACTTGTTTCAGATCTAATGTACTGTGCGTTGAGCTTGTTCCAGATCTAATGTACTATGTTGAACTTGTTCCAGATCTAATGTACTGTGTGTTGAACTTGTTTCAGATCTAATGTACTGTGCGTTGAATTTGTTCCAGATCTAATGTACTGTGTTGAACTTGTTTCAGATCTAATGTACTGTGCCTTGAACTTGTTCCAGATCTAATGTACTGTGCGTTGAACTTGTTCCAGATCTAATGTACTGTGCGTTGAACTTGTTTCAGATCTAATGTACTGTGCGTTGAACTTGTTCCAGATCTAATGTAATGTGCGTTGAACTTGTTCCAGATCTAATGTACTGTGCGTTGAACTTGTTTCAGATCTAACGTACTGTGCATTGAACTTGTTCCAGATCTAATGTACTGTGCGTTGAACTTGTTCCAGATCTAATGTACTGTGTGTTGAACTTGTTTCGCATCGTACGTAGCCAACCATGCTAATCGGAGGTGCGGGGGAAGGAGGACAAACTCAACACAAAAAGCAGTTCTCAAGAAATGAGCTTTCAAACTCGACGACGATTTAAAAGTTCGTAGCTTCCAGTGGCTCCCTAATATCGGAAGGAAGAGCGGTCCAGATGACCGCAGAAGTGCATCTGGAATTGTGAATGCGGTGGCCACCCGTCTTTGTTCGATGGTCAGCCAAAAGCCGCTGTGAGGATGACCGGAGTTCGCGTGATGGATTATGTTCCTTGACGAGATCACCAACGTATCGTGGTTCATTTGTGGCAAGCACTTTGTGTGTAATGAATGCGACCTTGCAACGTATTCGTCCGGCATCTGGAAGCCAGTATAGCTTCAGTGAGCACTGGTCGGATCTTATTGACACTCAGACCGCAGGGCGAGGTGAGCCAGAACGTCTGGTTGAAGACGAGCTATGCGCCAAAGACCAGATCCAGACGGTGGTGTCATGTGGTGCGGGTTTTCACAGCGACGTTGTTACATGTATAATGCATAGCATATGCCTGAAAAAATAAAACAAAAAAACAACACACACGCTCTCAGAAAACCCATTTACAGTATATACGTTTATATCTGCCGAGATTGAATGCAGCGTGGAGAGGATACGCGGAATGTGTGTTTAAAAATAATAATAATAATAATAATTCAGAGCTCGGGTAAATTTGAGTCGGTGTGTTGGTGCCGCCAGTAGCCCCGCTGATGCTGCACGTGAACAGTAAGTCTCGGTCTCATCAGACGGAGTGCGTCTGCATTGTGCCAGGTTACAGGGCAGTCGGAGTTTGACTGCCAGAATAACCGCTGCGTTCGGGAGGAATTTAAATTAAGAGTCAAACATAAAACAGCGGGGATCGGTTCATTATTTTGATATGCCACTTCCATAAATCTCTCGACTCCTACTGCCCAATTGTTGTACATTCGCCGGCTTACATAAGAGCAGCAGCAGCCGCCGCTGAAACAAGACGGCACCAACTTGTCTCAATGTTCTGCGAAATGCCAAAAGACACGTATATCAAGGACTCACTGTTCTTTGTCCCTACATATAAATACAAATATAGTTTTAATCTGTTGTCCTATTGGATTTTCAGAGCAATATTATCCAGCGGAGTTCGTTTAAACAAATTAACTGTGGATCGGTTTTGACCTTTCAGGGTCTCATCAGCAGCCAGGCTTGCAAAAGAAAAGCTGTAGGGTGACCAACAAAAAAAACACCTAAGTTTATTTACCAGGTCATGGCCGCTGAACTATTAGCTTTTCATCAGAGGCGACCTGGCCACACATGGGGTAGCTCATCGAAGTGGCTTATGTAGGAATTTAGAGTAGCAGTCAAGTAATCCGAAGGTGTTATTGGCAAGAGCACTTCACGTAGATTTTGCATGGATAAGTGATTCATTTCAAGGTCAGATGCATCTCTTCTCCGACGACCAATGGCGCGATGCTCATCTTACTTGGCAGCCTCAATCCAGTAATACAAATTCCACATTCCCATGCCAAGGGCTGCATCTGCATGGAATGACCAGTGTTAACCTTTCAGTGATCACTTGAAGATGATAAGTGTTACACTCAAACTATTAAACATTTTTGTTATTTTACCAGGCAAGGTCCACTGAGCTATGTAGCTCTGTTTCAGAAGGGACCTGACCAGAAATGATAGCTCAACGAAGTGGCTTATCCTGTGGAACTGTATCGCTGCCAAATACTCTAAATGCGTGTTGATTCTGATTGTGGAGGGAAAAACCAGAGGACCCGGAGACAGATCCTTGCGACCACGGGGAGAACACGCAAACTCCAAATATACAGCAGGCGTCAGAGTCAGAATCGAACCCACGACCTCCTGCATACCAGGCAAGGTTGTTAACATCTCGCCACCGTGGCACAACTAAGAGCCAATGATGATCTTCCCATTGTGAGTCATTCATATGACCTATGGTCCAGAATTCAAAGGGCAGAACTTTGCCATCCGCCCTGCCAATGAGAGCAATTATTATCACGTGGTAGTTAAACCGAGTTTTAATTCTCGAAGTTATAATTTGGCCAAATTAAGTGCAAAGCCAAAATGAATTTGATGGCTCTTTTTGGCGCAGCATTTGGTGACTGTGCATGCACAGCCCGTTTGTGCGTTCCACTCAGAGATGAAGGCCTCCCACCTCCGTGCGGGTTTTATTTAACCACACTTCACAATGCCGTTCAGGCAGGTGGAATAGGTACGGGAGCATAGAAATAGAGTATAACAATGAATTCGGCTCCACTGCCCTCTGGTGAATGCACGTCGTTTGTAACACCACGTCGCCGCGCGTCGATTTCTGCTGCCGCACAGCGTACGCGACGCATTCATCGCGAGCTCGGGCAACTGCCCGGTGGCGCGGAGGACTGCGAAAGAAAAGCTGTCAAAATTATCGCCGCCTTACAGGTCATCGCTGCAGTTTTCGGGCTTTTCCATGCGGTATCCGGTCTTGAGGAGGTTGAAGAGGCGCTCTGGGGGGATGCCCGGGTACGGAGTTCCTCCCAACGTCATGATCTCCCACAGAAGAATTCCAAAGGACCACCTGGACGAAGCGCGGCAATGGGAGGAGACCTCCAGCTGTCAACACGGACATTCAGCCTACCAAGCCATTCAGGGTTGCACTTTTACCTTTTTTTAACCTTTACCTTTTAGTACAGTGGTTCTCAACCTGTTCAACACGTAGGCTTTCGCGTCCAATATCATCCATTATACAGGTTTATTTGGGCTAGATCGTGTAAATATATACATGTGTCGTTAAACCCGTTATGTGTTGTTAAAACTAATTGGTTGTGTCGGGTGGTGGTGGGTTTAACGACACAATGATTTACACGATCTAACCCAAAAAACCTGTATTATGGGTTCTTAACCTTTCCTGCAGCCTGCACTTCTATGGTTCTCAATCGTAAAAAAAACAAAAATCTATGTTCATAAATACAGAGGTTTGATGAAACAAAAATCTATGTTAATAAATACAGAGGTTTGGTGAAACAAAGCAGTTGTACTTACGTGCCCATGCTTAATTAGTTTTTCAATGATTTACCTTAAAAAAAAAATCTGGTCATGTCTTGCACCCCCAGAAACTGCATCTCGCACCTCCAGGGGGTGCGTGAACCCCAGGTTAAGAACCACTGTTATAGAAAGTACTCACTTTTATTTGCACGTATATGTATTCCCAAGTGAAATTCGTGAACCTATTCTATCCTTGCGTATGGCAATACGTGCAGGAGCTAGATGCCAATGTTTGAGGTGTGATAGCCATGGTGAGAGAGCTTCAGCAGAAAGTTTGTGTCCTCCATTGAAGGAGCGCAGGCTGCATTAGTTTACTGTACGGTCCACAGTTTAGGTTGCATGTCCACAATCACACCGCTGTGCCTTGCCTTTAATTTGCCATAAGTGAAGGAGGTGTGCGCATCGGGCTGTTGATGATGTGCTGATGCGGTCGATGGTCATGCCGGCATATTTGAGGAATGTCAAAGTCGGGTGGTGCGAAGTTTGGGCCTCGAAATTTGAACCTCTGGAGGGTCTCATCATGAAGTAGGTGACGTTTCTGCAGGAGTCATGCGAGGGGGCCAGAGGGCTCTGTGAACTTGTATGGTACATATGTCGAACTTCTTCTGCACCGCACGTAGCCAACCGTGCTAAGCGGAGGTGCGACAGGAACTGCTTCTTGTGTTTAGTTCTGTCCTTCCCCCGCACCTCCGACTAGCACGGGTTGGCTACGTACGGTGCAAAAGAAGTTCAACACATGTACATACAAACTTAAACCCACAACAATAATAATCATAAAAACAAAAAGATGGTGTATTTCCCCGAGGTGCTTCCCAAGCGGAGGAATGAAATCGGCAGCAGTGAAACTCACACGTCGCTCTGGGAGGTGTACATGTGCTCAAAGAGCGACTCGATGGCCATCCACTTCACGGGAATCCGGCCCTGCGGATGCAAACGCAGTGGGTTAGTCAGCATCGTCATCACCCTCACCGCCACCGCCGCCGTCTATACCGCGGGGGTCGGCACGCCTGCGCCTGCGCTACGGCCCTTTGCGAATCCGCCGATGGATCAGGGCCCTCCCCGCACCGTGGTGGTGAGCGAGGATTATTTGACCGTACTTCAACAAGGTGGTCAGTGCGGGTTGGTGAAGGTGGAGGAGCATAGATGTTCGTGGGGGGGGGGGGGGGCATAGAAGTACAGTACAATATATTTTTTTCTGCACTGTCGGCCCCTGCCCACCATGTATCTCCGCAGTGCTTTGATAACATTGCTGCTGCATGGTTGTCGTCCAGCCAAACACAATCCAGGCTTAATCCTGCTTAGTTTCCGAGATCTGCAAAGATCTGGTGCATTGCGGGTGAATTGGTCATCATACCTACCAATTGTTAATTATTCTGAATAATAATTTGCCAATATAAATCTATACAATTATCAAAATCTGCGAGCAATATGAATGATCATCATTATTCATGATTATTTATTTTTTCTATTTATCTTTTACTAAATAATACTTTGATTAAATACATTATTCATCAATGGAAATAAACGATGCGATAAGAAATTTGTATTACCTTGATTTCTGTACAATACTATGCAACGTGTTGGGAGCATTGATGACTTGTTGAAAATTGTCTTTTTGATGCATACAAATCTTTGACATTTATTAATACTGTATGACTGTGGTAGCCTTATCCAACCCGTTATGCGAGTACATGATGAGCGCATTCGACAAATGAAAACATCTTAATAAATTCGTCTCGCAAGAACGGTGGCCTCAATGGTTACCAGATATCACAATCTTGCATAGGCAGCCACTGGAGTGGTTCTCCGCAAGTCTGGCGTCCAAAGGGGAAGAGCTCAGGTCAGATGGCGAGAGACGGCTACTGGGCAAGCCGCTGTGAGATCTGGCCGAGGGTAGGGGCCGGTTGGCAAGGTTTGGTGGTGGCATCAATAGCTCTGGTTCCGTGATTAAATCTTGCTCTTTATGACAATACTGTAGCCAAAATCACATGAGTTAGCGTGTGCATCACCACGAAATAACTGTTCTTCAGTGAATGAGCACAATACAAATGAGTCGTTGGTTCTGTAAAGAGACCTTCGGCTCGCTTGTTTTACCAATCGCGCGTGGCCTACTTAACGGTGACATTCAAAGTCCAGTTAATGCAGAAACGCGATTGTAACGCAACGATCTATCAGACCGCAATGAAGTCCGGTTGTACTAAAACAAAAACAAACTAACAAACATGCCTCATCTTCTTTCACTTCATTATTTTTCCCGGGCAATTAATTTTTCCGCGAAAAAGCAATTGCAATGAACTGTAAACGCTGGCAAATATTCAGCAGTGTCAAATTCCATTATGTTGCCCTTTCTCAACGTTAATTGGAAAATAAAATAAAAAAGTTAAACATTTTCACCGGAGAGTGTGGGAGCCGAGCCATCGCTCGCGCGAATTTATCAGCGGTGCAATCTTGCGATGATCTTTTATTGCAATGAAACAAGGATAGTCACAGAGCTCACTTACGGATGGTAAATCTAAACGATTCATTTTTGCCCATCTGTGCCATGCCAATGTGTCTGGCAGAATGGTTATTTTCATATATTTATCCGAACAAATTAAGAAGCAGAGCTTTTGACCGCCTCTGCGTGCGTCTCAATCGCGGCATTGCACACGCGGAGCAAAGAATGACTGTAACTATGGACATCAAGGAGACGGATCCCGGTGACTTAGTCGGCTGCCGTGTAGAGCTGTGACCAGGTGGCTCAGAGGTCAGAGAGCTGAGCCGGGCATCTCTGAGATCCGAAGTTCGATTCTCGGGGCCCTTGCGAGTGGTGTGGGTGGTTTCCCGTTGGATATTGGCCGTTTTGGTGATTTAGGTGGGAGTTTGGTAAAGATTGCAACTCGGCAGGGAGGGGTCATGAGTGTAAGTAAAGAGGAGTAGAGGAGAGCTCGGGATCTGTTGAAGATCTCTCTATGGGTGGACTGCTGATGGTATACATCTTAGAACAAAAATGTGAATAAAGCCGACCTTCACTGACCCTACTCGCATCTGCTGGACTCTTCTCTACAAAACGTTGGCCTCGCAAGATATATGAATGTGTCTCGGGGGCCAAGCAGGGCCAGGGGTCGTGGCCAATGACGCGTTTGTTGTGCATGACGCCCGATCAGTACGGCTCGCACGCAGAGTCACCGTGTCATCTACTCGCGGTCTCGACTCGTAAACTGCCTGCGAGGGGTGAGCAGCATGGCTCGGGTCCTGTAGTGGAAAAACAACGTGCCGGCCCCGGCATGGCTCGGTTGTGCAGTGGAAAAACAACTTGCTGCTCCGGGCTGGCTCATCTACGGCCCTGGCATGGCTCGGTTGTGCAGTGGAAAAAGAGAGACACGACAGTGGGACAACGCAGGAGGCTTGCCTTGGTGCGCTTGACGTAAGAGTCTCCCTCGTAGACGTCTCGCGAGAGGCCGAAGTCGGAGATCTTCATCTTGCGACCCTCGGCCACCAGGACGTTCCGGGCGGCCAGGTCTCTGTGCACCAGCTGGGAGAGAGGTGTGGGCCGAACACACCCAGGAACACCGACGAGAGGCAAACACCGTCAACCATACGGATGGCAACTGCAGATTCCGCTTTGACAAATAGCGCCTTTTTAGACAGGGCGGTTAATGTGAGAAGCGAAGCAACTGATGAATAAATAAACAGTAGCAGCTCTCTGACGTGTTGTCGGGTCGTACCGTGTGCTGTTCAGCACGATATCCGACGTTTCACTCCACGTTCTGGGAGCTTATCCAGGAACGTAACTGAATTCAGTTACCCATGTGTTACGAGCTTCTTAAGGCACGCAGAGCAAAACGTTGGACACCACGCCAAGAAAAAATATGCATACACATGGCACAACGTGATGATAGAGCGACACAGTCCAGTCACAAAATCCTACGCAGCCATAAAACCCGAGTGGAAATGAACAACTCGGCGTCGATACAATGCCGGACGAGGGGCTCCCGCATGCCCTGTCGGTCGAGGGGCATGTTGGACGCTTACTGCACCGTGTGGGTGGCGGTCACGTGCGTCTGTCTGTATGTCTGTTGAACTTCTTTCGCACCATACTTAGCCAACCGTGCTCATTGTTGCGCATTACAGGAACGATGAAGAGACCGGTAGGGAGACGGTGACGAGAGTGTCTGGATAACACAATAACGTCAGCTTGCTTCACAATAACTGCTTCTTGTGTTCGGTTTGTTTTCCTTCTCCCCACACGTCCGAATAGCGCGGGTTGGCTACGTATGGTGTGAAAGAAGTTTAACACACATATACATATATACATTCTGATACGGAAGCAGCATTAGTACGTTTCGCACAGTGCGCACGCAAAGGCCGTGCCGCCCCACCTTCATGTGGGCGAGGTAAGTCGTGCCGTGGGAGATCTGCCCACCTTCATGTCAGCGAGGTAAGTCATGCCGTGGGAGATCTGCCCACCTTCATGTGGGCGAGGTAAGTCATGCCACGGGAGATCTGCCCTACCTTCATGTGGGCGAGGTAAGTCGTGCCGTGGGAGATCTGCCCTACCTTCATGTCTGCGAGGTAAGTCATGCCGTGGGAGATCTGCCCACCTTCATGTTGGCGAGGTAAGTCATACCGTGGGAGATCTGCCCCACCTTCATGTCGGCGAGGTAAGTCATACCGTGGGAGATCTGCCCTACCTTCATGTGGGCGAGGTAAGTCATGCCGTGGGAGATCTGCCCCACCTTCATGTCGGCGAGGTAAGTCATACCGTGGGAGATCTGCCCCACCTTCATGTCAGCGAGGTAAGTCGTGCCGTGGGAGATCTGCCCTACCTTCATGTCTGCGAGGTAAGTCATGCCGTGGGAGATCTGCCCACCTTCATGTTGGCGAGGTAAGTCATACCGTGGGAGATCTGCCCCACCTTCATGTCAGCGAGGTAAGTCGTGCCGTGGGAGATCTGCCCTACCTTCATGTCAGCGAGGTAAGTCGTGCCGTGGGAGATCTGCCCCACCTTCATGTGGGCGAGGTAAGTCATGCCGCGGGAGATCTGCCCCACCTTCATGTGGGCGAGGTAAGTCATGCCACGGGAGATCTGCCCACCTTCATGTCGGCGAGGTAAGTCGTGCCGTGGGAGATCTGCCCACCTTCATGTGGGCGAGGTAAGTCATGCCACGGGAGATCTGCCCCACCTTCATGTCAGCGAGGTAAGTCATGCCGTGGGAGATCTGCCCCACCTTCATGTCGGCGAGGTAAGTCGTGCCGTGGGAGATCTGCCCCACCTTCATGTGGGCGAGGTAAGTCGTGCCGTGGGAGATCTGCCCACCTTCATGTGGGCGAGGTAAGTCGTGCCGTGGGAGATCTGCCCCACCTTCATGTGGGCGAGGTAAGTCGTGCCGTGGGAGATCTGCCCACCTTCATGTCGGCGAGGTAAGTCATACCGTGGGAGATCTGCCCCACCTTCATGTCGGCGAGGTAAGTCATGCCGTGGGAGATCTGCCCCACCTTCATGTCGGCGAGGTAAGTCATGCCGTGGGAGATCTACCCACCTTCATGTCGGCGAGGTAAGTCATGCCGCGGGAGATCTGCCAGGCGAAGGAGACGAGGTCCCCGAGCGTGAGGCCGCGCTCGTCCGGGTTGTCCAGGAGCCGCGAGTTGCGGTTGGAAGCCCCGCCGGCCGGCACCGCGAACTCCGCCTTGCGGCGCACGCGCAGGAAGCTCCGCAGGGAGCCGTACTTGGCGTACTCCACGATGAGGTAGAGGGGGCCTTCGGCGACGAAGGTCGCCGCGCATACGAACACACAAAGATCCCGCCGTGCAGCCTTTAAGAAACCGTTGAGGGTGGGTGCCGTTAGCGAGTGGCGCCTGCGAAGGCCGACACGGCACGCGAGGGGCTGAGTGGCTTGAACTCGATTCGCCTGACCCACTAATGCTACCTGTGCTGAAATGTACCCCATCGCTGTGCGTCAATCTGCTGCTCAGGGTGAAAAAAGCAACGTGGCGTACATCTGCCAGCAATGTACGTGTTTGTCAGCTGGCGCGTACACACACGTACGTTCACACGCACGTACACACACACACATTCACACGCGCATACACGCACACACGTTCACACGTGTGTACACACACACACGTTCACACGTGCGTACACACATGTACAAAGACAAAGATCCCCATCATAGCCTTAACAGACTGCTGGGACAATTGTTGTTAGTGACTCAGAAGGCATTTCTGCACCCGGCACACCACATCCACAATACCTCTAACTATGAGCTTGTGGCTCTTACTATTCACATGTCACCTCCTCCAGTCGAATCGGCAAGACAGAGAATATATACATTAAAGCAATGAAGCCCTGCTAGCCATCAGGTACAGTTTGAATAAGCTTTACAAGTGGAAACTCGTCTTAATATTTGCAAGGAAACTCATTACGAAGGCTGAAATATTTGAGTGGGTGTCAAGTTGAATTCCCTTGCCCCTGGTTATCTGCGCTGCTGATTGCTTCCTGTTTTTCACATTAGTATATATATATTTTTTATCACTCTGAGCAATTTTCATATTTTATTCCCCTATTGGCAGTCACGTCACGAGAATAATGATTGCTGCAGTCAGGTGAGAGAGGTGATAACAGCCTCCGTGGATACTGGTTGGTAGCAGTAGCCGGAAGTCAACTCTATGACCACTCTCGTACCCCTTTTCTGCTGACACAAGCACGAGCACGGCTTTTCTCCACCGGCTATGGTGATGAGCCGTAGAGGCCAAAACGTCGAAATATAGTCTCACAAGACATCTGAATCTTGCTCAGGGCCAAGCATGGTCAAGAGAGTGGATGATCATTTTCATCATACAAACATCCTTAATGTGCAACATCAAATGGCACGGGTTTTGCAGTGGAAAAAAACAACAACCTGGCATCACCTGAGCTGTACCGGGCTGGATCAGCACGGTCTTGGCACGGCTAAGCTGTGCAGTGGAAAATAGATATTTCTGGCCCTGTCTGTCCCATGAATGGTTTTATTTGAAGCTGCCCAGTCTATCGATGTTTATATTACGTGAAAACAAAAAAAAATCAACACCATTCGTTATAATGATGACATTTTGGGCGATGACTCTTGTTCATCTCCCATATGTGCTATGAAAAAGCGCCATTGCCTGTAACGTTGGGCAGTGGGCGACATTTCTAAAAGTCACATATTATATATATATATATTTTTATTTGAAGGCCACGGACAAATGTGTTGAGTATTTTTGTTAATTGTGTGTTAATTTTCCGTCGAGAACTAGGCCTCCAAACCTCTTAAGCCTTTCCCATTCCGATGACGTAGTATGTGTACATCCTCAGTTTTAATTCTGATTTTGTTCTGAACAGAATCGTGATAAAAACAGAAATAAAATAACTTTGCCGGGAGCGAGGTTCCCACAAGGCCATGTGGGAGGGCGTGTGGCACAGTTTTTGTGCCAGCTATCATAGCACGGTCGTGTCGCTACAGTTATCCGCGTGCATTATCCCGGTGGGGGGGATCACACGGAACTCACCGTCCTGCGTGCAGGCCCCATGGAGGCGGATGATGTTGGGGTGGTTGACCTGCTTGAGGAGGTTGAGTTCCGAGAGGAGGTCCCTCAGCTCGCTGTGCGAGGCGCACTCTGCGAACGGAGCGACCGAGGCAAACGGTGGACACGATTATTTCCCGCACCTCCGACTAGCACGGTTGGCTACCTACGGTGTGAAAGGAGTTCAGCGTATAGTACATACAATAAGTTCACCGAGACCTCTGCTCTTCTCGCATGACCCCTGCAGAAAGTTCGCCTTCCTTATCATGACACCCTTCATAGGTTCACAATTCGAGACCCAAACTTCGCACCTCCTGACTTCGACATTCCTCAAATATGCCGGCGTGACCATCTACGAGCGCATCAGAACATCATCAACAGGCCGATGTGCACACCTCCTTCACTTATGGAAAATTAAAGGCAAGGCACAGCGGTGTGATTGCGGACATGCAACCCAAACTATGGACCGTACAGTAAACTACTCTAGTCTGCACTTCTTCAATGGTGGAGGAACAGCAAAACGACACGAACTCCCTCCTGAAGCCCTCACGACACGGCTAGCACACCTCAACATTGGCATGTAATTATTGCACCTATTGCCATACGCAAGGATAGAATAGGTTCACAAATTTAACTTTGGAATACATATACGTGGAAATGAAACATAAGCACTGTCTAGAAGGTAAAAGAGAGGTAAAAGTGCAGCCCTGAATGGATGGAATTTGAAGTCGTTTAAAGCGGTACACCGGGCAAGAGCGAGAAATTATACAGAAATAGGAAGAAAAATCGCGCATTTGCATGAACCCTGCATAAATGCGATCCGACGTGCGCGTCCTCGGATTGAACTAATTAGCGTTATCACATTGGCTGAAAAGGCCGTGATTGTCGCTGGAGTTCATCACCGAGTTTTTGGCAACCCCTTTAAATCAACTTTCCCAGTTTTGGCTCGGGTCCTCCCTGCGATCAACAACGCGTTATGCCAACATTGTATTTACATTGGATCACTTTCATGAGAGTTACCATGACCCCCACTGCAGAGGGTTCGATGGACAGACACGCCATCATAAAGAAAGGGCTAATATGATTAGCTCTGTTGATTAATCCGGTAAACAGTCCCTTCTCCAATAACGCGGTAGTTGCGTTCCTGAAGAACACCGCGTTATGGAAAAATCTCGTTAAAATATATGATATAGGGTAAAGCACAGTCCGCGATAAGATGTAAGATGCGTATGCATGCTGAGCAAAGACTGAGGCACGTGGGTAGCATCTAGAAGCATCCAGCAGCATCCCCCCTTGTGCAATGCTACGCCGAGGCAGCCGGACAATCGCTTCTTCCTACTCGCGCGACGTTGTTCTGGTTCACTCAATTGTGTTGTATCCAATTCACATGCGCGTTATGAAATGTATGCTTCCTAACACATGAATCGTGTTATATTCAAAACACTACGTGGTATAGGAGGGGGGGGCAGACCGTATTCACGTTGTTTTTGTTCTGATGTCTTTTGCATTGATGAAGTCGATGCTACTTGTTTTGTTTTTGTAAATTTTCCGCATGAAATATGTCGCTCTTGCCAATGAGGGCAGTCTTGACTCCTCACCGGGTTAAACAAAATAAACTTGAAACCTGAATCACTGACTCTCTCAATTTTCGTTGGAATTGTTTAAAAAAAACAATAGTGACATTTCTGTTTCTCCAGCATTTATGAAGGGAACCCCGCGAGTCACATAATATCTTGGGCACCCAGTTTCTGGCAATACAGCAATTATCTGATGACAATTTCCCAAGGATTCAATGTAATAAAATAAGAGTACTATTTTGGTGTAAAACTTCTGCCGACTGCTATACAGTATACAAACTGAAATGAACATAAATATACATAAATCAAAGTAACGTTTTGATTCGACACTGCTAGATGAAGGCCTCCCCAGACTGTGTAGGTCACGTGAGGTTATTTGACCATACTTCTCCACGCTGGTCAGTGCGCCTTGGCAAAGTTAGGCCAGGAACGGTGCCTTAATTTCCGCCAATGAAAACACATTACATGAGGGCTACGGTTCTCCTGCGTTCTTGGCTGATGTTGATGCAGAGCGACAACTCTCATTTTACTTTCAGGTGGTCGAACCAGAATATTGTGCCGCAACGATGCCTCCTCCTCCTCCGAGTTCGTGAATGGGGCATTGAGTCGCTTATACGCTCCATGGTCTGTTCGAGGTGACCACGCATTTTTCCATTTGTGCCATCGAGTATCCGCATCTGCTGGCATTAAATGAGCTTAAAACAAACATTAAATCGATTGTTTGGATATATACAAGGATTATAAACCGTATTGATTTCCATACAGCCACAAGCTGATCATTGACATGACACAATGCGCTTCAGCAGAGAATGGAATTCCAAGCTCGTGGCCAGCAGTTAATGCGTCCTCCGTCAAGGAGGTAGTGATTATGAAAATTGAATTCATTTCAATTTCAGAGCAGTGACAACATTGATCGTAAAAATGCCAATAAATACATTTTCCTCCGACTACATCTCCCACATATTGATTTTGTCAGAGCATTTCCAGCTCTGTGGTCAGCTGTGATTAATTGTATTTATTAAGCGTTTTCTGTCGTTGTTGCAGAATTACATTTGGCAAAAATGTAAATTGGCGGTCGGGTTGAGGGGTTGGCGAGGGGTGGAGTAAGGTGAGCGCTGACTCAGAATCTGTGGGTAGATGTATTTACAAACTTGATATTTAAGTGGCCTTTTAACTGAGGTCAGAGCACTGAGCTGACACCGCTGAGATCCTGGGTTCATATCCAGGCGACTGGCCTGTGAGGTAACCGGGTTCCTCAAGTCCAATGAGTTGATGGTCTTTGCCCAGTCACCAAATGCTGCGCAAAAAAAGCCATCAAATTCAATTTGGTTTTGCACTTAAATTGGCCAAATGATAACTTCGAGAATTAAAACTCGGTTTAACTACCACGGATGGCAAAATTCTGCTCTTTGAATTCTGGACCATAGGTCATATTAATGGGGCTGTGCGTGTACAGTAGTGCGTTCAAGAGGGCAGCTCTGCGATCGGACCCATTGTCTCACAATGGGAAGATCATCATTGGATCTAAGTTGTGCCACGGTGGCTAGGAGATGTTAACTACCTCGCCTGGTGTACAGGAGGTCGTGGGTTCTATTCTGACCCTGACGCCTGCTGTATATTTGGAGTTTGCGTGTCTCTCTCCCCGTGGTCGCGTGGATTTGTCTCCGGGTCCTCCGGTTTTTCCCTCGACATTTAGAATAGAAACACACGCTTAGAGTGTTTGTCTGCTATAAATTTCAACATGATAAGCCACTTCAATGAACAATCATTTGTGGCCAGGTCACTTGGCAATAAATAAATAAATAACTAGCTCCATGACGTCTACTGACATGGCTCGCTTTTTTCTAACACGAAGAGAAGCACTCTGCTACAAGAGATCTCAATGGCTACTTCAGCTCATGAAATGACGCCGATAGCAGGCAGGATAACATTGGTGGGAAAGAAAATAAATAAATGCATTAGCCATGCGGCTATATGGCCACATTGCTCGCTGCAGATATGGGGAGATCGTGCATTTTGCTGCTATGCACCAAGACTGTGGAACGCCACTATTCCTATCTACTTTTAAATCAGGATTTGTGACTGTCACCACTTAAAAAAAACAGCTTGAAAATCGATTTTTAATCGTAGGCTTTTGCTGTAGTTTAATTATTACCTACACAGTGAGTGTAACTATTATGAATGGCTTTTACCATAGCGTTCTCTGCAATCTATCTACAGTGCGAGTGGAGTTGTGATTATTGTTATCAGCATTATTATTTGTTCCTGTTGTATTTTGACTGGATTTTATCCCTACTTGTCAGCGTAGTTTTTTAATACTTAGATATTTTTTTACATAAAGCGCTTTCAGATATTTCATTACAAATAACTCTTTATAGAATAAATATTATTATTATTATAATTGCTTAATAGTTTAGTGACTGTAACATGGATTTTTTTTCGGGAGTGCGATGATAGTTAAGTGGTAAGAGAACTACCAAATTGGCTGGATAGTAATTCCCTGCGATACGATCTAAGTACCCACGGTGTTTCATTCTGGCCTCTGCGGACAATAATTAAAATTTGTCTTTCTGCCCAAATGAGACAACTCCAGATTAAGTTGGAGTATTCATAATAAAAGTTTTTAGGTTAGATCGCGTTATTTATAAATATGTCGTAACCCTCCACCACCCGACACGGCCAAACAGTAAAAATGTGTCACGTTTACAAAGGACAAATAGTTCACTACTTTAGCCCACCGGTGTGAATCAACATCATTTAAAATTTGAGTACGACGTTTCGCTGGTAATTACATCCAGCATCCTCGGGCAATTCGACAGAATGATAAAGCCCTCACTTGCTTCGGTCTTAAATAGAGCAGCAGGCTGAGTATACAGGATGATGTGTATCGTTGCACTAGACCCAGTGTCGTCCATTAGCGGCAGCTCAGCTATTATTGTATTTGAAGGCTCGGTGGAGCATTTAGGATTACTGAAAAGCATTACATAAAACACTAAATCCTGGGGCCAAGGATGTTTACCGGGTCATAGATCCAGACCTTTGAAAGCAATTTTCCAGCCTAGCAGTTTCACAGTTCCTAATTGGAATTTAAAGTTTATTTTTTTGATGTCAGCGGAAAGTTCAAATTAAAATTTAACTGCACCGGCGTTGAGAAAACGTGCATAATACGCGAGAATAACAGTTCAAAGGTCAAGCCTGCCTTCGGGGCTTGCTTAATAAAACATATCAAGAGCTCTAACTTCACTTTTAAGGGGAAATTACATCCCAGCGTACTGATAATTTAAATGTATTTATTTTTCTGGGTCAGTTGATTACGAAAACAATTGGTTTACGAATACTAGTATGGAAACTAGATTAAACTATGATCATCTCTCTGACATGACCAACGCGCTCAAACCATGGAGATCGTGAAAGGTGATGGTAGCATGCAAAGGCCTTCATTAGGGTGCCACGGTGGGAAGATGTTAACTACCTCGCCCGATATACAGGAGGTCGTCAGTTCGATCCAAACCTCGACGCCTGTGTATTTGGAGTTTGCATATTCTCCCTGTGGTCGTGTGGATTTTTGAGTCCCCAGTTTTTCCCTCCACATTTATAAATATGCGTTTAGAGTATTTGGCTGCGAAATTTTCCACGTGATAAGCCACTTCGTTGCGCTATCATTTGTGGCCAGATCGCTTCTGAAATAGAGCTATGTAGCTCAGTGGGTCTTACTTTGGAAAATATAAAAAAATGTTCACAGTTTATAGATTAAACAATTCATAATATTTTAAATACAATGTTCAATTTCTTAAAAGTGCAGGCAAATGAGTAATATCACAAAGCAAATCTGTAGAAATGCAGTTGGAGTAGAAATTAGGATTTGTAAATGTGACATTCATGCAATAACACGGAGCTGCCATTGGTCAAGTTTTGCAAGATCGTTAAGCTGTACTGTTCATTGAATGACGCGCATTGGCATTATCCCACAAAAACCAATACAGCCGACTCTGGTAGATCACAGATGGCCAACCACACCACACATCACAAACCTTCACTCATGTGGGTTCCCGAAGGATATCTGTGTTCTCGTGTAATTCGTTTTTTTAGATATTCATTCATCTAATATTCTAATGCAATCGGTTTGTTCATGTGTGAATGTCTCCACTGCCATTTGTGCGTTTTGCTTACTTGGTGTATTTTCCACTGGAAATCAAATTGTATGCAAAGTGCATACAGTATATGCACACATCACAAACAAGCTACAGGTTTCTACGCGCTCTGCATTCTCTGTTATTGCTGTAAAATATCTCGCTGTGTGTAACTTCGCGTTCATTAGAGGGCATTGTTATTGGTGATAGCTGCAGTTTTTGTGCCTATTTCCACACCACTGCCAGAACACAGTAATATAAAAATCACTACAAAAGATTTAGAAGTGAGTCGTTTTTCGAGATTGTTCCTCCCCAAAGAGAACTCGGTCCCCTTTGGCCAGTCCCGCCTGTGGTAGTGCGCCTTGGTGTCTACATCTTTTGTAGTAAATTTGTATTATTACTTTAGTATACATACATGTTAATTTTGATTCATATGTTGTTTTTTTCTGACTTTATGTGAACGAAAAGACACAAATTCTGTTTTGTCATTGAAAATAGGTAAATTTCTAAATATCACTGTCCTGGTCGCAAAAGCAAAGTTTGTGGGCAATAATATCCATTTTCTGTACTTTTGAGGCGTAATAGATTTAGGAAAAAAATATAATATTGTTACACAGTGGATTTTTTTCCACCACTGGCTCAAAACCGCAAACGGAGGGCGAGCATCACCTCAATTCCCACTTGAGCAGGACATACACTTTGACCTTCGACTAAACCGGAGGTGGCATTATCAGGACCCGTGAAAAAACGCTACAACTACTAATAATAGTAAAATGAAGTCACGGTGAGCCGCAGTGAACAGGGCTTCCATGCGGGCATGACCTTTCAGCATCTTGACAGCCACGGTGGTGTAGCCGGCCTTCCCCTTGAGCCGGAACGCCGTGGCCTTCACCACCTTCCCAAACTCGCCCTCGCCGAGTGTCTTGCCCAGCGCAAGGTTCTTGCGCGGGAATTCCCACTTGGGATCCTCCTGGTGGGTGAGAGGGGGTAGCAGATGACGGCGATGGGGGGCGTGCTGTGCGCATCGACACCACACGGCGACTCCTTGCTTCCTGCAGAAATGCTGAGCCTTTGGCAGGGGGCTGAGCTCCCCCTGCTAAAGGCTCAGCACCAAAGTCAATACTCTTTGGTTATTTCCGTAAAGTCACGTGACTTTACCGAAAAAAAAACAAAGAGTATGGATTCCTGCAGTCACGAAAGCTTAAAATCAACACCAAAGTGAGGTTAAAGAATTCAGTGCAATATTGAACATCAGTTACATTGTATTGTTACTTATTCTCATTTAACATTCACGGTCTTGTGCCGCACCATACAGTGTTATATGTGCCACCCCCTTAAACAAAATCATGCTACGGGGGTGTAGTACTAAAATAACAACTATTTATTATTTTACCAAGTAAGGCCCACTGAGCTATGTAGCTCTTTTTTAGAAGTAACCTGGCCACAAATGATAACTCAATGAAGTTGCTTGTCATATGGAAATTTATAGCAGCCGAATACTCTAAACGCACATTTATTCTAAATGTGCAGGGAAAGACTGGAGGACCAGGAGAAAAATCCACGTGACCACGGGGAGAACATGCATACTCCAAATAAACAGCAGACGCCTGGGTCGGTATCGACCCCGCGACCTCCTGTATACCGGGCGAGGTACTTAACATCTCACCCACGTGGTAGTTAACATGTATTGGGGGTGGCAGTGGGAGTCTCTCGTTTTTTTTCTTCCTCCCCCAAGCATGGGGGGAGTGGGGGGGGCGGTGTGCGAACGGGGAGCGAGGTGGCCGGTGACTCACGAGGATCTTGCAGGCTTCCACCGACGAGAGGTTGTCCGCCGACTCCGAGGGCGGCATGCGGTTGTTGTTGGACGAGTAGGTGACCGGCTGCCGCCGGAACGTGAGCTCCGCCGTGGGCAGCGAGCTGCCCTTGAGCTGCCCCTTCTGCCTGCGGCGCCGCAGGATGGTGACGGCCAGCGAGAGCGCGATGATGACCGAGCACACGCCCGCCGTGGCCACAACCGCTCGGCAGCCCTCGTCGCAGCCGGGCTCTACGCGCGCGGACGATGCGGCGAAGGGGGCCGCGCACAAGGACGTTAATAAACCGGACGTACGCCACTAAAGGTCGTCCAGAGGTCGCGGCTTTCCTGGGGTTCAATCGCCTCGGCGCGTGCTCGTGGAGCCGAAACGTCAGACGTCGCGCCGAACAATACTCGGTACGACCCGGAAATCTGGTTGGAGAGAGCTGCTGCCCGTTGTGTAAAATACCGGTTGCTCTGATCCTCACGTTAATCTGCTCCCTTGAAATGCCAGTTGTAAAGAGCAAAATCATCTGCAGTTGTGTGTTGTTCAGTTGATGGTATTCGTCTTGCTGTGATGTCACATCAGAAACCTAAACTTTACGACTATTTGATGACCCTCCGTGTTCCGTGAATGGTTGCAGAGAAGTGTCCCTGACTGTAACAGTGTTTAGTTTATGTGTTTAGGTAAAATCTGGGTTCGTCGAAAAAACTGAACCTGACGCTGCTTCAATTCCATGCACCTTTTTCTCCCTGTCGAGGTGTAAAATGGCTACCATGCTGAATTTACAGTCCAGAAGGTAACTGTTTGAACCTCCCGGCATGGCAAGTTGAAACAAAGTACAATGGAAAAGTCCATCTGAACTGGGTCGCCCCTCAATAAATAAAATCATCTACAGTTTATACGCCCTTCAAAACTCATCAAAAAGTTACTTGAAAACCAGCCAGGCGACTTCTCAAACATATTTTTTTACATCTTTTGTACATTAATTTAACATTTTTGCCTTTTTTGGGCATAATGGAAAGTGGCAACTGAACAAAAATTAAGCTCGACACAAAACTAAACACGGCCACTGGAATTCTTCCAGAAATCAAAACACTGAGAGCGCAATTGTTTTTAAAACGCATTAAAGAGAATGGAACGACTTCCTTCGGCATATTTGCCCCTCTCACGTGGGTCCAAAACGCAAAAGTTTCCTGTAATTTTCGCGCCAATAAGAAATGTGACATTTGTAATTACAAGCGTGGTATGGATACGCTGTCAGAGTCCAGGGGGGCGGTGCAGTTGCACCAGGGCCAGCTATTGGCAGGTCATCACGGCGTGGTACACACCATATCTGGCAAAGCTATCAAAATGGGGGCCACAGAGTCAGAGAAAACTCTATTTAGCTCTAAAATAATACCGTCAATGTTAAGAGTTTTAAAGTATAATATTAATCACCATCCTCCCTCAGCCATGATCTATGCACTGCTGGATAAAGGCCTTCCCCATGCCATTGTGTCACAGTCTTGCGATGGGACAATCTGTATAGCTTCCACATGCAAACTGATTTCATTGCTCCATCTCCGGGGTGGCCATGGACGCTCAGGTGTGGTTCACACATTCTGGCTGGCATTCCATCATTAAGTCTCCACCAACAGCCACCGTCACCTTCCAGTGCACGTGTCCTAGTCCACTTACTTTTTTCCGCAACATAACTCAAGTAAATTTTAGCTCCTGCATTCCATGCATTCCAGCACCCGAAGAAGCTCCCAGCACGTGGAGTGCAATATCAAACATCACGCCGAACAACCCGTGGTACAACCTGATAACATGTCCCAAAGCACAACGTCTGCGTTTAAAAATAAAAAAGGGTATTTTGAACGACTCATCCCCGTATAAACCTTAAGGAGGCCTATAAAGTCAGGAGAAACATCCTCAGCACGAAACAAATACTAAACTCCACTCCCATGCACAATATTATACGCAGGAAATAGCAGTCAATTGCTCAATGAGCTTGACCGCATCCTCTGTGGCTTTACAAGCACAGAGGAGTTCTTTCATAGTGTCCTCCGATCATTTACACGGTGCACTGAAAGGACGGCAAGCAAACGCTTTCAAATATATGTTGAGCCATCCGGAAAGATCGGCCGTTAAATTAAAGGGCAAAGTGAGAGAGCTAAGCGTCTCTCAGCGAGCAAAGACATTCTCTTCGTTCATCTCGTCCGAATTAAATATTGTACTTGAGTTGAAATGAGAAAAAGCAAAAGCACACGAGGCCTTGAGCAGAGAGCGCAGCACAGAGGCTATCGGAATGGTCCGATGAATAAAAAAAGTGGGTTTCCACCAGGCTCATCATTTTTCATCTTCCCCCCCCTATTAGATCTCAAATGTGACATTAGCGTCATGTTACGAGATGTGAGAATCCATCGTGGGATTCTCAGAATCCACGTGGGATTCTCACGGAGCAGTGCTGTCCCCCTTGCCTATGGTGCAGAGTTGCCCACAGAAGTGGATATCACAGAACTACTACTACTGTCCGCACAATATGGGTGGGGAGGGGGGGGGGGCAGCACTTTCCCACCTGTCCTGTCACAGAGTAGAATTCGTTGAATGACAGCCAAAGTGATATTTTTAATTCTGGAAGCTGGAATTCAACGAAACGAAAATGTAAAACCCCATTTAATGATCATCGGTGACCAGACAGAGACGACAATCAATAAATGATCAGCTGATGCTGCGGCTGCGATGGCAGTGGTGCAAGAGAGCAAAAAACTTAAAAACTCGACACGTTTGTCAATAACACTGTGGCCTTAACTAGGACAAAATATATATAATAGGCGATGTTGTGGGCACTAGCCCTTTTTCATGGGACCTGATGAAGCCATTATCCGAAACGTTGCCTCATATATCTTTCCTCTGAAGGCCTCCGTGTTATTGACGAATGTGTTGCGTTTTTTTTTAGAAAAGTAAGTGCATTGGCTTGGGCAGGACGCGTCGTCATGGCTACAAAGAAATGACTGACCATGATCAAGAATAATGATGGAGTGGTAGCCAAGAATCAAAACGCGTCCGAGAGAGTGGGCGTCTACCGAGGAGATGGAGCGATGAAATCAGCTTGTATGCAGTTGCCAAGTGGGTCATTATTATATCGCAGGATCATGAGAGAGATGGTGGCGAAGTTGGTGGAGGCCTTCGACCAGAAATGGCTCCGTAAATTATTGACGAATGTGTTGAGAGTCTCACGTAAAAATATCAACATTGATCGACAGGGCAGCTAAATGAAACCATTCAAGGGACAGACTGGGTCAGCAATGACTTCTTTTTTTCAACTGTACAGCTGAGCCGTGCTGAAACCGTGTTGAGCCAGCCTGGCTCGGCTCAAAGGATGTCAGGTTGTTTTTCCATTGCAGAACCCGTGTCATTGCTGTCACACGTTAATGATTTTCATATCACCTACTACGAGACCGCAATGGGTTATCAATTTTGTTGTTTTCTTCAACATGTAGGCTTTCATGACCATTATTATCATCACAAATATCCCTCTGTTTAAGACCAAAACAAAAAGATTTCTCCACAATTCCGGCTGTCGCCTGATGAGGCTGGTCGTAATTACCGGTGAAATGTCACTGTACTTGAATTGTATATGTGGGTTTACTCTCCAACACACAACCGGTGTGCTGAACTAGTAACTAATTGGCACGTTTTGTTTACGTGACAAACCTCACAGTATGGCTGTGTCGGGTGGTGGCGGGTTTAACAACACATTTCAAGTTACGTGATCTAACCCAAAAAAATAAAACTCTATCATGCTTGACCATACTTCACCAAGCGGGCCAGTGCGGGTGAGTGAAGGAGGGCAGGCCCAGGTCACGTTCACATTTCACAAGTCCATGTCCACTCATGTTTGTTTTGTTTTGATTTCATGGACACCCACCCCCAACCCCACGGGAGAAACAAGGACCGAGACGTTACATTCGTCGCAGTGTTGTGTTGTGCCCTGGAGGGGGGTGGGGAGGGCTTTTTACCTTCAATGTCAGGGAGCTCGCAGATGCACTTGAGGATGTCGTAGCAGTAGCACGTGCCGTGGCCGGCGCGGATCCCGAGCGGGTACCCCATCTCGTGGCCTCCAATTACGTTGCCTGCATCACGGTTCACGTCACATCGCACGTCGCGGCTCGCTGGCGGTTTTGCGTGGGGTCAAGCTTGAGGAGGCGGCCAAGCAAAGTCCAAATCGGGGTTTCTCCCAGGCCCAGGTGATCAACGCGGGACAGGTGGAATGCATCGAGAAACTGAAATGTGCTGGCAGTGGCTTCTCATGTAGGAGACTGACGGACTTGCATAGAGGCTCACAGAGTTACAGAGACACCTACTGACTCACATATAGGCCCATAGAGTTACAGAGACACCTACCGACTAACATAGAGGCCCATAGAGTTACAGAGACACCTACTGACTCATATAGAGGCCCACAGAGTTATATCAACACCTACCGACTAACATAGAGGCCCATAGAGTTACAGAGACACCTACTGACTCATATAGAGGCCCACAGAGTTACATCGACACCTACTGACTAACATAGAGGCCCATAGAGTTACAGAGACACATACTGACTCACATATAGGCCCATAGAGTTACAGAGACACCTACCGACTAACATAGAGGCCCATAGAGTTACAGAGGCACCTACTGACTCATATAGAGGCCCACAGAGTTACATCGACACCTACTGAATAACATAGAGGGCCATATAGTTACAGAGACACCTACTGACTAACATAGAGGCCCATATAGTTACAGAGACACCTACTGACTCATATAGAGGCCCACAGAGTTACATCGACACCTACTGACTAACATAGAGGGGCATATAGTTACAGAGACACCTACTGACTAACATAGAGGCCCACAGAGTTACAGAGACATCTACTGACTAATATAGAGGCCCACAGAGTTACAGAGACACCTACTGACTAACATAGAGGCCCACAGAGTTACAGAGACACCTACTGACTCACATAGAGGCCCAATGCGTTACATAGACACCTTTTGACTCGGAGAGAGACCTATAGACCAACATAAAAAACCCTTTGTGCTTTACAGAGAGACCCTTAGGCTCACATAGAGGCCCATAGGCTCACACAGACACCAAATGACTCACATATAGATCCACATACCCACGTAAAAACCCAATGACTCACATATAAACTCTTAGACTCAAATATAAACTCTTAGACTTAAATAGAGACTGACTGAATAACTAGAATGGTAAATAATATAATCCAACTTCGGCATAATCCAGTTGCGAATGATCCAGTTTCAAACATGATCCAGTTTCAAACTGAGTCATGCCATAGACTTCAAAGATGGCTTCTAAGATGGCTTAAAAAATAATTCCAACAATATTTTTTTTACATTTGCAATGCATTATTTCGTATTTTCGTCACCCCCCCCCCCCCCACCAATTTAATCCTGATTGTGAAACTCAGCGTCACGAGATCAGGAACCCAATGGGAACTCTCGCAGTAGGAGGAAGTGAATCGCGTTGTGCTGGGGAAATGGTCAGCGGAAGGAGATATCACACATCGCTTCGGATAAGTTATAAGTCACCCAACTAACGTGCAACCTTGTCCCAACGTTCCATGTTTACCCGGAGACGTGCCCGACATAATTTGTTCCAGGTTGGTTAATCAGAGACGCAAGATTAAATGGATGTTGCGAGTGATCCTCACCAGACTCAACACAGTCTTGCGGGCAGAGGTCTTCATTGTCCCTCTCCATCTCGTCGCACACCCCGTCTGGGCACGTGAGCAGGTTTGAAGAACACGTGGAGTAATTCTTATTTATCCCTGGGATGAGAAAACACGAGACAGACGAAAACACGGAGCTACATTCTCACAAGTTGCTTCATTTTCACGAATTGCATTTCCAAAAGACTTCAAAGATCGAGCGATCTTATCAACAAAAGTAATCCCATCGTAATCTAAGTTTACCACCTCTCCTGGTCTTTCCCAGGATGTGTTCCTTTTGAGGTAGCGGTCCTTGGAAATTATTGCAAGTGTTTGCGGAATATTAAACGTCCCAGTGCAAGCAGTCTGTACGTTTCTCCTTCTGCGGTGGGTTTCCTCCGGGTTATCCATTTGTAGTGAGTCCAACTGAGTCGCAGACGCTATTCTTTAGAGGCAACACATTTATTGTAACACGTATATACAAAGGGGTAACTGCCCCTTTACCAGATACAGCCTGGGGTGGTGACCACCCAGCTAACTACACTATACGTAGGAGTTACAGCTACGAAGGGTCAGACCCTCACTCGGATCCCCGGCCATGTGTTGATGCCTCGTAGGACGTAGAGTTTCCAGCTTGCAGAACGAAGAGTCCCCGGTCCCTCTCAGGGACTCACCTTATATCCTCCCGGGTCGGGGCGTGCTCCGCCCTCGGCCCCGCACCCCTTCTCAGGCGTTCTAGCTCCCTCTCGATCCCTCTCGAGAGCTCACCGCAGGGGGGGAAGGCACCGCGGGTGGAGGGACGGCGCAGCTAGGGGACCGTGTGTGCCTCACCTGACGAGGGTCCCCGCCTCCACTGGCAGCGGCCGGTGACGGCGCCCAGAGCGCTGCAACTCTCGCACCCCGCCTGCCGATCGTTCTCCGAGCAGGAGCTGGAGCACTTGCCGGGCGATGGCACGCACGACTCCCCTAAGACACAAAGACAAAGACCCCCCCCCCGTGTAGCCTTAACAGACTGCTGGAGCATGTGCTGTTAGCCAGCAGTACCTATGAAGGCCGGCAAAGGCGCACGAGGAGGTGGGTGGGCAGCACCACTGTTTTTTTGGGAGGGAAAGACAACAGCGGTTGTCCTTTGGGTAGATTTGCCCCTGCAATGTGGAGTTTCGACAATTGGCTCTGGGCTTTAAAGGGGAGAGGAGCACCGCCTGAATGCTCATTTGAGCGAGGAAACCACTTTGATTTTGACTGAACGCAAGAGCACAAAATGGACAGCGGGGCACTCTTATACTGGAGGATGCACAAGAACTGGCTGCTGTCCAGGTTTAGCCATACATGTGCGCCCGCCAGCGTCGTGTGCCGGTAGAGGAAGCTTGGGTATGGAGGAGGCAGCAGAAGCAGCAGCAGCAGCAGCAGCAAAGCCAGCGATGCGGCAAGCTAGTGCTAGACATCCGCGATCCATCATCGCACACAATGCGTAGCTCTCTTGGAAATGCGCGGAAAAAGATGAGAATCATTATAGAACCCCAGTGCGTTGTCTCGAACCATGCCCACACTTGAATTATGTTCTCGAGCACTGTTGCACGACAAGCCGTATTAATTCTTTTTTTAAACTTTACTAAACGGCAATATTCAGGTAGCGTTTGAAAATCGGCACAGAAATATTCTTTGCACAAAGCTCAGATGAGCTCAATGTCACCGAGAGCAACGGATCGCATGCAACAAACGCCAAATAAGCATAAACTCATTTTACTCGCGGCCTGCATCCCTTTGCCTTAATTAACTATTGATAAGTATTAATTGCATGTAACCAATGCCCTAATCATTATTCATGTAACCAATGCCCTAATCATGTAAAACGATGCCATAATTATGGCGCACGCGAACAATCGAACAAAGACGGACGGGGCGCACTAGATGCCGTCGTCTAATGAAGTGAAGGGCAGCGTCACTCATCGCGGACTGGAACTACTTTGCCCCCCCCCCCCCCGTGTGCGCCGGTCCGACATAAGAGCAACACTCCACCACCCCAGACGACCAGCTTGAG
Organism: Petromyzon marinus; assembly: GCF_048934315.1. Classification (NCBI taxonomy): domain Eukaryota; kingdom Metazoa; phylum Chordata; class Hyperoartia; order Petromyzontiformes; family Petromyzontidae; genus Petromyzon; species Petromyzon marinus. The sequence goes on from NC_133707.1 coordinate 1,559,434, forward strand.
CGTTATCTATTCCCACCATCACGCATATTCATTATCATCATCAGCCAAGATCGATCGACCGCTGGACGAAGGCCGTCTCTCAAAGTCCCACGTTGCAACAACACACGAAGCGCCTGGCCGCGGGTTCATTGCTCCATTTCCGAGACGCCGCGCTTTCAGGTGCGCTTATGCGGCCGTCTGGAATGCTCTTCCTTCCGATATTAGGGAGCCACTGGAGCTAAGCACTTTTAAATCTAGATTTAAAACTAATTTATTTAGAACTGCCTTTTGTGTCCTAGTTTGTTTTCCTTTCCCCGCAACTCCGATTAGCACGGTTGGCTATGTACGGTGCGAAAAAAGTTCAACATACATACATGACGGACGTACTCCAAGTACGTCAGTGGACTGATAATACATGGTGTCCAGGAAGATGTCCATCTTGAGCAGTTCCCGCGATTTTTAGATGTTCATTTCAGAGGAATCACTCACCCACTCACCCATGAACTCACCAAATAATTCACTCGCTCGCACGCGAAGGAATTTAACAGCACATGCTCCATGGATCTAATGGCACAGTTGAAAAGAAAGGTTTTGAGTAGAGGCTTGAACCACTAATCCTACTGAGCGCTGAGATGTGCTCAATCCCTGTGTGTCAATATGCTGCTCGGGGGGAAAAAGCAGCCTAGCGTACATCTACCAGCGATGTACGGTTTGTCAACTCGCACGTACACACCCACTTACACACCCACGCACAAAGACACCCCGTGCCATGCCTGGCCACCTTTGTCTCCCGAGTGGCGGTGTTTCACATTGCACCAGGTACTCATCGAGCCTGTGTCGACCTAAGGGAGGCCCATGACCGGTTAAGATAATCGTCACCGGTGTTGGCCGTGAGCGGGAATTGAACTCGGTGCCGCCGGGTTCGTAGCGCAGCGCGCTAACCGCTACGCTACACTACCGCTCCCCGCTGTTAGCGAGCACATACAACAACAACAGTCATTCGCCACTAAGTGGCGGTGACGGAACCACGGCGCTTGGGCCAAGCTAGGTGCACGTTGAGGCCACGTGAAGTGTCGAATGCCCGCCGGCAGGAGGTCACGGGGCAGACTGAGATGACTGCCCGATGCACCACCTGTGCCTCCTACTGCGCCAACACACACACACATGCATGTGCACACGTACACAACGCGCCCGCTCGCACGCACCTCTGAACACGACGTGCAGAGTGGCACTGGCCTGCAGTCCGGTGACGACGTCGTGTGCGGTCAGCGTGAAGCGCAGCTCGGGGCAGCGAACGCGGTCACACAGCAGCGCCGTGTCGTTGACGTAGAGCCACCCGCCGGCACGCGTCATCGCCAGCGCGTGGGCGCACGCCGAGGGAGCTCGCTCCCTCGCGCCGCTCGCCACCGCCGTCGTGGCCGTCGCCGCCGGCGTCGCCGCGCCGACAGCGGCGGCCTCCTCCTCGGAGCCGTTGGGGGAGCCGCCACGGGGGGGCGGCTGATGGACGCCCGGCGGCGGTGGTGGCTCGGAGTCGGCGGGTGCGATGGAGTAGGAGACGGTGGCCGTGTGCAGCGAGGAGCAGTTGAGGACGCACGCCTTCCACACCTGCGGGGAATGCACACGGTGAAAGTGCGGCCCTGCAATTGTTGTGCACGTTGTTCTACGGCTTTTCAAAATGCGTTGTCATGCTACGCGATGTTCGTCAAGGAATATCGTAATTTTCTTTTTGCCATCACGGACCACGGATCTCGCGTGTTGCATAGTCGGAGCAACGTGCAAAAAAACCGGGATCAATCGGTGTAACAAATCTAATAAACTCAAACAGCGGTAGTAGATGCGTTCCGAAATAGGGTGCACGGAGTGAAGCTGCATGAGACAGCTGCCTGCTGAATAGATCATATAGGTCCTCAACAAATATATAGCTCAGTGGGCCTTAACCTGGTAAAATGAAAGTAGTTTAGAAATCTTGATTTGAAGCTTTCGTGACTGTAGGAATCCATACTCTTTGCTTCTTTCGGTAAAGTCACGTCGGTATAAAAATAAAATATTATTTTTTTCTATTTTATTTTTCTACCTACGTGACTTTACCGAGAGAACCAAAGAGTATAGTTTATGTATATTTTAAGTTTTAAAATGGCTTTTTGTGTCTCCGTGCCCCCCTTCCCCAAGTGCCCCCCCCCGTGCCCCCCCGTGCCGCGTCCATGCCTGAGCGAGCCGGGCGGCCCGGCGCTCGACGTGCACGGTGAGCAGCGGCGCCGGGAAGGCGAGCGGCACGGGCAGCACGTGGATGCGCACGCGTGCCAGCACGGCGGCCGCGCGCCTCTCCGCGTGCGGCCGCCCGCACTGGAACTGCACGTCCGTGGCTCTGAGCTCCGCCTGGAACTCGCCCTGGAACTTGATCGGCAAGTTCTTACTGAGAACCAAACCTGAGGAGTGGGGGGGAGGGGGTGGTGTGCGAGGGGGGGCGGTATATTCAAGACACGGGGGGGGGCGCGCGATGGTATTTCGTACTGCGCCACCGCGTTCGACTACAGCAATAGCAGCGAGAGCTCAAACACCGTCACTTTACATTTCCTTAGAAGCCGGTGGCGAAAGTGAGATTCGGTCGGAATCTGATATAATCTGCTTGGCACACTTGTGTTTCAGCATGGCAACCTGCGTTTGAGTTCCACACAACAGGGCTGACGATGAGTGGAAATGGGCGTGCCCCCTTCACTAACCCGCACTGGCCAACTTGGTGAAGCACGGTCGAACATAATATCAGTTTTTTTGGGGTGATATCGCGTAAATATGTCTTTAAACCTGCAACCGCCCAACACTCAATTATCGTAACGTACCTGTCAAGCCCTTATCAGTGCCTACCTTATAAGACCAATTCAGACCTTATTGGTCACCCCGTGCCCTTATAAATCTCAACGTCCCATCACAAGGGAGAAACACAATTAGACAAAAAATAAAATAAATGTTTGCCCGTATTGAAACGGCTGTACACCGTGTATAGACCTGACAACTCAATTTCTCTGTACAAGAATACAGGTAAACCGTCTGGGTTGACAGCTATGATGTAGTCAGCTATGATGTCTGTCACGTAAACAAAAAATTGCCAATTAGTTACTAGTACAGCACACAGGTGTGTTGGAGAGTAAACCCACAAGATGCACAATTTGAGTGCGATGTTTTGCTGTGTCGGGTGGTGGTGGGTTTAACGACACATTTATATTAACGTGATCTCACCCCAAAAACACCTCTATGGATAATACTGTATTGGTCGCCAAAGCCTACTAGTGTACATGTGAAACTGTGGTCGAACAATCGGCAAGAAAGGTATGCTATGGGGAGGCATTTGTCCAGCAGTGGATTAACAAAGGGCTGTAAGTAGCAGCAGTCGTTGGGGGTTGTTTGACCATACTTCACCACGCTAGCCAGTGGGAATTGGCAAGGAGGAGGCCCCAGGGCCAGTTCAGATATTATTCCCCACGAATGTATTCAAACTCGGGTGGCCAACTACGGAGCGCGGTGCGCCAATCAGGTGACCATGTTCCCACCGAATCTCTCCTTCCATTCGGCATCGCAAAATGAAGACAGAGACGGAGCACGTTTAGTCTGTGCCAGTTTCGTGGACGAAGATGAAACGCATTTCAACCAATCAACGCAGAGGAGCTCAGTCACAGAATGTGCCCGGTCAAAGCCGGGCAGGGCCACGCATCCCTTCGTCTCTCACCGAACACGTAGGTGGTGCCGGTGACCGTGCGGTTGTCCACCGGGTACGCCGTGTCCCTGCTGTTGTCCCGGATGAAGAAGAGCGACTCCGAGTTGGGGCCGGTGCTGTTGAGCGTGTATCTCATCGACCACCCGCCCGAGTCCAAATCGTGCACCAAGATCTCGCTCACCAAGTCGTCCTGTCACGGTGCACAACGACAGTGATCTCCCATGTAGCCTACACAGACTGTTGGGCAAGTGCACCGATCAAGGCCACCGTACGTAGCCCACTGCGCTTATAGGGAGGTGTGGTGTGGGGGAAGACAACAAACTAAACACTAAAAGCAGTTCAGAAGAAATGAGTTTTCAATCTATATTAAAAAGTGCATATCTCCAGTGGCTTCCTAATATCGGAAGGAAGAGCATTCCAGACGGCCGCAGGAGTACATCTGAAAGCGTGCGATACAATGACCGTCTGTTCAATGGCCAGGCAAAGGCGGCTGCTGCGAGGATGAGCAGAGTTTAGCGCGATAATGGTTTACGCCCCTTGATGAGGTGTGACAAGCAACAGGGTGCCCGGCCGTCTTTGTGTCTCCCCAGTGTAGATGCTGACACACCATGCCCGGCACTCATTTAAGGCTGAGTCGACCTAGGGGAGGCCTAGGACCAGATATACGTTACTGACGTTAGCCGTGAGCGAGTCGCCGTGTTCGTATCGCAGCACGCTGACCGCTGTGCCACCGCTCCCTACCCCCCCCCCCCAACACGTGGCCAGTGTTCACACGAATGCATCACGGCTCTTTTTGTCACAGAGCACGTGATTTATAAAATATATGTTATCGTTCATTCGTTCGTTTCTCAATCCGCTCGTCCTGGTGAGGGTCGTGGTGGCAGCGTGTTGAGTAGGGCGGTCCAGACTTCCCTTTCCCTGGCTGCAGACTCTCGCTCTTCCTGGGAAATTCCCACGTGTTCCCAGGCCCGCCGAGCGATATAGTCCCGCCAGCAGCGTGTCCAGGGGCCGGCCCCAGGGCTATTATTATTATTATCATCTCAGCTAATAGAGTTGGCATTTTAGTTGTGACGCCACCAGACCTCAGCAGCCCATTTGCGAATTCCAATAAAACACGCTCGTGATTTCATTTACAATGAAATATCGTGAACTGGGTATGGCAAAGACGAATGGCAAATGTTTTTTTTGTTTTTTAAACGTGACACACCGCGATGAGAGTAAGCGGTGCGGACGCTGTCACGGTCTGCTCATAACGCCGCGTCGCGATCACTCACAATCACAGCGGTGTTCCATTGGCCTCATTGCGTGCGCTTTATTGAATTTGCTTGGCTTCTGTCATCTTGGTGATGCAGGTCGCTTTTTTTTTTGCAAACGAGTCTCACCCCGGTCCCCTTGAGTTCTCACCTCGGTTGAACCAAACAAAACCGTGAAACTTTAAACTACAGCGGAGACGTGAAATTCGCCGTCTGCCCTACCGTCGCCAATAACGGGGGTGCACGTGAACTCACAACGCGCTGTGCATTGAGTGCAGCAGCGGTAGCAGCTGAAGAAACAAAAGTCGCATTAACACCAGCAACAGCGCGCGGCGGCATCCACAGCGGCAAGAGCATCATCAGCAGCAGCAACGGTAGCGGTACCATCAGCGGCAGCGTCACCACGAGCACCATCACAAGCAGTCGAAGCAGCAGCGGCATCACCTTCCTGCGGTTGTACGTGATGACCACTTCCTTGGTGTCGGTGCCGTTCTCCAGGAAGGGAGCGCTGTCGTCTTCGTCGTCCACGAACACGGCGAGCGGCAGCACGGCGCGCGCCGCCGCCACCTCGCCGCCGCCGCCGCCGACGCCGATGACGGTGCACTCCACGTGCAGGCGGTAGCGGTCGACGCGCTCGCGGTCCAGCGACTCGAGCACGCGCAGCACGGCGCTAGCGGCGTCCACGCGGAACGGAGACGCCAGCGAGCCTTCAGGAGAGACGTCGGACGCGGCGGCGAGCGGTCAAGGGCCGGAACGGTTTCTCGCATTTGCGTGAAATAGCGGCGCCCTCTCCGCTTAAATGCCCCGCCGGGGGGCACGTCGATCCGACTCACGCATCGCAACACCGCGGCCGTTCCAATGCCCTGTCGCAGTCTAGCAGAGGGGCACATCCCCGCAACTCCCCGGTGGCAGCTGCCCCTGTGTGGTTCACGCGGCATGAGCCTGCAAGATGTTTATAGTCTGCCGGTAAAGGGGACAACGTGGTGCCTTTTCCCCCGATCAGGTAGTTTCGCGAGTGATTTCGCCAATGGCTAAATTTGCACCGTGATGTTGGTACACACATGACCTACTCTTTAAAAAAAAGGCGTCACGGGGGTCTTCAAGAGCCACCGCGGACACCCTGCTCATATTCAAACCCAGGTGGCTTAAGACGTTCTGCCTATTTAAAACGGGGCGGCAGTAGCTATCCACGGCTGCAATCCGGAGCCGTGGAGACGAGGGTTGAGGGATCACACAAATGTTTCAAAACTCCCTTCCTGTACGCATCGAGGAGCCATATTCCCTGGCTCGCCAGGAGAAGGCAGTACAGCAACCATGTGGACTCCACCTGTTTCGTCTCTATGGGATACAGTGTTTCCCTCTCGCACGCGTGGGTTTTAACCAGTTGCTCCGGTTTCCTCCCATCTGTAAACGCTCATTAATTAGCTGATAACACCTCAATATATATTCAGGGACTCCTCTACTTAAGAACGTGTTAGGTTCCAGAGGTCTGTTCATAAGTCGATGTTTTCGTAAGTCGAATTTACTCCTGTCGATACCAAACATGTTGTACGGCATGTAAACTAAACATGCGGAATGGCTTTAGAATTTGAATAACCTCCCGTCGATGTAGATGCCACTGATTCTTCACGTTCTGCAGATGTAGATGCCACCTTCCTGCTTGTCTGCAGCTCCTCACATCTCCGAGTTGCCCTTTCTCTTCGAGAGCGAGTAAATGCTGTGCAGTACGTTACAAGTTGACATGATCATTATTCCCCTCTGCCCACGACTGGCTGCCTCTCCCTGCAAGGCAGTGACACGGTAAGTACGCAGAACAAGAGAACGACATCGAAGCCAACTTATTAGAGCGGCACTGTGCAGCATTAGGCAGCGCATAACTCTATTATGCTATGCTCTCAATTCTTCGATCGTGGAAACTCAATCTTGCGCCTCATCGTAAAATACTCTTGGAGCGGCCGCATCGCGACGCGTCTTCAGAAAAGGCCCGTTCAGAGCACTTAACCCCAACAAGAATGTGGAGCAATGTTGTCAGATTCTTTCAAAAGAGGATGACATCATCATCATCATCATCCGTCGCCTCTCCAGACGTTGCCTCGTAATAACTCGCCAGTAACCCACGCGTGAGCCCATTCCGTCGTTCCATCTCCTTCTACAGCAGGACCCTTCTGAACGACCACCCCTCTTAATGACTAATCGGTTAACGACGGGCCTTCATAGAACCCAATGTGTAGTGTATAGAGTAGTGTATAGTGTAGTGTATAGTGTAGTGTATAGTGTAGTGTATAGTAGTGTAGTGGCTAGTAGTGTAGTGTATAGTATAGTGTATAGTATAGTGTATAGTGTAGTGTATAGTGTAGTGTATAGTAGTGTAGTGTATAGTGCCTCCATAGAGCCCAATGTGTTCGCTTACCGACCATTCCCCTGTTAACGATGGGCTGTTGTAGAGCTCCAGTAAATATTGATTAGTGCATTGATTAACCACGTTTATTTTAATGTTATGCATTTATAATGTTATTAGTATTTTATGTATTAATATCCATAGTTGAAATATTATAAAGTACTTTTTTGGGATTAAAAAGGGTAACTTTCGATGCTATCCGAACGAATTAAGCCTTTAACGGGTATTACATACTAATGAACAAATCACTTAACGACCGGTTTCTTGGAACCAATCACCGTTGTTGTTAAGAGGGGTTTTACTGTACCGGAGATTTGTGAAAAAGAGCTTCATAGCTCGTCAAATTTCTCCAGAATAAATAAAGATTCTGATTCCGATTCCCTCGGACGAATTCCCACCCTGGCTGCCACTCCATCATTATTTCTGACCCGGCAATCATCGCCCTCTTCTTAGGCTCACCGCAATAACACTGCACGAACAATAACGAGTCTTATGTTCGCATTCATACAAGCCTTCCACCGGTGTCGAGTTAGCACACTGGAATTGAGATCCATAGTTCACTGGTTCGATTCGCCTCTCATTGGCGTGGGCATTTGAATGAACTGTGCAAGCGACTTAACTCTCGCTCTCCCCCCTGCCCCCAGCCTCTATCCATGCAGCACTAAAAAATGGGTTCACTACTACAGTTAGTTATCGATAGGGAGGGTTGCGTGTGGTAGGCACTCTCCCCCAACACATCTGACCAGCGTGAATGAAACCTACCGAAACACCCCAGATCTCCTTCTAAAAATAACAATAATAATAATCAACGTAATTCATAACGTGCACAATATTCGAAGGAGGCGAGGAGCCAAATCGCAGCGTCACTCGAAAGGCGTGGACCAGGCAAGAGGTGGTGGGTCCTTGAAGAGCTGCGCCTTCCCACCCGGGCCCCTTCGCAAACCTTGCACGAGGGCGTAGGTGGCGTTGACGTGGGGGCAGGCGAGGCGCACGGGCAGCGGCGCCAGCAGCACCAGCGGCGCGCCGCCGGCCGCCGTGTTCTCCTGCAGGTGCATGGACGCGGCCGCCGGGCCCGGCTGCAGCGGGGAGGGCGCCGCCTCCCTGAAGCAGAGCTCCTGCGGCGTGAGGCGCGAGCAATCCCACGGCTGCGGCGTCACCCGGAGCATCACCGTGGCCTGCGCGGTGGCGCGCTGGGAGGCAGCGCCCCCGCCGCCCCCGCACTGCGCCCGGGAGGGGCTGCGCCGGCTCGTCGTGGCGTTGACGTGCAGCCTGAAGGCAAACGGTGCGTTGGGATCTTTAGAAGGAGAAACGGACACGATTTAGGAATGGGTTTTTGTTTTGTTTTTGACACAAGTGAGAAAAAAAAATGAAAGTTTACTTTTTACGTCAGGCACCAAGTGGTTTGCAGAGAGGCGACTTGTTCATATCCTTAGCTCTTTCGGTAAAGTCACGTGACTTTACCGAAAGAGCTAAGAATATGAATTACTGCAGTCACGAAAGCTTTAAATCAAAATTTAAGGCGATTTGTGGCATCAAACTTACCACCGCGGAATCTCTCTCCGGGAAAAAAAGAACAAACGTGGGTTCATGGTTGGTATGGCGCTAACGATGCGTGGGTCATGGTTGGTATGGCGCTAACGATGCGTGGGTCATGGTTGGTATGGCGCTAACGATGCGTAGAGTCACAGCGGTCGGCACGGAAATACAGAAGGTCCGGTGTGAAACGGAATTTTTGCTGCAGTCCACGTTCACTGCTCCTCAAGTGTCGCTTTAGGTCGGAGCGTTCAGAGGTGCTGGTGTACGTGCCCTGGTTTGAGTCGTGCGGCTATGGCATTCTGTCGTACTGGCACATTTCCATCACCGAATGGAGCATATTACAAAAAAAAACACATTTATACTTCACACGTAAGTTCTGAGTGTACAAAAAATAATCAACAAGCATGACCACGACCATTCCCAGAAATAGACCCAAAGCGTGACCGTGACGATACGGGGTTAACGTGTCTGAATGATTGATTTAGTGGCTTCGTCAAAGGCTGCAGTGACACCGAGGAAGACTAAAAACCGGCTAATTGGCGATGTGTGTAATGACAAGCAGATTTGTTTGAAACATAGGCTTCCACGACCAATATCATCCATAATAATCGTCAGCAAAACGTCGCACTCAAATTGTAAATGTCCTGGGTTTACTCTCCAACACACCGGGTGTGCTTAAGTAGTAACTAACTGGCACGCGTTGGCGGGGTTTCACGACGCATTCGCATTCACGCGACGTCACCCAAAAGTTTACCTTTCTTACGAACGACGAGACGAAGAGAGAGTGTGCCTCCATGAAAACCCACAGACCCGAGGCTCGACTCGAACTCTACAGGCCATCGTCGTTGTCGCCAACCAGACTAAGCCTCCCCCCCCAAACACACCCCCCTTACGATTAAAAAACGAAAAACACGCCCGGGCACACTGCCACCAAGTCCGATCTGCCCACCTCCCCCCCCCCCCGCCGACTCACCCAGCTTGAGCAGCTGCCCCTGGCCCTCGAGCGGCCGCTTGAGGGACACGTCTCCCGTCGCGGCGTCCACGTCGAACAAGTGGTTCTGCCAGGGCAGGAAGGCGTGGTGCATCACCAACGACAGCTTGCCGAGCTCGAAGTGAACGCCCGCCTCGCCGGCCTCCAGCACCGCGTAGAGGCGCAGGAAGCTGGCGTTGGGCGCGAACCCCACGGGGATGGTCTCGTGGTACGTCTTCTGCGGAAAGTAGATGGCCCACGCCCCTGTGGGAACAAAACGCGACTTGTTTTTGTTTGCCCACGCGCCAGCAGCGGCGTAACAGGGTTCCTGCCGTGGTGCAACGGTTGGGGATGCCGCACGAGTGTCAGTCAAAACTGTTGATTTATTTATTATCAGCAGTGCGGTTCACGTGCCTAAGATCGCCGTGATCCCCGAATGCCCTCTATCGTGGTCGCACATTCCTCAACCCTTGCACGCTTCCTGCCATTGAAGCCGTTCTCTTCCGTCGCCATTTATGACATTCCGATAAAGCGCCTTGAGTGAAGGTGCTCTGTAAATATATAATTAGATTCCATGGCGAATCTTTGGCAACATTTCACCAAAATGTTTCACCAGCCTTCCATCTCAAGGAGTGCCTATCCCATGGCCATCCGCACCACTCTTGTACCCCTACTGTTTCTGCAAGGGCTGCTGCTCCAGCGGTGTCACGGCTACGACACATTCACCGGTCACCGGTTTGAGTCCATCTCCCGACGCGATGCCGGTTGAAACAACGGTGCTCAAGTTTCTTCAATACTCCCCCACCTGTGTCCACCTGGCAACCATCGTTCCTTCTAGCAGACCGGCATTAAGCGTGTGCTGGGGTGAGGTGCGGATACGTCACTCCCAGCTCTTCCAACGTATCGAGCCGGAGTGGAAGGAGGAGGTCACAAAAATAACTTCCTAGCTAGAGGGACTCTTTCTGGTGACCGTCTTTCCACCAGCGGCAGCGTGAGCAAGCAATTGCAGTGTTCCATCCTTACCTTTTTTTGAAACAGCGAAGATTATAAAGCACGTTGACACAAGACAAAGACCTATGAAGGCCGGCACGGCACACGAGGGGGTAGGTGGCCAGCACCACGCCCGACCGCCTTTGTCTCCCCAGTGGCGATGTTTACATACCGCACCCGGTACTCATTTGAGGCTGAGTCGACCTGAGGGAGGCTCAGGATCAGTTCAGATATTCGTCACCGGTGTTGGCCACGAGCAGGCATCGAACTCTGGTCGCTGGGTTGGTAGCGTAGTGCACTAACCGCTACGCTACCGCTCCCGGACACACACCTGGTGCCACGTACACGATTGTGGGACATATTCACCGAAATCTTATGTAATATCGTCCGTTTTAAACTCTGTTTTTACATCATCAATGTAAATTTAAATGCCATTGAATTATCCAGGAAAGCCTCGACGACTCACACCATTAAATAATTGTGGGTGGAGTGGTGGCACAGTGGTTGTGCTGTTTAGACCTGATATCAATTCCATCAATGGAGAGTGATATCTAAAACCGGTCCTGGGCAACCTCTTCAAGAACGTACTGACCATGACTGACACTGCAATGGGAGAGGCCTTCATCCAGCAGTGGATTGACCAAATGGATTGTGAATTATGATTAATTAAATTGTTATAAATCACAGCTGAGCACCTGCACTGGACTGCACTGGCCCCTTACGCTTTTCAGTCATCGTGGTGCTTTTTGAGTCTTGGATCGCCTTTCCAGCTCATAATTGCGGACCTGTAATGGAGCTAAAGCAAATAATAGATGGCGAGAGAAAAGGAGGTCGGATCGAGTCCAAAGAAAAGCCACTCCGTCTGTCGGATTTGGAGGAAACTTGCCGGAGAGGACATGTGCACACAGTCCCAGCGGAGTTCAATGTGTCTCCTGGTGAGATCGTTTCTTGGCTGAAATTATTACCCCGTTTATTGTAACAAAAAATAACCCCCCCACCCCCCCCCCCCCCAAATATTTTTCTTTGGAAGTGAAATTATGTTTTGCGCTCTAATAAAGCGCTCGCAATCCCGACACGTCTGTTATTGAAGCAAATGGAAATTAATCGTTCAAATGTGTAATTCCGTGAAATATTCAACCGCATTCTCCCCCACCTCCACCCCCGCCAACCAGTCAGCTGTACATTTACATATGTCCGAAAATAAAAGCTAGGGCAGTGTGACGGCTTGCAGCTTTACATCTGTTATAAATCATTTTAACGTTATGAATTACACACCGGAAACAAACACTTCCATCGGTATTTAGTTCACAAATTCAAACCTCTTGCGCCGCCGCCGGAGCCAGTACCAACTTTTTATTGATATATATATGTAAAAGCGCGTAAAATTAATCACTTGCCAAAGTTGGAATTTATTCAGGTTGGATTTCAGGCGTTTTGCGATTTAGCCAAGAAAAAAATAACTAAACGTATTAAAATATCTCATTACATTAACCTACGATCCTCGCGAAACGTAACGGTTTTGAAAACTGCTGTGAAATAATTTAGAAAATAATTTCAACTGTAAGTAAGAGAGCTGCCAAACTAACCCACTACTTCCAGTATACAAACTCCGAATGCATCGCCATGCAGCATTATGGGTAGAAGCCAACATAAGCAGAACTGTCTGCTGTCGTCACATCTGTAATGAAACAATGTGTATGGTCCATCGGCGTATTGGCAAGAGCACTCCCATTATAATTTTGGACCCCTTTAAATGCAACATTCAACGCCGTACACAATATTATCTGTTGTCATGGATTATTATGAGCAGAATACACTTGTGCATGGCAGCAGCAGCAGTAGTAACACCAACAACAACAGCGGTAATTTTATTATTATATATAGCAGCAAAATATGACAGCATCCAGAAATACTGGGTATTAAAGAGTGGACCAAAATATACAAGCCCAGAGTGGAACAACGCGGACGTACAGAATAAACACCGCATTCGAGACCCGAATGTTGCACCTCCTGGCGTTGACATTCCTACTGACCGATGATGCTGCTGCGCAGTCTCTTTTTATGCACGGGAAATTAAAGACAAGCCACGATAGTGTCACTGTGGCCATGCAACCCAAACTATAGACCGCAGAGCAAACCACTATCACACCTGCGCTCCTTTAACAGATGAGGAATAGCAAAACTACACAAACTATCTCCTGAAGCCCTCTCGTTGTGGCTAGCAGTCCTCGACATTCGCATTTGTCTTCTAAATATATTGCCATCATACACAAGAATAGAATTGAGTACAGTATTTTGAAAACCGTGACTACATGTTTTGCAGGGGGAGAGAGTTCAAATGATTTGAATGAGTTGCATTTATTCGCACTCATTACACACAAAGTACCTGCCACAAATACCTTGCTGATCTCTTCAATGAACATAAATCAAAACGCGAACTTCGGTCAACCTCGCAGCGGCTTTTGGCATAGCCATCGAACAAAACAAAGACAGTCACTGCATCGTCCGCGGTCAGATGCGCTTCTGTGGCCGTCTGGAACGCTCTTCCTTCTGATATTAGGAAGCCACTGGAGGCATGCACTTTTAAATGTAAACTGAAAACTAATTTATTTGGAACTGATTTTTGTTTTTAGTTTGTTGTCCTTCCCCCGCACCCCTAATTAGCATGGTTGGCTACGCGCGGTGCGAAAGAAGTTCAACATGCACACGTACATTGACATTGACGGGGGATGAGTAGAGCCCGCGATATGTATAAATATGTAAAAAGTCTACTCTACAAGTTCTCCATAAATATATCAATAACTGGATCACCCTGCATATCCCTATTCCCAATGTTGTGCCATACGTCGCTCTGCAAGGCGTTTTGTGGTTTGTCAGCGTCCTGACGTTTCGCTGCCCGTTCTGGGAGCTTCTTCAGGAACTGAATTTCAACGCGGGGCGAAGCAGTGAAGATCGCGCCAAACCAACGCTGTGTGTGGCACAGCCCGGAACTCAATTGGAGAGAGAGAGCTTACCATAAACATCAGCCACCAAACATTTTCTGCTGGAAGTGTATATAAATGAAGCTGTACTTTAAAAGTACGAATTATGTGCATGGCTGTGTTATTATTATTATTACTACTACTACGATTGCTTAGCAAGGAAAGTCTCACAGAGCCTCATGACTCTTTAACAGGAGGGCCTTGCCAGGTTTTCGCAGTAGGGGGTGAGGAAGGGGTGGCGATGAGATGATGAGAGGCGCCACGGCGGTGAGACGTTAACTACCTCGCCTGGTATGCAGGAGGTCGTGGGTTCGATCCTGACCCTGACGTCTGCTGTATATTTGGAATTTTCATTTTATCCCCGATTTTTCCCCGGGTCCTCCAGTTTTTCCCTCCACATTGAGAATCAACATTCGTTTAGAGTATTTGCCTGCTATACATTTCTTCATGATAAGCCACTTCCTTGAGTTATCATGTGGCCAGATCGCTTCAGAAAATTTGCTATATAGCTCAGTGGGCCTTACCTGGTGTAAAAAAAAATGTTTTTTGTTTTAGATTTTTAAGATTGTTTTAGATTTTTAAGATTGTTTAAGATTGTTTTAGATTGTTTAGATTGTTATGTAGAATCCCAGTGAGAAATGTTGTGGTGTCACTTTTCAAATTCGGCAAACTTGCACCCTGACGCCCGCATGCAATGGCACTACTCTTGCTAATGACGCTGTGAAGCAGACGGCGTGTAGTGTCTGTTTTTTTCCGGTTGATACACAACCCCAGTATTAACCAGGGCGGCCACTGCCATCGAACCGCGAACCTCTGCAACAACAAGCGGCGGCGAGCGTGCTACGGCCAGGTCATGTGACCGCCCAAAAAAAAACCCCAATTAATTTAAATATCGATCAGGTGCAGTGCACTTTGAAAATAAACCCTCGGCTCGAGCTGCAACGTTTCCCCCGCTGTACCTCTCGAACGTTCACCCGTAATCAGCAATACACCGCTGCATTGTGCAGGTGCAAGCGCTGCCTCCCACTAACCAAGTTGAAGGGTGACAGCCGGCGGAGGGAAAGCGTTGTGTACAGCGCACCACTGCGTTACAACGATCCAGCCAATGCTTGAATTGTAATGCCATGGATATAATTACTCCGGAATTACAGTACGCAAACATGCTCTCGATCGCTGTGAGTTGCCCAGACGGTCTTTGATCACGGGTGAGTGACAAGGAAGTAAACTCTCGCGGCCCACGGACACATTCCCCCAGAGAGCCCGTTTAAGCACGGAATACGAATCTGTCAGGCACGCTAAAAAGGTTCCCGCACGGGCATCTATTCTTGTTTGCGAGCGTGTCTTTCTATGTCCGCTAGTGGCGGTGCACTCAAGTCGCCCCCTCAGCTGCGCTATCCATGGTGTAGGTGTTTGCTATTTCAGTGTCCGCAATGACTCATTGTGGGTCAAACACCGTGAGGCCAAGCCACAACTACAGCCTTGATTGCTTAGCCGTTGCATTCGGTGAACTGACCCGGTGAACTGACCCGGTGAACTGACCCGGTGACCTGACCTGGTGAACTGACCTGGTGACCTGACCCGGTGAACTGACCCGGTGACCTGACCCAGTGAACTGACCCGGTTAACAGACCCGGTTAACTGACCCGGTGAACTGACCCGGTGACCTGACCCGGTGACCTGACCCCGGTGAACTGACCCGGTGACCTGGCCCGGTGAACTGACCCGGTTAACAGACCCGGTTAACTGACCCGGTGAACTGACCCGGTGAACTGACCCGGTGAACTGACCCGGTGACCTGACCCGGTGAACTGACCCGGTGAACTGACCCGGTGACCTGACCCGGTGAACTGACTCGATGACCTGACCCGGTGAACTGACCCGGTTAACTGACCCGGGGGCGGGAGGTGTCAACGTGCCATTTGTGTTGTCATAACGGCTGACAAATTCATTGGTGACTTATTTTTGGGGATATTTGTCTTGGTTCGGATTGATTTCTCATAGACTACTTACTTAAAAAAAGCCTTTGGTAAATCCACCGCCGGATGAAATCCTTCCACCCGTCATGTAAGCCACGAGAGTGTTTAACCATACTTCACCACGCTGCTCAGATATGGTGAATAGCGGTAGAGGGTGGGGTGGGCAAAAACCTTGATTTTAGCGATATCACTCAGCCGCTGACGTTAGCAGCCGCTGAGAATTGAACTCAGGTCGCCAAGTTTGGAACGCCGTGTGCCAACCACTGCACCACCACTCCCCCCCACCGCCCTCCAACCCCAATGCATGTTTTAGAAAAAAAAATGTTTGTGACCTACAACAAACATCGACCTCAGTGGACCCGTGCACTCCAACCTCGCCACTGCAGCCCTCTACCCAGGTGCTCGTTCTCATTCGAGAGAAGGAGCCAAGCCATGGTCAGATTGACTTCTTGCTCAAATTTTTGAATTCCTCCCTCGCCCCCTCCACCCACCTTCTGTCCAGCCAGCAGTATAAATGGGTACACCAGGAATTAAAAATGCGTACGCTTTCGTGACCAATACAGCAATAACCCGGTTAAAGTCGAGGATGCGTTCCTGAAAGGTGTGACGACGAATATCGAAACGACGTATTACATTTTTTTAAACAAATGACAAAAATATTGTACTCTGCATGAAGCTACATTTCTTAATGCGCTCCGCAAAGTGCTTCGTGTGCAGGGTAGCAAGGTGGAGGCGAAGTGCTTCGTGTGCAGGGTAGCAAGGTGGAGGCGAAGTGGTTCGTGTAGTAAGGTGGCAGTGAAGTGCTTCGTGTGCAGGGTAGTAAGGTGGAGGCGAAGTGCTTCGTGTGCAGGGTAGCAAGGTGGAGGCGAAGTGCTTCGTGTGCAGGGTAGCAAGGTGGAGGCGAAGTGGTTCGTGTAGTAAGGTGGAGGCGAAGTGCTTCGTGTGCAGGGTAGCAAGGTGGAGGCGAAGTGCTTCGTGTGCAGGGTAGCAAGCTGGAGGCGAAGTGCTTCGTGTAGCAAGGTGGAGGCGAAGTGCTTCGTGTGCAGGGTAGCAAGGTGGAGGCGAAGTGCTTCGTGTGCAGGGTAGCAAGGTGGAGGCGAAGTGCTTCGTGTAGTAAGGTGGAGGCGAAGTGCTTTGTGTGCAGGGTAGCAAGGTGGAGGCGAAGTGCTTCGTGTGCAGGGTAGCAAGGTGGCGGCGAAGTGCTTCGTGTGCAGGGTAGCAAGGTGGAGGCGAAGTGCTTCGTGTAGCAAGGTGGAGGCGAAGTGCTTCGTGTGCAGGGTAGCAAGGTGGAGGCGAAGTGCTTCGTGTGCAGGGTAGCAAGGTGGAGGCGAAGTGCTTCGTGTAGTAAGGTGGAGGCGAAGTGCTTTGTGTGCAGGGTAGCAAGGTGGAGGCGAAGTGCTTCGTGTGCAGGGTAGCAAGGTGGAGGCGTGGGTTGAGGCGACGCAAATCAGGCGGTGCTGTCAATAATAAAGTGAAGACGTGTTTGCGGAACGACGTGATTGAGTGTTGGGTCATATCGCATTATGTAGAATGTGTGTTGTAAACCCTCCTCCTCCGACCCACCTGCCTGATGATGCTGGTGGTAACTCTCAGCGGAACGTCCGAACTTAGTCGTTAAACGTGTGCGGATTTCTCTCCAGCGACAACAAACCAGGGGGTGCTGCTGAAGCGATCATACATTGGCACCTCTGTTCACGTGACGGCTTTATTCATTGGCTGTGTCGGGTGGAGGAGGGCTTTACAACGCAACATTTTACTCACCCAGAAAAACGTGAACCAATGATAATGATTTTCGATTTAAAGCTTTCGTGACCGCAGGGATTCATATTCTTGGTTATTTCGGTAAAGTCACGTAGAAGGGAAACAATAAAATAATAAATATAAAACATAATAAAAAACACAATAAAAATTCTCACGACGTTTCGATTGCAACACAAGCAATCATCATCAGGTGTGAAAACCACAGCAATAAATGTTTAGCTGAAGTGGTAGAGATGCTGTGGTAAGGAGTTATATAATAATAAACTACGAATTGCACCACTTGCAGTCGACCGGCAGGTCGCGTGTGGTGGGTGACATTGATGTTGCTCTTTTTTCTTTTTTTTCTTTTTACTCTCATCTCCTGCTGAGTCGAGTGAACTCGTTGTTTCTATGGCGGGAGCGAGTCTCTCTATATGACAACGGATGTTTACCGGCACACAAATTGATACTTATTTCTATGACCCCGACCTCACCACCCCCCCCCCCCCCCCGAGAGATGATGGGCTCAATCAACCTCCATTCAATTTTCACATTGGGAGCCGCGACAATGTCACGAGATGATCCGCCATTGGACCATGTGTAGATCTCTAGTGGACGTGTGTAGATCTGTAGTGGACGGGTGTAGATCTCTAGTGGTCGTGTGTAGATCTCTAGTCCACGTGTGTATATCTTTAGTGGACGTGTGTAGATCTGTAGTGGACGTGTGTAGATCTCTAGTGGACGTGTGTAGATCTCTAGTGTACGTGTGTAGATCTCTAGTGGACGCGTGTAGATCTCTAGTGGTCGTGTGTAGATCTCTAGTGGACGTGTGTAGATCTCTAGTGGACTGTGTGTAGATCTCTAGTGGACGTGTGTAGATCTCTAGTGGACGTGTGTAGATCTCTAGTGGACGTGTGTAGATCTCTAGTGGACGTGTGTAGATCTCTAGTGGACGTGTGTAGATCTGTAGTGGACGTGTGTAGATCTCTATGGACGTGTGTAGATTTCTAGTGGACGTGTGTAGATCTCTAGTGGACGTGTGTAGATCTCTAGTGGACGTGTGTAGATCTCTAGTGGACGTGTGTAGATCTCTATGGACGTGTGTAGATCTCTAGTGGACGTGTGTAGATCTTTAGTGGACGTGTGTAGATCTTTAGTGGATGTGTGTAGATCTCTAGTGGACGTGTGTAGATCTCTAGTGGACGTGTGTAGATATCTAGTGGACGTGTGTAGATCTCTAGTGGACGTGTGTAGATCTCTAGTGGACGTGTGTAGATCTCTAGTGGACGTGTGTAGATCTCTAGTGGACGTGTGTAGATCTCTAGTGGACGTGTGTAGATCTCTAGTGGACGCGTGTAGATCTCTAGTGGACGTGTGTAGATCTCTAGTGGACGTGTGTAGATCTGCAGTGGACGTGTGTAGATCTCTAGTGGACGTGTGTAGATCTCTAGTGGACATGTGTAGATCTCTAGTGGACGTGTGTAGATCTGTAGTGGACGTGTGTAGATCTGCAGTGGACGTGTGTAGATCTCTAGTGGACGTGTGTAGATCTCTAGTGGACGTGTGTAGATCTCTAGTGGACGTGTGTAGATCTCTAGTGGACGTGTGTAGATCTGCAGTGGACGTGTGTAGATCTCTAGTGGACGTGTGTAGATCTCTAGTGGACATGTGTAGATCTCTAGTGGACGTGTGTAGATCTGTAGTGGACGTGTGTAGATCTCTAGTGGACGTGTGTAGATCTCTAGTGGACATGTGTAGATCTCTAGTGGACGTGTGTAGATCTCTAGTGGAGTGTGTAGATCTCAATTGGACGTGTGTAGATCTCTAGTGTACGTGTGTAGATCTCTAGTGGACGTGTGTAGATCTCTAGTGGACGTGTGTAGATCTCTAGTGGACGTGTGTAGATCTCTAGTGGACGTGTGTAGATCTCTAGTGGACGTGTGTAGATATCTAGTGGACGTGTGTAGATCTCTAGTGGACGTGTGTAGATCTCTAGTGGACGTGTATAGATCTCTAGTGTACGTGTGTAGATCTCTAGTGGACGTGTGTAGATCTCTAGTGGACGCGTGTAGATCTCTAGTGGACGTGTGTAGATCTCTAGTGGACGTGTGTAGATCTGTAGTGTGTGTAGATCTCTAGTGGACGTGTGTAGATCTCTAGTGGACGCGTGTAGATCTCTAGTGGACGTGTGTAGATCTCTAGTGGACGTGTGTAGATCTCTAGTGGACGTGTGTAAATCTCTAGTGGACGTGTGTAGATCTGTAGTGGACGTGTGTAGATGTCTAGTGTACGTGTGTAGATCTCTAGTGGACGTGTGTAGATCTCTAGTGGACGTGTGTAGATCTCTAGTGGACGTGTGTAGATCTCTAGTGCACGTGTGTACATCTCTAGTGGACGTGTGTAGATCTCTAGTGGACGTGTGTAGTTCTGTAGTGGACGTGTGTAGATCTCTAGTGGACGTGTGTAGATCTCTAGTGGACGTGTGTAGATCTCTAGTGGACGTGTGTAGATCTCTAGTGGACGTGTGTAGATCTGCAGTGGACGTGTGTAGATCTCTAGTGGACGTGTGTAGATCTCTAATGGACGTGTGTAGATCTCTAGTGGACGTGTGTAGATCTCTAGTGGACGTGTGTAGATCTCTAGTGGACGTGTGTAGATCTCTAGTGGACGTGTGTAGATCTCTAGTGGGCGTGTGTAGATCTCTAGTGGACGTGTGTAGATCTCTAGTGGACGTGTGTAGATCTCTAGTGGACGTGTGTAGATCTCTAGTGGACGTGTGTAGATCTCCAGTGGACGTGTGTAGATCTCTAGTGGACGTGTGTAGATCTCTAGTGGACGTGTGTAGATCTCTAGTGGACGTGTGTAGATCTCTAGTGGACGTTTGTAGATCTGTAGTGGACGTGTGTAGATCTCTAGTGGACGTGTGTAGATCTCTAGTGGACGTGTGTAGATCTCTAGTGGACGTGTGTAGATCTCTAGTGGACGTGTGTAGATCTCTAGTGGACGTGTGTAGATCTCTAGTGGACGTGTGTAGATCTCTAGTGGACGTGTGTAGATCTCCAGTGGACGTGTGTAGATCTCTAGTGGACGTTTGTAGATCTCTAGTGGACGTGTGTAGATCTCTAGTGGACGTGTGTAGATCTCTAGTGGACGTGTGTAGATCTCCAGTGGACGTGTGTAGATCTCTAGTGGACGTTTGTAGATCTCTAGTGGACGTGTGTAGATCTCTAGTGGACGTGTGTAGATCTCTAGTGGACGTGTGTAGATCTGTAGTGGACGTGTGTAGATCTGTAGTGGACAGAGCGGACAGACGCCGACATATCCGCATACGTCCGACTGTGTCCGATCGTTCAGGAGGGAGACAGTGATCGATTCAACGGTTTTGGGGTGGTCTTCATCCAGCAGTGGATTATTCACAGCTCACACTAATAATGCCGATATGTGGTGCACTCTATGTTAAATAAACGAACCTTGCTAGATTTTCTGAACCTATGAAGATGCGCACGCTGCTGCAATTCTTGTCGATTATGTGCACTGTATATTCCTCTGATGAAAACTAAATCAGGCTCAAATGGGCCGGGGATGCTGGTTCGTGTTCGGAAAGAGAGTCACCCACGCTCTTTATGAGACGTTGCCACAGCTTCACCTCGATCTTACGCAACAATGCCAGCCCCGCCGTCTTGTTTATGAATCCCTTAATGATGACCTTGCAGGCTCTGGAGCCAACTGGAAGGGAAGCCAGGACCGTTTGCCGAAACGAACATCGCAGAAAGAGACAGGGATGGAACGAGCGCGACGCGGGATAGGCGGGCGAGGCTTGGAGAACTTAAATTAAGCATGACGTGGGAGACAGGGAGTGAGTTGCAAGGAGAAAGTTCGGCCGATTTTGGACGCACGTTTCAGACAACACTTTCATAAAGTGAGTGAATCGTTCGTGTAATCATGAAGTGGCTTTTCTACCGGGGCAGAGTGTGCCAACAAAAGAGGACCTTGCAATTGAGATAGAAACCATTTGTTCAAACCCGTCTTGATAAAAAATAAAATGCTCAGACAGACTGACTTTTTTTATCCAAGCTAGGATGGCGATGGCGCGTTCATGAATTGTGTACGTGTCAAACCACTCACTTGCACCATTATAATCACAACCAGTACCGCGTTACTTTCTGAAGACATCTCATACGAATGATTGTTATTATTTTTAGACTAAGGTTGCCTTTATCGTGGGACTGCCCAAATGCAAGCAGATTTTTTGTCGAGGCCTTCATCCGCGAGAATGGCTCCATCACCCAGCAGTGGGACATTGGATGTCGAACGCACGGAATAAGTCGGCGGCGATTCTATACTTGGCGCACGAGATGTTGGCCGCTGGTCAAGACTAACGAAGGAGTGGAAGCCAAAGGCGACAGAACACGCCGCCCGAAGGGAATTAAATTGTCAATTTTGTTATTCCAGAGCTGGATTGTGGCCTTTCCACAGCATGTGGATCGTGGGAGTTGTTGACAATAAATATATTAGGTGAAGTTCATATCTGCTACGAAGAAGGGCCATTGCCCAAAACGTTGCCTGTTGTATACGTTGACTGTCAAGGCAGCATTTTTGATGAATGCGTTATTATAACTTGTGTTATTTGTGCTTGTGCACCACTGATAAATCAGTATCGCCATGCACGGATGTATGTTGAACTTCTTTCGCACCGTACGTAGCCATCCCCGCTAATCGGAGGTGCGAGGAAAAGATAACAAACTAAAACACAAAAAACGGTTTTAAAAGAAATTAGTTTTCCATTGAGCTCCATAACTTGCATAGCTCCCAATGGCTTCCTAATATCGGAAGGAAGAGCGTTCCAGACGGCCGCACAATATTTTTTTTTAACCAAGGGAGTCAACTCAAGGAGACCAGGATAAATAACTGGTGTCCAATGAGGAATAGCAAATACTGCAGTTAGGGTTTTGTTGGTATGAGGAAAGCTAATCTCAAATGCGTTTTTTTGGTCCGATTTGGCTTTCCCCAGGATTGGATAGCGGTCACGCAGTGCGAGGGAGACCCCCATGGGCAGCACCAACACACGTGGATGGCGAGAGGCGAGGTCACGCAGTGCGAGGGAGACCCCCATGGGCAGCACCAACACACGTGGTTGGCGAGAGGCGAGGTCACGCAGTGCGAGGGAGACCCTCACGGGCAGCACCAACACACGTGGATGGCGAGAGGCGAGGTCACGCAGTGCGAGGGAGACCCTCACGGGCAGCACCCACACACGTGGTTGGCGAGAGGCGAGGTCACGCAGTGCGAGGGAGACCCTCACGGGCAGCACCAACACACGTGGATGGCGAGAGGCGAGGTCACGCAGTGCGAGGGAGACCCCCATGGGCAGCACCAACACACGTGGTTGGCGAGAGGCGAGGTCACGCCCACGCCAGCTGTCGCGATGCCCGCGATTTCGATTGCATCACCCGTGCAATAAACGGTGCCGTATGAATTTACACAACGCGTCGTTAATTATCGGGAACTGATGGTTCGAGTCTGATAAATGTTGGCGATATCCATGGTGACGTGTCCAGGATAATAGTATGCTGTCCCCCTTGCGCAATGAATCGTGGAAGCGTGTGCCATTTCAGGGCTCCAAGAGTAGAGAGTACACATTTGAGTTGCATCGCTCTCCGATGTGTTTTTTTTTTAGTTGACCCGCGTGTTGTTTGGCAAGAAGTCCGAAGTTTCGCCCGACGTAAAAATTCAGTTGCCGAAGGAGCTCCGGGAACGTGGAGAGACATCTTGCTGGGCGCTGCCAAACCGAAACCAAATTGTCGAGCTACAAACGAATGTTTGTATGTTGAACTTCTTT
The DNA here is from genome assembly GCF_048934315.1 of Petromyzon marinus. Lineage (NCBI taxonomy): Eukaryota > Metazoa > Chordata > Hyperoartia > Petromyzontiformes > Petromyzontidae > Petromyzon > Petromyzon marinus. The sequence goes on from NC_133707.1 coordinate 1,582,805, forward strand.
CGCACCGTACGTAGACAACCGTGCTAATCGGAGGTGCAGGACATCAGGCATGGGGAAATAACATCAGGAATGGGGAAATAGAGGGTGATCCATTTCTCGATTCCCCACTAATATAATAATGGGGAGATTGTTGAGACAACACTTTATATCGCAGTCTCTACACATGTCCCACCATGCAGTTGTTTTAAACTATCTCTCATCTGCAAGACACGGAGCCGTCGCTGTCATAACATTCAATCCACGTGCTCCTGGGAGCCATACACCGCACGGGACAACCCCTAAACACTTGAGAGCAACACAGCACCATCGTGAAATTGTCTCTGTCTTGTCAACTGCAGCGACGAGCTTGCTAGCATGCCGCCCATTAGAGCCGTTATCGAGGAGTCAACAGATGGGGGGGGGGAGTCTCCTGTAGCCACTCTGCTGTGTGAGGACGCCCAAGAGGGGCCGAGTTGTACGCGTGCTCGTGCGCCGCGCCGCCCATCAGCACGGCTGGCCACGTACGGTACGAAAGAAGTTTAAAGTGCGGACGCAGTCACGGGCGGCACGGTGGCGTAGTGCCAACACTCGCGTCTCACGGGCAAACTTGTTTTGGCCTGCGTACCACTCAGCCCCCCCCCCGACCCTGGTGACAAGAACGCATTCATTTCTCTCTCTAAACACCAGTCGTAGGAAAGGATTAACATAACCAGAATATATTTTTTTAAACGCAGCTATAACGTTTTTTTTTCTTTTTACGGGTGACATTTAGATTTTTGGGTTATGGTACTTTAATCAGGTTAGTTTAACTAGCTTCATTTAAAAATAAATAAATATCGTAAGTAAAAAATATGAATGATTGTCTGAAACAAAAGGTAGAATCACAGCCAGCGGAGGACCATCTGGAGGAGCGTCGCTGGCCACCGCTGGGCTGGGGGAGCCACACGTTGAGAACGGCTGAGTTACAGGCAAGGTCGTAATTATAATATATTATAATATATTGGGGGGGGCATCCCCCCCCATAGTCAAATATGCTCAAAATGCCCCCCCCCCCCAATATATTGCTAAACATTTTTTTGCAATGCTATGTAAATAAAAACAACAATTTGCTAAACCTTGGACACAATATCTGGACTTGTCTTATAACAATGCATAGATTTCTGTTTATATGAATGTGGTTATGGTTGTACTTTATTAATCCCTAATCTCAGCCATTACATACAATGAAACAAGAAAAGGTAAAAAAGTAAAAACAGAGCAATGTAATAAATACAATACACTATTAGACATTATTGTAACAAATAAAGAAAAAGTCCATCCCATGTGTTAGTGATTTTTTAATATTTTGGGCAGGAAATGATTTTTACATTTTAGATATTTCTCTGAGTTGGGACCCCCAGACACCCTGGAAGATTTGGTCCCCCCCAATGTTTACTCCATGGCTACGGCCTTGGTTACAGGGAATAATTACAGGAACTCATCAACTTACGAACATCCTACTTACGAGCTTTCAGAGATACGAACAAACCTGTCCGTACATCCAGCACCCTGTTCGGACCGAGAGTCGTAAGTTCAACAGCCGCGCAATAGATGGCGGTGGTGGCATCTACATCTGCAGAACATGAACAACCAGTGGCATCCGCATCTGCAGGAGATTATACAACGTTTAAATCTATTATCCGTGTTTAATGTACACGACGTACAACCTGTTTGGAATCGACTGGCGTAAAGTTGGACTTACGAACAAATCGACTTCTGAACAGACCTCTGGAAACCTAACTCGTTTGTAAGTAGAGGCGTCCCTGTCCAGAACCCATCCAGCGGTTGTGAATGTTCTTATCATCTCACAACAGGCGGCGCAAGTTCCATCTAAGCATCCACCACCATCGCCATCACGAGCCATCGACGACGCCTTTGGTCGGTCAGCCTCGCACCCGCAGGCAGGGTTCAGGTTTCACGTTTATTTTGTCTCGCCAGGTGTCAGCTCCGAAGGCCACGTGGAGTCTCAGTTAAACAGAGGACGCGGACAATAAGGCGACGACGAGCTAATGATTCACCCGCTCACTACCCCCCCCAGCAGGGGATGGCGTTACTTATTGTCAATATTCTCCGGATGTTGTGACATTCGGATCAAGGACATGCATGTGTATCATTTCGTATTGCACAAATAGTTCGTGTTATTTGCTATTGCCTGTTATTTTGTATTTCTCCTTTCGTTTGTAGAGTTGTGTTAGACCAGTGGCGTGTGGGCATTCTAATTTGTGTCATTTCATACCATGCAAATCATCGATTATTTGTGCGACGAATGGGGGGGGGGGGTACAAACGATGGATCGTCTCAATCGGCGGCGCGTGGCTGGGGGTGGCGGGTGAAGTCCCCCTCGTTGTAGAGATAAGTGGAAGCGCCGCGGTTAACGCACGGAGCGACGATCCCGAAGATCCGAGTTCGCTTCACACTCACGGCCGGCAATATCGGTGGCGAATATCTCAACCGGTCCTGGGCTTCCCCTAGGTCGACTCAGCCTTCAATGGAGGCCGGGCGTGCTCGAACAGTTTGATGAAGGCTATACGGGGGAACTTATAGAAGTTGGGTGGCTAGGTGGTGTGTGTGCAGGTGATGTGGATAGGTGGTGTGTGTGCAGGTGATGTGGATAGGTGGTGTGTGTGCAGGTGATGTGGATAGGTGGTGTGTGTGCAGGTGATGTGGATAGGTGGTGTGTGTGCAGGTGATGTGGCTAGGTGGTGTGTGTGCAGGTGATGTGGATAGGTGGTGTGTGTGCAGGTGATGTGGCTAGGTGGTGTGTGTGCAGGTGATGTGGCTAGGTGGTGTGTGTGCAGGTGATGTGGATAGGTGGTGTGTGTGCAGGTGATGTGGATAGGTGGTGTGTGTGCAGGTGATGTGGATAGGTGGTGTGTGTGCAGGTGATGTAGATAGGTGGTGTGTGTGCAGGTGATGTGGCTAGGTGGTGTGTGTGCAGGTGATGTGGCTAGGTGGTGTGTGTGCAGGTGATGTGGCTAGGTGGTGTGTGTGCAGGTGGGCTTGGCTGGGTGGTCAGTGCGTGTTTGTGTGGGTGGGTAGCGTGCGTACAGCTGCTGTTTATCTTCGCCGGAGCTGGTTATTGCGGCTTCAGCAAGTCCGCTCTCTCCGCCTCCTCATCCCAGGAGGCTGGCAGGCAGGCAGGCAAGGGGAGGCAGTAATAAGCAGCCAGGGGGGATCATCAGACGTTGGGCACACAAGCGGGAGTTTGATCAGCGCTGCTAAACACCTGCCGGACGGAGATAATGCCTCCCCCCCGCTCTCGCTGCCGGCAAGTTAATAGCTCCCGCCTCAAAGAACGCAAACTCACCTCGCGTGTGGACTCAACACACGACAAAGACAAAGATCCCCCCCGTGGCGTGGCCTTTAACAGACTGCTGTGTCGCAAGTGCTGTGAGCGAGTAGCGCCTGTGGAGGTCGGGACGGCCCCACCACGGGGTGGTAGGGTCAGTGCCGGATGAAACTCGTGCGGGCCCTGTAGCATGATGTTATAGAGCGGGTCTGAATTAAAAAAAACATAAGTACTAAAACACAATTTTTTATTGTGTTTTTTTCATTTGCTATACAGCCAGATAATACGACAAATCGCTAACCTTAAGCACCCAGTCTGTTGATAAAAGTTGAAGGTGGTATAGTACTATAGTAATAGAGCAAGTGCAGAATCAATGAACCGGAATTGATTAGCACGGGGCCCTTGAAAGTGCGGGGCCCGTAGCTACAACACGTGTAGCCACAACACGTGTAGCCACTACACGTGTAGCCACAACACGTGTAGCCACTACACGTGTAGCCACAACACGTGTAGCCACTACACGTGTAGCCACAACACGTGTAGCCACTACACGTGTAGCTACTACACGTGTAGCTACTACACGTGTAGCCACTACTACACGTGTAGCCACTACTACACGTGTAGCCACTACTACACGTGTAGCCACTACTACTACACGTGTAGCCACTACTACACGTGTAGCTACTACTACACGTGTAGCCACTACTACTACACGTGTAGCCACAACACGTGTAGCTACTACTACACGTGTAGTAGTAGCTACACGTGTAGCCACAACACGTGTAGCCACTACTACACGTGTAGCTACTACTACATGTGTAGCCACTACTACACGTGTAGCTACTACACGTGTAGCCACTACTACACGTGTAGCCACTACTACACGTGTAGCCACTACTACACGTGTATCTTCTTTTGCTCCGAGGATAATCCGGCACTGGGTGCGGTGGTCAGCAGCACGCCCGGCCGTCACCCGAAGTGGCGATGTTTTATGCACAACACCAGATCTGGTGCTGATTTGAGGCTGAGTCGACCTAGGGGGAGGGCCAGGACCAGTTCAAGATAATCGTCACTGGGTATTGGCCGTGAGCGGAAATCGAACTCGGGTCGCCGGGTTCGTAGCGCAGTGCGCTAACCGCTACACCACCGCTCCCAAAAAGACAGAGATCCACTCACTCGCACACAATCCACGCACACACTGCCACTCAATATTATCTGTATCATCCTACCCGTCTGGACGCACGTTGCTTTAAAATCATTTACGCCGAGGTCTAAGTGACACGACATTGACTTATCAGACATCATGGCCTTGCGAGAGACGATGACTAACTTCTAAGATGCATTACATTCATTGTAGTGATGCTGCTGCTGAAGCAGTGGTGCAGAAGCATAATTAACAAAAAAACCTCTCAACACATTCATCAACACCATCGTGTGGTCTTAAACAATGTATAATAGGCGACGTTTCGGGTACTGGCTCTTCGTAGCAGATATAAACTTCGCCTATTATATCCCCCCCCCCCCCCTTTTAATGCCACTGCTGTTTGGCAAACGTGTTTGAGTTTTTTTTTTAAAGACGAATTCGGCGCTTTGAAGCAATGCTATTTGTTGAGCTTGGACGCATGCAGGATGGACAACAGTAAGCATATTAAAAGTGTGTTGTTCGGGAATCGGAAAGAGAGGAAGATTCAACAGAGAATGGCTTGACGTTAAGAGATTGGTTCTAGAAAGACGTGGCACTACTTGAGCGTGTTGGCACAAGAAGAGAGTGAAGGCTCGCGTCGAATGTGCAGTGAACAACCTGCGGGCTATCTGCCCCATGGATCGTGATGATGATGATGACGACGATTTGTTGAGCTGTTGACATCACGGTCATTCCACCGAAGTCATCTGCGTCATTGTCTTATCAACCTGGGATAATTTTTCACGAGATATTTTCCAGAGCTCAGCCCCAGACAGTCACGGCTTTAAATAAGTCATGCTGTCATCAGCCGTCAGCCGCACGTTGTGTTTCCTGTAATAAGGAGGCAGACAGGCATGCGACCGCGATACAATTTAAGCAAAGGGCTTCTTCTCGAAATAACAATAACAACAGCCTTCCCGGAATAGAGTGGTCGTCCTATTTAAGGGCTTGGCACAAACAGCCCACGCAGAAGTTGGATTCAATAATCCGTGGCATGTACCTCCATCTCCTGGCCATCACAACCCACTCCAGGTAAAAATGAAACCATGGAACTGCACTTTGTGTTTTACCACGATCGCTGCATTAGATATTCTGGACCTGTTGCATTTCTCACATAACCGTGTTACGGTGGTGACAATTCGTGAGCGATTACGAATACGTAATGAATAACTATTATATTTTGATTTAAAGTTTTCGTGACTGCAAGGATTCATCTTCTTTGGTTCTTTCGGTAAAGTCACGTAGAATGAGAATACATTTATTATTTTATTCTCATTCTACGTGACTTTACCGAAAGAACCAAAGAAGATGAATAACTATTATGTAGATTAACACAGGGTTTTTTTGGTATTAATCTCCGTAATCGTTTTTTACGCGTTCTAACCTAAAAAAGAACAGTATTATGGATGATATTAGTCGCGAAAGCCTACGGGTTAAACTGATGACGGAGATTGTTTAATCATACTTCACCACGCTAGTCAATGCGGATTTGATTAATCGGAGGCCCAGGACCGGTAAGACAGTGGCACGTGACCTTTGTGGCACTGCGGCCTCCCCATCGCTCCGGGAAGTCAAATCAAACCTCTGGATTGCAAGCCCAGTGTGCTGACCATTACACCGTTGTAGCAGCATCCATTTATAGGACAAGTAGGGGTGCAGAGTTGATGTGCGATGGTCGTGGGACAGACGCTCATTGCAAAGGGAGACCGGTGAAACATTCTACGAAGAATTGACAAACAATCACCATTCGTAAAATAATTATTATACGTTTAGCTGCTAACGCACCGCCGTGCCGTTTTTCGGTCGTTCTCAAAGAGCGAAAACGACTCAGAGGTGCGAGGAACGGCAGACAAGCGGGAAGGCAGCCACGCGGCGAGCCGGCGCAAACAATTGCCAAAGCTTTGCGGTCCTTTATGTATCAAGGTGTTATCGGCTAATTAATGTGCGTTTATATGTGGGGGCGGGGGGGGAGGGGCAATCGGAGCACTCGGAGAAAATCCACACGTGCGTGGGAGCAACGCGCTATCCCACACAGACGGAACAGGCGAGGATCAGAGTTTCTCTGTCCTGCGAGCAAGAGGATGGCTCTTCGACGCTCAACATGGGTGATCCGCATTACAGGTCACGTGCGTAGCCACCAGCCGGCTAATGGTGACCTTGGCCATGTCAACTGGACTGTTCGTATTCATAATAAAAAAAAGAACTGCAGTCTTGACTGACACAATCTTCATTGAGAGTGAGAAATAATATACCGAGAGAATAAATCCTCAAACAAATCCCTCTTCTTTAAAGCGATGCAAGCATGGAATCGTTGTTCCCACCCCCCCTCCGCTCACACCCCGTTTTTGTTGAGATTCTTGACATGCAGTCAGTCGCGTTCGAACGCATTCTAAATCCACGTCTCAATTCATAATAATGCGCGTTTTCGCACACAGAGATTGTGGGGTTGCACGTGGGGTGGTGGTGCGTTGATGCCAGCATGCACTGCGCACACATACTTTATTAAAGTGATATTGTCGTTTAATATTTGCTTTATATGCACGAACGGGCAAGGGGTATACACGATATATCCACACACACACGACAAGGGAAGCCAGACACGATGATGTAATGAACACTGAAAAAAACCCTCACGGAATCTCGAGACTCGCTCTAAGGAGGGTCCTGCATTGGAATGTTCGGCCAATTGGTTTTCGTTTTCATACAGAAGTTTTGTTGTCTGAAGATGACGAAAAGCTCATTTTACGATTCTTAACACGAGGCTTATAGAGCAAGACTAAGGCATCTCTGGATACGCAGGGTTTTGTGTTAATACCAGAGGCTCTCAGAGGAAGACGCAATAACCTTAGAAGTTTTAGTCTTCAGTAGTAATTACTGAGGCTGATAGAGCCAGACCAACAGACCTCATGGTTTTTATGGTGTATTTGGAATGCTTGAGGCTCAAAGGGTCAGACAAAGACAGTTTTATTATTATTATAGTTTATTGCTAATGCCTGAGGCTCGTAGAGCCAGTCAAAAATTCCCTTTACAATTCCGAGGGTGCCGTGTGGCGATTTGATTTGTGATTGGAATATTGAATTTTCCGATTATAGTCAATGGGAGTGAATGATTATTTTTTATTTCATGTTTATGCTCCCTATTCATTATGGCAATGAAAAAAAAATACAAAAGGAAATTCAACCCCTTGAGTTTAGTTCCAAGGAAAATAATAAAATAATAATAGTGTATTGACCAAAATATGCCCTGCATCCTGGATGTGCCCTGCGTGACTTTGACGGCACTCTGTGGATGTCAATGGCGTCTCTCCATCCTCCTCCTCCTCGCGGCTGTGATGTGTGCCAAGTGTTTCGATAACGTCTCATTTGTACTTTGCTGAATTGTATTTTTGACTGTGCTGTGATACTTTGTATGTATGTTCTATTCCATTTATAATTTTACATGTTGAACTTCTTTCGCACCGTACGTAGCCAACCGCGAGAATGGAAGGTGCGGGGGAAGGACTACAAACTAAACACAACCACAAAGCAGTTCTAAAGAAAGGAGTTTTACATTTTGTATAGTGGCGTAGTGTACAGTAGTGTAGTGCATAGTGTAGTCTATTGTAGTGTATAGTGTAGTGTATATTAGTGTATAGTGTAGTGTAGTATGTATGTAGAACTTATTTCACGTCGTACACAGCCAACGGCGCTAATTGGATGTGCGGGGGAAGGACAACGAACGAAACACACAACGCCGTGAAATCTCTCTTTGTTCTCGGTCTTAGAATTTCCCGCTTTTTAATTAAGACTCTGCTTTAAAAAACCCCATTGTGTTTTCTCTTGTATATATAAATCTAAGCACAATTGTAGGGATGTCAAGCAGGGGGTATCTGCCACTGCTGCGTCTCATGCATGGTGCCCTTCCGCCTTTCTCCCAGTGTGAGACAGCAAGCATGTTTTACTACTCTCCCTCAATGTCTCAGTCGCCACGTTGTTATAACTTCATTCGGTTTTCTCTGTAGAGCGTTCAACGTCCCGGATTGATGTCTCGTAGCAGGCAAAAACAGTAAGAGGCCGGATCTAACCGCACTTTGTTATGAAGAAGCAGTGGTTCTTAGCCTGGTGTGCACGCACCCCCTGCGGGTGCGAGATGCCCTTTGTGAGAACCACAGGCGTGCAGGCTCCATAAAGGTTAAGAACCACTGTTATAGAGGCACACTTCTGATAATAGCTAGCTTCTTCTTCTTCCTCTTCTTCCTCTTCTTCCTCTTCTTCTTCTTCTTTCGTGTGGCTGATGTTGATGCAGGGCAACGACTACAATGTCTTTTTCAGGTGGTCAAGCCAGACAGCCGTGTCAGGAGCAGCCCAGCAATAATAATAGTAGCAGCAACACACGCCTGCCTTACATTGGTGGACGGGTTAACGGAAAGGGTCAACATTATTATAGGAATTCAGTGGCAATGGTGACCGGAGGAGAATCGGGATCAGAATTATGGCGAGAGAGAAAGTTGGATTTCATAACAAAGCAATGTACAGGTGTGCCTTAAATAAGAAGGACGTTATTTCGATCAGGGCGAAGAATCTACCGTCGCATGGATCTTAAGCGTGGACACTGGCTGAACACCATCAATAAAGGCAACTATAAGTATTTAACAAAAAAATATTACGGAAGTGTGCGCAGAAAGGAAAGTGCAGTATTGCATATTATTTTGACCGTGATCCGTGGCATGCCCGCGTTTGAGAGAGCTGGCTAACAGAGTGGAACAACACTGTCGTCCAGAATGAGCGCCTCATTCGACACTCCCAAACATCGCAACCTCCTTGCTTTGGAAATCCCTCCTTGAAGGCACCTGCGTAACCATCAACCGCTTCGGAAAGATCAACAGGCCGATGCGTCCCATCTATTTAATAAATGGAATATGAAAGACAAAACCACGATGCTGGGATTCCCACCATAGACACATAGACACACGCCGGATTATAAATAAGACACGCCCTCGTTTCATGTTCTACTTGAAAAGACGGGAGAGAAGTGCGTCTTATAATCTGTATAACAGGTTACAAGGCTGTTGTAATGAACGACGCGGACGAGAAAAGGTTTGGAGCTTACTTGGCGCACAGAACAATGGTGGCGAGGTGCATTCCCCGGCTGGACATCTAATTTGAGATGACACGCAAGATAGGAAGCGTCATATTTGCCGCCAAGGAAAGTAAAGTTGCCTTGGGCAGAATACATCGCCAAGAGAAGGGCGATGTCGGGCAGCTAAAATAGGGAACGATTAAATAAAATAAATCTTGACTTAAAGCTTTCGTGACTGCATGAATTCATATTCTTGGGTTTTTCGGTAAAGCCACGTACTGTAGATAGATCAAATAATAAACTAAACTACGTCTTATTTGACCAGGTATGGCCCACGGAGCTACATAGTTATCTTTCAGAAGCGACCTGGCCACAAATGATAGCCCAACGAAGTGGTTTATGTGGACATTTATAGCAGCCAAATACTCTAAACGCACGTTTCTGAATGTGGAGGGGAATACCGGAGGATCCGGAGAAAGATCCACGCGACCACGGGGAGAGAGACATGCAAACTCCAAATATACAGCAGGCGTCAGGGGTCGAACCCTCGCCCACCTGAATGCCAGACGAGGTACCGTGGAACGGGCTGGAGAAGCCGCGATCGAACCAGCTGCTGCGCGACTGTCAGATTGATGACAAACATCGCCGCAACGTGAGAGACGGTGACAGTTTTTGGGTAGGCCTTCACCCAGCAGTAGATAGATCACGGTTGATGATGATTACGTTTCCCATTGCGGAGAATGGGACCCCGCAGCTCGGTATGATATACAAATATCCAGCCCACTCAGTGCACGTGTATGCTACAGTAATACTGTTTGACTTGTACAGCATGCACATGATAACAATGTTCAGATGGCCACTTGCCAATCCAATTGCCAATTCCGCTTCTGGACGAAACCCAACGCACGCCCTATCGGAAATTCGGCCATACCCACACCCCGCTGTGTCGAGTAAAAGGGGGGGGGGGGGTGACTGAGTAATCGAGTCATATCGATCGCCAATTATGTTCGCTCGTCGAATCGAACTGGCAGTCGGCGGGTTTATAGCCCGAACCGCGCTATAACCACTGCGCCACCACTCCTCCGCCACTCGGTGTGCCCGAGGCGTTGTTAAGCAAAGGTCGCGGTGGGTTTTTTTTCGTGTTTTTTTTTTACGGGGAGCGTGGCGTTGGACAGCATCCAATGTAAACATTGTCCAGCACCTGCCTCTTCCGCTCGGTGCGCCCACCCGTGCGTGCGTTGCACAAACAGCGCAACTTAAACATGGACTCCTCTACTTACACACGAGTTAGGTTCCAGAGGTCTGTTGGTAAATGTAGATGTTCCTCTAACTCGCCGCCGACTCATGTGCCGATCCCGCCCCTCCCTTTTGGGATGGGCGCTGTCGTCATCACCATCGTAATCGTCGTCGTCGTCGTCGTCCTAGAATCTCACTCGGGTCCGGAAAAACGCTGCCGTGCGAACGGGCGTCCAGAACAATCCGCTTCCGTATTCGAGACCCGAATAATACATCGCACTTCCCTCCTCGAAGACACTGGTCTATGTATTATATGCGCGTAGCCAACCCGGTGGAATCGTCAACCGCATGAGAGCATCTAAATCGTTTTTGTCACATCACCGGGCCGATGACGCACACCCTCCTCCACGAAGGGAGCATTGAAGAGACGGGCCACGGCGAGGGCGATTGCGGCCACGTGACCCGGACTATGGACCACAGTAATAAGCCATCGTAGTCTGCGCTCCGTCAACGCAGACGAACCAAAAAAAAAGCCAAAACCGCACGAGACTCTCTCCCACGACGACGCTCTCGCCGTGACGAGCGGATCTCGACTTTTGGGCACCTAGATCCGGCACATATTCTCATCATTCGGACGATGAAGAAAAGCGTAACCACTACGACCGCTGTACCGAAGCTTCACGCATCATCACCACGGCCCCTCAGGACCGTATTTACCATGAAGAGTCGGGTTCTCGTGGTTAAGAAGGGGGGTGGCTGGCGTCCCGCCCTCATCCAGCAGCGGATTTATAAAGGCATTGTACCAAATACCGTGGCCCATGCACACAGCATCCCATGGTTGAACGTGTGAAGGCGCACATCGACAAAACAAAAAACACATTATCCAAGGCCAATTCAAATCACCATCACTCTGGGAGTCACTCAAATGAATAACCGATAGCGAAGAAGCACCCTTTGAGACAGCAATTGAGTGAAATAGTGTCCATCACGATCCCCGCCATAGAAACGTGGAATTTCCACCACTTTGTCGAGGAACGGCGACGCCACTGCCCAGCGCTGCACTGGGGTGCGTTACTGCGGGACTGTTTGCACAGCACGGGCACGTTGTCAATTCCACTGTTGGATGAAGGCCTTCCCACGCCGCGTCGGCAATAATGTTTGACTATACTTCACCACTTTGGTGAGTGCGGATTTGGTGATTGGTGGAGGGAGCGGTGTTCAGGTCCGGTTCAAATATGGCTCGCCCACTCATCAATTGATGTGATGTCAGCGGTGGCGGCGAATCGCGTTCACGTGGCCAGGTAAATATGGAACAATATGTTCGATGGCACAGCGTTGCCAGTGGTTGTACAGGCACACAAACAGAAGTAACACTGTCATAAAACGTGAGTATATATTCGGCAACGTTTCGGGCAATGATCCTTAGTTTACAGCACATAGAGAGGGCCAGAGTGGGCATAACTATAGCAGCGAGCTAACTGCTGCGCAACCGATGTACAACCCCTACGACAGCAAGTGCGTACTGCAGTCAGGCACAGGTCTTGTCTGGCGAGGCGTCAGTCTTGACGTACTTATCTCTCTCTCTCTTACTCGCCCTTGAAAAGGACCCGGCACGCATCGTCTTTGCGCACGGCTGCGCAGGCATCGCGCGCGCAGCGAAAGTTACACTCGCAAAACCATTCTCAATCCACTGCTGGATCGGGAGGCTTCCCTCCGCCGTCCCTCCGCCCTCACCCCACGCCGACTCGATCGTGGCTGTTGTTTGACCATACTTCACCACGAGGAATCCGATGAGCTATAAACGCACGTTTTTCACTGAGGTTAGCCGCAGTCCGCTCACCACCGGTGCTCCGTCCAGCTTTGTTCAGCCGCAACGTATTTAGCGGGTCCTCAAATTATCCACGTGAGCACCGTCGCCCGCAAACACGGAGGTGCGAGTAAAGGTGCAGCCCTGCAATTGCTCTCGCTCACCGACGTCGACGGTGTTTGGCCAAACTCCTTCGCGCTGGCCAGACGTCTTGGAGTATAATCGGTGGAGGTACACTCACTTCACCCCACCACGCGCGACTTGGACATTGGCTCTTGGTCTACCCATTTGGTACCGGTTGCTAAACACAGGTGGAAGGATCGGGCGGGTGGGAGGGAGAGATTTGATCAACTTGCCCATTATTCCAGCCTACCGCACCGGGAGATCGAACAATCGAACCGGCGACCTCGGCATTGCAAGTCCATTGCGATAATCATTTGCACCACGGAAACACCCCCCCCCCCTCCCCGAACACCACGTGCAATGCGTCTAAACCAAACTCATGCGCGCATACACGCCAGGTTCTCAAATTATCCGAGTAAAGCAGCATCATCATCATCTTGGTGGTGGTGGCGAGCTAAGCACAGACTCGCTGCACACGCTGACTCGCTCACCTTGACAGAGGAGGGTCGCCATCCACGCCACAGCCTGGCAGCGTCCCGGCGTCAGCCTCGGCAATTTCATTTCTCAAAAAAAAAAAATCTCGTACTTGAAGAAACTTGCTCGTGAAATGTTCTTCCTTCCGAACCAATGTTCTCCGCGGCGACTTGCCCTTTTCAATCAATCGCCATGAAACACGAACTCATGTTGCTAGTTCTCAACAACAGCAACAACCCAACAACAGCAGAGACGCCGATATTCTGCCCTCCGCCCCGAGGCTGACTTGCGAGCGCTCAAGCGCACGAGCGACTTGGTGCGAGTTCGCGATGGCCCAGGCTGACCTGCGCGCTGTTGTGGGTCACGAGGCGAGCCGCGGTGAAGCTGCCCCTGCTCCCTGCTGTTCCAAGTCCCCGTGTCCCGGCGAGACTGAACAGCTCCCTCCAGCCTCCTCCTCCTCCTCCTCGTCCTCCACGTGCGCACGGCCGTTGCGCGTCACTGAACAAGAGGCGTGGCCTCTCCTTCAGCCCCGCCTCCGCGTGGGCTTCTTCCCCCTCCTCGTTTGACCATACTTCACCGCGCTTGTGAAAGGGTGGGGGGGGGGTGTTGGGTGGGTTGGGAGCGCAGAGCGACAATGGAGTTTGGTGCGCTGCCCTCTGCTGTACGAGGCGCCTGCCGTAACCTGTCTCGCGCGCATAGCGGTCTCTGTCTCGTTATCAGCATCATCGGTGTCATAATCAGCGGCAGCGGTGGCCAGCTGTGTTGTTAGTTCTCGAGCCGGTTGGTTGTTAAAGCGCCAAGCAATCATCACGCTTACATCACCACTCGCCGACTGCCCGCGTTCATCCACAGATGTGCACAACGCGTCTTGTGCGATGGACGTACGGACGCATCGTACAGATCGCTGTTTTATTATCAGAGTTGTACTGCGCTGCGTCAATGCACCGGTGGGTGGGAGGAGGCAGGGCGGTGTTTGACCATACTTCACCACGCCGGTTAGTGTGGGTTGGTAAAAGCGGGAAGCATAGACATGGGCGCATGGCAGCGCAGTACAACAATGGATTTAGGTGCACTGCCCTCTGCGTAGTGTGTGTGTGGTGTGTGTAGTGTGTGTGTAGTGTGTGTTGTGTGTGGTGTGTAGTGGTGTGTATGTGTGGTGTGTGGTGTGTATGTGTGGTGTGTATGTGTGGTGTGTGTGGTGTGTGTTGTGTGTGTTGTGTGTGTTGTGTGTGTGTGGTGTGTGTGGTGTGTGTGTGGTGTGTGTTGTGTGTATGTGTGGTGTGTGTTGTGTGTGTGTAGTGTGTGTGTAGTGTGTGTGTAGTGTGTGGTGTGTGTGTGGTGTGTGTATGTGTGGTGTGTGTGTGGTGTGTATGTGTGGTGTGTATGTGTGGTGTGTGTTGTGTGTGTAGTGTATGTGTGGTGTGTGTATGTGTGGTGTGTGTATGTGTGGTGTGTGGTGTGTATGTGCAGTGTGTGGTGTGTGGTGTGTGGTGTGTATGTGTGGTGTGTATGTGTGGTGTGTATGTGTGGTGTGTGTGTAGTGTGTGGTGTATGTGTGGTGTATGTGTAGTGTGTGGTGTGTATGTGTGGTGTGTGGTGTATGTATGTGTAGTGTGTGTGTGGTGTGTGTATGTGCGGTGTGTGTGTGTGTGTGTTTAGTGGTTGCCCATCCAAACCCTATCCAGACTCAGTTCTGATTAGCTTCTGAGATGTGAGATCGGGCGCGTTCCGCGTGACTTGGTTATAGGCATTAAACTATGCAATAATGTAATTACTGTAAAATATATAAACTAATATAATGAATATAATGTATTAAGATTATTACATTAGTTAATAATCCAACAACATTTCAACTTTATACAATGAACATTGCATAAAGGATTATTCGGTATCGAATAGTATACTATAGTACAGTGCTCACCAGGTATGCTGTGTACGAATACTAATCAAACAATATACATTGCCATGCCTTAGTCAATCAACTGCTGGATGAAGGCGTCCCCATGCCGTGTCATTTTTGGGGGGGACTGTTTGACCATACTTCACCACGCTGGTCCCAGTAGGTGGGTGAGGTCTTTTCCTGTAGAGTTTTGCATTATAATTACGAGTCCAAGCGCTTTCCCACATTCTGTGAAGCTCATCTATTCATGGTTTCTCTGCATTGCCAATTCGTCATTCTGATCTAATTAAATAAATTAAATTGCGAATATCAATAACCGCGTGAGGCTCAAACGCATTATTTAAATGTCTCGCCCTACTGGAGCCGGTCGGACGAAGCACACCTGCATGCACTCAAACAATGTAGCCAGGGTGACGATTCTGCAATGGGATTTGGAATAACGGGAAATTGCATGCACGTTTTAAACTGCTAAGAAAGGCAAGTGGGAGCTTGAGCACGTGGGCAGGGTGATGGACGATGGTCAAGAATATGAACGATAACAACAACTTGACAGGTCGACGAATGGAAGGCACCCAAGAAGGAAATCGAACTGAGCAGATGGAGCGATGGAATCCGTTCCCGTGCTGCGGGGTGGACTGTCGTCGCCCAAGATCGTTGGAGGTGGCCGCGGGTTTGGGAGGCCTTCATCCAGCAGTGGATAGATTATGGCTGCTGATGATTGCGGGGAGGTAGAACGGTGACGGAGTGGTTAGCACACTGCGCTATGAACCCCTTCCGCCTGGAGTTTGATACCCGGCTAGTGATACCTGAAGCAGTCCATGCCCTCTCCACTGCACCAACCCGCACTGACCAGCGTGGAGAAGAAGTGCGTTAAAACAACCTCCACCACCACAATTGGGATAGTGATCATACCTTCATGTTGATTGATTGCTGAATGTCTATTCGTTACATAACTGTATCTATTGACGAATAGGGAAAGTTGGCTTCAAATGATTCAAATTATCTGTAAAAAATGTCAATGTAATTAAACGCAGCATTTTGGTGATGCCGCTGCTGCGTTTACAGCGGTGCAAAAGCACACAAAGAGAAAGATCCCCCGTGTAGCCTTAACAGACTGTTGGGGCAAGTGCTGTTAGCGAGCACCTATGAAGGCCGGCACGGCACACGAGGGGGTGGGTGGCCAGCACCACGCCTTTGATTCCCCAGTAGCGATGTTTTGACACAGCACCAGGGACTTATTTGAGGCTGAGTCGACCTAGGGGAGGCCCAGGACCGGTGTAAAGACAATCGTCACTGGTGGTGTTGGCCGTGAGCGGGAATCGAACTCGGGCCGCCGTGTTCGTAGGTCAGCGTGCTAACCGCTACACCACTCCCCAAAAGCATACATATCACACACACATGAATACAACTGCTTTACAAAGGAAAATATGTAATGGGCAACGTTTAGTGGCAATGCCTCTTATATATACTAATCAAAACACGATGTATGTGCTGTGACGAATAGAAGGGCCTTCGGCCAAAACGTAGTCTTATATATTTTTTTAATACATATCTTTTTGTGAAGGCCGCAGTGTTATTGACGAACGCGTTGAGTTGTAACGAATATTTGTGACACGTTAATTAGATAATGAGCATGGCAAGCGCGTGACAGGAGGCGCGCAGAAGCTGGCATTTGTTTTGGGGAAACTGGTGCGTGGGGGGGGGGGGTCACGTGTCGTTTTACACCCCGTCAGGTGCGGCCTTAAACAGCGGCAAGCCAAAGGCAGAGCGCGAGAGTCCATGGATGTCACTGAATGTCGTTATAGTCCACTGTTGTTATAGTACACTGATGTCACTGAATCTCGTTATAGTCCACTGATGTCACTGAATGTCGTTATAGTCCACTGTCGTTATAGTACACTGATGTCACTGAATCTCGTTATAGTCCACTGATGTCACTGAATGTCGTTATAGTCCACTGTCGTTATAGTACACTGATGTCACTGAATGTCGTTATAGTCCACTGTCGTTATAGTCCACTGATGTCACTGAATGTCGTTACAGTCCACTGATGTCACTGGATCTCGTTATAGTCCACTGATATCACTGAATCTCGTTATAGTCCACTGATGTCACTGGATCTCGTTATAGTCCACTGATGTCACTGAATGTCGTTATAGTCCACTGTCGTTATAGTACACTGATGTGACTGAATCTCGTTATAGTCCACTGATGTCACTGAATGTCGTTATAGTCCACTGTCGTTATAGTCCACTGATGTCACTGAATGTCGTTATAGTCCACTGTCGTTATAGTCCACTGATGTCACTGAATGTCGTTATAGTCCACTGATGCCACTGAATGTCGTTATAGTCCACTGATGTCACTGAATCTCGTTATAGTACACTGATGTCACTGAATCTCGTTATAGTCCACTGATGTCACTGGATCTCGTTATAGTCCACTGATGTCACTGAATGTCGTTATAGTCCACTGTCGTTATAGTCCACTGTCGTTATAGTCCACTGATGTCACTGGATCTCGTTATAGTCCACTGTCGTTATAGTCCACTGATGTCACTGAATGTCGTTATAGTCCACTGTCGTTATAGTCCACTGATGTCACTGAATGTCGTTATAGTCCACTGTCGTTATAGTCCACTGATGTCACTGAATGTCGTTATAGTCCACTGATGTCACTGAATGTCGTTATAGTCCACTGTCGTTATAGTCCACTGATGTCACTGAATGTCGTTATAGTCCACTGATGTCACTGAATGTCGTTATAGTCCACTGTCGTTATAGTCCACTGATGTCACTGAATGTCGTTATAGTCCACTGATGTCACTGAATGTCGTTATAGTCCACTGTCGTTATAGTCCACTGATGTCACTGAATGTCGTTATAGTCCACTGTCGTTATAGTCCACTGATGTCACTGAATGTCGTTATAGTCCACTGTCGTTATAGTCCACTGATGTCACTGGATGTCGTTATAGTCCACTGTCGTTATAGTCCACTGATGTCACTGAATGTCGTTATAGTCCACTGTCGTTATAGTCCACTGTCGTTATAGTCCACTGATGTCACTGAATGTCGTTACAGTCCACTGTCGTTATAGTCCACTGATGTCACTGAATGTCGTTATAGTCCACTGTCGTTATAGTCCACTGATGTCACTGGATGTCGTTATAGTCCACTGTCGTTATAGTCCACTGATGTCACTGAATGTCGTTATAGTCCACTGTCGTTATAGTCCACTGTCGTTATAGTCCACTGATGTCACTGAATGTCGTTATAGTCCACTGTCGTTATAGTCCACTGTCGTTATAGTCCACTGATGTCACTGAATGTCGTTATAGTCCACTGTCGTTATAGTCCACTGTCGTTATAGTCCACTGATGTCACTGAATGTCGTTACAGTCCACTGTCGTTATAGTCCACTGATGTCACTGAATGTCGTTATAGTCCACTGTCGTTATAGTCCACTGATGTCACTGAATGTCGTTATAGTCCACTGATGTCACTGGATCTCGTTATAGTCCACTGATGTCACTGGATCTCGTTATAGTCCACTGATGTCACTGAATGTCGTTATAGTCCACTGATGTCACTGAATGTCGTTATAGTCCACTGATGTCACTGAATGTCGTTATAGTCCACTGATGTCACTGGATCTCGTTATAGTCCACTGATGTCACTGAATGTCGTTATAGTCCACTGATGTCACTGGATCTCGTTATAGTTTACTGATGTCACTGAATGTCGTTATAGTCCACTGATGTCACTGAATGTCGTTATAGTCCACTGATGTCACTGGATCTCGTTATAGTTCACTGATGTCACTGAATGTCATTATAGTCCACTGATGTCACTGAATGTCGTTATAGTCCACTGACGTCACTGGATCTCGTTATAGTCCACTGATGTCACTGAATGTTGTTATATACCACTGATGTCACTGAATGTCGTTATAGTCCACTGATGTCACTGAATGTCGTTATAGTCCACTGATGTCAATGAATCTCGTTATAGTCCACTGATGTCACTGAATGTCGTTATAGTCCACTGATGTCACTGAATGTCGTTATAGTCCACTGATGTCACTGGATCTCGTTATAGTTTACTGATGTCACTGAATGTCGTTATAGTCCACTGATGTCACTGAATGTCGTTATAGTCCACTAATGTCACTGGATCTCGTTATAGTTCACTGATGTCACTGAATGTCGTTATAGTCCACTGATGTCACTGAATGTCGTTATAGTCCACTGACGTCACTGGATCTCGTTATAGTCCACTGATGTCACTGAATGTCGTTATATACCACTGATGTCACTGAATGTCGTTATAGTCCACTGATGTCACTGAATGTCGTTATAGTCCACTGATGTCAATGAATCTCGTTATAGTCCACTGATGTCACTGAATGTCGTTATAGTCCACTGATGTCACTGGATCTCGTTACAGTCCACTGATGTCACTGGATCTCGTTATAGTCCACTGACGTCACTGCATCTTGTCGAGTCCACCGCTGTGCGCGCCGATGTGCGTGCACCTGGTGCGGTGTGTAAACATTGACCACTGGGGAGACAAAGGCGGCCGGGCGTGGTGCTGGCAACCCACCCCCTCGTGTGCCGTTCCAGCCTGGATAGCTCCACGCTAACAGCACTTCAGTCCTGGCCCCAACAGTCTGTGAATGCTATGGAAGGGGGAGGGTGGGGTGGGGGGTCTCTGTGTGTGGCGGCAGACAACACCGGGCCAAATTTATTTGCCAGCGCCTAAAGTTTGAAACTGGAGAGAGAAAACAACAAACAGCGGTGGTCGCTGTGCGTGTGGCGCTCTCTCGCTTAAGACTCGCGAGTGGACAGGTTGGAACAAAGACAAAGATCCCCCGTGTAGCCCGAACAGACTGTAGGGCAAGTGCTGTTAGCGAGCAACTATGAAGGCCGGCACGGCACGCGAGGGGGTGGGCAGCACCAAGCCCGGCCGCCTTTGTCTCCCCAGTGGCGATGTTTACACACCGCGCCAGGTACTCATTTGAGGCTGAGTCGACCTAGGGGAGACCCAGGATCGGTTCAGATAGTCGTCACTGGTGTTGGCCGTGAGCGGGAATCGAACCGGGGTCGCCAAGTTCGTAGCGCAGCGTAGCGCTAATTGTTGCACTACCGCTAATTGGACAGATTGGGCGTTCACACATGCACACACGGACACAATATATATACGTGTAGAGTCATTATTTTACGAGAGATATTAAATTCACAACGCGTTAATGTTTCACTGTGTTCTGTTCTGTGACCCGCCCCGAGACCCCGTAGCAACTCAGCTTGCGCGGGGTCCACAGTGTGGGAAACGCCGCTCCCGGGCGGCTCCCGCTGGACCGCACCTCGCCCCACCGCACGCGACCTGCAGGTCGACTCACCGTGGTGGTGATGGTGGCGCACCCGTCCCGTGCTGCGTGCCACAGGCGTGGACAGAGGTGGGGGAGGGAGGAGGTGTGGGGGGAGGGGGGGATTGAAGAAACGTGCACCACTGTTTCTACTGCCGTCATGGGAGATCGAAATCAACTGCTGGATTGCAAGTCACAGTGTGCTCACCATTATTACTATGCCAGCATCACGCCCCGGTGGCTATGAGATGTTAACTACCTCGCCTGGTATGCAGGAGGTCGTGGGTTCGAACCTGACCCAGACGCCTGTTGTATATTTGAAGTTTTAGTGTCTCTCTCTCTCTCTCTCCCCCGTGGTCGCGTTTAGAGTGTTTGGCTGAGATACATTTCCACGTGAAAAGCCACTTCGCTGGGCTATCATTTGTGGCCAGGTCGCTTCTGAAAAAGAGCTACATAGCTCAGTGGGCCATTACCTGGTTAAAAAAAACTAAAATCTATACTCACATGTATTTTACCTTTCTAAAGCGACTCAAAAGAGACGTTGTTTGGTCAAATAGAGAGCGTGTGCTGATATGCTTCGTGTCCCCTGCATGTCACACACAGCTGCTTGTACCTGGCACCGCCAACACGCGCGATTTGCTCTGCGGGAGACGCCAAACGTGTAGAGTGTGCGTGTGGCATTGCGATGCGTTAAGCGCCGCGTGGCTGGCCAAAGCAGCGGGCATCAAACATACGCGTACGTCAGCTCACAGGAGGCTTTCTTTCGGAGATGTGAGACACAAAAGTAAAAAAAATAACCGTCCACCCAGAAGGTGTGCACGCGAGGTTGCACGCGACGTTTCGTGAAAGCGATAACGGCCCAGCGGAACCGCTCCACGTGTCCAAAAAATGTGGACATCCGCGGAGAATAAAATGGAACGGTCGCATCTGGTCAACAGGCAAGTGACCTGGTGGTGGGGTGTAATGTGGGCACTCCCTATCTCTTCAATTACGTTCGGCCAATGTGGAAGAGAAGGCCAAAACAGGGCCATTCTTGAGCTTTCTCGAGAAGTGGAGGCCCTTCCACCAGGAATGATGTGAGCAAGCAATTGCAGGCCCGCACCTTTACCTCCACGGGAATGGAATGTGAATAGGACTAGATTTTGATTTAAAGCTTTCGTGACTGCAGGGATTCATATTCTTGGTTCTTTCGGTAAAGTCACGTAGAAGGGAAACAATAAAATAATAAAAATTTGAATTTTTTTCTAATTTTCTTGTTGTGGTTTTCACACCTGATGATGATTGCTTGTGTTGCGGTCGAAACGTCGTGATAATTTTATTGTTTTATATTTTATGATTTTTATTGTTTCCCTTCTACGTGGTGACTTTACCGAAAGAACCAAGAATGTGAATAGGATTCTTTCATCGTTTGCGAGTCAGAATAAAAACTATTTCTTCAATTCTGGTAGCCGTCACATGCAGGCTGACGATGAAGCTGAGCAATATTCTTCTGCTCCTTCTGTCTTCTGGTCAAAACGTTTGCTTCCCAGTAAACCAGTGGATTCTTAACCGTGACTTCAGCCTTCTCAATCGTAATTTTTTTTATAATGTTAATAAATACATTGGTTTGACGGAACAAACTAGTTGTGACTTACGTGCACGTGCTTAATTTGTCTTTTAGCTGATTTACCTTAAAAAAATATCTGGCCTTGTCTGGCACCCCCAGAAAGGGCAACTCGCCCCCCAAGGGGTGCACGCACCCCAGGTTAAGAGGAACCACTGCTGTAGACCCACGTGCCTCTCTTTTGAGTCCATCTCCCTTGTTGCCGTCAATCCACTTCCCGTCGTGTGAAACGGCCTCTACTGCTTACTGCTGACATTCGAACTGCACTCCTACAAATGCCTCCATCCACCATCACCACCACCATCATCACTACCATCATCACCACCATCATCACCACCATCATCACCACCATCATCACCACTACCATCATCGCCCGGGCCAAAATTACGTTGTTGAAGCACGGCAAGCCGACGGAGATATGCCCGATTCGAGTTATTAAACTATTTAAAACGAAAAAAAATATTTTTATGTTACCAGACCAGGCCCACTGAGCTACAGTATATAGCTCTTTTTCAGAAGCGACCTGGCCACAAATGATAGCTCAACGAAGTGGCTTATCGTGTGGAAATGTATAGCAGCCAAATACTCTAAATGTATGTTTCTAAATGTGCAGGGAAAAACTGGAGGACCCGGAGAAAATCCACGCGACCACGGGGAGAGAGACACGCAAACTCCAGATATACAGCCGTCAGAGTCGGAATCGAACCCACGCACTCCCGTATACCTGGCGAGGGAGTTAACATCTCACCACTGCGGCATTCTCATTGTGGATCACGTTCCCAGGGGTTGATTTAAGAAAAGAGTCCTATAGGATGTTCCCACCATAGCTTCTTGGATCAGTCATCAGAAATAATCACAAATGCCCAATGACTCGAACATCAATATTCACAACAGCTCTACACACTGTCAGCGTTGTACTTTATTTTCTCATCCGGTGGAGTAGCACGGTTGGCATAGACCCTGGTGGGAAGTAAAGATGCACTATAAATGCCTACTCTGTAAGTGAGAGATTGAAAGTGGCTGTGTACGCATCATTACATGTGTTAGCTATGTAAGTGTAGCGGTTAGCGCGCTGCGCTACAATCCCGGCAACCCGAGTTCGATTCTCGCTCACGGCCAACACGGGTGACGATTTTCCGAACTGCTCCTGGGCCTCCAGTAGGTCGACTCAGCCTCAAATAAGCACCCTGTACGGTGTGTAAAAGCATCGCCAATGGGGTGACAAAGGCGGTCGGGCGTGGTGCTGGCCACCCACCCTCTCGCTAACAGCGCTTGCCCCAATAGTCTCACAAGGCTATACGGAGTATCTTTGTCTTTGTTAGCTATGTCACGTAGTCAATCGACGCCACGGACACCATTGCAAGCGAGATGTACCGAGGTAAATTTGAAGAAAATAAATTTCAAATGAACGAAAATGCGGCCTCCCTTTGAAATCCCCCCCACCATCACCACCTTCCCACCACTGCCCAGTGAGGCATTGGGTTCTATTTCCCCGCCTGCACGCTCGATGGCTTCTTCACTGCTGGCCACATCTCATGCTCTCCTCCTTCATAACCACGATGGGTTATTAATTCTCGTCCAGCCCAAAGTGTGTATGTGAGTATGATTGCTCCGGGTCAGAATCTGTTTTCTGTTTTGAAGGAAACTACTCTGACAATCCGTGGTCAGATTAAGCATGACGACCGAAGGAGAGATCTCGCACCGGAAATTCATTACTCATTAGATACCAAAGCGATGTAAATCAGTAATTAGTGATAACGAGATTATATCAGACTGTAAATTGATTGCATAAGTGGCCTGTACTTTCTGGTAACCATCGTTCGTCTGCACTCTGTTTTGATCTAATTCTTTTTCTTTCGTATGGCGTCTGAAAGACGCAGCGGGGATACACTTTGTATTGTGAACGTTGTGAGCCATTCCCGCCGCATCCGTGTTGATAGCCCAGTGGCGTCCACTCGGTTCCACCAGGGTAGGCGTGCCATATCGGGCAGTCATCAGTGATGTACGCCCGATGGTTTCACACGGCATCACATTTGCATTTTGGCGGAGTCCCCGATCTTCCAGTTTTGGAGGACACATCCACACCTTCCACGTGCTGTTTGATCGACTTCCCTGTCCTTTGTGACGCATCACAGCGAACACACTCCGCTGCTCCTGACGCCCTTGTCGACCACCTGCATGTACAACTGCAGCTGCGTCTCTGCAATCTGCATCAGCCATACGACAGAAGTTGGAAGACGACAATGCAAGCGCGTATTGTGCTCGAGGATGGGTGGCGCAGTGGTTAGCGCACTGTCCCTATGACCCCCCCCCCCCCTCCCCTTAGGACGGCACGGTCATCTGCTGCTCGCCACGCATAGCCCCCACAGCCTGTGTCAACTACGAGCGCGTGGTCTCTAGGCCACCCAGGCACTGTCCGATCTCAACCCTGCTCGGCCTCCGAGATCTCACGGGATCGGGCGCACCCTTCTTCGCCTGCGAGTTGGTCGCAGGCGAAGACGGCTGCACGGCACACACAGCATCGCGGGCACCTGCCGTAGTTGGCGGCCACGCGGTTTCATTGCAGCGGCAGTCAGTACAAATTGTGGCAGTCAGCGACTGATTTTCATCCGATTGGAATAGGCGTACTATTAATCCACAAGCCTATCCGCATTTCGGCAGACAATGCATACCGATCAAATGCGAGTCTCTCCTTCCGTCCCCCCCCCCCTCACTCATCCGACAGCCCCATAAATCTGTGCGTCCACTCCGTGTCCCGCCTGCCAAAAACTCCCCCCCCCTCCCCCCCACGTGTGCATGGCTCTGTGCTGGCGAGCCCGGAAAAAAAAAAAAACTCCTCGCACACATCTAGGCCAGAGAGAAAAAGATTCTCAACGGAAGCTGGCCATCTCTCTATACAAATAGCAGACTGCTGTATAATCATTTTTTTATTAGACGGTGCAATGCATTGACGTATTGTTTGTCGCTGTAGACTGGAGATCGGGGCGTGGGGGGATGGTGGGAGCTAGCAGATGGCATCTATTGATTTTGCCGTTGGCACTGAAATTGCACGCGGTAACTTTACAATCTCCCGGGGACAGCGGAGGAGCACTCAAAGTAAGCGTGTGCCACAGAATGCACCTTTGCGTTTTGTTTTGGACCAGCACGGCTTTAGGGTAATGTGTTTTAAGCCAGACCTAAAGATAGGCTATTGTTTGTGTGTGTGCGTAAGCAAGCGGCTTAGGCTGAAGGCTGTGGACGGAAGGAGTCGTACAGAAGAATAGGGAGTGATCCGGGGGAGTGTAACGAGTGTGTGCAGGGAGTGAGGATTATAAAAACAAAACATGTTTTTAATAAGAATCATGATCAAAATATAATCAGCCCTTTATTAATGTTTTTTTTTTCTGGACGAAGGTCTCTCCATGCTGTATTGGCCGTGAGCGATGTTTGACCATACTTCACCACGCTGGTCGGAGTGGATTTATGAAAGGCTAGGAGATGGAACATCGCTTGTTTGTGTAGGTTGCTGCACGGGTTCGTAACACGGCCCACTGGACACTTGCACTCTGGGCTTCCTACAATTGTAAAAGATGATGATGTTTGAGATGATGATGATGATTGAGATGATGTTTGAGATGATGATGATGATGTTTGAGATGATGTTTGAGATGATGATGATGTTTGAGATGACACTACGATTTTGAGAACTGTGATCATCTTAAGCTATACGCAGGACAACTATCCTCAACCGCACGTACACTCACGTGAAACGCAAAAGAAAAAGTGTTAAGGACAGTTCGTAAGCGCTGGTATATGCCGGTGTTTGCGCGAGCGTGCGATACAGCAGCGGCGGCGCTGGAGAATGTGCTCTCATGTCAACTCGTCCGCAGCTTTACGTTTCGTCCTGCGGGACAGCGGTGGTCACCCACAGAAAGCTCTGGAGCCACGTGACATCCCTTGCTGGAAGCCTGCAGTCCATCGGCAATGCACAAGTGCCACTTATTATAATTTAATTTATCTTGCCTCCCACCGCCTCCCAATGTAATGCCGAGTATTGTATACGCCGTCTAATGATCATGAGATGGGAGTATCCATTCGGGTCCCTCTGTATTTGAGAAGGGCACACGTAAGTGGATATCAGAGAGCTACCTCTGAAAATCTTTCAAGTGACCTCTGGAACTCACAGTGGGCGGGCAGCATTTGCCTACGCACATTGGCACTGAGAGTAATGTTCGTCGCATGATAAACTGATATATTTTTTAATTTACAGAGCTGGAAATTATCCAAATTAAGCACAACAATAAATGTAATGTATCGTGTTTTTTTTTGGAGTGCGGTTATTGATGACCAGGCTGAGATCATCAGCTCACTAACACTTGCAAACCCTCAAGTCTGCGTTAATCCAAGGGTTTCCCGTGTCAGTCTGCGGATGTCTATGTGAGCCTGTGGGGGAGGGGGGTCTCTATGTGAGTTTACGAGGTCTCTTTGCGAGTCTATGGATAATCATTGCCACCCATTTGGTGGCTGCTGGGCTGCTATCACGAACCCTCTTAACACAACTTGAGAATCCGCAGGCAGCCGAGAGCCGGTATCGAACCCCCTCCCAAACCGCCCTCCCCCCCCCCCATTGCTCAGCAGTGCCAGCCAGCTCAACGCTCCGAGCCCCCCGGCTCTGCGTTACCTCTCCACAGACGCCGCCGCTTGGGGCACAACGTGGCGATTCGCGGGGCCCCGTTCGCTTGACCGGTTGCCGTGCATCAACTGCGGCCTCTAATTAATTATCTCTCGCCTCAGTGTGCGGGAGTGCCGTAGGGGCGCCTTAAGTCCTGGGGCCACACACGGCGGCACGTGTCCACACCCCCTCCTCCTTGTGTGAGACTAAGAAGAAATTGTGGCAATTGAGTAAATGCACGCCCCCATTCAGCTCTGCACCGTCCTTCTGTCACTTCTGCACGCGCACGCGAAGCGAAGGTAAAGATCCCCCGTATAGCCTCTTAGTCTGTTGTCCGTCCCCCGCACCTACGATTAGCACGGTTGGCTACGTACGGTGCGAAAGAAGTTCAACATACATATAATTGAGGCCACATTCAGACCTGGAGCTGCTTCGACATGGAACGTTTTCCCAGACACACGAAACTTAATGATCTGGCGACGCTGCTGCTGCTGCTGCCATGGTAGTGATGTGCAAACACAAATAGCAATGAAAAACAAGCTCGATAATAACACTGTGCGCCTTAAAAGAACGTTTCGGGAAGTGTCCCTTTTTCAGAGCACTTAAAAAAAACATGTCTTAAATATTTCACTCAAACATATTTGCTCCACATTTGCAAATGATTAAAGCTGAGAGTGCATTCTCTATGAAGCGGTGGCACGCACCTTAAGAAGTGCCTTTTGTGCTTAGTCTGTTGCCCTTCCCCCGCACCTCCAGTTAGCACGGTTGGCTCTGTACGGTGCGAAAAAAGTTCAACATACATACCATAGAATAATGAATGTATTTATTTATTTATGTGAGCATGCTGTGCCTTCTGTGTAAGTTTTAGACTTAACATGTCTGCATGCGTGTCACTATGCGTGTTCACTATGCGTGTCACTATGCGTGTTCACTATGCGTGTCACTATGCGTGTCACTATGCGTGTTCACTATGAGTGTTCACTATGCGTGTCACTATGCGTGTTCACTATGCGTGTCACTATGCGTGTCACTATGCGTGTTCACTATGCGTGTTCGCTATGCGTGTCAGTATGCGTGTTCACTATGCGTGTCAATATGCGTGGTCACTATGCGTGTCACTATGCGTGTCACTATGCGTGTCACTATGCGTGTTCACTATGAGTGTTCACTATGAGTGTTCACTATGCGTGTCACTATGCATGTCACTATGCGTGTTCACTATGCGTGGTCACTATGCGTGTTCACTATGCGTGTCACTATGCGTGTTCACTATGTGTGTCACTATGCGTGTCACTATGCGTGTCACTATGCGTGTCACTATATGTGTTCACTATGCGTGTTCACTATGCGTGTCACTATGCGTGTTCACTATGCGTGTCACTATGCGTATTCACTATGCGTGTCACTATATGTGTCACTATGCGTGTCACTATGCGTGTCACTATGCATGTTCACTATGCGTGTTCACTATGCGTGTTCACTATACGTGTCACTATGCGTGTTCACTATGCGTGTCACTATGCGTGTTCACTATGCGTGTCACTATGTGTGTCACTATGCGTGTCAATATGCGTGTCACTATGCGTGTTCACTATGCGTGTCACTATGCGTGTTCACTATGCGTGTCACTATGCGTGTTCACTACGCGTGTTCACTATGCGTGTCACTATGCGTGTCACTACGCGTGTTCACTATGCGTGTCACTATTCGTGTTCACTATGCGTGTCACTATGCGTGTTCACTTTGCGTGTCACTATGCGTGTTCACTTTGCGTGTCACTATGCGTGTCACTATGCGTGTTCACTATGCGTGTCACTATTCGTGTTCACTATTCGTGTTCACTATGCGTGTCACTATGCGTGTCACTATGCATGTCACTATGCGTGTCACTATGCGTGTTCACTATGCCTGTCACTATGCGTGTCACTATGCGTGTCACTATGCGTGTTCACTATGTGTGTCACTATGCGTGTCACTATGCGTGTCACTATGTGTGTCATGCGTGTTCACTATGCGTGTCACTATGAGTGTTCACTATGAGTGTTCACTATGTGTGTCACTATGCGTGTCACTATGCGTGTCACTATGCGTGTTCACTATGCGTGTTCACTATGCGTGTCACTATGCGTGTTCACTATGCGTGGTCACTATGTGTGTCACTATGCGTGTCACTATGCGTGTTCACTATGTGTGTCATGCGTGTTCACTATGCGTGTTCACTATGCGTGTTCACTATGCGTGTCACTATCGGTGTCACTATGCGTGTTCACTATGCGTGTCACTATGCGTGTTCACTATGCGTGTCACTATCGGTGTCACTATGCGTGTTCACTATGCGTGTCACTATGCGTGTTCACTATGCGTGTCACTATCGGTGTCACTATGCGTGTCACTATCGGTGTCACTATGCGTGTCACTATCGGTGTCACTATGCGTGTCACTATGCGTGTCACTATCGGTGTCACTATGCGTGTCACTATGCGTGTTCACTATGCGTGTCACTATGCGTGTCACTATGCGTGTCACTATGCGTGTTCACTATGCGTGTTCACTATGCGTGTCAGTATGCGTGTTCACTATGCGTGTCACTATGTGTGTCACTATGCGTGTCACTATGCGTGTTCACTATGTGTGTCACTATGCGTGTCACTATGCGTGTCACTATGTGTGTCATGCGTGTTCACTATGCGTGTCACTATGAGTGTTCACTATGAGTGTTCACTATGCGTGTCACTATGCGTGTCACTATGCGTGTTCACTATGCGTGTTCACTATGCATGTTCACTATGCGTGATCACTATGTGTGTCACTATGCGTGTCACTATGCGTGTTCACTATGTGTGTCATGCGTGTTCACTATGCGTGTTCACTATGCGTGGTCACTATGCGTGTTCACTATGCGTGTTCACTATGCGTGTCACTATCGGTGTCACTATGCGTGTCACTATCGGTGTCACTATGCGTGTCACTATCGGTGTCACTATGCGTGTCACTATGCGTGTCACTATCGGTGTCACTATGCGTGTCACTATGCGTGTTCACTATGCGTGTTCACTATGCGGGTCAGTATGCGTGTTCACTATGCGTGTCACTATGCGTGTTCACTATGCGTGTCACTATGAGTGTTCACTATGCGTGTCACTATGCGTGTCACTATGCGTGTCACTATGCGTGTCACTATGCGTGTTCACTATGCGTGTCACTATCGGTGTCACTATGCGTGTTCACTATGCGTGTCACTATGCGTGTTCACTATGCGTGTCACTATCGGTGTCACTATGCGTGTCACTATCGGTGTCACTATGCGTGTCACTATCGGTGTCACTATGCGTGTCACTATGCGTGTCACTATCGGTGTCACTATGCGTGTCACTATGCGTGTTCACTATGCGTGTTCACTATGCGGGTCAGTATGCGTGTTCACTATGCGTGTCACTATGCGTGTCACTATGCGTGTTCACTATGCGTGTCACTATGAGTGTTCACTATGCGTGTCACTATGCGTGTCACTATGCGTGTCACTTTGCGTGTTCACTATGCGTGTCAGTATGCGTGTTCACTATGTGTGTTCACTATACGGGTCAGTATGCGTGTTCACTATGCGTGTTCACTATGCGTGTCACTATGTGTGTCACTATGTGTGTTCACTATGCGTGTCAGTATGCGTGTTCACTATGCGTGTTCACTATGTGTGTCACTTTGCGTGTTCACTATGTGTGTCACTTTGCGTGTTCACTATGTGTGTCACTATGTGTGTTCACTATGCGTGTCACTATGCGTGTTCACTATGCGTGTCACTATGCGTGTTCACTATGCGTGTCACTATGCGTGTTCACTGTGTTCACTATGCGTGTTCACTATGCGTGTTCACTATGTGTGTCACTATGCGTGTTCACTATGCGTGTCACTATGCGTGTTCACTATGCGTGTCACTATGCGTGTCACTATGCGTGTCACTATGCGTGTCACTATGCGTGTTCACGATGCGTGCGTCACTTGACACCCTGAACAGACGCGCTTGTAAACGAGGTGTTCCATCCCTCGGGATTTTTTTGGGGGGTGAAATATTTTAATAAATAAACAAATAAAATTTAAACAAAAATAATCAGTGGTAATCTTTTTTGGGCCATTCTTAATCCACTGTTTGACAGAAGTCTCCCCCAGTGGGGAGACGTTAACAACCTCGCCTGGTATGCAGTCGTATGTGAGTTCAATCCCGGACTGTATATTTGGAGTTTGCGTGTCTCTCTCCTTGGTCGTGTAGATTTTTCTCCGGGTCCTCCGGTTTTCCCCACCACATGTAGAAACACGCGTTTAGAGCATTAGGCTGCTATACATTCACACGTGAGAAGCCAGTTCCCTCAGCGCTCATTTGTGGCCAGGTCGCTTTTCAAAAGAGCTATATAGCCCATTGGCTCTTACCTGGAAAAATAACAAAAATATGTTTTGAATCGTTGATGTGTCCTCCATGAGCCATTATGATAGAGAGTGGTCTTCGTCCAGCAGTGGAGTGATGGAAGGAGTTACATTTTAAGTCTAATGTAGTTGGAAATACACTTGTATAAAAACCTAATATTGGCCTGATATTAAAGGGATATAATAAGGATGTGTACTCATTGAATCAGAGCATCGATCTGAGAGGGCTATCGTATTGAGTGGAGTGTATATTAAGTGCGGGTGTGCGTACGTGGTGCTCCTCTGTTACATATTGTGACATCCACGAACTTCGGTACCTCTGTCTATCCGGTGTCATCCTTATGACAGACGCATTTCATCACGTGATCTTCAGTGTTGCTCGTGGAGAGTCCCATTCAGTTGTCTCACATTGTCCCACCAACTGTCTCACATTGTCCCATCAACTGTTTCACATTGTCCCATCAACTGTCTCACATTGTCCCACCAACTGTCTCACATTGTCCCACCAACTGTCTCACATTGTCCCATCAACTGTTTCACATTGTCCCATCAACTCTCTCACATTGTCCCACCAACTGTCTCACATTGTCCCACCAACTGTCTCACATTGTCCCATCAACTGTCTCACATTGTCCCATCAACTGTCTCACATTGTCCCATCAACTGTCTCACATTGTCCCACCAGCTGTCTCACATTGTCCCACCAACTGTCTCACATTGTCCCATCAACTGTCTCACATTGTCCCACCAACTGTCTCACATTGTCCCATCAACTGTCTCACATTGTCCCACCAACTGTCTCACATTGTCCCATCAACTGTCTCACATTGTCCCACCAACTGTCTCACATTGTCCCATCAACTGTCTCATATTGTCCCACCAACTGTCTCACATTGTCCCATCAACTGTCTCACATTGTCCCACCAACTGTCTCACATTGTCCCACCAACTGTCTCACATTGTCCCATCAACTGTCTCACATTGTCCCACCAACTGTCTCACATTGTCCCACCAACTGTCTCACATTGTCCCACCAACTGTCTCACATTGTCCCATCAACTGTCTCATATTGTCCCATCAACTGTCTCATATTGTCCCACCAACTGTCTCACATTGTCCCATCAACTGTCTCACATTGTCCCATCAACTCTCTCACATTGTCCCATCAACTGTCTCACATTGTCCCATCAACTGTCTCACATTGTCCCACCAACTGTCTCACATTGTCCCACCAACTGTCTCACATTGTCCCACCAACTGTCTCACATTGTCCCACCAACTGTCTCACATTGTCCCATCAACTGTCTCACATTGTCCCATCAACTGTCTCACATTGTCCCATCAACTGTCTCACATTGTCCCACCAACTGTCTCACATTGTCCCATCAACTGTCTCACATTGTCCCACCAACTGTCTCACATTGTCCCATCAACTGTCTCACATTGTCCCATCAACTGTTTCACATTGTCCCACCAACTGTCTCACATTGTCCCATCAACTGTCTCACATTGTCCCATCAACTGTCTCACATTGTCCTATCAACTGTCTCACATTGTCCCACCAACTGTCTCACATTGTCCCACCAACTGTCTCACATTGTCCCATCAACTGTCTCACATTGTCCCACCAACTGTCTCACATTGTCCCATCAACTGTCTCACATTGTCCCATCAACTGTCTCACATTGTCCCATCAACTGTCTCACATTGTCCCATCAACTGTCTCATATTGTCCCACCAACTGTCTCACATTGTCCCATCAACTGTCTCACATTGTCCCATCAACTGTCTCACATTGTCCCATCAACTGTCTCACATTGTCCCACCAACTGTCTCACATTGTCCCACCAACTGTCTCACATTGTCCCACCAACTGTCTCACATTGTCCCATCAACTGTCTCACATTGTCCCATCAACTGTCTCACATTGTCCCATCAACTGTCTCACATTGTCCCATCAACTGTCTCACATTGTCCCATCAACTGTCTCACGTTGTCCCACCAGCTGTCTCACATTGTCCCACCAACTGTCTCACATTGTCCCATCAACTGTCTCACGTTGTCCCACCAACTGTCTCACATTGTCCCTAAAACTGTCTCACATTGTCCCACCAACTGTCTCACATTGTCCCATCAACTGTCTCACATTGTCCCATCAACTGTCTCACATTGTCCCACCAACTGTCTCACATTGTCCCACCAACTGTCTCACATTGTCCCATCAACATGTCTCACATTGTCCCACCAACTGTTTCACATTATCCCACCAACTGTCTCACATTGTCCCATCAACTGTTTAACATTGTCCCATTAATTGTCTCACATTGTCCCATCAACTGTTTCACATTGTCCCTTCAACTGTCTCACATTGTCGCATCAACTGTCTCACATTGTCCCATCAATTGTCTCACATTGTCCCATCAAATGTCTCACATTGTCCCACCAACTGTCTCACATTGTCCCATCAACATGTCTCACATTGTCCCACCAACTGTCTCACATTGTCCCACCAACTGTCTCACATTGTCCCATCAACATGTCTCACATTGTCCCACCAACTGTTTCACATTATCCCACCAACTGTCTCACATTGTCCCATCAACTGTTTAACATTGTCCCATTAATTGTCTCACATTGTCCCATCAACTGTTTCACATTGTCCCTTCAACTGTCTCACATTGTCCCATCAACTGTCTCACATTGTCCCATCAA
This sequence comes from Petromyzon marinus, assembly GCF_048934315.1. NCBI lineage: Eukaryota > Metazoa > Chordata > Hyperoartia > Petromyzontiformes > Petromyzontidae > Petromyzon > Petromyzon marinus. The sequence goes on from NC_133707.1 coordinate 1,616,641, forward strand.
TTGTCTCACATTGTCCCATCAACTGTTTCACATTGTCCCATCAACTGTCTCACATTGTCCCATCAACTGTTTCACATTGTCCCATCAATTGTCTCACATTGTCCCATCAACTGTTTCACATTGTCCCATCAACTGTCTCACATTGTCCCACAAACTGTTTCACATTGTCCCATCAACTGTCTCACATTGTCCCATCAACTGTCTCAAATTGTCCCACCAACTGTCTGACATTGTCCCATCAACTATCTCACATTGTCCCACCAACTGTCTCACATTGTCCCACCAGCTGTCTCACATTGTCCCATCAACTGTCTCACATTGTCCCATCAACTGTCTCACATTGTCCCACCAGCTGTCTCACATTGTCCCACCAACTGTCTCACATTGTCCCATCAACTGTTTCACATTGTCCCACCAGCTGTCTCACATTGTCCCATCAACTGTCTCACATTGTCCCATCAACTGTCTCACATTGTCCCACCAGCTGTCTCACATTGTCCCACCAACTGTCTCACATTGTCCCATCAACTGTTTCACATTGTCCCACCAACTGTCTCACATTGTCCCATCAACTGTCTCACATTGTTCCATCAACTGTCTCACATTGTCCCATCAACTGTCTCACATTGTCCCACCAACTGTCTCACATTGTCCCAACTGTCTCACATTGTCCCATCAACTGTCTCACATTGTCCCATCAACTGTCTCACATTGTCCCATCAATTGTCTCACATTGTCCCATCAACTGTTTCACATTGTCCCATCAACTGTCTCACATTGTCCCATCAACTGTTTCACATTGTCCCATCAACTGTCTCAAATTGTCCCACCAACTGTCTGACATTGTCCCATCAACTATCTCACATTGTCCCATCAACATGTCTCACATTGTCCCACCAACTGTTTCACATTATCCCACCAACTGTCTCACATTGTCCCATCAACTGTTTAACATTGTCCCATTAATTGTCTCACATTGTCCCATCAACTGTTTCACATTGTCCCTTCAACTGTCTCACATTGTCCCATCAACTGTCTCACATTGTCCCATCAATTGTCTCACATTGTCCCATCAACTGTTTCACATTGTCCCATCAACTGTCTCACATTGTCCCATCAACTGTTTCACATTGTCCCATCAATTGTCTCACATTGTCCCATCAACTGTTTCACATTGTCCCATCAACTGTCTCACATTGTCCCACAAACTGTCTCACATTGTCCCATCAACTGTCTCACATTGTTCCTAAAACTGTCTCAAATTGTCCCACCAACTGTCTGACATTGTCCCATCAACTATCTCACATTGTCCCACCAACTGTCTCACATTGTCCCACCAACTGTCTCACATTGTTCCATCAACTATCTCACATTGTCCCATCAACTGTCTCACATTGTCCCATCAACTGTCTCACATTGTCCCATCAACTGTCTCACATTGTCCCACCAGCTGTCTCACATTGTCCCATCAACTGTCTCACATTGTCCCATCAACTGTCTCACATTGTCCCACCAGCTGTCTCACATTGTCCCACCAACTGTCTCACATTGTCCCATCAACTGTTTCACATTGTCCCACCAACTGTCTCACATTGTCCCATCAACTGTCTCACATTGTTCCATCAACTGTCTCACATTGTCCCATCAACTGTCTCACATTGTCCCACCAACTGTCTCACATTGTCCCAACTGTCTCACATTGTCCCATCAACTGTCTCACATTGTCCCATCAACTGTCTCACATTGTCCCATCAATTGTCTCACATTGTCCCATCAACTGTTTCACATTGTCCCATCAACTGTCTCACATTGTCCCATCAACTGTTTCACATTGTCCCATCAACTGTCTCAAATTGTCCCACCAACTGTCTGACATTGTCCCATCAACTATCTCACATTGTCCCACCAACTGTCTCACATTGTCCCATCAACCGTTTCACATTGTCCCATCAACTGTCTCACATTGTCCCATCAACTGTCTCACATTGTCCCATCAACTGTCTCACATTGTCCCATCAACTGTCTCACATTGTCCCACCAGCTGTCTCACATTGTCCCATCAACTGTCTCACATTGTCCCATCAACTGTCTCACATTGTCCCACCAGCTGTCTCACATTGTCCCACCAACTGTCTCACATTGTCCCATCAACTGTTTCACATTGTCCCACCAACTGTCTCACATTGTCCCATCAACTGTCTCACATTGTTCCATCAACTGTCTCACATTGTCCCATCAACTGTCTCACATTGTCCCATCAACTGTCTCACATTGTCCCACCAACTGTCTCACATTGTCCCATCAACTGTCTCACATTGTCCCACCAACTGTCTCACATTGTCCCACCAGCTGTCTCACATTGTCCCATCAACTGTCTCACATTGTCCCATCAACTGTCTCACATTGTCCCATCAACTGTCTCACATTGTCCCATCAACTGTCTCACATTGTCCCATCAAATGTCTCACATTGTCCCACCAACTGTCTCACATTGTCCCATCAACTCTCTCACATTGTCCCATCAACTATCTCACATTGTCCCATCAACTGTCTCACATTGTCCCATCAACTGTCTCACATTGTCCCATCAACTGTCTCACATTGTCCCATCAACTGTTTCACATTGTCCCATCAACTGTCTCACATTGTTCCATCAACTATCTCACATTGTCCCATCAACTGTCTCACATTGTCCCATCAACTGTCTCACATTGTCCCATCAACTGTCTCACATTGTCCCATCAACTGTCTCACATTGTCCCACCAACTGTCTCACATTGTCCCATCAACTGTCTCACATTGTCCCATCAACTATCTCACATTGTTTCATCAACTGTCTCACATTGTCCCATCAACTGTCTCACATTGTCCCATCAACTGTCTCACATTGTCCCACCAACTGTCTCACATTGTCCCATCAACTGTCTCACATTGTTCCTAAAACTGTCTCACATTGTCCCACCAACTGTCTCACATTGTCCCATCAACTGTTTCACATTGTCCCACCAACTGTTTCACATTGTCCCACCAACCGACTCACTTAGAGTTGCCACCTTTTCCACAGATCAAATCCAGATGTATTTCTCAGCCAGCATAGGTCTATCAATAAAACTCTGCAATTTACTGTGATGCAGTTGCATGTATTTATGTTGAACTTCTTTCACACCGTACGTAGCCAGTCATGCTAACCGGAGTTCAATACTATACTGGTACCAGATCTCGGTACAAATCAACATTCATGACACCACTTCAGATATCCCTCGTCATTACCCATGTTAGCCTTGGCTGGGAATTCAACTCGGGTCGCTGGGTTCACCTGAACGTTCACTTGCACTCAGCACAGCGCTGACGCGGTAACGATACACATTCACACACGCGTGCCAGTACCATTACGACCATTACGACGTGCAACAGACGTCAAATATGCAGCAGTCTCAGATGTGGATTTCATTAAGGATATTTACACCAGGGCAAACCATGCATCTTATAAGCAAAATGTTCATCCAATCACTGGCATGTTGAACTGAGGTCGCCGGGTTGATAGCAACAGTGTGTTGACCGCCGCACCACCGCTCCACTGATTGTCTCGAGGTGTATATACTACAACAGTTATATACACACACGGCCTGTCACTCCAATTACTGTATTGCCAAACGCTCTGTGCTCTGGTCTTGTTCAAATAGAGCTGACTTAATTGCATCTGTTCCAGAAACAATCTGCAAATGCTGTACAGCAGTCGGGGGGGGGTGCAGTGGGCTTAGCAGCACCCACGCTTGGCCAACATGAACTCGAGCGTTGGTGATAATGGCTCACAAACAGATATTGACACGGTCCAATGTTTGAACGTCAAATTTGGCCATTGGAAACAATGTTTTAAACAGCCCTTGCTTGTCCCTCTGTACGAAGATAAAGATCCCCTCCCGTGTAGCCTGCAGCAGCCTTTTTGGCTTTTTGGGGCAAAGTGCTGTTGGCGAGCACCTATGAAGGCCGGAACGATACACGAGGCGGGGTGGGTGGCCAGCGCCACGCCCGACCGCCTTTGTCTCCCCAGTGACGATGTTCGCACATCGCTCCAGGTACTCATTTGAGGCTGAGTTGGTGACCCGTCTACTTACACGAGTACATGTGCAGCCCTTGGTAATTAGCTGCTGGGTGAGGGCCATGCTATGGTGTACGCGTCGTGGTACGGGGGGGGGCGGGGGGAGGTTTAGTGAGCGAGATGCCAGTTGGTGAAGGAACGACACTAAAATGTTGTAAGTGAGCGCGTTTGCTGAATTGGCAACGCGACGCTTCCGGCTGCCGACAGAATACATTACAAAGTCGCACTCATTACACACTAAAGTGCTTGCCACAAATGAACATGCGATGCCTTGCTGGTCTCGTCCAGGAGCATAAACCATCACGCAAAATTCGGTCAGGGTCACAGCAGCGGCTTTTGGCGATCGAACAAAGACGGTCACTGCATCGCGCGTTTTAAGACGCGCTTCTGCGGCCGTCTGGAACGCTCTCCCTTCCGACATTAGGAAGCCACTGGAGCGACGCACTTTAAAACCGTCCAGATTGAAAACTCTTTTCTTTTTTTGCGTTTAGTTTGTTGTCTTTCCCCAGCACCTTCGAAGAACATGGTTGGCTGTGTAGGGTGCGAAAGAAGTTCAACATACACACGTACAACACCGTAACAAAGGAGACATTGCCCCTCGTGGGATAGGCTCTGACTTTCTGGCTTGGCAGGCAGTCTGAAACATTTCAACAGTGGCTCGTCTCACGATGGAATTGTGTCCGCCACAATAATGTGGAAGTTCCACCACCGGGAAACTAACGGCGAGAATCACAATGACCAAACATTAATTGGAATATAAAATTAATTCACAGCCCCCTTTGTCCATCCCCCAGCTGGATGAAGGCCGCCCACCACGCTGCGATGACGGTTAACGAGGTGATTCATTGCAGAGATGACGGTTAACAGAGTGATTCATTGCAGAGATGACGGTTAACAGAGTGATTCATTGCAGAGATAACGGTTAACAGAGTGATTTATTGCAGAGATGACGGTTAACAGAGTGATTTATTGCAGAGATGATGGTTAACAAGGTGATTCATTGCAGAGATGATGGTTAACAGAGTGATTCATTGCAGAGATGATGGTTAACAAGGTGATTCATTGCAGAGATGACGATTAACAGAGTGATTTATTGCAGAGATGACGGTTAACAGAGTGATTTATTGCAGAGATGATGGTTAACAAGGTGATTCATTGCAGAGATGATGGTTAACAGAGTGATTCATTGCAGAGATGATGGTTAACAGAGTGAGTAATTGCAGAGATGACGGTTAACGAGGTGATTTATTGCAGAGATGACGGTTAACAGAGTGATTAATTGCAGAGATGACGGTTAACAGAGTGATTAATTGCAGAGATGACGGTTAACAGAGTGATTCATTGCAGAGATGACGATTAACAGAGTGATTCATTGCAGAGATGACGGTTAACAGAGTGATTCATTGCAGAGATGACGGTTAACAGAGTGATTCATTGCAGAGATGATGGTTAATAGAGTGATTCATTGCAGAGATGACGGTTAACGGAGTGATTCATTGCAGAGATGACGGTTAACAAGGTGATTCATTGCAGAGATGATGGTTAACAGAGTGATTCATTGCAGAGATGATGGTTAACAGAGTGAGTAATTGCAGAGATGACGGTTAACGAGGTGATTTATTGCAGAGATGACGGTTAACAGAGTGATTCATTGCAGAGATGATGGTTAACAGAGTGATTCATTGCAGAGATGACGGTTGACAGAGTGATTCATTGCAGGGATGATGGTTAACGTCATTGCAGAGATGACGTTTAACAGAGTGATTAATTGTAGAGATGACGGTTAACAGAGTGATTCATTGCAGAGATTGCGGTTAAACAAATTGTATTGTACGAAGGGGAAGAGGTCGTGGAATGGTGGTGCTATGAGGATCCCTGGTCAGCAACATGTGAGTTATTCCCGCTTACGGCTAACATCAGTGGCAAGTTATATGAACCAGTCCTGCGCTCCTCCTTTCACCAAAACGCACTGACAAGCGTGGTGAAGTATGGCCGAATAAGTACCCCTCCCCCCCTCACTGCCAACACATAATTAAAGTTGGCTTGCAGAGATGACAAAGGGCTATTGTTGTACAAGGGGTGGCAGCCAGAAACAATGTGCCGTGCGGAGACGCCGGTTAAGCCGGCGTGCAAAGATGTCTCTGTCAGTTAACGCGCTGCTGCGTTGTGCACAGGGAGGCTGCGAGTTAAACACTGCGGAGGGCAGCTGTGGGTGACTGGGGCTGGCTGGCTGAGCCGCCGGGTTCAAGTTGCTCGCCGGTGATTGAGCACCGGGCCCTCGCCATTACCGGATTAGCCTCCCCCCCCCTCCCGTGTGCCTCCACACACGGCGCTGCCGGGGGCTAATACCCACAATTAGGGTGGGGGGGGGGCTCTGAAACACTTGGGAAATCAGATATAAACCAGATCACGGCTCTGAGATTAGCGAGCCGCGTTTTTGGAGACCCCCGCCCGCACCCCGTCGCCGTGGCAACAGAGCTGCTGCTGCTGCTACTCTGCCCGGTTCCTCGCCCAATGGGCCCAGGACGCATTCCCCGTGGCCCCGATGTCCAATGGCGCTCTGCGCTGCGCAGTTGTCGATTGACCTTGTGGTGCCCTCTGCGTGGCCTGGCTGCGGTTAAACGAGTGTGAGACCCCTGTACTACACGCGCGCGCGTGTGTGTGCGCGTGTGTGTCTGTGTGTGTGTGCGTGTGTGTGTGTGCGTGTGTGTGTCTGTGTGTGTGTGTCTGTGTGTGTGCGTGTGTGTGTCTGGGTGTGTGCGTGTGTGTGTCTGTGTGTGTGCGTGTGTGCGTGTGTGTGTCTGGGTGTGTGCGTGTGTGTGTCTGTGCGTGTGTGTGTGTCTGTGTGTGTGCGTGTCCGTGTGTGTGTGTCTGGGTGTGTGCGTGTGTGTGTCTGGGTGTGTGCGTGTCCGTGTGTGTGTGTCTGGGTGTGTGCGTGTGTGTGTCTGGGTGTGTGCGTGTGTGTGTCTGTGTGTGTGCGTGTGTGTGTCTGTGTGTGTGCGTGTGTGTGTCTGGGTGTATGTGCGTGTGTGTGTCTGGGTGTGTGCGCAATGTGTGAGTGGGGAGCGGTAGTGTAGCGGTTAGCGCGCTGCGCTACGAACCTGGCGACCCGAGTTCGATTCCCGCTCACGGCCAACACCACCGGTGACGATTATCTTGAACCGGTCCTAGGCCTCCCCTAGGTCGACTCAGCCTCAATTGGGTACCTAGCGCGGTGTGATAAAACATCGCCACTAGGGAGACAAAGGCGGCCGGGCGTGGTGCTGGCCACCCACCCCCTCGTGTGTCGGCCTTCATAGGTGCTGCTCGCTAACAGCACTTTCCCCAACGGTCTGTTCAGGCTATATGGGGGATCTTTGTCTTTGTGTACGTGCTCCCTAAGATGTTGTCGAGCACAAATCTACACACAGTGATGTGTTATTACGGGGTAGCAGTGCCGCAGTGGATAGCGCAGGCGCTATCCACTGATCATGGCTAACATCAGTGGCAAGACGATTATGATATCTCAACTGGTCCTGGGCCTCTCCACCTTAATCCACCAACTCGTGTTGGGGAAGTATAGTCAATCAATACAAGTTGCTGTATACCTGAACCCCCGTGCACCCGTGTGAATTAAATGCCCAGAATTATATCAGATTCAATTAACCCACATCCCAATTAACGATCTGAAATGTCAGGATACTGATTGCGAACTCTGGTCTAACGAGTAAACAACTCCCACGGCAGTGGATTTACAAAAGGGCCGTGAGTGTACACAGCCGTAAGTTTGAACTTGTGGTCTTCTCATTGACAAGACTAGGGGTTAATTGGACACCTTTTATCAGTCAGTAAAGCAGGACTTAGCACACACACACACATTGCACTAGCCCTGTTCTGGTCATTGCCAATCACTCTGATATAAGGTTTGCAGGCTTTACTGTCAGACAGATTGGTGATAATTGTTGTTACATTAGGGAAATTGTTCAATTCTTACAGCCGATCTAACAATTGATTTATTTTGGAGAATTAAACTAAAATATATTTTTTTATTTGACCAGGTTAAGCCCAGGGATCTTTTCCAGAGGAGACCTGTCCACAAATGACAGCCCAACGAAGTGGCTTCTAGACGTGGACATATGTGTCGCAGTCACCACGACGAGAGAGAACATGCAAACTCCAAATATACAGCAGCAGGCGTCAGGGTCAGGATCGAACCCACGACCTCCTGTATACCAGGCGAGGCTGATAACATCTCGCCACCGCGGCACCCACGTGTACAGTTACAAAAATGTTCACAAATCTGGCTGTCGCCTGATGAAGCTAGTTGTAATTCCTGGCGAAACGTCGTACTCAGACTGTAAATGTTGTGGCGTGGCTCTCCAACACACCGGTGTGCTGTACTAATGACGAGATGGCCACGTTCTGTTTACGTGACAACCCTTACTAGTTGGATGTGTCGGGTGGTGGCGGGTTTAACGACGCATTTATATATTTAGACAATCTAACCCAAAACACCTTTATTATGGATGATATTGGTCGCGAAAGCCTCCGTGTTGAAAATGTTTCCGTTAAACCGTCGCAGAGTAATGATTCCCCTCATCGCGATTCGGTCAATAATCTCACTTCAGAATCTAGACTTAGTTCAGAAATTTATTACTTGTCATGCCTTCCAACGAAGGAGGGAAGTGTTAATGCAATTGCCCCATCTGCCTGTAAAACAGGGGGTGATGATAACTCTCAGAGCAATGATCAAATAAAAAGTAATGTTATTATAAAGTTGTGTTGCTATCAGGAACTTACACCGTAGAAAACTGGCAAAATCGATTAAAGGGTTATCCACAACTCGGTGATAACGAAAAAAAAAACAGTCCTAAAAGTATTTGACATCCTACGTTACGTCTCGATATGACAATCGCTGTATATACAGCATTAATAATATACCAACTTCATTTGAACAGGATACTTCTCCACTTCCAGGGCAATGTAATGTTGTAATACGATCAGTTCAATCTCAGCACCACAGCGCTCTGCCTTGGAGGATTCGAGCCAAATCCTTCCAGGGCTCAGAGTCAAACACAACAGTATAGCAGCAACACCAATTATTGCAGCCATTGGCGGTAAGCGACAGGACGTGTACGAATCGCGTGATGGTCGAGTTCGCATCTCGATAATAGCAATTCGTAAGGCTCATTTAAACAATAATAATAATAATAGGGGTTTTCCCCTTTTTTTGGCAACAAAACTGAAACCTTTTTTTACAAGGGTTCATGTCTGCATTAACCACAATACCTGCAGTGAAAATGCAAACAAAAACCATACTATGATAATATATGCATTGTCCTTGAAACTGATTGGTCCACACCAAGGGACGGCTTTCTTTTGAGCCTCGACCCAATTGGTGCTCGACCAGATGACGCCAAAAGGCCGGTGAAAGAAATCAATGTGCAGTTTAGTTGTAAGTGACGGTTATATTACTTTAAAAACCCAATGCAATATCAGATCAAGCTGCACTGACAATGAGAAGCGATGCAGCTACAGTATCAATGTGTGGGAATGCGTGCGATCTACATATGTGGCCGTGTCAAAAAGTGAGCAAAAAAAAGCGCTTGTCCATTGGAAGTGATGGCTCATTCCTCCCTCCCGATCCCACCAGCCGTGACACTCGGCCTTCTGATAGACGCCATTGTGATGTCTTCACTTTGACAGCGAGAGGTTACAATAAGGCAGCCGGGTTGGCTGTTTGGGTGAAAGGGAAAGACAAAGATTCCCCGTATAGCCTAAACAGACTGTTGGGGCAAGTGCTGTTAGCGAGCACTAATGAAGGCCGGCACGACACGCGAGGGGGTGGGTGGCCAGCACCACGCCCGGCCGCCTTTGTCTCCCAATCGGCGATGTTTACTCATGAGATTATATTAGATCCTGGGGTTGATTTGTGTATGCCCATTTTTTTTGTCAATCCACTGTTGGATGGGAGCCTCCCCCACGCCGTGCCGGTCGTGGGGGTTATTCGACCATATTTCACCACGCCGGTCAGTGCGTGTTGGTGACGGTGGGGAGCATAGACGTTGAAGCATAGTACAGTACGACAATATATTTTGACGCAGTGCCCACTGCTGCTGCACACGTCATAGCACAGCCGCAAAGCCGCTTATGACAACTTATTTTATAATTCATAATTGACACAGCATTGAACACTTGCTCTCTCACACTCTGGTGGTGCTGCAGCAGTAATATATTGCCAAGTTTGTTCACGTGACGACTTTGTTAATATGCTGTGTCGGGTGGAGGAGGGTGTACAACACGCATTTTGCTTACGCGATGTAACCCGAACATCTATTACGAATCATAATATCGGTAGCGAAAGTTTGCTACGTGTTACATTTCACATGTTTCACGCGCGGTGGTCTGCCATGCGAGCACGAATCCAGGTTAAACCCTGCTTAGCTTCCGCGATGCCACAAGATTGCGCACATTCCGGGTGCTTTGGTGTATTAAATATTGGACAATAAACATTGTAATACGGTGCCATGTGAAATATTACATGTGTTGTTGTTGTCGTTGTAGTAATGTCACAGGGGTTAAGCACAGACGTGAAAATCAAACGAATGAAGGCCAGGATGGCAAAGCCCACCGAGAGCCCTTGCATACGACGCCTTTGACCACACGGACACGAGCGAGCGTCCCGTGGATTTGCCAGGGGTCGTGAAACAGCTGAGCTACCTGCCCACGAGCATCCCGTGAAGGTGCAGCTAGCGGCCAACCCCCCACCCCCTCCCCACCCCTTTGAGTGGCGCGCACACAATGCGCGAGGCTGGGGCCCGCGCGGTTGAGTTGTGCGCATTTGTGTGACACACGGCGTGACATCAATGACCGAGGCTGCTTGCATAATCAGTGGAAAATATCGACTGCTTTGACCTACATATACCTGCCCACCCCTACGCACCCGCACGCTTGTCGGCTGCCAAAATAAAAATCCGGTTGCTGTTTTAAGAGCCGCCACTTGGGCGCTAATGCACGTGCCGATTTTTAAAAAACTTTGGTCGTTGTCTTTCCCCACAATTTTACGCCGATTGTTCCATCGCATCGCTTGGTCTTGAGCTGGAGCATCCATTCGGATCTCTTCGTGTTTGAGAACGGCACACGGAAAGGGGATATCGCAGAGCTAGATCTGAAAATCCTTCGAGTGAGCTCTGGTCCCCGCTGCAGACGGACGTCACTTCCCACCCTGGCACTGAGAGTCATGTTCGTCGAATGGCAGTCAAACTGATATTGAGAATTTACGGAGACATTTCTGGATGAAGGCCTCCACTCACCTCGTTACCATCTCGCTCATGATCCTGCAATATGATAATGACCCATCTTGGCAACTGCACACGAGCCGATTTCATCGCTCCATCTCCTCGGTAGACGCACACTCTCTCGGACGCGTTTGGTTTCTTGGCTACCACTCCATCATTATTCTTGATCATGGTCAGTCATTTCTTTGTAGCCTTGACGACGGGTCCTGCCCAAGCCCATGCACTTACTTTTCTCAACAACAACAACAACAACAGAACTCAACACATTCGTCAATAACAAGGTGGCCTTGAAATTAAAAGTATATACGAGGTAAATACTAGGTAAATACTAGGTAAATACTAGGCATATAACATATACTAGGGATATACTAGGTTTTTACTAGGTATACTGGATATATAAGTATATACTATAATGATACGTATATACTAGGCGACGTTTCGGACAATAGTCCTGACTCATAGCACATCGATTACTTTTTCTCGACAAATCTACTGATGCCATGAACCTACGTATGCCTTCTAATTAACAATGGAACACTGCATTTTTGGCAAAAAAATAACCGTATAACAACTTTATCTTCTCAATGAGTTTCTGATGCATTAGCAATGGGGTGGACCATGGTAAAAAAAAAATAACGTCGTAACCCAGTCCGCTAATTTACAACTTCCTAGTGCAAAGGTCACGGTGAGACTTACCTTCATTTACTGTCATATCAATTACATTTTTTTGATTCTTCGATGATGGAGAGGCTTTGCCAGATTCCTCTCGTAAATTCTAATTTGAAAGCTCCACTCGATGGAGGCGACCGCCAGTGATTTTTACGCCCGCGCGTAAAAATAGACTGGCGGTGCTTGGGATGTCCTCTGGTGAGAAAATACAGCCCTCTCGGGGGAAGAGGGACGGCGAATTACGAGCACAAATTACACGGCCTGCCTCTCTGAGTGGACAAGCTGTGTGTTTTAACAACTGATGTATTTTTTTCACCCTCCACCCCCCGTTTCCATGAATTATGCCGCACAGATCACAGGCTTCCACGGCGCTGAGATATCAACTGATAATCGGATTTTTGTAACGCCGAGTAATGATGATGATGACCGTTGCGTCTCGTCGCGGAGAACACAAGTAACGGAACAAACGAGCAGACGACACCTCACAACTTTCCCATTATTCTGTCTCCACGTAAATTACAGGAAACAAATGAACTAAATAATAATAAACACATCCCATCAGCTGCACTGCCTTCCGGGACTGTGTCTATTTCAGCAGTATTGGTATCATGCAAGCAAACTCTGGACTGCTTTTGACATTCAAGTGTCTCACCCTTACATCAATGCCGGCGAACGAGCCCGCTGTGTCAGGGCAAGTCATCTGGTCTCATCAGGAAAAGCCTTGGGGACGACGAGCGTGAGCACCTTGGTTCAAACGTGGAGATATCTTTACTTGCCATGCACGCGTGTCTCCGGTAAAAGCGTTTCACTTATAGATGCTCAGAGAGCAATGTAGGTGTGTGGGAGGGATCCTCGTGTATGTGACTGTTCCATGTAGCCGAATGATTTATTGAGCGTCAGTCCCTTCCACAGCAAGTTTGTTGAGGGCGCCTATGTATGTATGTTCAACTTTATCGCAGCCTATGTAGCCAACCATGCAAATCCGAGGTGAGGTGGAAGGATAACAAACTAAACACGAAAAGCAGTTCTAAAAGAAATTCGTTTTCAATTTAGATGATTTAAAAGGGCGCAGATCCAGTGGCTTCCTAATATCGGAAGGGGAGAGCGTTCCAGATGGCCGCAAAAGTGCATCTGCAAGGGCGCGATGCGGTGGCTGCCTGTGTTCGATGGTCAGCCAAGAGCCGCTGTTGCTGCGAGGATGGCCGGAGTTTGCGTGATAATTTGTGCTCCTTAACGAGATCGACGGGACAACTGGGATGTTCTTTTTTTTTGCTTTTCAACTTCGGTGATTGCCGGGCCTCTGCAAAATTAAAACGTTACGACGGCTCGTGAATATGCAACGGAAACATTGGAATAACGACAGAGAGGCAGCCAAAGAGAGGGAACGGGTGTCGAGGGCCACATCCCCTGTGGAGATGGAGCGATGAAATCCACTCGTGTGTGCACGTGCTGGGTGGATTGCTGCATCACAGGCTGCTGCCAGACGGCTTGGGGAGTCCCTCGTCCAGCAGTGGATTGATCATGGATAATGATAATTCATAATAAAGGTTTTTGGGTTAGATCGCTTTATTTATAAATGTGTCATAACCCTCCACCACCCGACACGGCCAATCAGCAAAAAAAAGTGTCACGTTGACAAAAGACAAATAATTCACTACTTTAGCCCACCGGTGTGTTGAAGAGTGAATCCACAACATTTACATATACTCAAACTGTAAATGTTGTGGATTCACTCTTCAACACAACGGTGGGCTAAAGTAGTGAATTATTTGTCTTTTGTCAACGTGACACTTTTTTTGCTGATTGGCCGTGTCTGGTGGTGGAGGGTTACGAAACATTTATAAATAACGCGATCTAACCCAAAAACCTTTATTATGAATAATATTGGTCGCGAAAGCCTACGTGTTAAACTGATAATGATAATGATGGTCAAAGAGGAATCTCATACTGGTGTCTTTGTGAAGCTGATGAATGACAATTTGCGTGAATTCGGAAAAGAGATTTGTGTTTAGTGTGGAATTTATTATTTATATTCACATTGACAGTTACAGAATCATAGGTAATGTCACTGTCGCTGTTGCTCTGGCAGCATTGATTTCTGTTTGCCTCTGCCAAATCACAGGGAGTTTTGCTCTGACTCCATCGTGTCCGATCTTGAGCTTCGTAATTTCACTGTGCGATTCCCCTTCCTTCTTTCCTTCCAACCTTCATTCCTTCCTTCAAGACATCAATGAGCTTTTTTTTTCGACCTCTTGGCCTCTTTGCCAACGTCCATAAACCCAATCAGAGCTTCCTGCGTCGACCTGTCGCCTCTGGGAACGTGCCCAATCCAGATCTTAGGCCTTGTCCTGGATTCACCATCACACACAACCTCATCAGACACAGCATCTTTATTTACAACAACGTTATACCACAGCAATACCATACACAGCAACATCATCATCATCACCTAGCATCTTTCCATTTTGAACTTCCTATGTCAAGCATTCACCGCTGAGAATGCACCCAATCAAAGCGTCTTTGGGACCTCCCTTGCCATTATCAAAATATAAGAAAAGGTTTTACCTTTTAATGCAATAACACAGTTGTGCTAAGATGTTAAAACACCGAACTGAAACATTTTGTAAGGAATCATGTCTGTATTAACCACATATACTTTTGGCGTCCTCTGGTCTAACACTGTTTGAGCCTAGGCTCTAAAGAAATCTGTCCCTGGTGTGGACCAATCAGTTTCAAAGAGAATGCATGTGATATCAGAGCATGTTTTTTTTCTGTTTGCATGTTCACCACAAGTATATGTGGTTAATGCAGACATGATTCCTTGCAAAAGGTTTCAGTTTAGTGTTTAAACATCTCAGCACAACTGTGTTATTGCATGAAAGGGCAAAACCTATTCTTATACAAAGCATATTCATCATAGTCCCACGTTGTTCTCTTGAGATCTTCTCTCCTCCTTAACCAGCTCGAGAACTCCCTCGTTTCCCTTGCCTCTCCACCCGACAGACTCTCCGCATTCAATCGCACCTCCGATTATCGCGGTTGGCTACGCACGGTGCGAGAGAAGAAGTTCCACATTCGTACAAAGCACGTCGCCACAACCCACATCGCGAGACCTTACAGTCTCCTCACGACGCCGAATTTTCGCAGGGTTCAAGTTTTTCCGCACGCACAGCACAACAGTGGACAGCAGCTGATGTCCGCGCAGGCTTCGTGCCGCACTTTGAGGCCACGGCAACATTCGTCTAAGTTTTCTCCGCAAATAGCCTCGCGGGTGGCACATGCTTTAACTTCATCGGCTCAGAAATTAGCTGTCCAGCGGAAGGGGGGGGGGGAAACAATTGGCTCCATCTCGCAGACTTATAAGCTATCGCTCTATCCATGAAATAAAGAAATATAGCGGCAAAAGAGAACACACATTTGCACGGGTCTTTTTATTTGACCATCCACTGCTGGATGATGACCTTGCCACACTGCAGAGGTCGTTGTGGTCAGTCGTTGGTCATAGGTGTACAGTGCAACAAAGGATTTTGCTGCACTGTCCACTGATGCTCACAATGTAGCCCCACAGCAGGCTAGAGCGACTTGGCGTACATGGTGGTCGCCCATCCAAGAATTTATCCAGGCTCAGAGCTGCTTTGCTTCTGAGATTTTGATGAGTTCTGCTGCATTGCAGGTGACTTGGTTACATAGGTGGCAACAACATCACGGCCATTAGAATATAATCAATTGGCAAAACAAAAATATGCAGGAGGAATTTTTCGATGGTTAAAAGAAACGCAAAGCAACCTTGGAAATAACTGCTGAGAAGCACTTAATTATTTCCAACTGACAACTGGTCAATCCATACCTGTGTGGATTGATGGATGCCACGTTTGTCCCTTTGGGGACTATTTGTGCCGAACCTACGGAGAACTTTATTTTGAAATGTAAAAAAAGCAGTGATTGGGTAAAAAATAATATATTTAACGATATTAGCTTTCAGAGCAAGATGTGTTTCTGCTAAGTAAAACGACTCTCACAAACTTCGTGTTACGTGGCACGTATCCACGGAGAGCAGGCTAATACGACGGAAAGGAAATTATAAGAACAGAGAAAAAATTATGCACCATCTAGGAGAATCTATAAAGTAAAATAAATAAATAAGCACAATAATGAACTCGAGCATGTGGCATCTATCACATCGAGACAGGTCTTCAATTCCCACTCTCTCCGCATCTTCCTCAATCTCGGCCCCTCTCTTTCTGCGTCTTTCTCAATTTCTTTCTCTCTCCGTCTCGCCCCCGGCACGAAGAAAGCCATTTTCCCGAGCCGTCACCGCTGCGCCAAAATGAGTGATGGCAGCACAGTCGTCGGAGAGGGAAGTCACTGCAGCGGAGCGGGGAAAATGCTCACGTAAATAAATGAATGAGCCAGCGGACACACTTCCCTAAACCCTACCGTCGCACGGGAAACACGGACGGAATGCCCTGCGCGTTAAATATTTTACTCCTTAAAAACCGCGTCGTTAATACTGCACAGCGCGCTGATTTTTTTCGCGCCCACCCTAAAACGTCGCGGTCCCGTTTCTCATTCTTGCCACATTTGTATACTTTTTTTTGGGCGGTGCCACGGTGGTGAGATGTTCACTGCCTCGCCTGGTGTGCAGGAGGTCGTGGGGTCGATCCCGACCCTGACGCCTGCTGCTGTGTATTTGGAGTTTGCGTGTTTCTCTCTCTCTCTCCCCGTGGTCGCGTGGATTTTTCTCCCGGGTTCTCCGTTTTCCCCCTCCACATTTAGAAACATGCTTTTAGAGTTTTGTTGCTGCTATAACATTTCCACGTTATAATCCACGTCTTTGAGCTATCATCTGTGATGGCCAGGTCGCTTCTAAGAATAACTGTATAGCTCAGTAAGCCTTACCTGGCAAAATAAAAAAAAAACAGTTCGTTAAATTTGGCGTCGATGAATGAACGGACGAAAGCATGATTTCTCCCCGATGATGTTTATCAGGATGTACCGACGTTTCGCTCCACATGCTTCAGGTCACGAAAAAGTCGAAGAAGCTCCCCGGCACGTGCAGTGAAACGTCGGCCATCGTGCCACAGTTCCAACCAGAAAACACGCCGGAGAGCTGCACGCCAAAGCCTACCGAGTAGGAGTGCACTTCGTCAACGTTTCAACGCGTCACACGACTACATATATGTTTCTGGTGAGTACTAATCAACTGTATACGCTTTAGTTGTTTCGGTTAGTGCATGCTGTGGCATATACCCAAGTTCGCAGCGCACTAAGAAGTGGCGGTTAGACACTGTTACATGGACGAACTGTGTGCCAACGTCACCATTAATTGACAGCTTTAAAACGATTACCAATACAGCTGTAGTGTGTACACAACCATGTCTGCCGAGTTACCATTAGGGTGGAGCGGCGGCGTGCTGTGGGGAGGGCACAGCGCTATGATCCCGACCACGTGACTTCAATTCCCAGCCACGGCTACCATCAGTGGCGAGTGATCTCTGAATAGGTTCTATTCTTCACCCTCACCTTATCCTCACCTCTCCCCGCTGCCCCCTCACTCACCTGCATTGACAAGCATGGTGAAGTATGGTCAAACAACCCCCACGATTAACAGGATGCAGGCGGAGGCATTCCCCCATCAGTGGGCTGAGAAAGCACGTGCTGTTCGTCATGTGTACCACGTGTTCATCGTGCGTTTCGTTTGTTGTCTTTCCCTCTCACCTCCAATTAGCACGGTTGGCTACGTACGATGCGAAAGAAGTTCAACGTACAGATATCAAACTTGAACATGCGTGGGATCGTCCCTGCTTGAAGGATAATTTATAACTGACGGAACGTGTGTTTTCTCATACGTCTAACTGTAACCAAATATAATGACTTGATTAAATTTTTGTTACATCCGTAACATATGTTCCTCATATGCTTAATATGGGTCAGTCTATATTCCCCCGATGATTTTCACAATATCCTGTGATTAACATCACTGCTTCAGCAGAGCCGTGTCGTCTCGCTCAACTCACACTTTCACTGTCACAAAGGCCCTTCCAAACGACAAAGGAGACGTGTTGTCTGCGGGTCATACTTGAGTTGCGCAGTTTGGATTTTCAGCGAGTGAGCGACGGCATTCATTTCGTTTGAGGAAATATGAAAAACCACGCAACAGAGGTGGAGCCACAAGAAGGCTGCCGTCTCCCACCCATCCTGGAATCTCAACCCAGATCCAGGAGAACAGAGTGGAACAACGGCGGACTCTCGGAATAAACGCCTCACTCCGGACCCAAGTGTCGTACCTGCTGGCATTGAGGTCAATTGAAGTTGCCGGTGGTGTGATTATCAACTGCATCAGAGCATCACCAGGTGATGCGCATACCTCTTTCATGAACGGTAAAATGAAGGACACGAACCACATTCGGGAGATTGTAGGCCACGCAACCCAAACTATGGGCCGTACAGTAAGAGCACTGTAGTGGTTATTTGGGTAAAGTCACGTAGATAGAACCAGAGTGTATGAAAACCACTGTAGTCTGTACCAGCAAAGCGCCCCCAACTCTCTCAATCTCTCTCTCCAAGCAGACCTCGACATTGGCACTTCGCTCCTGAGGATACGGCCATATGCAAGAATAGAATTGAGCAGATACTGTATCTAAAACCCCCAAAATTATGAATATAATATTGTGGCACTGTACTTTATTAATATTTACACATTTAGAGACCTTTGCCCTTTCACAAGCATTATTCACAATTGCATGAATTATTGATTTGCAGGGTAATATTGTAAGTTATCTGTGCAATGGTAGTGCCCCTGCACTGTGTAAACGTTAAATGTTTAAAACATTGTGTTTATAAAGTTTGTACAAATGATCCATAATAGAGATTTTGTGGGTTAGATCGCGTAAATATAAACGTGTCGTTAAAACCTACCACCACCCGACGCAACCAATCACTAAGGGTTCTCACGTAAACAAAACGTTGCCAATTCGTTACTAGTTCAGCACACCGGTGTGTTGGAAAGTAAAACCCACAACATTTACAATTCGAGTACGACGCATCGCCAGTAATTACAACTAGCTGCATCAGGCGACAGCCAGAGTAGTGGAGAAATCCGAAACAGGTGTGCAGTAACGAATTGGCATGTTTCGTTAACGTGACAAACCTTACCAATTGGCTGTGTCGGGTGTTGGCGGGTTCGCGACGCATTTTCAATTCACGCGATCTAAATCACCCAAACGCCCCCCCCCCCCATATTATTCGATAATATTGGTCGCGACAGCCCCCCACGTGTTCAACCGAACGCGTCGCAATGTCGGGCAAGGGAGTGATGGAAGCGTTGTCATTAACGGGAGCCTAATGAAATTTGCTTTCCATGTCCGCCAGTGTGGCTTTGATGCCTCTTGTGTTGGCGTCAGTGTCAGGCAGCCACCGACGCGACGCCCCGCGATCAATGCCCCGTCGCGAGTTGTCTCGGCGGTGACGCCAGGCCATCTGCCGGCAATTAGTTAATCCTGGGGACGTGGCTGACCCTCCGTGGCCCATTCAATCGCACTCTGGGGCTCTTATCGGGCCAGCCAGCAGCCCAGAGCGTCGGGGTAGGGGGGCGGGGCTGCTGCAAGGGGGGTCGAGTCCCCACCCCCCCACGCCCCCACCCACCCCCCGCTCCCCCGCGATTGAAAGTTCAACATTCTTATCGTCGAACAAATTTTTGGTGATGCCGTGTTGGCAGCGGGGCACGAGCAGAGATAACAAAACAACTCCAAAAAACTCAACACGTTCTGTGTCAATAACACCGTGTGTGGCCTTAAAACACATACATAATGACCGACGTTTCAGGCAATGACCCTTATTCATAGCAAATAGAGAGGCCTGACTTTATCTCTCTGGCCTCCCTATGTGCTGCGAAGAAGGGCCATAGCCCGAAACGTCGCCTATTATATCCGTTTACTTTTAAAGGCCAAAGTGTTATTGACGAGCGTCTCAAGTGACGTAGGCCTTGACGACCGATGTTATTACTCTTAATTAGCTTTGCCTCCCACGTCGGAGGCATCTTCAGGCAATGTGAAAAGGGGAGCATTTAATAGCGTTTCTCATCAATCAAGCCGCGAAAACCGAGATCAATAAATTTTCACCTACTACATTATACACACACACAATCTCGCCCAAAATAATCGTGTTGAATGATTTGTGATCGTCAAGCCAATCCGATCGGCTGCGTTGGACAAAGTGTGTCTGAGGAGTGTTAAAAGATTGAATCGACGTAAGATTGTTCGGAGAGATGCAGAGGCTTTGAAACTAAATGTTCGTCAACAATATCTGTTATTTTAATGGGGTGTGTATAAATGGATCACCATGCAAAGTGTACGAGTGTGTGTGTGTGTGTGGAAGTTGTGGAACACTCCCCCCCCGCCAGGCTATCCACAAAATCAAATTAATGAGGAGTCAGGAAAACTTACGATAATCAGTTTAAGCAAATGAGGTCAACGTCACGCAAAAACGTGACCTACATAACCAAATTCGTTTTCTTATGAGCCGATTTTTTGCTTTTTGGCCCTGGTGCAACTTATCCACCGGACAATTGACAACAACATCTCAGTGTGTGATGTGAAAGATGTTTAAAAAAATCAGACACCATGTAGGCATTCTCCCCATAATAGCGCAATGGGTTTCCCACTTGTATTCAATATGCGCTGCAAGATTCTACGTTTCGTGCGAGTAACACGTCTGGGGATCTGTCTGGCGCCCCTCCAAGTTGACTGCGTCTTTTCCCCACGTTCCGTGTGCAGTTGCGCAACTCTGTGCGCTCGATCGTCACGTGCGACTTATCGGATATTTTTGCCGGATTGATTCCGGTCGCGTCTTTAAAACGTCTACCAATATGATTGGGCGGGGATTGTGCCCCACCGAGGGGGGGGGGGGGGGGGGTGAACTGGCGGCCACAATAGCCGGCGATGAGCCGATGTCTGAAGTCCAGGGCTGTGTTCTTGTGTCCCGTTGGAGCTCGTGGTGCCGCTGACAACGCCGCGCCGGTTAATCACCCCAGGATGAGTGGACCCGGTAGGCGGGCGAGGGAGAGGGCGAATAACGACGCCGATCGGCGCTAGTGCCGATGACCCCCCCCCGTGCCCCAGGTAAACCTGGGGCACGCGGATGACGCGCTGTTGCGTAACGCATCGCGGGATACCAGCGCAGCTCCCGTGAGCTGCGTGAGCAACTCAGATCTGTAAAGTGACAAGAACAGAGGCATGCGACCGGTCACACACGAAACGCTCGCAGCAGCCTTGCCCAGTACCACTGGGCTCGCGTTCAGTTCCTTTTGAGCTGGTGGTTTGGATAAGGCTGCGAGCTTTTGTTGCGTGCGATGGCATTTCTCCGTGTGTGTGTGTGGTGTGTGTGTGTGTGCGCGCCATTAAATCGAGTTGTATAAACGTGAGCATTTAAAGACACGTAACAGGCCGGCTTCCACAGGTAATGGTAAGGTTTTTGAAAAAAAAATATCTCTGAAGATGCTCCACCCCCTCCCCCAGCTTTATTGCCGATTTTATCCCAAGACGTCGCCATACCCCCGGGGTCTCGCGATGACGCCACGATCCATCTCGCTGCCGCACGCGAGCTGATCTCATCTCATCGTCGCCGCAGTGAACCTCCTCACTGACTTATAGCCGCGACCGTCATGCAAAAAAAAACCCAGCACGGGTAGAAGCGACATCTCGTAAATGGGTAATAGGATCAATAAGGGATCCATACGACTAGAAATAGTTTCTGTGGAGCCATGGTTTTGACTTAATTTTGCCCAGGGGCTGCTCTTAGCGCTAGAATGGATGATCGGTGTGAGGGGAACCATTATTTACAGAGCCTGGCAGGGTCATTTTGTGTTGGGTGAGAGGCCAGCTGCAGACACACCAGCAGCGGTTCTTTGGTTTCATGTTTCCGAACGTTTCCAAACGCGATGCGACGCGATGTCGAGTGAACGAGCTCCAGGAAAAGGTTTCTTTACCAAATGACTCGACTTAAAAAGCTCAATTATCGTAGCACAGTCCTAAACGAAAAGCAACAGCGGTGGAATGGTAAATTGGCTGAAATAAAGAAATGTAACTGGTGCATTTCCACAGCACAAAACACATTATAAAGCAAGTGATTCATAGTTGGAAACCCTTCAATAATGACGCGATATTGTGGTGATGTAACGACATGAGCACACGTGCACAGTACACCGTAGACCGTATAACAAGCGCTCCGTTCACATGTTGGTCGTTTCGTTAAATTAAATTCTAGTGACAAAATGGAAAATTAGATTGGATAAAGCCCTGTAATTTCTGAAGACGTTTATGAGTTCTGTATAGAAAAAAATACTGGTTCCTCCAAAAAAATCTATCCTACTGTGGTATAATTTTTTTCCCATTTTTCCATGATGCAAACGTAAAATAAGTAGGTTATTTTTTTAACACGTAGGCTTTCGCGACCAATAAATGTTTTTGAGTTATATTGCGTAACAGCTAATTCACACGTTTTGTTCACGTGACAAACCTTACTAAAAAATTGCTATGTAAGGTAGTGGTGGCGTAACGACACATTTTGTGTATGCGATCTTACCCAAACCCGCTGTATTAGGAATTAGGTTATGATTTTACTCATGAGTTTACGTTTTGCACAGGTAAGGCCCACTCAGCTAAAATCCCCACCCCGCCACCCACATTCACCCAACAGTTTGTCAATCGGCAGGTCGTGGTGTGGTGGTGGTAACGTGTGGGTTACTCTCACCTCTTCCAAAACATCTGGCCAAAGTGGAAAAATAGGCCAAATTACCTTTTAGAACAGGGGGCTTACTAGAGATTCCTCTCGTGGAGGCCTTTCTGCCAGCAGTGGCACGAGCAAGCAGTTACAGGGCGTGCACCTTAACCTTCTTGATTTGAAGCTTCCGTGACTGCCGGAATCCATACTCTTTGGTTCTTTCGGTAAAGTCACGTAGGCAGAAAAATTAATAGATCACGACGTTTCGATCGAAACACGAGCAATCGTCATCAGGTGAGACAACCACAGCAAGAAAAACTGCTGGTCTAAAACAAAAACTGCTGGTCTAAAACTAAACTAAGCACTCAACTATTTTTTTTATTTTACCAGGTAGGGCCCACTGAGCTATATAGCTATTTTTCAGATGCGACCTGAACTCAAATTATGGCTCAACGACGTGGCTTATCACGTGGACATTTATAGCAGCCAAACACTCTAAACGCGTGTTTCTCAGTGTGGAGGGAAAAACCGGAGGACCCGGAGAATAATCCACGCTACCACACGCATACTCCAAATATACAGCAGACGTCAGGGTCAGGATGGAACCCACGACCTCCTGTAGACCAGGCGAGGCAGTTGATATATCGCCAGAACTACAACGACGGTGCTGTTGATGAACGAGGGCCATTGCCTGAAGCGTCACCTATAAGAAATACACAGCTCCTTTTTCCCTTCGCATTTTGATTCTAAATGTGAAGGGAAAAACCACAGGGCACGGAGAAAAAACCGCGCGGCCACGGGGAGAGAGATGCGCAAACTCAAATAAACAGCAGCAGGCGTCGCGGTCGTATACCAGGCGAGGAGGATAACATCTCGCCACTGGGGCAATTGCTTCCCCTAACATTTGCAACATATGTGACAAAGTAGGACCACCGTAATACATGAAATTGGCTTGCTAGCAGTGCATACAAATATCAGTTTTTAAAGTGAAAATCCACCAAACTTCATGAGGGCTTTATAAATGCAATATGTGGTATGTGTATCAAATCCCCTATGGATTGGTCTGATGTATAGACCTAGATGAGCAATTGAAATGATCTGGCATCGCCTCTCCACATTTCCCCGTGCCAAATTGTGCTAATTGCAGCGAATACATACCACATACATCATCATTATTAGGCATTGTCGCTCCACTGTCGGATAAAATCCTCTCCAATCCATCACCGGCCAGGTGGCACAGCGGCAGAGCGAGGGGCTCACAATTGGCAAGTTACGAGTTCAAGTCCTGGTTGGGGTGGATTGACTCGGTCCATCATCCCTCCATGGTCGAGAAAACAAGTACCATTCTCTTTGGAGAACACAACAATGGCTATCCTACGGGATCGACTCGCTCCCGCCATTGGAACGTGGAATTTTCACGATTATCTCAGTGCTGGATAATGAGCACGCTAATTTAAACAGGACCTCACTTTGAAACTCTTACCAACACTCGTGATCTTGCGATGCTACAAATACAACAACTACAAAATTATAAACGACTACACACTGTTCTCACTATCACTGCAATCTCTCTCATCTCACATGGTCACGCATATTCTAGATTTGGTCACGAGGCAATTCAAATCTACAAACACAGACACAATTTCAACCGAGAAGATGGTTTCAAATGAAGCAACCATTGGAAAGATGTTCTAAATCGAACCAAACATTAAACTAATTTTCAATAGTACAGTATATTTTTCAAGTAGTGGTACCCCAAACTTTCGCAGCTCTTAAATTCCCTTTTCACACCATCAATAGGCAAACTCCCCCCCCCCCCCCCCCCGCGCCAACCGGCAAGTCCACCCGCATGTACACCACCTCTATGCTAAGTCGGCCAATCAAATGCAAATTTTTATGCTAATTCCTTTGTCAAGGCACCTTGTTTCCTCGCACACAGCTTAAAGGTCGCGGTCTGAGCGTGGCTGTGTTTCACTCCAGCGCTGTCCTCGAGACAGCCTGATCCCTTCACCTGATGAAGGCCGCTTATGTTGTGGCCGAAACGTCGTGATTTTTGTTGTTTTATTTTTTACCTACGTGACTTTACCGAATAGAACCAAAGAGTATGTCACACATATTGTTTGAAATGTTGGCTTCTCCTATGGTATGACCTTGCACACTTTCTGCATTTCATAGCCATGTGCCCGAATATCGAGGTTTTATAGTTTTTTTTTAAATCTTGGCACGGGTAAAACCCATGGGGAAATGAATGCTTATTTTCAATGGGGGGCCTGGCTACACCATATCAACCTGGTTATAGCAAAACAAAAAGTAGACAGTGGACAGACAATGGACTGAGTCAGTCGGCAGTGGGTAAACATTTTTCAGAATCAGAATCTTTCTTTATCCTGGCGAAAACCGTGGAGCTATGAAGCAGTGCAAAAACAGTGCAAAACACGATCGGCGTGCAAAGTATAGGAAAGGAAAGCAAATCGCTAAAACAATAAAGCGTATAAGTTAAAATTGTATAAGTACACCCATTCCCAAGCTTGGGCAAGGCAACAAAACAAAAGCTTAAACAGTCCCAGACCACACGAAGACAACAACACACAGTCCCTCAATACAATTGCACATTCAAATGTAACTGTTTATACATGGGCAAGTATGAGAGTTACAAATCACATTGGCAAATGCAGTTGTATCCAGCACTAGTCTTCTGCTTCAGGATATATTTTTTCTTGATTTGAAGCTTTGAGGGAATATTTACGATGTTAAGGGAGGAAGCAAGGTTGTTTGAAAGCGCTCATACTGCAACCTGAACCCAAATTATGGGGAGGAGCGGCTGAAACACGTGTGTGATGTGTGACATCCTATCTTTACTTTGTGAAGTTCATGTACGGTTCGTAAACGAGGGAGCACACGATTACCACGACCGGCAACAGGGCGCTTGGGTTCTCGCAGACTCCACCAGCCCACCACGACTCCAGCAGTCCACCACAACTCCACCACGACTCCACCAGTCCACCACGACTCTATCAGTCCACTACAACTCCACCACAACTCCGCCAGTCCACCACGACTCCACCAGTCCACCACGACTCCACCAGTCCACCACGACTCCACCAGTTCACCACGACTCTACCAGTCCACCACTACTTCACCCGTCCGCCACGACTCCACCCGCCCACCACGACTCCACCCGTCCACCACGACTCCACCCGTCCACCACGACTCCACCCGTCCACCATGACTCCACCAGCCCACCACGACTCCACCCGTCCACCACGACTCCACCCATCCACCACGACTCCACCAGCCCACCACGACTCCACCCGTCCACCACAACTCCACCCGTCCACCACAACTCCACCACCCCACCACGACTCCACCAGCCCCCCACGACTGCCGACTCCACGAGTCCACCACAACTCCACCAGTCCACCACAACTCCACCAGCCCACCACGACTCCACCAGCCCCCCACGACTGCCGACTCCACGAGTCCACCACAACTTCACCAGTCCACCACAACTCCACCAGCCCACCACGACTCCACCAGCCCCCCACGACTGCCGACTCCACGAGTCCACCACAACTCCACCAGTCCACCACGACTCCACCAGCCCACCACGACTCCACCAGCCCCCCACGACTGCCGACTCCACGAGTCCACCACAACTCCACCCGTCCACCACAACTCCACCACCCCACCACGACTCCACCAGCCCCCCACGACTGCCGACTCCACGAGTCCACCACAACTCCACCAGTCCACCACAACTCCACCAGCCCACCACGACTCCACCAGCCCCCCACGACTGCCGACTCCACGAGTCCACCACAACTCCACCAGTCCACCACAACTCCACCAGCCCACCACGACTCCACCAGCCCCCCACGACTGCCGACTCCACGAGTCCACCACAACTTCACCAGTCCACCACAACTCCACCAGCCCACCACGACTCCACCAGCCCCCCACGACTGCCGACTCCACGAGTCCACCACAACTCCACCAGTCCACCACGACTCCACCAGCCCACCACGACTCCACCAGCCCCCCACGACTGCCGACTCCACGAGTCCACCACAACTCCACCCGTCCACCACAACTCCACCAGCCCACCACGACTCCACCAGCCCCCCACGACTGCCGACTCCACGAGTCCACCACAACTCCACCAGTCCACCACAACTTCACCAGCCCACCACGACTCCACCAGCCCCCCACGACTGCCGACTCCACGAGTCCACCACAACTCCACCAGTCCACCACAACTCCACCAGCCCACCACGACTCCACCAGCCCCCCACGACTGCCGACTCCACGAGTCCACCACAACGTCACCAGTCCACCACAACTCCACCAGCCCACCACGACTCCACCAGCCCACCACGACTGCCGACTCCACGAGTCCACCACAACGTCACCAGTCCACCACGTCTGCCCACTCCACCGTTCCACCACGTGTGCTGCGAGCAGTGTCCTTGAGCCCTCTCTGCGTTTGTGGACGTGCGATCTCTCGCGAAGACTTTGCCCTCTTCCTGTTGAAGAGCTTCCCCTTGTGTTGTGTGGGGGTTTTTTTGGTTTGGTTCAGAATCAGAATATTTATTTAAACTGGAGGAATTCCGATGAGCTATAAAGCTCTTTCTCACAGACGTCCGGTAAGGGGCGGGTCAGAAAGTTGAAACAACAAACAATACAAAAAAACACGAGAAGAGTGAAAAGAATAGGAAAGTTAAGAACATCACAAAAAAAATAAACGAAACTTTTCATTTTACCAGGCAAAGCCTACTGAGCTATTAGTTTCTATTTCAGAAGCTACCTGGCCATAGATGATTCTCCTGCTGATACTCCTGCTGTTATGGAGTGACTCATGCTGCCAGCTGTGGCTACAAAGTTTGGTCGTACATGTTATGTTTTTCGTTTATTGTTAAATTTGAATCACAGTTCCAATGATCACTGTTACATTGTTTTTATAGCTTTATTTTGGTGATTTCGAAAACGTATGGTTATGCCATGTTTGTTTGTTGAAGTACGGAGTTAGCCTGATAACTTTAATCTACATTGTTTTATGGTTGTTATTGTTTGACTTGCATCCCACTGGGATTTTTGCACACAGCGTTGATATTCGGTGTTTTTTTTTCTGGAAGACTTTTCTGGTTGTTCCTGGATTTTTCTGTCGCTCGTCGTCACTTTAAGATGTTTCTTGTTCGTGTTTTTGTTTGTTGCGGTTGCACCCGAGTCAAGAGCCGCATGGCTCACAGGGCTATACCTAATACATGAAAAACTGAAAAACAGCTCAACCAAGTGGCTTATCACGTGGACATTTATATCACCCAAATAACACGTTGTAGGCTTTCGCGACCAATGTTATTCTTAAATGAGGTTTGTTGAGTTAGATTGCGTTTATATAAATGTGTCGTGAAACCCTCCACCACCCAACACAGCCAATTAGTAAGGTTGTTCTCGTAAACAGAACGTGGCCAATTCGCGACTAGTTCACGACACGGGTGGTAAATGTTGTGGCTTTAACGACACATTTATAACTCACGCCATCCAACCCAAATAAACTATCATTGGAGCAGCCAAATAATCATTCACACCGTCTCTTATTTGCTATCGTAATCGGAGTATTTTACGATTGTACTGGTCCGCTGGAGACTTTCGACGTCCAATCTTACTACGACTAAAAATAATCTATGCCTCGAGTTCCCTGGCTTGCTGCTGGCTGGGCTCCTTTCCACCCCAACAGTAACTCTGTTGCCACTGGCTGTGGGCCCACCGAAGGCTGGAGAGTTTCAAAATACAACTGTACTACTACTAAACATAATTTATGCCTCGAGTTCCCTGGCTGGCTGCTGCCGACTTGCCTCCTCTCCACCCCAACAGTAACTTTGTTGTCAGTGACTTTGGGCCGTTGCCACCGAAATTCGCTCGGTAATAATTTACATTTGTTGTCTATCTGGAACGTTGTGCGTTATGTATGTTGAACTTCTTTCGCGACCACACGTAGCCAACCGTGCGATAATCTGGTGCTCTAACTGCGTGAAATTCACACGTAGAAGCATTCGTTAAATAAACAACTGGCTGAACAGGATTTTCCGTGGAACAAATAAACAATGAGTTCAGCAGAAACAGTGGATGAAGTTCAGAAGACAGAATAGATAGCGTCCTCTGGTCTAACACCGTTTGAGACTAGTCTCGAAAGAAAGATGTCTCTGGTGTGGACCAATCAGTTTCAAAGAAAAATGTACATATATTATCAGAGTATGTTTTTTGTGTGCATTCTGACCACAAGCATTGTGGTTAATGCAGACATGATTCCTCGTAAAAGGTTTCAGGTTGGTGTTTTAACATCTTAACACCTGTTTTGATGCCAGAAAAGAGGGGAAAACCTATTATCATATTTTGGTACTGGCAAAGGAGGTCCCATAATGTAGAGATTGGAGTGGCAAATACAGACGACTGACACGGCTCATTTAAATTGATCTAACTTTTCAATCTATGCTATTCGTGTCTATTTTTGTCAGAATATTTTTTAAATCCTCGAGAATTAAGAAACAAACCACTCACAATACATGGTATACGGGTTTTGGCATTTCATTATTTTTACGTAAAAAAGCGGATTACTTTTAATGTTCCAAATACAGGATTGTGAGAAGAGTATGAATATGGCAGATAGGAGAGAAAAAATATAAAGTATATTTTAATTAAATTTTGATTTAAAGCGTTCGTGACTGCAGGGATTAATATTCTTGGTTCTTTCGGTAAACTCACGTAGAAGAGAAACAATAAAATAATAAAAACATAAAACAATAAAATTCTCACGACGTTTCGACTGCAACACAAGCAATCATCATCAGGTGTGAAAACCACAGCAAGAAAATTTGAAAAAAGTGGCGTTTTTTTAACGTTAGCACCACGGAGAGCGATTTGGCAGTTTATTCAGATGGACGAGTCGACCTTTGTTCGGAAAAGAGGAGGGGGGAGACGAATTTTTTTTAATGCATGCTGTCTGAAAGCCACCGTAACAATCAATTAAGACCTGAAATGGTTTTATCAAATCCTTCCAATGATTGCTAAGCCAGAATCCATCTTCTCGGTTGAAATTGTTTCTGTGTTCGTATATGTGGATAGCCTCATGAACGAATCTCTCATGGTAGCCAGATGGCTTGCAAAGAACCTCTGTCTTGGAGAAGTCAATATCATGTGAGCCTACTGAATTATAACAGTGATCTGCCACGGCCGAGGTGTTGGTCCTACCGTGTTTTAGGTCTGCTTTGTGTTCACGAATGCAGTCCGAGACATGTCGTTTGGTTTCTCCAATGTAACTACTACCACAGAGGCAACTTAGTTTGTAGACGCCAGGGTACTGTATGTCCGGAATCATATATTTTACAGACGGAACCAGATCACGGATTTTATGTAATGTGTTGAATCGGACCTGGATCTTGTGTTTATTCAAGATTTTGGAGATCTTTTTTGTGATCCCCGCAATGTAGGGTAAAGTGATGGTTTTTAAAGGCTCCTCAAGAGGGTCCTTCTTCATGGTTGGAGTGATAGCTTTGCGGATTGTGTAGTCGGAGTAACCATTAGCCTTAAGAGCTTGGTGTACGTGCTTGAGTTCACTGGCTATGTGTTCCTGGTCGGATATGCATTGGGCTCTATGGTGCAGAGTCTTGATGAGGGAATTCTTCTGGGATGGATGGTGGTGGGAATCCGGTTTCAGGTAAGCATCCGTATGGGTAGCTTTCCTGTAGGCAGAGGGGCTCATCGTACCATCAGTTCTCTTTTTTATTAGGACATCCAAAAAGGTAGCTTGCCATCTTTTTCGACCTCCATGGTAAATCTGATGGCTGGGTGTATGGAATTGATGTGGTCGAGGAATTGGTCTAGAGCAGGCCGGCCATGTGGCCAGATGCTGTGGTTTTCACACCTGATGTGTTGCAGGCGAAACGTCGTAATAATTTTATTGTTTTATATTTTAATTATTTTATTGTTTCCCTTCTACGTGACTTTACTGAAAGAACTAAAAATATATTTTAATTAGTTTAATACATAAATACAACCCCAATGATAAAAATGTAAGTCCCTTGTGTCCAAACCCACCGACGCACTTCAAACATACATGCACAAGTTCGCAGAATGAACCCGTGGTTGATGCAACGTCTCTGCCGTTCAGTGGTGGGTGCCGTTGTTTGCTGGAGGTGCGGTGCTGTGAGCCGATGGATCTGGCCCCCACACAACGCTCCCCATCGCGTGGCTCCCCATCGCGTGGCTCCGCATCGCGTGTTACCGTGCAGATCCCATCCTCTCCGACTCTGCATCCCTGCTGTCTCATAGAACTGCCACCACCCTCACCCCCCCCCCATTAGCATGTCGTAATCTTCCCTACGCAGTGAAGTGCTGCTCCTCAGTGTTCCTAGCAATGTAGGATTGATTGCAGGGTGACTGATGATAATGCACTCGACGGGAAACCACAGCATCACCGAGCTCATTAGGGTCTCTCGCATGCCTCGCTCTGAATCACATGTTAACAATTTACTTAAACGCTCTTATTCACACGTGGATTACTGTCCGGATTCAATAAGGGCACCACTCCGAATTACAGCGTGTGTTTTTCATTTCCGGAGCAAGTTTAATGATGGTCCGTCAGTTACTGTATCTTCAGGGTTTCTTGACATTTCATTTTAAGCAACCTGCACCAGATCACTGAACTAAACTATTAAACTATTTTTTATTTTACCAGGCGAAGCCCACTGAGCTATATAGCTCTTTTTCAGAAGCGACTTAGCCGCAAATGATGGTTCAACAAAGTGGCTTATCATGGGGAAATGTATAGCAGCCATCTACTCTAAACGCGTGTTTCTCAGTGTGGAGGGAAAAACCGGAGGACCTGGAGAATAATCCACGCTACCACACGCATACTCCAAATATACAGCAGACGTCAGGGTTAGGATCGAACCCACGACCTCCTGTAGACCAGGCGACGGTGCTGGTGATGGATGAGCGCCATTGCCTGAAGCGTCATCAATAAGAAATACTCAGCTCATTTTAAGGGCAGCGTTGTTGACGAATGTGTTGACAAGTTTATATTTGTGCTTACACACTTTTGCCAACATAGCATGATGGTCTTTAAAACAAGTTATTAATCGTTAATTCTGTTTGAAGAAAACATTTTCGTCACATTTTGTTAAGATTTCTCAACGTTCGCCTTGCGGAGTTTCGCATTCACGCACTTGACAAATTACGGGCACCTTTCGTTAGCGACATCGAATTTCCGCGTGAATGAAATCTCACCGCGGGCCACGCGCCGTGAACCAAGCAGCACGCGTGCCCTGCAGTGTCACGGCCTTGCCCTGCAGTGTCACGGCAGTGTCACGTGCCCTGCAGTGTCACGGCCTTGCCCTGCAGTGTCACGGCAGTGTCACGTGCCCTGCAGTGTCACGGCCTTGCCCTGCGGTGTCACGGCCGTGCCCTGCGGTGTCACGGCCGTGCCCTGCGGTGTCACGGCCTTGCCCTGCGGTGTCACGGCCTTGCCCTGCGGTGTCACGGCCTTGCCCTGCAATGTCACGGCCGTGCCCTGCGGTGTCACGGCCGTGCCCTGCAGTGTCACGGCCGTGACCTGCAGTGTCACGGCCTTGCCCTGCGGTGTCACGGCCGTGCCCTGCAGTGTCACGGCCGTGCCCCGCAGTGTCACGGCCTTGCCCTGCAGTGTCACGGCCTTGCCCTGCAGTGTCATGGCCTTGCCCTGCAGTGGCACGGCCGTGCCCCGCAGTGTCACGGCCGTGCCCCGCAGTGTCACGGCCGTGCCCTGCAGTGTCACGGCCTTGCCCTGCAGTGTCACGGCCTTGCCCTGCAGTGTCACGCCCTTGCCCTGCAGTGTCACGGCCGTGCCCTGCAGTGCGACAGTGACGCCTCCACATCACATTCCGAGTCATTACAACATGCAGATCCTTCGGTGAATTCAATGAAAAGGTTAAATGTGTTTCAATTTAAATGAATTATTATTCAATCGATTTAATATGAATGTTCTTCATTTTTAGTATTATGATAAGTGATACATGTGTATATTTTTTAGGTTAGGAGGACAGTTTGAATGAGTGTCCGAAACACATCGCTATTTTGTTTGTATTAAGTTAATTGGTAAAGCCATTTCCGACTTACGAATCGAGTGACACCTGCACGGTATACACATGTTCGTGCAGTAATTGTTTAATCAACTCATTAATGTAATACGAACAAAATATGCGTTGGGATCGTTGGTTTATTTGACGCATTTTATCGCCATTGTACTCCTGCAAGTGCCACGTGGCGAAGCATCCATTGCGATTACTCGGACAGCAGTGCAACCCTTCATATTTAGAAATGACCCCCAGAAGCATGTATAACGGAACTACTTCTAGAATATCTTCCAATGATCTATATAGGGGACAGTACTTTCCCTGCTTACAGATTTGTCGCATGCCACTGAAACCAATTTTTGTAATTCACATAATGGAATTCAGCCAAATAAAGTAATAATAAAATTTCATGCGGTGATATTTTTTGTTCTGCTCAGTCATTGGTGGCTGGGCTAAGACCATCACCTCACTACACGTGAGAGTCCGGTTTAATCACAGGTGGGCTGTATCCTGGATTCGAACTCAGGTTTTCAGAGAGTGCTGGCTTAACATTCTGATCTCTCAGACTCCCGCAACCTCACGTGAGCAGGCGGGTTCAAAGCTTATTGATAATGTTTACCAGGGGCTCGGTCTGCAATTGAACCAGTGACGTAAATCATGAGATAAGAGCGCTACCCTAAGACCAGCTCTCACGTAACATGGAGGGCATTGTGGGCAGCATCACATGACCTCTAGAATGTGTGTGGAAGAGAGGTTATTTATTTTTTCAGGGCATCTTTTTCCAATAAATTGCACTCAAATGGCCTCAAACGGTGGTCGGAAATGGCCTTGTTTCATCCTGGGGATATCTCTCTCTTCAACTTAAACTGTTTTTGGCCAAAATCAATTGCGTGATTTTTTTCTTGTAAAGAGATAAGTAGTTTAATGTGTGCATCCGAGCAAACATTAGTGTATTCACTCGTGTGCCGTTTGCTTCAGGAAATCAACATAAACATTGATTATTCCTCCGACAGAATTAATATTCACCTCATAATAAGAACAGGAACTCAAACTTAATATTGCTTAAAAAAGTATGAAGACAATGTATGCTGGGAAACGCATTTATACAGAAAGAGAAACACATGGATTAGAGATCATAGACAAGATTAGAGGCACCATATTGACGGTGAATAAAATATTTTAATTTACCAGGTAAGGCCACTGAGCTATATAGCTTTTTTCAGAAGCGACCCGGCCACAAATGGTAGCTCAACGAAGTGGTCTGTCACGTGTAAATGAATCGTAGCCAAATACTCGCAATGCGTGTTGATTGTAAACGTGGAGGGGAAAACCGGAGGACCTGGAGACAATCCACACGACCACGGGCAGAACACGCAAACTCCAAATATACAGCAGCGGGCATCGTCAGAGTCGGGATCGGACCCACGACCTCCTGCATACCAGGCGAAGTTCTTAACATCTCGCCACGGTGGCACCCCGAAACGTCGTGGGATTAGGAAAGATGCGTCGCTGGAGGGAAAAAAAGGCCACTTGTGAAGACAAATTAAAGAGCAGCAGCCAAAGGAAAGAACACCTCCGAGAGTACGTCAATCGCGGGGATGGAGAGACAAATCTGGATGTTTGTTTCATGCTAAGACCATGAGTGATGGTGGCAGATTGGAGAGGCCTTCATCGAACAGTAGACGGATCACGGCTGATGATGATCACGATGATGAAAATGTGTAAAGTACCTTATATCCAGTAATTTATTTAATATCAGTAAACAAATGTTGCTTCATTGAAAGCCACTCTTTAGAAACGTTGATACACTTTGTCTGCCACATTCTCCCAAACAGTATATCTCTACAGTATATCTGATACTCCACTACTGCTACAATAGATATCCCATCACTGCTATAGCTGAAATCCCACCACTGCTGTAGCTGACATTGTACTTGCGTCAGCTATCTCGCCAGACCCACGAAACTCAAACAAAAACGTCTTGGGCGTGCACTTTGGGGCCTAAAGCACGGAACTTACTTAAATACACAGTTTTCTCGCTCCCTTCCTTCCTTCCTCTCGCAAATAAACTTCGATTTTTTTTGTTATCTCTCTCCGTTCTCTCTCCAGGTTAAATCAGGCGTTTTAAATAGCTCCTTCATCTTGGTCGATCGTCGTACGCAAACGACATTGTGTTACTTAAACTTGCGAGGTTCGCGTTTCACCGAGCTAAGCG
The DNA here is from genome assembly GCF_048934315.1 of Petromyzon marinus. NCBI lineage: Eukaryota > Metazoa > Chordata > Hyperoartia > Petromyzontiformes > Petromyzontidae > Petromyzon > Petromyzon marinus. The sequence goes on from NC_133707.1 coordinate 1,651,726, forward strand.
CGCCGTATTTTTAATGACCCATCGACCAGACGCCCGTGGCTTCTCGAAAATTTTCATTAGCGCGATCGATGGAACAACATCAGAAACAACTATACGTGCTAATGGGGCTACAAGTCACTCGCCAAAAGCATGACGACACAGAGGAGAATGATAATACCCGCGGGGGGGGGGGGGGGGGGGGGGGCGGGATATGATTTTCAGAAAGTCGTATAATTCGTATTCTGCTATTATTATTATTTTGAACGTAAAAATAAAGGAAAGTAAGTTGGAATTGGGCAGAATGTATCTGCTATGAAATGTCCACGTGATAAGCCACTTTGTTGAGCTATCACGTGATAAGCCACTTTGCTGAGCTATCATTTGTGGCCAGGTTGCTTCTGAAAAAAACAAGTGGATAGATCGGTGGGCATTACCTGGTAAAATAAAAAGTTTATTTTATTTGTTGCAATTTGTGTGTGATTTGGTTACCTTTCGTATAATTTGCACTCTAATCGTGTTTTTGTATTGTTTGTTGTTGTAACTTTACGAGGCTTTGTGAAGGAATGGCAGTCGAGATTATTTTTTTTCATAAATTCGCAAAAATCATATCCTGCTTTGAAAAAATAGAATGTACAGAAAAAAACAAGGAAAATAAGTGGGACTTGGGCAGGACGTATCGCTAAATGGGATGTTGATGGTGGTGATGATGATGGCCGATGGGTGAGGATGGAGATGGAATGACAACTAAAGGAACGAGCGTGTCCAGAAGGATGAACACGGCCACAGAGATATGTGTTAGTGAGATTACACATTTTACGGAATATGTACATTCAGTAATGCAATGTGTATTTAATCAACCCCACGTTTAAGATATTTATTCTCAATTAGCGCTCACGTGGATCTGATTACAGCGATGGAGAATATGATATAATACGCTCTTAAACATTTTCGTAGCAGATGGCAGCACTCGTGTCAAAAGTGTTATTTTTACTCAATCCATTCTGCCTCTCAAGCAGTTATGCAGCATTAATTTCCGAATTCTGTAATTTGTGTTCCAGTTCTTCAGAAATTGTTTTACTCCTTTGGGATACACACAGGGACTTCTTTAAAAACGGGCAAGCTTACAAGGGATTAAATGTTGTACTTAAAAAAAAATAGATTTTATAATTGCCAGTAATTATCAAATTTTGTCAAATGTGAGCCATGGCACTGGGAGACAATGGCTCATTCTTGTGAATGGTCTCATGATTCTTTTGGTATTCCATTGAGCATGAGATGTACATCACTATTCATGATTTCTTGTTGGCAATACTGGGGAGAGAGGAATGATTTGTATCTGTTATTAATCCTACAGAGTCCTCTGACAATATAAATACTCTACGCTCTCCAGTTTTTAATAATAAAAAAAAATATACTGCAGTTATAAACTCAGACTGTTTTAGCTGGTAAGGTCCACTGAGCCAAGGAGCTCTGTTACAAAGATGACGATAGCCTAAGGTCGTCGGCAGTGGCAACGTTTACAGAACATTGCAGGGTGAGAATATGATCGCATTAATTCGTCATGAACTAAAACAAATAAAATTTAACATTTCATGTACTGTATGTTGAACTTCTCTCCCACCGTGTGTAGCCAACCGTGCTCATTGGAGATGCGGGGAAAGGACAACAAACTAAACACAAAAACCAGTTATCAAGAAATTAGTTTTCAAACTATATTTAAAAGTGCATAGCTCCAGTGGCGTCCTAATATCGGAAGGAAGAACGTTCCAGACGACCGCAGAAATGCATTTGAAAGCGAGCGAGATGCGGTGACCATCCTTGTTCGACGGTTATCCAAAAGCCGCTGCTATGAGGATGACCACCGGAGTTAGCGTGATGGTTTATGCTCCTGGACGAGATCGGTAAGGTGTTGTGGTTAATTTGTGGCAAGCACTTTGTGTGTAATGACTTAACTCCACATCGACTTCATCAACACACGCTGACGAGCACGAAGACGTATGGCCAAACAATCAAACAACTCCCAGGACTGGTAAGGCACATGGAGCCCTTCATCCAGCAGTGGATTGAGAAAGGGCTGGAAATTATTAATTCCACATCTTGAAATTGTTAATTGCATCCACGAGTTGTGTGAAGCCATTCGTCTGCTTGCCTCACGCACGTGCGCGTGGCTGTACTATCTGCCAGTCATCTCGGTGAGGCAGCCTGTGGCATCTGGGTCTGTCCCGTGACCTGGAGCCAGACACTTCACGTGGCCTCACCTGGCCTGGCACAAGCGACTCCGTGGTGATCTCACCGCCACTGAGTAGCGAATGGCGCTGTTGTTGTTATCGCTGTTGTTATTATCTGGAGTGACATTCAAAAATGAGACACAACGGCGTCTTAAATAAAATATTGTCGACTCAAGATCTAAAATGTTCGTGCAAAGCTCCCAAACAGTTTACAAAGCATAATCATGGGACGTTCATAGGTGGCTGTTGCGCGATAGGAATGTTGCAACTACAATACGTAGAAATTCACGGTAGGCTTTCTGACGTTCGAAAGCAAATGACGAAACAGCTCAACACATGTCGTCAGTGAAGGAAGCGTATATAACAGGCAACGCTTCGGGCAAGGGCCCTTCTCCGAAGCACATCATGGGGCCATGGTCTAAAATCGTTGCCTTTTGTTATGATCTTGATCCAGAGTTATTTGCTAACGTCTGTTAGCAAAACAAAGATAACAACAACAGCCCTTTCTTCGAATCGGCTTTGTTCCTCTGGCCCGGATGGTACCACTCAGTTCTGTCGTTATTATCCGTGTCCCTGTCATGCATGGCGCCTTGAGGCAATGTGAAAGGCGCCTAACAAGTGGCAAATTATAATGATTGTGTGTTTCTTCCTTAAAGGGCCACAATGTTATTGACGAATGTGTTGAGTTTTGTTGTTGTTTGCGCTTGTGCACCACCGCCAACGCAACAGCAGCATCACCACCAAATAATTATTGAGCAAAGCAAACGGATTCCACTGCCGCGGGAATTCCATTCGAGAGCAGCGGCGGGGTCCTGGCTCGCTGTGGCCGACAGCGGGGAGCGTGGGGACACGCGTTGTGAACTGGGGGGCGTGGGGCCTGAGGAGGGCGGGGGCTATGGGGGAGGCGGGGGGTCGCGACCACCTTGACCGACAGATCTAATTAGTGCTCGTTACGTCCATCGCCTGCTCACGGCGAATGAGGGGTCAGAGTGCGGCACAACCAACAAGCGGTGCCCGCGGGCAACGTCGCGTGACGCCGTGCCCAGCTGGTTCATGCTACCGCAGAACGTGCCTCGGGATGCTACTCCACTGCCTCGTGCTCACTTGTGGTGGTGTATCAGAATTATGCAGCTGAGTTGGCTCTGTACACACAGAACCTGTGAAGCAAAGTGATCTTGGAGGTACCCCCCCCACCCTATACCCCCGCCCCCCCAGGATGGAGTTGAGCCGTCTTACCTATCGCCTCACCGTACTTCCGACGTCCACGAAACAGTGAATACTTTATTGTTCTATGGACGGATTGCTCATTTGCCATATGAATGTGGAATTTCCAGCATAGGCTCAGGTCCCCCAACCAGTGTAAGAAGATTAGAGAACTAATTTGAGTACAGAGACACACGTTTGCCAGGCTAAAAGGTCCCATTTAGAAGCTGGTCACCCGAGCTATAAATGGCCTGATGGTGGCATTGTCCCTGTACTATTCGCCCTTTGGCGTCGTTCTCTGGTCTGACACTGGTGCTAGGCCCTAAAGAAGGCTGTCTCTGGTGTAGGCCAATCAGTTAAATAAACAACTATTCATATATTATCAGAGCATGTTTGTTTGCATGTTCACCACAAGTACGTGTGGTTGATGCAGACTTTAATCCTTGCTAAAGGTTTATATTTGGTGTTTGACCATCTAAATACTGTCCGTTGTATTGCCAAAAAGGATAAAACCGATTCTAATTAATTTCACGCAGTGATGTTATACAAAAATAAAACTCGGAGAGTCAGTATATTATTCCAAGCTTTGCTGGGCTCGGTGAAAGCTTGGATTTGGAGAAAAGTTTTATTGTAACGGATTAGGAACGCCCTCCCATTGACTCGTCTCTTTCACAAGTTCCTAGAACTGTGTTCTACGAACACCCTCCAATGTTGCGTTTGCCTTTAGAAGCATTTAATTAGCGATTATGGAAGCTGAGGGGTGTCAGGGCAAAGAAAAACTCTCCGATTTGTGTATTGAAGTTTGATCAACGTGTCTGTTTTTCTTCTTTTAAATGGGGCCAGTCCAGAAAAGCAACATAATTTTAGATGAAAGCTTTTCATTTTTCACATTGCATATTGGGTCACCTTCAAGGGAGTCAAGAGGGCTTCTCCACTCACCCACAGCCTCCTCCCCCCCCCCCCCCATTAGAGAACGACGGACAGAGAAGCAGACGGACGGATGGACGAAGACAAGGAAAAAGAAAAACTCACTTTCAATGTGAGTGGGAAAGCGTTAGACGGCATGTTTCTTATCCGCTACATGATTATTATTACTGCTGTTAGTTACTGGCCGCTTTGCACACTACACGTGCTTTGGGCCTGTGCTCAGCAATTGTACGAGTATACGTCGATCAGAGAAGGCTGTTGTGCTGTTTTAAAAAACGTGAAAGTTGTGCAGGAGCGATTGGCACTTTCCAGGATATTTCACGGAGCTACAATCCCCAACCTGTCTTGATTATTCTCAGCGTGCCCCCCTGAGCGAAAGCATCCTCCGCACAAAGGCTGTGGATCATTCGCACTCACACACGAGGCAATGTACAGACCCGCAGGTGTGCCAGTATTCATTCCAAACACCGCTGTTGTTCATCATTAGACCTCCTTTGCCAGTACCAAAATGTAATAATAGGGTTTTCCCCTTTTTTCTGGCAACAAAACTGAAACCTTTTTTTCAAGGATTCATGTCTGCATTAACCACAATACCTGCAGTCAAAATGCAAACAAAAAACATACTATGATAATATATGCATTGTCCTTGAAACTGATTGGTCCACACCAAGGGACGGCTTTCTTTTGAGCCTCGACCCAATTGGTGCTTGACCAAATGACGCCAAAAGGCGTACAGCTCAAAGACAATGCACTATCAAAGTAATGAGGGCTCGGGGTGAGCATCTACATCATTAGTGCATTGTCTTTGAGCTGTACGCCTTTTGGCGTCATCTGGTCAAGCACCAATTGGGTCGAGTCTCAAAAGAAAGCCGTCCCTTGGTGTGGACCAACAGTTTCAAGGACAATGCATATATTATCATAATATGTTTTTTGTTTACATTTTGACTGCAGGTTTTGTGGTTAATGCAGACATGAATCCTTGTAAAAAAAGGTTTCAGTTTTGTTGCCAGAAAAAATGGGAAAACCCCTATTATTACCGCTGTTGTTGCACGTGCGTATGCATTTTAACACTGTGGGCATTCACCAACACAGGAAATTAGTACGATTTGTAACGTAAACAATACTTGTCATTTATATTCCGATTTAAAGCTTTCGTGACTGCAAGGATTCATCTTCTTTGGTTCTTTCGGTAAGGTCACGTAGAATGAGAATAAAATAATAAAATAACACAATAAAATTCTCACGACGTTTCGGCCGCTTGCGTTGTGGCCGAAACGTCGTGAGAATTTTATTGTGTTATTTTGTCATTTATACCCTGAGATTAACCACCCTTTGGCCTTCGCACCTGATTGGCTCACACGTCACGACATCACATTCATGCCCGCGTGAGCCATCGCAACAGGACGTGTCCAGAAGGCCTCACCGCGAGCTACATCACCCGCACCTCGACAGACACACGCATTGCATGCCCTCTCCTTGCGTCTACCAGAAAACACTTTCGATTGCGAGTGGCGAACAATTCCGAAAGCCAGCGGTGAGCTGGCTTCGGCCTGTGTTAGACACAACGGTGGCTCCGCCTACCACTGGACATGTGTATTGGGCGGTTTGTTGAACTTGTTGTTGTTGTAACTTTCTGACCCGCCGCTACTTTGGACATCCGTGCAAACGATCGTCGTCGCTCATCGGATTTCTGCAGTCTAAATAAAGATTCTGATTCTGATAATGCCCTTCAAACAACCGCTAAGCGGCTGCGGATGTTTGCTCCACAAAAGGCGAATGGTAAGAATCGCCCGATTGCGAATGAGATCTGTTCCATCACCCGCGCCGTCAAACAACCCCTGGTTACATCGAGCGAATGAGCAGCATCTCTTTCTCTCACACAAACACAACACAGTTGTAATGTTTTGTCAGTTCCTCCACAAAAATGTCCAGTACGAGAGACTCGGGGTTTCTGTCCAGAGGCTATACAAACGCAGATTATCCGCATCCCTTACAGAAGCCAGATGTGACCCCTTGATGTTGTTCCAGTTCTAAAACAACGCCGGCACACGCTACTAAAGGAACTTCATTAAGGCAGCTAAACAATTGCTGTTTCTTTTGCCATGAAGTCAACTTAAAGTGGTTTCCTGTTCAAATGAGCATTGAGCGAGTGCTCATCTTCTGTTTACAGCCTTGAAACAGCGGCACAATTCCACATTCCAATGGGGCAAGTGGGGCGCCACGGTGGAGAGATGTTAACTCCCTCGCCTGGTATACAGGAGGTCGTGGGTTCGATCCTGATCATGACGCCTGCTCCTGTATATTTGGAGTTCGCATGTTCTCCCCGTGGTCGCGTGGATTTTTCTCCGGGTCCTCCGTTTTTTTTTACCTCCGCACTTAGAATTAACGTGCGTTTCGAGTATTTGACTTTCCATATGATAAGACACTTCGTTAGGTGATCATTTGTGGCCAGGACTCTTCTGAAAAAGAACTATATAGCTCAGTGGGCTTTACCTGGTCAAATACAAAAAAAAGAAACGTCGTGATGTATTATTTTTTTATTTAAATTTTCTATCTACGTGACTTTACCGAAAGAACCAAAGGGTATAAAAAAATAAGTTTAATAGTTGAATCCACCTTGGCTTTCTGCCTTCCCCTCCTCCTGTTTCCTTCCGCTTGTGTTGCGTGCATCACTCCCGTGCGGCAGGCCGCTGTCTGGGCTCACTGTCGTCGCGTGTCCGATAGCGCTGTGGATTTCTTTACCGTCAATTCGAATTGACGATTAATGCCGCGGGCACTGCAAGCGCCATATCATAATGGGAATGTAACGTAGGGTTAATGTAAAACTTGCCACGTCTAAAAAAATGTGTCGGGCAATTATTATAAGTGACGCAGGCAATCTGCTGGCAAGGCCTGGTTGAGGACAATGAGTCCATGCGTCGACACGGGAAGAGTAGGCCAATGAGCTTTAGAAAATACGATCCTCACTCCCCGGGTTTGTCGCCGTGTGTGACGTATGCAAATAGGTTGGAGCCTCTTGCCAAATAAGCGCGTTGCATGAATCAACGGCAGAGCGAATTTAAAGTGTAGATCTAGCGATGGCGGCGATACAATTGACATAAAAAAATCGAGAGGAAAATAAGAGGTATCTATGACACGTGCCAGCTCTTGGATTTATAAGGAACGAAGGAAGGGCTTCTGTAATACATCCCGTCGCTGCTATGTTTCACACGGCAGTCCTCAGTGGTCTAACACGAGCAGCTATGCTCGCAAAATGTAAATTTTGGGGATGTACTTAATAAGACAAATTCTAGTGACTCGAGTGGATTTATCTCTTTTCTCAAATGAATCAACTGGTCAGGGAGCTCAGCGGTAGAGCAGGCAGCTCAAAACCCGTAGTTTACACAGCTACGATTTATGCAACAATTTGTTATTTTACCAGGTAAGGCCCACTGTAGCTCTTTTTCAGAAGGGACTCGGCTTATCATGTGGACATGTCTAGCAGCCGGATACTCAAATGCACATTGATTCTAATTGTGGAGTGAAAACCTGAGGACCGGGAGAAAATTCCACGCGATCATGAAGGGAACATGCCGACTCCAAATATACAGTCGACACGGTCGCGATTGAACCAACGACCTCCTGCATACCAGGCAAGGTAGTTAACATCTCGCTCCGGCGGTTGGAGGTTGACTCAGCCAATTATCCTTCAGGGATCATTCAAATAGGTACCACGTTATGGGCATGTCCTTTGGATAGACTTTTTATTTCCTGTTGACGGCTCTCATAATGCCATATTTATATCTAGAAATGCGGGTGAGTTTAATCACAAGACAACCGCTGCCGACTTCCCACAAAATAGTGCTGATTTATCGATCGCAAAGGGATTACGCGCACCAGGATTTGAACTCGCAAGCTTCTGGTTGCGAGCAGCTCTCTCTCTACCGCCGAGCCCCCTGGCCAAAAGGCAAATGAGACTCAATGCCTGCATGGAAAATAAGGTTACGCATTAAGTTGGTGGAATGTAATCTGCTTAACAATCCGATGCGTCCTTCGGAGGGAGTGTGGCCCGTGCCCTTAATGAGTCACATTTAGGTGACACGGCCTAGCCCCGAGCAAGCCCTTTCATGCACGTGCCCCCCATCGATTGATCTACCATTACCTCCGCATGAGCAAACCAGGCAGGAATAGAGAGGAGAGAGCTGAAGTAGAGTCGGGGGCGAGGATGAATGCGTCAGTGGGCAATCGCTGTTTGCGTGCGGCCCGTTTGTCAATCCACTGCTGGATGGGGTGGGTGGGGGGTCACGCCACGCGGTGCGGGTCACGGGGATTATTTAATTGTCTGACCACGCGTGGTCAGTGCGGGTTGGCGACGGCCGGCAGAAATGTGGGTGGAGCACATGCACCGTGCAGCGCAACAAAAGACGTTTCGCTGTATCGTGCTCCGCTGGCCCACCCACGTGGCCCCACAGTCCCTGCTTGTGTGTGGTGGTCTCTCAAACCGAGCACTATCCAGGCTCGACGCTGCTTGGCTTCGGATAACTGATGTGTTCAGGTGCAGCATGTTGGGTGATTTGGTCGCAGTCCGAGGCCATCGGCATGCTACCTATGGCGATTTACTTACTCGACAAATGAGCGCATGAATACTCTTGCTCACGACGCTCAAATAGAGAAACTCCGCATGTATGTATGTCGGTTGAACTTCTTTCGCACCGTACGTAGCCAACCGTGCCAATCGGAGGTGCGCGTGATATACACCGACGCGCAGCTGCTATCTAACACCCGCGTGTCAGCAACTCCGCCGGCTCCCATCCGTGGCAGTGGCCAGGCAGCTGACGTCACTGTTGTGACAAAACTCCCCGAGAATTCCTGCACAGGGCGAACGGGGTCCCTGTCAACCCCTTCCGGAGTGGCGGGGACCGTGTGGCTCGACATTCGCTGCCCGGGCAGAACGTGCGAGGACGTTTCCAACGCGGCCACTGTGCTCCGGAGATAGAGAGAGAAATGGTGCCGGATGAAGCTAGTGCGGGGCCTGTACCATGATGTTATAAAGGGGCCCTAAATAAATAAATAAACATTAATGTTAAAACACAAATGTTTAACTTGCATAGTAAAGTTATTGTATTTTTTCATTTGCGATACAGCCAGATAATACGACAAATCGCTAACCTTAAACAACCAGTCGTTCATAAAAGTTGAAGGCAGTATACTACTATAGTAATAGAGCAAGTGTAGAATCACTGAACCGGAATTGATAGCTTGAAAGCATTTGGCGCGGGGCCCTTGAAAGTGCGGGGCTCGTAGCTACTACTACATATGTAGCTACTACACATGTAGCTACTTGTGCTACTGGTATAATTCAGCACTGGAGAGAGAGATAGATCATGGGGTGCGACAGCGCTCGTGTGGCGAGGTGTTAACTACCTCGCCTGGTTCGCAGGAGATCGTGGGTTCGAGCCCGACCCTGACGCCTGCACATTTTGAGTTTTGTACGTTCCCCCCAGTGGTCGCGTGGATTTTTCTCCGGGTCCTCCGGGTTTTCCCTCCACATTTAGAATCAACGTTCGTTTAGGGAATTTTTCGGCTATAAATGTCCACATCGTTGAGCTTTCAATTGTGGCCAGGTGGCTTCTGAAAAAAGAGCTACGTAGTCCAGTGGGCCTTTACCTGGTAAAACATTTATTTTTGTATTTTTTTAGTGTATTTTTTTTTATAATTCGTTTTGCTGCATAGTGTTTCCAACCACAGGCGCTTGTACCGAGGAAAAAGGTGCGATCCTAGCAGGCCGCTTACCCACTCAGCTGCTGGCCATAGTGTCCCCCTCCCACGAGAGGGCGCTCCAGAGAGCCTCTCTCAGGAAGGGGCCGTCCCACACAGAGGCGCACCGACTACGCGAGCCATGCGTCCAACAAGGGCCTTTTGGTAGAGATGTGACCTCAATCGGTCACACCTTTGGCAGCGTGTTGAGCGGGCCTCGTTTCCAGCGCGTTCAAGCGGCGGTGCGTGATCGTCAGCCGTCCACGTCGCAGGAATCGCGGTAGTTCGAGGCGCTGGCTCTTTCCGCAGCGTTAGAACCGTGCGGAGATCGGAGGGATGTGTGCCAACGGCAGTGATTGGAGGTGCGCGGGCCGCGATAAAGAAAATACAAGGGGCTGATTGAGAGCGGGTCGCAGTGCTTTTGGAACTAGACAATGAAAATTCACGTCCCAGTGAACGTAGTCGCGTGTTGGACCAGCGCACACCACTCGCTATTATGTTTTAAAACCTCAAAACACATTCGTCGACTATCGCCACGAAACAATTTCCTTTGGTTTATTCATCAGCAACGCGGGCGCTTACAAACAAGTTCTGAAAAGCAAGACGAGGTACACAATTGGAGAGGTAGAAAAAGGAACGCGTGGATTGGAGAATGCACGCACGTTTGAGACATCGTATTGGCTCTAGATTTAAAGCTTTCGTGACTGCTAGGATCCATACTCTTTGGTTCTATTGGGTAAAGTCACGTAGGTAAAAAATAAAATATAAAAAATCACGACGTTTCGGCCACAACACAAGCGGCCTTCATCAGGTAAAGGGACGAGACTGTCTGGAGGACAGCGCTGGAGTGAAAAAAGCCACGCTCAGATCACGACCTTTAAGCTTAAGGCTTTTTTCACTCCAGCGCTGTCCTCCAGACAGTCTCGTCCCTTCACCTGATGAAGGCCGCTTGTGTTGTGGTCGAAACGTCGTGATGTTATTTTATTTTTTACCTACGTGACTTTACCCAATAGAACCAAAGAATATCGTATTGGCTGTTGGGAAAGTTAAAGCGGGTTCGGCTGCGATGCATTTTGCTCCGATTGGCACGGCTGGCTATGTACGGTGCGAAAGAAGTTCAACGTGCACACATAGAAGGTGCAATGCTTGGCGGTTGAGACGAAATGATAGAAGCAGCCAAAAGGAGGGAACGCGTGTGAGAGGTAATCCACTGTGGAGACGGAGCGATGAAAGTCAGCTCATGCGCAGGAGCTCGACACGCTGTCACGTCACAGGGTCTTCTTCTTCCTTACGGCTGATCGAGATGCAGATCAACAATTACAGTTTCATATTCAGCCGGTCAAGCCAGATAGCCGTGTCAGGAGTAGCGGAGTGTGTCGCAGTGATGTCTCCTTCGTATTTGTGGATCGGGCATTGCATCGTTATGCGTTGTACGGTCTGATCTGAATCACCACAGTTGCACACTACTGGAGAGTTTTTTTTTTAATTTCCATTCATGCATCAGGAATCCGCGTGTGCCATGGTTTGTGCAGATGCGGTTTAAGGTGGACCATGAGCTTCGTGGGAGATCAAACCCAGGGATCTTCGGCGTTGGGTCTTTCACAAGGACGGTGAGAGATGGAGGCGACTTGGGGAGGCCTTCACGCAGCAGTGGATAGATCACGTCTGGCGATGACGAATAAAAGTAGAAGAAAAATATAAAATCGGCCAAATATATCACAAGCGATGAAGCATGATGTGCGGCTGGCAAAGGGCCTTGGCCATACGACATTTTAATGCCAAACCGAGTTCTGCGCTGGTGACTTCCACGCTTAAATCCAAGTCCTGCGGTGGTGAGACAGTCGAGACGGTCTGGGGAGTGATCCATCAACCTGTCAGGAACGGGAGAAATTTACCCTCAGCACAGGGCCAGCAGTTAACCCCGCCTCATACAATCCCACCCATGGGTAATATCGATAGGCTGCAAGCTTCGTTTTTTTTCTCTCCCGCAGAACCAAATTAATGGACACACATAGACAAGTGCTGTTAGCGAGTAGCCAACCGATTGGCACGGTTGGCTACGTACGGTGCGAAAGAAGTTAAACATACACACGTACACGAAGGCCAGCGACACGCGCGGCTGCCTTTGTCTCCCCAGTGGCGATGTTTACGCATTCGCCCTCGTAGCATCGTCGACTAAAGCAGTCAGACACGTGGCCCAACTGATCGTATCCGGATTCGAATGAACAACCTTCCATGTCGCTTCGGCGATGGTACCAGCTGTGGCCAAGGTGACACACGAGGGCACGGAGTTGGTGGGGGCCACCGAAAGAAGGTTGCCGTCTCACATCCACTTGGCATTCAGCATTTCAGCTCCTCAACACATGGCCAGACGCACATTGTTGTCGTACGCAGTGCCGGATTAAGCTAGTGCGGGGCCTGTAGCATACGTTATAAAAGGGCACTAAATAAATAAAAAACGCATAAATATTTAAACACGTATGTTTAACTTGCATAGTAGAGTAATTGTATTTCTTTCATTTGCTATACAGCCAGATAATACGACAAATCGCTAACTTTAAACACCCAGTCGTTCATAAAAGTTGAAGGCAGTATAGTACTATAGTAATAGAGCAAGTGCAGAATCACTGAACCGGAATTGATAGCTTGAAAGCATTTAGCGCAGGGCCCTGGAAAGTGCGGAGCCCGTAGCTACTACATATGTAGTAGTTACTACTACACATGTAGCTACTACACATGTAGCTACTGCACATGTAGTAGCTACACATGCAGCTACTACATGTGTTGTAGCTACTTTTGCTGCTAGAATAATCCGGCATTGACCGTACGCCAGAATAGCGGGGAAGAGAGAGTGTGCATGACTAATACAGGGCGTTCTTCTTCACCTGGGGTGCACGCCCTCTCGTGGGGTGCGAGACTTGGGCTGATTTTATTTTAGAAGGTAAATCATCGAAACACAAATTAAGTACGGGCGCGTAAGCACAACTACTTTGTTTCATCAACCCTATGTATTCATTAACATATATTTTTTTATTTACAATCGAGAACTAAACGGGTGCAAGGCTGCCCTAAAGGTTAAGAACCACTCGTTTCACAATAGATGCGAACTAATTTCCACGATTCCGATATCGCTTGAACAGAACGTATAGCGCTCTCTAATGTTTGCGGATGTCGGAGCCATGGGTTCTCACACCGCGGGTTGTGTTGTTAGCCAGTGATCCCTTCTTTTGAAGTTCACTGGAAGACTTTCATCACCTTTTGCCCAAGACGGTACGTCGGGAATCAGCGACATTAAACGTTTACTGCAAAAAAAAAAAACGGTTTGACTTGCATCCCACTGTGATTTTTTTTTGCACACAGCGTTGGTGTTCGGTGCTTTTTTCAGGAATATTTTGCTGTTTTTTTTCTTGGATTTTCTGTTTGCACAGTCACACATAGTCACTTTAAGATGTTTTTCTTGTTCGTGTTTTTGTTTTTTGTTTGTTGTTGCACCCGATTCAAGAGCCGAATGGCTCACAGGGCTATACCAAAACAAATAAACTGAAAACTGAAATAAACTGGACGAACCTGAAGCGCTTGTTTCCACGTGTACGTATTATGTATGGCGAACGTCTTGCGCGCCGTACGTAGCCAACAGTGCGGGAAAGTCGACTTAAGTCGTACGCCCGAAACGCAGCGGCAACGTACAAATCGGAGATCCATGTTCAAATTAAAAAAAATATCTAACACTTGAAAAAGTGCGCAGAGGATTTTAGTTTCTTCCAGCGAAGATGACTGATTGTGGAATGTCCACCAATGACTCCGAACCGTAAACAGGAAGCTCATTTGTATATATATATATTTTATCGTTGTTAACAATCGTGAATTTGGAACGTGATATACTTCGCGCAATTGACGTATTCTTTCCATTTTATCTGATAAAATGTCTTCGGGCCCTTCAAAATGCACGAGAGTCTTCGGAGGAAATCGGAGCTGCCGTTTAAAAATCGTGCTTTCCACAAATCCACGGGCAAACTCACGCACGGATCGCCATTTGCCGAGTGTAATTTTGGATCCGGCGATAATAATAATAAGAGGCGCTCTAGAAAGATATTTAATTTTAACATGGAATAAAATGAAAAGGCGGACATTTAATTATTGTCTGTAAGTTTTACGTGAAAAGGCTGTCACAGTGCAAACGCTGCGTTGTAAATTGGCAACACACTTTGGCAATAATAAGCTATCGTATTGGCACCAATGGAGCTCTCAGCCAATAACACGCAGTGTGTGAGGGAAGAGGTGTAGGCGCAGCCCTGCAAGTGCTCGCTCATGCGACAGCAGGCGAGCTCAAGATGTCCCCCTCCAGGGGGTGTACTTTGGGCATACTCTGCCAAGCTAGGGTAAGAAGCCTTGGGAAGAAGAGGTGGGAAGCACCCACACTTTACCCACCACACGCGACCTGCCAGCTGACTGATTCTGGTTGTACCCACCCATGCTGCTGGGTGAACGGAGGTGGTGGCGAGCGGGGGCGAATTTAAGAAGCCGTCGTTTCAACTGCCACTCCCGGAGATTGGACCGGTGACCTCTGGATTGGCAAGGGCGGTGTGATAACCATTGCACCACCCATCATCACGGACGATTACACACACCTCCCTTGTGCAATGAATGGCTCGGAGTTACACAAATGTGCGTGTTGCTCAAAACCGCGAGGTTTTAAAAGTGCCAGTTGTCATGCACTAAAAACGCCGTGACGTAACGCCGAACTACATATCCATGATTTCGCACGTCAACGCGATGCTTCCACAACATCAAAGTGACTCGTGAATGGCGCGCTATACAAATATAACATGCAATATTCATCGTCGAGCGCCAGTCACTTTCAAATATAGTCCATTCGCCCGTCATAAACTTTCCACTGTTCATTAAAAAACGCTGAGAAGTCATGCCCTTCACGTTAAAAACCCTTCGCGTTTCGTGCTATTGATGCCTTATTGACAGCGGTCGCATTTACTTAACCCCGCGAGACATCGAGAGGGAGCCCCGGGTCATAGACAAACCATCTTCCACCCCCCGCACCATCCCCTCCATATTTTATGCCGCGAATATTTGCGTCAAACTGAGCTGCACAGTGCACCGAGAGCACGGTCATGGGCCCGCGACCTTTCTACGCGTGACCCCGCGCGAGGAATGCCACGGAGGGGGGAGGAGGTGAATGAGCGAACTTGCTTGAGAGAAGTGAAACCTTTCACCCGGGCCATTGGCGACGTATCCATCACCATCGCCGTCGTGATCTCGAGCTGCCCTCCCCCCCCCCACCAGCCCCCACCGCCTCACCTCCCCGTGCACGCGGCCGCGACGTCGCTTGGGCTGCGCTCGTCCGTGGCGCGCGCCGCGGTTCGGCTCGTCGACGTCTCGCGCCGCGCCGGCCACGGGCAAGCCGCGTCGGGCGCCACCTCCACGCTGCAGGAATGTTTGTCTGCCATGCGGTGCCTCGCTGGATGTGAACCCCCCCCCACACCCCCGCTTCCTCCCCCCCCCCGCCACGGCGACCTCGGTTTATTGTTGAAAAAGTAAATCGGCAGGCAATGTATACGCTCTTTGCAATGTGCACGTATAAACATAGGCCGGAGTTTGACTTCTATATTTGGGGGGGGGGGGGGGCGATCAGGGGCCAGCTTTGTCTCTCACGTTAGGAATCGCGGGTGCATGTAATGAATTATTATTTTAAAACCTTAACTAGGAGGGGCATTGACCCCGCCCCCCGTGCCTCCCCCAAACTCCGCCCGTGCTTATATACTTTATTTATTTAAAATCAATTATATAGTTTAGTTTCCGTTAAGTGATTTGCATACCTTTCCTATACTATGCACTACTGTCGTGTTTTTGTGTTGTTGGTGACTTTCTGAGCCGCCCACCCCCCCCCGACTGGACATTTGTGAGAAAAAAGAGCTTCGCAGCTCATCGGATTCCTGCAGAAATAAATAAAGATGCTGATTCTGATTCTAGAGCCAGGGCTAACATCAGCGTCGGAATAATATCGGAAGCGGCCGCTTGTCTCCCTCTTAAACACTGATCGGCGCCGTGAAGTGTGACCCGACAGCTCCCATTACGTACAGCTTCAAGGGGCCTTATCCAGCAGTGGATTGACAAAGAGCTGTACTTTTATTCTGGATTAGCTAAGTGGGTGGAGGGGGGGGGCAAGGGGGGAGTGGGGGGGGTCGCGTGACCCAGTGAGGTATTCGCCTACTTTCAGAGGACACTGAGAGGTCGTTAGCGAAGCATCTGTCATCGTTATTACGCGGCGTCCCGCATGCGATTTGGTGGTGGCCTCAATGTTTAATAAGTCGCCCCAGGAATGATGAAACCCACGAGTTGCGCTGGCAGACAGCCCGCGCCCATTGTGCGATGCTTAGCGGCGCTTCACGCGGTACTTATTCTTCAGAGGGTCCCACAAATCGTGAGGGTACCGTTAATCCACTGCTGGATGAAGGCCTATAAGAAGTCCCGTTTGTACCCAGTGATTGTTAGCACCGCCCGCTCCTTCGACTGCTCAGTCACTGCCATGGCTGGTGGATTCATGGCGGGGGGGGGGGGGGTGCTGCATTGACCCTACTTCACCATGCTGGTCAGCACATTCTGCATGGCCTTTAGCCGAGTGCCTCACTGGTGTGGGTGCGCCAGATGTTATCAACGTCGTCTGGTATGCAGGAGGTCCTGGGTTCGATCCTGACCCTGACGACGCCTGGCTATTTGGAGTTTGCATATTCTCCCCGTTGTCACGTGGATTTCTCTCCGGGCCCTCTGGTTTTCCCCGCTGCATTTAGAAGCATGCGTTTAGAGTGTTCGGTTGCTACACATTTCCATGTGACACGCATTTTTTAACATCCATTATTTGTGGCCAGGTCGCTTCTGAAAAAAAAGTGCTATGTATGCATATATGATACTTTTTCGCACCGTAGCTAAGTGGGCCTCACCTGTTAAAATAAAAAGTTAACTTTTAGTTTTTGTTTTTTATCAAGTACTATAGCTACTCAAGTCTACAACCCTCTCTAATCTTTTCGCCACAGTACAAAAGTGCGTCGCTAAACTTGGGAAGTGGGGAGAATGCTCCACCCCAATTCCATCCACTCCATCTCCGCCCCCGACTAATCCACGAGTCTTCAAGGCAATTACTTCAAGGGCATCGATTTCCCTTCTTAATTAACGACAGAAGCTAAACACGGCGACCTTAATTACCTATTACAGTAGCATCATGAGCTGCGGTGATTCACGTTCATATCCACGTTCGCTGGATTTAACCATCTTACTGATAATTATCCCGTCAGTAATATGAGAAACGCACACGTTTGTGAAAACGTTGTGAATTCTAGAAGATCACACAACGTTACATTAAAGTAATAATAAGAATAGGTTTTTACCATTTTTTCTGGCAACAAAACTGAAACCTTTTTTTACAAGGAATCATGTCTGCATTAACCACGATACTTGTGGTCAGAATGCAAACAAAACACATACTCTGATAATATATGCATTGTCCCTTGAAAATAATTGCAGACTAACTGGATGAATCCAGAGGATTTAAAATATATATTTGAATACTGCATCATTATCAAAGAGGGCCAAAAGCCCCTCTCTTGGGTACTTGGCCTACAACTCCACTCTCGCAAGATGCCTTGGAAAAGGAGTGCCGACACTTGACCTCACCAAACGCGAACTGACGATATACTTAGGGGCCGTCCATAAATGACGTCACGCGATTTTGGACGATTTCTGACCCCCCCCCCTTCGTCACACGGCGTCACAAAAAGTCAGACCCCCCTCAAATGACGTCACAAAACTTTGCCTCCACCGCCCCCCAAAAAATTAAACATGCTTCAAATCGCTTTAAACTATCGTCATTGTAGTGCGTATTTAATGTAGGAGAAAAATATTTATTAAAAAAGTATATTTAATAAAGTAGAACGTGTTGTCTATATTTATTTAAAGTTGCGCATTTTGATGTGACGTCACATTTCTCAACCCCCCCCCCCCTTCGTCACACATCGTCACAAATGTCTGACCCCCCCCCCCCAGGTGCGTGACGTCATTATGGACGGCCCCTTACTGCTGTGTCACCCATTTATACCGCTGGGTAGACAGAAAAGTGTGTGGGGGGGGGGGGGTTAAATAAATTTGCACCGTTGATTCAACTGCCGCACCTGGAGATCGACCTCTGGATTTAAGTTCACGCATGTTAACCCGAACACCACGGCAGCAGCAGCCCAAGATGGGGAACACAAGTGTGGTGACTGATTACACTTATTATTATAACTTTCACATTTTGAGATATGAGCCAACATTCTGGTACAGGATGAGCTATTCTCGTCGCTAATGTGATTTTACAAAGCTTTATGATCCACTTTTAGAGTCATGCAGATGATGAAATGGGGTAATTCCCACAGCAGAAACGCGTGGATCGCTCCAGGAATTGATTTTGCCAAATGCACACGAACTGAGAGTGAGTGTGAGCTATCTTCAGCTACCCCAAATAACTACACTGTGTTATTGCATTTGTCAAGTTTATATTTGAGAACATCGGCGTTTAAATACAATGCGATTTTGATGCGTGTAGCGTGTAAACTCAGCTGCGTCTCAAGATGCCGTACAAAAGCAGTGGGAAATGCACACTACATTTTTCATGTCTTATTTAAAAATATATAAATCAGCACATATCATTGTCACTTAAACATCTTCTATTGGACAACTCAAATTATAACTCCCGAGCCTGGTACGCAGGAGGTCGTGGGTTCGATCCCGATGCTGATGCCCGTATATTTGGAGTTTGCGTGTTCTCCAGATAGTCGCGTGGATTTTGTCTGGGTGCTCCCGTTTTTCTCTCCACATTTTGAATCAACGTGCGATTAGAGTATTTGTCTGCTATAAAATTCCACGTGATAAGCCACTTCGTTGAGCTATCAATTGCGATGGCCAGGTCATTTCTGAAAAAGAGCTATATAGGTCAGTGGGCCTTACCTGGTAAAAAAAAAGTTTAGTTTAATATACTCAAGTTCGATTCCTGGCCAGTGTTGACAAATATCTGAACAAGTCGTGGTTACCTTTGCCCTCCCTGTCTCCCTCGCCTCTTTCACCGACCCATCCTCACTCGTGTGAAGTATGGTCAAACAATCACTGTGACTTCCATAGGCAGATAGGAAAAAAGGCCTCAAATTTGCAAGATTTTTGGGCATGGCACTCAGAGCATTCTTCATTAAAAAACAGCCTCTGCTGGTGTTTATGCTAAATTATTTGGCGACGTTGTGTAAATATTATCGAAGGACCTTCGGATGTGATGTTCCGGGTAAAATTAGATTTTATAAAATAGCCCTAGTGACATTACACGTTGGCATAACAGAAACCCAAAGCTCGTGTGTTCTGCCGATACAAAGTAACAAACAATATGATCAAAGGTTTCGCTGGGTTTGAACATTACTCACAAGGACAATTCTGAAAATAAGAAAAAAACCGGTTCTATGGAAAAAAAACATGAAATAAGATATTGAATCAGTACATTACTGTGGATGTTTATAATCCTATTTCATATATACAGGACGTTGACTCTGTCGCATGATAAACGAATACAGAACAGTGACTTACCTTTCTTGCTTCTTTATCACACACCCACACAAGAGTGCAATGCCACATTAAACTCTGCGGCAGAGTGCAGTCTGTCATTGATTATGCCACGAGCGTGATGGAATCTCGACCACAAATGTGTTGTTAGTGAGTTGTTAAATACGCAGAGCCAGAGCTGTAAGACAAATGACATTAAAGTGCCCGGAGATGGGCCGATGAATGAAGACGCACCGATGAATCGCTCTCAGCACTGTCTGTGGTGCACGATACATTATCCACTACGAGAAGAGTGGGTGGCCGCTTGTCATTGACCTGCGTGGCCGTTATTGCTTCTACAAAATGGTGCCTTAATAAAGTAATAATGATGATGATTTATAGTCTTTGTCAATCAACTTCTGGATGAAGGTCTCCCCCAAGCCGTGTAAATCAAGGAGGTTGTCTGGCCATACTTTACCACGCAGGGGTTTGGAGAGCAAACCTGTTCAGAGATTTTCCTCGCTTACTGCTGATATTAGCCTTGGCGGGGAATCGAATTCGCGTTTGCTGGGTGTATAACGCAGTGCGCTAAACACTCTACCGCAGCTCCAAACCCTGTTGTTATCATTATTATAACATGCAGTACATATTACTTCGTGATCATTCAAAACACAGGGAGATATTTGAACACTCGCTTATGTATCATGTTCTTAAGCCCAATATTGTGGATATAGCGGCAAAGTGAAAATGAAAGATCGTGTGTTTAAGGACAGCTCCGAGCTGTACGGCAGAATGGGAGGACCAGGCCTTGGCAATTAAAGCAGAAAAATAGAATTTAACTGTCCCCTCTCTTCCCTCAAACTCCCATGCCCCCCCCCCCCACAAATATATTTAACTCATAGGTTTCCAATGTCTCTTTGATTGAAAAAAAACGTGCATTTATTTTCTGATGCGAACATAGAAACTGCCCAAGGGGGTGAAGCACGCACACATTCGTAATCTCTTTATTTAATAAAGGCCGTACGTTAATAACAAACAATAAGAAAAGACTCAATGTATAATTTCTCTGGTAAATATCAATACCAGGTCGCATGTTTAACACTTGATAGGACACAGCTTTGAGGTGTTGCGGCAGAATGGGTCCCGCAGCTGTGGAGGATTCGCAGAGCACTTTCAGTTGCCATCGACGGCACGGCTCAATGAAAGCATTCCTGACGCCAATTACTGCGATATTACCGGAACGACCTGAAATTTTGTGAGCCACCTGCTCATGGTTCTTAAAAAAAAGAAAGAAGACTTTCGCACGTATTGTTTTTTTATACCATATTTTTTTCATTAGAGACGGTTGCGACTTGGGGAGGCCTCCATTCAGCAGTGGATTGACAAAAGCTAATGATGATAATGACTATGTTTTTTGTTCACGAGCGATGTAATTTCTTAATATTACAAAGCCGATGCCGAATTTGCGTAGGCTTTCGCGGTTGCGCCATACAGTTCTCTAATATTTTATTATGTTTAATTTTTTTTTTATTTTGTTTCCATTCATCGTGACCTTGACCCGAAATAACCAAGAAGATGAATCCCTGCAGTCACGAAAGCTTTAAATCGAAATTCTCTCGAAGTGTTTTCGGGTTTTACCGCGCGTTGTCTGGCGCAACATCTGACGTTCAGTTTCTGAAGAAGCTCCCCAGCACGTGAAGTGAAACGTCGGGCATGGGGGCCCGAACATACCACGCGCTACAGACACGAACGCACCATCAGCGGCAACTGCGCTTTAAATAAATAACGAGGGTTGCCCTCCACGTCCAGACGTCTCCATGCCTCTCTCAAGCTTGCCCTTTTAAAAGCTTAGGCTTCATCCAACAGGCAAAGCACCTGAGATAAGGAAGCGAGACCACATGTCAAAGGTCACATTCCAGGTTTTCAACCAGGAAGAGCTTTCTAAAAAAACCGGTGCGCTTTTATCGTCGTGCGCGATCTCTCGCATTCCATTTTTTTCTTTGCCTCCGAGAGATAATGGCCTCGAATGGATTTTCTCGATTTTCAAAGTGAGCGGTGTCCTAAGGACACCGTTGGCATTTGATAGCGGACGATGACGTACGGCGCCCCGCCTCTCTGTTGGTGAAACGCGAATCCCATTTTTCAGTTGCAGCCCTGCAATAGGGGCAGGTGGGACCAGGCCCTGGCAAATTAAAACAGAAACATTAACTTTAACCGTACTTACTGGCCCCTCTATTCACTCCAGATTCTCGGTCCCCCCCCCCACACACGCATACACAGTGTTTTAAAAGTATGGACCCAATTTCAAAGCAGTATTGCTTTGATTTTCAAACACCCTGTATAGTTAACTCATAGGCTGCCGCTGTCTCGTTTATATATATACACAAAAAAATTGCCATTTAGCTTTCTGAAGCGAATCTAGAAACTTCCCAAGGGCGGTGAGGCGCTCCCAAATTTGCAATATTTTTAAATGGGGCTCATTGTTATTAACAACAATAACAACAACAAAAACGACTCAACGTATTCTATCTGGTCAATATAAAAAACAATTTTCAGGATCTCAAAGGGGTGGGGGGGTGATCGCCACCAATTGCCCCCCCTCTCCCGCCCTCCCCTCGCCCCCTTTGGATCTGCCACTGGTTAATTTCCATTGCGTCTGCTTGCAGGGGCAGGGTTTACAGCAGAAGCATTCATAACTGAATGTGTTAAGAATAGGTTTAACGCTTTTCTCTGGCAACAAAACAGGTGTTAAGATGTTAAAACACCAAACTGAAACCTTTTACACGGAATCATGTCTGCATTAACCACAATACTGTACGCCTTTTGGCATCTTCTGGTCGAACACCGTTTGAGACTATGCTGGTGTGGACCAATCAGTTTCAAAGACAATGCATATATTATCAGAGTATGTTTTTTTTGCATTCTGACCACAAGTATTGTGGTTAATGCAGACATGAGTCCTTGTTAAAGGTTTCAGTTTGGTGTTTTAACATCTGAACACCTGTTTTGTTACCAGAAACAAGGGGAAAAACCTATTCTCATATTTTGGTACTGGCAAAGGAGGTCCCATGATGGATGTGTTGCACCATTAATTATTACGACTACGGCTCCCATCCCTGGTGGCCGATGTGCTTGTCGGAGAGCCGTTCAGGAGGACTCGGCCATTCGTGTCCTCGAACGACGCGAGATGCTTTGGGACTTGTGGAGTAGCGGTCTGGGTCGTGTCGCTGCAGTTCCACTGCTTGACGCTAGCCGAAAACATGCCTTCTGTTGATCCCCTCTGTCTCTCTCCTTGCCTCTCTCTATCACCATCATGCATGTATGTGTAGTGATGTAAAATGGATCACCACGGCGCATAGTGCTAAGTGCTGTAAAACAAGGAAATGTGGGTGCAGAGGCTAGCACACCGTGCAGTAGCATGCAGTGGGTCACGAGGCGCGTGGTACCGGGTGCTAGCAGAGAGGGGCAATGAGTCCTACCGACAGAGTAGGGAATAGCAGCCACTCCGCCAGCGCAGGGAGTAATTGCCACATGCTTGGTCACGAGGGAGCGTGGCGCGGGCTACTGGCGGGGGGGGGGGGGCATGTGAGGACGAGTCACCCCGGCGTGGGTGAAGCACGCGATGGGCCGGGGTGAGTAGTGGGGGGGAGGTGACCGAGGGGACACGGGAAATGTAGCCGGGAATCTTCTGGAGAGTTCCTGAAGGGGGCGTGGTTAAGGGCGGAGCCGGGCAGGTGGCACGTGCAGAGGTCGTCTGGAACCTTCGGGGATGTTCCAGAGGGGGGCGCTGCCGAGGGGGATAAAAGGGGAGCCCCGATCGCATATCGGGGCTGTCTGCAGGTGAAGTGG
Source organism: Petromyzon marinus (assembly GCF_048934315.1). Classification (NCBI taxonomy): domain Eukaryota; kingdom Metazoa; phylum Chordata; class Hyperoartia; order Petromyzontiformes; family Petromyzontidae; genus Petromyzon; species Petromyzon marinus. The sequence continues at coordinate 1,675,215 of NC_133707.1, forward strand.
AACGCAGTGCTACGTCTTTGTTTCCGTCTCAGACGTCGTGGGTCAGACAGCACGTTGGCTGCGCTGACCCGGTTACAGTTATCCCGTATACGCAAGAGATAGGCGTGTTATCGCCCCGTGTGTAACGAGTGTAAGAGACATGTGTATTGCAGTCCCGTGTGTAACGGTGTTATGTAATGTAGAATAAACGTTGTATCCTCCTAAATAGTGGTTCCGAAGTGACTCACTACATATTACTGGATGTTGAACTTCTTTCCCACCGTACATAGCCAACCGAGCGCGAGACGACATCACACGTCATGATGTCGCGCGCCTTGGCTGGCAAGGCAAATACTTCTAGCGCTGGGTTTTCAGCCACACTTTTAATGAATTCGTTTTTCTTCCCCCGAGTCTCCGTGAGCAACGCAAATTGGTCCCAAAATGCGTTCTGTCGTTCCGTCGCCACGAGAGTTATCATCACACGTTTCTGGCTGATCATTTTGCTGCGGCGTTATATTTTTTTGATCCAAGAAAAGTGGATGCAGAGTTGTTGTTTTCCTCTTCTCTCTTCCCCGGATCTACGAACAAGAGAAGCCCTGGAAGCATTGAGGCTTCGATTAAAATGGCATCATACCTTGGCAGGAAGACCACGGGGCTCTCCAGTTACTCGCTCGCTCGGTGTTCCCCTGTTCCCGGTGCACAGTGACACAGGGAACAACGAGTCAACTGAGCCACTCAAAATCCCTCCGAGGGAAGAATGTAAGAAGACATTTACCAAAAAAAACATAGCCTGCTCCAAAGAAAGCACCACGCTTGCATGCCGTTTGCTCCGAACTTACGGGAATAATATTTATAACGATTGTGGTGACTTAACATTTCGGTTTTTGCAGCCAATTCATAACAGATTTTTGGGGTTAGGCCACGTAATGATGTCGACACATTTTTGTCGTAAGACCCTCCAGCACCCGACTGAGCCAAACAAATGCAACGGTCACGTGTACAAATGTTTAATGCGTGATATATTGTCGTGCTATCAATTATACTACGATTAATAAAACGTCCTTTGCCTCGGGTTTCCTGACTTGTTGCTGGCTGGGCAAACTTTTAAACTTTTGAGCTCTTTCAGGGCAATGACAGGTGTCACCTCCATGAACCCAGGTACGTGCCAGGCAGCACGCGGCACAGCCCGACAGCACAGCGCCGCAGTGCAGGTGTGGCTTGTGCACGAGAGAAGTTTAGGTGACTCAAGTTTCGGGGATCCGCAGTGGTCGAGATGTTAACTACCTTGCCTGGTATGCAGGAGGTCGTGGTGCTGTATATTTGCCGTTTGCATGTCTCTCTCAATGTTGTCGCGTGGAATTTTCTCTGGGTCCTCCGGGTTTTCCCCTGCAGCATTTAGAAATGTGCGTTTAGAGTATTTGGCTGCGATAACTTTCCATATGATAAGCCACTTCGTTGAGATATCATTTGTGGCCAAGTTGGCTCTGAAAAACAGCTATATAGTGGGCCTTGCCTGTTAAATTAAAACTAGTTTAGTGAGTTAACTCACCTATTATTTTGATTATACGTTCTGTGATTTTTCTCCGGGCTTCATTAAACACAATCAAGCATGGGACATTAATCCCAATGAAAGTTGAAGGCGCAGCCCTGCAAATGTATTGTTCGCGCCACTGCTGGCCATCAGGCCTCCACTAGAGGGAGCTCTAGACTGCCCCCTCTTGGCGCTCATTGGTCTACCCTTCCACGCTGACCAGACGTGTTTAGAAGAGGTGGGAGGACCCACACATTACCCCATAGCACGCGACCTGCCAGTTAACTGGCGGTGCTGCGGACCTATTTGTACTACCGGGCATGCAGAGATGGGGGGGGGGGGTTGGCAAGCGAGAAACTTGTCCCGTTGCTTCAACTGCCACGCCGGGTGATCGCGCCGGCGACATAAACATTGTGAGTCCGGCGTGCTTAACGCATCACACCACGGCAGAAGCACCCATCTCGTTCGTGAAAGCAGCATCCCGTGCAGAACCATGCACGCTGCAGGTTTAGCTGCTCAGACGTTGCAGAAGGGATGCAGTGACTGGAATTGTCTTACAATCGCCGACCGGCGCCGTTGCTGATGTCACGCACACGTGATCACCTTGATCCTGTCGGGTGACGTAACGACGCCCGCAACCTCGGATTCGCACGGTTGGCTACGTACGGTGCGATAGAAGTTCAACATACATACAATGCAGGATAACGTTCGCAAAATACTGCTTCTCCGTTACATCCTGCTTGAGTGTACAACAGCGGTCCACAGAATAAGTTATATTGTCGCGTACGGCCTACTGATTACAGCTGGATTCGACGAAATTAGTCGTTTTGAAGGTGACATCAAAACGTTTAACAGGTGGAGCCACTGCGAGAAAACTTTCTGTCTCCCACATTATCATGGTGACGTAACTACAACTACCATGGTGACGTAACTACAACTACCATGGTGACATAACTACGAATACCATGGTGACGTAACTACGAATACCATGGTGACGTATCTACGAATACCGTGGTGACGTAACTACAACATGGTGACGTAACTACAACTACCACGGTGACGTAACTACAACTACCATGGTGACGTAACTACAACTACCACGGTGACGTAACTACAACTACCATGGTGACGTATCTACAACATGGTGACGTATCTACAACATGGTGACGTAACTACAACTACCATGGTGACGTATCTACAACATGGTGACGTATCTACAACATGGTGACGTATCTACAACTACCATGGTGACGTATCTACAACATGGTGACGTAACTACAACTACCATGGTGATGTAACTACAACTACCATGGTGACGTATCTACAACTACCATGGTGACGTATCTACAACTACCATGGTGACGTATCTACAACTACCATGGTGACGTATCTACAACTAACATGGTGACGTAACTACAACTACCATGGTGACGTATCTACAACTACCATGGTGACGTATATACAACTACCATGGTGACGTAACTACAACTACCATGGGGACGTAACTACAACTACCATGGTGACGTATCTACAACTACCATGGTGACGTATCTACAACTACCATGGTGACGTATCTACAACTACCATGGTGACGTATCTACAACTATCATGGTGACGTATCTACAACTACCATGGTGACGTATCTACAACTACCATGGTGACGTAACTACAACTACCATGGTGACGTATCTACAACTACCATGGTGACGTATCTACTACTACCATGGTGACGTAACTACAACTACCATGGTGACGTATCTACAACTACCATGGTGACGTATCTACAACTAACATGGTGATGTATCTACAACTACCATGGTGACGCATCTACAACTACCATGGTGACGTAACTACAACTACCATGGTGGCGTAACTACAACTACCATGGTGACGTATCTACAACTACCATGGTGACGTAACTACAACTGCCATGGTGACGTATCTACAACTACCATAGTGACGTATCTATAACTAGTATGGTGACGTATCTACAACTACCATGGTGACGTAACTACAACTAACATGGTGACGTATCTACAACTACCATGGTGACGTATCTACAACTACCATGGTGACGTATCTACAACGACCATGGTGACGTAACTACAACTACCATGGTGACGTAACTACGAATACCATGGTGACGTAACTAGAACTACTATGGTGACGTAACTACAACTACCATGGTGACGTAACTACAACTACCATGGTGACGTATCTACAACTACCATGGTGACGTAACTACAACTACCATGGTGACGTATCCACAACATGGTGACGTATCTACAACTACCATGGTGACGTATCTACAACTACCATGGTGACGTATCTACAACGACCATGGTGACGTAACTACAACTACCATGGTGACGTATCCACAACATGGTGACGTAACTACAACTACCATGGTGACGTATCTACAACTAGCATGGTGACTTATCTACAACTACCATGGTGACGTATCTACAACTACCATGGTGACGTATCTACAACTACCATGGTGACGTATCTACAACATGGTGACGTATCTACAACTACCATGGTGACGTATCTACAACTACCATGGTGATGTATCTACAACTACCATGGTGACGTAACTACAACTAACATGGTGACGTATCTATAACTACCATGGTGACTTATCTACAACTACCATGGTGACGTATCTACAACTACCATGGTGACGTATCTACAACTACCATGGTGACGTATCTACAACTACCATGGTGACGTAACTACAACTACCATGGTGACGTATCTACAACTAACATGGTGACGTATCTACAACTACCATGGTGACGTATCTACAACTACCATGGTGACGTAACTACAACTACCATGGTGACGTATCTACAACTACCATGGTGACGTAACTACAACTACCATGGTGATGTATCTACAGCTACCATGGTGACGTAACTACAACTACCATGGTGACGTATCTACAACTACCATGGTGACGTAACGACAACTACCATGGTGATGTAACTACAACTACCATGGTGACGTATCTACAACTACCATGGTGACGTATCTACAATTACCATGGTGACGTATCTACAACTACCATGGTGACGTAACTACAACTAACATGGTGACGTATCTACAACTACCATGGTGACGTAACTACAACTAACATGGTGACGTATCTACAATTACCATGGTGACGTATCTACAACTACCATGGTGACGTATCTACAACTACCATGGTGATGTATCTACAACTACCATGGTGACGTAACTACAACTAACATGGTGACGTATCTACAACTACCATGGTGACGTATATACAACTACCATGGTGACGTATCTACAACGACCATGGTGACGTAACTACAACTACCATGGTGACATAACTACAACTACCATGGTGACGTAACTACAACTACCATGGTGACGTAACTACAACTACCATGGTGACGTATCTACAACTACCATGGTGACGTATCTACAACTACCATGGTGACGTATCTACAACTACCATGGTGACGTAACTACAACTACCATGGTGACGTATCTACAACTACCATGGTGACGTAACTACAACTAACATGGTGACGTGTCTACAACTACCATGGTGACGTAACTACAACTGCCATGGTGACGTAACTACAACTAGCATGGTGACGTATCTACAACTACCATGGTGACGTATCTACAACTACCATGGTGACGTAACTACAACATGGTGACGTATCTACAACTACCATGGTGACGTATCTACAACTACCATGGTGACGTATCTACAACTACCATGGTGACGTAACTACAACATGGTGACGTAACTACAACTACCATGGTGACGTATCTACAACTACCATGGTGACGTATCTACAACTACCATGGTCATGTATCTACAACTACCATGGTGACGTATCTACAACTACCATGGTGACCGAGCCACGAGGGGCAGCCCCACTCCACATTCCCCATATTGCTGACGTGACCATTGTTGTGTCAAAGACCACTTTGGAGATTCGTCATTAATTTGTATTTCAAACAAATACGTAGCATTTCTTGGCATATATTTCATTTCAGATGCATTTACCGTCGTATAAATGTTGTTATACCCTCTGAGTTAGGATTTTTCTCAATTAATTAATTCGAATTTAATTATATTTATTCAAATTTCATTACATAATATGAATCACTGCAGTCACGAAAGCTTTAAATCAAAATACACTATGACATTTTATGATGACATTGAATGTCATTTAATGTCATCATCATGACATCTAATACAGTTTACAAACAGTTTATATTCTAGGGAAAGTTTTGCCTCCTCCAAAAATGTTTAGCTGGATGCGTCACTGTTACCCCACGTTTCATTTGCAGAAAGTAGGCGTTTATATTGGTACTACAATATGCCGCGATGCTGCTGCCATGGTGCAATGGTGAGCACACGGAATTTGCAATTTAAAGTTTGAGTAAAAATTCATACACCACGGTCGATGGACAGGTCACGCGTGGTGGGGCAAAGTGTGGGTACCCCCACCTCTTCCAAAACGTCTGCTTCAGCGTGGAATAGTAGGCCCAAATATTCCCTCGAGAGGGGCCTCTCTAGCGCGCCCTCTAGCGGAGGCCCTTTGACCAACAGTGGTGTAGAGGAAGCAATTGCAAATCCGCACCATTACCTTTGCATTCTTACGGGGAGGTGGGTGCAGCATTGGGACCGCTGAGGGGTTGATTTTGTCCTCAATTGAAAAATCAGTTCTGTGTAGATAAACGACAAATATTCCACGGGTGACATGTTCATCAACAACCACCGCCTATGCGCGCATTGCGAGCGTTTGCGTGTAATGAGCAAACAATGGGAGGGCTGCAGTTATTTGGTTCAAGGGGAAATGCGAAACCACGGTCATTCGTGGCCTGCCTGTGCTGAATTACAGCAGGATGCATGAAATACAATTTGTGCTATTCTCAAGCAAAAAAAAAGGCCAACATGCATCAAGGCGCATTACGTAAACCGACGACCCGCAAACCCGTCACTGGCATCAGTGCATAAATCTTGTGTGTAATTAAGGGCTAATGGCGTGGCATTAAGTGGATCTAATGATGTTCTGTTTAGAAACGTTCAAATAGAGTGAGGCCTTAATCCCATTCAAACCCAATGAACCTCGGCGCTGGTCTCGAAGGGTCTTGGGCCGAAAATAAACAGACGTGAATGTGATGTTTTGTATCGTTAACTATTGCAGTCGTATTTCTCCATTGATTTCCTCCGATAAACCGGATTCTCCATTCTTAATTGGATTCTCCGCTGTGGAAAATCGCAGGGCACGTGGCTTTCGATTGTTGTTGTTCTGCTGCTACATTATTATCTAGCATAATTACTTTATATAGCCTCAATTTCTAACATATATTTTGTTAGTAAATGTTCTTTATTCGCATTCTCTAGTGCATGGTAAACACATGTCCGACGAAGACATGTTTACAGGAATTTAAAGTCTATTATTGGGATCTCATCGGGTTGGACTTAATTTTTTCATTCATAAATAGGTGGGCGGGGGCGGGGGTGGGGGTATGGAGGGATGAAATATGTAACAATTTAATATGATTACGCATGAAAATGCGAAATTGAATCATGTAATCAGCATATCTTTGGTGTTAATTTATCATTTGGAAGTATTTGCTAATGGAATTTTGTTATTTGAAATTTGGCTGCTGCTTATTCTGCTAAAAATTGGCTGCTGCAGTTTTTTAAACCTTAATTTATGTTTTGCTTTTGTAACAGGGACTAGTCATCGCAATGGGCTCTCGGGCCTGGGCTAGTTTGAGGCGAGGGCTCGTGTAATTTAGTGGCCAGGGAAGGAAAGAAAAGCGCACGTGTACTCAGCACATTCGAAGGCCTGCCCACCCGTCCCGGTTTCCCCAGGAAAGTTCTCTGGCTTTTGTTGAAGCGTGTCGCTGTCCTGGGAAATATGTAAATATTCCCAGGACATGGAACGTTAAAAGTCCCAGTTTTTTGCCAAACGCACCTAGTTCTCCCCTATTATGGTACAGCGTTGTGTTGTTCTCTTTTTATTCTTGCCATTGAATGCTCCGGGTTTTTGTGCCTCAAAAGTAGCAACCTCACACATGTCAAATAGGCAGACACCGAGCCTCCTTCACATATCTCTGCCTCCACGTAAAAACAAGTACACATCCCATCAACCACACAACCCTGTGGGAGTGCATCATTTCGGACAGCATCGGCTCAACACAAAATAACTCTGGGTTGGATTTGACCGACAGTGTCTCATCGGCATTGTCAGGGATGTCAATATGCAAGGGCCCTCTCTGTTAGATGTGGGTCCTAGCCAGGTGCAGTGATTTGAAAACCACCCCGCGGACTCCACCCAGCTACCCCTGATGCCATAAAATGGTTTACAAAATGAAAAACACATTTATAGCCTGCTACTTTATTGAACGTAGTTTGTTGATCTTCCCCCCGCACCTCCGATTAGCACGGTTGGCTACGTATGGTGCGAATGAAGTTCAATATACGTACATACAAACGCTCTACGAAATATGAGTCCTAGTTCAACATTATTGTGGAACTACCATTAACCAACAAGAATACAGCATCCTCCCTTAATCCACCCCATGCACAGATGTTCTGAGTTTCCACCAAGTCTAGCGATTTCGGTGGGGTGGAGGGAGATTCTGTAGCTTTGGAGGACAGAAGGAGCGGGGGTGGTTCTGAGCCATAATGTGCTGGAAGGGTTAATCAGCTCCTAATGCACATGCAGGGTGCAGGGTGCAGGATACAGGGTGCAGGATGCAGGCAGCCACTAGCGCCACGACTGCCAACTACCCGGCCTGGAAAGCCCCTTTAAAAAAACGAGTTTCTTCTACTAAAGATGAATTACCGAAGTTATCAACAGAAGGTGTATATCGGATCAATTGCTTATGCGGTAAATGCTATTTTGGACAGACGGGACGTAACATTAGCGTAAGGACATTCAATTGATTTTGATAACGTTGAAGTGTTATGCAAAACTAATTATTACTAGCCAAGGCTAATTAGAGAATCAATACAAATTGAGAAAAATGCAAATAATTTCAACCGCTGTGATAGCTACAGACTCAGCGCAGCCTGGACGCGTATTATTAAATATTACACAATACATTGCAATTCCTTATAGAGGAGTCACATGCTAAGTGGCTGATTACTGATCTATTACATAATTGCATACACCCCCACCTCTTATCTCGAATCCTGATGGGGTTCAACAACGATGACGTCATCCTGCTGCACTATTTAAGACCGGAAGCAGGTGGATGGCTTCACTATTCTGGCAAATCGCCTGAAGATGCTGGATGTAATTACCAGTGAAACGGCGTACTCAAATTCTAAATGTTGTGGATTCACTCTTCAAACACACCGGTGGGCTGAAGAAGTAACTAATTGGCGTTTTGTCAACGTGACACATTTTTTTACTGATTGGCCGTGTCGGGTGGCGGAGGGTTGCGACACATTTTTTATATAACGCGATCTAACCCAAAAACGTTCCTTATGAATGATACTAGTCGCGAAATCCTACGTGTTAAACTGTCTGTATGTATGTTGAACTTCTTTTGCATCGTACGTAGCCAACCGTGCGGGGGAAGGACAGCAAACGAGACGCGCAAAGCAGGGACAGAGTGGACCTGCAGCGCTGCTGAGGCTGATGATGGCAGATCTATGGGATACGCATGGGGGTCTCAAAGAAGCGGCAGCAATAGGATTAACTTGACGTCGTAAAGGGCGAGTGGGTGCCAGGGCATGATGGATATTGACCACGGGAGAGATTTAATAGTTACGCGATGACGAATAGGAAGCCTGTGTAGTCGAGTGTAAGAATAGCCGTAATGTCTCTTGAGTAAGTTTCATTGAGTAGGCTAGCAGCGGTTCGTGCCCTCGTGTGTGTGTGTGAGTCAGGTGTATAAACATTACTCACGTCACTGTCACATAAGTTAATAAAGCAGCCGGAACTCGGCACATTTGCCTGCTTATCGGAGAAATGGATGTATTGTCCCAGTATTAGCTTAACTCGTAACAAAAAGGAATGTGCTTGAATGTTCCAAGCTTGGGTGATCAGTAGAGCAGTGGTACTCGCTTTTATCCACATCAAGTCTGAGAGAAGGCAAAACGGAGTAATACTAACAACAACAACAACACACTACACCACTCAAGAGGATGACATTCACACGCAGTACTCCCCACTACCTCTTCGCTGTTGTGCGATAGCCTCCTCATTGCCGCGATATGTCCTGGGTCCTGGGTTTTATCAACCCAATCCTGAGAAGTTAACATTTTCGTTAATAGTGCTACAGTCCTAAAATAGAACAAACAAACATATAAAATATTCTCGGTCCTTTAGGTAAAGTCACGTAGAAGGGAAATAATAAAATAAGAAAAATAAACCAATAAAAGTGAGAATTGTATAATGTTTTGCTTTTATTATTTTATTATTTCCCTTCTACGTGACTTTACCGAAAGAACCAAGAATATGAATTCGCTGCAGTCACGACAGCTTTAAATCGAAACATATAATATCCACGATAAAGTTGTTTTGGGTTAGATCGCGTAAGTTTAAATTTATAATTACACCCGCCACCACCCTACACAGCCAATTAGTAAGGTTTGTCTTAAACCAAGCGTGCCAATTCGTTACTCGTGCAGCACAACGATGTGTTGGAGAGCATTTAAATGTTGTGGGTTTACTCTCCAACACACCGGTGTGCTGAACTCGCAACTAGTAACGAATTGTCACGAATTGGAATGTTTTGTTTACGTGACAAACATTACTAATTGGCTGTGTCGGGTGGTGGGTTTAAAAAAAAAAACCTCTGTTATGGATTATATTGGTCGGGAAAGCCTACGTGTTAAACCATATATATAATAGGTGAAGTTCTGGGCAATGACCCTTCACTATAGCATATATAGATCGTGTACCATGAAGAAGGGCCGTTGCCTGAAACATCACCCGTTATATGTGTGTCCCCTTTAATGGAACGTTATTGAAGAACGTATTGGGGTTGCCACTGCTAGAATCTCTACTCCGGCTTCTTCTACAGTCTTGGATTAATATTGCGATGACCGTTTTTAATCTTCCGTAATTCTTCATCCGTGGTCGTACTCCTGCCTCCAACCTCTCATCCCTCATCTTACTTCACTCTCTGGCGTTTTGTTTCCCTCTCCATTGGCAAAGGCGCCCCCTCTCTCCTTCAAAGACAACGCTTAGATTGTCAGAGCATGCCAAGTACTGTGTGCGGTTAATGCAGATTTAATTCCTTGCAAAAGGTTTCTATTTGGTGTTTGATCATCTTAACACAACTGTTTTATTGCCAGAGAGGATACAACCTTTTCTTATTTTTCATACTTCGATACTGGCAAAAAAAAAACGTCCCATGGCACATTCATGTAAATTGTATTTTGTTGTTGTCATTTGTACGTAAAGCATCTCTGCCAATGCAGCAGTATGGCAACAACAACAACAACAAAATTAAAGTTGTATCCTGAGAAAGATGAGTGCCAAGCCATGGACCTCCAACCATCACCAACCGTGTCCTCGTACTTGTCAACGTAGCGGCTCTGCGCTGGGCCCGCTCGCCGTGAAGCCACCAGTGGCGGTGTTGTATTTCCACTGATCAAGTTGTCCGTGGAAACCGCTGTAAGAGCACAGCAGGAGCCGTAGAATCGCGGATCAACACAAGGCACGCTGCCGGACTTTAACGAGACGCAGACTTTCCTAGTCTCTCGCCAGTCATAATTCGATCGTGGTTAAACGGATAATGATTTGTAGGATAAAAAGAAAACAGATAGTAATAATCACTTATTTATCAGTCTCATTGAGTCCCGAAGATGCTTTTTTTTCAGGAGGGTCCTTGCTACGTTGGGACACTTGGCCAACGTCGATGACAATTGCGCTCTGCGCTCCTTCAACGAAGGAATAGCGAACAATAACACACACTCCTGAAGATCCCCTCGTGTCGACATTGGCCCTTAGCTATTGAACACATTGCTGCCACATGCAATAATATAATATAACCAATGGCAATGCGTGTGTGTGTGTGTGTGTCAGTCAACCCATGGCACCTGGGTCTGTCCCGTGACTTCCTGCAAGCGGGCGTTCGACACTTCACGTAGCCTTAATGTGCACATGGCCTGGCACAAGCGGTTTTGTTGTTGTGTTTAGAAATTGGAAAAAAAACCGCAGGAAGCCCACGCAGAGCAAGTGGGGAGAACATACAAACGCCACGCACAGCGGGTCCCGAGACAGGGATCATAACCTAGGCTCTTCTCGCTGCGAGGCACAGGTGGAACCAACCGAGCCACACTGCCGCCCCCTCAATGTGATCTTCCCTATCAATGTGGCCCAGTGGGCAAATATTGAAATGACGTCGTACATATTTTTTCGGAACTCACAATGGCAACACAAATGTAAACGTTTCTGAAGTTTTAATTTAGAACGTTATTAATACAATATGTACTGATAAAGTGGTATCACGAAATGCTATTTTTTTCGCAAAGATAGGTGTCACCTCCTTCGCTTGATTCAAAAGAATTCATGCCATGGCTTCTTAAATTGTCAATAACAGTACAATTGTCATCATCCTCGTCATTAGCTTTAATTACGTGGTGAGCACCCACTGTTACATCAAGCACTCAACTCTTGTAGCCATCGTGGCTGTCGGCTCTTGGTCAAAGCATGAATGCCTCGCTCAAAAATATTTGGCAGTGATGAAGATTGTGTCAGAACAATTGACAACCTCGCCACAATTGCATGTTCTTCCTTTCCTCTTCATCTCTCGTCATGTTCGAGGTGAGATCATTCGCGAGGCAGAGCGGCCACGCAGTGGCAACACTTGTGTCTCGCAGTTAGACGATTCCTGGGTTTGATTCCTGACTCGGGTGTCCTATGCCGATGGAGTTAGTGTGCTCCCCCCTCCCCACACCTCCTCCGTTCTGCATGGGTTCCCTTCAGTTTCTCTGGTCTCCTTCCATCGCTAAAAAATATCATACAATGTCACCGGTATTGGTCAAACATCCCAATGTAGGGCCCTCTTGAGACTCAGCTAGGATTCCATGGGTAAACCCCCCGCCCCCCCCCCCCCCCCATGAATAAATAATAATTAAAATTATGAAGCGTTTGAGTTTTTGGGTTTGGCTGTCGCCAAACATGCTCACCCCCGATTAGCATGGTTGGATAATATGGTGTGAAAGAAGTTCAACATACATACACACATACGTAAGCCCATACACATATATAGAAGCCCACGGTTTGGGTAATATTATTTGCGTCGCCATGAAGTGGTGGCTGCTGTCCAGAGCCCTGATGATTTGCTATCTGGTTACGAGTAGGTTCATAATGTGGCCTTTGGCCTCATCGCCACGGAGACTAATGGATGATGAGCCCAGATGTCCCCCTGCACAGCTGCCGTAGAAACTGCTGCTTTATGGGAGGAGGCAGGGATCGAGAGAGGCTGTGTCAACAACAGCAGCAGCAGCAGCAGAAGCAAACCCGTGCAACACCACTGAGAGATCCACGTCATCGCATGTGACCTTAACCAGGGAGAGGGCGGATAGACTTTCCACGGAAGAGAACAACATTGCGATCGCCTGTCGACAGCAAGATTTCATCAAGCCGAGCTGACAATTGTGGTGGTGTAAAAGTACCGTTTATATTTAATAATTTACTACATTTGGGCTTCGTGCCATTCTTACGGCCCAAGGCTTCTCTCTGGGAGGAAGGGGCGTTGTGTTTCACAGAAATTGCCTGCAGTAGTTCCGCAGGAGGGGGGCGATGATGCTGTGTGTAATCCAAATTGAGTATTTTACCGGCAGTTTTTATTTTTTCACTTACAGGAGTTACCCAGGTTCAGCCAAATTATAAAAGCAGAGGAAGGGGGCGATGGACTAAACATGAGGATTTTAAAATTGATTGTCATACAAAGTAACGTTGCCCTTCAGCGTACCTCCACGATTGCAGCAATGATGTTTTGAGCAGGTACGATTTGTCGACGTGAGGGTTGGCGGTTTTGCAATTCCCAGCCCCTTGGGCTGAAGGGCGGCCACATGACAGAACAACAAGTGCGTTCATGACCCCATATATGCAGAACCTTTGAGCGTGGAAGTATCCCCCAACATTTGTTCACGTGACAACCTTTGTTAATTGGCGATGTCGGGTGGAGGAGGGTTTATGACACGTATTTTACTTGGGCGATCTGGCCCAAACATCTATCATGAATCGTAATATGAGTCGCAGAAGCACATGTGTTAAATCTCCCAATATTCATGACATTTCTCTGTGTGCTTTGGTTTCTTGCAAAAAGATTCCGAGTGGAAATTACTGAGTGTTTTGCAGGGTCGCCAGTCTTGTACGAGGAAGCAGAGGGGGCATGTTTAAGACATCTTGCTGGATCGCAATTGCATGCTTACGCAGGCCGGCAATCCTCTCTCACTCTGCCTTAAAAAGCCATCCCAAGCATCGTTTGAATGTCATGGTATTATCTGTGCCTTCTGTTTAGTTGAATGTTTAAGAATTTTTTGGGCGTTTTCATCCAGACTTAGAACCCCGGCCACTGTCTCGTCCTCAACTTGTTTAAAGGTCCAGCAATGCAATTGCTTGCTCATGCCACTGTTGGAAGCATAGCCTTGAAGAGCTCCTACAAATCGAATCTGTTCTACTCTTCTAAATGCTGGGCAGTACCCACATTTTACCCCACCACATCAGGGCGGGATTAAAAAATACTATCATCCATAGGACAACAACGCTTGTCTTCCCTTGCACTACTCTCTATTGAGAATGAGATTGTGCGAAAAACACAATCTCATGTTATTGCTAATGTCGCAATGAAAAAAATCTCAAAAAGTTAATCTGCGGTGTTAATTTCTCTCACCTTATGGGAAAAAATTTGAAATTTACACGACTCTGCCTCTGTGTATATACGCTGTGCCTATTTTTGCTATATAAATATATTTATTTATTCAAGAAGATATCTTGGTAAAAAAATATCATACAAACAAAAGATACATGGTCATTTTTTTTCGTCGGCCCTTTTAGATTTCGCAGGCCCGAGGCACAGTGCCTACTGTGCCTATTTGATAATACCATCCGGTACGGCACGGAACCTTGCCGATTTACAAACAGCTTGGGTAGACAAAGGTGGTGGTAAGGAGGGGTCGGGTGATAGGAAACATGCCTCGATTGTTTCAACTCCTGTGGCCGCGAAATCAAATGGAACCGACGACCTCTGGATTGCAGGTGCAGTGTGTCGACCGTTACACCCGCCGTGGCGGTGTGCCATGAGAAATAAACCCCCATCATTCAATTGTGCATGGCTATAATTTTATACAGAATACTGAGTGCACACGAGGCCAAATAGTTGTTTTATGTGTTCTTGCTGATGTACATTTTCGGTTGAGTGCACTCTCATATGATGTTCATTCGTTCTGTAATGTAATGACCGTGGCTTATATCAATTGAAAATCAGTAATTGGTCCCTATCAGGACTACCTTGGTAATCAACACAACATAATGGGCTTAGCAGATAGACAGGCATATAATCTAAAATTGCCGTATTCCTGTAAGCTTGTTTAACAGCCTTGGAAACATTGGTCCAGAGATGCCAATAGTCATAGGATAAAATATAATTGTATGTTGTTGATAAAACAAGATGCCTTCCATGTTCATGCATTTTTTGTAGATATTTATATTGCAGACTTTGGCTATGGTCTCCAGAATGCAGTGTTTTGACATTGATGTGTTCATCCAATGGCTCTCACCTGTGATGTTTGGCAATCGAGTGACACGTGGCCCATTGACCACAGCCTGCCGATGATAGATGCTCAAGGCGAAATCAGTCCAGAATTCGCCTAATTTATCAAATGGTGATGGGAAACATTGGTATGACATTCCAATTAGTTGGTGTATTTTTGAGTTTTTTTCCGGTTAAACACCAGATGGCTTATGTATAAAGGTATAGGTGCAGTCTTGCCATTGCTTGTTCACACCACCAGTCGACCTCTGTAGTGGTCTCCACTGCAGAGAACTAGAGAGCCCCTCTTACGAGGGTGTTTTGGTCTACTCTTCCATTCCGGCCAGACACCTTGGAAAAGATTGTGAGTCCCCACATTTTATCCCACCACGCACGACCTGCTGGGTGGCCAAGCCAGCTGCATGACTGTTTTGGATTTGTAAAACTGACAATGCTCTGTATTCAGGACCCATTGAGCAAGCAGGATTTGGTGGCCCAGAAATTGCCCATTTATAGTGTTCCAGGTTTAAAACAACAGGGCCCGGATTCATGTGCCCCCATTAAACTAAAACGAAACCAAACTATTATTATTTTGACAGGTAAGGCCCACTGAGCTGTATAGCTGTTTTATCAGAAGCGACCTGGCCACAAATGACAGCTTAATGTAGTGGCTTTTCATGTGGAAATGTATAGCGGCCAAATATTCTAAACGCATGTCCCTAAATGTGGAGGTAAAAATCGGATGACTCTGAGCAAAATCCATGCGATCATGGGGAGAATATGAAAACTCAAAATACAGTGAACCCTCACTATCCGCGTGGGTTACGTTCTTGAAAACGGTCGCGAATCCAGAATTGGCGAATGCAGAAGCCTCGTCCCAATGGCGAACATGGGATTACATTCCTGGTACGTGTGAACATAGGAGGGAAATGGTATATGTTTAATAACAATGACTACAGTAAACACATACTTACAAAAAACAATGTGTTTTTTTTTACTACTTTTTATAATGAAGATGATTTTACGACGATGGAGGTGGTGGTGATGGTGAGGAAATGGGGAGGATAACTCCTCGGGAGATGCAGGTGTTTGATAACATGGCACAGTTGTTATCATTTTAGCACTCAGGGGAGCGCTAGCCGCATCACTTTCCCTGATTGCATTGGCGTTCTCTTTAATGGACCTCACAGTCGACTCGTTTATATCAAAATGTCGGCCTAACGAAGACGCAATCTCACCGCTATCCCGTCTTTTCCACTGAAACGCATAACTTTTTTGTCAGCAGACGCACTTGCCTCCCTCATTGGAGGCTTGGGACCCACGATTTAGGGCAATTAACAAGCAAGTACGTCCTGTATGAAGTAAAACAAATGCACAATTACAGTCACGAGATCAGAGCAGGATTAGGAAAGGACTAAGCGGGCATCTGAGGGAGCGTGCCTAATCTTCGCAGATAGTTTCAAATGTAACATTCTGTGCGCACATCCTCGGTGTGCGCACAGAGTTGCACATTTGCCTTTTACACTTCATGATAATATGAACTTCTTACAGAGACAGTGCTTCTTCAGTTTATATCTTGGAAAATGCGTTCCTGCTGTACATATGTTGATCTATTTTCACACCGCAAGAAGCCAACCATGCAAAGCGGAGGTGCAGGAGAAGGACAACAAACTAAACAAAAAAAATATGTTGTAAAGAAATTAGTTTTTATTTTAGATTTAAAAGTACATAGCTCCAGCGGCTTCCAAATAGCAGAAGGAAGAGCGTTCCAGACGGCCACGGAAGCGCATCTGAAAGCGCGCGATGCGGTGACCGTCAGCCAAAAGCCGCTGCGTGGATGACCGGAGTGTGCGTGACGGTTTTATGCCCCTGTTCTTATAAATATATTTGTTTTACATCTGATGCAAAATTTGCAAACACACGCATCCGTTTCTTCGTAATCGTTAATACGTCAATCGCCGGAAGATACGTGAGATTTACCGCTCGAGCGGCGGGTTCGGTGGTTGACTTTGGGGGGGGGGGGAGCCGGGGAGGCTTCCGTCTCGAGTGAAGCAGGCGCGAGTGGCGGATCAGCTCTCCTGGCCGGGAGCCCAGCGGCTTCCTGTAAAACGTTCGACTCGAGGCTTCCTGCAGTGGACTGCAGGTGCTGGCAGGGCTCTCTTTTGGAGGCTGGCCTCGTTTCCAGAGAAGTGATCTCGCCACCTTCCCACTTTCCATTAGCTGCGAGCGGTAATGGTCTTACCAAGTCAGCTATTGTAAATAAAACATGTAGAAAGGTTGCGGCCCTGTAATTGCTCACACCGTTGCTGTCAGAAGGGCCTGCACTTGAATAAGATTTACAGAGGCCCTCGTGAGGATGTTTTGGCCTACTCTTCCACGCTGGGTCAGAGGGGCCTGCACTTGAATAAGATCTACAGAGGCCCTCGTGAGGATGTTTTGGCCTACTCTTCCACGCTGGGACAGAAGGGCCTGCACTTGAATAAGATCTACAGAGGCCCTCGTGAGGATGTTTTGGCCTACTCTTCCACGCTGGGTCAGAGGGGCCTGCACTTGAATAAAATCTACAGAGGCCCTCGTGAGGATGTTTTGGCCTACTCTTCCACGCTGGGTCAGAAGGGCCTGCACTTGAATAAGATCTACAGAGGCCCTCGTGAGGGTGTTTTGGCCTACTCTTCCACGCTGGGTCAGATGCCTAATCGGACGACTTGGGAGTGCCCATACTCCACAGCACGTGACCTGCCAATCGACAACAACTGGTGTCCCTATTTACACTGCTGGGTGGAGAAAGGCAGTCAGTGGGAATTTAATGATCTGACTTCATTATTTAAACTGCCACGCCAGGAGATCGAACCGGTGACCTGTGGACTGCAAGTTCTGTGGCTTACCATTGTACTTCGGCAGCATTGGGGGTGATAAATGCCCACCGTGCAAATGGAAAGACAGCACGAGGCAATAGTGTACCAATGGTTATCATAGGACTGAGGTCGCAGGGGTTCAAAAGCATGATGTGATAGGCACGGAGGCACCGATCCACCCTCTCTTCGAATAGGAATGGGGAATTTCCACCACTGGCTTGGGGGTTGTCAACTCGAGGTGAGTGGCACCCCACTCGATAACTTTTGCCTTACGAACGTGACAGTTGTGCCTTTGTGAAAAGTGAAAAAAAAATCACAAAAATAACAAGCGTACATTAGAAATAGCCGAAGAACGTTCAAGGGCAAAAGAAACATCAATTTGTGAGCAGGTGCTGTGTGGATTACTGCATCGCAGGATCGTGAGGGGTGGTGGCGGTGGCCAGGGGAGGCCTTCAACCAGCATTGGATTGACCATGGCTGATGATAATGATGATATCTCATAAATTATTCCAGCACGAATATTTTCAAAAGGTCCATCCGGGGTTGGAAATGCACAAGGGAGGGAGGGGGGGGATATTGTGTCGATTGTCGATGGCTTTTGGCGGCCTCAGTGTGACCGAGAGAGAGACATAGATGCTACGATACAGACGGGGGTAGCCGCGATGAAATGCAACCACAGGCCGAGGAGACGCTGCGCCCGAACATTCCGTGGCGGCGAGTCGAGCCGCAGTTGCCGCGGGAGCCCCACGCGATACGAGACGGCCGCGCCGCGCCGCTCGTCGGCCAGCGGTCAATGTCAGCAAGCGGCGGAGACGGCGCGAGAGGGGAGGGAGGAGAGTGATGGCATCCTCACCGCCAGCCCGCAACGCGCGGCATGCCCCGCGTCTATTTTTCATCGCGATTCAATCTCGTTTCCACCACCCCCCCCCCCTTCTCTCTCCCCCCCCACCCCCCCTTTAAAACAAAAATCCTTCCAGCTGCTAAATGGCCTCTGCTCGGGAGGGAAAAAAAAACGCAAATAGTCTGTAAAGTAGTTTTAGAAAATGTTTCCGATTATACATTCATAAAGGGGTTATTTACGGTCCCACTGCCTCGTATATAAAAGAGCGCATTCTCGTGAAACGGTGAAGCCATGGATGTGTGGGAATTCACTTGCTCAATGCAGAATGTTACGCTCATATTTTATATGAAGATGCTCAGTGGCACCCAAAGACAAATATTCCCCGTGTAGCCTTTAACAGACTTTCGGGGGCAAGTGCTGTTAGCGAGCACATCTGAAGGTCGGCGCGGTACACGAGGGGGTGGGTGGCCAGCACCACCCCCGGTGTCTACACGCCGCACCAGGTACTCATTTAAGGCTGAGTCGACCTAGGGGAGGCCCATGACCGGTTTAAATTTTCGCCGCTCTTATTGGTCGTGGATCAAACAAATCACTCGAGGCACGGGCATGTGCGAATGCTGTCGCAAGAGGTCACACGTTTGGCGCAACGGCCCCTCCGCTGACCACGCGTGAGCAATGAGAGAATTGGTCGTGAGCGGGAATCGAACTCGGGTCACCGGGTTCGTAGCACACTGCGCTAACCACTGCACCACCCCTCCCTACCAGCACAAACTCAAACAAACAGCAGCGCCCCCGCAAACTCGGCGAAAACACTTAACCGGGCAGCAGTAGCGCTTGACTGCAATAGTAAACGTTTTAGCAGCGATGTCTGATTTTTCAATGTTGTCGCAAACGTGGATCGTGACCTTATTCATAGCGGGGCATGTGAAGCGACAATGTCAATGTTACACAGCCTCTCGACAAATGTGAAACGCTGAGTGACGATACAATCTATGCGTGCTGAACTTATTTCGCACCGTACGTAGCCAACCGTACTCGTCGGAGGTGCGGGGGAAAGGCAACGCACCGAACTGCCTTTTGCGTTTAGTTTGATCTCCTTCCCCCCGCACCTCCGATTAGCAAGGGTTGGCTACGAACGGTGCGAAAGAAGTTCAACATCCCGTATATACACAAGTTCGATTTTGTCCACCGCGCGTTCTGCCCTGGCTGTCAGCCCCCCCCCCCCCCCCCAATTCCCGATGCATGCGAAGAAAACGGCTGCGATGCCCACCCCAACTGCTGCAGACAGCTTGTCTATCACCCACCACGCCAAGCCTGCAGACAAAGCTATCGCCAGCAGATCACGCGTGCATTGTTGGGCCCGATACTTTGATTGAAAACCGCCACTGGCTTTACATTTTGCACCAATAATTTTGTTTTACTTGGGGGGGGGGGGGTGGGGGGTGGCTTAGCCCCCAGTGCCCCCCACCCTGCCCATCGCCCCCCCTCCCACCCGGCACCACTGAGATGCAGCATCATCGCTAAGTACTCTCGTCTCGCGGCTTACAGTGGGGGGGGGGGGGGGGGGGGGCGGGGGGTGGTGCGCGCAGCATTCACGGCACTTGACAGCGACACGCAGCCTCTTCACAGCCAAGAGGATAATCCGTGCTGATTCCATTGTGTCCCCATCAGTATCGGTTGCGGACACTCAAATGACGCTGCCGAGGGGCTACGCAGCATGCACAGCCACTCGACTCGCGTCGTAGCTGGCGTGCGCTCTGACGAGCTCGCCGATTTGTAGGCTTGGGATGCCTCTCACAGGGCGTCAACACTAAACTCGGGAGTGTGTCGCGTGCCAGGAGATTTCACATTGGCCTTACTACAGCAGCTTGTATACGAGGTCACCGACAAGAGGCTCGCTCTGCAAACGCGTGAACGGATACAAGCCCTTTTGTGATTCCACTGCAGGATGAGGGCCAACCCAGGCCGTGCGAGGTCTCTGGGGGTTGTTTGACCATATTTCACCGTGCAGGTCAGGACTGTGACGTTTACTGCTCTGCCCTGTCCTGGCCACAACACAGCTCCTTAAGCTATAATAATACATGCTATGCATGGTGGTCCCCCAGTTCACATAGATCATCTTCTGTTTATATTTTCGTACAAGTCTCCCTATATCCGTTTAGTGTTTCTGTAACTTCATTTTGTAATTGTGCTATGTGCAGTCGAGAACTAATCTCACCGAGCCAACTTTACGCGACAGGGAATTTATGATTGCAACATTGAGTCACATGTTCGTGCAATATTTTAAACATTCTGATGTGACGTGGCTGTTTTTGTTTCTGATTTATATGTTATTAATTGCTGTACTTTATTGTATTTGTTTTGCTTGTGTCCTTTTGGTGACCCACGTCACTCTTGCAAATGAGACTCTTGAGTGGTCACCCCGCTTAGACGAAATAAACTTGATCCGTGCACTCTCCAGGATCTCAACCCCGCTTGACTCTCGAGATCTGACAAGGTCGGGCACACTCCGCATGATGTGGTGGTGACATCCACTTGTAAATGTCAGCACTGTGGAGGTGAGGATTGGTGGATCGCAAAAATGTTGTGAAACTTCCTTCCCATGGGCGTTGCGGTGTCATACCTTGGCTTGCCAGGAGTTAGACGATACATCTAAAATGTGGGACTCCATCTATTCCATCTGTATGGGATCGAAGGTTTCCCCCTCGCACGCGCGGGTTTTCTCCAGGTGTTCGGGTTTCCTCCCACATGTAAACATGCATTATTTGACCGAAAAAAATATCTTAATATATAGAGGAGCGCAGAGCTCGAACAATGATTGGTCACTGCTCAGCACGTGGCAAGCCTTTCTGCTACTCCGTTGTTCCTCGTGCTTCTGAGTCACTCCCTCTCTACGAGGGCAGGCGACTGCTGTGTGGCGGCGCGTTACAAGTTGTTGTTATTGTAGTCATAGGGCACTACGACAAGATCATAACATTGTAAATGGATCAAAGATGTACCATGTGCTTTTGGGTTGTACTGCGCACATAAGTTAAATATCGTCAAGGGACACGGAACTACGCGATTCAGTTCCCGAAGAAGCTCCCAGCACACGGAACGAAACGTCGGACAACAAACAACACGGGGCAACACCCGGACCCACATCGGAGAGAGATGCACAGCACGACCGTGAAAGCCTACGCGGCCGGAGCGAATAAAATATCGTTTTGGTTGACTGCCCAGGATCATGCGCACTGTTGTTTTCAGGGAACATTCCGTAAGCTCTACCATGTGCTCTTGCGGTGAGAACGGCATGCACGATCAAAGGTGATGACGCTCCCTCTTTACAATTCCGGTGACGCCTGTGACGTTTAACAGGGATGAAACAGTCCGTGCGTTGGAGTGGGAGGAAATGTGCACGCGCGTGTATGCATGTGTCTTTGTCTTTGTGTGTGATGCTGAGTGTTTGTTGAGGCTGTGTTGTGTGTAAATGTGTGTGCATGTGCGTGCGTGTATGACGCTGTGCGATTGTGATACTGTGTGTGTGTGGGAAGCAGTCGTGTAGCGGTTAGCGCTACGCTGCGCTACAAACCTGGCGACCCGAGTTCCATTCCCGCTCACAGCCAACACCACCAGTGACGATTGTCTCAACCGGTCTTGGGCCTCCCCTAGGTCGACTCAGCCTTACATGTGTAAACATCAGCAGTGAGGAGACAAAGGCAGCCCGGCTTGGTGCTGGCCACCCACCTCCTCGCTCACCATACTGGCCTTCAACAGTGCTCGCGAACAGCACTTGCACCAACATTCTGTTAAATACGTAGGCTTTCGCGACCAATATTATCCGCAATAGAGGTTTTTGGATTAGATCGCGTCAATATAAATGTGTCGTTAACCCTGCCACCAGCCAATTAGCAAGGTTTGTCACGTAAACAAAGCATGCTGCAACATTTACAGTTCGAGTACGACGTTTCGCCGGAAATTACACCTCATCATCAGTCGACATCCAGAGTTGTCTGTTAAAGGCTACACGGGGGGTGTTTGTCATTGTGTTTGCGCGTGTGGCTGTGTACCTGTGAGGCTGTGATAGGAAGTGGCCCTTTGATGACGAAATAATGTTTTAAACATTTTGCAGTAACGTCCCGCGATCGTGCGGAATCGCGTCAATCACACCTTGCTGGCATACGCGGGGCACTGAGAGGCCACAGAGGATGCTTCCCGAAAACATATAGCACCGAGACAACAACAAAAATGTGGTTCGCCATCGAACAAAGGAGGTCACCGCAACCGCGCGGCGCTTTCAGATGCGCTTCTGCGGCCGTCTGGAACGCTCTTCCGTACGATATTAGGAAGCCACTGGGAGCTTATGCACTCTAAAATCTAGATCGGAATCTCATTTTTTGACGAACAGTCTTTTTGCGTGTTGAGTTTTGTTGTCCTTCTTCCCGGCACCTCCGATTAGCACGGTTGGCTACGTACGGCGCGAAAGAAGTTTAACATACGGTGACATTCACATCTCGATGGGATGGCTGCAGTGGCATCGTCGTTGCGGATCGGGGTGGGGATGGCCGCCCCCAGTAAAGGGGCAAGGGGCTGCCGCCTGATTGGCCAGCTGCCAATACTCTAAAGGCTGGTCCAGATGTCTTGTGACCCCCATTTGATTCTCTAAAATATATACCTCTTTGAAGTAAAGCTATGAAACTATTTAAACTAAACTATGAACCAGTTTTTTCTTACGTTATCTTACCAGGTAAGGCCCACTGAGCTATATACAGTAGCTCTCATTCAGAAGCCTCCTGGCCATAAATGATAGTTCAATAAAAGTGGCTTATCACGTGGACATTTACAGCAACCATGAACTCTAAACACGTGACGTTCGTTCTAAACACGTGACGTTGGTTCTACACGTGGCGGGGAAAAGTGGAGGACCCGGAACAATTCCACCCGACCACGGGGAGAGAGACACGCAAACTCAAAATATACAGCAGCAGCAGCAGGTGTTAGGGTCGGGATCGTGCCCACGACCTCCTCCATACCAGGCGAGGCAGATAACATCTCCTAGCCACCACGGGTTTATTTAAAACAGAAATAATAAGGACCAACACATGTTCGGGATCAATTAATTGGCGGGGGGGGGGGGGAGTCACTAGATATCTGAACCACCCTTAAATTTTGATTTCAAGCTTTCGTGACTGCAGGGATTCATATTCTTGGTTCTTTCGGTAAAGTCACCACGTAGAAGGGAAACAACAAACTAATAAAAATATAAAACAAAATAAAAAAACAATAAAATTCTCAGAATTTTTATTATTTATTATTTTATTGTTTCCAATTCTGCGTGACTTTACCGAAAGAACCGAGGACATGGAGCACCCTTGTTACAAGTCGCTGGAAACGAAGCACGCGGTGGTGGCACAGCAGCCGTGGCGATGTCAGCGCCACGCGGCCCCCCGAATTTCGCCATCGCCACTCCCTCACCCCCCTCCAACAACAAAAATACAAATGTATATTTCACTTTGTAATTTTTTGAATAAAAATTTAAGCATGCAATGTACTTCTTGCACTCCCCCCCCCCCCCCCCAGAAGGACATTATACGTCTTTCATTCGTCCAATAAATGAACAGATAAGGATCCATTTCTGTTACACGTTCATTGGGCACTTGAAGACCATTTGGAAAAATTTAATCATCTGCTGTTTGAGACATCTGCCATTTGCGGATTCGGACCTTCACCCATTCAGCACGACGGCACGTAATGGCCAAAAACTGGAATTTCCGGCTAATGCTGGAATTTCACAGATATTTGAAAATAAACTTTCCAAGAGTTGGGCTCTTTGTGTATATAGGACGGGAATTTGTATAATTAAAGGGGTTTGTGAAGAGGTCAAGAGGTGTATTGTGCCAGCAGGCCATGTTATTGATGGGTTACATAAACCACTTTTGACGAGTAGAGATAACGTTGGTGTTGTGAGACTGCAGAGCATGGGTCAGAGAGCTGGGCTTTAGACAAATACTGTAGAAATTAAGTTCATGGTTTTTCATTTTATCGTACGGCAAGTGTAGGTTTTGCCACGTCAAGGTTTTACCAGGTTTTACCTGGACAGTCTGGTAATCGGTATCTGTGTTCGGGTGGCAGGAATTTATTTTTGTACCAAGATCTGGTGCCAGAATTGTCCAACTTTATTACAATTTACCCCACAGTTTTGGTACACTTAGTGATGACTGAAAAATGTGTGTATGGGATTAGTCGACGGTGAAGAAGATGGTGGTGACCCTATATGCAGTATAGGGAATTCTGATTGAATTGCGTAGCATAATAGAGTAATTGGAAAATATTTGGACCATCCCTTGTTACAGTCGAGAGAATGCTGCTGACCTACAAGGGAGCCAAATGGGGTTAGCCCCCGCAATATCTGCAAGGAACTGATCCACGTTGACTCTCCAACGAGATCCTGGAGCTCTTCAGATCGCCTTCTGTCACGTGCTTCCGACGTCAAGGCTCATTTCCTGGCATTATTTGGGCTTTTCGCCAGTTCAGCTCCCAGGAGTTAAAACGTTTCACCTTTGCTCACAAGACAACGAAGAAGGGTCGTTCGTTATATTTAAGTCCGTCTCGAAAGACTCGCCTCTTTAAATTGGCCTTGTGACCCCTTTGTTTGTGGCCGTCTACCCTGCGGGTTCTGTTTGTTTCCTGCTTTCCATACATTGGGATCTTTCTTGGACTTCACGCTACGATGGTGTGTTTGTGTTGTTTGTCGTTGTGACGTTCTTACCCGCTCTTACTGGACATCTGTGAAAAAAGCTGTACAGCTCATCCGATTGATTTAACGTAGACAATTGTTCTGATTCTGTATGCATGTTGAACTTCTTTCGCACCATATGTAGCTAATCGGAGGTGCGAGGGAACGACAACAAACTAAACAGGGACGAAACGCGCCTCACATAATGTAAATTTTTGTTATGTATTATTATTGTTATTCATGCGGCAGCACAGCACTAACGCTGTGTAGGCACAACCAGGGAGATGAATGTGTGCTGGCTGGGCCATGTGTGCACGATGGAGGAGGGCAGGTGACTTGAGACAGGCAGAGGGATCGGCGACCAAGGGGAAGAGAAGGCCTAAAGCCAGCTGGTGGTGGTGGAGACTGGAAGAGCGGTCACTGCAGGTCCAGTGTCGGCTGGGAAACGATCGTGGCATGTAGCAGAAGGAAGGAAGTGCTGGCGAGCTGCGATGGCATCTATGGATCGGGCGGTGGATGACGTCTCGATTTTAACCCTGGAGGGAGCTTTGAAGTCTTGAGGACAGTTTGGGTAGACAGATATTTAACCCGGAAATAATGCTCATCGTCAGCCATGATCTGTTCACTGCTGGATAAAATTGTCCCCCAAGCCGTTACCGTCTTTCCCCGGTCTAGCGATGCAACAGTCCGTCTAGCTTCTGCACACGTAGCTGTCAGCCGTGTTCACTTGTTTGGCTGCCATGCCATCATTAGTCTCAACTACAAAATAAGAATATTTTTTTATTCTACGAGTTTATATTTGCTGGTGCAATTACTTATCCGTGCTGCATAGTTTGACAGTCCGATGTAGAAGTAAAGCCTGCATCAACGTGGTGTTCACCGCTATCACTGCACGCATCTGTGACCGCTTGGATAAATGCGTTTGCTTGCTCCACACATGAGTGGAGGGTAGGGTGGGGAGTGTTTTGGGTCTATCAGCACAAATTCATCTTTTGTGGACCAAATCGTAAACATATCTTGCAGGTTGCCTGCTACTAATGCCCAGAAAAATACAGCTGCCCTCAGTTGAATAACAGATGTTCCTGAAAGAAAAATCAGCGACACTCAGGCTACTGGACTGGCCCATTTCCAAGCCCTGCGTCGGGTCTGGTTTTATCAAAGCACAAGTTTCAGAAAATAAACCAGTCAACGCCAACAATGCTGCACCAGCTATTCAATATCTCACGATACTTACTGTACTGACCCATGAACGTCACACTGTGTTTTCGGAAATTATGTAAGCACATGTTAGCTATCTATTGTCTTTTACAGAAATGAAAATATTGTTTTGGCATCATCAGCATCCATGATCTATCCATTGCTGGATGAAGATTCGCTCAAGCCATCAACTATAACTCACAATTCAAACAGCCCCTGCACGCGAGTCGCTTTCAATGATCCGTCTCTTTGAGCGCGCTCCTTCCTTCAGCTGCCACTCTGGAGTGAGTCTCGACCACAGTCGTACATGCTCGACATTGAATCCTGTTGATGATGATCACATCCCTCAATAGGGATGTGATTAATCCCAAATATATCCCTAATTCAAGACCTGATGCGCAATTAAAATAATTATGTTTTGTATTGACATCACTCATGTAACATCACTTCAGCTGTGTTCGCACCACGTGGCGTTGAGTGACATCGCTTTTGCGAGTCCGAACACACGAATATATAACGTAAAAAAATTAAAACATCTGAAAAGATACAACATTGTCCTGAACAATCCGGTTTTAATCCAAAACTCATCCAGAATGTGTGAGCTTGGCTCACGTTTGAGCCTGGGAACCACACAACTTCAGTTTAACACGTAGGAGGCTTTCGCGACCAATATCCATAATAAGTTTTTTTTGGGGGTTAGATCGCATAAATATAAATGCGTCGATGAGCCAGTACACTGCTTTATCGCCTGACGAGGCCGGTTGCAATCGCCAACGAAACGTCGTGCCCGAATTGTAAATGTTGTGGGTTTACTCTCCAACACACCAGGTGTGCTGAACTAGTAACTAATTGGCACGTTTCATTTCCGTGACTAACCTTACTAATTGGCTGTGTTGGGTGGTGGCGGGTTTAACGACACATTTATATTGACGTGATCTAACCCAACCCCCCCCCCCCCCCTTATTGTGGACCTCACAACTTCAATGGTGGCAAAATGGACAGAGCCCTTTTTTTTGGTACGAGGAACCCCCACAATCTGAGTTCGTCGCTAATCATCAGGCAGTGTGCCGTGTGTGTGACGAAGCAGCCAGCCGGGATCGGGAGGAGCATCTATCAAGGAGGGCCCCCTGTGTAAGAAAAAAAATACAATTACTTTCAAATCGATGATAAACAACAGCAAAAACCGGAATGAAAAAAATTCAAACGGAAAATGCAATCTCCAGAGCAGTTCATCACGGATGAGATTTTTGCGCTAATTCCATCCATTGTTAGACAGCGGCATCCTTCTGAAGTTGGAGCGAGCTGACGATAATTTACTCCGTGGCGGTTCAGTGTTGCGAATATTAGCTATAACCGCCTGCCCTTTAGCGGGCGGTGCGTTAGTTTTGCCATTCCGTCAACTCTGAATTTATTGCCCTCCCCTGTAAATCATGCGCTGGGTTTGAAGGTTTTGCAAATAGCATCATTTAAGCGGAAATACTTAAATGTTACAGCCTCGAGTAGAAATCCATCAAGTCGGCCGCCTCGTTCATCTCCTGGCTGTCTCCTTTTAGAAAAAAAAGGCAATAGCGACGCAGATTGTGCGTGTGAAATGCATGAGTGTATGAAAGTAAATCAGGTTTTTTTGTACTTTATTTTTTAAGGAATTAAAGTAAGTGTTATCGGTGATATCAATTTACTGGTTTAGTGGATTTTTTTTCAGTCGTGGTTTGTGCGTTGTGCTATTCATGACATGCGAAGCAAGAGCTGGGATAGGATTGATAGTCCTCTGATTCCTCTACTTACGAACATTTGACTTACGAACTTTCAGAGATACGAATAAACCTGTCCGTTTGTCTAGTTTCCTGTTCGGACCGAGTCGTAAGATCAACCGCCGCGCCATAGATGGCCGTGGTGGCATCTGCATCTGCAGAACGTGAAGAACCAGTGGCATCTACATCTGCAGGAGATTATAAACTTTTAAAGCCATTCCCAGTGTTTAGCGTACACGCCGTACAACACGTTCGGAATCGATAGAAGTAAAGCTGGACTTACGAACAAACCTCCGCAACCTAACTCGTTCGTAAGTAGAGGAGTTCCTGTACTTTGCACTTTTCAGAACAAGTCTCAAGGCGCCGTGCACGACAAGGGGAATGATGTGAGAGAAAGAATTGGAGTGGTAAAGAGGAACACAACTAACAAGGAAAACTTTTTCAACGGAAAGGTCTGTAGAGGGGATTTTCAGATTTTAGCGCTGCCCAAGAGACTGAGCTCCACAGGTAGGGAGTTCCACAAACGGGGGGCATCAGTGGGGGGCTCCACAAACGGGGGGCATCAGTGGGGGGCTCCACAAACGGGGGGCATCAGTGAGGGGCTCCACAAACGGGGGGGAGGGCGGGCATCAGTAGGGGGTTCCACAAGCGGGGGGAGGGGGGCATCAGTAGAGGGTTCGACAAACGGGGGGAGGGGGGCATCAGTAGGGGGCTCCACAGCCCGGGGGGGGGCACCAGTCAATAGCCGATCACTCCGCCCCCCTCCCCTCCAAGAACAACTGAGAAGGTTTATTGTTGATAATTAATTTAAATTGAGAACCGAAATGTGAACACAATCGATCGCATTGTAGGAAAGCAACACAAAAACCTTCAACCGTGGCCTATACAGAGTATCGGATTCATATTGATATTCTGCGTTCGTTAGCATGAATTAACATAAATGCTCTTAACTAGAGAACACACGCAACTCGAGCCAGGGAGGGAGATCGAATGTCTCGGAATATCAACCTCACATTTTTCGCCGCATCCAATGGATTTTGCAATTAGCCGCTTCCGCCACAGTCTCGTCTCAAGATCTCCTTTGCTCCGCGGCGTGATGCCCAATCATGTCGATGCAGTGGGGGCACTGGGGGGGGGGGGGGGGAGTTGGGGATAGGAGGGGGCGGGGGGTGAAGGGGAAGCAACAGAGAAGACCAGCAAGAAGCCTCTGACATCTGCCGCCTTTCTCCAAGGAGTTTCTCGTGCACTCGAGATGAAGTGTCGCTGCTTCAAGACGAAGTGTTGTCCACGTGATGAAGTGTCGCTACTTCAAAATAAAGTGTTGTCCACGTGATGAAGTGTCGCTACTTCAAGACGAAGTGTTGTCCACGGGATGAAGTGACGCTGCTTCAAGACGAAGTGTTGTCTACGAGATGAAGTGTCGCTGCTTCAAGACGAAGTGTTGTCCACGAGATGAAGTGTCGCTGCTTCAAGACGAAGTGTTGTCCACGTGATGAAGTGTCGCTGCTTCAAGACGAAGTGTTGTCCACGTGATGAAGTGTCGCTGCTGGAAGACGAAGTGTTGTCCACGGGATGAAGTGACGCTGCTTCAAGACGAAGTGTTGTCCACGTGATGAAGTATCGCTGCTGCAAGACGAAATGTTGTCCACGTGATGAAGTGTCGCTGCTGCAAGACGAAGTGTTGTCCACGAGATGAAGTGACGCTACTTCAAGACGAAGTGTTGTCCACGAGATGAAGTGACGCTGATCAAGACGAAGTGTTGTCCACTGGATGAAGTGTCGCTGCGTCAAGACGAAGTGTTGTCCACGAGATGAAGTGACGCTGCTTCAAGACGAAGTGTTGTCCACGTGATGAAGTGACGCTACTTCAAGACGAAGTGTTGTCCACGAGATGAAGTGACGCTGCTTCAAGACGAAGTGTTGTCCACGAGATGAAGTGACGCTACTTCAAGACGAAGTGTTGTCCACGTGATGAAGTGTCGCTGCTTCAAGACGAAGTGTTGTCTACGGGATGAAGTGTCGCTGCTTCAAGACGAAGTGTTGTCCACGGGATGAAGTGACGCTACTTCAAAACGAAGTGTTGTCCACGTGATGAAGTGTCGCTGCTGCAAGACGAAGTGTTGTCCACGGGATGAAGTGTCGCTGCTTCAAGACGAAGTGTTGTCCACGTGATGAAGTGTCGCTGCTTCAAGACGAAGTGTTGTCCACGGGATGAAGTGTCGCTGCTTCAAGACGAAGTGTTGTCCACGTGATGAAGTGACGCCGCAATCGCAACCTTACAGTTCTTAACCCCCCCCACCCCCCCCCAAGATGGACTGTTGGGTGCCACAGGCTGAAGTGTTTCCTTAGCTTCTTCAGCGATGCCTCTCCTACGCTCAAGGGCTGTGCCAGCAAATGAAGCGCCAGCTGATCCTCAGTTGTCGCCCCGCACGGCAAAGCGCCACGAGAGGTGGAGGCAGGAGAGGTTGAGGTGGAGGGGAGTGGAGTGAGATGAGAGGGGAGAGGCAGGAGAGTACGTGGAGTGGAGTGGAGTGGGATGAGAGGAGAGTGGTAGGCAAGGATGAGTCCATTGAGCCACTTGAAGATGGTGAGCGCGATCGTGAAATTGATCTGGGATTGGATTGGGAGCCCGTGGAGCAATTTCAGTGTACAGGGGTTGGTTGGGGAGTCTGGCAGTGTAATTTTTGATCATCAACCCGAATCAAACATTGAGCGCGCTATCTTTTGACATATATACCGCTTGACAGCTCTTCAACCTGGAGTAAACCCAAGTGAACTCAGATCACCGAGTCAACGCGAGTCCATTTTGAGTCGTAAACAATGCACGGGACAACCTCATCATTCACATGCAAGGGGCCACCATGAACTCCGAGCGGTGCCTCCTCATTGCCCGCCGGAGGGCACTCCAGTGCACACCCTTCACCCGGGAGTTTTCCGTGTCTTTCTGCCTTGCCCTTTGCCTAAGCCTTTAGACTCCAGCCAGCCGGTGAGATTAGTCATAAATCCCCGACGCCCTTCAGAGTTCACAATTACAAATCTCACGGCGCGCTTCAAATGGCTCTTAACGCAAATGGAATTCGTGCGCCGGCGTTGCGCTATCGACGCGACTTTCCAAATCTGGCTCGCGTAAAGTCAGGGTTACTGCGGGTTTCAATATTTAATAGCCAGGAGTGATGTACATGAGCGTTTGCATTGCGGCCCGAGCCGCTGTCCTGGGAGCGAGAGAATGACCGCCTGTTGTCGTGAACGGAGCGCGTGCCGACTTTAATTTTGGCGTGTGTGCGAATTTACGCTGACTCGAAGAGAGGGACATCTACAGCAGTCATTTTGCGTTTCGGCAAAGGAGAAGCCTTGGGTGCTCATCAAAGGATATAGTGGTGCAACACTGCAATTGTAAGCGAATCCATTTTTCGAAAGATTTGCCACCCGGCAGTTTTAAAAGTGATCCTGAACTCTTCCAGTGCTGAAATACTGTACATTTGATCAGCGTTGGAAGCTTTAACACGACTGTTTCTCATCGTCGAAATATTTGCAAATGCTGGCTATTGGCCATGCGATGTATAAACATGTGTTCGAACTGTATATTTCCAAGAGTGGCAATAGTATAATGTTAATGAGGTGGGATTGCAGTCTCCTAGGTTGCACTGTTGTTTTCTCGGATAAATACTGGGCTGCTTGGGCAGATGGCGTCATGTTATGTATGCATGCTGAACTTCATTCGCACCGTACATAGCGAACCGTGATAATCGGAGGTGCAGGAGAATGACAACTAAACCAAAAATGAGTTGTAAAGCAATGAGTTTTCAATGTCGATTTTAAAGGGCATAGCTCCAGTGGCTAACTAATATCGGAAGGAAGAGCGTTCCAGACGGCCGCAGAAGCGCATCTCTAAAAGCGTGCAATGCAGTGACCGTCTTTGTTCGATGTCCAGCCAACAGCCACTGCTGCGAGAACCGCGTCATGGTTCATGTTCCTTGACGAAATCGACAATGTATTGTGGTGCATTTGTGGCAAGCACTTTGTAATAAGTGCGACCTTATAATGTATACCCCTCCTACCTGTTATTACTATACAACGGGGTTGTGTACTCTGTAACAAGATACATAATTCGCCTGCAGAATCACATTATAAACGTCAGCTTTGTTAAAATGAGTTTCGGTGCAAAAATGTTGCGTTCATGAGAAATGCACAATTTAATTTTATAACGGAATGTTTTTTGTTAACAAGTGTTATTTAATTATGTTGAAATAACATCAATAATAACTCTGATTTACAGCGCGTGTAGAATTTGAATACAGCCAGTCGCTCGCCCAAGCCAGGGCCGTGGGATCCCTGGTAGGGCTCAAATGACGCAAACTGAATACAACAATTCCATAAACATCCCTGACAATGCATGTGAAGTATTTTTTTTCAAACTTAATAACTCTGTGGTTTGACACGGAAAGCGAATGCACCATCAACACCGTCCCAGCGGCGATGAATGAGTGAGCTCGCTTGCGCACGTCCGAGTCAGTGGTATTTCATGAGCATTTCTCTGTTATCAAGAACGGTGGGACAGATAATTTACAAATTACGGAACCTTTATTCGGTTGACAAAGTAAAAATCCACTTCGCGATTTATGCCGATGACTTGCCCGCATCTTTAAAGTGCGTCTGAAATGCATTTCCGAAACGATTGAATCGTTTCGGAAATGGTGTTACACTTGGCGATTCAGCAGGCTATCGACATAATGCTGCACACAAAGACCCCCCCCCCGTAAAGCCTTCACAGACTGTTGGGGCAAGTGCTGTTAACGAGTAGCAACCTACGAAGGCCGGAGGGGGTGGGTGGCCAGCACCACGCCCAGCCGCGTTTGCCTCCATGAATGCTCATCTTAACACACTGCATCAGGTACTCATTTGAGGCTGAGTCAACCTAGGGAAGGTCCACGACCAGTTCCGACAATCGTCACTAGTGTTGGCCGTGAGACACGCGCACACACACACAGGAGGCTATGTCAAAACTGTTTGAGAATGGAATATTAAAATTAGGCCCTCGTATACATTAGTGCACATGGTTCTTTTGATGTAACCACGAACATTAATATTTACACGTTTGTCTGATTTTCCAGATGGTTTGCGGGCAGAGGAACAAACTCTCCATCACAAGGTCACGAGTGTATATTCCGGTCGGCGGTTGACCGATATCGAGCTGGTCTCTCTCGATTGTTCAAGCAATCTATTCGCCTACAGATGATCATCAATTCGATTTTAATCCGATTGCACGTGTGCCGTTGGACGGGGGTGGGGGGGGTGATGGGCAGTGCTTGGCGACGTCATCGGCATCATCGCCCTCATCAAGTTGGGCGTGGCCCTTTAGGGAGTTGACCGCATCCGGGATGGGCAAGGAAGTGGGGATGGCCGCCCTGTTTAAAGGGGGCCCCAAGTAATCGACCGCAAAAGGTAGTCCATTATAGTTTTTTGTTGACTTTCTGACTTACTACTATTTTTATTTCACCAGGTAAGGCCCACTGAGCTATACAGTGGTACCTCGGAGATCGAACTTAATTCGTTCCAAAACCGTGTTCGAACACCGATTTGTTCGAACACCGAATCAATTTCCCCCATAACAATGAATGTAAATAGCATTAATTGGTTCCCCACCCAAAGATGCTCCTATTATGGGCTATTTTTACACAAAGTTTACAATATTAAAATACAGTACAGTACATAAAAGCATACAAAATACAAGAAACACGGTAATAATTAATAGAATATATGAATATTGAACTTCACTTTACCTATAGTAAGGAGAGTGGATGGCTTGAGTGGAAGGTGGTGAGGAAAAAGTTAATGGAACGATGTTTTGCAGGTCTGTACTGGGCGAGAGCTCCGCGTAAACTGGGTCATTCGCCTTTGTCTCGGTCGCCTTGGTTACGCGTCTCGGTCGCCCTGGTTACGCGTCTCGGTCGCCCTGGTTACGTGTCTCAGTCGCCCTGGTTACGCGTCTCGGTCGCCCTGGTTACGCATCTCGGTCGCCCTGACTACGCGTCTCGGCCCACCCAAACCGGTTCTTTCCAGTTGTTCGACCTCCGAATTTTTGTTCGATGTCCGGGGCAAAAAATGGTCGAAAATTTTGTTCGATCACCGAATTATTCGAGTTCTGGGGCGTTAGACCTCCGAGGTTCTACTGCACAGCTCTTTTTCAGAAGTGACCTGGCCACAAATGATACCTGAGCAAAGTGGCTCATCGTGTGGAAATTTATAGCAGCCAAATACTCTAAATGTGGAGAGAAAAACTGGAGGACCCAGAGAAAAATCCACGCGACCACGGGGAGGACATGCACACTCCAAATATACAGGCGAGGTCGTTAACATCTCGCCAACACGGAGATCACTTAATTGTCCAATTGTCCCACTCATAGTTGAAGTTTGGCGTAGCGGACTGGGTGGAGTTCTCCAGACGAATGTACACAGAACACGGATGGATTATTTGGTGGTGGTGGTGCAACTGCAGCAGCACAATTTACAACAACAAAAAACTCTATACACTCGTCAATAACACTGACCTTAAAATAAACAAAAAAATATAATCGGTGACGTTTCGGGCAATGGCCTTTCTGATGAACCATGCAGAAGAGGCATTTCCCAAAATGTCATTAAGCACAGTAGAACCCCTCTTAACGACCACCCCTGTTAACGACTAATTGTGTTCGCTTAACGACAATTCCCCTGTTAACGACGGACTGTTGTAGGTACAGTAAATATTGATTAATGCATTGATTAACCATGTTTATTTTAATATTATGTGTTTATAATATTACTATCCATTGTTTACATATTATGAATACATTTTTGGGTGAAAAAGAGTAACATTCGATGCTTTCGAAACAAATGAAGCCTTTAACGTGTATTTCCTATTCTCATCTAGTGACATAGAATCGGTCACTTAGCAGCATAGCGCTTGTTGCTGGCAGGGAAAGGGATCTGCAGTTACAGCAGCCCTGACTGACAGCAGGTCACGTGATCAACCAGAGAGGGATGTAGGGGAAAGGTTACAGAAGGGGCACGTGGGGGAAGCTCGGGAACCCGCTAGTAGGTTCTAGAGAGGGGGTGTGGCCGGGGCGGAGCGAGGCTACGTTCGGGGGATAAAAGGGGGCCCTGAGCCAGAGCTCGGGGTGGTCGTTTGGAGTGGAATCCCGTCGTGCTGCTGGAGTCTTCGTCGCCGTCATTGTCTTCACCATCTCTGCGTCACCAGTCAGGCAGTCTGCCAGCTGCCCTGACTGGGAGCTGTAGTTACTAAGTGTGAACTCTTAAGGCTGTAAATAAACAGAGTGCCTCCTACTCTTAGTGTCTCTGAGTCAGTCACTACAATCGCTTATTGACCAAATAACTTCATGGCCGGTTTTGTGGAACCAATCATCGTCGTTAAGGGAGGTTTTACTGTATTTTTTCTAATAAGGTCACAGTGTTGTTGACGAGTGTGTTGAGTTTTTTTTTGTCTCCATAAATAAAACACAGATTGGCCACTTACAATGACGTACGAATGTACATTGAACTTCTTTGAAACCGTACGTAGCCAACCGTGCTAATCGGAGTTGGTTTTAAAATCAGTCGAGCAATGGATGCTGCCACCTCGCCAGGACACAAACAAAAAATTAGAAAGGACAACATTAGTGAAAGTAAAAACACTGACAATAAATCTCCGATTGCTGCAACAAATGACCTGCTCTGTTCGTTAACTACTATTGCACATTTTTGGGGGGTAATTATTTAAAAACATATTTAAAATTGAGTCGCAGGTAAAAAAAAAAGTTGCGTAAGAATATCGAGCTGAACTTGATATCTTCTTCGCGTAAAGGCTTTTTAATTTTTATTCCCAAACACTTTTGTCGGCAGCTCGATGCACACACCACGCGGCACGATGCGACCGCGGTATTCATCACATCGCTCCGCGCGTTTTTTTTCTTTTTTGCTGCAAGGGGAACGGCACACATTTTGTATCGGGACTCTCAAGTCGCAAACGCATTCATAGCAGAAACGGGACGAGGCGCCGACAGGCGAACGCACGCAGCCGTGTTTCCTGAGAGGGGTAGAAAAGGAAACGTAATCTAGAAACATTCCGGGAGCTTTGATCTTCAGGGATTGCACCGTTTACAAAGTTGTGCGTCTCCCTGAGTTTATTATGATGCACGTTCAACCCCTGTGGCCGGTGTTGCAAGGGAGAGAGTTTATTCTTCGTTCTTCCAAAACAAACTTCAACGCGTATCCCTTGCCCTCTCGTTTACACGCAGGACACGCAACACGGGAAGGCTTTGATAAAGATGGGTCGGTGGATTCTGTTTACTTCAGCAGGACGGGCCCAGTGACCTGTTAGGCTCAATTTCATGGTTGTCCTGCGGCTATGGTGCAAATGTTACACAGTACAAGATCTTAGTTACAGCGAGTATCGGTACGTGCTTTACATGTTACATGAATAGGCAGCCAGTCAAAAACGTAAAATACAAATAAAATACAGAGGATGTTTACGTTCTTTTTGGAACAAAAACTAATGAAGGGATTTTTTTTTTTTACAAAGGAAACATAATCAGTAGCCAGGAACTTTAAGTGCGATCCACAAAGACGTACAGTGAGGGAAAAAAGTATTTGATCCCCTGCTGATTTTGTACGTTTGCCCACTGACAAAGAAATTATCAGTCTATAATGTTAATAGTAGGTTTATTTGAGCAGTGAGAGACAGAATAACAACAAAAAAACCCAGAAAAACGCATGACAAAAATGTTATAAATTAATCCCATAGAAAATCTGTGGAGGGAGCTGAAGGTTCGAGTTGCCAAACGTCAGCCTCGAAACCTTAATGACTTGGAGAAGATCTGCAAAGAGGAGTGGGACAAAATCCCTCCTGAGATGTGTGCAAACCTGGTGGCCAACTACAAGAAACGTCTGACCTCTGTGATTGCCAACAAGGGTTTTGCCACCAAGTACTAAGTCATGTTTTGCAGAGGGGTCAAATACTTATTTCCCTCATTAAAATGCAAATCAATTTATAACATTTTTGACATGCGTTTTTCTGGATTTTGTGGTTGTTATTCTGTCTCTCACTGTTCAAATAAACCTACCATTAAAATTATAGACTGACCATTTTTTTGTCAGTGGGCAAACGTACAAAATCAGCAGGGGATCAAATACTTTTTTTCCCTCACTGTAGGTTCATGCTTCTCCGCAGATTATCTACTACAGCTACAACTACGAATGAACTTGAGTTGTTTTAGGAGCGAACGGAGGTTCCTTATGGTCGGAAAACGATTGGATTTGCCAAACGGAATGCGATAGCAGTCAGGCAAATTATGGAGCTGGGCGTACACATTGGGAGCCAACACGGCCGGGTGTTAGCTGCGTGGACGAGCGGACGACAGTTGCCCAGCGGGATGTTTGGGTTCGTGTCTTTGTCAAGATTCTGCGTCCACAGCGGTGGTGATGACCGCCGCCATCCTGTGTGCGTTTGTCCAGACGCGTTGTCAGTGCGACACACCAGACGTTCAAATTTATACAACGAAAACGACTTTAGTTACAACGTAACAACAACAACAACAACTTACATCTGTCAATAACACTGCCTGCCTCAAAGAAAATAATGATACAAACAAGTCGAGAACCCGTTGCCCTACGAAGTAAAAATAACAGACAGCTGCGATAGTCGTGCTCATCCCACAATCCTCCTTTGCTCGGAGCACGAAAAGTAATCTACCTTTTTAGTCATGAAATGGCAAAAAGATACGTATTGTAAGGTTTTTATTTATTTTCCCGATGAATTTAAAGAATATTCTGGCAGGAAAACTAAATAACCGAGGTCATGCTACGTCAGAAAAGAATTATTAGCCTCAGAAATGTGTGGCAAGTAAAGTCCAATGGGCTCCCCCCTATCTCCGGTTGTAGCCAACATTTTCATGGAGAAATTTGAGACTGACGCCATCCAGACTGCCACTCTGCGCCCAACCTTATGGAAGAGGTACGTGGATGACACTTTTGTCATCTGGCCACATGGCCAGCCTGCTCTAGACCAATTCCTCGACCACATCAATTCCATACACCCAGCCATCAGATTTACCATGGAAGTCGAAAAAGATGGCAAGCTACCTTTTTTGGATGTCCTAATTAAAAAGAGACCTGATGGTTCAATGAGCCACTCTGTCTACAGGAAAGCTACCCATATGAATGCTTACCTGAAACCGGATTCCCACCACCATCCATCCCAGAATAATTCCCTCATCAAGACTCTGCACCATAGAGCCCAATGCATATCCGACCAGGAACACATAGCCAGCTAGTTTCTGTGGCAATGGGCCACAGCCACTACCAGAAAAGTTATTGTTGGGTGGAGAGAAGCCCAGTCAGCAGCCATCTAGGAACCAT
This sequence comes from Petromyzon marinus, assembly GCF_048934315.1. Taxonomy (NCBI): domain Eukaryota; kingdom Metazoa; phylum Chordata; class Hyperoartia; order Petromyzontiformes; family Petromyzontidae; genus Petromyzon; species Petromyzon marinus. Next base: position 1,714,198 of record NC_133707.1, read on the forward strand.
AGAACATTTTTTTTTATCAGTAGTAGGATGTAAGCAGATATTTCTCTGCTATGAATAAGGATCATTGCCTGGAACCCCACTGATTCGATATTGTTTTTTTTTAAGGACACGGTATACATTTTTTTGTAATTTGTGCTTGTGTACCAACACGCGGCCCTTGTAAAAAGCGTGGTCATGATAGCGATGACTTGAGTGATACAGATAGAGATTGTGGGCTTCATTCACATGGCTGTTTGCCCATTGCTCTGCCACTCGTTTCCAGATTGAGGCTTCAGTCATTTCGCACTCGGATTTGTGCCGCCAAACACTGGCACTTGAACTAGGCGGAATATCCACAGAATACCGGAATTTCGTAAATGTACGAAATGAAACTCTCCCATGAATTGGGTACTGCAATATTTTTTGGAACGTAATTGTAAAGCAGAACTCTTGTTATTCCTGATCCTATTACGTCTCCCTTAAATTCAGTTAGAGGTGTAAGATGGATGAAAGCTTGCAGCCCTATTATTCTGCAGCCCTATTATTCATCTTGTTATCTGTGATAATCGGCCATTCTTCCCTGTGGATAAGTGGAGTAACACCCAGTGCAAAAATATGATCTGCGAGATTGTTCCATGGATAAGAGGAGTTCTCCTGTAGAGCAAAATCCTACAGTTCATGATGAAGTCACTCGTTGTTTCAGTGCACATCATAGCGGACATTGCAAGAGCAGCGTCAGTGCACTCTGGTGTTTTTAAATCTGCGAGTCTGAGTTCATTTATTGTCAGTGGCTCATCGGCAGTCTATTTCGAAATTCCTGGCACAACCGCTGCGCAAATGTACACAAGCCATCCTACACACTCAGCGGGCCTTGAAGTGTCGTCAGGGACATGTGAAGAGCGCCCTTGAACGCTGCACAACGGCCAGCCGCATTTGAATCCAGAAGCACGTTTCCAGCAAAACGAACGAGGTCGATTTTTCAAGGGTTTAACAGGCCAAATGTTGGCTCTTCCTGGAAGACTTAAAATAAATAAGAATCCAGTAAACGTAAATCCATGCCTGTGTTGGCAGGTGACACCACAGCACTTCTCTTTCCGTCTCTTTTACCCAAATTCCCATAATAATAAATAACCTTTCTCGATTCAGGAAACCCGATGTTGTAACTCTTACCTATTGCAGCTTCAAGTTATGTTCGTTGCTGGCCGTTTGGCGTTTTGGGGGCTTCATGTTCCCATCCCTTGTGGGCGTTTAGCGCTGTGTTCCTTGTATAATAATAATAATACAATCTGGCCATCATCGTCATCATCGGTAGACGTAGTCAATCTACTACTGGATGAAGGCCTGCCCAAACACATCACCATCCCTCACACTCCTGCGATAAATAATCATTCTGGCTCCTGCATACAATCTGATGTCAGGCAAATTTAAAAGCCGTGGTATTATCATTTAAGTTTCTAAAACAATTACATTCCATAACAGGTTTTTAGGGTTATATTGTGTAAATATAAATGGGTCGTTAAACCCGCCAACACCCGACACAGCCAATTAGTAATGTTTGTCACCTAAACAAAACATGCCAATTAGTTACAACTTTAGCGCACTGGTGTGTTGGAAATTAAAAGTAACATTCCACCTCGAGTATTTAATTTTAATGGGCTATGAAGATCTTGAGGAAGCATCGTGTGGGCTTAATGCACCTTCCATTGATAAGTGACTATAATTATATTTTCAACTTGTAACGCGCACAGTGTTCGCTCAATCTCGTACAGAGAGAACGACTCAGAGGCGAGTAAGAAGGAACCACGGGCAATTGGGCAAAGTAGCAGCCAGGAGGTGAGCCTCAGCCACATTACCCCCGCCCCAAAGCTCTGCTGTTCTCTATATATAAAGGTACTATCAGCCAATAAATTCGGGTTTACATGCGGGAGGAAACCTGAGCAACCTGGAGAAACACCACGCGTGCGAGGGGGCAACGTACTATCCCATACGGATGGAACGGGTGGAGTCCACTTTCTCCTGGAGAACTGGGGCATCGCTCCATGATGCTCACGAGAAGGGAGTTTCCCAACAATGACGTTATCCACCAACCCTCGGTGCCTCCACAGTGCTAGATTACAGGTCACGTGTATAGCCACCACTCCCTGCTAAAAGTGTAGTGAGTTCAACTCAGTTGCAGACGTAGACTTGGCGGCAACACATTTATTTAACTCCAACGCGGGGTAACTTCCCCCTTAACAGAATAACAACCTATGGTGGTGACCACCAGGCTAACTGCACTAATTACAACGTAACTAGCTACTACGGATCGGGACCAACAGCTCGGGTCCAGGTCCACGTGTTGGAGACTCGGTAGAACAGAGAACGGAGACGAAGGTTTCCTCCAGGATGAACAACAGCACCGGTCCCTCTCGGGACACGGCTTCTATTCTCTTTGGCTTAGCTGGCTCCGCCCTTGGCCACGACCACCTTCCAGAATCTGGGCTCTGGATACCAACCACGTGACCATCCCTAGCCCCCAAACCCATCTATACAATATATACAGAATATACAATAACTAACGGGGGAAAGGGACAGATGTACACAACATCAATAGGCAAAAACAAAGGAAGAGAGAGAAGGGGAAAAAAAGCCGCAGTAACACGCGAAACCTCGGGACCCCCTCCAGCACCAGCATCTCTCATCCTCACCGTGTAACAACACCCGCAAGCACAGTGAAGGCCAGGTTCAGCCAATAACCAATGCGGCCTGCCGGGCGCGACAACAACCAACTGACGGGAGCGACTGTGTGTGTGGGGATCACGACAACCGAAGAGTCTTTGATCGAGTCCTTGTGGCCGGTCCCCCAGGAGAGGTGGGCGTACTCTCCCCGGGGGTCCCGGGGGGAATCTCAAAATGTCCCGTCCCAACCCGGCTCCTCACGAAGAGCAGTCGGCCGGGCAGACGGCGCCTTCCGCTCCCAACTCCAGCGGAGACACCGCAGGTGGCGGCTTGGGGGACGTTAAAACGTGCGGCACCTGGGGACGGGATCACATGACTCCCCTGAGGACCACCCTCAGCGGGTCAACCAGAGTGCCATGGCCTTTAGTAACCTCATTCCTACGGCCGGCACTCCCACACCCTGTCCCGTAGGGGCTGGCACTGCACGCCAAGCGTGGTGCCATCCAGCGCTGTCAGTCAGCCCTCACCGGGCCCCTCCAGGGCCGGCACTGCACCGACACCGCTGTGGTATCCGCGATGCCACTACAGAAGTATTGGCTCTACGCTTTCATTGCTATGCTATGGTTAACCCTCCTCATAGAATGCAGCCTCATGCCAGCACTGTAATGTAAACGCACACGACCCTTTTGTCAATCCACTGCTGGATGAGGGCCTCCCCACACCACTGAGGTAGTGCGGGTTATTTGAACCGTAATTCATCGGTGAAGGTGGGGAGCATAGACAGAATCGACTACAGAGTACAGTCCAAACACATTCATTTTTCCGTACTGCCCACTACATGGCTCTGCAGCCAACTCTAACAACCTGTCATTAATGGTGGTCACTCATCCAAGCACTTAGACACAAAATTCGTGCTTAGCTTCTGAGATCTGACGAGATCGGGCGGATTATAGGTTATTTAATTAAAGGCAGCAATTCTGAGTGATTTGATCACAGGGGATGGGGCCGGGAGAGGTACACTCCTAGTGTATAGGGCTACTTGGGGTACATGCCAAGCAAAAGGCTGGGTGGGAGCTTACTGCCCTAGAGTGAAACCAATGAAGGGTGAAAATGGGACAATTATATCTGCTGCAGCTGCAACAGGTTCGCAAATATTGTAACAGTGGACAGCCATGGGAACGCGATTCTGCAGGTGGTGGCGTTGCTGGCAGCTGTGCACAGGTAAACACTCTGAGCAAAGGAAAACACACCGTTCAATAATAAAAAAACGACACTGTATCGGTGAACAAAAGTCCTGTGCGTGCGTGAGAAAGGCTTGTGACTGGCGCGCAAACACTCCAACATTTAAATGTAGCAGCAATTAGCGACATTGGTTGTATTTATACACGCACCACTTCTCCATCAGGTTACTGCCATATTTTTTTTAATAGCTAAGAGACTTTACCTGGAATTGCTCACTGTTTCATAATTAAACTGATTATTTTTGATGAAGCAGCAGCTCTATTGGCAGTGGTGCACAGGCATAATTAACAAACAAAAACAAACTGAACACAATCATCGACAACACTGTGGCCTTAAAAGAAACATATAATAGGTGACGTTTCGGGCAATGGCCCTTCTTCATGTGGTATTAGTTCGCCTTCAAATAAAAAAAAGAAATCTGGCGCTTTTGGGTTGTAGTGTTTGTTTTCATTTGAAAATTCAATCCTAAACATTTAAAATAGAGTAATGCCTTTTCCGACATCCTCTGTTTTTAAAATACAATTATAGGGAGATACGCTTTTCTTTCCATTATCGCTAGAGAAGCATGCGAAGTAACTGGTGTTGGCCAAACATCCTAATGCTGAAACATTATTTGCAAAGTCACTCAGTTTAATTCAGGCAAGGCCCATCAGGCTTAATAATCTCCTTTTAAAAATTACTCAACTGGGATTACTCACGGCAACGTCGCCCTCTCCTGCACAAAACCTGGCAGGTCCCTCTGGAAAACTAAACATCCTCAAGACTCGGTGAGGGCTTTTCCTAGGTAAACGCGTGCGGTAAATAAAAAATAAAACATAAGTATCACTTTTCTTTTTAAATCCACAAGGCCCGCAGGTATTTTGATCGATGGACACCACGCATAGGTTCAACCACGGCCGCAATCGAAGCATCTGTGCCGCTGTCGATTACGCTGTGCTACAGTGAGGGAAAAAAGTATTTGATCCCCTGCTGGTTTTGTACGTTTGCCCACTGACAAAGAAATGATCAGTCTATAATTTTAATGGTAGGTTTATTTGAACAGTGAGAGACAGAATAACAACAAAAAAATCCAGAAAAACGCATGTCAAAAATGTTATGAATTGATTTGCATTTTAATGAGGGAAATAAGTATTTGACCCCTCTGCAAAACATGACTTAGTACTTGGTGGCAAAACCCTTGTTGGCAATCACAGAGGTCAGACGTTTCTTGTAGTTGTCCACCAGGTTTGCACACATCTCAGGAGGGATTTTGTCCCACTCCTCTTTGCAGATCTTCTCCAAGTCATTAAGGTTTCGAGGCTGACGTTTGGCAACACGAACCTTCAGCTCCCTCCACAGATTTTCTATGGGATTAAGGTCTGGAGACTGGCTAGGCCACTCCAGGACCTTAATGTGCTTCTTCTTGAGCCACTCCTTTGTTGCCTTGGCCGTGTGTTTTGGGTCATTGTCATGCTGGAATACCCATCCACGACCCATTTTCAATGCCCTGGCTGAGGGAAGGCGGTTCTCACCCAAGATTTGACGGTACATGGCCCCGTCCATCGTCCCTTTGATGCGGTGAAGTTATCCTGTCCCCTTAGCAGAAAAACACCCCCAAAGCATAATGTTTCCACCTCCATGTTTGACGGTGGGAATGGTGTTCTTGGGGTCATAGGCAGCATTCCTCCTCCAAACACGGCGAGTTGAGTTGATGCCAAAGAGCTCCAGTTTGGTCTCATCTGACCACAACACTTTCACCCAGTTGTCCTCTGAATCATTCAGATGTTCATTGGCAAACTTCAGACGGGCATGTATATGTGCTTTCTTGAGCAGGGGGACCTTGCGGGTGCTGCAGGATTTCAGTCCTTCACGGCGTAGTGTGTTACCAATTGTTTTCTTGGTGACTATGGTCTCAGCTGCCTTGAGATCATTGACAAGATCCTCCCGTGTAGTTCTGGGCTGATTCCTCACCGTTCTCATGATCATTGCAACTCCACGAGGTGAGATCTTGCATGGAGCCCCAGGCCGAAGGTGATTGACAGTTCTTTTGTGTTTCTTCCATTTGCGAATAATCGCACCAACTGTTGTCACCTTCTCACCAAGCTGCTTGGCAATGGTCTTGTAGCCCATTCCAGCCTTGTGTTGGTCTACAATCGTGTCCCTGACATCCTTGGAGAGCTCTTTGGTCTTGGCCATGGTGGAGAGTTTAGAATCTGATTGATTGATTGCTTATGTGGACAGGTGTCTTTTATACAGGTAACGAGCTGATATTAGGAGCACACTCTTAAAGGGAGTGCTCCTAATCTCAGCTCGTTACCTGTATAAAAGACACCTAGGAGCCAGAAATCTTTCTGATTGAGAGGGGGTCAAATACTTATTTCCCTCATTAAAATGCAAATCAATTTATAACATTTTTGACATGCGTTTTCCTGGATTTTTGTGTTGTTATTCTGTCTCTCACTGTTCAAATAAACCTACCATTAAAATTATAGACTGATCATTTCTTCGTCAGTGGGCAAACGTACAAAATCAGCAGGGGATAAAATACTTTTTTTCCCTCACTGTATGTGCCGTGTGTTTCAGGGACTGCTTGGGAAAACTCGTTGTGATTCTGAGTTCGCGTCTGCTGCTTACTCTTACCCGTGTGCAGTTCTGTTAATTTTGTGCCCGTTAATTCCACGGGCGCTTTGGCACTCGTTATGTACACACAGCAATGGCCAGATCCACGTCTCCTCCTTTCACGTCGTTTCGCAAATACGTCGTCACTTTACAATTATTAACACCGCGACCCGATTTGCGTGATGTCCACCCCACGCTTACGTCGCTGACAGCTGCGCCGGTCCTCCCTCGTATCCGTTCGGCTTTCAGCCTTCGCCTCCACTACCTTCTCCCATGTTTGACGCCGCTGTCACTGTTCGTCGTCGTGGCCCCTTGCAGGAATACATCACCCAACATAAAACGGAGGAAGGTGGGCGGGGGTGTACTGCTGTACTCGAGCGAGGCGTGGCAGCGAGTCGCGATGCGGACGATGTGTAACGAGCGACTCGGGAGCACCTTACATCGCATCTTATCTCGACACGTTTGAGAGGGCACCCCCAGCGGCAGCTGCCCCTACGCGCACAAGTCGGCCTGCTGGTAGGGAGCGATGATTTCTGCCGCGTGTAATCCCAGGTGATGGATGATGACGGCGGTGATTGTCTCCGTGTTGTGCCGCACGACCGACGCAGTGTGAGATTATTCATTATTCTGCTTGTTTTTACCAAGGGAAGCCACACCGAGTCTCAAGACTTTTTGTTCAGGAGGGTCCTGGCCATGTGTCGACAGTAAGGGGGCGATTGTTGCTGTGTGCGTAGTCCCAATTGTTGTAATTTGCAGGTGATTTCGCAGCATTGGGATGCTTGGCCAATGCCAGTTACGTTGTATGTTAGTTTAGCTAAAAAATTTCAGTGGTTCTAATGACTCCGTAGCCGCTCACCTTCATCGCGATAGAGTTACACTGCTAAATTAGAGAAACATGTACTTTCTACAGCTGCAGACGAACACATTATGCATGCTTCTGCAGGGCTGTAAATCACAGCGCACATATTCAGGTAGAAATACATGTCGTGGTTAAATTTTTATTTACTCTCATACAACTCTGGCATGTTCTGCCAAAGTTTTGCTGTAAAAAAGTTGGCTTTCCACTTGATTTACCGGCCCTGTACGCCAGGCTACATAAAAACGTTTAACGAGCACTATTAAAAAACGACCCGTTCCGGCAAGCCATCAAGCACCGTGTCAGCTTTTCTCCGCCCTGTGCTGCTCTGTAGGTTGGGTAGGTTAGGCGGTGGTTGCATATTTGTATTTGGAAGAAGAAAAAAATCACTGGGCTCTGCGAGTGAGGACTCCCCCTCCCACCCTGCACCCCACTAAAACAAATAACCCGGGGGGGGGGGGGATATGGCTGTGGTAGAAGAGTTGAGAATGGTTTCATTTTTGTCTCCATCGGAAAGTGTTTTTTTTTCATAATCAATTTACGGAGGGACGTCACTGATGAGTGACGGAGAATCGGCCGAGCGTCCTGCAGTGCCTGCCGTGCGATAAAGTAATCACGCTCGTGGCGAGTGAATTCAAGCGGGGCCCCTTGCTCGGCTCAGCAAGCAACACCAAGCGACAAAGCAGAAGCTGCCACGAAGCGGGCTAAGGGGGCCCTGGAGTTATGAAAGTAAACGCAACGGATATCGGCTCGAAAGTCAGATCCGCGAACCACTCTAAAAATACTAATTAACGCGCAAACATATCACGAATCTCTCTCATCTTTGTCTATCTTCTCTCATTACATGTCCATCTTCTTGTCTACATTGCTCCTGTAATCTCACTAGGAGTTTACAAATTGAATTGGGGGCTCAAATTTATGTTCTGCTTAGTGCCCCCAGTAGGCATGCGTCATCATCAGTGGGCACCGGAATATCCATGGCACACATGCAGCTTGTATGTGTGCAGTTTTTTGACGAATGTATGGTCGTTTTTTCGCTCAATGTTGTTTTTTATTTGACCAGATAAGGCCCACTGACCTATATAGCTCTTTTTCAGAAGCAACGTGGCCACAAACGATTGCTCAATGAAGTGGCTCATCACATGGATATGTATAACTGCCAATAACTCTCAACGCGTGTTTCTAAATGTGGAGGGATGAACCGTAGAAAAATCCACGCGACCACAAAAATATACAGGCGTCAGGGTCGGAATCGAACCAACGACCTCCTGCATACTCGTTGAGGGAGTTAACATCTCGCCATTGCGGCGCCCATGATGGGCACGTCCACCAAAGAGACGGAGCAATGAGATCAGTTTGTGTGCAGGTGCTCGGTGGATTATTATACAGTGCAATCGCAGGGCTGTGAGAGTTGGCGATAGGTTGGAGAGGACTTCATCTAGTAGAGGATTGACCATGGCTGATGATAATAATGGTGCCTATGTTTCGAATAACAGGCCAGGCAACTCCCACAAGTTATACTCCGGTGATACAAGCAATGATGTTGCCTCCTCACAGATTACGGAGTTGGTATCGAGCTTATCAAGGCCAAGTGGAACTTGACCCGTACTTTACAAGTCCGGCAACTCCTCCATCCCCTCAGCGATGCGTGACAGAAATTACTATCCTCGGTGTTTTTTTTTGACGAGGGCACGTTGTATCACTATTAATTTGTCAGTGAAAATCAGATAGTATTTATCTGTGCCATCCTAACAAATCAAATCACGATCCCTAATAGCTTTTTAACCGAGAGCACAGAAACACTCAGGAAGATAACGCCGCGCCGGCCTGGCTGGGCTAAGTAGTATGGAACGAGTGCTTTGGAAACGTGACCATCTTTATATAATCTCCCCCCATCGTACATACACGTGTAAAGATCAAAAACAACAGCCCACTCGACATGGCCCACGTGCTCTACGTGCAAACGAACAGCCGTGAAGTGTGTCAAGGCCTCTCTGATTGGTGCAGGGCGGCCTCAAAGGGGATTGGTTAGTGCCAGAGAATTACACCGATTGGAGGAGAAATTCAAACGTAAAAGGCGGGAAACGAGGGTTGACTGTGGGGCAGTGGGGGGGCGGTTTGACGGTTGACAACCGTTGGGGAAGGAGGACGGGGATTGGCTGAGGGAAATGGAGGCCTCGAGGGGTATAAAAGGGGAATGGAGCACGAGGGCAAAGCGACGCGTGGCGAGAAGACGAAGTTCCGAGCACAAAAAGAAAGCAAAGTCCGGGCTCTGAGGAATCGTGTTGGTGTCCACAAGAAAGACTCTTCAGTAAAGCAGGGAACGTGTGTCGGCGTCATTGCACACGAGGGAGAAAACCTCTTCGTTGTTGTTGTTGCTTGCTCGAGCAGGAAAACCCCCAACGGCCGGCAAGGCCGAGTTCACCCGCACTCGCGTGTTCACTCGCACTCGCATGTTCACCCGCACTCGCATGTTCACCCGCACTCGCATATTCACCCGCACTCGCGTGTTCACTCGCGTGTTCACTCGCACTCGCATGTTCACCCGCACTCGCGTGTTCACCCGCACTCGCATGTTCACCCGCACTCGCGTGTTCACCGGCATCTCGCATGTTCACCCGCACTCGCATGTTCACCGGCATCTCGCATGTTCACCCGCACTCGCGTGTTCACCCGCACTCGCATATTCACCCGCACTCGCATATTCACCCGCACTCGCATGTTCACCGCATCTCGCATGTTCACCCGCATCTCGCATGTTCACCGGCAACTCGCATGTTCACTCGCATGTTCACCCGCATCTCGCGTGTTCACTCGCGTGTTCACTCGCGTGTTCACTCGCGTGTGCACTCGCGTGTTCACCCGCATCTCGCATGTTCACCCGCACTCGCATATTCACCCGCATCTCGCATGTTCACCCGCATGTTCACCGGCATCTCGCATGTTCACCCGCACTCGCGTGTTCACTCGCATGTTCACTCGCATGTTCACCCGCACTCGCGTGTTCACCCGCATCTCGCATGTTCACCCGCACTCGCATGTTCACCCGCACTCGCATATTCACCCGCATCTCGCATGTTCACCCGCATGTTCACCGGCATCTCGCATGTTCACCCGCACTCGCGTGTTCACTCGCATGTTCACTCGCATGTTCACCCGCACTCGCGTGTTCACCCGCACTCGCGTGTTCACCGGCACTCGCATGTTCACCCGCATCTCGCATGTTCACCCGCATCTTGCATGTTCACCCGCACTCGCATGTTCACCCGCACTCGCATATTCACCCGCATCTCGCATGTTCACCCGCATGTTCACCGGCATCTCGCATGTTCACCCGCACTCGCGTGTTCACTCGCGTGTTCACTCGCATGTTCACTCGCATGTTCACCCGCACTCGCGTGTTCACCCGCACTCGCGTGTTCACCGGCACTCGCATGTTCACCCGCACTCGCTGATCACATGCAGCCGTGCAGCGACAGAGATTAAACAAGCCCCCCGTCACGACGGGAGGCTTGTTTAAGAGCGGAAGGTTCCGCAACACAACCAATCTTACGATAATCTGGTTTGCTTTCGGCCAAAAAAAAGAGAAAGCCACTCCATTATTCGGACGTTATTAATCACGCTCCCCTTTTGCGGACGTGATGCAGCGCGGGTCTCAGTACAGCGACCGCGCTGTGAATTATGTTTAAGGTTACGCTATTGGCTTTTTAATCAAATATGCCTGGGACGAAGATTACTTTTTTAAAAAAGGGGGGTGAGGGGGGGGGCACGGATGCACGTCACGTAAATTACGGTGAAAAGTGCCACAGATCCACAGATAATTAAAGTTTACCCCGTCTGGAAGTGTTTTGGAATTAAGTGGGGAGGAGAGATGTTTCATCGGAGCCCACAGGAAATCACCGCTGCCACTATTATTATTATCAGAGGGTCTCTTGCGCGGTGCTTGTTTTTTGGAGGCCTACTTACTAGAATTGTTTATAAACACTGGCGGTGGTGGGGGGGGGGGGGGAACAGCAGCTGAGATAACATTGTAGCAAAATAAAAATCCATCCGGCTCCTCACAAGCTGACGTATGCGAAACAAAACGCTGTAATTATATATTGTTCAGATTCCTTGGCAGGGAGGGCGGCGGTAACACGTTGTGCCTTGCACGCGGTGAACCTCTGGTTTGAATCCCGACTCGAGTTTGGAGTTTGTATGTCCCCCCCCCCCCCGGCCTAAACATCAGCACGGGGGAGACAAAGGCGGTCGGGCGTGGTGTTGGTCACCTACCCATTCGTGTGCCGTACAGACCTTAATATGTGCTCACTAACAGCACTTACCCCAACCGTGTGTTAAAAGCTATGTGGGGAGTGTGAGTGAGTGGAGTATGCATGGATTTCCTCCGAAATGGAGCAGCTTATTGCCATCGCTGAACTCCCACCCCACACAATGCAAGTGGAATTATATAAACATCCCAATGCTTCAAAGTTACCTGTCAGATACTCATTTGGGATTACAAAGACAGTTCTCCCGTATAGCCTTAACGGACTTGGGGCAAGTGCTGGTAGCGAGCACCTATGAAGGCATGAACGGTACACGAGGGGTTGGGTGGTGAGCACCACGCCTGACCACCTTTGTCTCCCCAGTGGCGATGTTTGCACACCGCACCAGGTCCTCATTTAAGGCGGAGTGAACCTAGGGGAGGCCCAGGACCGGTTCAGATAATCGTCACTGGTGGCGTTGGCTGTGAGCAGGAATCGAACCCGGGTCGCCAGGTTCGTAACGCAGCGCCCTAACCGCTACACCACCGCTCCTCACTCATTGGGATTGCACACACACACAGCAGCAACATTGCCCCTATTGCAAAAATAACCTGGCAGGCTTTCCTGGCTAAACAAGCCGAATAATAACAACGAAAATAAATAAACACACTTTTAACGTTGAATATGAATGTTAGACACTGTGCGTGTTCACTGTTCAGTCAAGTTTAATTCAGAATGCAATGTAATGACAGTGTGAATTTAATTCCCCTCATTGCTATGGTTGAACCGGCATGCTGCAGGAAAATCCAGTGCCAATTCGACCGTCAGAACCGATATAGGCAGTGCGATACCCATCAAGTAATCCTGCAAATCATGTGGGTGGCTAACCCGAATTCCACCACCATCACACATGCATGTAGTTGTCCGATCAAACCCATGAAATAAGGAAGAGTTTGAAGTGCTATTTGTACGTACGTATGTTCAAATTAAGTTGCACCATATGTAGCCAACCGTGGTCATTGGAGGTGCGGGGGAAGGATAAAAAAAAACTAAACACACAAAGCAATTCTAAAGGAATTAAGTTTAAATCTAGATTTTAAAGTGCATAGCTCCAGTGGCTTTCTAATATTGGAAGGAAGAGCATTCCAGATATGGATCAGAAATTTGGACATTGCATTTTTTTTGGAAACAAAAACTCAAAAGTACTCAAAGAAGCGAGGAGAGATGCACTCTTCGAATTTAATTTGAGAGGAAGAGGAACGCGTGGATTAGAGCACGTTCACAATGTTAGACGTACTATCGGTTGCTCAGAAAATTGAGCTTGGGCAAGAAACGATCACTTGAAGAGAAGATGGATCTGGCGGTCGAGGCTAGGCACGGAGTGGCAGCCCGAAAACGGAAACACGACCCCGAGAAGACAACGTCCACCGTGGAGATGGAGCGATTAAATCAGCTCGTGTGCAGAAGCGAGACAGATTGTCTTCATCGCTAGACCGTGGGAGATGGTGACGGCTTAGGGGAGGCTTTTATCCAGCAGTGGATAGACGATGGCTCATGAGGGATGAATCTCCTAGGACTTCAAAGCTCCTCCAGGGTTAAAATCGAGACGTCATCACCGCCTGATCCGTTGATGCCTTCACACTTTGTCAGCGCCTCCTTCCTTTTGCTGCATGCCGCGATTATTGCCCAGTCTACGTGACGAAGGAAGCCACCGTGGAGATGGAGTGGCGAACTTCGCTTTTGCGCAGCTGCTCGCTGGATTGTTGCATCGTGAGCCCGATAAGGGATCGTGACGGCTTGGGAAAGGCCTTGGTCCGGCAGAGAATTGATCGCATCTGACAATGATGAATGACGTTAATATAAACCTCAATATATAACAACAACAAAAAAACAGATTGAGGATTGAGCTGAATTTTTACATTTCCAATGTGCAAACAATTGTCTCGTATCATTTATTATAAAATGCAGCAGATTCCATATGAGGGCAAGAGCATGTCCATGGCCAACTCACTTTCGGCAATAGCCCCAAAGCGTACGGTCTTGAGAGTGTTGCTTGGTGGAAGCCCCTTGCGGGTTGCTCAAAAGTTCGCTCTCGCTGCAACACTTTTTGGGTTTTCAAGTCGCAATTCCTGGCATTCCACGTCACGAGTCTGTCAGTGCCGCGCCGTGACCCCTCAGGAAACCGAACGTGTGAGATGTCATCGTACACCGAGAAGGGATTTTTTTGTTGTTTGAGATGGCGAAGTGTTTATGACTTACACTGTAAACCCGTGCCGGCACTTGTCACGCATCTGGAAAATGTCTGGCCCAAAGTAAAAAAAAAGAGAAAAAAACACGAAAGTATCCCTTACTGGAATGACACATGCGCACGCCCTGCTGTGCCCCGTATAACGATGTATTAAGCATGAAGACAGAGGGTGTGATTCACAAGCTAGACACGTTTCTAACGGTGTTGTTTTTCAATTGGGAGCGATTAGCTCGGCTTAGGGGGGAGCCGCGGTGGCGAATCATGTTACCTACCCCGCCTGGTATACTGGAAGTCGTGGGTTGTATCCCGACTGACGCCTGCATATTTGGAGTTTGTATACTCTCACCGCGGTCGTGGGGATTTTTTTTTAGGTCCTCCGGTTTTTCTCTTCACATGGAGAAAAATCCACACGACCACGGGGACAACATGCAAACTCCAAATATACAGTAGGTGTCAGGGTCGGGATCGAACCCACGACCTCCTGCATACCAGGCGAGGGAGTTAACATCTCGCCACCGCGGCACCCAGTTAATACCGGTCTCGTAGAAATTGCTTTCGCTCATCAATTTACTGTAAGGAATCAATGGGTAGTGGCTCATTACGTGATGCATTTTTTAAGTATCAAACAAAAACATTCATTAGCGATATGACCCATTATGCAGCTACGAGCCGTGTTCTTTCTCGAATCTGTTCGCTTCTGTGATCAATTTTTTGTAAAATATTGCCCCGGTTTATTCCAGTTACATGATGAGATTTAATTAAATTTTACACATTTATTAATTAGAGGCAAGAACGCGTAAGTGCTCTCCAAATTAAGTATAATGTCAAGGTGCCAAAACAACTTTATTAATATGAACATCATAATGCGCTGCACGAACTTTTTTTTTAATACAGTATGAATTAGCTTGAATTTGTAATTAACAAAAGACACTTAACTGGGGTGAAGCGGTGGCTCGATGGTTAACGCACTGCCGTTATGAACCCGGACGCCATGGTGAATATTGATGGCTCGTTATATTCGACCCAGTCCTTGTCCCTCCCTTGACCAGCATGGTAAAGTGTGGTCGAACAATCTCCATGACAGACACGGCACGGGGAGGCCTTCACCCAGTACGCGAACTTCAGTCATCCTCGCGGCTTTGGGCTTGTCGTCGAACAAGGATGGTCACCGCGTCGCGCGCTTTAGGGTGCGCTTCCGTGACCATCTGGAACGCTCTTCCTGAGGAAGCCACTGGAGCGATGCAATTTTAAATCTGGATTGAAAACTCCTTTCTTTATAACTCTGTCCAGTTTGTTGTCCTTCCCCTGCACCTCCGATTAGCGCGGTTGGCTACGTAGGTTGACAAAGGGGCTGTACTTTAGATACACTTGCACACACATTTGCCTAAGTGCTACAGGAATTACCTTGTAGAGAATTGATTGATGCCATTTCATGACAAATACACTCCACGTTTGAGCTGCTAGACCAGACAAAATCCTATCAAGACTACTGATCGGTCTGTGTGCATGACTGCGTGTCTCCCAGCGCGGTGGCTGCAAGAGCCACGCAAGTTTCCTGAATCCTCCCCATCGCTGTCTGTCCACCCAGCTGTATAGATGAGATCACGGAGAAATCCGACGAGCTATGCAGCTCTTTTTCCCAGATGTCCAGTCGGGGGTGGACGTGCCTGAAAGTTACAACAACACAGCTCGTCGGTTGGCAGGTCACGTGTGACAGGGTGACGTGTGGAGACTTTCACCTGTTCCAAGGAGGTGGTTGGCCAGCAGTGGAAGAGCATTCCAAATGACCCCATTGAGTCGAGATGGGGGGCTGTCGAGAGATTGGTTATTGCAGGACTGCCCCATAACAAAACAAAGCCCCCCGCGATCATTTTTTTTTACATATAGATATTTTTCCAATATATATTTATCACATATTTTTGATAATATATATTTTTGTTAATATATATTATATATTTTTAAATAATATATTTTTGTTAAACTTTGTTGAGCGCAGGCTTAAAGGCGCAAAAAATAAAATTGCCAAACAACCGGTAACAAAACAGCATTGAAAATTCATGGAAAAAATAAAACACTTCAAGATCTGCGGAACGGTCGTCGTCGTTGTTGTTGAGAGAGGAGCTCGCGGGGTGCTGCCCCGAGCGGAGAGGAACGCGCGATAACCAGGGGAGGGGGCTCCATTGATGAGCTCCTCTGAGCAATAACGGAGCGACGACTGGGAGCCGGCGAGACACAAACGACGAGCGACAGGCATCTAACCTGCAAGGTGACCTCGGGACATTTGCTCACCTTCATTCACTCTCTCCGGCTAACCGACAAGGGCATCGACCCCCGATTGCCACCATGGTGGAGGAGGGCGCTACAATGCGACGGCAAGGTCAAACCAAAACGTCATTGCTCGATAGTGAAATACGCACATGCACATGATGTTTTGCAAGCAAATGGAGGAACGCCGCAAGTATTGTTGTAAAAGGCGCAGCCCTGCAATTGCCTGCTCATGCCACTTTTGGCAGAAGAGCCTCTGCTCGAGCGAGCTCTACGGGGAGCCCCTCTGGAGTGTTATTTTGGCGACCTGCTGACAGAGTCACCGTGGTTCATCTGTTTACACTGCTGGGTGGACACGTGCACGGGCGGGGGTGGCAATTTAATAAACTTTCACCATTGTTTGAACAGCCACGCCGACAGATTGAGTCGAACTGGCGAAATCTGGATTTCACGTCCGGCAGCGCGCATGTTTAGGGACATGCATCTGCAGCGGCGGTGTTTCTCAATCTCTAGAGCGGTGTTTCTCAATCTCTAGAGCGGTGTTTCTCAATCTCTAGAGCGGTGTTTCTCAATCTCTAGAGCAGTGTTTCTCAATCTCTAGAGCGGTGTTTCTCAATCTCTAGAGCGGTGTTTCTCAATCTCTAGAGTGGTGTTTCTCAATCTCTAGAGTGGTGTTTCTCAATCTCTAGAGCGGTGTTTCTCAATCTCTAGAGCGGTGTTTCTCAATCTCTAGAGCGGTGTTTCTCAATCTCTAGAGCGGTGTTTCTCAATCTCTAGAGCGGTGTTTCTCAATCTCTAGAGCGGTGTTTCTCAATCTCTAGAGCGGTGTTTCTCAATCTCTAGAGCGGTGTTTCTCAATCTCTAGAGCGGTGTTTCTCAATCTCTAGAGCGGTGTTTCTCAATCTCTAGAGCGGTGTTTCTCAATCTCTAGAGCGGTGGTTCTCAATCTCTAGAGAGGTGTTTCTCAATCTCTAGAGCGGTGTTTCTCAATTTCTAGAGCGGTGGTTCTCAATCTCTAGAGCGGTGTTTCTCAATCTCTAGAGCGGTGGTTCTCAATCTCTAGAGCGGTGTTTCTCAATCTCTAGAGCGGTGGTTCTCAATCTCTAGAGCAGTGTTTCTCAATCTCTAGAGCGGTGTTTCTCAATCTCTAGAGCGGTGGTTCTCAATCTCTAGAGCGGTGTTTCTCAATCTCTAGAGCGGTGGTTCTCAATCTCTAGAGCGGTGTTTCTCAATCCCTAGAGCGGTGTTTCTCAATCTCTAGAGCGGTGTTTCTCAATCTCTAGAGCGGTGGTTCTCAATCTCTAGAGCGGTGTTTCTCAATCTCTAGAGCGGTGTTTCTCAATCTCTAGAGCGGTGTTTCTCAATCCCTAGAGCGGTGTTTCTCAATCTCTAGAGCGGTGTTTCTCAATCTCTAGAGCGGTGTTTCTCAATCTCTAGAGCGGTGTTTCTCAATCTCTAGAGCGGTGGTTTTCAATCTCTAGAGCGGTGTTTCTCAATCTCTAGAGCGGTGTTTCTCAATCTCTAGAGCGGTGTTTCTCAATCTGTAGAGCGGTGGTTCTCAATCTCTAGAGCGGTGGTTCTCAATCTCTAGAGCGGTGTTTCTCAATCTCTAGAGCGGTGTTTCTCAATCTCTAGAGCGGTGTTTCTCAATCTCTAGAGCGGTGTTTCTCAATCTCTAGAGCGGTGTTTCTCAATCTCTAGAGCGGTGTTTCTCAATCTCTAGAGCGGTGTTTCTCAATCTCTAGAGCGGTGTTTCTCAATCTCTAGAGCGGTGTTTCTCAATCTCTAGAGCGGTGTTTCTCAATCTCTAGAGCGGTGTTTCTCAATCTCTAGAGCGGTGTTTCTCAATCTCTAGAGCGGTGTTTCTCAATCTCTAGAGCGGTGTTTCTCAATCTCTAGAGCGGTGGTTCTCAATCTCTAGAGAGGTGTTTCTCAATCTCTAGAGCGGTGTTTCTCAATTTCTAGAGCGGTGGTTCTCAATCTCTAGAGCGGTGTTTCTCAATCTCTAGAGCGGTGGTTCTCAATCTCTAGAGCGGTGTTTCTCAATCTCTAGAGCGGTGGTTCTCAATCTCTAGAGCGGTGTTTCTCAATCTCTAGACCGGTGTTTCTCAATCTCTAGAGCGGTGGTTCTCAATCTCTAGAGCGGTGTTTCTCAATCTTTAGAGCGGTGGTTCTCAATCTCTAGAGCGGTGTTTCTCAATCCCTAGAGCGGTGTTTCTCAATCTCTAGAGCGGTGTTTCTCAATCTCTAGAGCGGTGTTTCTCAATCCCTAGAGCGGTGTTTCTCAATCTCTAGAGCGGTGTTTCTCAATCTCTAGAGCGGTGTTTCTCAATCTCTAGAGCGGTGTTTCTCAATCTCTAGAGCGGTGTTTCTCAATCTCTAGAGCGGTGGTTTTCAATCTCTAGAGCGGTGTTTCTCAATCTCTAGAGCGGTGTTTCTCAATCTCTAGAGCGGTGTTTCTCAATCTCTAGAGCGGTGGTTCTCAATCTCTAGAGCGGTGTTTCTCAATCTCTAGAGCGGTGGTTCTCAATCTTTAGAGCGGTGTTTCTCAATCTCTAGAGCGGTGTTTCTCAATCTCTAGAGCGGTGTTTCTCAATCTCTAGAGCGGTGTTTCTCAATCTCTAGAGCGGTGTTTCTCAATCTCTAGAGCGGTGTTTCTCAATCTCTGGAGCGGTGGTTCTCAATCTCTAGAGCGGTGTTTCTCAATCTCTAGAGCGGTGGTTCTCAATCTCTAGAGCGGTGTTTCTCAATCTCTAGAGCGGTGTTTCTCAATCTCTAGAGCAGTGGTTCTCAATCTCTAGAGCGGTGTTTCTCAATCTCTAGAGCGGTGGTTCTCAATCTCTAGAGCGGTGTTTCTCAATCTCTAGAGCGGTGTTTCTCAATCTCTAGAGCGGTGTTTCTCAATCTCTAGAGCGGTGTTTCTCAATCTCTAGAGCAGTGTTTCTCAATCTCTAGAGCGGTGTTTCTCAATCTCTAGAGCGGTGTTTCTCAATCTCTAGAGCGGTGTTTCTCAATCTCTAGAGCGGTGTTTCTCAATCTCTAGAGCGGTGTTTCTCAATCTCCAGAGCGGTGTTTCTCAATCTCTAGAGCGGTGTTTCTCAATCTCTAGAGCGGTGTTTCTCAATCTCTAGAGCGGTGTTTCTCAATCTCTAGAGCGGTGGTTCTCAATCTCTAGAGCGGTGTTTCTCAATCTCTAGAGCGGTGGTTCTCAATCTCTAGAGCGGTGTTTCTCAATCTCTAGAGCGGTGTTTCTCAATCTCTAGAGCGGTGTTTCTCAATCTCTAGAGCGGTGTTTCTCAATCTCTAGAGCAGTGTTTCTCAATCTCTAGAGCGGTGTTTCTCAATCTCTAGAGCGGTGTTTCTCAATCTCTAGAGCGGTGTTTCTCAATCTCTAGAGCGGTGTTTCTCAATCTCTAGAGCGGTGTTTCTCAATCTCCAGAGCGGTGTTTCTCAATCTCTAGAGCGGTGTTTCTCAATCTCTAGAGCGGTGTTTCTCAATCTCTAGAGTGGTGTTTCTCAATCTCTAGAGCGGTGGTTCTCAAACTTTTTTTGGCCCGCCGATCGCTCAGCCGATGCAAACATTTCCGCGGACCACTCAACCCCCTCCACCCCTGGTGAGAAAGCACATTCACTAATCTCTATAAATACCAGCAATACAAAATGTTTCGTATTAGAGGAATATAAATAAACAATGTAAACGCTATATACTTAGCTCTTTCGGTAAAGTCACGTTGAAGGGTAACAATAAAATAATAAAATATATATATTGTTTTATATATATTGTTTTATATATATTATTATTTTATTGTTTCCCTTCAACGTGACTTTACCGAAAGAGCTAAGAATATAAATTACTGCAGTCACGAAAGCTTTAAATCAAAATTCAATGTAAACGCTGTTATAAAGGTTTAGTGGGGCCATTGCGATCTTAGAGTGAGGGTAGTTTACCTAACTATTTTACCTAATGTGAATTCACGTCTGAAGCAAAAGTTAAAAACATTATTTCTGCATAAGCCTGCATTTGCATCACAGCCCCGCGCCCACCTGGAGGACCGTCGCGGCCCACTGGGTGGTCCCGGGGACCATACTTTGAGAATTACTGCTTCAGAGTATTTGGCTGCTATGAATTTCCACGTGATGAGCCACTTCGGTGAGCTATCATTTGTGGCCAGGTCGCTTCTGAAAAAAAAGAGCTCAGTGTGGGTTTTACCTGGTAAAAATAAAATTTCGCATCCTTGACCCCTGGAAATATTCAGCGAGGAGATGAATCCACGCTGACGGATCCAACGGCAGCCTCCAATTGCCCCGGCTCCGGAGTCGGGAGTGTGCGTGAAAGGAAATGCTTGTTCCATCACGTGGTGCGATGGCTTCGAGCATCGGAGGACCACGTGCACAAACAGACGCACTGCATCCGGGCGTAGGAGATGAGGGGGAGTCGAGGGTGGAGGAGGCCTCGTTTATATTTACACGGCGGGCAAGGGACGGTGCAGGGAGCGGGGGGATTGCCACGTGAATGACGAGATTCCTTCCCGCACTTTGTGTGGGCAGAAGAGGTGACCCTTAAAAGTGCGCTAGGGCTTAAAGTACGGGGGAGGCTTACCTGAGCGGTGGCGAGCGCACTGCGCCGTGAACTCGGTGGCCACCTAAGTTTGGTTCTCGGCTCAGGGCTGACACCAGTGATAAGAGCGGTGTCTTGGACAGGCGGCGTAGAGAGAGGGTGGAGTTGGACTCTTCCCTTAATTTAATTGATGGCTAAATACATGGGCTTTGATTGACTGCTGTTACTTAGTCATAGGCACTTGTGTTGCGAAATAGAAGCAACAAAGTCGCTGTGCTTAACATACGAAGAGAGAAATACCAAGAGAGTTGCGCATTTTAATTCGGCTTATTTCATTTGCACAATCGGTCAGGCGCCTGATATGTTTGCAGTGATAATTGTGAAAGTATTTATTTATTCATCTGCATAGCAATGGGTGGCTTCTTAGTTTAATTGTTTCTTGTTCTGTTCAAATTCGAGTAAACTTTTTAGAGTGCTTCGTTTCAAAGCAGTGTTGGACTGAGCCAGAGTGCTGATTCGTATTTGGCCTCAGAAACGCTGCCGTGGTCACAGAACCGGTACCAAAAATGTGCTCAACTCGACTGCAGATGAACAACATCCAGCGAAACGTACGTAGGCGAAATGTGTCTGGCCCCGAACCTCCACCCCTTGCTCGACACAGTATTGGCGACTTCCACTTGTTCGCGCACAAAACAAAAAAAATACAAAGATCCCCCGTATAGCCTGAACAGACTGTAGGGGCAAGTGCTGTCTGCGCCTAATAGAGGCCGTTACGGCCACACGAGCGGGAGGGTGGCCATCACCGCACCCGGCCGCCTTTGTCTGCCCAGTGGCGATGTTTACACACCGTATCAGGTACTCGTTTGAGGCTGAGTCGACCTAGGGGAAGCCCAGGACCGGTGCAGATAATCGTCACTGGTGTTAGCCGTGAGTAGAAATCGAACTGGGGTTTCTGGGTTCGTAGCGCAGCGCGCTAACAGATACACTACCGCTCCCCCGCACACACACACGCACACACAAGAGACAGCTCAATGTATAACGGGATCATGGTGTCGCGGTCCAGCGGCGGGACCACTTTGTTCTCCGCTTGTTTACAAAAAAAAGGTTCACGGTTTTAAAATCCATCGGCCGCCCTGGTTATTGCTGCGGCAATAATAACCGCGATGGTACTACAACGCCATCTGCTCCGCTGGCAGACGTTGAAGGTTCCTCGGACATCGTGACGTCAAGGGTAGGCCACGCGAATTGTGTGCAAGGGTCCAACTATTGCGCCAATTCGGAAAATTGCACCGCAAATTACACCAATTGGGATTAAACATCGCAATCATTGCCCCCCTCCCCCCCCCCCTCTATGCTGGCAGACTGATGACCCGGTTCACTCTCGCAAATAGGACTTCCTGGTCTCTTGAGTTTTCACCTGGTTCAACAGAATATAAGCGTTAAACTTCAATTATTATGCCCAACACACAAGGGCCACGAATTTGAGTTTGCTGGGTGTTGTTGCAGATGACGTGGGGGCACAGCAGCTTTTAACTGTGTGAGAAGTCACCTACTGAACTAAACTATTGTTCAAAAGCTAAGGTTTAGGGTTGGAAAAAAGTGAGATTGGTTAATATCTTAAAGTATTTCAGTTTTCATATTATTGGTTCTTTCGGTGAAGTCACGTAGAAGGGAAATAATACAAATAAAAACACAATATAATAACATTTTAATATCTTATGTTTTATTTTTATTATTTCCCTTCTACATGACTTTACCGAAAGAACCAAGAATATGAATACCTGCAGTCACAAAAGCTTTAAATCGAAATATTTCAGTTTTAATAAATGGTTATTTTAAAGTAAATTTTTTTCTTCCAGTTTCAGTCTACAAAACCGTAGTTTAAATTTAACGTTCACATCATGCTATGACGTCCCTCACCAAATGATCCAACAAGCAGCCAACCTCGCCATGATGTCAGATATTAATCATAAGGCTTGGGCCTAGATAGTCGCTTGGATTGGGCCACCACCACGCATGCCATATCGGCATAGGCTCCTCCGGGGCGTGTGGTGGTCCCATGTTTGTGGGCAGCAGATGACAATGCAACAACATCCATTGTTGTACTGTACTTCTGCACTCCCGTGTCTCTGCTCCCCACCTCAACGAACTCGCTCGAATCAGCATGATGAAGTATTTTAAGATAACCCCCTCCCCCCCCCCCCCCCCCCATGACGCGCATGAGATCGGGGTGTAGGGAATTGATCTGTACTGAGATCTGATACCGACTGGCATTGCTATACTGAACTTCATTTCTGAAAACTGCATAGTTTTGATGTTGGGCCTAGGCCCATGTGCAGGTTTTGGCATGCCGAGCCGCCACCTCCAAGTCCGTGTAGGCCATGATGATGGGGCGGGCGTCTCCCAGGGGGGTCCCCGCTGTGATCAACGGGGGACCCTCGCAAGTGCAGGGGTGAGAGTAGCGCCACCACGAATGCAGAAATCAAGGCCCCCCCCCCCCCCACCTCCGGGGAGGGCGCCCGCCCCCTGCACTTTCTGAAGTCCCCCTGAGACACAGGAGGAGTCTTATATGTAATGGGGCGGACCTTTTTATCAATCCGCTCATGGATGAAGACCCTAATTGCAATTGTTGGACTCTACTGCCCCCAAGGCTGGTCGGTGCGGGTTTGGCTAAAGGGGAGGCCCAGGATTTGGTTCGGATGTCGCTCGCCAACCACGGACAGATGGGACAGGGCCAATGCAGTCAAGCTTAGCCCTGGTCAGGTATCAGACTTTCGGCGCCGGGTTCGATAGGCAGTGTGGGAACTACTGTGCCACCGCTCCACCCCCCACACTTGACCGTGCGTGATCACAAAAAAAAAATTTGACTGGGATGTATATGTGTGTATGTTGAATAGCACTTGCCCCAACAGTCTGTTAAAGGTATACAGCGGGCTGTTTTACCTGAAGACGATTGCTTGTGTTGCGATCGAAACGTCGTGATATTTGTTTTCTTTTTTCTATCTACGTGGCTTTACCGAAAGACCTATGGAATATGTATTCCTGCAGTCACGAAAGCTTTAAGTCAAGATGATGATGAATGCTACATTTTGGTGCCATACTGTTCCTATTTGCTAAATATACTAGGGCTTTATATACATTTCATGTTCTTTGGTTCTTTCGGTAAAGTCACGTAGAATGAGAATAAAATAATAAATTGATAGCGCTGTCTGGAGGACAGGACAGCGCTGTCCTCCAGACAGTCTCGTCCCTTCACCTGATGAAGGCCGCTTGTGTTGTGGCCGAAACGTCGTGAGAATTTTTATTGTGTTATTTTATTTTATCAATGTATTATTTTATTCTCATTCTACGTGACTTTACCGAAAGAACCAAAGAAGATGAATCCTTGCAGTCATGAAAGCTTTAAATCGAAAGATACATTTAATGTACAAGTTAAAACTTAAACAGATTCTAAATAGTTTATGCAATTTTTATTTCAAATCAGGTACGGGATAAGACGAAGTGAAAATGTGCTCTCTCTGCCTGCCATGTCCTTTGTCAAAGACGTCAGCGATCATGGCCATCCTTCCATTCAGCTCTGTCAGCGATATTTACTAAGGATCTTTGCTTTGGATACTCCTCCCAGTTGCAACCAGTTGTTCAAATCGTTTGCGTAACTTAATTCGATGTCCTCCAATGGATTATTTGCCGTACCTATCATTTTCGCAGTCAAAGAAAAACGTACTGCTGTGCGTTAAAACAAAATGGTTCCACCGTTGAGGCTTTTTATTTCACGTGTACATACGAGGGAAATTTTCTTTTCATCTTGCATTCCCCGTGGAATGACGATAAATCTGTGCCCGTATCGTTACGCGCAAATTGAAGATGACGTTGCTTAGAATTTTTGATATAAAAAAATATTCTGTGGCGCCAAAGCCCCTTTTCTGCAGTTGGCAGCCTTCCGGGAGTGCGGACTCTCTCTTGGAGCAACGCAAATACGATAAAAGCGTGTGTGTGGGACGGGGCGGGGCGGGGGCTTCGTAACGTCGCACAATGGGGCACGTCGGCTTCGATTTTTGTCGTTACTCAAGAGGAGCCCTGCGCTTATCGCGGCACCCTGCAACAGCCGCTGCTCTTTCCTTCCGTGCAGCGCGCCACGCCGTTAGAAACAAAAAAGGCGCCGTGCCTCGACCGAGAATTTGAATTTGCAACAAATGCCGTACTTGGAGAAACCGACGGAATATTGGGGAAGTTGTTTTGTTTGGCAAGTTACTGATACACCCACATTTCCAGTTTCCATACTCGATGTAAAGCAATACAGTCATTATTTCAAATATTTTTCCTTTGGTCTGTTAACTATACCTTTGTAATCATACATTTAACATTTTCAAAGGGTAAATTGACATCAGCTGCATATTCAGTAGTTTAAAAGACTAACTTTAGTTTTTTTACAGATAATAATTTATTTAGCGATAAATGAGTATGTTCTTGAAAGACGTTACGATGATTTTTCCGATGGCCACCCACATTGAGCGGCTGTGTGGTGGCACAGATCTTGAATCTGTTGAGTTGGGGGAGAAAAAAAAATAACCTTCAACTTTATATTTTAATCAGACACCATGGTACACAGTGAAGTCTCAAACTCATAAACATCCATTGTACCTCTCTGGCCTCGCTATGTATGTGCCATAAAGAGAGGCCCGTTCGCCCCGGGTCTGCTGCAGAGGCAGACTGTTTTTAAAAATGTTTCAAATGGTTGTAGCCCAAGGGTCATAAAGAAGTGGGCGGGGCTAGTGATATTAACGTGATAATTTTGCATGTAACTGTAAGATCGGAGACGCTAATGTCTCACATTAACAAAGCCACTTCCGTGCCCTCGTCAAGGAGGACGCTCTCCGATCTTACAGTTACATGCTAATTTCTGATGACGGACGCTTGTGTTGCACCCAAAACGTCGTGATTTATTTTATTTTATACCTACGTGACTTTGCCGAAAGGACCAAAGAGTATAGAGTTAGAATAGAGAGAGAGAGAGAGAAAAAAATAGGTTTTTATTTTTTGTGTTAAATCAAAATGTGTCGCAGCACGGCACCACAGCGAGCTATAGTGTGAGCTCTAGACAGAGCCCGAACCATCGCCCGCCCCCCAGAGGGGGATTTTGGAGATAGTTTAACAAGTAGGAGGCTTTCGCGACCAATATCCATAATATAGGGAGGGGGGGGGGGTTGGGTTAGATCGTGTAAATATTAATGTTGTTAAACCCACCGCCACCCGACACAGCCAATTAGTACAGTTTGTCGCTTAAACAAAAAGTGCCAATTAGTTACTCGTTCAGCACACCGATGTGTTGGAGAGTAAATCCATAACGTTGACATTTCGAGTACGACGTTTCGCCGGTAATTACAACCAGCCTCCCCAGGCGACAGCCAGAATTATGGAGGAATCCTCCTGTTTCTGTCTCTTGGACCTACTCTTCCACAGGTGGTCAGGTGCGTTGGAAGATGTGCGAGTACCCACACTTTATCCCACCGCACTCGACCTGCCAGTCAACGAACTACGGCGAGCCCCTCTATACTGCCGAGGGGATTTGAAGAAGTTCGCGCCGCCGTTTCAGACTGCAGCGTCGTTGGTGAACGACCAAGGACGACCTCTGCATGGCGAGGCAGATTCTGCACCACAACGCCGCTCCGTTTGCCCGTGCCTCCTGACAATTTCACAACGAGACGAGCAAGGGTGGGGGTCGAGAGACATGGCAAGCCACTGCAGCAGTTCCCGTGAAACCACTCAAGGGTGAATTACATAATGACTCCACGTCTTTCCTGACAAGTGCTTTCAGCTGATGGGTAACCCGAATGTTCTAACCTGTTCTCGGAGATGTGCACGAGGTCTAAATTTAATTGAAAATGTGAAGTACCTTAACCACGGTTTACATTAACCCCCCCCCCCCCCACCCCATGCAAAAGGTATCACGTGAGAAACGAAATATGAATTACAAGAAGAATGATGCACCGAGGCACGTGTCATTTCACCTGATACCAGGATTTTTTACGCGTCATTATTGCTGCAAATGTGACGTCATGCACGGTTATGACTCTTGGCCACAGCATTTAGGAGTGATTCATCCCCTTTATTAAACCCGGTGAACCTGAATGAGATCACCTTTTTGTGCATTTATGGGCCCATTTTATTGCGTACTATAGTGTACGATAAATATATATACACACGCCTTGAGTTTCCTGGCTAGCTGCTAGCTGGGCTGATGCCCATCCCAACAATAACTCTGTTTGCATTCGGCTGTAGGCTGTAGCCACCAAAACTAGCTGGGTAACTAGCTAAACGGGATTTTGCGTGGCATGTGTTGAATTGAAACAGCGGAAGAAGAAGACGTTTGGAAAACATGGAATAGGAAGCAATACCGAAGAGGTGGGAGTAACGAATACAAAAGTCCGTCACAGTTCATGTAAAATATCCCAAATTTTTCAATTTGTGCTCCTGTTAATGTAATTATTTTGCCAGAATGGTCTTTAATATCCGACAGAAAATATATCAATTAAACAAATCTTCACAATACCTATTATCTTGTAATTTTATTTCGAAAAAAATACAGATTACTTTTAATTCTCCTTGTACAGGATTGTGAGAAGAGTATGAACATGACAACTCTCTTATTTTCAATAAAAGGACTTTAACTGCTACACATTTCTGAGGCCAATTATTTTCTGAGGTAGCATGAACTCTGTTACGCAGGGTTTCTTCGTATTAGCTGCACGCATACAATAGGCTGTCCCCTATGTAAATACAATAGGCTGTCCCCTATGTAAATACAATAGGCTGTCCCCTATGTAAATAGACCGAGCTATTTCGCATCCCTCAACTGGAGCATTTCAGAAGCCCAAAACAGGAGGAGGATTTCTCCACAACTCTGGCTGTCACCTGATGATGCTGGTTGTAATTACCAGCAAAATATCATGGTACTCGAATTGTGAAAATTGTGGGATTGCTCTCCAACCCATCGATGTGCTGAACTAGTAATGAAATGGAATGTTTTGTTTACGTGACGAACTTGACTAATTGGCTGTGTCAGGTGGTGGCGGGTTTAACATGTTAATATTTACGCGATCTGACCCAAAAAACCCCCTATATTATGGATAATATTGGCCGCGAAAGCTTACGTGTTAAGCATCTCTAAAAGTATTAAACTAAAAACTATTACTTTTATTTGACCAAATCGGGTCATGAGTGATTTGTTTGTACAATGCAGTGTCACACATAGTATGTGTTTTTAGGTTTAAGAAACAAATATAGCATAACAATGGAATTTTACTTTTACTAGCACTGAATACTGCATCTTAGTGTGCTAACGATTTCAGGACAAAGTGAAGTCATTATATTAAGTGGTGTATTCGTAGCTATAATTTAGCCAAATCATTTAGCAAATCTCAAATTAATTAGAAACCATTTAATCCTTGATTAATTGAACAAGTATTGTTCAATATTTAATCGCTGTAATTCATTAGGAAATATTGTGAAGTATGAACCATAGTATTTCATAACGTGGGAATATTAAGAAGTACATTAATTGGTGAATTATTAATTGCTCCATGAGAGTGATTTGTTTATTTTCAATTAAAGTGTCAAAAATATATCTAGAAATTAATTTGCTATATTAACCTCTACCCTATTAAAATGTAAAAAAAAAAGTTTTCATCAGAACTGTTGATCACTGGAAGTTTGCCAAGAGAGTTAATCAGGGGTTAGAAAGTGCCCATTAATCCAAATGTGATTTCCAGCCACGTCTAACATCGGGGCCCTGCGCTGCCCGTTTACCCAGTGCTGTATATTCGGATGCCACTGGAGCTATGCACTTTTAAATTAAAAACTAATTTTTTTCAAACTGCTTTTTGTGTTTAGTTTGTTGTCCTTCTCCCCGCACCTCCGACTAGCACGGTTGGCTACGTACTGTGTGAATGAAGTTCAGAATCAGAATCTTTGTATAGACTGGAGGAATCCGATGAGCTGTGAAGCTCTTTTACACACACGTCCAGTATGGCCGGGCCACATGCAATCCCGGCTGAGCAGCGTAGTGGACAAGTTCTGGACAAACATCTTCTGTGGCCAATGCGACGTAGAGGTGTGGCCTCCGACTCTCATGCGGATTGACAATTCGAGGCCGCAAAATTACTTCAATGATTTTACAAAAGTTACCTAATGGTCGCACATCCTCACCAGCAGCTTTATGCTTCTCGAGGTATATGGATATCCCTCTGGGTCAGTGTTTCTCAACCCAGAAAGCCAAATTCACAGGAACTCACAACCAAATACGATGCAAAAGATCGCCTGGCTTCGATTTTCCACGAAGCTTTTAGGGCCACAACCCCCGAACTGCATCCTAAACTAAACTATTTATTATTTTACCAGGTAAGGCCTACAGAGCTATATAGCTCTTTTTTCAGAAGCGACCTGGCTCTCACACATAAGAGCTCAACGAAGTGGCTTATTGCGTGGACATTCATAGCAGCCAAAAACACTCAATTGGCACGTTTCTAAATGTGGAGGGAAAAACCGGAGGACCTGGAGAAAAAAAAACTGCACGCAACCACACAGAGAACATGCAACCGCAAAATATAAAGACGTCAGTGAGGATTGAACCCAGAACCTGCTGCACACCACGCGAGGCAGTTAACGTCTCGCCACCGTGGTGCCCCATCCACTGCACAAACCATGGCAGCAGCAGATGCGTACACACGATGCACAAATGGGAAATAAAAAAAAAACTTCCCGATGTTGGACTGTGGTCACCCAGAACAGAACCATGGGACGTGCACAGCGACTCGATGCCCCATTCGCAAACACGAAGTAGGATGCACCGCAAGTAGCGATGCACCACTCCGCTACTCCCCGACGCAATAATCTGACTCAACCACCTAAGTGTAAACTTATCTTTGTTGCTCTGCATTAACATCAGCCATACGAAAGAAGCGTTTCTCATCTCCAATCAGTGCAGATTTCCTTAAGCACAAAACAGCAGGTCCAGTCAGTAGCGTAACGAGTGTGGGAGCAGGGGGTGCCTTCGCCCCCTCCCCCCCTCCCTGGTGGTCAACGAGTTGGGGCCCCTCTTGACAACCACTATGAGATATGTTGTCAATAACAGTGTAAAAGAACAAAAACGTACATAAATACGTGATTAGACAAGAGGAGCCGCAACAAATAATAGCCTGGGTGTGACCGTGCGAGACGAATCAAATATTGGGGCCCCACCTGACCGATTGCCGCACAACCGTGAGCTGACCACGCCGTTATGCCACTGGGTGCAGTAAACACAGTGGCGTAACTTGCGTGTGAAAAGAAGCGATGGAGGCTCGTTCGTAAGTTTGAACGGGGCTGCTGCGCTGCTCTTCCGATGCATTTTCGGGCCGTACCGTTCGTCGTTCGGCGCGGTGTCCGACGTTCTGCTCAAGGCGATGGGGAGCTTCCTGCACAGTACAACCACCGCCCAAATAAAACAATGGAGAGCTGAAACAAAATACACTTCGTGAGCGATGAAAAGACCAGAAACCGTGGAGGTCTGGGCGAGTACTGAGGCTGAGAAGCTCTACTCGAGGAACCGCGAGCCGCAACGACACTCCGCGCCGCGTCTCTCGCTTGATACCAAGTTGCCAGGACCGTCCTCTTTTTGAGGCAGACCCTGCGAGATCTGTGACTCTTCCGTGGACGTTCAACATCTCAATTTTGTTTTTGCCAGCCGGGTAACAATACCACACCGAGGACAACGTAGTTCCACGTCGTTGTCCTCTCTTCTGGTGTTCTGATATATTTATTTTTGCCATAATGTGTCCCGCTGTTTTTGTTGCTAAGAGGTGGCCACCCTAGGTTGGGGGCATGGATGTGCACAGGCGTAGCCCCGACAAAAACATTACCAAGTTGCAGCGTGCAAAACATTATTTGGCACATGTCGTGACGGGTACCGCAAGATCCGACCGGGTCTGTCCAGTGCTCGCCAAGCTGCATTGGCTTCCGGTTGACGAACGACTCGCCCCCGATAATAATCCACATTTTATAAAAACGATACATGTTTATTATGATGAACGATTTCGAAATGTTGACTCTAGAGGTCTCCGGTTGCGTAGAACCCTGCTACTGGTAGGCGGCAGCTTTAGTGAGCTTGCGAGATGGAACGGCCTTCTCCTCCTCCTCCTTGTGACTGGCGTCGAATTAGAGCAACAATTATTACGTCACATTGGGGTGGTTGTGCCAGGTAATACAAAATGGAGTGGAAGATGGCAACCTTCACGCGGCCCGCTCTGTCAAGTGAGAAATCACGACGAATACCATCACCAACTCGCCAATTGAAGATCGATAAACGATTTCCCGTTCTCCAGAGCAACAACGCGATGGACCGGTGAGGTAGCGACCCACCTACCTGGGCGCGTGGCTGATTACGACGGCTAGGCCACAGCTCAAGCGGACGACATCGCTAACGGACGGACAGCGAAGGCCGCTGATCACGGGCCGGTGGGCGGCCGGGTGAACAGCGAGCCGGTGAGCAGATGGGTGAACAGTTGGTGAGGAGTCTGTGGGACGGGAGGGGGTCCGCTTGAGGAAGCCATGGCAGGTGGAGCCACCGCATCACTTTCACCGGAGAGAACCACTTGGGGCCTCTGGGTAGTTGCTGCAGGCATTGCGGGTGTCGCTGAGCGTCTGGAGACAAAGATAACGTTTAGATGTTTTGACGCACCTTCCGATTAGCGTGGTTGGCTACGTACGGTGAGAAAGAAGTTCAACATACATATAGATACATACAGATATGGTTCAGAGAAACGGCCACGAAAGTGGTTGGTTGAAAATCTCGGCTAATTTTTGAGTCCTTCAGTAAGGTGACATAAACGCTTATTGCTTTACCCTGGATGATCTCTTGATGGAACATTGTGTTTGCAAAGATGTGATTACATCGGGCGTCTACTGTTTGATCTTTCTTCCCAAAGCCGAGTATAAGTGCTGGTGAGGACCAGAGAGCAAGAGGTTAAGGTGTACACGTGGTGGACAGTGTCTGGGCCCCTTTCTCGCATTCTATGTATGTTGAACTTATTTCGCACCGCACGTAGCCAACCACGCTAACCAAACGTGCGGAGGAAGGACAACAGGCTAAACACAAAAAAACTGTTTAAAAAAAAAGTGTTTTCATTCCAGATTTTAAAGTGGATAGGTCCAGTGGCTTCCTAATATCAGAAGGAAGAGCATTCCAGACGGCCGCAGAAAGCACATCTGAAAGGGTGCAATGCAGTCGCCGTCTTTGTTCGATGGCTATCCAAAAGCTGCTGCGAGGATGACTGGCGTTCGCGTGATGCTTTATGCTGCTTGATAAGATTAACAAGATATTGTGGTTCATTCGTGGTAAGCACTTTGTGTGTAATGAGTGCGACCTGATAAGGAGGAGCGTCGCATTGTCGTAACGTTTAACTGCCTCCCTCATAATAACTCCTGAGTGACCCAACAAAAAGGTCATCATCACCATCAGCCATGATCAATCTACTGCTGGATAAAGGCCTCCATCTACATGGTGGACGTCCTCTCAGGGGGCGTTTTTCCTTCTTTGACTGCCACTCCGTCGCTCGTCTCGACCACCGGCCATTGTCCCTTCTCGCCAGTTGTCCTGCCGAGCCCGCTCGCTTGTCTCGGCGGTGAACAACACGATGTCTCTAACTTGCACTTCTTCTCTCGTCCACGCCATTCCTCTGTCTGCCCGCTCAGTGTAAATTCCGGGCGTGCTGCTTTGCCCCACTTAATCACCTTTTTGTTCCCGTTTTCTTTGTCAGTGTCTGCATTTGTTTCAGCCATGTTTCATATCAGGGGCGAGACACCAATAGAAACGTTATTTTAAAAAAAATAGCATTGGTGTGTTGCTTGTTATTATTGTGCACCTTTAATTGTGAGCAATTGTTCGTCAGTAAAGCAAACGTATTATATCCATATATTAAAGCAGAAATCTGTGAAATGTCTCTGCGTATTAAAAAAGAATGCGTAATCAGCCTAATGGCCATCCAGACCAACATTATCAAGCAAGCGATTGCTTATGCGAGTGTAAGCAAGCTCAGGTAATACTCATCAGCAGAGCCGGGCTTGTATAACAAAATGCAGCCAGACTTCCACCATATTGTTATTTGTTAAGAGCACTGTACAAAATCATAAGACGTCGTTTCCAGCAAAGCAAAGGCATAAACAAACTCATTCTAAATAACCGCATCTGCTTAAAGCGACGCACGGACGCGCCTCTCTCGGACAGAAGAATCCGACCAACCGACAACACCATTGCACCCGTATCGAACGATTGCATTTCGTTAGTAACAAAAAAAAATGTGCGCTCATTTAAAGACAATCGCGCCTGGCTGTTGCCGATTCAGGGGCCGACTGGCGGACAGCACGAGGGGCGGCCGACGGCGGCGGCGATGGAAAGGCCGGGCGACGGCGACATTCGTGCCCGCAATTATTTGGCTCTCAAATGAGGAAACGGGACGTCGATACGGCACCTAATCAGAGTGTGCAGGCAGAGCGGGTGGAGTGCAACATTGATTCTGGCTCACTGCACACTCCCATCGACTGAGCTAATTGAAATCCGAGCACTGGGGACCACAACTAATAGTTTCTCCCAGGCGCGGTGATCGATAATTCAGAAAAACAACCCAACCAAAAAAAAATCGCGAGTTTTTTTTTGTTGTTGTACTTTTCGACGGAGCGAAAAGTGTCGTTGAACAATAATTTTGTTTTTTTGTAAATGTAAACAGCGTTTGTAATTTTTTAAATATATATATTTTTACTAAATCCTACGTCGGGTAAGTTCTCGAGGTTGTGCTGTACAGCCCCTTCCGATGTGATTTTGAGTCGGACTTGTGCGTGTTTTTTTTTCTTGGGACACGATGTCCGACGTTTTGGTCCGCTTGTTGGGAGCTTCTTGGGCAAGCGACGAGATTGGCCCGGGAGCGAGAACGTTGGACGTTGTGCCGCACACCACGTGGTGCGATTCCGAAACACACCGGCAGCTGTTTACTTAAAATTTTCATAGATTTTGCGTGTGTGTGTTTTTTCTCTCTCGTAAAGTTTCCTTGCTTTTTGGAATGTAAAAGGGCACACGACATATACCGTACCTTGGCAGCAGCTTTGTTTCTTAACATTGAAAGTAATATTCGTCTTAAAAAGTCAGCTTGCCATTTGTTTTGGAAGCATACAAATGGGGTTACGCTGTTGAGAAGGTCCACAACATTTAGCTGCCCGATACAGAGTCCACACGCTGGGCCCTCTTCAGAGGCATTTCCACAACAGTCGAAGTGTTGCGAGCGGGTGTTCGAACCGACGACAAGCGCTTAAGCCCACGTGCAACCCGACTGGGCAGAAACGCCGTGATTAGCGATGACGGCGCTGCACGTGCGTGCATCGGACACGGTCGCTTGCGACCTCAATGAATTCTCAATCACGAGTACATCACGGAGCGCCGATTGCGATATATGCGTACGGGTGCCATGAGTGAGTTGAAGAGATTGGTTCGGGAATTCAGAAATTAGGAAAAAAAACAGGAGCGTCACACCGATGACGCTGCTGCTGCTGCTGTTAAAGTAACGGACATAAAGTGGCAATGGGCACGACCGTGCGTCACGAGGGCAACGGACGGGCGGCAGAGAGACGAGACCAACTCTGGAGAGGTGGCCAAGAGGGAGAAGGGAAGAGGAGCAGAGGAGAGGCAGCCGAAGGGACGGCGGCACCAGCGTAAGTGAGACGACATCACAGAGTTCGGAGGCCACGGTGGGGAGACGAAGAGAGGAATGGGAGCTGTGGGAAGTTACAGGCAGACAACAACAATTACAACAACAACAACACTTTAATTCAACACGTAGCAGGCTTTCGCGACCAATGTTATTAATAATAAAAGGATTTTTTGGATTCGTTCGCATAAGTATAAATGCGTTGTTAACCCCGCCACCACCCTACACAGCCAATCAGTAAAGGTTTGATACGCAAATAAAACG
Source organism: Petromyzon marinus (assembly GCF_048934315.1). NCBI lineage: Eukaryota > Metazoa > Chordata > Hyperoartia > Petromyzontiformes > Petromyzontidae > Petromyzon > Petromyzon marinus. The sequence continues at coordinate 1,748,840 of NC_133707.1, forward strand.
AGCCAATTAGTTACTACTTCAGCACACCGGTGTGTTGGAGAGTAAACCCACAATATTTACAATTTGAGTACAACGTTTCGGTGGTAATTACAACCAGCTTCATAGTATATAAATTGGCATACTGCGTACAGCATGAAGCAGGCTCACACGCCCGATCTCATCGAATCTCGGAAGCCAAGCAGGCTGGATAGCGCTTGGATGGGTGACCACCATGCACCGTAGGTTGTTATAAGCTGCTGTGGTGCTAAACGTGGAGGGTGGCAAATATCAGTTGCTGTACTGCACTTCTATGCTTCCGCATCTACGCTCTCCCATCTTCATCAACCGTCACTGACCAGCGGAGTGAAGTTTGGTCAAATAACTCCCGCGACCAGCTCGGTGTATTGACAGAGAGATGAACATGTGCATGTACCACGTGGTATTTACCGAGTCAGCCCCAGGAGCCCGGGGGTCAATCTCCGACAATGACCCCGGTCTCCATCATAATAATATGGAATGTGCACCACAAGGCTCAGGGAAAACCAACAGAGTAACCCCACCCTCCCATGGATTACTTGTGCACAGGCGAGTTGTTATCTCCCTCGCCTGATACGAAGGACCTCGTGGGTTCGATAGCGAACCTGACGCCTGCTGTATGCTTAGAGTTTGCATATTCTCCCCACAGTCGTGTGGATTTTTGTCCAGGTACTCTGGTTTTTCCCTCCTCATTTTGAGACACGCGTTTAGAGTGTTTGGGCTGCTATAAATTTCCACGTGATTAGCCACTTCTGAAAAAAGCTACATAGCTCAGTGGGTCTTACCTGGTAAAATACAACGTTTCATTAGTTTTGAGTAACTTGCATCTGTTATAACCAGTTCCAGGTGCAAATGTTGCTTATCTGTGATGTGTATTCGAAATACCACGACCGCAGTATTTGCAGTGCACAGCGCACGTGAGTCTCTGTGAATCAAAGTATGACACGTACACCTCGAGTCAGATCATCTCCAGCCGTGTTGAGGACTCGGTCCTGCAGAATGACTCGTTCGTATCATCCGCACTGTGCTTCAACCACCACACTGCAGGTCGCAGGAAGGACAAATACAAAGATCCCCCACATAGCGTTTAACAGACTGTTGGGGCAAGTGCTGTTAGCGAGCACTGGCGAAGGCCAGCCGCCGCTGCCTCCCCAGCGCTGATGTTTAAACACACTGCACCAGGTCCTCGATTAAGGCTGAGTCGAATTAGGGGAGGCCCAGGGCCGGTTAAAATATTCGCATTTGACGTCGGTTGTAGCGCAGTACGCTAACCACTTCACAGCCGCTCCCCGCAGGTCACAGCAATACACCCATCGACTCACTCGCTCCCACTCACTCACCACACTGCAGGTCACAACACTGCTCTTACTGTGTCTTCCCTCTGCTCCAGTTTGGAATTCCCTTCCATTATCGTCTCCCTTGTCACCCAAGCCACTTGTAAATAACAACCTTGGCTCAATTCAAGAAAGGTGTTAGCCCCCCCCCCCCCCTTATTATTTGCAAACTTGATCAGTGCTGTTTGTTGCAGCCCCTTGACGTTTTGGGCCTTTGGGTGGGTCTCTGTGTTCAGCAATTGTAAAAAAATATAATGTTAACGCACTAATGTACATAAACCGAGAAGCCTGCATAAAATGCATGAAGATGCTGGACAATGCCTGGCCTTGTACGGATACAATAGGTGAAGGTTCAGCAACTGCTTTCGCTTTTGTTAGGGCCAATTTCGTACCGAACTTTACATCATAGATGGATCTTATGATCAGCTACAAGGGCCCTTCCCAGCCAGCCCTATTCATATTCAGCAATAGTCACTATATATTAGGGTTCCACTCAAAATAGAAATGAAAAAAAAAGTGTTAGGTCTCAGTTTTCTTGGATCACTCCCTCCTCTCAACTTGTTTCTTTTGTATTCTTGGTTCTTTCGGGAAAGTCACCACGTAGAAGGGAAACAATAAAATAATACAAATATAAAACAATACAATTCTCACGACTACGTGACTTTACCGAAAGAACCAAGCATGTGAATCTCTGCAGTCACGAAAGCTTTAAAGCAAAATGTAATAACTCTGTCGTTAGTGGCTGCTGTGGGCCACTGCCACCAAAAGCTAGCTGGGTAACTGGCTACACGGGATATTCCGTGGCACAAATGAGCATTCAGGGAGAAACGTGCAGGTGTTCGGAAGCCGGATCAGAGATAGCGACACCGAAGAGGTGGGAGTCACGACTCGAGAAGACAGACGCGGTTTGTTTAACATCACTCTTCACGTTCCAATCTGCGGTCATATTCATGGAATCCATTTGCCAGAATATTTGTTATCCTTTAAGAATATAAAAACCCATCCGCAATACATATTAACTTATACTTTTTATTATGACATAAAAAAGCGGATTACTTTTAGTGCTCTGAGTACAGGAGGATTGTAAAATGACAGCTGTCTCCTATTTCCCATTGCACAGTAATGGGTTCTTTACTCATCCATATTATATAATATATATCTAGAAATGTTCGATTTGTCGGGTTAGTAGGTATTAATTAATTACTTACTCAGCAAAGCCACCCCAAGTTGAAATACTTTTTTCACGAGAGTCCTGCATTGGGATGTTTGACCAACACCAGTGACATTCTGTGTGCGTGTCTTTTTTTTTAGCTACGAGAGGAAGCTGCAGAACGACGGAGAAAGGCCAAGCAGGACAGGAGGGAGAACGACCTCGCATGGAGAGGCGCCCCGAGTTAGGAATCGATCGAACCCAGGCCCTTGTCGCTGAGGGGCGCACGCATCGCCACCCTGCCACCGGCTCGTCACAGCCAAGGTGACGCCTTTCCCTTCATCCTGCTGGAGCACAGCGGAAGGGAGAAAATTACTTCCACTGCTGCGTTCAACATCCTTCCCCCCTGCCCCCCCAGTTTGACAAGCGCCGTCCCCCCATTGGAGGCAATAATTACATTACCTTCACGGGCGCTGGCACGCGGTGGAGGGGGGGTGGAGGGATGGAGGGGGGGGGGGATCCCCCCCTTCCCCCCCCCCCACCACGCCCCGGTGGAGCACCATAAATTCCTGGATTCAATTTTTATTTTGCATTTTCTTTCTCTCGCTCTCCCCTTCGGCACCGCGCTAAGTAATCGAGAGTCGTCGTGCAGATTGGGGCCACTTGCGTGCTTCAATCCCTGCTGGGGTCAAGGGGCACGCGCGGCCAGCGTTCACCAAGCGGGGACGTGCCCCTCGCTCGCCATCGCCCCTCTTCGCCGGACCCCTCTCGCGGCAGTCGGCAATCGGCGCGTTCAAACGACGCGACGTTTCAACTGCGCGATGCAAACACACACGCGCACAGGGGGTCATCCCGAGCGTGACCCCGAGGAAGGGGTTCTCCTAAAATCTGAACTCAACCAGCCCCAGGTTCTTTGTTTTTTTTGCTGCCTTCATTTTTGTTCTACTTTAGACTTCTTGGTCGCTATGCACGTGGGTGGCTGTCAGCGAGCACCGTTGGAGGCAGCAGCGGAGGTTTGTGGATCAGAGCAATGACAAAGACGTTGCGAAACTCTCTTTCCCGTGGGCGTCGAGTTACCATACCCCGAGCTCGCCAGCACAAAGCAGGACAGCAACGGTGTGGACTGATGACAGTCTGTCACTTCTGTACCGGGGGATCGAGCGTTGCCCCCCTCGCACGCGTAGGTTTTCTCCGGGTGCTCCGGTTTCCTCCCGCACGTTTAAGCACTCACTAATTGCGTGAAAACATCTTAATATATAGAGAACTGCAGAGCAATTTTTTGTGGCATTGGCTCAGTGCCTGGCAGCCTTCCCACTCGCGTCTGTGCTTCCTCATCGATTGTGAGATGCAATTTGCATGAAAGACATCATATAAAATTTATCTTGATGTTTTTTTTTAGGACTGTGTCTGAAATCAGCTGGCTTTCATTTCTCTCTCACTGTAAAAGTGTGGTTTAAATTCTTTATAAGATAATGCTTACAAACTCAAGGCATGCAAACATTGTTTGAGCAGCATAGCTGATCACAGCTCTTTTCATTGCATTAAGAAATTCGAATTGACAGCACTTTGTCAACACTCCCCTGCTGGTCGAAGGCCTCCGCTGACGGTATCAGTCGGGCGAGGGGGGTTGTTTGGCCATACTTCACCTCGCTGGTCAGTGTGGGTTGGTGAAAGGAGTGGGGGTGACGGGGGGGAGGGGAACCCAGGACTGGAGGGTTCAGAAATCACTCGCTGCTCACGTTAGCCTTGGACGGGAATCAAACTCGGGACAATTTAGGTCATAGTGAAGTGCGCTAACCACTGCGCCACCACTCAATTCAACTGCATTATTCAGTGATATTTGCTCACACACAGCACTGTACCTGCATATTTTTATAAGTAAGCTGATTCTTTCATGCAAAATTACGTATGTTCACACTTTAACCGCAGGATTACGGCAAACAGATAAATGCATGTTGAGTGTTTATAATGAATCAGAATCTGAATATTTATTTATACTGGAGGAATCCGATGAGTTAGAGAGCTCTTTTTCACAGATGTCCAATAGGGCTGATAAGAGCGTCACAACAACAAACAGTAAGAGCGTCACAACAACAAACAGTAAGAGCGTCACAACAACAAACAGTAAGAGCGTCACAACAACAGTCACAACAACAAACAGTAAGAGCGTCACAACAACAAACAGTAAGAGCGTCACAACAACAAACAGTAAGAGCGTCACAACAACAAACAGTAAGAGCGTCACAACAACAAACAGTAAGAGCGTCACAACAACAAACAGTAAGAGCATCACAACAACAAAGTCACAACAACAAACAGTAAGAGCGTCACAACAACAAACAGTAAGAGCGTCACAACAACAAACAGTAAGAGCGTCACAACAACAAACAGTAAGAGCGTCACAACAACAAACAGTAAGAGCGTCACAACAACAAACAGTAAGAGCGTCACAACAACAGTCACAACAACAAACAGTAAGAGCGTCACAACAACAGTCACAACAACAAACAGTAAGAGCGTCACAACAACAAACAGTAAGAGCGTCACAACAACAAACAGTAAGAGCGTCACAACAACAAACAGTAAGAGCGTCACAACAACAAACAGTAAGAGCGTCACAACAACAAACAGTTACAACAACAAACAGTAAGAGCATCACAACAACAAAGTCACAACAACAAACAGTAAGAGCGTCACAACAACAAACAGTAAGAGCGTCACAGCAACAAACAGTAAGAGCGTCACAACAACAAACAGTCACAACAACAAGCAGTAAGAGCGTCACAGCAACAAACAGTAAGAGCGTCACAACAACAAACAGTAAGAGCATCACAACAACAAAGTCACAACAACAAACAGTAAGAGCGTCACAACAACAAACAGTAAGAGCGTCACAACAACAAACAGTAAGAGCATCACAACAACAAAGTCACAACAACAAACAGTAAGAGCGTCACAACAACAAACAGTAAGAGCGTCACAGCAACAAACAGTACAAAAATCACGATAGGAGTGCAGAGTACAAGAAACAAATCACCCAAGCACATTAAAGTAAAACTAAACCATCCCCATCCTACCAGACAAAGGCGACTGAGGCATTAACTCGTTTTTCAGAAGCAACCTGGCCACAAATGATAGCTCATATTTGGATGTTGTCATTGTTGTTCTTGGTTCTTTCGGTAAAATCACGTAGAAGGGAAACAATACAATAATACAAATATAAAACAATACAATTCTCACGACGTTTCGACTGCAACACAAGCAATCAACTCACCTGATGATGATGTTTCGACTGCAACAAAAGCAATCATCACACCTGATGATGACTGCTTGTGTTGCAGTCGAAACGTCGTGAGAATTGTATTGTTTTATATTTTTATTATTTTATTGTTTCCCTTCTACGTGACTTTACCGAAAGAACCAAGAATATGAATCCCTGCAGTCACGATCGCTTTAAATCAAAAGTTGTCATTGTTGTTGTAAAATTCTAAAGTTCCCCAAAATCCTCCGCATTATTTCTCATCCTGCCGCTGATTTAACAAAATACCGTAGCGTGTCCAGTCCCCAAATGTTTTTGTTTGCAGGCAGTTAGGGGAATTGCGTCATTTCCATGATTTCGGCGCGGGGGGGGAGGACCATCTGATTCTACACAAGCATATTCTTGGTTCAGGTGTGGTTTTCACATCTGATGATGATTGCTTGTGTTGCAGTCGAAACGTCGTGAGAATTGTATTGTTTTATATTTTTATTATTTTATTGTTTCCCTTCTACGTGACATTACCGAAAGAACCAAGAATATGAATCCATGCAGTCACGAAAGCTTTAAATCAACATTCTACACAAGCAGTTGCCGAACTTATCGTGTTGGCCCGCGGCACACCTCAACCTGTATGCAAGGTCCACGGGAAGGGTTTTACACCTGCCAGCGCCCGAATCGCAATGGCTTACCAGGCTCTCGGTCCCGAGTTGAACTTTGAATTTCCCGAGAACGTGCGCAGCGAGAGTCAATTCAGTCCGTAATAAGTGGACCACGCGTTCTCCGGTCTGCGATGCAGCTCTGTATCAGCTGTTTTTTAAAGGACCTTTAGCGGTAGTGCAGCGGTTAGCGCGCCACGCTACGAACCTGGCGACATGGGTTTGATTCCCGCTCACGGCCAACCGAACCTTGCGACCCGAGTTTGATTCCCGCTCACGGCCAGCACCAGTGACGATTATCTGAACCTGTCCTGGGCCTCCCCTAGGTCGACTCAGCCTCAAATGAGTAAACTGGTGCGGTGTGTAAGAACATCGCCACTGGGGAGACAAAGGCGGCCGGGCGTGGTGCTGGCTACTCACCCCCTTGCGGGCCATGCTGACTTTCATCGGTGCTTCCATACTTCGGAACCCCTGTGTCTGTATGTCCTGCACAAAATGCTTTCCTCACGTAGCAATTCTTCACGAATGATGTGGTTGTAATCTCGACATGAAGCTGATTGTAAACAGCAGCGAAACGTTGTGCTCAAATTGCAAATGCTGTGGGTTATCTCTCCAACACACAACCGGTGTGCTGAGGTCGTAACTAATTGGCACGTTTTTGTTTACGTGACAAATCTTAAGAATTGGCTGTGTCGGGTGGTGGTGAGTTTACGACACATTTAAATTTACGCGATCTCACCCCATAAAAAGCCTTTATTATTATGAATATTGGTCGCGAAAACCCACGTGGCACATTAATCTGAATAGCGTATTAACGTGCGTGCTGTTAATCTCGTGTTGGTGTGATTTATAGGGTGTTGGCAAGTTGCTGTACGTCCCTTTGCGGAGCAATACTTCAGTGTAACACGTTTCATGCGGTCTCAGCGGCACGCCCGTTTGTTATCGTAGAAATCAGCAGAAAACACACTGGCATGGCGAATCCTTCATCGTTCACGTCGGCCGGGGATGAACATTGGTCTTTAGTGGCAAGCCCCTGTGCGCCCGGAGGAGCGGCACTCGTTGAGTGCAGGATTCGGGTTTTCTGGGAGTTCGACGTCATGTTTGCATTGGCAGATATATGTCGTCGGATATCCAAGAATCCTGAAGTGTTTATTTTCGGATCGTATTTTCATTTCTAACTCATTCGAATTGTGCTTTATTGCTTTTTTCTTTCACGTTTTGCCTTCAGGCACGTGTTTATTTATTTCAGCTGCCCACATTCCCTTTATATAAGAAAATAAATTAAGGAGCGTTGGATGGAGAAGTTTTTTTCTTCCTTTCTGCAACTTGTGCAAAAATTGTATGTTTTTACACGGGACCTGAAAGCATATGTAAAGCCACTTTTGCAGACCAGTAAAACAGCTGCCACTTGGGTCCTCCAGGACATTTTCCAACGGGGGCCCCTAAAAAAACCATAGGAGCGCCTCCGAACAGATGTGTACATTGCAACGTGTAATCAAATAACCTAATAACTCGATATGGAATCGCAGTTCAATCCAAACCACCGACAGAGGCACAATGCATTTTTTGTGATGGCAGGATATCCTGCCACTGATGCGTGATTTTATTTGTTTGAGGTCCAATTAAGCGTTGAAAGCCCTTACATTAGTTAATTAATTTAGCAGCTCGTTTTTGATATTGTCAGTCTATTAGTAGATGGAAGTCTCGGCATGCCTTGTTGGTGATAGAGATTGCTTGACCATATTTCACCATGCTTTGGCAGTGGCCGGCTGGTAAAGGTGGAGGAGTGTGCCCCAGGAACGGGGTCAGACATCACTTGCCACTGATGTTGGCCGTGGCCAGGAATAGAACTCGGATCGCTGGCTTAATGGCGAAGCACACGAACCAGAGTGCCAACACTCCCCCTGCAAGGTCCACGTTTACTCACTGGATAATAATCGATGATCAAGATAAGGTTTTTTTTTACTATCACTTATGCTTTTTGGCTGAAAGCTTCTGAAAACATCCTCAAATTCTGGACATAATTAAAAAAAATCAACAAGAGGACCTATGCATTTGTATTATGTTCTTAAATTTTAAGAAATATCATGACAACAACAACCGCCATTCGCCACTAAGTGGCGGTGACGTCACCACGGCGCTTGTGCCAGGTTACGTGGGCGTTAAATCCACGTGAAGTGGCAGGAGGTCACGGGACAGACCCAGGTGCCATGGGTCGACTAACTGAGGTCACTGGCCGATGCACCACCTGTGCCCCCTACTGTGCCAACTTGCTGTGATTTAGCCACTCGGCGTTCCGCTCGAGTTCACAACAACAACATTATTATCATAAGCGCACAAAAGGACGCACAAGTGGTCGGCGTTCTCACATTGCGGCGGCGGAGCAACGTTGTTCTCGGCCACGAAGTCATTTCGGACACGCTACATTTGCAGTTGAGTGAGGTCAGATTGCAAGCGGACATCACGCGGTCCTCCCCATCTGCTCTGTGCGGGGGTGGGAGGGGGGCTCCTTTGGCGCTGTGGTTCCACTCCTGAACGTCTGGCGGGTGGGAGGGGGGCTCCGTTGGCGCTGTGGTTCCACTCCTGAACGTCTGGGGGGTGGGAGGGGGCTCCTTTGGCGCTGTGGTTCCACTCCTGAACGTCTGGCGGGTGAGGGGGGGCTCCTTTGGCGCTGTGGTTCCACTCCTGAACGTCTGGGGGGTGGGAGGGGGCTCCTTTGGCGCTGTGGTTCCACTCCTGAATGTCTGGGGGTGAGGAAGGGGCTCATTTGGCGCTGTGGTTCTACTCCTGAACGTCTGGGGAAGGGGGGCGGGGGAGGCTCCTTTGGCGCTGTGGTTCCACTCCTGAATGTCTGGGTGAGGGGGGGACTCCTTTGGCGTTGTGGTTCCACTCCTGAATGTCTGGGGGGGCTCTTTTGGCGCTGTGGTTCCACTCCTGAACGTCTGGGGAAGGGGGGCGGGGGGTGGCGCTCGCGTGCGCGGTTCATCTCCCATGATTATTCATGATTATTCATGAATAAACATGATTATTCATGATTATTCACGTTACTCGCTCCCTATGCGGTATGGTTGCTTTTTTGTTTAAATGCGCTCATTGAAATAAATAAGCGACTTAACACTTCGTATCATAACACCGTGACGGGAAACGTGCGCCTTACTCTCATTCTTGTGTGAATCTGCATGGGCAGCGGTGCAAAAGCACCAAATAACAACAACAAACCTCAACAAAAGTCGTCAATAACACTGCCATAAAAGTCACACAAAAATAATTTGCGAGGCCAAGTTTCCCGCCACCCCCACCCACCCCCCGCTCCATTGCTGGTGATAGCGTCAACAATTGGGAGCGTTTAGCCGTGACATTGAGCACGTCTTGCGAGCACGTGTTGGGAGCACGTCCACGTTGGAGATGGAGCGACGAAGTCGGGACGTGTGCAGGTGCTGGGCGGATCACTACCTTTGTGAACGCGTGCAAATATGTACCAAAGCTTAACCGCGGTGTTTTCGACACGAGGTTACCGAGAAAGCACAATGCACGCGAACGTGCGCGCCCACAAAGCGCGCAATTACATTCCAGGGGTTTGATAAGTAACAACTCCTCGTTGCATCTTGCTCAACAGCGGTCGCATTTCTCAGTTGGTCGGCATGTTTGACCGCGCGCTCTCGAATCCACGTGCAAGCGTGCCGCTCGTTCTCCCCTCCGCCGGTTGTGCGGCACAGACGATCAACGATTCGTGAGGCCCCCTCTTCAAGCGTGAAGCAGTCAAGGCCGCCTAGAGATGAGGTAGGGGTGAGTGGCGTGGGGGTGCAATGGAGGACCTTTTCCCTCGGCCTCACACTAAAGAGGAACCCACAACAGGCCTGGAGGGGGGGGGCACGTGGCACGTTCTGTCCAGGGTCTGCAGGAGCCTCTGGGCGCGGCCCTGGTGGGCGGTGGTCGTTGTTGGCTTGGGCACGAACACAAACACCCATTTATGTCCATCCACTGCTAGACGAGAGCCTCTACACACACACACACACCGCGTGCGTCATGGGGGGTTGGTACTGACGACGGCCGGTCCGCGTTGGTTGAATGCAGTTCGTAAAGAAGTGGGAGCATTGTGCAGGGCAACGGGGGAATGTACGGCACTGCCCCCTGCTGCTCGCAACGTAGCCCCAGATGGAGCCTACGGCATCTTCTATAGGTTTGGCGGTCGCCCACCCAAACAATCAACCGGGCTCTGCTGAGATTCTGAGATGTGATGAGGTTAGGCACACTGAGGGTGATTTGTGTCATAGGTTGCATTGCATGCGCTGCTACGGCCGTCTGGAACGCTCTTCCTTCCGATATTAGGAAGCCACTGGAGCTATGCACTTTTAAATGATCGAGATTGAAATCCCATTTCTTTAGAACTGCTTTTTGTGGTCAGTGTGTTGTCCCTCCCCCGCTCCGCTGATGAACACGGTTCACTACGCACGGTGCGAAAGAACTTCAACATACATATGTGCAAGTGTACGTATTGGATTTCATCATCAACCATGTTCAATCCACTGCTCCACCAAGGCCTCCCGCGAGCCGCCGCCACCTCTGCCGATCCCACGCGGTAACAATCCACCCAGCACAGAGACGTGAACCGATTTCCCCCGCTCCATCTCCCGGGTGGCCATCCTCTCGGGTGAGGTCCACGTATTTAATTTACCCCTCATTTTTTTTGTTCTTTCGACAAATCACTCAAATCACCAAATTTGAAGAAAAAATAAATAGCTCAAGTTGCATGGCATTGAGCCAGCAGTCGTGATTAGAGGCGCTTGCAGTGTACACTTTGGAGTAAAGATATGCCACGTTCACGTTATTCGGCCATTGCCGAAATATTTTAGCATCGCGTTGAAACTTCAAACGCACGCATCCGGTTTGTTGTTGTTCTTCTCCGTTGGATCGTCGCTCTTTTATGAGCCCCGGTGCTGTGCGGCTCTTAACGGCGTCCTTCGGGCACAGTCACTGCGGCCCGTCACGTGCTCGTGTGCCTTTGCGTGGCCCCGTGCAATTCGTCCGTATTTCTGCAAAAGCACGTGGATCTGCACGCGGTCAGAGTGCATTCGGGCACTGTGGGGGTTGTGTTAGTGGATGACTCGAAGACTCAGTGACCACCAAACTTTAGTAGTCACGACCCGTACTCGGTATCTTTCTATAACGAGAAGTGGGGGTGGGGGGTGTGTTGGGGACGGAGATTGGGAGTGGTGGCACAGTGGTTAGCACACTGCACTTAAAAAAACTGCAACCTGCCCAGGAACAGAGAATGTCAGAGACGAGTAATGTATGAGACAGTGCTGGGGTGCCCGTTTCACCAATCTACATGGGGAAGTATCGTTTCGTAAAGACAACGTAACAAAGACAAAGATCCGCCCCGTATATACTCACCAGACTGTGGGGGCAACTGCTGTTAGCGAGCACCTATGAAGGCCGGCACCACACGCAAGGGGATGGGTGGCCAGCACCACGCCCGGCCGCCTCTGTCTTCCTAGTGACGATGTTTCCCCAACCATACACCAGGTACTCATTTGAGGCAAAGTCGACCCAGGGGAGGCCCAGGACCCGTTCAATGCGCGGGAATTGAACTCGGGTCGCTAGGTTTGTGGCACAGCGCGCTAACCACTGCGCCACCGCCTCCCCTGGAGTATAGTAAACAACCCTCGCGACAAACACGGCGTGGGGAGGCCTTCATCCAGCAGTAGATTGACAAAGGCACTGTGTTTAAGAAACACTTGCGCACAATTTTCTTGCACACACATTGCCCTAAGTGCCACGGTAAATATCCTCGACAAAGTGGACTGGTGCCACAGTATGACAAACACACTTCCCCTTGTGGGCCGCTCGGCCAAAGGATGTGATTGATAACATTAATGGAAATAGGACAGATTAAATATACACTCTTTGGGTCTTTCGGTAAAGTCACGTAGATAGAAAAATAATAAATATACACAAATGTTGCATGCGTTGCAGTCATAATGAAAGTCTAAAACATGCGGGCCAATGTTTACATCCACAGAGTAGTTGAGATTCCTGCATGTTGAATTTGTTTTTATGCTCAGCTGTCAAAAGATGTGAAAGGCCATAATTCAAATCTCAAGTGGCCTTCAAGTGGCATTTCTTATACTCAAGTGGCCTGCGTGCAAATCTAATGCTCTAGTTGCACCAACCAAAAGTGCACCTTGAATATTTGCAATGTCACAGCATGTGGAGCTTTCCCATCGTTAAGGCTTTGTAATAAACCTGTTAGCTGCTGTAGTAATCAAATGTATCACCTGCATAAAAGAGAACTAAAAGTAATAAACGCTACCAAGTCAGGTCAGGTACAGGAAACTGCAATATCTGAGACATGTAAATTGGGCGGATGGTGACCGTCTGCAGATGATGGTGATGATGGAGGGAGACACTGGACGGTGCTGGGGGAAGAGGAAAACTACGATCTGACCACAACAGGACTTCGGAGAAGAAGCCCCAAATCAATAGTCTGTGTTTTGTCCACGCGTTGGTCTTCTTCATCGGGTCCACCGATGGGAAAACCCCACAGTGCACAACTCTGAACGTGCTCATAGCGTGGACCTCTGCAGCCCCCTAGAGGTCATGACACGTCACAACTGGCCAGCTCGACTTCCAGCGATGCCACGAATTATCATGATTCGTGGCGATCATTCTGGCTGCAGGGTTTACGTGAACCGTGCTCGAACAGCAATACAGAAATTCTACAACACCACGCAACCAGATCAGATGCGTGTACGTGCTAATCGGAGGTGCGGGGGAAAGACAACAAACTAAATGCAAAAAAGCAGTTCTAAAGGAAGGTGTTTTTTTTTTTTTAAACGAGATTATTTAACAGTGCACAGCCCCAGTGGATTCCTAATATCGCAAGCAAGCGCATTGCAGCGACCGTTTTTGTTCGGTGGCTAGCCAAAAGCCGCAGCTGCGAGGAAGAGCGGAGTGTGCGTGAACCCTGGCATGGCTCACGGACAATAGACCGCGTCACCACAGGGTCACTGTGTGTGCCGTGGGGAGGTGTTCATCCAGCAGAGGACAGAACATGGCTCCCGAAGAGGGGGGGGGGGGGTTGATTGAAAGCAGCGGCTCTTCTTAACCTACGGGCGCATGCACCCCTCTGGGATTTGAGATGCCCTTTCTGGGGTTGGCCAGATTTCTTTGGAATGTAAATCATCAAAACATAACATAAGCACGGGCACGTAAGTGCAACTACTTCGTTTCATCAACCATCTGTATCCATTAACATTGTTAATGTTCTTACGATAGAGAAGCAAAGGGGTGCAAGGCCGCGGGAAAGGTTAAAGATCACTGATTTAAATCAAAATGTTGCGAACCCTGTTAGGGTATATTCCGAACCATGGAGAAGCCTTCATATAGCCAGTGGATAAAACATAGTTGCAGACAATGTTGGTACACAGTATAGTCTTAATAATCCCATTAAAAATAAATTTACAGTGCAACTTTGTGAGCCTCATTCGGTTACATTCTCAACCATGGGAAGCCATTACGTCCAACAGTGGCAAAAACGTGGCAATGCACTATGATGACGATGGCGAATAGACGGCACGTCATCAATAGACAAATGTGGACCCCTGACGAAGGGTCCATTCCCAGGGACCTCTCAGGCGTGACCTTTCAAATGACCCCCCCTGGGTATTTTTCTCTCCTCTCTCTCTCTCACGTTGGTGTCAATGGGCAAGAGGAGTCCCCTTCCCATGGCTCACACGCGAATTTGCAGTCACACGTGAGATGCGTCTCGCGACGGCGTGCTAGAATGTGGCCCAGATGTGGCCCCGGGGCTTACATCAAATGATCGAACAACACGAACACTGTAAGTTTAGTCTCACTGCTCCTCTTTCAACAACAAACACACACACATGGACACAATGTTGTCGCCTGATTATGCCAGTTGTAATTACTGACGAAACGCCGTACTCAAATTGCAAATGTTGTGGCTTTGCTCACCAACCAACAACCGGTGTGCTGTACTAATGACGAATTGGCCACGTTCTGTTTACGTGACCACCCTTACCAGTTGGCTGTGTCGGGTGGTGGCGGGTTTAACGACACATTTATATATTTACGCGCTCTAACCCAACAAAACCTGCATTTGAAAGGTAAAGGCGCAGCCCTGATGAACCTTTTGCTCATTGCCACTGCTGGCTGAGGAGCCCTAACTGCTCTGGGGAGCTCGAACAGAGTGGGTTCTCAACCAGGGGGTCGAGGACCCCTGGAGGTAGGTGGCATCGTCCCAGGAGGTACGCATAAACGCGTGAAATTATGTCATTGGTGAATAATCACGGATGAATCTGCCAATATAAAATAACTACGATCATCTTGATTTGAAGCTTTCGTGACTGCAGGAATCCATACTCTTTGGTTCTTTACGTGACTTGTCCAAAAACTACGATAATATTTAAATCCATATGGGGACTTAGAATGGTATTAAAGGCCCTCTTTGATGGTACACAACGAGCGCGAACAAATTACACCTTGCACCCAGCACGTGCGTTGACGCTGTTCTTGTTACTCGCTTGCACTTGATCTCTTCGTTAGGATACTTCACAAAATAAATGTATTTATCAGAACCATGTTGGGTCAGGCAAGGTGGGAGGGACCAGCCGGTACGGTAGCCAAAAGAAAAGTAAAGAACCAATGCCCTCGAGAGGCCCTTTAGGGAGTATTTGGCCTACTCTTCCGCACTGGTCAGACGTCTTAAAGGAGGTGGGAGCACCCACTCTAAACTCCACCGCCAGACGCGAGCTGCCGATCGACACATTGAACACTCCACCGTGTTTTTGAATTTTGTTCTTGTTGTAACGTTCTTACCCGCCCCTACTGGACATCCGTGACAAAGAGCTTTATAGCTCATCGAATTCGTCTCCAGTATTAAACAAAAAATATTCTGCTGGGTGGACAGACGCAGCCGGGGGGGGAGAATTAACGAAAATTGCACCATTGTCTCAACCGCTGCGCAGGGAGATCGAACCGGCGACTTTGTGGATTGCAAATTGAGCGTGCAAGCCAACACAGTAACACACCACGGCACCGTCCATACATACAAAACAACAAACACATTTTTGAAATAAAAAATAAATATTTGTTTTTTTTCAAATGATCACTTTGCTCCTTGAACCACATCCACAAAACAAACATCTCACCCTCACCAGAAACGTCCCTGTTGGGGTTGAAACTTCAAGGCCTTTCCAGGGAGGCAAATACATTATTAAAAATGTTCAATGTTACGGCAAAACCCACCATTATAGCCGACTAGAAACAACGTGCGCCCCCCAAGACTGCAGAAATTGGCCAGTAAATAGTAAAAAAAATTGCCACTCTAGAGCATCTCAGTGCCAAACTAAATAGCCGGGAAGAAGCATAGCACCAAACATTGAAGCCCTTCACGACCTCTCCTCCAGCGGGCATGGCTTCTTTAGAGCATTCATGAGGGCATTTAGGCACTCCCTCCATCTTCCCCCCTCCTCTCCCTTCTTTCCTGCAGGGGTGTCCGAGCTTAGGAAGACACCGGGTGGGTTGTAGAGTTCATTGAACGAGTTTATTGCAACATTACGGTTTAGACAGGTTTCCATTGCACTGTTATCCGCTGGTGTCAATCTCCTTCTATGTCCTCTGTGTTGTGTACCTGATCTCGTTTTGTTAATAAAATACTTTTTTTTTTTGGGGGGGGGGGGAGTTCTACATCTGCAATTGGGACGTATCAAGCATGTAAACGTGAGTTCACATCAACATGCTGTCCTATTATGGGGGAAGCATAGCTTCAAGCGATCTCGGGACGTTGGGGAGGAAGGGGTAGCATGTCACCAGACGTCCGTGCTGTCGACTCTCTGCCAACGTTCAGATTCAAGCATCTTGAGATGAACACTGCATTTACGTGCTATACAAATTGACATCGTATTGAAATAATAATCATTGTTATGATTATTTACCCAGTAAAGCCACATCGAGTTTGAAGGCACTTATTCGGGAGGGTACTACATTGGGATGTTTGGCCAACACAAATGGCATTTTGTGTGTTTTTGTTGTTGTTGTTGTTTTTGTTGTTATGACAGGAAATCGGAGAACCCGGAGGAAACCCATGCAGAAGAGGTAGAACATGCACACTCCACATGTTGACAGTCACTCCTACACACTCTGCAGAACAGGGGTAGAACATGCACACTCCACATGTTCACAGTCACTCCTACACACTCTGTAGAAGGGGTAGAACATACGCACTCCACATGTTCACAGTCACTCCTACACACTCTGCAGAAGGGGTAGAACATACGCACTCCACATGTTCACAGTCACTCCTACACACTCTGCAGAAGGGGTAGAACATGCACACTCCACATGTTCACAGTCACTCCTACACACTGCGGAACAGGGGTAGAACATGCACACTCCACATGTTCACAGTCACTCCTACATACTCTGCAGAACAGGGGTAGAACATGCACACTCCACATGTCACAGTCACTCCTACACACTCTGCAGAACAGGGGTAGAACATACACACTCCACATGTTCACAGTCACTCCTACACACTCTGCAGAAGGGGTAGAGCATACACACTCCACATGTTCACAGTCACTCCTACATACTCTGCAGAACAGGGGTAGAACATGCACACTCCACATGTTCACAGTCACTCCTACATACTCTGCAGAACAGGGGTAGAACATACACACTCCACATGTTCACAGTCACTCCTACATACTCTGTAGAAGGGGTAGAACATACACACTCCACATGTTCACAGTCACTCCTACACACTCTGCAGAAGGGGTAGAACATACACACTCCACATGTTCACAGTCACTCCTACACACTCTGCAGAACAGGGGTAGAACATGCACACTCCACATGTTCACAGTCACTCCTACACTCTGCGGAACAGGGGTAGAACATGCACACTCCACATGTTCACAGTCACTCCTACACACTCTGCAGAAGGGGTAGAACATGCACACTCCACATGTTCACAGTCACTCCTACACTCTGCGGAACAGGGGTAGAACATGCACACTCCACATGTTCACAGTCACTCCTACACACTCTGCAGAACAGGGGTAGAACATGCACACTCCACATGTCACAGTCACTCCTACACACTCTGCAGAAGGGGTAGAACATACACACTCCACATGTTCACAGTCACTCCTACATACTCTGCAGAACAGGGGTAGAACATGCACACTCCACATGTCACAGTCACTCCTACACACTCTGCAGAACAGGGGTAGAACATGCACACTCCACATGTTCACAGTCACTCCTACACACTCTGCGGAACAGGGGTAGAACATGCACACTGCTAACTTCACATAGAAGGGCCCCTGAGTCTAGACTGTGGCTGCGTGGCACGAGTGGTAACCCCGGTGCCGCCCTGCCGCCCAAATATATCGTTTCCATACGTCGCGAAAGCTCACCATCTTAACAGCTACCATCACCAACAGGACTGAATACAGAGATGTCAAGAGTAAAGGTCGAACATTATAGACACCACAGCTAACCGCAGGACGCGTCTCTTTGTGAACAATGCCAAAGCTGCAACAGAACAGAATATTTGGAGTTTTGCGCGTCTCTCTCTCGTCTCGTGGTCAAGTGGATTTTTTTCTGGCTCCTCCGGGTTTTCCCTCCACATTTATAAACCCGCGTTGAGAGTATTTGGCTGCTGTACATTCCCACGTGATGAGACGCTTCGTTGAGATGTCATTTGTGGCCAGGTCGCTTCTGAACAAAAAGGCTGTATAGTTAAGTGGGCCTTACCTGGTAAAATAAAAAATAAAGTTTTTTTGTTTTTGTATCTGCAACGGACATTGCTTCCACACGCCCACTAGATGGAGACCTAAACCAGTCTGTTTCCATCACAAAGTTCTAATGCTGGAATCCAATTGTCCGCTTACATTCCTGTGATGTCTTTAGACATGGGAAAATACTTTAAGGCCTTTGTTTTTTCGCTATACAGTAACGCTGTTTATCAGATGCGACCTGGCCACAAAACGAAGTGGCTTATCGTGTGAAAATGTATAGCTGCCAAATACTCTAAAATGCATGTTTCTAAATGTTGAAGGAAAAACAGGTGGACCCGGAGAAAAATCCACGCGACCACGGGCAGCACATGCAAACTCCAAATATGCAGCAGGCGTCTGGGTCAAGATCAGGATCAAACCCACGACCTCCTGCATACCTGTCGAGGTAGTTACCATCTCTCCACCGTGGCGTCCTGCTGTGGCTACCATCAGTGGCAAATGATATCTTAACCGGTCCTGGGCCGGCCCTTGAACCAACCCACACTGACCAGCGTGGGGAAGTATGTTCAAAAAACCGTCATGACCTACACAGTGTGTGGGGGCCTTCGTCCATCAGTGGATTGACAAAGCGTTGTACATTGCACTATTAATGTAGCAGTAAATGTGACAATGTGGTATTTGTACAAATTTGAATACAACAATACAAGACCGTAGCCATGGAATCAACATTGGGGGGGGGACCAAATCTTCCAGGGGGTCTGGAGGTCCCCCCCCCAGAAAAAAATAGATCTAAATTTGAAAATGAATTTCCTGCCTAAAATATTAAAACATTCACTAACACATAGGTTGGACTTTTTATATCTTTTTTACAATAATGTCTAAGAGTGTTATTGTATTACATTGCTCTGTTTTTTTTACTTTTTTACCTTTTCTTGTTTCATTGTATGGAATGGCAGAGATTAGGGATTAATAAAGTACAACCATAACCACAATCATAAAAACATAAATATATTTTAAAGCAATATATTGGGGGGGGGGGGACATTTTGAGCATATTTGAATATTGGTGGGGGGGGGATGTGTCCCACCCAATATATATTATAATTACGGCCTTGCAACAATCCACACGATAAATCTAATTATTTTGTGAAAATACAAAGGGCGGTGGTGCACAAGCAAAATAAAAAAACTCAACACATAATAACAGGCGACGTTTCAGGCAATGGTGCTTCTTCATAGCACATGCAAATCCATGTTTTAAGGAGCATTACCCTTCACCAAAGTCCCGTCACCACATCTTTGAACCACGTGACAATCGCCGTGACCTTGTGATTGGTCACGCCGCTCTGTTGACAACGTCAGTCTGGGTGACGTGCTGAGAAGAAGAAGGCGCGAGGTCGCCCAGGAGCAAACTCGCTTCGGCGGTGGTGTGGAGATGGGGGCACGGGGACGGGGGGACGGGACGCCCATCAACTGCGGGCTCACCGCTTGGCACTGCAAACATTTCGCTCGTGCGTGGTTCGCATTCAACTGTGCAGGGCAGAGTCAATAAGTCTGTCCCCAGTGCACGCTGTAGCTGAGACATCGCGATGCAGGGTCGCCGCCTCTTTCAAGTTAATTTGAACTGGGGTTTTTTTGGTTTGGCTTGGTTTGTTGTTTTAGGAATGTCCATCGCACATTCACCTTGTGCGAAGCAGGTAAGCCTCGGTGCTATTTACGATGCGCGTTTCACGCATGTAATCCACATACCCACGGTGTTTAACAGTACAAATGATGCCCACAAAAGTATGAGCCATTGGGATGTGTATTTTCTAAAAAAAATAATGTCAAATAATGACACTTCTAGGGTGCCTCCCGGCAAGGTAGAAAGCTGAAGTTTGGTACATAGGTAGCTTTTAGGACACAAGCAAAAGGACAAATATTAAAATCCGAGACTTTTCATTTAAAGGCCCCCAAATTTCGATTTTGAGTGCCCCATAAAAACAATTGTGCGTGTCATTCAGAAAGCGTAAAAAATAAGATTGCGTTTTTTCATTTGATGGAGCGTTAAACATTAAACGAAATGAAAGCGAGAACCATTGTTTTGTATTTCTTCATTTTTGTAGATACTTCGGATTAAAGTGGTTTTGAACGAAACAAATACACATTTATGATGTTAAAATCTGATTAATTCGAAAACGGTAAAAGATAGGAGCTTCATACATTGTTGTCCTTTCTAATGAACAAAATAAACAAACTATTTTAATTGAGTGGTTTCAGATGGATACTTCTTTAAATATAAGAAGTTGAATCAAAGCGTCAACTATATTTTTGTGGACAAAATATTTTCTTTGGAGTAGTTAGTATCTGATTGTAGGTAAAAATTTAAAAAAACATTTAATATCGGGTTAATTATTACCTTTCTTTAAAACTTTTGCCTGGCGAAGACAGGCTTCATGAATTAGTTAATAATTAAAAACATATGGTCTCTCCACTTTAAAAAAAAAACCTCATTTTTTTACATAACCCATTAGCCGCACGGCTTTCTGGGAGCGCGTCATTTCAGCAGCCATTGATACAAGACAAGCAAAGGTCTGCCACTGGTTTTCGACACACAGTGTCTCATCAGCAGAGTCGGGCTTGCTTGCATCAATGCTGGGGAACTGCCGATCTATAAGAAAGACGTGTAAGAAATACCGTATTTCTTTTACGTGGATACATCGTACAACAAGCAGACACATTTAATCTTCGTGTATCTGTCTCCACGTAAACAAAATAAAAGAATCACATTTTCTCGTGTTTGTGAGTAGTATTATTTGGGTTGTGCAGCAACTATTCGTATTGAGCTCTGAACGCATTGCAAGGAAGATTTTGGCTAATGACATTTAACTTGAAACGGCTGTTCGGTAAACGTCTGTTTGTACCAGTGGAACGCATTAATCGTCATCACGATTCATGGCCAGATAATTAATCCGTAGGTGTTCACTGTACCTTTCGTCATTTGTTTCCACTTTCCTCTGTCTTGTGCCAATACGCTCAAGCAGTGGAACACATTACTGCTATTCAATAACTGAATCGCTGCAACGCGAGTTATTGTTGCTGTGTCTGTGCCGTCCTGTTTCGTGTCACGATATCGCGCGTGACATAGAGCGAGTGGCCAATTTGGGCCACGACCCCCAAGAACACAATGGGCTACTCTTGCGCGCGCGGTGCCATGGGATCTCTTAAAGCGGAGGCTTGTGTTGCCGCCACGTGCCAGCCGAACGGAAATCACACTTCCCCACCCCCGTACTATGTCAGCCTGCAGCGTGTCAGCCTTGTGCCAGACCACCTTCAACTGACTCGAATCACACAGTTACCCACCCCCTCTTTTACTCACGGATTCACTTCTCAGTGGGCAATTTTCCGGAGCTCAGCCCCACAAAGCTGCGGATCAACTGTAAGCCCCGTCTGTTAGTGGACTAGCACAGCAAGGTACGTGACCCAATCCCAAGGTTTGCAAAACTGCAGTATCATACCTGTCAACCGCTTATCAGAGCCCTACCTTATTACAGGTCAATTCAGACCTTACTGGTCAACCCGTGCCCTTATAAATCTCAACGTTCATCATACAAAGTCCCATCATAAGGGAGAAACACTCCCTTGTTTCACTTGAAACAGCTGTCCGGCAACACTACCTTGTACGCCGTATGGCCCTGAAAACTCAATTCCCCTGTACAAGAATACGGCTAAACCGTACGGGTTGACGGCTATACAGTATTCGTGACCGACCACCTTAAGGCTTTCCAAGTTTAACCAATCCAATGTTTCTGCACACAAGTCACGGCGATGTCCCGCACATGTTAGCATCAAGGCATTAGGGCTCATCTGCCGTTTACAGCCCCGAGTTTGCGGTGTAAATTCCGCGTTTCTATGGCGGGGGCGAATTATTTCAAAATGACAACCAGCGCGGGCTTCCATACGAAGTGTTGCTGATCTGATCGACCCTCAACCAGAATTTGAACTCGCAACCTTCCGACTTCCCAGCCACTCTCACTCCACCACTAAGTCCCTTTACCAATGCTCCGCTGGATGTGTCCGCGTATCTGGGGGTGGGAACGCCGGCGCAGTGGTCAGCGCACTGCACCACGAACCCGTCAAACCCGAGTTCGATTCCCGCTCACAGCCAACGTCGGTGACGAATATCTAAACCTGGTCCTGGGACTTCCCTTGGCCGACTTAGACTCAATTGTACGGCGTATATACGTCAGAATTTGCGAGACAAAGGCGGCCAGGGGCGGCGCTGGCACACTCATCCTATCGTTGACTATCTCAATAGGTATCTGCCGTGACTATCTTAATAGGTTGCTCACTTGTCCCAAAAGTCTGTTGAAGGCTTTATCTGTAGGGGGCAGCATGTGACCGCGTGTCGCTTTCACTCGCGTCATCGCAACTGGCTTCTGTGTCTCGATTTGTTGTTTTCTCCATTCGTCCACACGACCAATGCAAGATGCACACATTGCCACGCTGTTGTGTGCATGCAGTCCAGTGGGGGGGGGGGGGGAGTCACAGTGTTCGGGTGCGAGATGTTAACTACCTCGTCTAGTATACAGGAGGTCGTGGGTTCGATCCCGACCCTTACGCCTGCTGCTGCTGTATATTTGGAGTTTGCGTGTCTCTCTCCCCTTGGTCGCGCGGAATTGTCCCCGGGTCCTCCGGTTGTTGTCGCCCCACATTTAGAATCAACACCACCACGCGTTTTGAGCTGTTTGGCTGCTGTTCATTTCCACGCGATAAGCCACTTCGTTGGGCAATCATTTGTGTGGCCAGGTCGCTTCTGAAAAAGAGTTATATAGCTCGGTGGGGTTTACCTGGTTGAATAAGAATAATTACGTCTATAGTTTCGTTTTGTGTAGACTCAACTCAACTTGTCACCGTGTTCCAGTCGTCATTGCGTTGAAGACATGTGTGTGTGCAGAAGGACCGTGCTCAGCAAACTTTTAACACTGCGTCTCGAGATGCCGCTGGCATTTGATTGAGGCTACTGCGAGCAAACATTCCACCTGTGTAATTGTGGAGTGGTCAGCTAATCGCGGAGCACTCTAAGCGCATTCAGTGTAAACTCCAACGGGGTAATTGTATTCGCCTTCTGCCTCTGCGTGCGTACCGCGTGAGTTTTCGCTGGTTGTGTTTCGGTTTGCAGCAGCGCCGGATCGGCACGATGCCCGACGCTGACTCTCCACGTGTCGAGATCTCCTTTGAGTTAATGTGTGTGTGGTGTCTATTGACGGTTACATTTCATTCCTAATATATTTCACTTGAGTGCCGTTAACCTGGCTATGCGAGTTCGATTCCCAAACACGGCCAATATCGGTGGCGAGCGATATCCGCACTGGTCCTGTGCTGACGTTACCAGCCACCCACGCGACTGACCAGCGTGGTGAAGTATAGTCAACCTCTATAACCGACATGGCTTGGTGAGGCCTTCATCCAGCAGTGGATTAATCAGGGGCACTACGTTATTCACGATAAAGGTGTAAGCACAGGCGCAGATGCATATGCATGTACGTGTACCACAACATGTATAATATGGGTGATTTTATTTCTCTCAATGTATAAAGGAGCTGGTTTTAATGGAACATTTTTATTGAATGAGTGCATAATGGGCAGAATTAGTGAAATGTAGTTCTGCAGCAAATTGCATTAAGTGAAAATGTGATAAAATTATTTTTGGAAACGATCTAGAACATTGGTGAATCTTGCGGTCTTTAATTTTTCAACTATAAGCATTTATACAAGTGGGGTTAAATAACTTACGTAACTTTATTTGAGACGATTAAAACGAGTGCTTTGTGTGTGCATGTATGTGCCTCGCAGTGTGTATGTGTCCCGTTCTAATAACAGTTAAACGTTAACTTGAAACTTACATCGCTACGTCGATTCACTCCTGGTTGCTTGGCTCATATATCACTCAGCCATCTCGTGCGAGCCGTGCCCGAGAATCACCCCCTTGCTGCGGGCGCGTTCGGAGAGCAGTGCCGGCTGACCACTCGGTCCCATTGACGCGATGCACATTGAGCCGACAGATGTCTCTCGTTCCGTGCAATCAACGTGGAGTCCTGGCGTGGCAGCGCAGGTGAAGTGAGCAAACCAGAGAGCTCGGGGGGAGAGGCGGTTGAATGTATAATGGGACGTTTAATAATAGTGCACCGTTGCGTAGAGAGAGAAGACACGGAAGGATGGAGATCATTAGAGCAATCAGGATGTATTTTGATTCGTGAGTGATTGGATGGAGTGGAGGAGCGGTGGCGAGGCGGTTAGCACACTGCGCTACAAACCTGGCAACCCGAGTTCCGATCCCGCACGAGCGACATCTGAACGTGTCCTGTTCCTCCCCCCTTCACCAACCCGCGCTACTGACCAGTGTGGTGAAGTATGGTCAAACATCTCCCCGATGACAAACACTCCGTGGTAGGGCCTTCATCCATCATCTATTAGATGTGGTTGGGGGGTGAGGGGAGAGGCGAGACCCCCACCCATACAGAATCGCCACTGACACATTAATCATCACGTGTCAGTAAACCCTTACATGCTCATTGCTGCACGGGGCGATGGGTTCATTCGGCGCGTGTTAAACCATTGATCAAGGAAGCTTCGAGGTTTTGTGTGCGCTGTTCTTGTCTCGTACTTGCAATGGAGTGCAGCTATAGAGTGTAACTCAATATCACTCGTGAGGATTTAAATCCTCACCTCATCCTTGAGCGGTGATCAGTTGCGCAACTGCTCGCAACTGGTTGCAGAGACGTCCGCACGTAAGCGATTTCAGTCGATTGCAACCGAATCGCTTCCGGTGTGGATCCACTGCTGGATGAAGGCCTCCATCCCCGCACCATAAAGGGCATGGGAGTTATTCGACAATACCTCGCCACGTTGCACAGTGCGGGCTGGTGACATGCTGCTGGTTCACACTGATGTTAGCCGTAGCCAGGATGCGAACTCGGAGCAGCCAGGTCCATTACGGTGCGCTAACCGTTGCACCACCGCTCGACCACCGGTACGCAAGTGTCCATAGCATTGACTAAATACGTGCATGAAGTAATCTTACGTTATCCTATCATTACAGACACACTGGAAGTAATGCATTATGTAGGCACGGCAGTATTAGCTTTGAAAACGTGCAGTAGATTATATCATGATCCATGCATAGATACCCCATTTGAATATTATACGGTGTATAGAATACATTTTATTTCAAATTCTCCGCGTGTCTCCACCAATGTCAACGCACTCATTCAATCGTTTTAACTCCCTCCTCTGTAAAGATACGAGGTCATCGCTTTCACACTTTCAATCAGCTGCTGAGAAGAATATCAGAGAGGGACGTAATAAATCATTGGGGTATCTATAAATGAACCACCCCGTAGCATATGCGCTACGAATAAAGGTCATTGTGGGAAACGTCGGACCACGATGGTACCGACGAACGTCTCGAGTTGTTTTTATATATGTCATTTGTACTTATGCGCAACAGCCAGCCGCAGTACCACCACATTAATCACTTCATATAAATAAATAAATAAATCGGCGCGAGTCGGAATCAATCACAGAGTTACAAACTCCCTTTTGGGGGGCGGCGGTCGGGGTTAACAAACTGAACACTGTCAAATAGATGAGGGCAAATAGAAGGTTTGTTTACATCATTAGGGATACAATAAGCCCAACGTGTCAATGGCATTCCGGGGAGCCTAATGTACGTGCACGGGATCAGGCAAAACAAGTGCCCAATTCACGATCTCGTCTTGCGGGAGTCTCGGTTCAGGTGGAGGAGCTGGGATCCGTGGTGACTGGAGCCCAGCAGCAGTAGCGACAGTGGCCGTCTGCCCCCTCGCTCGCCCATTATCCCCCCCCCTACCCCGATCTCGCTCTCACGTTCCCGCTAGGTGACGTCAGCGGAGGGGTCTCTTTCCTCTCTTCTTTTTCTTCTAAAAAAAATCCCCCATAGCCCCGGTTAAAAAGGGTTGAGCGGAAACGTTATCAATCACGCCCCCCCCGCCTCCTCCTCTCGCTGCGCCGCTGTGGATTTCCGCACGATGGGCCAATTTGTTGAGCTATCATTTGTGGCCAGGTCGCTCCTGAAAAAAAATCTAAGTTAATATCACAGTGGGCTTCACCTGGTAAGAGCGTTTTTTATTTAGTTTCATTTGCATATTTTCAAGAGATGTTTTTAACTTTAATATACTCTGCACCTCCTATCGTGTTGTTTGTTGTTGTAACGTTCTGACCCGCCCCGACTGGAACATCTGTGAAAACGAGATTTATATCTCATCGGATTCCTCCAGTATAAATAAACATGCTGATTCTGATTCACACACACACACAACACCGGATCGTACACACGCGCGCTCGTACTGCTGTGTGTTTATCAGTGAGATGCATCTGCAAAAGCCTCGCTCCATTTTGACGTAATCACAGGGAATTACAACGTCTCCTCTTCTAGATTTGAAGCTTTCGTGACTGCAAGGATCCATACTCTTTGGTTCTATTCGGTAAAGTCACGTAGGTAAAAATAAAATAACAAAAAATCACGACGTTTCGGCCATAACACAAGCGGCCTTCATCTGGACAGGCCAGTCCCTTCACCTGATGAAGGCCGCTTGTGTTGTGGCCGAAACGTCGTGATTTTTTGTTATTTTATTTTTACCTACGTGACTTTACCGAATAGAACCAAAGAGTATAATTACAACGTCGCAGAGATTTGCACATTCTGGAAAGTGACATTGTTCTGTGACCATGCGGACTCTTTGTATTGCTTATTCCGAGCGGACTGCCTTGACAGAAGGAAACCAGTCACTGTGGGTCTCGTATTGAAGGTTGGGTTTGCGCCTTCTGCGGACTAATTGACGCCTACTCATTTCCTTTTCGGTTGGAGCGGTGGTGCAGTGGTTTAGCACTCAGCGCCATGCACGTCGTCAATTTGCCTCCCGCACGTATGTCTTTCATGGGGGTTGTACGACCATACTTCGCCTACGCTGCTCAGCGAGACTTTGTGAAAAACGGGGGTCAGGGGAGCCCATCACGACTCATTCAGTTATTACTCGCCACTGATGTTAGCCGTGACCGAGAATTGAACTTAGGTCGGCCGTAGCCAGGATGCGAACTCGGAGTAGCCAGGTCCATTACGGTGCGCTAACCGTTGCACCACCGCTCGGCCACCGGTACCCAAGTGCCCATAGCATTGACTAAATACGTGCATGAAGTCATCTTACGTTATCCTATCATTACAGACACACTGGAAGTAATTAATTATGTAGGCACGGCAGTATTAGCTTTGAAAACGTGCGCCAACCGTTGCGCCACCACTCCGTATTCTTCCGATGAAAACACACTCTTGGAAAGTAAAACGCACTCCAAACTTGTGCCCACCGTATCGGTAGAGTTATACAAAGATGGTTTATATATATACCGAATTATAAGACGCACTTGCAAAGGTTGCTTGAAAATAAAAAAGCAACGGCGCGTCTCATAATCCGAACCATATGCCAATTAACTCGGGCACAAAGCATCGTTGCTGGAAACAAATACAATAAATAGTTGGTGCTGAGCCGTTATATGGAGGCGTGGATCGGTGGGCGCATGTGAGAGTTTGCATTGCTTGGCTTAAGAATGGCAGTGTTGTAAATTCCCGTTGAGCCTATAAGGTTTACAGCCAGGACTCATTGGCCTGGTGGCCTGGGCGATTGTGTGTCACACACACACACGGACAGACACACACACGCGGGCCCTCAATGCATTCATTTAAACCGTGACTCTTGAAAAAATAAGCTCACACCTCCTTAGGCCCATTAGCAGCAACCCCCAATCACTTAGAAAGGAAATGGCTGGGCGAGACACATTCTAAATACTCGGCAGCCACCGACCACCTCGAGATGAAACACGAAAACCAAAGCCTCGGTGGACTAAGAGGATCGCGTGCTGGCTGAGGGCAGCCTTTGTCTCGCCAGGGCTCCCATCTGATCCTGGTTTGGAGAAGGATCTCCACCCACTCCGTCTTCCGTAGAACTCCCCGCATTTACGGGAGACTTCACGATCGTGGAACCCCCTTCCTCGGTCCATATTCGAGATTTGGAGTCTGTTTCACTTTTGTAATCGGGTCTTAAAAAACTCGCCTATTTGTACAACGGGGTTTTCCATGTAACTTAAGATTTAAAGCTTTCGTGACTGCAAGGATTTATCTTCTTTGGTTCTTTCGGTAAAGTCACGTAGAATGAGAATAAAATAGTAAATTGATAAAATAAAATAACGCAATAAAATTCTCACGACGTTTCGGCCGCTTGTGTTGTGGCCAAAACGCCGTGTGAAATTTTATTGTGTTATTTTATTTGATCAATTTATTGTTTTATTCTCATTCTACGTGACTTTACCGAAAGAACCAAAGAAGATTTTCCATGTAACTTAAGATTTGACAACTAAATTTCTTGTCTGATTGGATTACTCTGTGATTATTATTAATTACAGAGTATTATTATTCGCTTTTATCGCAGCGCTTAATTTTGTTGGAATTTCGAGAGTAGTCATTGATATCGTTATTATCAGCTTTCTATCTCGCCTAGATTATATCTATACTTGTGAGCGAAGTTTGATTTTTATGCACGGCGCTTTGAGATTCTTCAGTGTGAAAGGCGCTTCACAAAATAGAGGCTATTATTATCATCTCTCTGAAGCTGAGAGTGGTACCGTGCATTCCCGATTGTAAGACGCACCGTTCACCTTCTCACTTTTAAGCAAAAGAGTGGGGCCGCGCCTTAGAAGCCGGTGGGTACGTGCGCGCGCGTCTTAGAAATCCGACGAATTCGGTAGCTGGGAGGCGCCGTAGATTTAGCCCTGGAAGCGCTGGCGGTGCGCGTGAGAGAGTGACTCTCTCTCTCTCGGAGTCGGCCAGGAGACTGTTCACGCACGCGGGCAATGCGCCCCGCACGGCAAGAGAGCGACTGAGAATGCTCACCTGCTGAGAGCGAGCAACGGGGTGAGCAGCGGCGGAGATTTCACGACTGTCCACCCGAACGGTAATTCCACATTACCGTGACGAGCACCAGTATCTCTATAATTATATTGTGCACGACCCCACCAGGGGTGCTGGTGGGGTCGTGGTGGTGGTAGTGGTTAGCGCAGCAAGCTATCGACCTGACGATCACAGAGTTCGATTCCAGGCTACGGCTAAGCGTCACTGGCCAGTGGTATTTGCAACGGGTCGTGGGTCTCCACATTCACCAACCAGTGCTACTTACCAGCGTGGTGAAGTATGGTCGAATAATCCTCCCGCCTGACAGGGCTTTGCATCCAATCAAAGCAACGCCCTGTACTATACATATTTTTGTAAGGACCACGACTTCACCATTGTATCATTCGAATACCGAACGTGATTATGAACCGTTGCATAGTTAGTTTGTCTTGTGTGCACCTTTAGTTTGTAGTCCTTCCCCGCAGCTCCCGATTTGCACGGTTGACTAACGTACGGTATGGAAGAAGTTCAACATACACACATACATACAAGGACCTCCCAATAGTCAACTGCAGTTGCTCCCCGCGGGCCCTGGGCACGTGCCACGGGGCGCGAGTGTCATCACTGCGCAATGCGCGGAGCGGTGGGAGTTGGTGGTGGTGATGGCAGTGAGGGTGGGAGAGCTTGTTGTGGTTGTTGGGGTTGTTGGGGTTGTAGTGGAGGGGTGGAGGGGTGGAGGGATCTGCCCGCGGTAGTAGGGAGCGGTAGCGCTACGCTGCGCTACGAACCCGGCGACCCGAGTTCGATTCCCGCTCACGGCCAACACCGGTGACGATTATCTGAACCGATCCGGGGCCTCCCCTAGGTCGACTTAGCCTCAAACGAGTACCTGGTTCGGTGTATAAATATCGACCACGAGGGAGACAAAGGCGGCCGGGGGTAGTGCTGGCCACCACCCCCTAGTGTAGCGTCCCGGCCTTCATAGGCGCTGCGCGCTAACAGCACTTGCCCCAACATTCTGTTGAAGGCCAAACGGGGGGATCTTTGTCTTTGTGGTTTGGGGGTTGGGGGTGGGGTGGAGGGGTGGGGTAGGGATCCGCGGGCAGACGGGGTAGGGGTGCTCTAGGGGGGGTTGCTATAGGGGTGCTGCAGCCGGCACGGGCACTTTAGTTGGATGTAAGCGCGGCGAGCGAGAGCGCGAGCGAGGAGTGGCGCGCCGCGTCTCAGCAGCCGCAGAGCCAGCGGAGTAGAGCCTCACACGTGCAGTCACCTCGCTCGTACGGAAGGTGAGCGAGTGAGCGAGCGAGTGAGCGAGCGAGATAGCGAGCGAGAGACGGTGGCTTCTGTTAGCTCTTCGAAGTTTGTTCCCACGTTAAGACGAACGTGATAATGATGACGGTGGTGGTGATGATAATGCGAATAATAAGGGATGATAACGCGTCCCAGAGTACACGTCCACCGTAGGAGATGGAGAGATGGAAGTCGGCGCGCGTGTAGCTGACCGGTGGACTATTGTGCGTCGCACGATCGTGACAGATAGCGACGGCTTCGGGAGGCTTTCATCCAGCAGTGGAATGATCATGGCTCATGATGATGATAATGACGAACAATGTTTGCAGGTATGTTATCTATCTACTGCTGGACGAAGGCATCCCCACGTAGTGTCTGTGATCGAGGGATTGTGGAACCATACTTCACGACGCTGGGTTGGCGGAGTCCAGCACGACCGCTTGCAGATACGTGTCGCTCGTCACTGATGTCGACCGTGGCCGGGAATAGAACTTAGGTTGTTGTTGTTGTTGTTGTTTTTACCGCAATTTCGAGAGTTGAAACTCTTTAACGAAGCGCACGTGCAGATGCCGCGTCTCGCCCCGCACGTGTGCGCTGGCCGGGTTGTGTCCCGGTCACCGCGGTGATGCGCATCACAAGAGTATCGCATATCTAAGAGGAGCTAACCTTAATGGGGCAAGTGGCCCCGGTATTTCCTACATTACAAACCTTTGAATTTGATTTTGGCCTCAAGGTACAGACGGGGTGTTTTTTTTTTCTCCCCACTTCCCTCCGCAATCTAATGTTGTATCATTATCTGCCTTGACCCGTAATCTGCATGTCGCATGCACAGCAGTGCGGTAGCTCCGTCTTGGTCAATCCACTGCTGGATGAGAGTGTCGTCGCCGTCCCCTCCCTCCCCCATGTGCCCGCGTGGGTCCCGTGGGTACTTATTTGACCATACTTCACCACGCTGGGCAGTGCCTGTTGGTTAAATGGAGAGCGGAGCGATAGCAGGATCAGTTCTGATCTCACGAGCCACCGATGCTAGCCGTAGCCAGGATTCAAACCTAGGTTGGCGGGTGGTTCATAGCGCTGTGTCTTACTGTCGCGCTATATTCACTCTGCAATGTAAATCAATTCCGAGGGGGGGGGGGCAGTTGACCATACTTCGCACCAGGCCTGATTCTGATGTCTCTCGTCGCTGACGAGATGTGGCTGGGAATCGAACTGGGGTTTGGTCCATAGCACAGTAGCGCGCTACCACTGCCACAGCAGGACCGTTGAGACAAGTGCGGTTTTATCAAATACCTATGGCGCACGAGGAGGTGGGGTGACCAGCCATACGCCCGGCCGCCTTTGTCTCCCCCGCGATGTGCAACACATCGCACCATCTTGAGGCTTGAGTCAACCAAGGGCCGGTTCAGAATTCAGATGTTAGCGCGCGCCCACTTGCTACAACGACCGCGACTTCACCACCGCCGCTTGCCACAAGCACGCGTTTAATTTTCAAAACAGGGCGCAATGATGCACGTAATGGATGGCCCCCGCCCGCTTGAGAGTCTCTGGCGTGGCTCGGTGAGCGAGGTGGCGTGCCCTCCGATCCTCGATTCCCAGTTATTCTCTTATTAGAAATCCGCAGGGACGCTATTGCACTTGTATATGCGGAGTGAAAACTCATTGCGTTAGAATTATTTTGTGTGTTTAGTTTGTTTTCCTTCCCCCCCCGTACCTCCGATTATCGCGGTTGGCTACGTACGGTGCGAAAGAAGTTCAGCATACGGTGCATACATAACGCCGGCGCGGCTGTGTCCTGTGCTGTCCGGGAATCGCACTCACAGCGGATGAGTTTGCGTGACTCGTGAACGCAGCGGCACCCGTGGCTCGCTGTAACAGCTCGCGGTCTGTGTGTGTGCGTGTGTGCCTCGTCCTTGCTCTTGATATCACTCAGCAGGTGTCTGCATGAAATGCTCCCAGCTTGCGCATCCAATTGTTCAAATGGCTCACGTAACTAAAGTTCCCAGTCAACGCACACGTCCCAGCTATCGAGCGTGCCTTCACAGCAACCTGGTTATGCGAATTCAACAAACACGCGCCTCGTGCATGGTACAAACACCGTCGCTAATTGCCCCCAGTAACGAAAACCACCCACGAGTCTTAACTCTCTGTATAAGACACACCACCCCTTACAATCATCATCATCAACATCGCTATCGTCATCATCATCGTCAGCCATGTTCTATCCACCGCTGGATCAACGTATCCCGAAAGCCACCGCGAGCTCTCAACTCGTGGCCTTACGAGATGCAACAAATTTTCTTAGCACCCACGCCCGATAGCTGATGTTATCGCTTCCGTTCCCCGCGGTGGATGAACGGTCCTCCTCTGGAGCGAAGTTTGTTGGTCGTAGCGGCAACGTCACCGGTGACTTTATTGGGCTGTCACGTGGACTCCATCGCACGACGGAGATATGATCGGATAATGAATAGGGGAATGCGTAGGTTTTGAAGTCGCGGTTGTCATGCGGTGTGAGTCGTACGTATAGGAGGGTAAGGATAGGTGGGTATGGGAGTATAGGTAAGTATAGTTGCACGAGTAGTGGTGAGCACGGGGAATGTGAGTATAGGTGAGTGTGGGGAGCGGTTGTGTAGCTGTCAGCGAACTGCGCTGCGAACCCGGTGGTCCGAGTTCGATTCCCGCTCACGGCCAACACCTAGTGACGATTATCTGAACCGGTCATGGGCCTCCCCTAGGTCGACTCAGCCTCAAATTAATACCTGGTGTGGTGTGTAAACATTGCCACACGCGGAGACAAAGGTGACCGGTCGTGGTGTTGGCCACCCACCCCCTCGTGTGCCGTGCCGGCCTTCATAGGTGCTCCTCGCTAAAAGCACTTGCCCCAACAGTCTCTTCAGGCTACACGGGGGATCTTTGACTTTGTAGAGATGAGTAGAGGTGGGTGCTAATGTCAGAGTGGGGCCAGCCGTGCTACGGGCCACACTGCATCGCATCAACTTTCCGTGTGTAAATACCCGTTGAAGATTGTAATTACATTTTTTCATTCGAACATTGACGATAATGGCTCGGTTCCCGTGTCTTTGCAGCGATGTGCGGGGTATTGTTCTTGGGGTTTCAGTGAGGATTATTATTATTATTACTACGCGGAGAGGATCCGTCGCTCTACACTCGAAAACAAGAGACAGCTGTCATTGTCATCCTCGTTTCACAATCCTGTACTCGCAGCACTTAAAACAAGTTGCTCTTTTACCTAATACAATGGCGAGAAAAAATACGCATCGAGAGATTTTATTTTTTAAATATTCCCTAGCATTGAAATAATATTATGGCGAAAGAATTACGTTAATCGAAGCCGCGAATTGAAAAGTTCGAGCAATAGTTTTTGTTTTATGGAACGTGAAACAGTGTTCGATATCCGTGACATCCCACATATTCAGTGGCGCTCTCTATTGCAACATCTTCCGCCGTTTCAACTCGGTTGAGTGTTTGCTCCACGGAACATCCCGATTAGCCAGTTACCCCGCTAGCTTCGGTGGCAACGACCCGCCGCAACCACTAACTACAGAGATATTGTTGCTGTAGAGAGGAGCCGAGCCAGCAAACAGCCAGGTAACTCGCGGTGCAGATTATTATTATATTCACAATTGTATGATTGCGCATTCATGCGGAGAAGTGCACGCCGCTCGCCTGGTACCCCTTGTCCTCCTCCTCCTCCTCAGACATGATCAATCCACTGCTGGATACAGGCCTCCCGAAGCTATATCCCTCACCGTCGGTACTGCAATGCTGCATTCGAGCTGAGCCTGCTTAATATTGTGTGGAAAAAAACTAATAAATAAGCCATTTTCCACGCAGACAAGGAGGTTGACGTTTCGAGCGACCGGCCTTCTGCATATGGAAACATGAATCAATTATTTAGGCGGTGATACTTTGTTGGCAGTAGTGGTCCACAAATACCAACAACAATAACAAACTCAACACACTCGTCAATAACATTGCCTTAACACTTCCATGTGCTATGGCAGTGGTCACTGCATCGCGCGCTTTCAGATGCACTTCTGCGGCCGTCTGGAACGCTCTTCCCTCCGATATTCGGAAGCCACTGGAGGTATGCACTTTTAAATCTAGATTGAAAACTATTTTTTTTTACAGCTGCTTTTTATTTTTAGTGTGTTAGTCTTCCCCCCGCACATCCGATTAGCACGGATGTCTACGTACGGTGCGAAAGAAGTTCAACATACATAAGGATAAGAATTGGCCGAAACGTTGACTAGTTTTTTTTTAAGTCAGTTTTTGTGTACGTGAAAAATATGAGCGCTGCCTCTTCGTCCGTTTCCTTGATAAATGTTCAACATCGAGGGCACACGAATGTATTCGATTCGCTCCCTAACACTTCTGAGACGGTGTTGTTCGCTAGCAACTCAAACGCCGCTGGCATGCTTGTATATTGCCCGGAGATCAGTCATCCGAAAAGTCAATATCTGTTCAGTTGAAAGGAAATGCGCATGTTTTTTTTCCTCTTTGTACCATTAACTGTGGTGTGATCACTGATGCGGTCCCTTCGACACGCAGCTTAGCGTGTAGTATGCGTGGTACAGCAGTGCACGTGTGGATAACTCGCGCGACCCGCACGGATGATTGTCAGCTGGTAGTTACACTGAGATTTACCAACACGCAAAGGTCTACGTAATAGCTTTGCAACGTTCAAAAAGCTCTCAACCTTATACAAACCACCAGCTCCAAAATAACTGAATGTGTGGCTGAGAGCAGCTTTTAAATGTGGAGGGATAAACCAGAGGACCAAGAGAAAAATCGACGCTACCACGGGGAGAACATGCACACTGCAGATATACAGGCGTCAGGGTCGGGGAATCGAATCCACGACCTGCTGTATACGAGGCGAGGTAGTTAACATCTCGCCACCGCGGCACCCCTACTAGCGAATGCTGACACAGCGGTGTAATGGTGAGCAGCACACGGGACTTGCAATCCAGAGGTCGCCGGTTCAATGCGATCTCCCGCGGCGGCAGCGAAAACAATGCGTAGATTTCTGAATCCACTTCCCCCGACTCAATCCCCACTTCTGTTCCACCCAGCTTCCAGGATGAATGGCTACACCGCCACAGTTAAGACCACGGTTAGACGATGGGTAGGTCTCGTGCTGTGGGGTAAAGTGTGGGTACTCCCACCACCTCTTCCAAGACGTCTGTTACACCGTGCAAGAGAAGGCCCAGAGACATCCGCTGGAGGGACCTCTCTAGCGCGCCCTCTAGCGGAGGCCCTTTGACCAGCAGTGGCGTAGAGGATGACATTGCAGGGCTGCACCTGCACCTCGGGGCTTGCAGGGGGCACGGGTTGCAGTTGCTGGCGGCGGGTACGTTACGGCTACTAATTGACGTGATTAGGGGCGTGGATGTGGAGGCGACAGGCCGGCGTGCTAAACCTGGACTCAATTATCCGAAGGCAATGCTCACTGACGCACTCTGCTGTAACTACACTGCGGGGGAGGATATATATTGTGTGTTTAGAGTGCCAAAGGTTCATATTGAATTTATTAGACCCCAGGGCTTAATTTCAGTTGGGTTTTTTTGGGGGTGGGGGTGGTTGGAGATCCGGACGCCCGCCACACCACATCAAGTATTCATTCTCAATGTGGCTGTGGATATCAGTCACGTGCCGCTTACTCCTGTTTATCGGCGATCGGGAAAGTATGCGGTGAGAAATTGAGGCCCGATTACGCCTTCGTTGTCCCACACGTGTCTAGATCGTAATCATCATCAGCCATGATCAATCCACTGCTGGATGAATGCCTCCCCGAGCCGTCGCCGTCCCTCGCGGCGGAATCTCTTCCCAGTTTCCTGTTCGCGAGCTGATCTCATTGCTCCGTGTCCCACCGCGTTTGGCTGCCACTCCGTTTGATGTTTGTATGCACGTGGAAACCTCTTTCGTACCGTACGTAGTCAGTCGTTGTTAGACTCGGCCATCATCACCATCACCATTCCTCCTAGCGATGGGCCTCGTGGCCGAACTCACTGATTTACTCCGAACGGTCAGTGTGCTGGACGTGTCTGCAGCTTGCGTTTGGCTTTCTGATCCAACGTGTCTCTTGACTTGAGCACCGTCCCCTCTGCAGTGCCGGGTTAAGATAGTGCGGGGCCTGTAGCATATGTTATGAAGGGGCCATAAATAAAAACAATTACATATTCAAACACGCGAATTTTTTTACTTGCACAGTAAAGTAATTGTATTTTTCAATTTGGTATACGGCCAGATAATACGATAAATCGCTAACCGTAAACACCCGGACGTTCATAAAAGTTGAAGAATAACTGAACTGGAATTGATAGCTTGAAAGCATTTAGCGCGGGGCCCTTTAAAGTGCGGGGCCCGTAGCTACTACATTTGTAGCTACTTTTGCGACTAGGATAATCCGGCACTGCCCCTCTGTGCTTCAAGGCTCACGCTGGTTCACAGTTGGGGTCAACGGCTTGGTCGGTTCATGTCCATGCAGGTCCGAGAGAGCCAGACCCCGACACAGCAGTGGCCATGCTGCACCACGTGCTTTGTACACTGTGATATCCCGCAGTCCTTTACAGCCACCAGTCTCTCGATCCTTCACTCCCTCGTCCATTAATTCCCTCAGTCTCTCATTTATTCATTCCCTGAGTCTCTCAATACTAGCTCCCTCATTCCATCATTACCTCAGTCTCTCAATCCTAACTCCCTCATGCCTTCATTCCCTCTGTGTCTCATTCCCTCACTCCCCTCAATCCTTCATGCCCTCCTCATTCCTTCAGACCCCCACCCCCAACGGTCTTCTCGGCCCCGCGACCCCCGAGGATGCTGGAGACGTGTCACTGGGGCGAGGGTTCGCGCTCCCGGGAGCTGCACAGATGGATGTTTTGTTTTTGTCAGCCTCGAGCTCCTCCGGGAAGAAGGGTCGCTCGAGGCAGCGCCCCGCGAGGCGCCCCTCGGTGTGTGCGGGTCTGTGTGTGTGTCTGTGTGTCTGTGTGTGTCTGTGTGTGTGTACGTGTGTGTGTCTGTGTGTGTGTGTCTGTATGTGTGTGTGTGTCTGTGTGTGTGCGTGTCTGTGTGTGTGCGTGTCTGTGTGTGTGTGTGTCTGTGTGTGTGTCTGTGTGTGTCTGTGTGTGTGTGTATGTGTGTGTGTCTGTGTGTGTACATGTATGTGTCTGTGTGCGTGTCTGTGTGTGTGTCTGTGTGTGTGTGTCTGTGTGTGTGTGTCTGTGTGTGTGTGTGTGTGTCTGTGTGTGTGTCTGTGTGTGTGCGTGTCTGTGTGTGTGTGTCTGTGTGTGTGTCTGTGTGTGTGTGTCTGTGTGTGTGTGTACATGTGTGTGCGTGTCTGTGTGTGGGTGTGTGTGCGTGTCTGTGTACGTGTGTGTGTGCGTGTCTGTGTGTGTCTGTGTGTGTGCGTGTCTGTGTGTGCGTGTCTTTGTGTGTGTCTGTGTGTGTGTCTGTGTGTGTGTGTACGTGTGTGTGTGTCTGTGTGTGTGTGTGCGTGTCTGTGTGTGCGTGTCTGTGTGTGGGTGTCTGTGTGTGTGTGTGTCTGTGTGTGTGTGCGTGTCTGTGTTTTGGTGTCTGTGTACGTGTGTGTGCGTGGGTGTTTGTGCGTGTCTGCGTGTGTGTGTATGCGTGTCTGTGTGTGAGTGTCTGTGTACGTGTGTGTGTGCGTTGGTGTCTGTGTGTGTACGTGTGTGTGTGGGGAGAGGTAGTGTAGCGGTTAGCGCGCGTATACATGTGTGTCTGCGTGTGTGTGTGTACGTGTGTGTATGTAGTGCTTGTCTGCGTGTGTGTGTACGTATGTGCGTGGGTGTCTGCGTGTGTGTGTGTGTGTACGTATGTGCGTGGGTTTCTGTGTGTGTGTGTGCGCTGGACCACCCACCCCCTCGTTAGGTGCTCGCTAACAGCACTTGCCCCAACAGTCTGTTAAGGCTATACCGGGGGTCTTTGTTGTGTGTGGAGCGCTCATGGCCACCACCAGTGAAGAGTCTCTGAACAGATACTGGGCCTCCCCTAGGCCGACTCAGCCTTAAATTTTGTACTTGGGTGTGGTTTGTCAACATCACCACTGGGGAGACAAAGGCGGCCGGGCGCGGTGTTGGCCACCCACCCCCTCGTGTGCCGTGTTGGCCATTCATAGGTGCTCGCGAACAGCGTGTAGGCTATGCGGATGATCGTCTTAATGTGTATGTGCGCGTGTGTATGTGCGCATATGTGTGTATGTATCTACAGCTCAAGAATGTGAGATAAATGGTGCAGATAATTGTTTTTTGAGAAAGCTGTTAGGAGATGCCACAGCGCGTGTCCTCTGTTGCCAGCATCAAACGAGCCAGGCCACTCCAGTCGCTCACTCTTCCCCAGGATGTTTTAACCCTTCCGGAACATCCAATGAAACATAAAACACGAGGGGTTTTTTCTCCCCCGAAAAAATATTTGTTTTAGAAGCGTACATCGCATTTCTACCGTGCAATTACCAACCGCGCGAATACAATTATCGTCAGAATTCATCCATTTGAAATGTACACCAACTTGCCATCTCAAGCCATGATCTCCGTGTAATTGACTTCATCTGTAGACTAGAGCCTTCGGGCGATGTGATTATTGAAGTAAACGAGTATTATCCCGATTTATCGGTTCGATCATTCGACTTCATCGGGCAGCACGAAAGTAATTGAGCCGAAAAAAAAAGACTTCTCACTTCTCTTCCCCACGTGTGCCGCTGAACGGGAGGTGATGGGCGGGGCTTGGTGACGTCTCCGGTATCACCAGGCATGATGTCTGGTGCGGACACCACATTTCAATTGGCCCCGATTAATTGACCACGGAAAAAAGGACAGCCGATTAACATTTTTTTAGTCCGTCAAATGGCCTTAATCGATAATTGTATCGTCGTCTAGACCTATGTTGTCGGTACAATGCATACACAATCGCACCTGCGAGCACACAGAGATACACGGCAGCGTATCTCCTCAACTACATCACGCGCACAAAGCCCTACATTTCCCCAGGGGAGAATCGCGTTACTTCGTAAAGGAACTTTAGTCCATTTATAGGTTGTAAGAAATACTGTGGGCTGCTACTCGAGCCAAAAAACCTCTGAGAACGAGTCTTAGAATTCCTAAGATTCCACGTGAAGGATGAAGCTCATCGAGCAAAAACGAAATACAACTGTAGGGACTTCACATTATTAGAACGTCACGGTCAAAAATCACAAGTGCTCTTAAACCGGTCACTGCGCATTTATTTTTATTGCCTTGCATGCAATGAGCACAAGTTGAACAGTTAATTCCGTATGTGTTGTGTGGTGCTTTTTTATTTCTGAGAACTTGGAAAATAATTCACCAGGTTAGGATTTTAATGCTAAGGAGGAGATATGACCTCATGTGATACACGGGGCTGATTGCATTGATTGACGATTGCAACGTTGGCCTTGGAAGGCAGAAATTGTATAACTGGAACCGCGCGCCGGATGCAACGTTGTGCGTATCACCCGGAATGTCCCAGCGATCCCGTCAGAGCTTGGTTCGAGCCATGACAGTTCCCTGCATGGGTTTTATTCCTGCGTGGGATGGCAACATGTTCTGGAGCGAAATTGCAATGTCGAGGCATGCTGGCCACGAGAGGGCTTCATGAGAGAGTTTGTGTCGTTTTGCTCTTCCTCTGTTGAGGCGCAGACTTCCGTGGTTTATTATCCGGTCCACATTGTGGGTTGCATTGTCACCATCACACTCAACTGTGGCTTGTCTTTTTTAATTTGTGAAGGAGACATGTTCGTCGGCCTGTTAAAGTTCTGATGCAGTTGACGGTTACACTGCCAGTGTCTTCCAGGAATGTCAAAGCCAGGAGGTGCGATGTTTTTGGTCTCGAATGAGGTGTTTATTTTTGGGCGTACGCGTTAGTGCCCTCTGTTCGCCAGCGTTCTTTCGGATCTGGGTGAGATTCCAGGATGGTGACGGCATCGATCTCAGCAGCAGGCGGATCGGGACTGACCAGCGTTGCGACGCGCGGCCAAAATAACCTCCACGACCCGTACGATATGGGGGAGGCGCTGACCTACAACAGTGGATGAGCACGAAGGGCTCCACGGGCACATATTCGGTTACCACACATACACGCTTGCTGGCTCTCATGGCCAAGCGAAGGTATCCGTAATTCACGAGTAACAAACACCGGGTGGGGGGGGGGGGGAGTGGTGCAATTAGTACGGACGCAAACGCTGATGCGACACTCGTTCCCGCTCAACGGATCGATGTGGTGGTGGTGGTTGGGGGGGGGGGGGTCAATGGACCACCTTAATTTGGACTGCCCCTCCCTCCTGCCAGCCTGAGCAGTCTCCCACATGCCACGAGCTCGCCACACGGCCGTGAGGTGGTATTGTACGCGTACTGCACAAGTGTCGGCACACTGCCGGACGAGGGCCTGCGCACGCCGTGTGGGGTGACCGTAGCCTCGACCACGCTGGTCGGTGCTGGTTTGGCGAATGCGTGGAGCACGGCCGTAGAAGCATAGAAGTACAGGACAACAGTGTATTTTGCTGCACTGCTGCCCCAGCGCGTAGCTCCCCGGCCGCCCTGTGACAACAGGCTGCTGCGTTGGTGGTCACTCACCTCAAATGCTATCCAGGTTGAATACCTGCTTAGCTTCTGAGTTTATAATATTCCATTAAACTGGGTGCATTCCGGGTCATTTGGTATTTTAATGTGCCTTGGTATACTGTAGTTTCCAGTCTCTGTTTGCTCCTGAATGACGGCCTCTGGTAGCTGTTACACCACAGCATTAATGGAATATTTCATGTGCTCTGTCTCATTTTTGGTTGTTACTCTGTTCATGTTACGTATGCCCCCTTTATTGCCGTATTTTATTTTGAAACCGGTCGGGGAGATGTGTATATCTGAACGAGTCCAGAGCTCTCCCCTCCTTCCACAACCAGGCACTTGACCAACGTGAAGTATGGTCGAACAGCCTCCCTGACCAACACATGGCCAAGGCCTTCATTGATAGAGCTGCATTTCTTTGTATGTATAGGTATGCGAGTGTAATGTGAATAAGCCATGGTCCGCAAATGTTTTATCTCTCCGTGCACAGGGTAAAAAGCATGCAATTTGAGTAATAAGAGCAACTCCAGTGTCAATATATGTCATCCACACTCACTGGCGTTTCCAACGAAGCTTATACATCAATGTCACATTTAGGGACTGAAAAAAACAACGATTTATTGGCATCATTCCTGGGTCTTAAAAGAACTAATGACACTGCAGTCTTGGGGCCGGATGCGAGCAGCTCGAACATATGTGTGTGTGTGGATACTTACTGAGACCTTCACGAGACAGACAATGGAGCCTTTATTAGCACTCTGAAATGGAGCTGACAAACATCAACCAAGGCGCAGTTAGTAGGGCCCTCGCCCAATACGGCCCCTTGGCATCAGATTGTTAATCTGTATGGCAGCAATGTCCAAAAAGTCCCGAATAAACTGGGACGTCTTCTGTCGGTGTTAATTTAGGACTGCAATTTCCATACAGAGGAATTGTTAAGTGCACCATCAACATATGAAAGAGGTGGGGTTTGTGCACTGTGTTCTGAGCCCATTGCTGACCACGGTCGACATCAGTGGTGATTGATATCTCAACCGGTTCCCAGCCCCCCCCCTTCACGGACACACACCGAACATCGTGGTCAAGTAGGGGCAATAAACCATCCTGCGGGGAGGCCTTCATCCAGCGGTGGGCTATTCTTCTTATTACGATCCGTTCTTGGCGTGACGGTAAGTGTTCCCAAGTATAGTTATTTACGCGGTCACAAGGTGGCTAATAGCGTCTCTTTCACTGGAGATAAGCCTCGTTGAAGCCAGAAATGTTCACACCGCCAAACCCGATTCCATTGAGCCCTGTGCGACCTCGTTGCTGAGCGTTCGAGGGAGGTGTGAATGCAGCCACAGTTCAACGGTTTAGAGCGCCCGTCACCATCCTTTTAGATCAAGCGTGTTTTGCCAGTGGTTGCCGTACGAGGTGGGCAAGTCATGGAAACCGGAGAGGCGGGGATAAGAGTTACCCCCCCCCCGTTGTGCGTCGGGGGAGACCCGGCGACTCGGATCGCTCAAATAACAAACCCGACCAGCGCGTGAAGAGCGCCCA
The DNA here is from genome assembly GCF_048934315.1 of Petromyzon marinus. Lineage (NCBI taxonomy): Eukaryota > Metazoa > Chordata > Hyperoartia > Petromyzontiformes > Petromyzontidae > Petromyzon > Petromyzon marinus. The sequence goes on from NC_133707.1 coordinate 1,791,417, forward strand.
GTGTTTTGGTTGCTGGGTTATACTGTTGACTGGGCCAGCGAGGACACGCTGTGTAATTTACTTGGAAGAGCTACAGCTGTTTACAGGGTTGGTGGGCGGGGGGGGGGGAATTCTGAAAGGAGCGACCACTTACAGACAAACAAACGCGAAATAAGCAACGTGTCAACTCAGGAGCAACTTAAATTAATTTCACGTGCTCTACACAGTATGACGATGATTGAGACGACGATGACGACGACGACGATGATGATATGGAGTATTCGTAAAATTATGACGCATCAAGCGACTCATGATGCCATCGAATAGATGAGTCGACTCGACACGCGCACAGTAATTATGACGCTTTTGCTTTGCCCGTTGCTTTTCAAATGCCGTGCAAAGAGATGCAGTAAAATTACACTGCACCTCGTCAAGAAAAGTTTTCGCTAATTGCTACGTGCGCTTTTAGCCACTGTCTTTGAAATCGGTGTTGCTTAAGTAGAAACAAAATAATGTGCACATTTTGCATATTTACCAATACGTTTATATTTATTATTAAGACAACAAATTATCTCAAACCACAAACTGTATTGCCTTCTATACTGATGGCTGTAGGTTCATCATTAATCATTATCCGCATCAGCTATGATCTCGAGTTAAAGCTTTCGTGATTGCAGGGATTCTTTTGGTAAAGTCACGTAGAAGGGAAATAATAAAATAATAAAAATAAAACATAACAAAATAAAAAAAATGCTCACGACGTTTCTAATAGGACGCTGTCTTTCCGACAGCTCTGTTTCTTCACCTGAGGACGGCTGCTTGCTTTGTGGCCGAAACGTCGTGATAATTTTTATTTTATTATGTTTTATGTTTATTATTTTATTATTTCTCTTCTACGTGACTTCACCGAAAGAACCAAGAATACAGCTATGATCTATCCACGGCTGGATGAAGGCCTCCCCCAAGCCTTTACCATGCACTCGCCATGCAACAATCCATCTGGCTCCTGCGCATGAGCCAATTTCATCGCTCAGCATGATTTCCACGTGGTATGAATCTTTTTGGTCGACATGTTTCTAAGTGGAATTGTCAGCTATGAAATATCACCACGATTCATGTTGAAAGTTGAAACGGCGGTCGTTTTAATAATCTTTGATGCACCGCGGTAAATCTCTTTACAGGATACGCGCCTTGAGACCCAGTAGGGCCATCACATAACGTTGTATGGAGATTCATTTTTGGACTTGAATTATCAACAATAAAGTGTATCTTCTGTTTATGTTGTTGGGTAAAATATGTGTTTAGCACAGCATCATTAAATAAATAGCGCAGTGTAGCTCTCCGGTACACTTTCAGGTTTAAATGCCACGTGTTGTTTGGCATGATGTCCAACGTTTCACTCCACATTCTTTGGGAGCTTCTTCAGAAACTGAATATAGGTCTTTCTTCTTCGTCAGACGTCGTGCTGAGCAACTCGGGGTGCGACCCAAAAACGCCGTACAGCAGGAAAGCCCCGACAACCTTCACAGTGGTAAATTAATGCCGTGGTTACAATCGACCACACGCAGTCCCTGCAGACTGCTGCCGGCAAACTCAGCTGTTTAGAATGGGAATCTTTGTTTATCCTGGAGAAATCCGATGAGCTATGAAGCCCCTTTTCTTTTCAGAGACATCCAGCAGGGGCGGGTCAGAAGGTTGCAAGGATAAACAAATACAAAAACACGATAGGAGTGCAAACGATGGGAAAAGTAAACAAATCACTAAAAAACATCAGTGTTGTACAAGAAGCGTGAAAGCCATTTGCCGTAACTACTTCAACGATGGGCTGTTGCATCCAGATAATAATATCGAATCAACTTTTAATGGTTTTAAGCAAATCATTGCTTGTGACGATGTGTGACGAGGGGGGGGGGGTTGAGAAATGTGACGTCACCATCAAAATGCGCAACTTTAAATAAATATATAATTGTTATAACAACACTAATTGTTATAACAACACTCCTACAACATCAGAGTGTAGCGCCACATTAAATACGCACTACAATGACAATGGTTTAAAGCGATTTGATGCATGTTTTATTTTCAAAATGGAAATATGTTTTTTTTGGGGGGGGGGGGCAGAGTTTTGTGACGTCATATTTGAGGGGGTGTGACTTTTTGTGACGCTGTGTGACGAGGGGGGGGGTCAAAAATCGCGTGACGTCATTTATGGACGGCCCCTAAGTAGTGTAGCGAACCCGGCGACCCGAGTTCGATTCCCACTCACGGCCACCACCAGTGACGATTATCTGTACCGGTTCCGGGCCTCCCCTAGGTTGACTGAGCCTCAAATGAATACCTGGTGCAGTGTGTAACGTCGCCACTTGGGAGACAAAGGCGGTCGGGCGTGGTGCTGGCTATCCACCCGCTCGTGTGCCGTGCCAGCCTTCACAGGTGCTATATGCAAACAGCACTTGCCCCAACAGTCTGTTATAGGCTGTACGGAGGATCTTTGTCTTTGATGTAAGTGTTAAAGGTGCAGCCCTGCAATGTGTTGATCTACACGACTCGCCGGTGGCAAGGCCTCCTCGAGTGGGGGCTATTGAATTGAACCGCCGACCTCTGGATCACAAGTCCAGGGTACCATTACAACATTGTGGCGTCGGCATGCTGTGTGTGTTAAGGCGAGAATGCTGCGGTAAAATATAGAAATTACTCCGTAAATGCTGGAGTTGTGTGATCTCGCGAGCTGTTTGTGAAATGAGACGCTCTTCTGGCTGTGAAAGTGTGGAAATTAAATATATTCGACTCATGGCACGTTACCGGTAGCACCGATTGGGATGTAATTGATTAAAAAAATACCAGGAGGTTGGAGTCACTACGTTCTGTAGCCAAAAACAGCCACGGCAGAGGAACGCCTCATGGGTCAAAAATGGTTTGCGAGTGAATGTATCCAAACAAGGCAGTTAAAACATACGGCAAGAGTTTGGAACGAAAAACAAAACAAAACATCGATCCATTAAGTTATTTTTTTGTCTGTGGTGAAAGGAATATTCACGCTGCGATTTTAAAATAAGCATTCGAGCGCAAATCTGACTGCTGCCCTGTAGACTGCTTAATCATGTGCAAGTATATCTGTAGTGTCATAGGCACTCACAGCGGAGTGGCATAAATAATTGAGCTTTTAAAGTCACCTCATGTCATCTCCATCGGAATCCCATCATAATTCTCAACCATGCACAATCCATGGTTATTATTCTTCTTATTAAATTGCACTTCATCGCAAATGGCAATCGCTGTAAATTGGAGGCTCAACGTTTATGAAGGTCGCTTATACCCCCACCCCCTGCTCTGCTCTGCCCGAGAGTCCAGAACTCCATTCCCACAGTCATCCGTGCTGTCGACTCCCTTGCCCCCTGTTCAGGTCCACGCAGTGCCGGATGAAGCTCGTGCGGGGCCTGTAGCAGGATGTTATAAAGGGGCCCTAAATGAAAAAAAGAAACACAGAAATATTAAAACACACGAATTGTTTAACTTGCACAGTAAAGTAATTGTATTTTTTCATTTTCTATACAGCCAGATAATACGACAAATCGCTACCCTTAAACACCCAGTCGTTCATAAAAGTTGAAGGCAGTATAGTACTGTAGTAATAGAGCAAGTGCAGAATCACTGAACCGGAATTGATAGCTTAAAAGCATTTAGAGCGGGGCCCCTGAAAGTGCGGGGCCCGTAGCTACTACTACACATGTAGCTACTACATATGTAGTAATAGCTACTACACATGTAGCTACTACACATGTAGCTACTACATATGTAGCTACTACACATGTGGCTACTACACTTGTAGCTCCTACACATGCAGCTACTACACATGTAGCTACTACATATGTAGCTACGACACATGTAGCTACTACACATGTAGCTACTACACATGTAGCTACTACACATGTAGCTACGACACATGCAGCTACTACATATGTAGCTAGGATAATCCTGCACTGGGTCCACGCTCTAGACCTCGCCCTCTGGTAACGATGGACTTCTTCTTTGAACACGCAAGCAGGCGTTGCGCGATCAATATCGCGATTCACGGTTTATTTTTTTTGGTCAGATCGTAGAAGTAACAACGTGTGTCGTACACCCTCCTCCACCTGACACAGAATCAACTGATAAGAAAATGCTCACGTGACGAACAAAAACTACCAATGTTTGTAGTGCTTCGGCACGTGGCCGGTGTGCCGGATAGCGATCGACAACACCTTTAACGATTGGGACGCGGTCGCATTTAAACAACAACCCAAGTTAGTGCTGCTTGGGAGCGAATCATTAAGTAACACGTCGCTTAAATGCATGCCTATGCAGGTCACCATACTTCAACAGGGATTACCGTTGGTACGGCTATTTTAGTGCACACAATCGACAGGAGCTGCAAGAACAATGGGCGTGGATAATGCGCGTGCATAATGTACGTTGATTACCCAAATGGCAATGGATACCCAGTCATTGATATGCATTCATGAATCCCTCCCCCCTCCACTTCTCGCATGAAGAGCACACAAGTGATGTCATCACATCTACGCCTCTATTTAAAGAACGAGACAGGAGGACTTCTCCACAAATCTGGCTGTCGCCTGACGAAGCTAGCTATCATTACTGGCGAAACGTCGTACTCAGATTGTAAATGTTGTGGCTTGGCTCTCCAACACACCGGTGTGCTGCACCAATAACGAAATGGCACGTTCTGTTTACGTGACAAACCTTAGTAATTGGCTGTGTCGGGTGGCGGCGGGTTTAACGACACATTTATATATTTTTATGCGATCTAACCCACGAAACCTGTCTTACGGTGCCCAAGTTACGTTGCGTTGCATAAAAGTAGAACGAGGAATGTAGACATCTATTTGCCATTGCATCTGGTGACGTATTATTTACATTTAGATGTGTGCCCAGCAACTGAGCATTAGATGTGTAAGTTTGTAATACAATGGGAAGTGGATGTTATATAATATAAATACTATGGGGGGTGGGAGGGGGGGGGTGTTGGGGAGTAATGTGGAATTTTAACTGCTGGCCAAGTGTCGCTTACTGAGATTGGCACCACCTTAAGGAGACACCCCAAGTCTTTTCTTTTAAGTTTGAATAATCTGTTACACGTTGTATGATTTTTGATTTAAAGCTTTCGTGACTGCAGTAATTCATATTCTTAGCTCTTTCGGTAAAGTCACGTTGAAGGGAAACAATAAAATAATAATACATATTTTCTTAAGTGAAGAGATGGAATAATAATACATATTTTATTATTTTATTGTTTCCCTTCAACGTGACTTTACCGAAAGAGCTATGAATACGTTGTATGATGTCCGCACACGTTAGTGTACACTTTACAAATTCAGGAACGGATGCAACAACGATGTTACAACGCTATGTCATTGCCATAGCAGTGATGGCGTGGGAACTCAAATATAATCACAAAGACCAATGATATACGAGTCGAGAGACATGTTCCTTAAATGCGTGTTTTCATCTCCATTGTTTTCATTGTTTTGCAATCAGCAAGATTTTGTTATTTTTCCTTCTTCAGCGCTTTTTCGAGGTCGCTGAACTTTTCCACGGTTTCTTAGTCGGTAACTCCTACATATGCAACTCCTCCTCATCCTTCTCACCCTCCTCCAGTTTACGCTCTCCCTCCCCTCAATCCGGAATAACATTCTGACAGCTCACATAGACCTCCGATTAGGTCTATGTGAGCGATTAGCACGGTTGGCTACGTACGGTCCGAAAGAAGTTCAACAGACACACATACATACATAGCCGGGACTGATTCCACCCATCAGCCTCATCGTTATCGGGGAGCTCTGGAAACTGCTTGCGGCCAATCAAAAAAACAACTGATGGATTGCAAGTCCAGTGGAGAGGCGTTATCTCCCTCCCCACCCCGACGATGCCTGTTGTATATTTGGAGTCCGTTTATGTTTTCAGCCCATGCTTGCGTAGGTTTTTTCTCCGGGTCCTCCGGAGTTGCTCTCAACATTTAGAAACATGTGTTTAGAGTATTTGGCTGCGACTATAAATTCCCACATATGAAGATGGTATGTATCTACGCTGAACTTCTTTTGCACCGTACATAGCCAACCGCGCTAATCGGAGGCGCGAATATAAGCCGCTGTAAATGTGGCCAGGTCGCCTCTGACAAAGAGCTCACAGCTCAGTGGGCTTCACCTGTCAAACAAAAACAGTTTCCTTTTTATCTTGAGCTTATTACGACGTGCGTGTAACTGTCGTCATTGTCGCTGCACGCGTCGGCAGATTCCCCGGCGAGAACGATGCGGGTCGTGCCACGCGCGCTGCGCGCCGCCCTGCTGCTGCCGTTGGTGGCGCTCCTCGCGCTGTCGCCGGCGCAGGAGCTGCCGTCTCGGCCCGAGCCCCGGCCCGGCTCGGCGCCGCCCGTGGGCCACCCCGCCCTGGATGAGCAGGAGGAGCACGCGACGGCGCTGCCGGACGGCGCGGAGCTCACGGACTACCTGCTGAGAGACACGTCCAAGCGGTGAGAGTCGCGCCGCGCCGCGCCGGTCCGCCTCCTGTCCGCGGTGACCCGCGAGCGAACCGTCGGTCACGCGTGCCAGTGTGTACGGAGGGGGTTTGGGAACAGCCGTAAGTCACGAACGCAAATTGGCGGACGATACGTCTCCTCCGCGTATAATCCGTCTGTCCATGCAAAAAAGTAAAAACAAAAGTACAATTATTTCTCAAGCAAGCCATCGGCCGCACGACCATCTGGGAGCGAGTGATTTCAGTAGCATTGATTCAAGACAAGCAGAACTCTGGACCGGTTTCAACATATTGTGTAAGAAAAACTTTAATTTTTCTTAAGTGAAGAGATGGGATATATGAAGGAGACACATGGTATGCTTATTTATTTTTGTTATTTATATTCTCAACAATGGCGTTGATAATTATTTACAGTCTCAAGAAGGGCTGCTTTCATCACGTGTTTTTATAACTGATAACCGCATTGAAAAAGAACTCTAACTGGTTTGTCACACACATACACATATCCAGGGATATAACTCTAACACTTTTACCTTTACAACTGAGAAACGAATGGCGCTATTTCCGTTCTTCTGCGAACAGGTCTATACAAATCACATGCATGGATGTGGCGTGCCAAATTAGCTCACAGGACAGCGTTTTGGACTGCACTGCCTAAAATGAAGCAGTGGCCCTGAGTAAGAATGCAAGGGGTCACTGAGCACTGTGAGAAAGCCTCAAATCAGCGGCGGTGACGTTAAGTGTGCAGGCGATGCAATTGCACCAGGGCCAAGGAGCATAGCGCATCACGCGAGCTTCGGTCATCCTCGCAGTGGCTTTTGGCTGGCCATTGAACATAGACGGTCACCTCATCGTGCACTCTGAGACGTGCTCCTGTGGCCGTCTGGAACGCTGGTCCTTCCGATATTAGGAAGCCACTGGAACTATGCACTTCTAAATCTAGATTTAAAACTAATGTGTTTAGAATTGCTTTTTGTTGTTTAGTTTGCTGTCTTTCCCCGCACCTACGATTAGCACGGTTGGCTACGTACGGTGCGAAATAAGTTGAACATTTGTACATCCGGGGTCCAGGTATCAGATGGGCACAGGCGCTGCACTAGGAAGAGGGTGGAAATTGTGTAGGTGCCCTTTGCATTATCTTGCACCAGGGCCCATTGGGTCCAGATTATTACGTCGCAGGATCATGAGAGTTGGCGGCGACTTGGGGAGGCATTCATCCAGCAGTGGAGTGATCATGGCTGATGATGATCGGTGAGCTCGTTGGCATGCCCTCTCCGATCCTGGGTTCCAGTTATTCTCTTACTGTGAAGCCACTGTAGCTATGCACTTGTAGAGCTAGATTGAAAACTAATGTCTTAAGAACTGCTTTTAGTGTTTAGTTCGTTGACCTTCCCCCGCAACTCCGATTAGCACGGTCGACTATGCACGGTGCGAAAGAAGTTCAACATACGTACATGATGACCAAGAGGGAGCGACGTCAAGAAAAATAATCAAACACCTCTGGAGCTGACACCGCATTCACTTGCAATTGCTGTGGCAAGGATTGCCACTCGAGGATTGGCCTACTAAGTCATTCTAGGCGCTGCGAAACCTACAGCTGACCTCGTAAGGCGCAAAAAGAATTGTCTCTCGAGACACACATGCCTATGATGATACACGATGACCAGCGAGCAGCCTGACCAAGCTACGCGACTTGTGCCAGGGGTTCTCAGAGCACCACAGCAAGCCATCGCGGCATAAATGGGTTTGCCTTAGCGAATAAACGGGCACACGTTTCTCGAGCGAGGAAGGGCTTGACGCGGCCCATCGGTGGCGCGACCTTGCCGCTTGTTGCAGATGTCCACGGTTCAAATGCAGCGGCCGACCCTGGTTAATACTGCGGGGTGTAATAACCACGACAATACAACCTGGCGCTTTTTACTTCACAGTAGACCTAAGTGATCCCGTGACGCCGTTCGCAAGTGCAGGCCGTTGTGCACCAGCATCACGGTCCAAATTTTCCGAATTTTGTAAAATTGCACCACAGAAGTTACTCAATAGGAACATACAGAGCCATCGTTACCCCCCCCCCCCTTCCCCCCGCCACCATACTGCGAACAGTTTGCAGGACCTTCCTGAAAAACAGTCATGAAATTCAGCGAGGCTTTACTGGGTAACCAATCATAATAACAATAATAATAAAAGTAGGCAACATCAATACGTGCTAGAATGGATATAAGATTTGGAAGCGGAATTGCAATTGATCGGCACACGCTGTGTGGCGTTGGCTTGCGTGTTTTGACTGCGCAGCATCTCCGTAAATCACGATATATGCAGTGCGGTTGCTCATGTGGGAGGTAAACTTGTGAAAATGTTTTATGTAACGCGCCAGCTCCCTCACCTCCTCGTGCCATAATTCCCCACGAAGTGACCCCGGCTCCTCCTCCCACAGGCAAGTATGCTTCCCCCTCTCCGTGTGACCCGTTCCTCCCCCCCCTCTCTCCACGTTCCATTCCGCCGGCTCTCACTGACCCCTGCCCACCCTCCTCCTACCCTCGCGCGCTCACGTCACCTCGCAGACTTTATCGTCAACCACCCGAATACCACATTGTCACTCTCTCACTCCCACCGTAGCCTCGCCCCGTGTGTGACAACGTGTGGCAATGTGTGACAGTGTGCGACTCGTGGTTATTGATGATGTAGCCGCGTAAGGGTGCTTGCGACGTGACCTGCCCATCGAAGATGAACCGTGGCGAACCCGTTCATGCCCCTGGGTGGACAGAGGCGGCTGGGGAGGGATTTAAGAATCTTGCATCGTTGTTTCAACTGCCGCGCTTGGAGTTTGCTCAAATTGAACCGCTGACCTCTGCACCGCAAGCGTCCGTTATGTGCGTGGCGCGTTTTTCCCGCAAACGTTATTACGAGGACACATTTGTCTTTTATATTCTACTTGCATCCTATCCCCCCCCCCGACCTCCCCCCACTTCATGCACGCAGTGTACGCCTGTCGCCAAGGGAGACTCAGAGAATTTAGGTGGAAGCCCCCGCAGCCTTCTTCTGTCCCTGCGCATGGATCTTTGGCCTCCCAACCTCTGGCCTCTCCCCTTCTGCTGGTGGTGGCTGGTGGGGCCCAGTGGTCATTTGTGTGCGAGCCGTGAATACGAGCCACAAACGGTGACCGGGATTGATGCCTTTTCTCTGGCATTGACATTGATTTATGACGAGGATTGCCACTGCCCACTGACCAGATCAATATCTGGTTGGGCATTGCATTCATGTTTTGAACACTGCCCCAATGGCATTGTCACGCATTGAGCTCAAAGGATAGAATATCAAAGGACACGTAAATATGATGGACGTTTAAAGAAAAAAAAATCGACGTGAGCATTAAAATTTAATATAAATGACTGACGTTATAGAATAGTTTTGTCAATGTCGATATTACATTTTATATGATATAAGTCATTGCCAAGCGCACAGAGGGTGTTCGTTACACTTCTATACAATACAAAACAATTGGCTGCAGAATCGGGTGCTACTCAATATGGAAACGGCGAAAGTGAAGTCTCAGTTTTCATGGATCACTCCCTCCTCTCAATTTGTTACTTTTTGGCGCTAACGTCAACAGCTGAGAATCTCATTCTCCTCTGTTCGCAGTCACAGGTTGCTCAGGTTCCATTTCTTCTCCTTCTCTGTCCCTCCTGCACCTCCCATTGCTGCCCCCGCACCTCCGATTAGCACGGGTGGTTACAGTGTGAAAGAAATTCAACAAACATACATACGTACATACCTCTGCTCTGCGACTCTGTGCGCGTTGACCGTGATTCGTGTCTCAACTCCGTCGAGCAACCGAGCGATTGTGCTCAGTAAACTCGCAGTGGCTTCGTTTTAACGGGCGATTGAATCAAATCAGCAAACGTGACCTTGCAAATAAAAAAAAACTTGAATTTTGACTGGATACCTGGCTTTGTTGAATCACAAGGCAGACATTGTTACGACATAAATTATTACGGCAAGGTAAAACAAATAAGCAGAAGTCCATCGGTGGATTGAGAATGGCCGGTGAATTATTCTTATTTCCATTCTAGAAGTGACACGGTATGCCGTAGAAATGTGCCCATACAGGAACACAACAGGCGCCTTCCTCTGTGAGAGATGTGACAGATAAGTGGATGTCTGTGGCCACTCGGGCATGTGGCTGATGAGGCCTTGTTTGATGGAGCAAACATAATTGGATGGAAAGTGGAATTAATTAGCCCATTGTAGGGTTGTCTTAGGTAATGATTCACTATCCCCCCCCCCCCACGAATCGATTGTCATGATTCGCCGTCACGATTGGATTAAAGAATCGGTAATTTTGTATTGTTGTTCTTGTTGTCTGATTGCATTGTTTTGTCAGCACTGCCCATCTCTTTTGTTCTGTATTTCTCATTCTCATCTCGTTAGTTCCATGAGACGAGACGTAACGTTCGCGACTAATCTGTATAATTATAAAATCCTCAATTCTCGCCGCTCACAATTCAATGCATGTATCGCTCGCTTAAACATCCGTTTTACTTCACGAATAGATAGATGCATCACTATAGTGCATTAATTTGCTGAGAGCTACAATGACCATGCTACGTAGAGTTTGCCGTAGTGCGTAAACACATTTGTATGATTCTAGGATTGGACTCCTCTCCTTTGTGAAAAGCCATAAAAAAATAAAACTTATAATTCAAGCCAACAATAGCTGAACAGTCATCAGTGGCAGCGAAAATTCGAGAATCTGGACGTGCAAATTAGTGTTCGGGCCTTAGTGGCGCCGCATACGATGAACTCGACCACCTGAATTAGAGTCTCGGTCGTGACTAACATCAGTGGCCAACAAACTATTGTAACCAAATCCACCCTCGTCACCAGCCTGCACTAACCAAGGTTGGTGAAGTATGGTTAAAGCAAGCACCGTGGGCGACACGGGTGTTAAACAAAAGCTGAGCTGAATGACGATCTAACCCAAACGAAACTAATTCCGAATCATAACATTGGTCGTGAATGCGTAAGCATTAACTTAATGCAACGTATTGATGATAGTGTAATCTCATCATCAATGGGGAAAAAAGACAGTATGACGTTACTGGCACAGAGTCGCGTTGCTCCAGATAAATAATAGCTTCTAACACTTTCGTAAAAAAAACAATTTGTGCAAATTAGGCCCATTTTGTGTAATTATGTTCAATTGACAGTCTTTTCTCTTCTTTCTCTCTCTCTTTCTCGTTGTGATGGCCAAGAGATTGCGCTCAAGTAGGACAATCTGGAGCGAGGGACATTCTGAGAGCAATTCTCTCCATCCTGGTAGACTGTGCCTGCTCCTTCGGTCTGGCCAGGTGCAACTCGGTGTCAGGAAGCCAAAGTGATTTCCCTGCTCGAATGAGCATTGAGGCATTTGATGCTCGCCTTCCGTTTACAGCCCTGCAGAGGCAGTGGTGGAAATTCCACATTCATATGGCGGGGGCGAGTCTGTCCATATGACCCATCGCTTTTTTACTTGCCTGCAATGTGGTGCTCATTCTACTGGGGCGTGGCCGGGGGGTAACTGTGAGGCTATTTGGGTCATTCTGATTCACATTGTGTCAATTAAGCTTTCGTTTCGATACAAATACTGACGCACAGACAGAGAGACATGAAGCCAGGCACATATTCTACCGATATATTTATTTGATTGTGACTTTGCTAATACCTTGCAGCAATATCTCGCAAAGACTAAAATCCACAACGGCGCTGTTTTGTTATTGTTATGAATCCGTAGCAATCAATAATTATTATTACACTTTCGTTACCCTATCAGTTGCTGTCTGAGCAAGTGCGCTAAACACGTGGACGCACTCCGCTTTCTCCCACCGCGCTCCACTCGTCGTTTGCCCGTGAACCGTCGACGCTGCGCCCGGGTTATTTTCTACCGCGCTGCTCGTCACGAAGCGTGGACGGCGCTGTCGGTAGCGCCGTCCCCGCTTACCCCGTGGCCCCGTCGGAGATTCTTCCCCCCTCCCCCACAACCCTCGCCCCCCTCCGAGCGTCGCGCTGTGACCCCTCGACCCCCGCAACCAGCACGGCAGCCGTGCCCTCCCTGGCTGCCCGGTGGGATGCGCGGGCGGCCCCCTTCTTCTCGCAGGGGTGGTCGCGCCGTGTTTAAAATAAAAAAAAAAACATTTTGAACCCGAGCGCTGTCGCCGGCGACGTCCCGGGGTATGTGGGGAGGTTCGTTCCGTGCGGCTCTTTACAAGCGATCGTGGCAACACGATCCGAGCCACTTCCTTGTGTGTCCTCGGCCCCAGAGGCCATAAAGCAGCACAACGCCTCGGCGGGCATTCCATTGCAGGGGCCGCGCAGTTAAAAAGCCCGCGGCTAGCCGGGGTTAACACGCAAACATCTCTCTCTCTATATATATACTTGGGGCGTGACGACTGCGAGTGTTTTAATGCCGCCACCAATTCAAAGGGCCTGAATGGCTGCAAGGTTTCGTGACCAGGCGCGCGTGGGCCCACCGCTTGTGGCGGACAGCTCGGTACTGGCAGACAATGACTAAGAGCTCTCCGATGCGTTTCTCGGGTTGCACAGCGTGTTGTGCGGCACGATGTCCAACGTTCCGAATCCATGTGCTGGCGGTTTCATCAGGAAGTGCAGTAAGGCAGAGCAGAATTGTTCGTGAAGAAGCTCTCGCAGCACGCGGGAGCAGAACTTTTAGCATCGTGCCGAACAACACGTGGAGCAAACAGAAAAAGCAACGCAGAGCTGAACAGCGCAACCGTGAAAACCTTTCGCAAGTAGTATCATTTTATTTTCAATCTCACGTACATTTTTACTCATCGCCATGACAATCTCTTTTGTCTTCACGTGACCCCTCACAACATATCTGCGCCAATTACGCGCTGTTTTTTTTTCTCCAGTCTCACTGTCGTTTTGTTTGGGCCTTCATACACCCACTGTGAGACCTCAGTGAGCATGGCAGTGGTTTGGAAATTCACTCGCGTCAATTCATGCTGCGGTTGCCACCATTGGGAAACAGCTAAAATGACGAATTAAAAAAAAAACCCTGAAAACCAAAATGGAGTTGGGCAGTCCGTCGAGCTAGGACATCTGGTGGCAGGCGGGCAGCATCAACAGCGGGCAGTATCAACAGCGGGCAGCATCAACAGCGGGCAGGATTAACAGCGGGCAGTATCAACAGCGGGCAGCATCAACAGCGGGCAGCATTAACAGCGGGCAGCATTAACAGCGGGCAGCATCAACAGCGGGCAGCATCAACAGCGGGCAGCATCAACAGCGGGCAGCATTCACAGCGGGCAGCATTGACAGCGGGCAGCATTAACAGCGGGCAGCATCAACAGCGGAGGCAAATGGAAGGAGGAAGAGAGGCAGACAGGGGAAGAGTGCGAGACAGAAAATGAGATGGCGTGGCGAGATTAGCCGATGTGGAGCAGCGCGCCACTACGCATGGAGGTGGCAAGCGATCGTGAAGAGCGGAAGACATTAGGGGCGAGGAGGAAATGTGTCCAGCAGTATGATGTTAACGGGCAATGAGCAAAGATTGTAAACGATCACTACCCCTGATTTATTAGTTCAGTATACGATGCGATACGATAATCATTGTAGGCATCAGAGCCTGTTTAAACTTGAAGCAGCGCCGAGCGATAGCCAGACTCGATGCCTCCTATGTCACAATCAATTTGTAAAATTGGACATTCTAGATGCAGGGGGCTAAGCCGTGGCGCAATCGGTCGACAAGCAATCCCCTTGTGCTTGCGTTCGTGCGCGTTGACTTTCATCACATTTAAATCAGAGATTTTTGTTTATTTTTCCGCCGCTAATTTTTCTAAGGAAAGGCGTTTGAGGCGGCCGCCACAGCTCAGCGATCAACTTCGCTGAGCCGGTACCGCTGAGGTCCTGGATTTGAATCCAAATTTCGGCCGCCCTGTGATTCAACTTGGTGTCTCAAGTGAAGTTAGCTGGTTGGTTTCAGCCCACGTCACCAACGACTGCACACACAAAAAGCCCCCATCGGCTCGCTCCGAGAACTACAAATATAAATTTCACCAGCTTGTGTATTTATGTATGTCAGCTGATGGTGAGGCAGACATACGGGCAAGCTGCGTTGTGTGACCGTGACAGTAATGGGAGAAGCTCTTTGGGAAGGATAGATTGTGACTGATGATGTACGCATGTACAATATGTTGAACTTCTTTCGCACCGTACGCAGCCAACCATGCTAATCGAAGGAGCATAGCTACAGTGGCTTCCTAATATCGAAAGGAAGAGCGTTCCAGAAGGCCACAGAAGCGCATCTGGTGAACATTGCTCTTTGATCGGGTGGGAAAGTGCTGCCCCCTACTGTGGCTAAGAGGTCACTTGAAGGTATCTTCCAAGGTAGTTCTGTGAGCTCTGCTTCCACGATCCATTCTCTCACGCACGAGTTCTGAACGGATTCTTCCCTTTTATCACATGACGCTGAAAGCACGACTGGAATACAATTAAGCAGACAAATAAACCAATCGCTAATTATATCTCACAACAAAGGCAGTGGCTGAGGATTGTTTCGTACCAGGGAAGGTCATGTGGGACACGTGCCACCGGCACTTAGGGATGCTCTGCATGGGAGGTGCGGTAGAAATAATGAACAATTGTTTTTATTATTTTCGTAATGACACTTGTCCAACAAGGAAAGCCTAACCCAGTCTGAAGAATTTTTTTTCAGGAAGGCTCTGCTAAGATTTGGCAGAGGGGCGGGGAGGGAGGGGGCGATGGTAGCTGCGTATAATCCCGATTGAGCAATTCGCAGGCAATGTTATTTCAGTATCGGGGTGTTTGGGGCAATATTAGTTTACAATGGGTGTTTCTTTTTGTTTTTGCATTGCTTTTAATGACGAGGGGTTAATGCCGCATGGATGGTGGGGCAGAGAGATCGCGCAGGGCCTCATGGTTCGGTGTCGTCGGCAGGTTCTATCTGGTGGTGGAGGAGGACAACACCCCACTGTGGCTGGTGCTGACGCCGTGCGACGCCTCCTTGGAGTGGACGCTCCGAGTGGAGGACCTACCCGAGGAGGCCAGTGGTGGAGGCTCAGGTGCGTCATGCGAAAACAATTGCACGTGGCATGCCGCTTGCAGCGTCCCGGTCAGCGCGCCGGGCAAGATTCTTACATCACCACCACCGCCGCCGCCGCAGCGGTATGAATGGGTGCATCGACGGGCAGGCTGCGTGAGCTGGGGTAACTCCAGCCTCTTACGAGGTGTCTGCCTAGTGTGGAGGGCTTCTCTAGAGCTCCCCTTAGTAAGGCCCCGGGCAACACCTTAACCATTGATGAGCTGTGGGGCTTGCATAAGGATTTCCGAGTGATGGTTCGAGGCCTTAAATGACCTCGCACCATTTTGCACCTGCATGTACCGTCACGACCTTCTCCGATCCGCTGATTTACATCTGCTCCCTGTGCCGCGAACTTGACTCTGCACCTGGGGTGACCGAGCATCTGCTTATGCTGTGCCGAGATTATGAAATGCCCTGCCACCTGTGGTTAAACAGGCGAGGTCACCCGCTAAGTTTAGCTCTTCTTTAAATACTCAGCTGTTTCGCCTGGCCTACACTTCACGTGTTTGACCGGCGGACTCTGGACTTTGTAGCATTTATATTTCCCAACTTCGTGCATGGTACACTGAGATCCCTGGATGAATTGCACCTTATAAATGTAAATTATATGGCACGATCGTCTCTTCCCTGTCGCTCTCTTCGCAGGCGACTCCGAGCCGTTCCGAGCCCAGCAGCCGGAGAGCCGCCGCCCGGCCTCCGAGGAGCTGCACTCGTACCGCGGCAACAGCATGGAGAGCTACGCCGTCCACTCGGCCAACTCGGGCCTCTACATTCTCGAGGTGTTCTCCCCGGAGAGGGACACCAGCTTCAAGGTGTACGCCAGCACCGCCTCGTCTCCGGGCGTCGGGGACAGCTACCCGCAGCTGCCCGCCGACAGCCGGCTCGACGTGACGTGGGTGGGACGCAGCGCCGTCACGCTCTCCTGGAAGTCCAGCTGGACCACTGCTCTGTCAAAGGACACGGCGGTGCGCTACTGCCTCCTGGCCAACCGCGACCACAACGTCAAGAGCCTGTGCGGCGCGGAGACCAAGCTGGGATCGGGGCCCGTTCCGCCGGTGCCGCTGGCCCGAGACCTCAACCCCTACGACTTCGCCTACCTGGGGTTCAGCACGGACTTGCTGCCGAGGGCTCCTCCGCCACCGGCCGTGAGCCACGGGCCGAGTCGATCGGACGTCTTCTTTACCTGCCTGGACGACAAGACGGTCTACACGGTGTCGGAGCTGAAGCCAGACACGCAGTACTACTTCGACGTCTTCGCCGTCAACCCCCGGACTAACATGAGCGTCTCCTACATAGGGACGTTCGTCCGAACGAAGAGCGACGGCCAGGCCGAGAAGGTCACGGAGCTGAAGGACGGAAAAGTGACGGAGCTCACCGTGAAGCCCAGGGGCGGAGACCGGGAGGGCGGCGGAGGAGGCGCCGGCAAGAACCTGCGCTTCCGCCCGGTGTCGTCGCACCAGCACGTGCTCTTCTCGTTCCACACGTGCCAGGCCGCCAACGCCATCCCGCTGCGCGTCGCCATCCGCCGCGACGGGAAGCTCATCTCCAGCGTGTCGCTGCCGGCCGGAGGGCTGCGTCACCTGCGCGTGAGAGGGAGGCCCAAGGCCGTCTACACCGTCCGCGTCAGCGGCAACGCGGGCGCGCCCGACGGGCGCCGCCGGCGGCGGCACCCGCGCCACCGGCGGCAGCGGCGGCGGCAGCAGCAGCAGCGGCAGCGGCACCAGCCGCCGCCGCCGCCGCCGGTGGCCGCGACGCTGCGAGTGTCGGCGACGTCCCGTCCCGGCAAGCAGCCGTTCCCCGAGCTCCCGGACGACACGCGCATCAAGGTGTTCGACCGCCTGCGCGCCTGCAACGCGGTGACGGTGGCCTGGCTGTGCGCGCCCGAGCGGCAGAAGTACTGCCTGTACAAGCGGCCCGTGGGCGCGGCGCCAAAAGGCGGCGGCGGCGGCGGCGCCGCGGCGTCTCCGCCGCTGGGCGCGTGCTTCGGGCCCGAGAGCCGCAAGAAGTCGGAGAAGGTGCTGTGCAAGGAGTTCAGCAGCGCCGACCCTCGGCGCTCCGTGCTGGCGCAAACCGTCCGCGGCCTGGAGCCCGGCCGGGCCTACGTGCTCGACGTGTACGCCATGGCGCCCGGCGGGGAGGCGGCGCGGTACCAGAGCAGGATGGTGACGACGCGCTCGCGCTGCTGAGCACGTCGCCGGTCCCGCGAGCGACGGGGAGCGGCGGAGGTCACACGACGATCGTGCGGCAGATGAGACTTGCCCGGCCCTTGATGAGACGTTGCTTGAACGGGAGCGTCCCCCGACCTCCCGGGGGGGGGGGGAGGGGGGGGGGATCATTGCGTAGGGAGCGAACGCAGATATGGAGCCGCTGATCAAAACAACAACAAACGTGTGTGCGGTGTGAATATTCGCGCGGAAACGCTTGCATCCGTCGGTGTACTAACACGCGTTTTGCTGAGAAGAGAAATGAGAGGGGATGCTCGTCGCTAGCCTTCGTGTGCTTTGCCTGGACCATTTCTCCATGGCAGACCGTCAGAATGTCTCGCTAAACCACGCGCGCGTAACCAGGAGATCCTTGCATGTAGCCGTACGTCAGCAATTTGTACTTTACGCAACAACGTTTTTACGGACTAAAATGTATCCCGTCTCAACAGAACGTTATACGGTTCTGACGTTAGATAACTGATGTTTAATTAAAAAATAATGTCCCATATTATAGCACGTAACCGAGCGTCGATATGAATAAAAATGCCCTTCATCATTTTCGCGGTGAGTTTAATGAAATTCGCAACGATGTTTCTAAAATACAGCAGCCCGTGTGATGCCCTACGTCCGGATTATTCTCTAATTTAAATTGTTTATATTGACTCTACTATTAGAAAACATATTTTTCTTTCTTAAAACCTTTTTCCCCTTTAGGTAAAATCGTGAGAAAGTTATATTATTATTTACTATCTTATGTAACTATAATGTTTTTTTTTTGCTTTTAAACTTGAATCTTATTTGTTCTGCCTAAATAATGTTGTAAGTTATTGAAATCACAGTATTTGAGCGTCTTACTGCTTATAATGAAACCTTGTACTAAAAATATATTTGCATATTTTTTCTTTGTTTTTTGGTAACATACAGTACGTGTAAATATTTACAAAATTGGTTATATTGTATTGTGTTATATTCACGTTGTACGACAGTGTTCAAATATAGTTACGTTCGACCCCAATAAAGTTCATCTAAACATTCTCATAGTGTGTGCGACCATTTGTCTACTTGCATTTACGATTCACAGTCGGTCTATAGCGGCCTTACCAAAATCTGCCTTGTGTTGAAGAGGGCAAAAGTTTAAGAGCTTGGCCCTGGCTATCGTCCAACTACACGAACCGCTATGAGGTGGCATTCACAATGAATATGTCACATTTGGTTGTTTTACTCCTCCTATGCTCAACCACGGTGTTGTTGATTCTGCAGCAGTGTTGCAGACTTCAATGCAACTTAACTCCTGCAGAGTTGCATGCAACTCATGGTTTATATATGTAACAACACGGATTATAGTCAACTTTGTTATGACCAACGATATTTTAGTCGAGTTGCACCAATTATGTTCATATTATTAATCGACATTAAGTTAATCTTATTTATCCATTTAAATAACAATCATATTTAAGTGTTCATGAATATCGGCAAGATGCCTGCCTCCCATATGTGCAAGGTCCAGTTGTGTTTTCATTTACGGAAATGTTATTTCAATTGAAGGCATGACAACACACGTTCCTTTATCATTTAAGCGCTTGGCTGAAAATATCAAAATATCACTCACCATCAACATACGTTTTGGAAAATATACCAAAAATATATATATATTTTTATATACATTTGGCGCCAAGGTGGCCAGATGTTAACTCCCTCGCCTGGAATACAGGAGGGCGTGGGTTCGATCCCAACCCTGACACCTGTTGTTTATTTGAAGTTTGCATGTTCTCCCCGTGGTCGCGTTGATTTTTCTCTGGGTTCTCCGGTTTTTCCCTTCGCATCTAGAAACATGCGTTTAGATTATTTGGCTGCGAAACTTTCCACATGATGAACCACTTCGCTGAGCTATCAATGGTGGGTCGGGTCGCTTCTAAAAAAGAGCTAGATAGCCCTGTGGGCCTTACAACGTTATATAAAAATTGTGTTGCTTTAGTTCACCCTATTATTCTGAAATCGTGAGGCTATCATGGAGGAAGGCACTGCTGTGGTTCACAGACACAATCTGCAGCAGTTTTCAGAGTAGGGGGGCGGGGGGCAGGTGTTGCTGCTGCTGTGTGTAATCCGAAATTAGTAATTTGCGGTGTCATGTTTTGGGAATTTGGTATATTTTGACCGTTGACGTCGGCATGCTGTGGCCTACTCGTTTCAAATTAAGTCAGGTTATTATTTTAGCGTCTAACGGCGAAGTAAGACGGCGCTCGTTTCATGGTTAATTCACCTGCAGCGGTAATAACCAGGGCGGCTCACCCGATTCTAACCGCGGACGTCCGCAACCAGCGGCGACGTGCAAGCGCTGGGCCCCGTCACCGCCCCCAACAACAGTGACTGCGATGGACACGGTGAAAAGCCATCGCAACGAGTTCGAGATCCCATTGGCATTTCCAGGGAGTAAATAAGTAAGTAAATACATTCTAGATTTAAAGCTTTCGTGACTGTAAGGATCCATACTCTTTGGTTCTGTTCGGTAAAGTCACGTAGGTAAAAAATAAAACTACAAAAATCACGACGTTTCGGCCACAACACAAGCGGCCTTCATCAGGTGAAGGGATCAGGCTGTCTCGAGGACAGCGCTGGAGTGAAACACAGCCACGCTCAGACCGCGGACCTTTAAGCTGCGTGCGAGGAAACAAGGTGCATTGACAAAGGAATTAGCATAAAAATTAGCATTTGATTGGCCGACTTAGCATAGAGGTGGTGTATGTGCGGGTGGACTTGCCGTTTGGCGCGGGGGGGGGAAGGGGGAGTTTACCTATTGATGGTGTGAAAAGGGAATTTTTAAGAGCTGCGAAAGTTTGGGGTACCACTAATTGAAAAATATACTGTACCATTGAAAATTAGTTTAATGTTTAGTTCGATTTAGAACATCTTTCCAATGGTTGCTTAATTTGAAACCATCTTCTCGGTTGAAATTGTGTCTGTGTTTGTAGATCTGAATTGCCTCGTAAACAAATCTCTGATAAAAACCCGTGGGTTTGCAAAGAACCTTGGTATCGGAGAAAATTATATCGTGATCACTCACAGCGTTGTAACAGTGATCAGCCACGGCAGAAGAATTCGTTTTGCCGTGTTTCAAATCTGAGTTGTGCTCGCGAATTCGGTCAGAGACATGTCGCTTTGTCTCCCCGATATAGCAATCACCGCAGGTACAACTCTATTTGTAAACCCCGGGGTACTGTAAGTCAGGAATGACATCCTTCACGGATGGGATCAGATCACGAATTTTGTGTACTGTATTGAACCAGACCTGGATCTTGTGTTTGTTTAGAATTTTGGAAATCTTTTTAGTAACGCCTGCTATATATGGTAGTGTGATGGTTTTGACCGGAGTATCAAGTGGTTGTTTCTGTATGGAGGGAGAAACAGCTTGGCGGATGGTACGGTCAGAGTATCCATTCCTTTTGAGGGTCAGGTGTACATGTTTTAATTCACTGGTCAGGTGGTGTTGGTCCGAAATGCAATGAGCCCTATGGTATAAAGTTTTGATGAGAGAATTCTTTTGGGCTGGGTGGTGGTGGGAATCAGGTTTCAAGTAGGAATCTGTGTGGGTGGGTTTCCTGTAGACAGAATGCCCCAATGAGCCATCAGGTCTCCTCTCAAACAGAACATCTAAGAATGGTAGCTTGCCATCTTTCTCCACTTCCATGGTGAATTTGATGGCGGGATGTCTGGAATTGATGTGGTGTAGGAAAAGTTTCAGAGCTGGGAGGCCATGTGGCCAAATGACGAAAGTGTCATCCACATATCTCTTCCACAGGGAAGGTCTGAGGGTGGAAGTCTGGATGGCATCTGATTCAAATTTCTCCATGAAAATATTGGCTATCACTGGTGACAAGGGGGATCCCATGGGGGTACCCTCATTTTGTTGTAGAAGGAGCCATTCCAAGTAAAGTAGGTATTGTTGAGGCAGTGCCTAACCAGTGCAGGTGTGTCGGGGTCTAGTCCATGTTGGACTAAATTTTCAATTATTTCAATGGTATCAGGTACTGGGACCTTGGTGAACAAAGAGGCCACATCGAAGCTGACAAGGATATCGTCAGGGGACAGTACAACGTCTTTGACCATAGAGACCAATTGGGCTGCGTTAAGTACTGCTGAGGCGGTCTTGCCAGTGAAAGGCAGCAAGGTATCTGACAGAAAACGGGCTAGTCTATAGGTAGGGGAGTTGATCGTGGATACGATGGGTCGTAGTGGGGTGCCTTCTTTATGAATCTTGGGGAGACCATAGAATCTAGGGGGTCTTGCAGCAGAAGGTTTTAGGGAGGGACGTTTAGTTGGGTCGATTAGGGAGGTCGACCTTGTGATGATCTTTTTGGTTTTTATCGCTAGGCTATTGGTAGGGTCATTTTTAATTTTTGAGTAACTTCCATCGTAGAGCAGATTCTGGATTTTGTTGTTGTATGAATCTTTATCCATAATTACAGTAGCGTTGCCTTTATCGGCTGAGAGGATGACTATATCACTTCTGTTTTTTTTTTATTCGCGAGTTCAGAGCGTTCATTTTTGCTGATGTTACTAATGGGTTTCTTAGCATTCTTAAGAATAGTGGCTATTTCAGCTCTCGCAACGTCTGCTTGGATGTGTCCTACGCCTTTGAGGGCTACATCGACCTGAGAGATGATATCATGTACTGGTATGTGTTTTGGGGTGACAGCAAAATTCAGTCCCCTATCCAGTACTGTTTTCAGATTGTCCGAAATCGGGGTGCTACTCTGATTAATGACGATTTTGTTAACATCTAGTTTTGCTATATGTGGAACTGGGTTCTTCTTTGATAGGTGGTTGAATTTAGAAATCAGGTTAGCTTTGCATTTGACTGACAGTGAATCAGCAGAAGAAGCAGTCATGTTGTCTACGTGATTCCAATCAGAAGGTGACATGTTTTGTGTTAACATTAAATTAGCTTGTAGGAGAGTCCTGTCTAAAGTATCGAGTTCAAATCGGAGTAGCCTTATCCTCTCTGAGATTGCTATATCGGGGAGACAAAGCGACATGTCTCTGACCGAATTCGCGAGCACAAATCAGATTTGAAACACGGCAAAACGAATTATTCTGCCGTGGCTGATCACTGTTACAACGCTGTGGGTGATCACGATATAATTTTCTCCGATACCAAGGTTCTTTGCAAACCCACGGGTTTTTATCAGAGATTTGTTCACGAGGCAATTCAGATCTACAAACACAGACACAATTTCAACCGAGAAGATGGTTTCAAATTAAGCAACCATTGGAAAGATGTTCTAAATCGAACTAAACATTAAACTAATTTTCAATGGTACAGTATATTTTTCAATTAGTGGTACCCCAAACTTTCGCAGCTCTTAAAAATTCCCTTTTCACACCATCAATAGGTAAACTCCCCCTCCCCCCCCGCGCCAAACGGCAAGTCCACCCGCATGTACACCACCTCTATGCTAAGTCGGCCAATCAAATGCTAATTGTTATGCTAATTCCTTTGTCAAGGCACCTTGTTTCCTCGCACACAGCTTAAAGGTCGCGGTCTGAGCGTGGCTGTGTTTCACTCCAGCGCTGTCCTCGAGACAGCCTGATCCCTTCACCTGATGAAGGCCGCTTGTGTTGTGGCCGAAACGTCGTGATTTTTGTAGTTTATTTTTTACCTACGTGACTTTACCGAATAGAACCAAAGAGTAAGTAAATAAATAACTGCATTCTTTTTGTCAGCTCTCTGTATTCCTTGCCACGAAATTGAACAAATAAAGCTGCGTGCCCGCTTTGGCACTCAAGTTGCCATTCGTGAGATGTTTTACATTCTCAGGATTTAGAGGGGACCTACCTGTGCCCATGCAAAGCACCTCCAACTCACATTGCAGAACGACGACTGCACGGCGTCGCGTGCGATGGACACGCGCGAAGATTTCACGAGCATCACAAAAACGAAAACACGGCCGTTTGTAGCCAGCTAATGTGCCGCAGGGCACACAGAGAGGGTATGTGGCGCAGCCACCTCTGACGCTGACAAACGTACGGACAAAGATCGCGCACGAAAGCGTTGCACTTCAAAGTCATAATTCTGAGGTGCGGATTTGAAGGCGCGTTCTTCTCGTGCTAGACTAAGCTGCCTCGTGGACTATCCCCCCCCCCCCCCCACCTCGGCTACAGCTCCTCCACACAGAAGAAGCCATACAAAGATGCTACGGGATCAGCAGTGGCCAACGGCTTCTCCCGAGCCGCATGCGGCCCATTTAATCCACCACATGCGGCTGTATCGAAGGGGCCTCACGTAGAATATACTATCACAGAAGTAGCAAAGACAAATGAATGTCTCCCGTGCTGTGCGGAAACTGTCAATATATACACTTCGCTCTTTGGTCTGTTACAGGTTGGCCATCCCTGTGCTAGATGATGACATCTGTGGTGTCGCCTTAGTCCTGCCCACAAGCCCCCCTAACTTCTCCACCCCCTACCTCCATTGTCAAATGATGCATCCCCACTAATGACACGGTTGCATTGCACATCGCGGGAGAGAAAATGGGTTTTCCCGATTATTCACATTCTTCATGGATCGACGTGGATTTTCAGAAAAGGTTGACGGATACAAACCGTACTAATTGGCTGCGCCGGGTGGTGGCGTGTTTAACGACACATTTATTTTATATTTACGCGATCTAAAAAAAAGCTGTATTAATCAATGATATTGGTCGCGAAAGCTGTCCATGTGTTCAACTGAATAAAAACGTCGTGCCCACAATATTTCCCCTCGGTTTTAAAGAGTTTGCGATGGTCCATGGCTCCCCGTAATGTGTATTAGCATCCGTGAAGGGTTACAGGAATACCTCGATCAATATACGAAGTAGATGCATTCTTGGAGCTTCATATATTGAATCTTCGTATTATGAACAACTTATAACATTAGAACTATGAGGATGCGTTCCCAGCCTTCGCAATTTACTATTTCATACCATAAACACTTCACAACTTACCAATCGTAGGGTAAACATAGGCAATATATGTTCACACTAATATTTCTGTTATACTGTACAGTATTCAAATAAAAAAAAACTGACGTAAATAAAAGAAACATAGTGAAGAAACAAATGTTATGTAGATTGATGAAAGTCTTATTAATTTAATAATTTCAGTGTATTTATTTGCTATTTTACTTAATTTTTTGCTTTCTATACAAAAAAAGTAATGGTTAAAAGGTCCAAAGTTCATTATACCGAAACATTCTTTATCGAATGTATATGTACGTGGAACTTGTTTCGCCACCACACGTGGCCAACCTTGCTAATCGGGGAAAAGACAACAAACTAAACACAACACGCAGTTCTAAAGAAATTAGTTTTCAGTCTACGCACATCGAGGTATGACCGTACTGTAAACCAGATCGATTCCCACAATCCCAGCCGTCCCGATCGTTACCTTTTCTTCATTTTGACACAGAAGAGGGGAACATACACAAGAGGACTTGGGCAGGACATGTGACTCGAAGGGAGGATGGGCGCCGCTAGAGACTATCAAAAGGATTGGCGGCCAAAGGAGATGACACGCCCGAGAGAGGACGTCAACCACCGACATGGAGTGATGAAATCAGCTCATGTGCTGGAGTTATAGATGGCCTAGACTTTTTGCATTGTGAGATCGTAATAGATGGAAAGAATGTATCCAGTATATGGTAGATGATGGCTGATGATGAAGATGTTGATTGAGTTCATATTAATTCAGAACGTAAACAAATTGGATCTATCTGTTCTTACGGCAGGTGGCCTTTCAATACATATTTTTCATCCTTAAAACTTTCTTAAGGGGTGCTACGGTGGTGAGATGTTAACTATCTCGCCTGGTATACAGGAGTGCGTGGGTTCGATCCCTAACCTGACCGCCTGTACATTCGGAGTTTGTGTGTTTTTCTCCCCGTGGTCGCGTGGATTTTTCTTTGGGTCCTACGTTTTTTCCTTCCAAATTTAGAAACATGCGTTTCGAGTATTTGGCTGCTATAGATCTCCAACCGAATTCGTTGAGCTATCATTTGTGGCCAGTTCGCTTCTGAAACAAGATCTATACAGCTCAGTGGGCCTTAAGTGGTAAAATAAAAAATATAGTTTGGTTTCGTAGCGTTTTTGGGTTAGATCGAGTAAATGTGCATGTGTCATAAACCCACCATCACCCGACACAGCCAATTAGTAAGGTTTGTCACGTGAACAAAACGTGCAAATTGTAAACGTTGTTGGTTTGGTCTCCAAGACACGGGTGTGCTGAAGTGCGTTGAGATTAGTATTAGACACGTGGAGGCTTTAACACAACTTTTTGTTCTCTCTATACAGGGTGCTTAAAAAAAATGTTAACACTTCGGATAATTTGAAACGACACCACGTGACATGTGCTGCTGCCTCCGGGCTCTGGAGACCACCTGGAGGAGATTCCAGGCCACGTGTTGACAACGATGGCGAACAAGTGGAGACTCTTTGACTTTTTGAAGCTATTAACATTACATTTGTTATCATATTACAGTGTATTTATCCGTTTTATTTCCATTAAAAACGATAGTATCATCTAAGTGTTAACATTTTATCGAAACACCCTGTATATTCATTTCCTTATTGCCTGTGGACATCTGGAAACAAAAAAATAGTTTAAGTTAAAAAAGATATATATGTAAATCCTACATAGATAATCTGACTGGGTGATCTAAGTCGTGTACACACGCATAAACCACGCAATAAACACGTCCATCCCTGGCTGCTCAGCAGTTGCATTCGGTTGCCACATGCAACCAGAATCAGAATGTGTTTTTTTATATTCATACTGGAGAAATCCGATGAGCTACGAAGCTCTTGTTCACAGATGTTCATTTGGGGCGGGTAAGAACGATATAACAACAAGCAACACAACAACACGACAGGAGTGCAAAGTACAAGAAAATCAAACAAATCACCCAAGCACACACAAATACAACACTGAACCATTCCCATCATACCAGGCAAAGCCCACTGACGTATTAACTCATTTTTCAGAAGCGACCTGGCCACAAATGATAGCTCAACAAAGTGGCACCATTATTTGGACATTTGCAGCACCAAAAAAATCTAAACAATCTCAACCGATAGCGGAGATCACACGCGCTACCGGGGGGGCTCGCAGCTGGGCCTGACCCGTCATTATCATTCCCCACCGCCTCCCAAAAAAAGACAACAAAGACCCTCTAAAGTTAGCTCTCAAAAGGCCAAAGGGAAAAGTGTTTCTGATGTGCGCTTAATTTACGACGCCCCGCTTTGTCAATCCACTGCTGGATGAAGGCATTGCGACACATTGGGATAAGCGATAGCAAATGATCAAACTTGGTTTAAAAAAATAAAAGTATACATTTCATAAAATGATAATTGTTTTCTAACAACTGTCTGATGACGCTGGCTGTATCTACCAGTGAAATGTCATACCAAATTGCTCACCGTTGGGAATTGCTCTCCAACGCACCGGTGTGCTGAAGTAGTTATACATTTCCACGTTTAATCACGAGACAACTTTATTCATTGTCCCTGTCTGGTGGAGGATGGGGTTTTTTTGTACGAAACACATTTTACTTACGCGATCTGACCCAAACATCTATAATGAAACTTCACTTCATCGCCACTCGTGTTATAATAATATAAACACCTGTCATTCTCCATTTACTGCTGGAAGGTCTCCCCCACGTCATGCTGGGGTTATTTGGCCATACTGCGGCATGCTGGTCAGTGGGGGTCACTGAAAGATGGGGGGGGGGGGTGCCCAGGGCTGGTTCAGATATCACTCGCTACTGATGTTAGCCGCGGCCCGGAATAGAATGTAGGAAGTGAATAACCATGGGCGACACTATTCCATTTGCAGTGAAATTAATGTGTTTGAATGTAAGCACGTTGAACTTATTTCGCACCGTACGTAGTCAACCGTGCTAATCAGAGGTGTGGAGGGAAGGACGACAAACTAAACACAAAAAGCAGTTCTTTAGAAATTAGTTTTCAATCCAGATTTTCCTCTGACAATCTATGCATTGTCTTTGAAAGGGATTGGCCTACACCGGAGACAGCTTTCTTTATGGTCTCGTCTCACCAGGGTCAGATCAGAGAACGCCAAAAGGCGAACAGTACAAAGACAATGCCACACGTATCAGAGCATTGATAGCTCGCGGTGAGCAGCTGATTGCTTGCAAAAGGTACCCATTTGGTGTTCGAACATCTTAACACGTTTTATTGCTCGAAAGGGTAAACCCTATTCTTCTTTTTCATACTTTGAGACTGGTAACAATGGCCCCATGATACATATTCAATCTGTTTAAACAAAGCGGTGGAAACGGAGGGACTTGGAGTTAGCAGGCGACTCTGTTGGCAAGTTCATGAGCTAGGACCTTGGCCCGTGGAATTTATAGTTCTTGACCGTTTTATTCAGAGGGTCATGGGTCCTGTGGCTGGACACTGGGAAAACAGAGCTCTCCAAATAAATAATTATATCGCAGTGATTAACGATGGGGCTTTTACCCCATGAATTGCAAGTGATATCTGAACCGATCCTGGCCCCCGAAATTCACCAAACTTGCACTGATCGGCGTGGTGAAGTATGGCCAAACAACCCCCGTTACTAACACGGTCACGAGGATGAACTCAGGCTGTAAGTTATCATCATCATCATCCTACCCGTGAGCCTTGCTGGCTTGACACATTTCCTAACCGTAATTCCCACCAAATCAACATCTTCCGGCCCCTCTCTCCATAAGAGTATTTAATCATTCTCACACAGACGAGAGAACGACAGATGGGTGTATGTTATCATATTATGAAGACATTGGAGCTATGCACTTTAAAATCTAGATTGAAAACGAATTTCTTTAAAACAGTTTTTTGTGTTTCGTTTGCTGTCTTTCCCCCGAAAAACGGTTGCCGATGTACGGTGCGAAAGAAGTTCTACATGCAGTGAGGGAAAACAGTATTTGATCCCCTGCTGATTTTGTACGTTTGCCCACTGACAAAGAAATTATCAGTCTATAATTTTAATGGTTGGTTTATTTGAACAGTGAGAGACAGAATAACAACAAAAAAATCCAGAAAAACGCATGTCAAAAATGTTATAAATTTATTTGCATTTTAATGAGGAAAATAAGTATTTGACCCCCTCTCAATCAGAAAGATTTCTGGCTCCCAGATGTCTTTTATACAGGTAACGAGCTGAAATTAGGAGCACACTCTTAAAGGGAGTGCTCCTAATCTCAGCTTGTTACCTGTATAAATGACACCTGTCCACAGAAGCAATCAATCAATCAGATTCCAAACTCTCCACCATTGCCAAGACCAAAGAGCTCTCCAAGGATGTCAGGAACAAGATTGTAGATCTACACAAGGCTGGAATGGGCTACAAGACCATTGCCAAGCAGCTTGGTGATAAGGTGACAACAGTTGATGCGATTATTCGCAAATTGAAGAAACACAAAATAACTGTCAATCTCCCTCGGCCTGGGGCTCCATGCAAGATCTCACCTCGTGGAGTTGCAATGATCAAGACAACGGTGAGGAATCAGCCCAGAACTACACGGGAGGATCTTGTCAATGATCTCAAGGCAGCTGGGACCATAGTCACCAAGAAAACAATTGATAACACACTATGCCGTGAAGGACTGAAATCCTGCAGCGCCCGCAAGGTCCCCCTGCTCAAAAAAGCACATATACATGCCCGTCTGAAGTTTGCCAATGAACATATGAATGATTTAGAGGACAACTGAGTGAAAGTTTTGTGGTCAGATGAGACCAAAATGGAGCTCTTTGGCATCAACTCAACTCGCCGTGTTTGGAGGAGGAGGAATGCTGCCTATGACCCCAAGAACACCATCCCCACCGTCAAACATGGAGGTGGAAACATTATGCTTTGGGGGTGTTTTTCTGCTAAGGGGACAGGACAACTTCACCGCATCAAAGGGACAATGGACGGAGCCATGTACCGTCAAATCTTGGGTGAGAACCTCTTTCCCTCAGCCAGGGCATTGAAAATGGGTCGTGGATGGGTATTCCAGCATGACAATGACCCAAAACACACGGCCAAGGCAACAAAGGAGTGGCTCAAGAAGAAGCACATTAAGGTCCTGGAGTGGCCTAGCCAGTCTCCAGACCTTAATCCCATAGAAAATCTGTGGAGGGAGCTGAAGGTTCGAGTTGCCAAACGTCAGCCTCGAAACTTTAATAACTTGGAGAAGATCTGCAAAGAGGAGTGGGACAAAATCCCTCCTGAGATGTGTGCAAACCTGGTGGCCAACTACAAGAAACGTCTGACCTTTGTGATTGCCAACAAGGGTTTTGCCACCAAGTACTAAGTCATGTTTTCCAGAGGAGTCAAATTCTTATTTCCCTCATTAAAATGCAAATCAACTTATAAAAATTTTGACATGCGTTTTCAGGATTTTGTTGTTGTTATTCTATCTCTCACTGTTCAAATAAACCTACCATTAAAATTCTAGATTGATCATTTCTTTGTCAGTGGGCAAACGTACAAAATCAGCAGGGGATCAAATGCTTTTTTTCCCTCACTGTACAACTCTCCAATGTGTTTACGGGTTGTACCACGTGTTGTCCGGCATGATGTCCCACGTTTTTCTCCGTGAGAAGAAGTCAGTAAACCCCTGATGTGCGCAGAAGAGAGTTCAGTGCAGCAATTGTACTCAACAAACGCTGAATGTGGCCCAATGCAATCCTCAACCAAATAAAGGAACTAGCTTCAACACTAGGCTTGTATAACCTTAACACCCCAGGGCTTAATTTTAGGCAGGTCTATTGGGGGTCGACACACCACATCTTGTGCACCTGTTTCTCGCTGTGGCTATTCGTCACGAGCCACCATCTCCAGTCAACCAGCGACCCGCAAAATATTTCTGCACTCGGGCACATCACATCCAGTACACCACTCACTGTGGCAAGGGCTGTTAGTCATCATCATTATGCCCAGCAACTTGCGGTACAACCAGATAGGGCGACGCAGTGGCGGGATGTTAACTACCTCGCCTGCTATACAGAAAGTTGTGGGTTCGATTCCTGACCCTGACGCCTGTTGTATGTTTGGAGTGTGCTTGTGCTGCCCATGCGTTTAGAGTGTTTGGCTGCTATAAATGTCCACGTGATAAGCCACTTCGTTGAGCGATCATTTGTGGCACAGGTCGCTTCTGAGAAAGAGCTACATAGCTCAGTAAACCCTGTGAAATAAAACACAGCGGTGGAACAGCGGTTAGCCCGCTGCGCTATGAACCTTCGCCGAGTTCGATACCACCCGTTCACGGCCAACACCAGTGTGGGCCTCTTCTAGGTTGACTCAGCCTCAAATTAGCACCTAGTGCGATGTGCAAAAATTGCCACTAGGGAGACAAAGGCGGCCGGGTGTAGTGCTGTTCAACCACCCCATCGTGTGCCGTGCCAGCCTTCATAGGTGCTACTCGCTAGCAGCACCTGCCCCAGAAGTCTGTTAAGGGGCCGTCCATAAATGACGTCACGCACCTGGGGGGGGGGGGGGTTAGACATTTGTGACGATGTGTGACGAGGGGGGGGGAGGGGTTTGAGAAATGTGACGTCACATCAAAATGTGCAACTTTAAATACATATAGACAGCACGTTCTCGCCGTGTGACGAGGGGAGGGGGGGATCAAAAGTCGTCCAAAATCGCGTGACGTCATTTATGGACGGCCCCTAAAGGCGACACGGGGGGAGGAGAGGGGGGTGTTTTGCCGCTGTTAGCCAAGTTACCACTGGATAAGGCAATCCATCGCTGTGCTTATTTTGCCATACTTCACACAACGCTGGCGAAGCAAGTTGCCAACCCTTCGCCGTAGGCACGAAAGCAAGGACCACGACGCTTGTTGAAGACAGAGAGAGAGAGAGCATAGACGTGGGAGCCATAGACGTATACAGTACAACAATTGACGTTGGCCTGCTCTTCTGCTTGTCCCCATCGTAGCCACCGCAGCGTCCTATAACAACCCTGTTATGTCGGCACTATCCAGGCTCAAACTCTGCTTTTGCTTCCGAGATACGAGCGATGGTAACGGATGGGTTCAACAACCACCAGCTGCAGAACAACAACACATCGGCCTTATAGAGCTAAATGTACAGCCCCTGGAGTAGGCCGGGGCAAGTGGTGGTGGTGGCTGCTGTCAATTAACAATCGGGTTGGCCCCATTGTGTTCACCCACCACGCCGAAAAATCGAATAAAAACCAGCGAACTGTGGTGGTGGTGGTGACGAGTTGTATGTACGTACTGCTGAACTTCTTTCACGCCGCACGTAGCCAACCGTGCTAATCGGAGGTGCGGGCAACAACAAAATACACACAAAAAGCAAGTTTTCAGGACATCAGTTTTCAATCGAGATGATGATGATGCTTTAAAAGTGCATCTGAAAGCGCATCGCACCCAGGGACCCACGTTAACGTGGCAGCGAAGCGTCTCGCAGGATCCACGCGTCCTCTTAACTCCTAAGAGCTCTCTGTGCAAAGAGCGTTCCAGACGGCCGCAGAAAGCAAATCTGAAAGCGCACGCGCGCTGGGGTTCATCCCTAACAACGCTTTGCTTTAGAGCCTTAGACACATCGCAGCCGTGGGTGGCAGCGTCTCCCAAGATCCCCGCTTCGGCTGACTCCTGAGAGTTCAGTGGCCGAAGAGCGTTCCAGACGGCCGCAGAAAGCGCATCTGAAAGCGAGCGCGATGGGGTTCGTGGCTAACAACGCTTTTCTCAGACGCAACCATGGGCGACCCACGTTAACGTGGCAGCGTCTCCCAAGATCCCCGCTTCCTCTTAACTCCTGAAAGCAGCAGTGGGCGTACACCGGCCAAACTCTCTGTGCCCAATGGCAG
The DNA here is from genome assembly GCF_048934315.1 of Petromyzon marinus. NCBI lineage: Eukaryota > Metazoa > Chordata > Hyperoartia > Petromyzontiformes > Petromyzontidae > Petromyzon > Petromyzon marinus. The sequence continues at coordinate 1,824,084 of NC_133707.1, forward strand.
AGCCGCGAATTCGCCGTGCTTATTGCGTGAGCTAAGGAACGCGGTACTGGGGATGATGATGATCGGGAGAGCCTGCGGGGGATGGAGACGGCCTTTCGCCTAAACTTGCGACTAACTTGCCGCTTCTCGAGTTCTTCGTTGCCGTGGTGGTTGTTGCTGTGGTTGTGAGCGGTTAGCGCTGGTGGTTGCTGTTAGTGGGAGTCGCTGCTGCTGCTGCTGCTGGCAGGAGAATGTTGGGGATGTACGTGCCCGAGCGATTCTCGCTCAAGCCGTCACACGTGCAGCAAGGCATAGGCTTGTACACAGCTCGCCGGGTCACCAAGGTACATGATGGAGATGACGGTGATGATGATGATGATGGTGGTGATGATGATTGTGGTAGTAGTGACCCCGGACAGATGTCCAAATGCCGGACTCCGTCTTCACGAGAAGTCGTATATTGGTTGGCTGCGGTTTTTGAGCGGACGGTTCGTATTCATGAATGGACTCACCCCCGCCATAGGAATGCGGACTGTCTACTCATGGCTGTAAACCGGAGATCGGCACCGCCTCTTCGCAAATTTGTGCAGGGAATTCCTTTGGCTTGATGAGTTGGTGGTGGTTTTGGTGAGGCAGTGTGAATTCGGTGATGATGACGGTGGTGGTTATGATGACGGTGGCAGTGATGTTTGAATGTCGGCACTCGGATTCACTGTTACACTATAATCGTCGTTGTTGTTGTTGGTTGTCTTGGTGATGATTGTGGTGATGCAGTGCGAGTGAGACCGCGGTAAGAGTATCTGATGATGATGACGATGCAAGTTTCACGCTGATGGCAGTGATGTCCCAACGCAGGAACTCGTCGTGTTCACTGTTACACTGACAACCATCCGTATTTGCTATTGCCGCTGTGGGGTTGTTGGTGGTGATGAAGTGTAAGAGTGAAAGGGTGTAGGAGAGTAACGGATGATGATCATCATAGTAGTGATGATGATGATGATACTCATGGTTCATGATGGTCACATTCATACCGGACAGATGCTCGTTCAGATGCCGGTCGCGTGTGTTCATTGCGACACTGCTGCAACCAACAGCGCAACCAACAGCACAACTAACAGCTCAACCAATAGCGCAACCAACAGCGCAACCAACAGCAGAACCAACAGCGCAACCAACAGCAGAACCAACAGCGCAACCAACAGCAGAACCAACAGCGCAACCAACAGCAGAACCAACAGCGCAACCAACAGCACAACCAACAGCGCAACCAACAGCGCAACCAACAGCACAACCAACAGCACAACCAACAAGCTCTGATCATGTCGACGGGTGGCTGCTCGTTTGGCGGTTGTGCTGAGAGAGAGAGTTGAGAGTGAGAGTTGAGAGTGAGAGTTAAGAGAGAGAGTTGAGAGAGAGAGAGAGAGTTGAGAGTGAGAGTTGAGAGTGAGAGTTGAGAGTGAGAGTTGAGAGTGAGAGTTGAGAGTGAGAGTTGAGAGTGAGAGTTAAGAGTGAGAGTTGAGAGTGAGAGTTGAGAGTGAGAGTTGAGAGTGAGAGTTGAGAGTGAGAGTTGAGAGTGAGAGTTGAGAGTGAGAGTTGAGAGTTGAGAGTGAGAGTTGAGAGTGAGAGTTGGGAGAGAGTTGAGAGTTGAGAGTGAGAGAGTTGAGAGAGAGTTGAGAGTGAGAGTTGAGAGTGAGAGTTGAGAGTGAGAGTTGAGAGTGAGAGTTGAGAGTGAGAGTTGAGAGTGAGAGTTGAGAGTTGAGAGTGAGAGTTGAGAGAGAGTTGAGAGTTGAGAGTGAGAGTTGAGTGAGAGTTGAGAGAGAGTTGAGAGTGAGAGTTGAGAGTGAGAGAGTTGAGAGTTGAGAGTGAGACTTGAGTGAGAGAGTTGGGAGTAGGAGTTGAGAGTGAGAGTTGAGAGTGAGAGTTGAGAGTGAGAGTTGAGTGAGAGAGTTGAGAGTTGAGATTGAGAGTTGAGAGTGAGAGTTGAGAGTGAGAGTTGAGAGTGAGAGTTGAGAGTAAGAATTGAGTGAGAGAGTTGAGAGTGAGAGATGAGAGTGAAAGTTGAGAGTGAGAGAGTTGAGAGTGAGAGAGAGTTGAGAGTGAGAGAGTTGAGAGTGAGAGTTGAGAGTGAAAGTTGAGAGTGAGAGAGTTGAGAGAGAGAGTTGAGAGTGAGAGAGTTGAGAGTGAGAGTTGAGAGTGAGAGTTGAGAGTGAAAGTTGAGAGTGAGAGTTGAGTGAGAGAGTTGAGAGTGAGAGTTGAGAGTGAAAGTTGAGAGTGAGAGAGTTGAGAGTGAGAGAGAGTTGAGAGTGAGAGAGTTGAGAGTGAGAGTTGAGAGTGAGAGTTGAGAGTGAAAGTTGAGTGTGAGAGAGTTGAGAGAGAGAGAGTTGAGTGAGAGTTGAGAGTGTGAGAGTCGAGTGAGAGTTGAGAGTGAAAGTTGAGAGTGAGAGTTGAGAGTGAGAGTTGAGAGTGAAAGTTGAGAGTGAGAGAGTTGAGAGAGAGAGTTGAGAGTGAGAGAGTTGAGAGTGAGAGTTGAGAGTGAGAGTTGAGAGTGAAAGTTGAGAGTGAGAGAGTTGAGAGAGAGAGAGTTGAGAGTGAGAGAGTTGAGAGTGAGAGTTGAGAGTGAGAGTTGAGAGTGAAAGTTGAGTGTGAGAGAGTTGAGAGAGAGAGAGTTGAGTGAGAGTTGAGAGTGTGAGAGTCGAGTGAGAGTTGAGAGTGAAAGTTGAGAGTTGAGAGTGAGAGTTGAGAGTGAGAGAGTTGAGAGTTGAGAGTGAGAGTTGAGTGAGAGAGTTGAGAGTGAAAGTTGAGAGTGAGAGTTGAGCGTGAGAGTTGAGAGTGAGAGAGTTGAGAGTGAGAGTTGAGAGTGAGTGTTGAGAGTGAGAGTTGAGAGTGAGTGTTGAGAGTGAGAGTTGAGTGAGAGAGTTGAGAGTGAAAGTTGAGAGTGAAAGTTGAGAGTGAGAGAGTTGAGAGTGAAAGTTGAGAGTGAGAGTGAGGGTTGAGAGTGAGAGAGTTGAGTGAGAGAGTTGAGAGTGAGTGTTGAGAGTGAGAGAGTTGAGAGTGAGAGAGTTGAGAGAGAGTTGAGTGAGAGATGAGAGTTGAGAGTGAGAGTTGAGAGAGTTGAGAGTGAAAGTTGAGAGAGAGTTGAGAGATGAGAGTTGAGAGTGAGAGTTGAGAGAGAGAGTTGAGAGTGAGAGTTGAGAGTGAGAGATTTGAGTGAGAGTTGAGTGAGAGATGAGAGTTGAGAGTGAAAGTTGAGAGAGAGTTGAGAGTGAAAGTTGAGAGAGAGTTGAGAGTGAAAGTTGAGAGAGAGTTGAGAGTGAAAGTTGAGAGAGAGTTGAGAGTGAGAGAGTTGGGAGAGAGTTGAGAGTGAAAGTTGAGAGTGAGAGAGTTGAGAGTGAGAGAGTTGTGAGAGAGTTGAGAGATGAGAGTTGAGTGAGAGTTGAGAGTGAAAGTTGAGAGAGAGTTGAGAGTGAGAGAGTTGAGAGTGAGAGAGTTGAGAGAGAGTTGAGTGAGAGATGAGAGTTGAGAGTGAGAGAGTTGAGAGAGAGTTGAGTGAGCGATGAGAGTTGAGAGAGAGAGAGTTGAGAGAGAGTTGAGTGAGAGATGAGAGTTGAGAGAGAGTTGAGTGAGAGATGAGAGTTGAGTGAGAGATGAGAGTGAGAGAGTTGAGAGTGAGAGATGAGAGTTGAGAGTGAGAGAGTTGAGAGAGAGAGTTGAGAGTGAGAGAGTTGAGAGTGAGAGAGTTGAGTGAGAGATGAGAGTTGAGAGAGAGTTGAGAGTGAGAGAGTTGAGAGTGAGAGAGTTGAGTGAGAGATGAGAGTTGTGAGAGAGTTGAGAGTGAAAGTTGTGAGAGAGATGAGAGTGAAAGTTGAGAGTGAGAGATGAGAGTTGAGAGAGAGTTGAGAGTGAAAGTTGAGTGAAAGTTGAGAGTGAGAGAGTTGAGAGTGAGAGTTGTGAGAGAGTTGAGAGTGAAAGTTGAGTGAAAGTTGAGAGTGAGAGAGTTGAGAGTGAAAGTTGAGAGAGAGTTGAGAGTGAGAGAGTTGAGAGTGAAAGTTGAGAGAGAGTTGAGAGTGAAAGTTGAGTGAGAGTTGAGTGAGAGAGAGAGTTGTGAGAGAGTTGAGAGTGAAAGTTGAGAGAGAGTTGAGAGTGAAAGTTGAGTGAGAGTTGAGTGAGAGAGAGAGTTGTGAGAGAGTTGAGAGTGAAAGTTGGGTGAGAGTTGAGAGTGAAAGTTGAGTGAGAGGGTTGAGTGAAAGAGTTGAGAGTTGAGTGAGAGAGTTGAGAGTGAAAGTTGAGTGAAAGTTGAGAGTGAGAGAGTTGAGAGTGAAAGTTGAGAGAGAGTTGAGAGTGAGAGAGTTGAGAGTGAGAGTTGAGAGAGAGTTGAGAGTGAGAGAGTTGAGAGTGAGAGTTGAGAGAGAGTTGAGAGTGAGAGAGTTGAGAGTGAGAGTTGAGAGAGAGTTGAGAGAGTTGAGAGTGAGAGTTGAGAGTGAGAGTTGAGAGTGAGAGTTGAGAGTGAGAGTTGAGAGTGAAAGTTGTGAGAGAGTTGAGAGTGAAAGTTGAGAGAGAGAGTTGAGAGTGAAAGTTGTGAGAGAGTTGAGAGTGAGAGAATGCACGGAATGTGCGAGCCACGTCGGCAAACGGGGCGCTGCTTCGTACAGTGAGGGCGAGTCACGACAGTCTCTCGTACAGTGAGGGCGAGTCACGACAGTCTCTCGTACAGTGAGGGCGAGTCACGACAGTCTCTCGTACAGTGAGGGCGAGTCACGACAGTCTCTCGTACAGTGAGGGCGAGTCACGACAGTCTCTCGTACAGTGAGGGCGAGTCACGACAGTCTCTCGCCTTTCCCACCAACGATGCCCGTGTCCAAACACGCGTGTAGCGTGTTACACGCGTGTTGCGTGTTACACGCGTGTTGCGTGTTACACGCGTGTTGCGTGGGAGCGGTAGCACAGCGGTCAGCGTGCCGCGCTACGAACCCGGTCACACGAGTTCGATTCCAGCTCGCGGTCAACACCGGTGACGATTATCTGGACATCCCCTAGGTCGACTCAGCCTCAAATGAGTACCTTTTGCGGTGCGTAAACATCGCCACGGGGGAGACAAAGGCGGCCGGGCGTGGTGCTGGCCACCCACCCCCCCGTGTGCCGTGCCGGCCTTCATAGGTGCTCGCTAACAGCACTTGCCCCAGCAGTCTGTTGCAGGCTACACAGTTTAACGGATGGCTTAACCATTCGTCGGCCGAAGGACACATCAGCCATGAAAGTGCAGCCCCTGCAATTGCTTGTTCATGTCACTGCTATGGATGTAAGAGGGCTCGGAGTGAGCTTCCTTCAGAGGCAATGTACCCGAATCTTCCACACCGGCACACTGTTTCAGCTGCTGCTCTGGGATCAAATCGGCGACCTCTGGATTGGAAGTCCATTGTGGTGACCCTTGAAACCAGGGCGAAATTATGAATCGACCATGCTGCCGTGGAATGCCTACATCAGGGTTATGTGAAGTGGTTCGTGCTCACTACTCAGTGTAAGTGATACGTTTCAGGGCTTGTATCGGGGATCCGCTTAGTTTGGTATTGGATTAGAGAAAGTCTTTCAGAGGAAGGGAGAGCGTTAGGGGTGAAAGGGTTAATGTTGTTACAGCAAAGGGATTAGCGATGTGATTTAATTTCTCACATGTAGACTGGAGTCAGCATGCGACCTGTAGCCAGAGCCCAAATCGGGAGGTGAAATTCTCTTGTCCGCTCCCACCAACCCCGCACTGAACTCCCCGTAGCGAGACTCACAACCTCCATCCTCCCCTCTACACCAAGGACCAGGGACGTCACTGCCGGGCTGAGTTTCTCCGTAGCAGTCCCCTCGGTCTGGAGTGCGGCGATCATCATCGCTACACATTCTCAGCAGCAGCAGCAGCAGCGTTCGATCTCCACTGACCTATGAGAGATACGTGGATGCCTCAACCTCTTACTTAAAGTCATCAAGCCCCTTTCGCCTGGCTTTGATTGACACCGAGCTGGGCTCCGTAACTCAGCGACGCGGAGTCATTTATGTCCGGGAAATATTGTGCTGGTTGCAGAATTGCATTCTTCTTATTATAAGAGGCCAAGTACCCCCTAGAGAGAGGATCTCTGGAGCAGTGGGGATGCAGCAAGCAACCGCAGGGCTGCACCATGGCCTCGAGTGAAGGGGAGTTTTGAGCGAAGAGACACGTGCTCTTGAACAAACCTCGCTGCATACACTTGTGCTCTTTGCAAATGTGGGCACTGTTTGGTTTGGGCGAGCACGTGCGTTCTGTTTACGCGGCGCCGTGTTGACGTCCGCACGTCGGGAAAGTGAAACATTCACTGTGAAAGCATCGCTGTGACTTTTAATGAGAAATTTGACGCCGACGTCCAGCGGTGACGAGGAAAGCGTGAGATCGAATCTGTCCGCTGTACTCTCCGTGGTCTTTGTTCTGCCAATTGGCGTGGGGTTGTTGGCTGCGTGGAACTTCCAGTTTCTGTTCTGTTGAACTCCGGAACTCGCGTCGAGTGTTACACAAAGTTAGAGACGATCGACCAGAGGACTCGCAGTGGCTAAGACAACGTCTCTGTTTTGTATGCTCCTACCAGTAAAAACACGCGCGTTATTATGTCTGGCTGCTATAAACTGTGAAGCTGGTCAAGTTAAGTCGATGTTGTTTAAGCAGGTGAGAACTCGCAAGAGACCAGGATGAGTCTCATTCACAAGATTGACGTGGGTCATCACCGTGATGACGAAAGTAAATTACAATAAAAACGAACGTACGCATAGCAATGAAGGAAATAGTGAGCGGTGGACTGTTTTCAGAACGTGGTATTAGTGGATAAGTCCATCCTTTCGGCAATGGTGTCTGCCTGTGCAAACGACTTAGAGCAATGCTCTTCGTTGCAAGTCATGAGCCAGTGGTGGAAATTCCACATTTATTTTCTGGGGTCCTGCGAAGTCTTTTTTCCCCTCTGGTGATAACCGTTATTGCCTTTCCTAAATGGAATAAAACAAAGAACTTAACTCACGTAATAACTTTTGCAGGTCATTCCACATAAGGTTCTAAATCAAAGGACAAATATTCTAAAACTACAAGTAACATTTTATATAAAAAAAAAACAGACTGCGACCTGAGAATTATAACTTTCCATGCCCAATATTTTTAGCAAATAATACTGACACTGGTCTTAGGGCATTCTCCCCACCAAACATCACTAGCCAGTGTGGTGAAGTATGGTTGGACAACACCCATGACCAACAAGGCGTGGGGGAGGGGGCGTCATTCAGCAGTGGAATGACAAAAGTGCCGCACATTTTTACTTATCTTTCTTCAAAATAAAAATCACGCAATTCCACGTGCTTTCCATAAACGTTTGTTGAACTTCTTTCGCACCGTACGTAGCCAACCGTGCTCTAATCGGAGGTACAGGGGAAGGACACCAAACTATACCTTGTACCGCTTGTGACCTTCATACGCAAGTCACACGTCTCGACGTAGCACGGACTTGACGACTGTATCGTGTGCGGCATTCGAGTGCATTCAGTTACGATGCCTGAACGTCTCTAATCCGTTGTTGTTGTTACGTTTGAATGTTCGTTGCAAAGGGGGAGAAATTTGGTCCGTTTGCCGGCGAGAAGCGGCTTCCGAACGAGATGGATGATAGCAAGGACCCTCGGCTCATGTGGGAGGTGAGACCAGATCGTCATCGTCATCATCATCACGGAGAAGATCCTAGAGTGGTTGGTCTACTGTGCTTGCTGATCTCGTCACGGAGCATGAAGTCCGCTCATCCGGACTTAGCGTTATTTTGTCGAACACAGACGGTGGTCACCGCACCGAGTGTTTTCAGACGCGCTTCTGCGGCCGTCTGGAACGCTCAACCTTTCGATATTAGGTAGCCAATGGAGCTACGCACTTTTAAATAATCCAGATTGAAAATGTATTTATTACTAACTTCTTTGTGTGTTTAGTTTTTCGTCCTCCCGCACTTTCTGATTAGCATGGTTGGCTACGTGCGGTGTGAAAGAAGTTCAACATTTACATAACATTGGTTTATTTTTGAGCCATCTGGGCCAGGATTGGGCAAAACTTAGCCAACAAATTTCACTCAGGCAAACGTAAGATTAAAACTAACCTAACATTGAAACTAACAATACCATTTTTAAGAATCACAAGTTCAACATACATGCATACAGTATCAGTCTACATCTATTCACTGCTGGATGAAGGCCTCCCCAACGAGCCTCTCCCGTCCTCAACTCTCACGGTCACACAACGCAGCGTTGCCCGCCTGTCTGCCTCACCATAGCTCACATCATTGCTTCGTCTCCACCGTGAACATATTTCCAAGCGCGTTCCCTCCGTTTTACTGGCATTCCATCGTCAGCCTCGACCACCGACTCGCATCCCTTCCAATGCTGTCTCCTGCCCAAATCCACTAAGGAATTTTGTTAACGGTCAAAATGTTGTCTTTTTTGAACTGCATATGTTTCTTAATCCTTTTTTGTTGTTGTGTCTCTCGCTGTAATTACAAGCATGCCCATCTCCGGGATGTTTTTTGCCCGCTCGTCAGATTCTGTTCCGTGACCGTTGTCAATGCCCGTGGGGTTTCTTTTTTATCACCATGTCCACAGCAAGCTCCACATTGTCAGCAGCTGTCTCTGTGGCTCATCCAATAATGCAAGCTCGCACTCCCAACATCAAAACAGCCACATCCATTACGTGCTACAAACATGGACGGCAACTTTATTTGCTGCTGTTCTTGTTGTTGCCTAGCCAGCAAGGGATATTGTTTTCAGTGGTTTAAGGACACATGGAAGGATGTAGGAGGTGAGCACAGTAGATGGCCACTCTAAGGTATTCTACAAATATCACTGCAGCTGCTTCTGCACTTCAGGAAATTACCTTACAACTACAGGAAAGCACTAGACAAGACTTCCCCTTCCTATAGGCCCTAAATGTAAACCATTCACATCCTTGAAATACGCTTTCAAAGTCTGTAGGAAAACGTGCTTTAGTATCTGCAAATGTGTACCAGTTCCAACACCAGCCATGTGAAATAACATATTCAACACGTATGATCATTCTTTCCATGTGCAGTGTCAGTAAAATTATATTTTTTTATTATTCTTTATTTTAGCAAGTGAAGCCCACTGAGCAATGGAGCTCTTTTGCAGGCGCAACCTGGCCACAAACGGTAGCTCACTAAGTGGCTTATCACGTGGGAATTCATAGAGGCCAAATAATCTAAAGGCATTTTTCTAAATGTGGAGGGGAAACCCCAGAGGAAAAATCCACGCGACCAAGCGGGGAACACGCAAACTCCAAATATACAGCAGGCGTCAGGGTCGGGATCGAGCACACGACCTCCTGCGTACCTGGAAAGAGAGATAACATCTCACTACTCGACTCGCAGTCCATTCGTTGTAGGTTTTTTGGCTGCAAGTAGTTTCCATAACTTCCCGATAATGCCGAGGCTGATGGGCTGAATCTCGCCATATATATGTATAAGTGCGTCCTAATGTTTAATACTGTATGGTATATGTTATAATTAAATGGGGGAAATGTTCAGTTTGGAGTTTAAACGAACTGTTCTGCTTCACCACGGCAGCAGCTTGCCGTGCTCAGCTCCCTCTTCGGGCGGATTCAACGTACAGGCTGCGTCTCTGTGTTGATGTCACGACCTCTGTGTGGGCTGAAAGCTTTGAGTCTATGGGAAGAACACGAAGCCGATAAGTTTGGCCATCACGATGGCCGTAGGAGGTGCAAGAGTGAATATCTGAACATTGTGGGTGCAATGATAGCAGACATCTTTAGAAAAGGACATCAAGCAATGGCTTACACAGGTTCTCTAACAGCAATCAAATAGTACATTTGTTACTTTTACATTTTTGGCAATTTTATTTACAATATAATAATAACAACGTTTTTTTTTATAGGCTCCAGAGGTCAGCCTAGAGGTAGGGCTGGAGTGGTGGTTGCGGTGGTTAGCACACTGTGTCATGAACCTGGCGATCTGCGATCGATTCCCGGCCACGGCTAACGTCAGTGGAGAGCGATATCGGAACTGGTCCTGCACTGAGCGCGGTGAAGTATGGCTCAACAAATGCCCCACTGCAGCCGACACACGGTGGAGGGAGGCATTCATGGAGCCCGTGGATTGACAGGGGGCCTTGCATGATAAATGTGTGGATAGAGCTTGTTTGAGATGTGAGCCAGGATGTCAGGGACTGTGCAGTGGATGTGGAGATGGCCCAGGGGCGTGAGTGAGGAGGGAATGAGAAGCAGCAAGGCAGGCCCCATGTGAGTTCGAATAACGCTGGGATGAGAATGCTGTCATGCATGCCCTTTTTTCATTGGTGGGTAGCAGTGTTTGCTGAGTTATGGAGGGCTCCCCCCGTGTCTTTAATGTTTGGGTGGGTTCAGGTGAGGACCGTGGATGGGTAGACCCTGTTCTCTGTGTGTCTGGTTGTGTTCAGGTGAGGAGCGTGGATGGGTAGACCCTGTTCTCTGTGTGTGTCTGGTTGTGTTCAGGTGAGGAGCGTGGATGGGGAGACCCTGTTCTCTGTGTGTCTGGTTGTGTTCAGGTGAGGAGCGTGGATGGGGAGACCCTGTTCTCTGTGTGTCTGGTTGTGTTCAGGTGAGGAGCGTGGATGGGGAGACCCTGTTCTCTGTGTGTCTGGTTGTGTTCAGGTGAGGAGCGTGGATGGGGAGACCCTGTTCTCTGTGTGTCTGGTTGTGTTCAGGTGAGGAGCGTGGATGGGGAGACCCTGTTCTCTGTGTGTGTCTGGTTGTGTTCAGGTGAGGAGCGTGGATGGGGAGACCCTGTTCTCTGTGTGTCTGGTTGTGTTCAGGTGAGGAGCGTGGGTGGGGAGACCCTGTTCTCTGTGTGTCTGGGTGGGTTCAGGTGAGGAGCGTGGGTGGGGAGACCCTGTTCTCTGTGTGTCTGGGTGGGTTCAGGTGAGGAGCGTGGGTGGGGAGACCCTGTTCTCTGTGTGTGTTTGGTTGTGTTCAGGTGAGGACCTTGGATGGGGAGACCCTGTTCTCTGTGTGTCTGGTTGTGTTCAGGTGAGGACCGTGGATGGGGAGACCCTGTTCTCTGTGTGTCTGGTTGTGTTCAGGTGAGGAGCGTGGATGGGGAGACCCTGTTCTCTCTGTGTCTGGGTGGGTTCAGGTGAGGACCGTGGATGGGTAGACCCTGTTCTCTTTGTGTGTCTGGTTGTGTTCAGGTGAGGAGCGTGGATGAGGAGACCCTGTTCTCTGTGTGTCTGGTTGTGTTCAGGTGAGGAGCGTGGATGGGGAGACCCTGTTCTCTGTGTGTGTCTGGTTGTGTTCAGGTGAGGAGCATGGATGGGGAGACCCTGTTCTCTGTGTGTCTGGTTGTGTTCAGGTGAGGAGCGTGGATGGGGAGACCCTGTTCTCTGTGTGTCTGGTTGTGTTCAGGTGAGGAGCGTGGATGGGGAGACCCTGTTCTCTCTGTGTGTCTGGTGGGTTCAGGTGAGGAGCGTGGATGGGGAGACCCTGTTCTCTTTGTGTGTCTGGTTGTGTTCAGGTGAGGAGCGTGGATGGGTAGACCCTGTTCTCTGTGTGTCTGGTTGTGTTCAGGTGAGGAGCGTGGATGGGGAGACCCTGTTCTCTGTGTGTCTGGGTGGGTTCAGGTGAGGAGCGTGGATGGGGAGACCCTGTTCTCTGTGTGTCTGGGTGGGTTCAGGTGAGGAGCGTGGATGGGTAGACCCTGTTCTCTGTGTGTCTGGGTGGGTTCAGGTGAGGACCGTGGATGGATAGACCCTGTTCTCTTTGTGTGTCTGGTTGTGTTCAGGTGAGGAGCGTGGATGGGGAGACCCTGTTCTCTGTGTGTCTGGCTGGGTTCAGGTGAGGACCGTGGATGGGTAGACCCTGTTCTCTGTGTGTCTGGTTGTGTTCAGGTGAGGAGCATGGATGGGGAGACCCTGTTCTCTGTGTGTCTGGTTGTGTTCAGGTGAGGACCGTGGATGAGTAGACCCTGTTCTCTGTGTGTCTGGGTGGGTTCAGGTTAGGAGCGTGGATGGGGAGACCTTGTTCTCTGTGTGTCTGGGTGGGTTCAGGTGAGGAGCGTGGATGGGGAGACCCTGTTCTCTGTGTGTCTGGTTGGGTTCAGGTGAGGAGCGTGGATGGGGAGACCCTGTTCGTGCTCGATGCCAGCAACCCCCGTCACGCGAACTGGCTGCGCTTCGTGCATCAGGCCCCGACGCAAGACCAGAAGAACCTTGCCGCCATTCAGGTACAACGCTGCTCACGATACGTGCCCACTCCCGCTCGTGACGATGCATCGGGAAATCCCACGCGTGCCCGCAATTGCGGTGATCATGACGTGGAGGACCTACTCAGAACACTGTCCTTCCCGTTTTGACAAGGGATTCGTCGCGAGATTTTGTCGGTGGCGAGATGTTAACTACCTCGCCCAGTATACGGGAGGTCACGGTCGATCCCGACCCTGACGCCTGCTGTATATTTGGAGTTTGCGTGTTCGCCCCATGGTCGTGTGGAGTTTTCTCCGGGTCCTCCGGTTTTTCCCTCCACATTCAGAAACGTGCGTTCAGAGTATTTGGCTGCTATAAACTTCCACGTGATAAGCCACTTCGTTGAGCTATCATTTGTGACCAGGTCACTTCTGAAAATGAGCTATATAGCTCATTTGACCTTACATGGTAAAATAACAATAGTCTATAGTTTTAATTGGCATACAGCATCCCTCCCTCCTTCACATATCTGACCCTCCACATGAGAATTAAAAGTATTATTTTTCACATCCCACGAGCCGCACAGCCTTCTGGGAGTGTCGGCTAATGTATGTTGAAGCCGGTCCACAGTTTTCCTCGCGTTGAACCAATGTTGCTGAAATAATGTTTCACAATACCCCGATCTGCGCGACTTTGTTAACGCCACTTCCCGATGTGCGTCACCTCAACCCACACTCACGTCGCTGACGAGATCGTCCGTCCTCTCCCGTTATCCCTCGCCCCTCGGCCTTCGCCTCCACCACCTACTCGCCGGTGAATCACTTTGATTGACGTCGTTTCGATATTTGTCGTAGCGCCGTTCAGGAACGCATCCCTCACGTACATTGGGGTATTAATGTACTTCCAGAAGGCCATATGGCTGGTTGGATGAGTTAAAAAAAAAAAATTTTAGTTTAGATGGAGGGACAGGTGTATGTAATATTTATATATTTATTTTGTTACTTACATTCTCTACACCGACACTAAGGATGATTTTGTTTTACCTTCTCGTATTTCAAATATGTGCCTTGTACACTTATTATATGCGCCTGCATTTCGCCTCGCATTGCTATGGATTTTCAAGTCTTGAGCTTGACATTGTACACACCGAGCCTCAGTAATCTTGAGTTGATTCGAAGAATGTCTACAATATTTTCAGTAAGCGGCAAAGAAGAGGTACTATACTTTGTTAATTTCTTTCTAAATACAGTACAACGTCGCATATCCATCCGATCCTCACATATCCGCCTTGACCAATTAACCGCCATCTACCCACTGTGGCATTTGTGCACGGCGGCGTGAGTAGTTGATTGCATCTCGAAGTTCAGATATCCGACCTTTTCACATATCCGCCTATACCTTGTATGTACGTTGAACTTTTTTCGCACAGTACGTGGCCAACCATGCTAATCAGATACACGATGCTGCACTGCGCTTACTCCTCTCCTATTCCTGCATCGTTGCACTGGTTCCCTGTGTTGTTTCTCGATGTGCGGGACGTAAGAGACCCTGCTGCTTGTATTTCAGGCTTCACGGGGGGCGAGCTCCACCTAATATTCAGCAGCCGATGCAATGTCACGTCCCTTATAAGGTGTTTAATATCTGACGATGGTGACCTCCTACGAGAACCTCGATGGTGGTCACGTTCTCGGGGTGATCGGCGTTTACTGTGGTGGTCTCCCCGGTTGTGGAACTCTCTACTGGGACCCCCTCGTTGTGGAACTCTCTACTGGGACCCCCTGGTTGTGGAACTCTCTGTTGCTACCCCCTCGTTGTGGAACTCTCTACTGGGACCCCCTCGTTGTGGAACTCTCTACTGGGACCCCCTGGTTGTGGAACTCTCTACTGGTGCCCCCCGGTTGTGGAACTCTCTACTGGTGCCCCCCGGTTGTGGAACTCTCTACTGGTGCCCCCTGGTTGTGGAACTCTCTACTGGTGCCCCCCGGTTGTGGAACTCTCTACTGGTGCCCCCCGGTTGTGGAACTCTCTACTGGTGCCCCCCGGTTGTGGAACTCTCTACTGGTGCCCCCTGGTTGTAGAACTCTCTACTGGTGCCCCCCGGTTGTGGAACTCTCTACTGGTGCCCCCCGGTTGTGGAACTCTCTACTGGTGCCCCCCGGTTGTGGAACTCTCTACTGGTGCCCCCCGGTTGTGGAACTCTCTACTGGTGCCCCCCGGTTGTGGAACTCTCTACTGGTACCCTCTGGTTGTGGAACTCTCTACTGGGACCCCTGGTTGTGGAACTCTCTACTGGTGCCCCCCGGTTGTGGAACTCCCAACCGTTGGAAGTCAGCCTCTTGGATATATTTTTGTTTCAGCTGTTTTATAATATGCTTTGTTCAACTCGGTAGTTTGTGTTTGTTATCATTTATAAGGTTTCTAACAAGTGCAAATTATTGCTTTATAAATACTGCACTTACGTTCATGATGGACTTGCAGAACACATTCATGCAGCTCAGTCTATACGGAGCGCAACCATAACCGGGGGCGCTTCTGTCAATGCACGAACGTTCACGCGGCCGGTTTGAGGGAACGACAACGCTCTCCTGTAACTCACGCGCGCGCACGAACGCGTGCACGCGCACGAGCGCGCGTGCAAAGTGGTCACAGGTGCTCGCAATATTCTGCCAGGCGCGCTAAATTTTACCGCGGTAATGTAGAGCCGCTTACACTTTCTACGTTTTGCCAGCGCAGTGATCCATCAGCGGACTCGCTCTTGAGCCAGACCTGCGGTCGTGGGATTTATGCTATAGAAAAAAAAACATTTTCACGTGATAAGCCACCTTGTTGAGCTTATCACTTGTGGCCAGGTGGCTTCTGAAAGTAGTTTTATAGCTCAGTGGGCCTTACCTGGTAAAATAAAAAATAATGGTTCATAGTTTTGAGTTATTGCTGTGTACTTGACTTAGAGCTTTCGTGACTGCAGGAATTCATATTATTGGGTCTTTTGGTAAAGTCACGTAGATAGGTTATTTTTTGTTATTTTCTTTGAATCTATCTACGTGACTTTACCGAACAACCCAAGAATATTACCGTGTACTGTTCCTCTGGTGCTCCCCCGCTATGGCTTTCCATTCCATGGAAGTGTGGGACGGCGGGGGTGGTGTTTTGCGGGGGTGTCGGCTGGCGATATGCACAATGGAAACAACCGCTGGCTCTGTTTTTGGTCGTGTGTGTGTGTGAACGTGTCGTCCTACTTCACGGCGGCGTGAATGTGCTGTTGCACTTTGCAGAGAGGCTGCTGCATAATGAGGCGCAGCGCCTTCAATGGGACGCAGCCCCCCCCACCCCCCGTGCCGCTTTCGTAAAGTTATCCCCCCGGTGCTTGAATGGCGGCGGGCCAGGCGCGTTGTTGCGTTGTTGCGAGCGAGCGAGCGATGCTTTTACACGCGCGCTTCTTTCTTCAAAGCCACCGGTGCCACGCGCGGCGTGGCTCAAGCACAGCGTTACCGTTCGCTGCCCCATCCAGGTGTGGCTTTGTTGAGTTCCCGTGGGGGCACCGGTATCACAATCTCCGTCTCCGTTCACCTGCGCTCGCAATCGTTGCCATTGGGAATGTTGGATGGCTTAGCACCCAGATATGGGTCATTGCATTATTCCTGGCTGCTGCTGCTGCTGCCTGTGGTTAATGTGCACTAACCACAGGCGTTAACACAAAGTCGGTCTCTCCACGAACAAATTAAATCAATGTAATCGTGTTTACTCCACCAGCATACGACGAGTCTTCCGTGAACAATATTTTCCAGTGGCATTTGTTGTTATCCTTTCGAGTCCTCTCACAATGCCCCATTGAAACTAATCCTTGCGTGAAATGTTTCTTCGTTAGGGATACAATTCGTAACGAATAGATCAAATGTCAAGCACCGTCCGTGGTTTTGTTTTTGACAAACGATCAGGAAATGACTCACGGTTGAGAGAAGCTGCCAGTGTCTGTGAGTGACTCAGTCGAGGTCAACATGCCCAGGGGGCCACGTTTAAAACAAAAAAGTACCCTCTATTTAATTTCCCGATGGTTATGTGGCTTTGATCTTGACAATAGAGTGCAGTTATTGAGTGCCTGGTGGCGGTGGCCATGCATGCCCTGTAATACCAGCACGGTGGAGTCGAGCGTTGGTGCATCGTGCAGATGCTGTGATTCCCATGGGCGTCGAGGTGCTATAGCCCTGGCTCGCCAAATGAGGCAGTTTTGCAGGTTATTTTCCAGCATTTGGATGTTTGGCCAATACCGGTAATATTGTATGGGGTTTTTTTTATTAGCTATGGGATAAAAACCTAAGAACCTGGAGAAAACCCATGCAGAATAGTGGAAGAACATACAAAGACCACGCAGAAAGGAGCTCGAGTTGGGAATCAAACCCAGGAGCTTCTTACTCGTGAGGCACTGCACCACCCAAATGTACTAAAATGTTATTGTTGTTATTCCCTCTTTGGTCTGTGTGTCCGCCGCTGCGCTCGCTGAGATGTGATATTTTCCTAGGAGGGAGAGAACATTTTCTACTTGGCTGTGGATGAAATAGAGACCGACGAGGAGCTTCTGATTGGTTACCTGGACAGCGACACTGAGGAGGGGGAGGAGCTGCGCGACGAAGAGCCAATCAGGAGAGAGGAAGAGGAACGGCTCAAAGAGCCTTTGGAAAGAGGTATGCGTTGAGCCTTGATTATGGATTCGCGTGGATTTGGAGCTCGAGCTCGCGTTTATTTAGCGTTGGGACGCTTTTGTCTCCCTTATTATTTGCGTCTTTGATCTTCGCTAAAAGTGTGGATTTCATTTAAGCAACCTCCTGTGCAGCCACCCTCAAATTATCCGTGTTGTTACGTGCTAGCATGGGCGTTTGAAAGAGCTGGAGTAAATCCCTGGGCCTCACACAGGGCTTGTCCTCTGCTTGCAGATTAGTAGGGAGCCTCTCCTGTAAACGTCGCTTTGTCTGAGAGTCTGGTGCAACGTGGGTAAATTTAATAACGAAAATACACAAAATTCTAAGTAAGAATTATTATAATGTAGAATGTCCATTCCATCCTAGGATCCCAATGCGTAATGCAGTGATTTTCGAGTTCGGTATTTAAGATTTTTAATGTAACGGCTACTTCATTTAACTGCTTTCCAACTCGGGTTGAAAGCATAATCGGTGTCCTCTCTGTAACGGTGGGCTCGGTGACTCTCACAAAGACGATCCAGGATGAACAAAGCGTCAGCGTGAAGCCATGACAAGCCATGACAAACCTTGCCGGCCACATTCCCCGCCAAGCAGAACCGTAAAGACAGCTTTAGCCCAATGACCTTCGATCTAAAAAGTTTCACGAAATGTTCATTAAACATCCTCGCAGTGGCTTTTGCCGGCTTTTGGCTCGCCATCGAACAAAGATGGTCGCTGCATTGCGTTCTTTCATATGCGCTTCTGCGGCCGTCTCTAATGCTCTTCCTTCCAATATTAGGAAGCCACTGGAGCAATGGATGCACTTTGAAATCTCGATTGAAAACTAATTTATTTAGAACTTCTTTTTGTGTTTAGTTTGTTGGCCTTCCCCCGTACCTCCGATTAGCACAGTTGGCTATGTACAGTGCGAAAGAAGTTCAACATACATACATGTAAAAGCATCATTAGTTAAGTTTATTGAATATTTTTGCCACCTGGGCCAGGATTGGGCAAAACTTTAGCCCACATTTCACCCAGCACATACTAAGTGTTTATAACCTAACATTAAAACTAACAACATTTTAGAATCATAATTAACCGTAATATAGGTGTTTAAGGTTATGATTGTGTAAATATAAATGTGCCGTGAAACCCGCCACCACCCGACACGGCCAATTACTAAGGTTTGTCGTGTAAAAAAACATGCCAATTCATTACTAGTACAACACACAGGTGTGTTGGAGAGTAAGCCCACAACATTTACATTTAATCACAAAATACAAACAATATATACAATGCAAAAGAAGAATTCAAATGAAAAAATGCAACTTAAAATCCCATCAATGGTCCTCATACTATCCGGGACACTGTGCCAGCGCCCAACCAGGCTGTTGTAAACACCAACTGAAGGCCGCGATGAACATGCTCGCGATTTAAAAGCAGTTACTTGAACGCCATCGATCTGGGTGGGTACGGAAGGTACGTTTCCCCTTGTTGCAGGTAGCCTTCGAGACCGAAAGTCACCCGCGCCTCTCTCTACTCCAGCGCTGTCACTGGCCTAGGCCTTGTGACGGTGTCTCTGAAACATGACGCTGGACAAATGAACGTGTTGATTATTATGATTGTTAAGGGGTTGCCCGTCCCAGGCAGAGCTGCTATCTTGAGCACCGTAGTCTGATCGTGGCTTCCTGCCCACCTGATGTGCGCGAGCGCTACCATCACCACCGCTAAATGAAATGCTCCCGAGGACAAAACTCACATTGGGAAGCGTTACAGAAGTCGTGCGTGTACATGATTTTTTTCATTTATGTTTAGTTCTTTATCTGCAAATAATTTATAATCGAGAAGTAAACCTACATAACAGAAACGGAGCTGAAACTGTAAGCTGCACGCCAGTTTATTTAATGTTTACGATGAATCTCCGTGGAAGTTTGTGGTATGGTTAAAATGCTAATTGGACCTCATACAAATAAAAAAAAGTATTTTGTTTCCTTCCGTTCGCCAACGTATACCGCACTGTTTTGATATACACGCCGATGTACGGCACACCGAAGAGCAGATGGTGGGAAACTAATCAGTGCAGGTCTTGGATCTATCTGGAATCTGGTGAATATCTGGCGGAGGGTAGCAGACGATTGGCGAGGTGCGGTGGTGGTATCAACAGCTTTGACCACGAGTGCGGCCGTCTATTTCAGGATCTTGATTCTGTGGAAACGGTTTAAGTACAATTTTTATTTTTTTATTTTACCAGGTAAGGCCCACTTAGCTACATAGCTCTTTTTCAGAAGCGACCTGACCACAAATGATATTTCAACGAAGTGGCTTATCATGTGGACATTTATAGCAGCCAACTACTCTACACGCATGTTTCTAAGTGTGGATGGAAAAACCGGAGGATCCGGAGAAAACTAAACATGATCACAGAGAGAACATGCAAACTCCAAATATACAGGTGCCAGGATCGGGATTGAACCCACGATATCCTGTATACCAGGCGAGGTAGTTAACATCTCGCCACAGTGCCCCCCACCCTCCCACATTTCACGTAAGTAAAACGTCACCAAAATTACAATTCAATAAGGAACCCTTTGGAGTGGCTGAACAAAGCCGTTGGATAGCTTGAAATTTGTAGCGACAAAATTGACAGTGTGCGCACGAATAGCGTTGTCGTGAATTTGTGAAGTCAAAATCTGCCGCGTGCCTTCCGGCACATGAGAAACACAAAATCAAACGCACGAGAGCGCAGCGGTTGACACAGAAACACCGGCACGCGATGTTACGGTAGAACGCCGTCGAACACTCGCCATGGCGGTCCGCTGGTATGTTTTCGGGGGGTTGTACCGCACGCTGTTGGGCCGCGATGCCCGACGTTTCGTTTCGAGTCGCGCGTGTCAAGACGCTGCCGGGGCACGTGGAGCGAAACGTCTGATGCCCCCGCACTGATCGACGTGCGGCGCAACCCGAAAAGCGCAGCGGCAGAAAGCTGCACGGCAGTGCAACCGCGAAAAGCCACGCGGCAGTGCCGCTCGGCACGATGTGCGCACCGACGTGGGAATGACCGTAGTTACTACGTAGTTACTACGTAGTTACTACGAATGTGTCCTCCCGAGAGAAATATCCGCAAACCCGGCTCGCGGTGTCTGCCTTGTCTTTGTTGAAAATTTGTCCAACTTTGTTTTTTATTTATTTGAATTATCAGACCAACGCTGGGGCTCCCGTTGCGTCCGTCGCTTTGATGTGCACGTGCGCCGCGCCTGCTTTGAATCCATTCAGATGCTTATCCGCGATAACGAGCAAAAAAAAGGAAAGATCGCCTTCTGGCCGAGTGCCAGGCTAATTATGCGCAGGAAACAAACTTTTGTTGAAAATCCACATCCACCGCTCCGCCGATGCCGCCGATGACGCTGCAGCGGTGGCGTGGCCCGCGAGTCCGCGCGCGACATGCCGGCAAAAGAGCCGGATGAGCCGGAAGAGCCGGGCCCTGCTTTCAATCACAACATAAAGCGTGTCTCGTGCATGCGGCCACTTCCCCAGAAACTCCCCCTGCGCGGTCGTCCGCGGAGTGTGTCTTCTGCCAAGGCTCTCGGAAACGCGGGCACGCGTGAGAAGTCGCCCCCCCCCTCTCTCCCCTACCCCTTCCCCCTCCCCGCTCTCCCCTACTCCCTTGCCCGTCATAGAAATAAAATCTCCTCGATCACCAGCCGTTGGCCATGGTCAATCGTCTGCCGGATTAACTGAATGAAGGCCTTCCCCAAGCTGTCGCTATAAAATATAATCTCTTGCGGTGCTGTGATGTAGGAATATAATCTTTGAAATGTTGCTAGAGGCACGGTGTTTACTTGCTGTGCCGCTCTCCCTCTATCTCAAGAGAAGGTAAAATTACTCGGAGGCGTGAGGAACCACAGACAAATGGGAACTAAGCAGCCAGGCGGTGGTTGAGACAGTGCAAACAATTTCCCAAGGTCTACAATGCCCTAAATATTAAGATGTTTTCAGCCAATTTATGATTGTCTTACATTCGACCTGACACCTACAGACACGAGCTGATTTCATCGTTGAGTCTCCTTAGTGGACGCACTCTCGGACGCATTCCAATTCCTCGGCTGCCACTCTCAAACGTTCACCACGTGATCTGCGGCATTTTGCCCTGCATCATTGAGAGCTCCCATGAAGGGGCATTTGTTTAACGTGCCACACTCTTGTCACGGAGTGGCAGCCGGGGAACGGAACACGTCCGAGGGGACATCCGGCAAGTCAGATGGAGCGACGAAATCGACTCGTGCAGCAGGGCCTTCATGTATTTGTTACATCGCAGGATCGCGAGAGGTGGCTTGAACATGGCTGCGAATAATGTATTCATTTTATATTGCTTCATTCATGCCAACAGCATCCCAAAGCGCTGTACATGAATTACATATAAGGACAAAATCCCATATACTCGATTGGCTACGCACGGCACGAAAGAAGCCCAACACGCACACGAAATGAAAACCCCGCGACCTAGCAAAATAAAAATAAGTAGATGAACAAATTAAGAAATGCCACCAAAAGAATTAAAAACCACAAACAACAAAACAGATTATCACAAACAAAGAAATTAGTCAATTCGGTCACATCCCAGACCACAATCCCGACGTGATGATGACGACGAAGGGACGGATTTGTCGACATGTTAAACATGGGGGAGCTGCGCAGTCTGTGTGCCGCTCGTCACCGGGAAAGGTTTGAGGCTGCGCATTCGTGAACGTGGGGTTTGTGGATGAGAACCCAGTGGAGGCGGGGGTGGGGGGGTTGGGGGGTGGTTGGGGGGCGGTGGAGCTTGCGACGAGCTGCGGAAGATGAATGGAGCACGGGATGGGGGGGGGAGGCACGCCGTTTATATTTTTTATCTCGGTTATTTTCGTGTTTGTTTACTTTTAAAACAAAGAACATGTTGCGCCTCGCTGAAAGGAACAATCTCCGTTGGGTTGCGTGCCCTCTGCGTACAAACAGATCCGCGTAACGTTGAATGCTGTCGTGAATATCAATGAATGGGGTGCGGCGGTGGCGTGATGTTCATCGTGCCTCCGAGTCGTTCTCCCTCTTCGAGAGTGAGCGAATGCTGTGCGGTGTTTTCACAAGTTTAAATGATTTTAGTTGAAATATCACCTTCCTCATAAATTGGGCACAAGCGCTTGCACCTGGTTGTGCCCAAGAATTGTTCTGCCCTCATGCAATTGTTGGCAACATTTGGCAACCCGAATTTGGCGAGATGTTATCGACCCCGCCTAGTATGGAAGAGGTCGTGGGTTCGATTCTGACCCTGATGCCTATATGTTTCGAGTTTGCACGTTCTCCCCGTGGTCACGTGGCTTTTTCTCTGGGTCCTCCGATTTTTCCCTTCACATTTAGAAACATGCATTTGGAGAATTTGGCTGCTATAAATTTCGATATGAAAATCCAAAATTTATATAAATTTCGATATTCATAATAAAGGTTTTTGGGTTAGATCGCGTTTATTTATAAATGTGTCGTAACCCTCCACCACCCGACACGGCCAATCAGCAAAAAAAGTGTCACGTTGACAAAAGACAAAGAATTCACTACTTCAGCCCACCGGTGTGTTGAAGAGTTAATCCACATTTACAGTTTGAGTACAACGTTTCGCTGGTAAATACATCCAGCGTCATCGGGCAATTCGCCAGAATGGTAAAGCCCTCGCTTGCTCCCGGTTTTATATAGAGCAGCAGGGTGACGTCATCACTTAACTCATATCAGGTGCAGTGATTAGAGGCGGAGGGGGGGGGTATTGTAATTATATAATCGATTAGTAATCAGTCATTGGTTATGATTAGTAATGAGTTGTAGATTAGTAATTCTTTAAATCAAAATGTAATGTGTATTATTTAATAATACGCTTCCAGGCCGCACTAAGCCGGTAGCTGTCAGAGCGATTAAAGTTATTCTTGTTCCTCTCAATTTCAATGGATTCTCTAATTAGTCTTTGCCAGTAATAATTAGTTTTACACACCACTGCAACATTGTCAAAATCAATTGAGTGTCCTTGTTGACAAGCATGTTCTGCCACTGCCGACAGTTGTGTTTGAGATAATTTAATATTTCTCTGATGTTCTTTTAGTCTTACGCTGATGTTACATCCCGTCTGCCCAATGTAGCAGCTGCCACATGAACAATTAATCCGATATACACCTTCTGTTGATAGTTTAGGTAATGCGTCTTTAGTGCAAGATACTAGTTTTTGAATTTTGTGTACTGTACCAAATCTTACTGTAATGTTTTGCTTTTGCAAAACACGGGCTAATTTGTCAGTTACTCCTGAGATATATGGAATTTTTATTGTTTTAACAATCTGGTCGCTTTCAGCAGTATTGCTTTGCGATCGTGATTTGGCATTCAGTGCTCTGTTAATTTGAGCATTATTGTAGCCATTCTGTCGTAGTGCGTCTTTAACGTGTTTAATCTCTCTCACTAGACTCTCACCATCTGACACTGTTTTAGCCCGATGTATGAGCGTCTTGATAAGAGAGGATTTCTGAGCTGGATGATGATGTGATTCTGCATTCAGATAGGCATCAGTGTGCGTTTGCTTTCTGTAAACGTGTATGTTATTTTACCGTTTAGGCCATGTCCAAGCAAAATATCTAGGAATGGGAGTGTGTTATTCACCTCCATTTCCATGGTGAACTGGATGGCCGGGTTTTGTGCATTGAGATGATTTAGAAAATCATTAAGTGTATCTTTACCATGTGGCCAGACAACCAAAGTGTCATCCACATACCTAAACCAAAAGGATGGTTTTAATGTGCTCGAGGCAAGTGCTCTTATTTCAAAGTTTTCCACGTACAAATTTGCTATAGCAGGGGATAAAGGAGAACCCATTGCTGCTCCTTCCTTTTGTTTAAAGAAATCTCCTCTCCATAAGAAGTAAGTGTTATTTAAACAATGGCCAGCAAGTTTCGGAATATCTTTGGTAAACCGGTATTCTTTACTAGTGTATCAAGTAATTTAAGCGATTCGTCCACTGGAACCTTAGTGAATAGAGAAATCACATCAAAACTTACCAGAATATCATCAGGAGTGAGTTTAATATCTTTAATCGCATTCACAAGATGTTCTGAATTTTTTTTTTTAAAATAACATACAGCGTTTACAGAAAGCAAATGCACACTGATGCCTATCTGAATGCAGAATCACATCATCATCCAGCTCAGAAATCTTCCTCTTATCATGACGCTCATACATCGGGCTAAAACAGTGTCAGATGGTGAGAGTCTAGTGAGAGAGATTAAACACGTTAAAGACGCACTACGACAGAATGGCTACAATAATGCTCAAATTAACAGAGCACTGAATGCCAAATCACGATCGCAAAGCAATACTGCTGAAAGCGACCAGATTGTTAAAACAATAAAAATTCCATATATCTCAGGAGTAACTGACAAATTAGCCCGTGTTTTGCAAAAGCAAAACATTACAGTAAGATTTGGTACAGTACACAAAATTCAAAAACTAGTATCTTGCACTAAAGACGCATTACCTAAACTATCAACAGAAGGTGTATATCGGATTAATTGTTCATGTGGCAGCTGCTACATTGGGCAGACGGGACGTAACATCAGCGTAAGACTAAAAGAACATCAGAGAAATATTAAATTATCTCAAACACAACTGTCGGCAGTGGCAGAACATGCTTGTCAACAAGGACACTCAATTGATTTTGACAATGTTGCAGTGGTGTGTAAAAACTAATTATTACTGGCAAAGACTAATTAGAGAATCCTTTGAAATTGAGAGGAACAAGAATAACTTTAATCGCTCTGACAGCTACCGGCTTAGTGCGGCCTGGAAGCGTATTATTAAATAATACACATTACATTTTGATTTAAAGAATTACTAATCTACAACTCATTACTAATCATAACCAATAACTGATTACTAATCGATTATATAATTACAATACCCCCCCCCCCTCCGCCTCTAATCATTGCACCTGATAGGAGTTAAGTGATGACGTCACCCTGCTGCTCTATATAAAACCGGGAGCAAGCGAGGGCTTTACCATTTTGGCGAATTGCCCGATGACGCTGGATGTATTTACCAGCGAAACGTCGTACTCAAACTGTAAATGTGGATTAACTCTTCAACACACCGGTGGGCTGAAGTAGTGAATTCTTTGTCTTTTGTCAACGTGACACTTTTTTTGCTGATTGGCCGTGTCGGGTGGTGGAGGGTCACGACACATGTATAAATAAACGCGATCTAACCCAAAAACCTTTATTATGAATAATATTGGTCGCGAAAGCCTACGTGTTAAACCAAATTTCAATATGATAAGTAAAAATGTCGATATGATTTCGATATGACAAGCCACTTCATTGAGCTATCATTTGTGGCCAGGTCGTTTCTGAAAAAGAGTTACACAGCTCAGTGGGCCTTGCGTGGTAAAATAAAAAGTTTAGTTTGGTTTGATAGCGTTTTGGGCTTAGATCACGTAAATATGAATGTGTCATAAACTCACCACCACCTGACACAGCCAATTAGTTAGGTTTGTCATGTGAACAAAATGTGTCAATTGTAAACGTTGTAGGTTTGGCCTCCAGCACACGGGTGTGAACTGCCAGATGTAGACATTTGGCAGTTCACACAGCATGCTTAAAGCAAGCCTGACACTGCTGATGAGACGCTGTAACCTCGAAATCAGCCTGGAGTTTGCTTGTGTTGAAGCAATGCTGATGCATAATATTGGTCGGGAATGCCAATAGACTGATGGACTAAATATATCTTGCACTCTCAGAATTGCCCTGTGATCGATAGGGATGTGTAAAAAAATATGTGAATGTTGTATGTGGAGGCATAGTTATGTAAAAGAGGCATATCGTTTTCGTTTGCATTGTGTTAATTCTGTTCCCCGCAACGATGCTGATTATTACCCTATTATTTTAGCGGGGCATCTATAAACAGATCACGCTGTGGAACCCAAAGGCTATTTACGGGCATTGTGCGTGTGTATTATTCAAACAATTCCCTCATTGGTGTAAACACGTGGCTATTAATATGAGCAAGAGAAAGAGAGGTCCGTGGAGCACGTCTTCCTGCTGGTCTGCGAAGTTTGTTCCAAAAGTCATGAGGTCATGCCGGGGTTAATTTACGGCCCGTTTTTTGACAACCCATGGAGCTCGTACAGGACGTCCTCTGTATGCGTGGATGTACGTTGAAATTATTTCGCACCGTGCATAGCCAACCGTGATAATCCGATCCTGCCACAGTTTGCATATCACTATCGGCCATTCAGGAATGTCTGATAGCGAGATTTTAAAATGGCTGATAGCGAGCTACCGTCAGTGCAATCGTTCGCAATGTCTGCATTCTGTAGTGCTCAATTTTGGAGTCCTTTTTTGTGTTCAGGAAGTTTTCAAACAATGAACACGGCCGCACCTCCTGCCAAATCAAAGTGAGACAAATTATTTGGTGGTGCTGCTGCTGCTGCATTGGTGGCGGTGCACGAAGCACAATTATTGACAAACGTGTTGATGGTTATTTTTTTAAAATCAATGAGTTAATCGTTTGCACTGTCGCTTTTTAAACGGGCGTTTATTGGTTGCCGTGGATCTGCCCTTCGCACTTTCCGCTCTTCTCAAGCATTCCCACCGTTGTATCCCTTTCACCAGCGTGGTGAAGTCGAATCAAAAGTAAAATCCCTCACAAACATGGCACGGGTAGACTTACATCCATCAGTGGATTGACAATGGCTGGAATGTACTTTACTTGGTTAGAAAAGTTCTGTGCATCGGGTCTCTATTGTGCATACGTAAAACCTACTCACGAACAAGTTTTCAACAAGCCTAACTGCCAGCTTTTTTTCCTTTGTTACCACTGCCAGAGTTTGGGCACCGCTGTTCGCCATGAGCATTATCGAAATATAAGAATTTCAACTTGCAACAGTATCCCCTCCCTCTCGAAGAGGCGCGAGGAGAACCCAAACAGGAAGGCAGCCACGCGGTGATCCAGCGACGATAATTGCCCAAGCTCTGTGGTCCACTATATATAAAAGTTGGTTGACGGCCAATTAATGAGTCTTTGCAAGTGGGAGGATACCGAATCAATAGGAGAAAACAACACTCGATTCCAATACAGACGGGACAGATTATTTCAGTACAGACTATTCTGTATCGACTTATCCGAGCAAGCCACGGGAGAGGAGTTTCACAACATTTGTGTGGTTCTTCATATCATCGGGCAATGCCCGATGATGCTGGATGTAATTACCAGCGAAACGTCGTACTCAAACTGTAAATGTTGTGGATTCACTCTTCAACACACCGGTGGGCTAAAGTAGTGAATTATTTGTCTTTTGTCAACGTGACACTTTTTTTGCTGATTGGCCATGTCGGGTGGTTGAGGGTTACGACACATTTATAAATAACGCGATCTAACCCAAAAACCTTTATTATGAATAATATTGGTCGCGAAAGCCTACGTGTTAAACTGATGTGTGTGGTTCACCAACCCTCACTTCTGCAGAGTGTTTAGTCCATCCGCCTATTGGCTCTGCAGACCGATATTTATTATCCAGCATAATCTGTTTCCAGCAAGCAAAGTGTGGACCGTTTGACAGCCTTCTGCGTTTCGTCAGCCAAGGGTGTGATACAAATGCCGCTGGGTTGCCCGATGTTATCGGCAAAGAGCACTCCGTTAGAACCCCGTCCAACGCTCGAAGCGACGTCGAACACAAACGCCACGAGTTCCGCCCATCTCGTGCGGTTGTTGACGATGAGGAGGATCACGACGCGTGCCGATGCTGCGTCTCTCGTAGGCCCGGGCTGCCACGCGTGCCCGCAGTGCGAGAGCAGCTTCCCCAGCGCCAGCGTCCTGGCCGAGCACGTGCAGACGCTGCACCAGCGCGGCCCCGAGGAGAAGGACTTCCGCTGCCGCAGCTGCGGCAAGCGCTTCCCCGTCAAGCAGGCGCTCCAGCGGCAGTAAGAGCCCCCCCATTCTCGATACTCATCACCCACAACGCACCTCTCCCGGCACACCTCGCTTGTCGCGACAAGAACCCTCACACAACAACAGCCTCTCACACAACCCCTCACGCACAGAGTACGTGCGTTGTATTGGGGCAGTCTTTGGCGATGAACGCCTGATAGTCTGCACCCTTTTCATCTATGGAGGAAATATCCCACGAATACTTCTTCTTCCTCGCGTGGTTGTCGACGTTGTTGGGGCGCAGTTGGGAGTGGTCCCAACTGTCATTGGTTCTTCAGAGAGAACCCAGGGCTGCTTCTTCGCTGGGTCTTCAGTACGGTTCTTGTTCAGGAAGCCACAGTGTTTCTTGACGAACGTGCTGGGTCGTGGTTGCCATTTGTGCTCACGCACCACTGTCAATGCAGCAGCGGCGGCAGCAGCAGGGGCATCACCGATGGTGTTTTGTTTATTAATATTGCGCACTTCGCATCAGATAAAGGCATCTCGGGGCACATTACGTGACAAACAATGAACACGTGGGTGGCCAACACTGAGAACGTGTAAAATACAAGACATCGTACCCCAGGCAGTATCATGTAAAACGAGTGCAGGACTACATTATAACTTAGACCCATTACTAAAAATTTAGAATTATAAATGCAGATATCCCCACCTCACCTCGTGCATTTGCACGTGATTATCGGCGCACTGAAGAGCTGTTTACGGTTAATACACAATGTCAACCGCTCGTACTTGGCCAGGGTTATAGTGAGCAGTAAATGCAAGTCTGATCACACTGCGAACAGACCACTGTTCTGCAATAGTGCTCTGCTGATTTAGACATTGTATGTCAAAACCGGTCTGGAGTTTGCTTGTCTTGAAAATATGCTTATGGAAGTTTGCACTCCCACAATTCCGTGTGGCTGACGGGTTGCGCAGGAAATGTTTTTTTTTTATGTTTTATGTCGACGGACGGATATGTGAAGGAAGGTGCATCGCCCGATTAACTATCCTGCGAGAGAAATGGACAATTTCTTTGACATCTTTTGGGGCGGAGTGGTGGCAGAGCGGTTGGGTGCACTGCACTGCAAACTTGGCGGCCCGCGGTCGACGTCCCCAGCGTGTTATCACCATCACACACTGACCGGCGTGGTGAAGTATGGTCAAACAACTCCCCCCACCCCCTCCCGTGGTGACCCACGCATCATTGGGGGGGGGGGGGGAGTTTTTCACGGAGCGGTGTTCGGAAAACAGGGCTATGGGCGTACGATGTGCGTTCATCACTGCCGGATATGTGCACCGCTCGGCTCAAGCTTTGGTTAGTCACGTGCAGGGGCCGGCAGCTAAGCAGATCTCCCAGTGCAACGCAGGTCAGAGATATAACACGTGCAATGGGTTTGTTTTCCGGCGAACACAGGATATCCTGACAAAAGCACTTTAAGTTCAGTCCGCGGAGAAGTAAAGGAATGCTTGTAGCTTGTTCAATTCAAGCCGGGCCAACAGAAACCCCTTGTGGTATTGCTTTCAAATGTTTAGATTGTGTAGATAATGGAGACATGGATTCCCAGAGGCAGCGTGTGTGCGTGTGCGCACGAGTGTGCCTTGAGACGAGAAGTTCACCTGCTGAAAGTCCATGGCTCAGATCCCCACCCCCGGGTTAAGCCTCTGCTGTCAATTACACTTCACCGCTGGCAACAGAGGTCTCACGGCGCTCCTAGCGTTATATTAGCTTCGCTTGTCTTCGTGATGCCCAAAATTCAACCAACCTCCTCTTTCGAAGCGCTGCCGGTTGTTGGTACGGCGCACGCAAAGTGCCGTCGACCCCGTTGCTGTTGCATAACAAAGTAAATACTTGGGTGGATTTTTCAGCACTTTGTTAAGCCACTGCTGGATTAAGGCCTCCCCCCCCCCCCCACCGTGCCATGTCAATCATTGGGGTTGTTTGACCATACTTCACCACGCTGGTCGTGTTGGTTGGTGATGGTGTGGGAGGGGTGGGCAGGACCGGTTCACGTATCACTCGCCACTGATTTTAGCCATGGCCGGGATACCAAATTCAGGTCACGGAGTTCGTAGCATAGTGCACTAACCACTGCGCCAACGCTCCACCAAATAAAGAATGTGCAGTGATGCAATGAATTTAATAACTGACAATTAACGTGGCTTTGACTTAGCCCTTGACCCAAAGTGTTCCGAGCTGCATGAACAACTTAAGTCGATTTTCCATCTCAAGATTGTTGTTGGAACGTTCTGGCTAATGTGTAGTATCCCTTCAAGAATTGGAAGCATGCTCCCTCAAACGCTGCCGCTAGAATGCTGTTTAAACATAACTGACTCCACCACCACGAAGCCGCAGTATTTTGAAATGCTCGGTCACGCATGGTGTGTGCTCCTGGTTCATCCCCCCCGAGAAAATGTACACGTCCCGCTTTTTTGTACATTGTCGAGAGACGCGCACTTGCATTTAACCCTTTCCCGTTCTGAGATGTCTGCAAGTTACAGGGGGTGGGCCCCGCTCACCTCTAAATCTCAGAACGCGCAAGCAGCTCAACGTTAATTAAATTTAGAGAGGCGTAGCGCCGTTGTTTTTTAAAGACATTGTGCTCACCGCAGAGAACCGAAACGACACGACGGCGCTCTATGATAGCTGGCGCCAAACTGTGCCACTTGCCCTCCCACTTGGCCTTGTGGGAGCCTCGCTACCGATAAAGTTATTTTAGTTTGGGGTTTTTTTTGCGGTTTCGTTTCGATGATGTGCACGTATGTCATCGGAACGGGAAAGGGACCCTCCACCACCCGACACGGCCAAATAAAAGCCAGTTTTGCTGAAAAACAAAAACGATCAGGGCACATTTGACCACGCAACAACTTGACTTGCTTTGGCTGTGTCAGGTATTGGAGAATGCAGAGCTCAGACTGACATGACAGCTGCACATTGTAACCCAACCAATACACCGAATATGAATAATAACATTAGTCGTGAAAGTCTACGTAGTGGTATTAAAGCTCATGTTGGCACTGTAGCTGCACAATTGGACGCAAAATTATCCAACTTGGGAATGGTTGCGTCTGTATGCTCTGCAACTCGAAAATTACAAATGTGTAAGCCCGAATATCAGGACCATGATACGAGACGAGTTGCATTGGCTACCGAACAAAATACGGAAACGTTGACAAACTCTATCCTCCTCGTCAACAACAGCCTGCATCAATCCGCTCCGTCCCATCTCAGCGAGGAGTTGTGTAGTACCGGCGGCCTCAGCGGACCATAGTGGATAGCATTTACGATCCACAGCCCAAGGTAATCTGCTGCTGTTACCCGCGTGCAAACCTTGCATGATGCGGCCAGTCCATTTTAACCGGGGTCTCCGGCCCAAAGAGCAGGAACCAGTTCACGAAAGATGCTCAGGATCCATTCTTGAGTGGGAGACTGTTTTGCGACAGACTTTAAAGGAGTGTTGTTATTCTAAATAGCTTATGCTGTGTGGTGATCAGCGCGGCGCATTCGTGATGGGCTGGAATTATAAGAGTGCGTGATTACAGCCTTTCAGACTTACGGACTTACTAATATTGAGTAGAGCCGAGGTTGGTGTCTCATTACAGGTCTGTGGCCGTTTGCAGAACGTATCTGAAGGGTTGCCCGTAGGCTGCCTTCGATGTTGATGACAATGATTAACGAACCCGTCACTTTCAAGACGGCGTCCCATATTGCTTAGCAGTAGCTCGAGAGAAACCCCGCGACATTTCGTCAGCTCCTGGTTTCAGACAGCCCTTCCTGAACGTGGTCTGACCCCCGCAGGGCCAACGACCCCGGCCGTGGGGCTTTCTGAAGCTCGAGGCCCTGGACCCCAGACAAAATATTTTGACAGACGTTGAGGCTGGGTGGCCGGTGGCAGACGATTTTTTTGCTTTTTTAATTTTTTTTGAACCGCACACGTGAGACCACGATAAATGTTACTTGTAGAGGAAACGCTGTGAGGTTGAGGGGGGAAGGCGGGGTGCGGCGGGGGTGGGACATATTAATTGCTAGAGTTTGAAACCTATCCTGTTGTGTCTTTGGGTCGCGGCTGGCTCCCTTCAGATCCCGACGCAAGTTGCGTCGGCGTTATGCCCCCCCCCCCCTGCCCCCCCCGGAGCTCGCGTTGTGTCCACTGTTGGTTATTTTTTAGAGTCAAGATTGATGTGCTGACGCTGTTGGCATGTTACATGTTCCTGTTGCTCCCTGGGTGTCTCGGGGCGTTCACGCTCGGCCCCCGTTTGTGTCTGGGGGATGCGTCGGACTTCCACCGTGATTTATGCTGAGAGCCGGATAGAGGAACGTGTGGATCAGAGGGCGCACGCAGGTTATGTACATATGTTAAACTTATTCCGCACCGTACGTAGCTAACCGTGCTAATAGGAGGTGTGGGTGGAAGGACAACAAACTTAAAAACGCAAAAAAGCAGTTCTTCAGAAATTAGTTTTCAATCCAGGTGATTTAAAAGTGGATATCTTCTCAGTGGCTTCCTAATATCGGAATGAAGAACGTTCCAGACGGGCCGCAGAAGCGCATCTGAAAGTGCAGCGCAATGTGGTGAGCGCGCGTAACACAGGTTAGAGACATCGTTCGAACCGTTAAGAAAAGTGAGCGAGACTTGGGGCAGGATGCGTCGCTCGAAGGGGCGATGGCCAAGGGTCAAGAATCACGACGGATTGGCAGCCAAGGAATGGGACGCGTGGGAGAGCATCGCGTGTCCGAGAGCGTCGCACCGCCCAGGAGACGGAGTCGCTGTAGTTGGATCAGCACATCGTAGGATCACGAACGTAGGCAGTGGCTTTGCGATGCCTCCATCCAGCAGTGGATTGAGCATTGCTCATGCTGATGAATTGAAGTAAGCGCACAGGGGTTCTCTTTCACCGGTCGTGGTGACCTTAACAGATTCTCAGGCGTGCAGGTCCTGCAAACCCCAAAATAGCTTTGATGCAATTTCCATATGTTTGAAACTTTGTTATCCAAACATCCTGTTTGATATTAAACAACGGCCCCGTTTTGTCACACAACAGTTTTATAAATACTCCTGGAAGTTAAGCTGATCCTCCTGCAACAGACCCACACCTGATTTTGTTTTGCAAATAAAGGCGTGTTTCAGTAAAACGCCTCATAAACAAGCGATGACATTTCGGTCCGTTTTCATGCGAGTCACTTAACGCTGATTAGACGCTGAGCTAATTGCATTTGGTCACAATGGAATGGCATCTCGTATTTTATGCTACAAATAAACGGGGGATTCTTGACCGTCACTGGGTTTGTGAATTATTAATTGCCATCAGCCAAGGTCTATCCACTGCTGGATGAAGGTTTCCCCAAGCCACCGTAGCCATCTCCCACAATCCTGCGATGTAATAATCCAACTAGCGCGCGCCTGCGGATTTATTATTTCATCGCTCCATCTCTTCCTCGGCGGCGACGCTCTCTCTTGTACGCGTTCCGTTTCTTGGCTGCCACTCAGAGTGACTATTCTTGACCGTCAGTCCTCAGAGCCGTGGCGTGTCCTGCCTTCAAGCCCATTGACTTTTTCTTAACAGTTCGGAATTATGCGTTAAATTGCACGTGCTATTATTATTTGACCTGATCCATCAAAAGTCACCAATTCGTTCACCACTAACCACCGGCCGACATGAAAGTTCATCGTGATTTTAATACCGGCTCACCAATGTCCTATCAGCTTGCCGTCACAAGCAAGTTTGGAAAACTTGTCCCCAATACCAACACGAGCTAATTTTATCGCCCAATCTCCTTGGTGGATATCCTGATAAACGATGCCTGTCCGGTACTTCGAGGGCACCACAGCACTTGCTTGGAGGGAAGGAACACGCGCCGGTAAATAAAGCATCCATTCCCACACGGGGTTTATATTCTCATACAGTGAGTTTTTACGACTATCACACATTCGTGCTTTGCCGAATTTGATGAATTTCGCAAAATCTACGTCATTGGGAAAAACCACGCAGCGGCATCACCTTCCCCCCGCCCGCACTGGCAAACTCGTGCCGGCTCGCAGGCCAGGTGCTGCATTCACCTTGTGCAGCACAGGGACAGCTGTCGCTGGGGGGGGGGGTCCCCTGGGACAGATTGGGGCAGGGCATTGGAATGATTGAAATGAGGTGTGCTACATTGAGCCGCTTTTAATTGATGCACCATTAAGTGGCTTCGAAGTGTTTATCCTTATCCTAGGCGTGTTCTTTTTCTGTACCATGTGAACGCTTTGTATTTATTGCAAGTTGATCACTTGCGTGTGTTGGGTTAACAAATGAGCACACGGTGTGTCTTCTTCACATGTCTGTCTCTGCATAGAACATAAAACTTATTTCTTGCACATTCCATCAGCCGCACGGCCTTCTGGGAGTTCATTAATTCAACAAGCATCGATTCAAATACAAACAAAACTGGACCAGTTTCAACGTATCAGTGTCTCATCGGCAGTCAGTCTCGCTTGATTCAACGCTGGTGGACTGCCGATCACTTGGAACAATGACCCTCTCTTTACAATGCGGGGTCCTCATTTGATGCAAAGTCATGCAATACGTAACTTGTTTATTTTCTGCACAACTGTGTCAGTGGTCGTTTGGAGATGCACATGTTGGAGCTTTAATTTGTGACGTCCACTTAACAGATGGATTCAAATGTCCTTCCCGAGGAACACTGGGATGTTGCATTCCTGAACCATTTCAGATTCCCCAGAGCACTCCGACATGCCTTGTCTGCCTCCTCATTTCATCACTTTGATTTCAGTTCACATTTCATCACGGACCTACAGTAGGTAACCGGCCGAAGCTTTAATTGGACAACCTCTTCGGCGAAACCACTGCTGTGGCAGTGGCACACGGGCGCAAGTAACTAAACACTCAACGCATTCGTCAATGATACTGCCTTGAATAGGAAAAGTATGTTATATGCAACGTTTTGGGCAGTGATCCTTTATGTCCATGATAGGCGTTTTTTGGGCCAAACCGTGTAGATATATAAATGTGTTGTTAAACCCGACACCACCCGACACAGCCAATTAGTAAGGGGTTTGTCACGTGAACAGAACGTGCCAATTCGTTACTAGTACATCACACCGGTTGTGTGTTGGAGAGTAAATGCACAACATTTACCACTCGAGTACGACGTTTTGCCGGTAATTACAACTAGCTTCATCAGGGGACAGCCAGAGGTGTGGATAAAGCCTCCTCCTGTTTTGTTGGTCTTCAATAGAGGAATAAATGTGACGTCGTCACTTGTGAGCCAATCAGGTGCGAAGACCAGAGCGGAAGTGGGGGTGGGGTGATGTACGCATTTAAATTACAATGGATATCGATTACCGGGCCATTGCCCGAAACGTCGCCGATTACTGCGTAACGTTTTTTTATTTAAAGCCATTCAGTGTTTATTGATAAATGTATTGAGTTTAAAACGTGAATCTGTACATATTACTAGCTATGACACATGTCAGAAAGCTGGATACTGAAAGTAAACTCAGCAATTTTTAATTTGACCAGGAAAGGGCCGGTGAGCTACGTAACTCTTTTTCAGCAGCGACCCAGCCACAAATTATAGCTCAACCAAGTGGCTTATCACGTGGACATTTATAGCAGCCAATTAATCTAAAACGCATGATGTAGAGGGAAAAAACAGAGGACCCGGAGAAAAATCCACATGACCACAGAGAGAACATGCAAACTCCAAATATACAGCATGCATCAGGGTTGGGATCTAACCCAAGACCTCCTGTATACCAGGCGAGGTAGTTAACATCTCGCCACGATGGCACCCTGACAAAGGTTAAAGAACAAACGCTGAATAGTGCCCAGGGGACACTGTAAGCGTGCATGCCTGTAAGTGTGCATGGCTGTAAGTGTGCATGGCTGTAAGTGTGCATGGCTGTAAGTGTGCATGGCTGTAAGTGTGCATGGCTGTTATTGTGCATGCCTGGTGGAAATAACACCGGCGGGCAACGGGAGGAGTGCACGGGTCAGAGAACAACCGCTAATTGGGGAAATCATCTTGACCATTCAGAAGAGTAAGCGGCCTTCGCTCGGAGGTGTCATGACCGACTGACGAGACTGGTGACAGAATGGCAGACGAAGGAGGGTAACACATTCGAGAGGACGACCGCTGCATAGGTGGAACGATGAGGTTATCTCGTGAGGATGAGCGAGTTGTTTTGTGCCGTGTTGGGAGCACGTGGGGTGGTGGCAGCGTCGGGAGGCCTTCGTCCAGCAGTGGATAAAGCATGGCTGGCAATAATGATTGATGGTGATGATTGAACAAGACTTGTCCTCTTCGCTCGTTAGTGTGGGAATATTTATTTCTAGGCTTATTATGTTTTGGAAACCAGCTCTTCAGATGTCATGTTGTTGCGGAGTCCATTGAAATACTGGGCCCTATAACGCAGAACCACTCCATTTAGCACAGTGCATCTATGCACGGTATATAAAGACATATTCAGGTGTATAGATGCAATAAAACCTGCAGTTGGTACATTTAATTGAAAGTCAGCCATGTCCATTGAATGGAAGGCCCATTAATGTTTTCCACTCTATAAAGGAACAGTCGCTCTAATAAATTGGTACACTCAATGCATCTCGTTTACCGAACGTACATTTATAGTAACGCCGGGCTGTCGTGTAAATCGTTATTTCGCTGACATTCAGCCGCAGTTTATTCATCGTGCAATGAGCGCAGAGAGCTGCTTGGTGAAGGGAACCCGCCACCCCCATCACTGCCAGCCGTCGTGCCACCACAGCAGAACACCTGACCAGCAGCATACGACCCGTGCAGCTGGGCTTATTGCTGCAGGCTGCAGGCTGCTGCTGCTGCTCCTGTGGTTTGAGCGTTATCAGCGATTCATGACCATGAATAAAATAGCACACTGTTCTAATTTGATTAATTAAAGTTTTACAAATTTATAACGTCGCTCTGGTCAATTGTTTCCAGATGGTGCTTTGCAAGTGGGTTTTTTTTTCAATCGCATAACTAGATCCTATAAAGCAGGGGTTTGATAATGACAAATTATAATTTAGAGCCCTTTTTCCCAATTATCCACTGCTGGATAATGCTCTGTCGTTTACGGGGGTTGTTTGACTTTTTGCGTTTGCTGCTGATGTCGGCTGTGGCCAGGAGTCGAACTTAGGTGTCTGGGTTCTCAGCGCAGTCACGGTTACCACCTAGCCACCGCTCCACACACAAAGGTTTTGACAGTAAGACAAAAGTAGTAATCTACAGTACTTTTGCCAATCCACTGCTGGATGAAGGCCCCGTACCCCATGCCGTGTCTCAGTCACAGAGGTTGTTTGACCATACTTCACCACGCTGGTCAGTGCAGATTGATGAACGCGAATGCCCAGGACCGGGAATCGAACTCGGGTGGTCCAGGTTGGTAACGTAGCGCACTGGCCGCTGAGCCACCGCTCCACCGCTCGTGCGTGCTCCACAGATACAAAGCAACGTTAACACCGAGAGGTCCGTTCAGAGCGAGTGCGGTTCCATCGAAAGGGTTTCCATTGCACGGAACCGAAAGGCAATGCGAGCAAAAGCATGTAACGTGAAATAATTGCGCATGCAGAAAATAGCGCAGTTAAATGTGATATCAACTCCTGCAACCCAGGAAATGAATATATTGGCAAGGGGAAACATCAATGCCTTTATTATGATTGTTATGATTGTTAGAATAGCTGGGCTAGGGTGCCACTCAATATGCAAATGGTAAAAAATTGAAGTTTCAGTTTTCTTGGATCACTCTTCCCTCTTAGCTTGTTACTCGTGGTGTAAAAGTCAACAGCCGAGCATCTCACGCCACTCTGTTCATAGACACAGGTAGCTCAGGTTCCCCCCCTCCCCCTACCCTCCTCCTCCTCCTATTAGCTCTGTCTGCATGTAAATATGTATGTCGAACTTCTTTCGCACCGTACGTAGTCAACTGTGCTAATCAGAGGTGTGGAGGGAAGGACAACAAACTAAACACAAAAAAGCAGTTCTCAAGCAAGCAGTAATCAGCAGTAGAGAGCAGCAAAACATTTAATCATTGCTCTGTATTCCTGTGATCCTGCGTCTACGCTTCCAATGCCTGAACAAACCCACACTGCCCAGCGTGGTGAAGTATGGTCAAGCAAACTCCGCACGGCGTGCAGAGATTTAAATGTACGTAGTTCCAGTGGCTTCCTAATATTGGAAGGAAGAGCAGTCCAGACGGCCACAGAAGTACCTCTGAAAGTTCGCGATGCGGTGACTCATTTTGTTTGATGGCGAGCCCAAAAGCCGCTGTTGTGAGGGCGACCGGAGTTCGCGTGATGATGGTTTATACTCATTGACGAGATCAGCGAGGTATTGTGGTTCATTTGTGGCAAGCACTTTGTGTGTAACGAGTGTGACCTTTTAATGTATTAGTTTGGCAACGGGAAGTCAACGCAGCTCGGCGAGAACAGGACATCTGTGCCTCTACTCGACAACTGCGTGTATTGGCTGCGATTCGTCCTTCAACTCTGTTGAGCAACGGGTAAATATCGAGCGATCGTCGTTAAACTCGCAGGGGCTGCAATTTTTTACACGCGAAATAATAAAATCTACAGGCACGATCCTGAAAATATTAAACTTGAATTTTTAGTGGCACCCTATGCTATACATTTTCAAGCGAAACGTGATTTGATTTAATGCGCATTTAAAATTCAGCACCTGCAAATGTGTTTTCTGTTGTTGTTGAAACTCAGTTGCTGAGCACAGTTCCAAAGGCCCAAAACATCAAGTGGCCAGCAACAAACAGCACTGTATCAAAGTTTTGATAACGAGTTAACACGATTCTTGAATTATTCATTTTAATATTCACATTTTTGGCTGACGAGTAATTGATGAAATCTGATTGAAACTAAATGTGAGATCTAGTCGAGGCTACACATGAAGTGCAGCTTGCATTACTTTCCATATGAATAACTACACGATAAATTCCACAGCAAAAACTCTCCCGTATCCCCTTTCATATCCCGTTGTTTTCTTTCGTATGGCACGGTGGAGGTGGGCGGGGGCTGGCGGCGGGAAAGCCAACAGTTTGTATAGATCAAGTCGCAGTTTGCGTAGATCAAGTCACAGTTGAATGTTAAAGGTCCTTCGACCAATCCAAGGCGGCGGTAGACGCCGCACGGACCAGGGTGTGTGCGTGTGGATGATGGCGGCACTCGTCGGTCGATGCGTTCGATGGTTTGGGGGCTTCACCACGGTTGCAGTTTGGCGATTCTTTGATTGTCCGTTGATGGAACAACGTGGCAAGGCGACGACGACGCATCTCTCCCGTGCCGCGTTTGAGCGCGGTTCAGCGTGGTCCCCGGCCGTCGTGAGAAGAGAGAGAGAGAGAATCCTGGGAACTTCCACCGCCGGCTCCTCAATGATGTTTTTGTTTTCACAATACTCCATTGTGAAAACGGTGGACAGCAGTCCTATGGGCGGGGGGCGGGGAAGGTGGGCTTAATCAGTGCTATTTTAATATTACGTACGGCTAGACGAGATGGTGCAGGAGGGAGAGTTAGTGTAGTTTTGCCATTCCTCCTCCGTTTTAGGAGTGCAGATTGGAGTGGTTTACTATATTGGTCCATAGCTTGAGGTGCATGGCCACAATCGCACTGTGGCTTGTCTTTAAGTTTACATTCATAGTGTTATTATCTGCGTTGTAATTGCCATGTATGGAACATTCAGAGAAATCATGATTTGAATACATATTTACATGTACCTACTAATTAATAAACAGCTGAGGGAGTGGTCGGATAGTGGTTAGCACAATTGACTGTGACACAGAATCAGCACAGTGCAAATATGCGCATGCATGAGCGATGGATGCGCTCCAAATTTTCAGAATAATCGCATGAAAGAAAATTGGGTCTAGACACAAAATTAGCGACGATCCGAGTGTTTTGTCACCACTCTGACGTCATTTCTGCTATTTTACCACCAGAAGTAATTGGTTACATTGGTGACCATGATGACATTTAAAATATGTACATAATGCAATTTTTTTTTATCAGAACATTTTCAGATATTACCTTTAAAAAATATGAAATCCTAATTGAAAAAAAGATCTCAAACTCAACCTGAGTGGGAGCCTACGTGTTGAATAAAATCCGTCAACGGATTTTATTCGTTGACGCTACTAAGAAATGTTGAGCCTGAAGCTCTTTTAAAAGAACGATCATCAGAAGAGCTTTAGTGAAAACAAACACAGCAAGTTACAGCAAATACATCGTAACGTGGTTGTTTTTAACCTAGCCTTGGTCTGGCTGAGTGAGGAGGGGATTAATTGTAACATGGTTAGCGCTCATTCACCGGAAATTCTTGGCAAAGGAATATGGAATTTCCACCAGAAACCTTTGGCAGCCAATGGGGATTATTAATGGGAGGTGGCCATGGTGGGCTGCTATACATTTCCACGTGATTAGCCATTTCATTAAGCTCTGATTTGTGGCCAGGTCACTTCCGGAAAAGAGCCACGTAGCTTGGTAGGCGTTACCTGGTAACGTAAAAAATTGTCAAATAGTAAAAAAAATCGTGCTCACCTCATTTGAGCATGGGGACAATGGCTTTTTATTTTTATTCGGAGTAACTCGGTGTTGTTCTTGTATATCAGATGGAAATGCTTGTGCGCTATTTAATTAATGATATGCTTATTCAGTGTTATTAGTTAAGGTTTCGTTAAAAGTTTGTGCTTTTTACGTAAAGCGCCGTGAGGCCTTGTGTGAATGGCGCTGTATAAAATCAAGTTTTAGTTAGTAATACTAAGCCATAGCTTTTAATTTAGATCTATGGTTATTATAGAAGGCGTTCATCCAGCAGTGGATTCACTATGGATGATGGCGATGATGATGATGATGGCGATTTATGACAGCCCTTTCAAATCGACAGTTGATAGCGAAACAGTGTGGAAACTTTCAGTCACATTCTCGTGGAGTCTTTGCCTAAGCTTTTCTTTCACATTTAGAAGCATAGGTAACAGAAAAAGCGTCAATGAAGGCCCATTCTATATTTGTGCATGTAAAAAAAACTAGTGACAAATTTATTGAGACTGCACACGCCTCTTATTCACAGGGAGAAAAAAGGGCAGACTGCTCTGGCGAAGCTTGTGTTTTTCAGTGGGACTAATTAGGCCATGTGATGTATCGATGTGGACAAATGCAGTAAAAAAAAATCCAAATTAATTGCTGTTAAATTAAAATGTCAAACGAATCGGAAACTGTGTCAAGCACAGAAAAAGTATCCAATTGCATAACGGTCATTTAAAAATTATTATTATTGTAAAATAATACCCGTAATTACGTGTTTAATAATAAGAAATATGATTTGGAATTATTCTTGCAGAGTTATTTTCCAAGAAAGCATGCGGAGTGGAGCACATTGCAAAGAATAATCTCTCTCGAGTGACCATTTCTTATTTCAGTAAAAACATTTTAATCGCCAACTTACGAGCGTTCCATGCGTTTAAATGAGTCCAGTTATTATTTTAATGCTTGAATTTTTTTTACATTGACTGACAGAAAGAGCAGCACGTGGATTCCAGAACGTAATGCAGGTTAAAGACATAATTCCCAACAGTTTTTTTTTATAATAATAGGGTTTTTCCCCTTTTTTTGGCAACAAAACTGAAACCTTTTTACAAGGATTCATGTGACTGCATTAACCACAATACCTGCAGTTAAAATGTAAACAAAAAACATACTATGATAATATATGCCTTTTGGCGTCATCTGGTCGACCACCAATTGGGTCGAGGCTCAAAAGAAAGCCGTCCCTTGGTGTGGACCAATCAGTTTCAAGGACAATGCATATTATCATAGTATGGTTTTTGTTTGCATTTTGACTGCAGGTATTGTGGTTAATGCAGACATGAATCCTTGTAAAAAGTTTCAGTTTTGTTGCCAAAAAAAGGGGAAAAACCCTATTATTACATTTTGGTACTGGCAAAGGAGGTCTAATGATGAAGTTTTTTTTTAATCTTATTTATTATATTTCAGTAGGAGCCAAGTACGGAGCACAAACCGTGACGTGGCGGGCGGGGGAGGGGTAGGGGGGATTGTAATTCCGAACTGTTAAGAAATGTCAGTGGGATTGAGGGCAGGATACTTCATGGGCTAGAAAGGGTTGATGGCAAATGGTCAAGAATAATTAACGGGAGTGGCAGCCAGGGAAGGGAACACATTTGAGATGAGATCCACTAGCAGATGTTTTTACATCTTGAGGATTGGCCACGACTTGGAGACGACTTCACCCAACAGTGGGTTGACCCTGGCTGATAATGATGATGAAAGATGTTTATTATTTTACAGGGTGTCTGCCAGCAAGTATGCTTTTCTGTTGGCTCATGCTTTTGCCACGGGTAACCGATTATTTAAGTAACCGATTAGTCGGCATTATTA
This sequence comes from Petromyzon marinus, assembly GCF_048934315.1. Taxonomy (NCBI): domain Eukaryota; kingdom Metazoa; phylum Chordata; class Hyperoartia; order Petromyzontiformes; family Petromyzontidae; genus Petromyzon; species Petromyzon marinus. Next base: position 1,866,323 of record NC_133707.1, read on the forward strand.
TCGCTTCGATTGCTCGACTAATCGGATAACAAGAAAATTGTTGGCAAGAGTCTCACCTCCGTTTCCAGGCGCTGCCGCTCGATGGGAGGTGATGGCCTGAAAAATGTAACGTCAAAAAATCAGTCGATTAAGGCGTCGACTCAATTGCTAATGGACTCTATCAACGGACCGTCCCAGCTCCACTCGAGTGCTGACGTTACAGTTAGCCACCGGCCTTCGTAAATGGAATTGGCACGCAAAAAAAACCGTCAGCGCATCAATGTCCAGGGATCTCACCGCGCCGTGGCATCTCGCACACGTGACCGCTTAGGTGCAGCAAGGGGCGATCCATTGAGTACGTACGCATGGAGGGGGGAGGGGCGGGGGGTTAACCCACATGCGTACGCTTGCGTATGGGGGCTCTACTGAAAATGTACGTACGCATAGGAAACGGGGGGGGGGGGGCAGATGAAGCCTCGATAATAATTTGTCTACATTGGCCTTCAAATGAGCCACAGTTCAGTTTCTTCAGCTGTCAGACAAGTACTGCCGGGAGAGGTAGGACTCTGGGAGAGATGTCACTTGTATGCCACCGTACCCCTGACTGCAGCTATCACGCAGCTCAGCAAAATAAGTGGCCAAGGTACGCAAATTAATACTGGTAGGAAACGTAGTGGACTGGAAGCCCAACCCGGGATTAATTCACAGGAAGCAGGGGATTAATTATGTATGTCTGTGGATGTCTGTCCACGTGTATCCGGACACCCGGATAAAATGAGAAGGGTGGGGCTGGGTGGAGAGGGGAGGGTGGGGAGGGGCTGGGTGGGGAGGGGAGGGTGGGGAGGGGCTGGGTGGGGAGGGTGGGGCTAGGTGGGGGGTGGGGAGGGTGGCGCTGGGTGGGGGGTGGGAGGGGTGGGGAGGGGTTGGTCACCCCGTGGTTCCCTTATAAAACTCAACGTTTAACCGACTCACGCAGACTTGTGCCCGACCTCAGAGTCGGGCATATTTGCGGAATACACCACGTGGTGCCGCCGTTGACCCTGGCCATTGACCGAGCAACCCAACGTTCCTACCAGCTCCCTCCAGGAAGGTGTTTCTTTAATACAGCCGGCGGTGGACTATCTGTTCGCTTAAACACGTTAATATTATGAATCCTTGATCGTTTCTGCGTGGGTTAAATATCGGCCGTTTTATAGGATTCCGGGGGGGGGGGGTACGTCAAGCGTAAGTTCGCAGGTGGTGGGGTGGGGGGTGTAAAAAGTATGCGTGCCTACAGGGAGCGGGGAGGGGACAAGTTTTGACAGATTTTTGCGTTACGTACTAAATGGATGGCCCCCAAGAGCTTGTGCAGATGCAGCCATTGCTGCTGCTGCTGCTGCCGGCCTTCCTTTGCAATCAGGCGACAGCCCTGTAATTCCTTACACCTGCTCTCCCTCCCCACCACCCCGTCCCGCTTACTGGGCCGCTGTAAAATATTCACGAGAGCTGGGCCCGAGCGCTGGTCTAGCGGGGTGAGAGCTCGCACAGGGACAGACCCGTGCGTCCGTCCTGTCCGCCTAACGTCGCGGCGTTGCCGTCCGTCTCAGCTGCTCCACTTGAGGCTGTTCCATGCGATCCGATCGGCCACGCGGCGGGCGGGCGGGTCGGGATTCCGCTCAGGTCTCGCCGCGTTTTTTGGGCGACGATCTCCTTCAGCTTCCATACGCCCGGAGCGAACGTTCCGCGCGGGCGAGAGCGGCGTGAGCGCCGTCGGCCTCCATCGGCGGCCCGGGGGGGGGGGGAGCGGCGAGGCGGCGGTCGGGGGTGGATTGATGGGAGGCCGGCGGCTGAAGCGGCAAAGGCGGCGGCGGCTGGCGCTCGAGGGCGGCGCGTTGTGCGGCTTTTTTTTTGCGTTCCGCGCGCAAAAAGTTTCGCCCCGTGGCCTCAGCATTTCTGACCACCCACTCGGCGCCGCCGCCGCCGCCGCCGCCCGCCGCACCCAGAAACCTTCGGCATTTGCCGTTGACCGAAGCCGCCGCTGCCTTCTCGGACACGCCGCGTTTGTAAACGTAAACTTCAGCTGCGACGCACGTGAGCGGCAAGATCACCCGGCGATGAAGGGTTTACGCGATCTCTCACCCAAAAACCTCAGTTGTGGATGATATTGGTCGCGAAAGCCTGCCACGTGTTGAACTGATGAAAGGTTAATGTATTTGTATTTATATTTAACGCCGCAGGTGTCTCGTCGGGAGAGCGAGCAGCGGGTCGCTCAGAGGAGGGTCGCGGGTTCAAGTCCTGGTTGTTGGGGGGTTGACTCGGCCAATTATCCCTTTGGGGGTCGATAAAGTGATTCTCACTTTGTGGGGAAGTCATAGGAATGTGGAATTTCCACCACTGGGTTTGCAGCAGATGATCTCCAATGTCTCGGTGCTCCCTTGCGAACGAAATCACTCTCTTGGAGGGTGTTACAGCACGCACAGGTAATTAAATACCTCACCCCCCTTTTAAAGGCACACTGATCGCTAACGATCAATTTACGTGCAGCAGCAGCAGCACTGACATCATTGTGATTGATTTTTGCTTGTTCTGGAGTAATTGTTTTACAATACCGACATTTACCAGCTTTCAAGTCACAAAATGTTCTCTTTGATTAATGAATCGGGTAATGTTTTTACGTGCATTTAACCGTTTACCCATAAGGCACCGTACTCTGGAAAATGTGCTACATTACCACGAAGTATTTTTTTTTACATTATAAGGAATTTGGGTTGAGCATTAGGGAAGGAGTGGTGGCACAGTGGTTAGCAGACCGTGTTATAATTCCGGCGACAGCGAGTTCGATTCCCGGCCATGACAAGCACCGGTGATGATGAGTGACATCTGAACGCATCCTGTCCACCTTCTCCCCTCACTCACCTCCCTGCTCCCTTCACCAACACGCATTGACCGGCGTGGTGAAGAATGGTCAAACAACCCCCAGTGACGTGACCGACCCGACATCCGATGGTGGATTGACTGTGGGGCTCTACAGTATTAGGCGGAAACGTGTTGGCGAGGCGGCTTGTACTTTATTTCGCACAAACGGTGCAATGTAATGCAGTAATAGCTGCTTTGAAAGCCCAGCAATCCTTCAGGTGCTGGCTGTGCAACCCGCTTTTGGTTGAGAATTCCACGGAAAAGAAACTCACAGCAATTGGAAGAGCGGCCAGAAGTGAGCACATTTCTCGGCCAAAAAGTGCGAATGCTTCTGATTATTTCCATTCCTCCCTCCCCCCCCCCCACCTTGAACCTTGAACCTGGAGCCTGTGCCAATGAGGGCATCGATCATTGCCCCTGGTCTCTCTCTCTCTCTCTCACGTTTCGCAGGCCACCCCTGCTGTTCCACCTCACGGTAAAAGTCGACGACATTGCTAACGAAACTGCCGGGGTTGGTGCCAGGTCATCGCCGGCTGACAGGAGCTGGCACGAGCTGGCAGGAGACGGCTGGAGAGGATTTAAAATCTCGTGTACGCTTGGCATCTCGCCTGCAGCAACAACAATATTCATGAAACGATCCATTGCGTGGTCAATCCACTGGTGTCAGGAATATTGCACTGTCCCACAACACCTTGTTTCTGTTCTGACCGAGAGTAATCAGAATCAGATTCTTTATTCATACTGGAGGAATCCGATGAGCTATAAAGTTACTTCCCCACAGATGTCCAGTAACTGAGCAGGCGCTGTGTAAATACGGAGACAGAGTCCCCCTTTTGTTTCACATTGATTTCATCATCATAAGCGAAGGCAGGATATCATTATCCTCATCAGCCATGCTCAATCCACTGCTGGATAAAGGTCTCCCCAAGCCACCGCCGGCCGTAGCCTCTTACGATCCTTCAAGGCAACAACCCACCCAGCGCCTGAGGCACACCAGCGTGGCGCGAAGGCAAATGTAGTCAAATAGGAACTGTGGAAGTCTTCTATATTGTCCCCCATTCTCTTAGTATCAGGGTATGCGTGTGGCCGTTGTTTTTTAGAGAGAGAGAGGGACGGGGATAAGGGAAAGAAGGTTAGAGCGAGAAATGAAGTCGAGAGGGGCGAAGATGAAAAATGAACACGGGAAATAATTTCATATCCATCCAAAGAGTGGCTGAGGCAGCCGGCAATAGCGCGGCTCTGTCCACGTGGGATATCTTGTTCCGTGAGTACATTTGGTGGGAGAACGGAGGGGGGGGGGGGTGGGGAGCAACCCCCCACAAAATACCACGGTTCCCGTCGGAGTGTTGCAACGGGAGAATGGAAATTTATTGCAGGAAAGCGTCTGCTTTTTATAGCTGACAAGTTTTGTTTTTGTTCTTTTATTTATTTCATTCTCCTCATCCACCCGCAACCCCCCCCCCCCCCCATTGCCTGAGCCTCTCCTTCCCTGCTGGCCTAAGGCTCGCCGCTCAGCTCTATTCCCAAGCCTCCAAAAAGCCCCTTTTCTTCCAGTCTTGCATTGCACAAACATTCGCCACACTCAGTTGAGAGCGCCGCCTTCTCTGCTCCCAAGCCCCCTCCGCCTGCCCCGTGCTCCTGCCCCACCTCATTTCTCTCTCCCTCCCCCCTTGGACCGCGGCCAGCATGAAATCCCATCAGTGCCGTGCACTCCCAGGTCAAACTAGTAATTGTCAGATTCTGCAGGCCATCGTTCAGATCGGTGAAAGACTTTGCCTCGACACAAATGCTCGCGCGATCAAGGCTTTTGGCAGACTTCTGCAGAAGGCTCTGAATCTCGGGGTGCTTCTTCGCGTGACCAGAGTGATCCGCAATGCCGAGCGGTTCTGCAACCAGCGATATCCGCCTGTGTGCACGTGTGTGAGCGGCAGTGTCGCGGCCAGCGCGCTGCGCAGTGAACACCAGCGACCCGAGTTCGATTCCCGCTCGCTCCCAACGCCGGTGACGATTATCGCGGTCATTGTACGTTGCGTCGTCATTTTACTCCCCACCTTTGACAGCCACCCACAGCGATATTGTGAAGCCATGTTCTTATTGTTTCCACGAGTGTGGCGACCGAGGGAAAGAGCTCAGAGCGGACGGTGGGAGACTGTCGGGGCAGGGTGTGGAGGTCGCTGCGTGTCTACCGTGCAGCAGCAGCTGCGGAATCTGGTGGACAGTAGACAACGTTGGTGAGGTGCGGTGGTGGCTTAGGCCTACGATGGCATCTTGATCTTGTATTGTGAGTGTGCGTGGGGAGCGGTGGTGTAGCGGTTAGCGTGCTGTGCTACGAACCCGGCTCCTCGAGTTCGATTCCCGCTCACGGCCAACACCGGTGACGATTATCTGAACTGCTCCTGGGCCTCCCCTAGGTCGACTCAGCCTCCTCATATATGTACCTGGTGTGATGTATAAACATCATCACTAGGAAGACAAAGGCGGTCGGGCGTGGTGCTGGCCACCCACCTCGTGGTGTGCCGTGCAGGGCTTCATAGGTGGTCGCTCACTGCACTTGCCCCAAAAGTCTGTGAAGGCTACACGGGGGGTCTTTGTCTTTGTGTGAATGTGCAAAAGGGCACTCTGGGGTAGTTGAACAAATTAGGTAATTTCACAGTGACATTTTCTAAATGATCCTAATAATACATGTGGGGTGTAATTTAGAAGGTAATTAAGTGTAATTTTGGAAAATATGCCTTATTTATGGAATAAGTCAACTTTCTGACACATACATGAAAATGAATGCACAATTGCCATCCCAGTGTGGATGAGAGAGAGGTTTATCTTAATAGGCCCCACTCCTGGCATTTTATCAGCATTCCTCACCGCATGAAGGAAGGGTGGGATTAATGATTTCTGTTTGAATTACAGAACTCCTAATTGGTTGATGTGCTATGCCCAAGCTAAAAGGTGGATTAATGATTTCTGTTTGAATTACAGAACTCCTAATTGGTTGATGTACTGTGCTCAAGCAAAAAGTCAACTTAATGAGTTACACTCCTGATTACTCACAATCTTTTTTAGTTTCCGAAATGTATTTTAGGAAGTTGGTGGACTGCCCTGAGGGAAGTCCTCTCTTTCTCGGTGAGTCTGGCTCACAGGAGACTTGTAAGTGATCTCTGATACTTATCACATATTGCTGATTATTATCTTAAAATGTTTCCGAACTGATTAATCATCTCGTTTTGATGATAAGTGCATCGCTGGTATATTGTCAACAAATCGAACCTCGGTGAAGAATAGCTGCGCCCATGAATACAATATTCCGATGTATTTGTGGAGTCAGCTGTGCGTTGTTTGGCATGATATCCATTTGTTTTGCTCCACACGCTGGGTGCTGTTACAAGGAGCTGAATCCTTAGTTCCTGATAAAGCTCCCAGCACGTAGAGCGAAACGTCGGACCTCGTGTCGGAAAATAAGCGGTGCAACCCGAAAACACATTGGAGGGTCTGCATCACACAATCACGAAAAAGCTACACAATCCCATGAATAATGGATTCAACATTTTCCGTGTTAAACCCTTTAATTATTGTTTGACCTCAACATAATTTGTAATGGGCAATTAAATAACATTGCATTATGAGCTAATGGAGTGATTATGCATAAGGCATGTATGCATGTATGTTTAGTACGAAGTTATTTTGTATTTGTTAGCATAATCATCAGCTTTGGTCAATCCACTCCTATGGACCATATAGTAAACCACTGGAGTGTGCGCTCCTTCAACGGAGGAATAATACAACTACACAAACTCGCTCCTGAAGCCCTCTCGCAGGGGCTAGCAGACCTCGACATCGGCATTTATCTCCTGAACGTATTGACATCATTCGCAAGAATGGAATAGAATCCACTTATGATGAAGGCCTTACCAAGACGTCGCCACGTATCACGATCCTGCGATGAATCATTGGTTGCATTCCATAAAACAAAACTTGAGTTTTGCTTGAAAAGACAAGTGCTCTCGTTTTACAAGGGCTAAGGCTCAGCGCTATTAAGTAAGGTAAAGCATGCAAGAGGGAGAATAAAAAGACCATCTAATTGTGACGGCAAACAGGCCCCACTTTTCAGGAAAAGCCAGCACAATTGGTTTTAAGAATTCATCTCTTTTTTTCGTCCGTTACTCTCGGAAGATGGATCACTAATGCCGCCTGGAGGAAGAGAAAATCAAATCAGCCGCGCAGCTTTTTGCTAAATTGTACTAACTGCGCTCTCAGAATTTAACGGCAAATTAGGGCTGACATGTTTCCCTTTTGAGAAATGGCGACATTACGGACGAGGGGAAAGCCTCACCCCCTCCAAACCTTTGTCGGTAAATAATGGAAAACATTTAGAGCAAATTAAAAAAAAACGTAACTTAATTTAGAAAAATGGGAAATTGCCTATAATCATAAAGTACGCTCAAATAAAGCCCGCAAGCAAAATGCAGGGTGCATGAATAGAATGCAAACCGCATGTAAAGTGTTGTGTTGTGATTAAATTATTAAAGAACAGATACCCAGGTCTCTCTTGCCAATGAGACGATCCTGGTCTCCGGAGATCTCGCCTGGTGAAATAAATCAAACGAATGAACAGACGTGCGCATTGGGGTGGAGCGGCTTACAGTGAGCGCGGTGTGTTGTGAACCCGGCGGACCCGAGTGAAATTCCCGGCCACGCCGAACATCAGTGGCGAGCGATGTCAGAACCAGGCCTGGGCTCTTTTCTTTCCCCCTGCCTCCTTAACCACCCTCCACCGACCACACATACGAGCTGCCTATGTGCACACACGCATGTAGACGCACCGCTTGGTTTCAGCCACAGCGGTCCGGGACATCGTTCCATCCTGCCTTGTTTTGCCCTCGGATTATAGGAATGAAAATAGGGTTAAATGATCTATTATTATTTTTTCTACCTACGCAACTTTACAGAAAGAACCAAAGAGTATGGATTCCTGCAGTCATGAAAGCTTCAAATCAAGATTGAGAGTTAAATAATAATAAATTATTACTATGAAAAGTAGTGACCTTGTACTCTAGTGGGAGTGCCTTACGCCTATAGTGCCTGCTCCAAGCCAGCCGAGCGGCATCTCCGGAAACTACCGAGTGAGATATTAAGCCCCGTGTATACACGACGGAGCGCTTGATTCTGGTATTAGAAGCTCCTGTGCTTCGTAGCATCACCAGACCACTGAAATAAATGTGACGTCATGCACGTGATGATGGAACGCATGCAATATTTCCGTGACATTCAGCCAGGTTGGTTTGAGGATTTTTAGATAATTTACATTACATAATGACGATGTACAAATTTAGCATGTCTTCGTGATGACCAAAGCGACGTCCGCCCGATGTCACACGGCGGTCACCTTTTGCTGGGAACACACGGGCGTGACGTCGTGAAAAGTGACCTTTCCTCTGACTTGATTTCGGATCGCTCCAAAACAAAACATTTATTTGCGATCGTCCGACAATATTCATACGCAGGCCTGTATTTTGTTTAATTCTAGATTTGAAGCTTTCGTGACTGCAAGGATCCATACTCTTTGGTTCTATTCGGTAAAGTCACGTAGGTAAATATAAAATAACAAAAAATCACGACGTTTCGGCCACAACACAAGTGGCCTTCGTCAGGTGAAGGGACCGGACTGTCCAGAGGACAGCGTTGGAGTGAAGACAGCAAGCCCAGGTCGCGTCCTTTCAGCTGTGTGGGAGGAAACAACATTTTTTTTGTTTTCAGATGCATGACTAACACAGTGCATGGCTGCTGTGTGTCGCGGCAGTGTGCTGCAGTGCATGGAGAAAGCCGTTCTGCCCGGGGAGCAGCCGGGAGGCTTCCAGTGCGGAGTGTGCAGTGCCTCATTTGTCTCCGAGTGCAGGTGAGTGCTCCTGAGCTGCTGCACACAATTTGGGCCAACGATGATGATTTCTTATGGCCAATGAAGAGCGAGATGTCGGAGATTCAGTTCTGTTGTGATTGAGTCATTCAGTTGCTTTGTCTGAGGGTGTGGGTGAATGTGCAGATATTCACTCACCCACTCACACAGTCACCCACTCACCCGCCAACTCACTACACACACCCACTTACCCACCCACTTCCTCACCCACTTATCCACCTACTCATCCACTTACCCACCCACTCACTCATCCATCTAAAAACACAACCCACCCAACCCACCATCTTCAAATGTACATTTGGGGTAGTGGAAATGTATGCGGTCCATTATTTGGTGTTCGCAGCTTACAGTGGCCTACAGGAGAAAGTCTTTATTTTCCGCTTCTTCATTTGGATCAATGAGATTCACTTTCTAGCCTCCGATTTCCTGGACCTTGTCCTGACTTCTGGAGAATGTGTTGTGTTCAAACGTACCTCAATCGCCAAACTTCGGTTGCGAAAATCGTTCTTCGCCTTCTTCGCCTGAAACAATCATAACTGACGCGTCGTTGAACGCTTGTGCACGTGGCCAAGTCATTCGTTTGATTGTGTCGGCTGGTGGAGGGTTCTCATCGACACAAATTGGGCCAGACCATTACGTGGCCTCGCCCAAAAAAAGCGATAATTAATCGTAGCATTGGCTGCAGCGACCTACGCGTTAAGATAATTACTTAACTTTGGGAATGTGTTTGGGATGCTGCTGTGGTAGCTGTAAGGTTAGCATCAGACAACCGGTGTCCTCTACATTTGTATGGGCACACAGGAAAGGCCGTGTGGCTGGTGGCACAAAACACGTCAAGCGATTTTTATTTCCCCCATTTACTTTTATGACTTTAGATGACAAACTCGGGGAAAACACCTCTCGGCGTGCGTGTTTGTGTGGAATCACCAAATGCGGCCTCATTCCGGCCCGACGGGCACAAGCGCGCGAGCGTTCCACTTGGGACGCTTGGTTCAGAGCGGAGGGTGCCGAGTCACGGCTATCGATGTGGAGGGGGACGCTGTCACCGCGGTGCGATGGTTGGCCGTGCGCCGGACTTGCAATCCGGGGGGTCGCCGCTTCGGTTCGATCTCCCGGCGCGGCAGTTGAAACGATCGGCAAGTTTCTCAAATGCCCCCGTCGCCACCTCCGTCCGATCGACAGCGTAAATGGGCGCGTGGGTACTTCCACCTGTTCCAAGACATCTGCCCACCTTCGAAGAGTGTCGGGTTATTTCCTCTCTTGCGCTCCTTCGAGTAGAGTCACTTCCGCCAGCGGCATGGAGCAATTTCCAAACAGCACCTGCACCTTCTACGCAAATGTTCAGGCGCATCCCTCCAATGGTGATATCAGGGAATATTCCTCGACGTTGTTTGAAGTTCACTAAATCCTGCACCACTGCCGAAGACGTCCGACCAGCGTGACGAGAGGAGGATAAATGGCGCTCAATAAGAGGTCCCTCCCCAAGAGCTCCCCTCTCCCAGGATGCCCTTCTGGCATCAGGGGCTTGGACCAAGTCAATGGTGGGACTGCCGCCCCTTCGCGTGCAGCGACGTCACGGCGCCTCACCGAGCGTCGCGAGCCGAGGCCCCGGTGCGTTTTCAGAGTGAGGAGCGGTTGGTCGACGTTGGCGAACGCCGTTGGTCGACGTTGGCGAACGCCGAGTGGCCGCGCTGGGGGGAGGGGAGCGGTGTGCCCACCTTGCTGCTGCGCTGCGCGAATGCTGCACAATGGGCCCCGACACGGTCGAGCTGAGTAGCGCTGAGCCACGGACGGCCCTGTCTCTCTATGCCCTGACTGGGGGTGATGGATGGCTGAGGTTGAGGAGACGCCTCCTCTGCAGCCTGCAGGTGATCTCAGATGTCGCTCCGAGACATTTCGCACAAAGGCCTCAGCAGCTCACTTAGAAAATCTCCCGGGCCCGCAAATTGTAACGTCACGCGTGCTTTGAAAGAGTAACAAACGCGTGCCACTGAATCTCGACTCATTCTTCTTCGTCTTCCTATGCCTGTAGTTTAACATTCTGGTGGTTGAGTCAGATAATTGGATCAAGAGTAGCAGAGTGGTGCATCGCTCCTGTGCTGTCTCCTTCGTCTTTGTGAATGAGGGCATTGAACAACTCAATGTCCCATGGCTCTGTTCTGGGTCGCCAGAGTCGCGCGATTAAGTGCTAGGATTGGGTGAAACGATATTGCTTGGTTGTTTATCCTATAGTCCATTATTTGATTCAATCTCTGATCCATAGTCCAAATGAACTATGAAACTATTTTTTTTTTACCAGGTAAGGCTCATTCAGCTATGTGGCTTTTGTCCAGAAACGGCCTGGCCACAAATGATAGCAGAACGAAGTGGCTTATCACGTGGACATTTAATCACATCCAAATATCCAAACGCATGTTTATAAATGTGGAGGGAATAACCGGAGGACCCGGAGAAAAGTCCACATGACCACGGGGAGAACATGCAAACTCAAAATGTACAGGCGTCAGGGTAGGAATTCAACCCACGACCTCCTGTATAGTAGGTAAGGTCGTTAACATCTCGCCGCCGTGGCGTCCTGAGCATTCAGGCAGTGCTGATCTCCTCTTTGCAGCCCTGAGCCAATGGTGGAAATTCCCCATTATGTGGAACTTGTTTTGCACCAAACTAAACACAACAAGTAGTTCTCAAAGAAGCAATAATCAGAAGTAGAGAGCACCATTGCACTGCACTCCTGTGATTCTGCGTCTACGCTTCCACGCCTGAACGAACCCACGCTGCCCAACGTGGTGAAGTATGGCCAAGCAACCTCCCATGACCCGCACGGCGTGCAGAGATGCCCTCATCCCGCAGTGAAATGGACAAAAGGGGCTGTACGAGCAAAGTTCATCTCACTTGTTCCGTCTGAGGAGCTGTTTACTTCTGGCGAGCACCTGGGACTTGGCGGAACCTCTCAGCGTAAGGGCGCAAGCATTAGCCTCCTGACCCACACGGCCACCCCACATATTTGTGGATGCGTTGGAAGCCGCGAGGGGGGCCCCCCTTTGTATCACCAATAGCGTGCTTGTGCACGTAGTTCCACGTGCGTCTGAATAGGTTGGCCCCACACGCCTTTTGCCACGAACGAATTTTGGAAAGGCAAGGCCCACCCAGCTATAGAGCTCTTTTTCAGAAGTCACCTGGCCATCACAAATAATAGCCCAATGAAGTGGATTATCACGTCGACATTTCTAGCAGCAAAACACTTTATACGCACGTTTCTAAATGTGGAGGGAAAAACCGGAGGACCTGGGAAGAACACACAAACCACGGGAAGAACACACAAACTCGAAATATACAGCAGCAGGCGTCAGAGTCGGGATCTAACCCACGACCTCCTGCATACCAGGCGAGGTAGTTAACATCTCGCCACCGCGGAGCGTGCTGTGCACGTGGAGATGACATCGCCGTGACGGCGCTCATCACTCCCTCGTGTGAGTCAATTTACAGAAATATCATCGCACGTTTGCAGCCTGCACAAGAGTTTCATTTATTTATTCACGGCTATCAAATTGGCCGCTGACGGGTAGAGAACGTGCGCGAATGAATACGAAACGAAAGTTTCCAACGTTTCAATGTCCACCGCCGGTGAACGAGTAGATGCAGATATTGGTTCAGAGTCAGCGGTCATGAAGCACGATAAGGAACAACTCCGAACGCGCTGAGCTCTTCCCAACTTGTTGAGAGATTCAGTTGAGAACAAAAACTGTCTCTGTTCACGTGCAGTCTGGGCAACAGCAGTGCCGATCACTGCTAAGCACGCGACTGCATTGCCTCCAATCAATTGGATCTCTCCGCAGCGTAATTCACAACCTCCCTCATCCTCCCCTACACCAAGGGCCATCAACCATCACTGCCCGGGCCAAGTTTTTTTCGTGGCAGCCCCCATCGTCTGGAACGTGGCCATCATCCCCGCTGCACATTCACAGCAGCCTGCCTATCGAGCGATTATTGAGTCACGGTCATTGATGTCTGTGAAAATGTGCGCACGTTACGGGTTGCATCATTGTTATTTTTTTAACGGGCGATCCATTATTTGCAACCAATGCCGTTATGAAATGGCGTGTATGAGGGTGGATCAGGCTGACTACTTGACGCTGGTGAGAAGGCCGATGAGATTCATGATGAGCAATAAGTAACTTGGAGCAGTGGCAGCATGGGCAGAGTTGTCGAGGGGGCAATTACCCTCCCAAACTGGACACCTTTATTAATGTATTTTCAGTAGTTTACAATTAAGATATGCACGCGCTATTCATAATGTGAAGGACAAAGCGAACACCTGCCCCCCCCCCCCCCCCAGATATATAAAATCCACTCACCTCGACTGACCTGCGGCAAGTTGCTCCCACCACCAGCCCACACGCGTCCCTGTTCACCTATCCGCTACGCGAAATTGAAACAGAGCTCACGTCACACGCGGAGCTATTGTAAATGGTGGACTGGATGACCGGCATTTAGGCAGATATTGGCAAATTATATATATTTATTGGGTCCTCTGAGAAGGGCCCTCGCCACCCAGTGGGCACAAGATGTTGTCCCAAACAAGAACGGCGCTGAAGAGGCGGTGAAACAACAACCCTCGGTTCTCTCTGTAGCCCTGACGAAAGTGAGGACCGCTCTCAGCCACGTCGCAACAACAACAACACGTGGAGGAAGGAAGTGTGTGAGATATTTCCTTCATAAATGGAATGATCATGGACTCGCCAAACTGCGAACGAGGTGAGGCGCAAACCATCAGGCGTTTATCACCGATGACTCCCCAATACAACGTGTGTACTCTGGTGGAACGAGCAGACTCCACTCAGCTACCCCAATACAACGCGCGTGCTCTGGTGGAACGAGCGGACTCCACTCAGCTACCCCAATACAACGTGTGTACTCTGGTGGAACGAGCAGACTCCACTCAGCTACCCCAATACAACGCGCGTGCTCTGGTGGAATGAGCGGACTCCACTCAGCTTCCCCAATACAACGTGCGTACTCTTGTGGAACGAGCAGACTCCACTCAGCTACTCTGGATGCCGTGGAATGGCTCACAACATGAACAAGACAGTTGTATCTTGTGAGTGTTTTTTTTTAAATACCATACGAAATAAGAAGATCTGGTCAAAATACATGACAAGTTCGCAAGTCCCTGCATTCTTTGAAATTGGCAGAGTAGTAGAGCAGAAGTTCTCCGGACAAACATTTATGCCTAATAATTAGCTGCTGTATTATCTTTATTATACAGGAGATTACCCTATGTATATATGTATGCATGTTCAACTTATTTTGCACCATACGTAGCCAACCGTGTTAATCCAGAGGTCTAACAATGACACAGATGCAACAATTACGCAAACTTTAAAACAATTTTAATGACAGACAAACAACCTGCACGTCCTTGGGACGTCACCATCCGTCCGTCCCTCTCAGCCAACCAGCCAAGAAAACTTTAAATTTCATCTAGAGCTCTCTCTCCACCTTTCTCTTGCCTTCTCTGCGCTGTAGATACCAATCTATCTCGATTTCTGACGTTGTCTCTGTTACCAGCTGTTTATCTCTTCCTCTGTCGCCTCTGCGACCTCTCCATCCCTCGATATTCCTCTCTTGCCTCCACCGCTTCTCTCTCACTTCTCTCCAATCTCTCTCCCTGTTTCTCTCTCACTTCTCACGCTTGCTCTCCTTATTCACACCTCTCCATTGCTCGTCTCAATCTCTCTTGCATCTCCCTTATCGTCCCTCCCACTGTCACTTTCCCTCTCCCTTTCCTCTCCATTTCACTCCCTTTCACTCTCTCCCCGCCACCCTCTCCATTCCTCTCCATCTCTTCCTCCCTCCTCAATCTTCCTCCGCTATCTCCCTCCCCTCACCTCCCTGCTCTTATCTCTTTCCTCCATTATAATTGCGTGTGGGGGGGGGGGATGCATGACAGTGGGATGCGGGGTGGTGTCATCACGCAGCTGTACGTGGCGGCGACGTCACCGCAGCGCAGTGGCACTTGGGCGCATGCCAGCCAGGAATTCAGGCAGGAACCCAGGCAGAAGTCCAGCCCAAAAAGCGTTTTTTGTTTTGTTTCATGTAGTATGAAACTTGAAATGTGTTTGCTTAAAGACAACAAGAAATTATATTTCCAAACAACTCCCCATAGCTTTTAGCAGCATTGTGCTAAGTCTCCAGATGAATACATTTTAATATCTTCTCTGCCTGCCCTCTATTCCCCCCCCCCTCTCCCACCCCCCACCCCCCACAGCTTGGAGCAGCACAGGGAGGCGTGCCGGAGGGATGCACGCTTCGTGTGTAAGGCCGAGCGCTGCGGGAAGCGCTTCAAAAGCAAGGACACGCTCAAGAAGCACAAGCAGAACGTGCACCTGGGTGAGGGGTCGCATCGTCGCCCTGCACTGCACTGCACCGCCCTGCACTGCACTGTGCAGCACTGCATCACACTGCACAGCCCTGCACTGCACCGCACAGCACTGCACAGCACCGCGCTGCACTGCACTTCACCGCACTGCACCGCACAGCACCGTGCTGCACTGTACTTCACCGCGCTGCACTGCACTTCACCGCACTGCACTGCACCGCACAGCACCGCGCTGCACTGTACTGCATCGCACCGTGCTGCACTGCACTTCACCGCACTGCACTGCACTTCACCGCACTGCACTGCACTTCACCGCACTGCACTGCACTTCACCGCACTGCACTACACTGCACCGCACAGCACCGCGCCTTTCTAAATGGGGAGGGAAAAACGGGAGGACCCGGAGAAAAATGCACACGACCACGGGGAGAGAGAGAGAGAGACATCCAAACTCCAAGTATACAGCAGCAGAGGGCGTCAGGGTCGAGCCATGCTCTCCTGTATACCAGGCGAGGTAGCTAACATCTCGCCGCAGTGGTGCCCCAAATTGAATCAAACCGGCGACTTCTGGATTGCAAGTCCAGTGTGCCGACAGACACACCACTGTGGCAGCATCCTGGTTTAGTATAGAATGCGTTTTGGGGGGTTTTGCAAAGGGCGAATGTTGCTATGCACATTCTTTAGTTCGGAAAGGAAAATAATAGATGGTGAAATTAATAAAATGTTTCCATACGTACAGCGCTACTGGCCGTTTTAGTAAATATAATTGAAGCTCAATCATAATAACCCATTTGTAACAGAGTATTAGCGCTGAATCTGGTCAGGCAGTCGTATAATTGTGATACAAATGTGATTCAGATCGAGTGTGATATTTGCTAAGCGGGTTTCAGACAGATAAAGGTTGAGATAAGCGGAGCACGAGATAAGTGGGATTAAATAGGAATTTTATCTGGGGGGTCGCCAACATTTTATTGTTCGTGGAAAGGTTTTTAAAAGGGCATGGTAATCCTTATATAGGGATGACAGGATGAGGATAAGTCAGAGATTTAGTCAGATGGCATCTATTTGGAATATTTTTGTGTTTTCTCCAGTGCATTCAAGGTGTTTAGAAAAGTAATAGACTTCATTTCTTTACTCACCCATATTTATTAAATATGAAAACAAATCGCCAAGAGGTGGCTAGGTGACTCAGAGGTCAAAGGTCAGAGGTCAGAGCATGTACCACTGATGTCCTCGGGTCGGATCCAGGCAGCTGCTGGTGATTAAACCGGCTTCTCGGGTGCAGTGAGTTGATGTTGTCAGCTCCGGTTACAAAACAACAAAAAAACCCTGATCACATTAATCTTGGTTCTGCGCTTAATGTGCCGGAAAAAAAAAATCTTGCTCTTAGAATCATAAAGCATTTGTATTGGAGTTATTGTCATTATATGTATGTGTGCTCCGTCTGACGGAATCTTCTCAGCACTTGGAGCGAAAACGTCAAACGGAATCTCCAGAAAAGTGTGTCAGGGGGCTGTATACCACGATCGCGAAAACCTACGCAGCCGTGTACGTTCCTCTCCGCTTGCCAAATCTAAACTAAACTGTTTATTATTTTACCTGGTAGGGCCCACTGACCTATATAGCTCTTTTTCAAAAGTGACCTGGCTATCATAAATGATGACCCAACGAAGTGGCTCATCGCGTGGAAATTTATAGCAGCCAAATACTCTTAATGCATGTTCATTCCAAATGTGGAGGGAAAAACCAGAGGACCCGGATGAAAAATCCACACGACCACGGGAAGAGAGACATGCAAACTCGCAATATACAAGTTCAACATACAAACATCGCACGCTGCCACAGTGGTGTAAAAGTCAACACACCGGACTTGCTATCCAGCCGGTTCAATTCCATATCCCTGCGCGGCCGTTGAAACATTGAGGCAAATTTCTAAAATCCCCCCCCCCACTTCCCGCCACCACCATCACCACCACCACCACCACCCATTTCCATCCAGCAGTGTAAACGGATTCCACCACAGTTAGCTGATCGGCAAGTTGTGTGCGTGCGTGCGGTGGGGTAAATTGTGGCTACTCCCACACCTCTTCCAAGACGTCCGGCTGTCGTGGAAGAAGAGGTTGAAGATGTCCAAAAGGTCTCTGTTGGAGCTCCCTGTGGTGGAGGCCTTTCTACCAGCAGCGGCGTGAGAAGTCATTGCGAAAGAAGTTCAAAATGCGTACACACATCCTTATCCCATGCGTACATACATACAACGGCGCCACACATCAGTGTGACGCGGCTTAACGAGAAGCAGAGCGGGTACAGGGCCTCGCATCAACCGCAAATGCGACGTAATTTTATTTTCCAATCTGCTGCCTCTCCTGACTTTCAGAACATTGGCGAAAACGCAAGCGCTTGATCATTCCCTTTTGAGGTCCATCGTTACAGACATCCGTCCAGCCGTGTCCTCGCCAAAGGGTTGAGGACCTCTCCTCCAGGGGAAACTGCTCACCGCTTACCAAAGAATGTGCTTTTGTTTCGTTTCATTTAAGTGATGCCGGTGGTAAAGGGTTTTAAAAGGGGAGTTAAGGATGAACTTACACGAAAAAGTACCTTTAGATTTTGTCAGACCGCTATTCCTGTTCAAACGCAGCTGAATAAAAAAATAAAAAAATGTTTTAATAGAGCTGCCAATAAGCAACGACTGTCATGCCAAATCACTGTTAAACATCCAAGATCATTAGACCATTGGTATAATTAGAGCATGGGAGGTCTGCTGATATGGGAAAATTAAGGTGGATGAGTTTGAAAGCTCCTGAATCAGCAGGTGAAGGGAAATGTAAGAGGCAGCCATGAATTGTCAAAGGTCAGAGTGAATTCAATTCAGCATTGAGCCATCGGTACTCATCTCCCGGTTATAGCCCTGAGCCAGTGGTGGACATTCCGCATCCCTATGATGGGGTGGTGAGTCGATCTATAGGGCAACCACTGTTGACTTCCCCACAAAGTGGTCGTTTCTTTTATCAACCCCGGAGGGACGATGATGATAATGATGATGGGCTCAGCCAACCCCCCCCGAATCAGTATTTGAACTCATCATCCTCCGGTTGCGAGCCGCTCGCCCAGTCGCTGAGCTGCGCTCTCAGTGCATCTTTCCTGCGCGTTGGTTCGCAACGCCGCGATGGCGTGATAGCGGCGCTTGCATCCGGTACAAGCGCGACTTCTACACAGGTCAGCGCGCGCACCAGCGATGGCACTTACACGGCACGTAACCATTCTGTTCCTTTCATATCGCAGAAGGGCCTAACTCGCGCGATCAAACCCCATTATTAACAAACTTTAAAGTCCGGGTTCATTTCACGAACAAGGGCGTGCTTCAGAAATGTTTATGTCGCTCATTTATTAACCGCCCAATTATTCTATATGCGTGCCAAATTATTTATGCCGACACCACCTGTTTTTGATTTTCCTCCGAGAGTGAAGTGGGGGGGGGGGGGCGTGGTACTTGGCAGACTTGGGGGGGGGGGGACTGGGAGGGACGGGGGGGGACCGGGGGGGGGTGGGAGGGGGCACGTGGGATGTGGGTTTGTAACGCGCCGGTGAAGCGGGGCCCGCGCCTGGCCGTTAACGCTTTTCGACGCGCAAATTGCTTGCCGAACCATTTCAGCCAATAAAATAATAAAGGGAAAAAACAAGGAGGAGGAAAAGGAACAGCAACAAAAAACTGAAAACAGACGCACTTGGGAATTGTTGTGAAGTTTTCTCCCGAGCCATCGGCGGCCGTCATGTGGCACGGAAAGGATTTTCGACTTCTGAGAGCCCCGTCTGAGCGCGAGCCCCCCGGCACAACGTATCAATCCGTTTCTTGTGGGCCGAGCCGGCCTTTACAACTGCTCGTAGGATGGGTGCATATCTGACGGCCCCTCCTTCCGAGATATCTCGTGAAGAACGAATCATCCGGGGAATTGGAGGCGTAGGGCATGTATGTATGTACACGCATGCATGCCCCACGTATGTATACTGGTTGGGGAGAGGTGGGCACATGCTGGTGACCGATTGCGCGATGTGTTGTTTCCGCAGGGAGCTCTCGCAAGAGACCGGCCTGCAACATCTGCAACAAGAAGTTTTCCTCTTCAGATATTCTTATGGAGCACAGGAAGGTAATGGATTCATTTGACATATATACGTCGTGTGTGTTGCCCCAGTGCTGGTTTATGGGAATGCACCTCAATAAAGCGGATGCTGCCACAGTGGTGTAATGGTTTGCATGCTGGACTTGCAATTCAGAGGTCGTCGATTCGATTCAACCTCTTAGTGCGGCATGGCGGTGAGATGTTAACTACCTCGGATGGTATACAGGAGGTTGTGGATTCGATCCTGACCCTGATGCCTGCTGTATATTTGGAGTTTGCATGTCTCTCTCTTCCCGTGGTCACGTGGATTTTTCTCTGAGTCCTCTGGTTTTTCCCTCCACATTTATAATCGACACGCCTTCAGGGTATTTGGCTACTATAAATGCCCACTCGACGATAATACACTTTGTTGAGCTTATCATTTGTGGCCAGAACAAAGAGCTATACAGCTCAGTTGGCCGTACCTGGTAAAATAACAAATAGTTTAATATTCTTGGTTCTTTCGGTAAAGTCACGTAGAAGGGAAACAATAAAATAATAAAAATCTAAAACAATACAATTCTCACGACGTTTCGACTGCAACACAAGCAATCATCATCAGGTGTGAAAACCACAGCAAGAAAATTTGAAAAAAGTGGCGAGTTTTTTTAACGTTTATATCACGGAGAGCGATTTGGCAGTTATTCAGATGGACGAGTCCATCTATGTTCGGAAAAGAAGAGGAGGGAGACAAAAATAATGGATGCGGTCTGAAAGCCACCGTAAGCGTGAACAATCAATTAAGACCCGAAATGGTTTATCAAATCCTTCTAATGATTGCTAAACCATAATCCATCTTCTCGGTTGAAATTGTCTCTGTGTTTGTATATGTGGATAGCCTCATGAACGAATCTCTCATGGTAGCCAGATGGCTTGCAAAGAACCTCTGTCTTGGAGAAGTCAATGTCATGTGAACCTACTGAATTATAACAGTGATCTGCCACAGCTGAGGTGTTGGTCCTACTGTGTTTTAGGTCTGCTTTGTGTCCACGAATGCGGTCCGAGACATGTCGTTTGGTTTCTCCAATGTAACTACTACCACAGAGGCAACTTAGTTTGTAGACGCCAGGGTACTGTATGTCCGGATCACGGATTTTATTTAATGTGTTGAATCGGACCTGGATCTTGTGTTTATTCAAGATTTTGGAGATCTTTTTTGTGATCCCCGCAATGTAGGGTAAAGTGATGGTTTTGAAAGGCTCCTCAAGAGGGTCCTTCTTCATGGTTGGAGTGATAGCTTTGCGGATTGTGTAGTCGGAATAACCATTAGCCTTAAGAGCTTGGTGTACGTGCTTGAGTTCACTGGCTATGTGTTCCTGGTCGGATATGCATTGGGCTCTATGGTGCAGAGTCTTGATGAGGGAATTCTTCTGGGATGGATGGTGGTGGGAATCTGATTTCAGGTAAGCATCCGTATGGGTAGCTTTCCTGAAGACAGAGTAGCTCATTGAACTATCAGGTCTCTTTTTAATTAGGACATCCAAAAAAGGTAGCTTGCCATGTTTTTCGACTTTCAAATTTCAACCGAGAAGATGGATTCTGGCTTAGCAATCATAGAGAAGGATTTGATAAACCATTTCGGGTCTTAATTGATTGTCCATGCTTATGGTGGCTTTCAGACCGCATCCATTATTTTCGTCTCCCCCCTCCTCTTTTCCGAACATAGATGGACTTGTCCATCTGAATAACTGCCAAATCGCTCTCCATGGTGCTAACGTTAAAAAAACGTCACTTTTTTCAAATTTTTTTACTGTGGTTTTCACACCTGATAATGATTGCTTGTGTTGCAGTCGAAACGTCGTGAGAATTTAATTGTTTTATATTTTTATTATTTTATTGTTTCCCTTCTACGTAACTTTACCAAAAGAACCAATAATATGAATCCCTGCAGTCACAAAAGCTTTAAATCAAAATAGTTTAATAGTTTAAATTATGTGAGCCCAGTATTTATGCAGGGATAATTTTGCCGACGTGAAAACGAGTGGAAATTCCAGGAACATTTTCCACTTGTCAGGTTCCATCCCGAGAAGTCACAGTATCTGCTCTGGTCACGTCTGTTGAGCCTCTTCTCTGGGTTTGACACGTTGGAATTCTAAACACAAGTCACCGACAAAATGATCTTGCATCTGTTTGGTTTTTTCTTCCTTCTTGAGTATTTATTCACCGATGCATTTTGTTCTTCCCCCACCCCCCCGCCTACCCGTTGCTAACTTTTTAGGTCCATGAGATTTTCGACTGCCAAGATTGCGACAAAAAGTTCATTTCGGCCAATCAGCTGCGTCGGCACATGATCACGCACTCAGGTATGTGACAGAGCCTCTGTTGGGCGGACTTCAAACCAAAATGCCTCGGAAGAAGCATTTAGACCCAGCGAAGTAACCTTTTGAAACCCCGTGCACTTACAAAGGTGTCCTTTTTTTTTGTGTGGGGGGAATTTCGTGTTTTCTTTGGATTTTCGCACTGAAAGCGTCGCCTGTTTGCAGAGTTCTAAGTACGGTTCACGTCAAATTGGCGTTGGCCAAACAAAACAATTCAACGACACAGGTTCGGACTTTACACCACGTGGAAGTAATGGTGCCAAATTCCTGGGGCAAGGTAACAGTCATTTTTGTCAATATTTTGCCCTGTCAGACTCGGGGGGAAAAAATAATAATGTGCAATTTAATGCCGTGTTCTCTCTCTCTCCATTGTTTAATAGTTGTGTTGAGGGTTTATGAAGGTAATTTAGAGTAATTTTTGTATATTTCATGAGCGTTTGGCTTCATTTGACCTGACATCATGGAACTAAGTATAACATCTTTAGTGTATTTAAAGGCTACCCAGTCCGGATCAGTTAGCTTAGACTTGGCGGTAAGAATTCTAGAGGACCGAATGGAAGTCGTGCTTCGTGTGAAGTATTTTTTTAAAGCAATTTTTGAACTCTGGGTAACTCAATAGCTAAGAGCGCGCAGACGACACTTGGAGGAGTGGAAAGCGTTTTAAAGGAACTCTTTCTCTCAATTCCTCCACCCCCCCTCCCACCCCTCGTGGCCCTCAGGTTCATTGAGGGCAGCGTATCTCTCCATCTTGAACTTCCTCGCCTGCTCAATGCTGGGCCACCTTTTAAAGAGAGCAATGTGAGCAGTGAGCGTTTTCTGTGCCTTAAGCCGCGCCCCCCCCCCCCCCATTGCAAAGGGATCGTCCCAGTGCAGCCAGCCTAGAAGTGGGTTCTCACACGTGGTTACCTCGCCGGGGATGTCACCATTAACAGCGTAGAACAACAACAGATCATGGCAAGTGGAGAGAGCTACAACTGAGCGTGTTGTCTTGAGTGGTGTATTGTTATTATGATTTATGTATATATATGTATGTGTGTATGTTGAACTTCTTGTGCACCGTACTTAGCCAACCCTGCTACTCGGATGTGCTGGAGGAGGACAACAAACTAAACACAAAAAGGAGTTTTAAAGAAATTAGTTTTCATTCAGCAGCCTCCGAGTTCTCGATCGAACATTGTACCTGATCCGTGAAATACGCAAGCGTTATAAATTGTGTTCATTGTTACGATTATTATTATTATTGTTACCGCACATCTCGGTGCAAACATTGCATTGGATAACAAAAAGTAGGAACCTGACATTTGACAAAAAACGGGAATATATATTTTTGTATGTCCCGAGAAGACCTTTGGTTTTCCCAGGACAGCTACGTCAACAAGAGGACGATCCTAGGAAAAACCAGGACATCTGGCAACTCGAGTGCCTGCCTATGCCGATCCCTTCCTTTTTGTGTGCTTGCAAATCTATAACTCACGCAACCCTCCGCAAATCCTATTGAGTGGACGCCACGCTGTAGCTTTACGTGAAGCAATTATTTTGCTTGCATGACTTCAGAGTTCTAAGTGAAGCAAAGCTTAAATCACGGCCATTCTGATAAAGTGGGGAGGCCTTCATACGGCAGTGGATTGACAGAGAACTCTAAATTAATGTTATGGTTTTCATTGGCATTTCATCATCTGACAGTTATTATATTTCCACATGGTTCTAAAACGCGTGTGTGTGTATATGTGTATTAGGGGAGCGGTGGTGTAGCGGTTAGCGCGTTGCGTTACGAACCTGGCGACCCAAGTTCGATTCCCGCTCACGGCCAACACCAGTGAAGATTATCTGAACCTGTCCTGGGCCTCCTCCCCTAGGTCGACTCAGCCTCAAATGAGTACCTGGTGCGGTGTGTAAACATCGCCACTAGGAAGACAAAGGCGGTCGGGCGTGGTGCTGGCCACCCACCCCCTCATGTACCATTCCAGCCTTCATAGGTGCTCGCTAACAGCACTTGCCCCTACAGTCTGTTAAGGCTATATGGGGGATCTTTGTCTTTGTATTAGGGGAGTGGTAGTGTAGTGGTTAGCGCGTTGCGTTACGAACCTGGCGACCCAAGTTCGATTCCCGCTCATGGCCAACATCAGTGAAGATTATCTGAACCTGTCCTGGGCCTCCTCCCCTAGGTCGACTCAGCCTCAAATGAGTACCTGGTGCGGTGTGTAAACATTGCTACTAGGGAGACAAAGGCGGTCGGGCGTGGTGCTGGCCACCCACCCCCTCATGTACCGTTCCAGCCTTCATAGGTGCTTGCTAACAGCACTTGCCCCAACAGTATGTTGAGGCTATACGGGGGATCTTTGTCTATGTTTTGTACTAGGGGAGCGGCCGTACTGTGGTTAGACGCCGTGCTACGAAACCGTAGACCCGAGTCCAATTCCCTCTCGTGACCAAAAACACATTTGTCAATGGCTTAAAAAAAAAAGGTACATAGCGGGTGACGTTTCAGGCAGTGGCCTTGTTCACAACACACAGAGAGAGGCCAGAGATGAGCTCTCTGGCTGGCTTCTCGTGTTGTTGTTTATTGTGTTGAGTTTGTTGTTGTTGTTGTGCACCACTGCCAACTCAGCAGTAGCAATAACATCGCTAAATATGACGCTATGCGCCATTTGAGTGGCTGTCACGATGCGTGACACGTGGCTTCGTCATTTGCGATGATCCATTGGAAACGGTCGCGATTGTGTGGCGCGCGATGAGATGCGACGGGGGTCACATCCTCGCTCGCACAGCACGCAAGGCGCAGGGGGCCATATGCGAAACGTAAAAAAACAAACCTAAATATTTACTCAGAAAATATTTACAAGCAGCGACACTCCCCGAATTTATACCACAGCTGTCATGCACATGCACGTGCCAAAAACATCTATGCGGGTATTCGTCATTTATTCGTTTTGCATGCAAGCACACGTGTATTGGACGAAGATCCCTTGTTGGGGAAAGGGCTGTTAGCGAGTAGCACCTATGGAGGCTGCACAGCACATTGGAGGGTGGGTGACAGCCCCACGCCTGGCCACCTTTATCTCTCCGAGTGGCGACGTTTATACACACCGGACCACGTGCTCATTTGAGGCTGAGTCGACGCAGGGAAGGCCCAGGACCGGTTCAGATAATCATCACCGGTATTGGCCGTGAGCGGGAATCGAACTCGGGTCGCCAGGATCGTAAGGCAGCGCGCAAGTTGCTACACTACTGTTCTCGTGTATACACGCACACGCGTGTATACACACATACACACACCCAAATAGAAATACATAAACGCATGCACAGTTGCAACATCCACAATTCACAATGTGTACACACAGATGGCCAAGCTTGCACATGGCATGTAGCCATGTATACACACTGACGTTCTCCATCTGTGTCAGCTATGTTTACATTATGAATATATTTAGTCAAAAATTGAGCTTCCTCTTTGCTATACAGCTGATAGTCACGCACCTGTCCAGGCTGCTCCTGTAGAAATCCAGTACTGTTATTGGATTTTTTGTTTTACCCCTTCTTCATTCGTATTCCGTTTGAAATTTGTACGTTTAAGGTTCTGAGCCATTCCACGGCATCCGGGGCAGCATCTGAATGAAGTCTGCTTGTCTCACCAGAGTAATATTAACGTGATGTTAACTTAAGAGTCTTAGCGTGATTTTCTTCTCAATAAACGATTAAGAGTAGCTCAGAGATATCTCTACAAGCAGGAAGCACACCGCAGTGAAGTAGATCATCAGGTTGGCGTGAGCAAGGGATTGCAGGGCTGCTCATTTGCCTGGGGGCGCCGTGGCAGTCAGATTTTGACTACCTCGCCCGGTATACAGGAGGTTGTGGGTTTGATCCCGACCTTGTCACCTGCTGTATATTTGGAGTTTGCGTGTCTGTCTCTCTCCCCGTGGTCACGTGGATTATTTTCTGGGTCCTCCGGTTTTTCCCTTCACATTTAGAGTCAACATCACGCGTTTAGAGTATTTGGCCGCTATAAATATCCACGTGATAAAAAGCCGCTTCGTTGAGCTATCATTTGCGATAGGCAGGTCGCTTCTGAAAGAGAGCTACTCAGCTCGGTGGGCCTTAGTAAAAACATTTCTTTTTTTGTTCAAAAAACTTCCTTTTCCCAAGCTCTGCAAGCTTGGAGCTCGTTAGCAGGACAGCGTGTGTCAGCGTAACCTTGCCCTGCGTGAACCCGCAGCGTCATAAACAGGCCGGCCCGCTGGGCCCACGTTTCTTCATCTTTTGTTTTTTTCTGCACAGAGCCAGCCCTGGTTGTGAGGGCCGCCCCCCCGCCCCCCCGCCCCCCTCCCCCCCCAAGACGGTCTTGATGTTTGTTTTGTTGTTGTTGTTGTCAAAGGGCAACGCAGCGTGGAACCAACAGGTCGTCTGGTCATTCACCTCCTTGAGTTAGATGGTTCCTCTTCGATTTTAAACCACGTTGACATTTTCACAGATGTAATATTTCGGGCTGCTTTTGTGGCATCTGTACCGTTGCGTTGCTATAACAGGTGCGTGATTTGCTTGCTTTGCGATGTTTCTGTAGTTTGTCAAGAGCCTACTTTTTAGAGCCTATTTTAGGATTTAGATAAACACTGTGGGTCTGTGTCTGTGTGCCTCTGTGTCTATGTGTGTGTGTGCCTTTGTCGACGTCTGCGCTTAGTCTGTTGTCCTTCCCCGCCCCCCGCACACCTCCGATGAGCACGGTTGGCTACGTACGGTGCGAAAGAAGTTCAACATCTACACATACATTCAAACAGCGCACGCTGCCACAGTGGTGTGATGGTCAACACACCGGACTTGCCATCCAGCGTGTTCAATTCCATCTCCCGGTGCGGCATTTGAAACATTGTAACAAGTTCCTAAAATCCCCACTCCCCGCCACCACCACCCATTTCCACCCAGCAGTGTAAACGGGTTCCACCACAGTTAGCTGATCGGCAAGTTGAGTGCCTGCGTGCGGTGGGGTAAAGTGTGGGTACTCCCCCCCCCCTCTTCCAGAAGGGCTCTGTTGGAGGTCTCTGTGCTGGAGGCCTTTCTGCTGCCAGCAGTGGCACGAGGAGGCAATTTGCCGGGCTCCACCTTTACCACGTTCCACACAATCTATAAAATCGGTGACTTTTCGGGAAATGGCTCGTCTTCATAGCACATGAAGAAGGTGCTATTAAAAAGAGGGCCATTGCCTGGAACTTTGTCTATTATATATATTCCATTTAAGGTAGCACGGCGTTATTGTTCTTGATTGTGCTCGTGCATAAACAAAATTATTTCCTTGCCGTTTTTATTACCTCTGCTTTTTTACGATCAAACCAAAGATAACTTTTTTTTTTTACCCGTGTCACCACCGCCTTGTGTTTTCCTCAGACATCGCTCTCTGCCCTGGCTGGGCTGGTCGAATGCAGATGTTTAACAGGACTAAATCCCGACCCTCTTCCCCTGCACACGTGACATGTTTTACGATGCTTCGCTTCATCAGCGGAGCTTTAGATTCCTCCTGATTGCTCTGGCAACAAATGGGACGGTGGGTTAAACGGCCCCATCGTGTCGACAGTCTTGTGTATGTCTGCGTCAGTGTGGGTGGGTTTCATTTTTTTTCATCTTTTCTACGACCGCACGCATTACCTGCAAGAACCGAAGCACGGGTTTTCGAACGATCAGTCACGTTCTATATTTGGAGCTCGCCGAGGGGTCTCGTCGGGGGTGGGAGTTGTGACGCCGGTGGTCGACTCGCTCGCCCCACTTAAACCCCGGCAGACCCGAGTTTTAGGAGTCACCCGCCAACCGCTTAACTTGAGTGGCCGTGGGTAGGTAGGGCAGGCGGCGCGCCAATCGCGCGGTTTTCCAGTTACAATTCTGGTCGGGAGTTGAGTCGGCCCATCATCCCTCTGGTGTTGTTGAAGTGAGGTACCACTGTGAGGGGGAGTCGACAGTGGTTGTCCTACGGAGAGACTCGCCCCCCTCACCAGATTAACGTGGAATCTCCACCGCTGGCTCTTGCGGAGCTTTAAGTGGGAGGCGAGCATGGAAATCGCTTTGACTTTTTAGACTATGAAACCGTATACCAAGTAAACATGGAACGTTGGGTCAACGTTGGTCCAACGGTCACAACCGCTTGCCAACATTGGCCCAACTTTGACTGGTTTACTGGGTAGTCTCACAGTGTTGTTTGTAGTTACAAGCACAAGTTTAACTCTTACGGCAAGAAAAGAGCGTGATTGGATGTGACTGCCATTTGCTCCGTGTGAATGTCGATATATTTTCCACGTTACCCGCGCGGCCGTTGCTAGCCGCGCCGCTTGCTCGACCGCGTGAACTGTAACGAGGTCGCGTGAGCGCGACGCTCTCGTGAACGCTGTAACCGCGAGGTGCGCGATCCCGTGTGGTGGACAGAGAAGCGGCCGTTCAGCTGCGAGGTGTGCGGCAAGTCCTTCAAGCGGCTGGACCAGGTGGCGTCGCACAAGGTGATCCACAGCGTCGACAAGCCCTACACCTGCAAGCTCTGTGGCAAGGGATTCGCACACCGCAACGTCTACAAGAACCACAAGAAGGTACGGGGCATGGGGGGGGGGGGGGGCGGGCGGCACCGCAGGTCCTACCGGTTGTGAGTTTGTTTGATGTTTTTTTTAAAAATTTCACACCGTTACGAAGATCCGTCCCTGGGGACAGACGAAGGTGGAGAGAGACGAGAGTCGTGGCATCCAACGAAGAATAACAAGTCGCCCCAGCTGTCCTCGCCAGCCTGACTAGCATCGGGAACATCTGGGCAACCCCAGCGGAGATGCTCTGCAAATGGCCAAGAGAGTCAACGTGACTTATTTCACAAATGAGCATTGATTCAGTCGGTGCTCACCTCCTGTTCTACTGCCCCCAGTCCCTATGGCTTGAGGTCAATTTATGCATAGGACAGCCACCAGGGCACCGCGGTGGCTAGGAGATGTTAACCCTCTCGCCTGGTATGCAGGAGGTCGTGGGTTCGATCCCGACCCTGACGCCTGTATTTTTGGAGTTTGCGTGTTCTCCCCGTGATCGCGTGGATTTTTTTCCGAGCCCTCCCGTTTTTCCCTCCACATTTAGAAAGGTACGTTCAGACGATTTTGACTGCTATCGTTTTTATGCGACAAGCCACTTCGTTGAGCAATCTTTTGTTGCCAGGTTGCTTCTGACAAAGAGCTACAGGGTTAAGTGGGCCTTACCTGGTAAAAATTAAAATAGTTTAGATTTGTAATTTACCGTTTGACTTCCCCACGATGTGATCCTCATTTGATCAACCCTCGCAAGGATTATAGGCTGAGTTGACCACCCTCCCCCCCCCTTAGCCTGGATTTTTAATTCGCAACTTTACGATTGTGAAGTTGCTCGCTCAACCGCTGAGCCAACGGGCCAGATGCTGTGAGCGCATTTAATAAAGATTTCAGAAGAAGCATTTTGAACATTTGCTGTCCGTTTTTATTTTACCTCCTAAATAATCCGCAACAATGAACGATACTGTCTCACACTAAGCTGATCTTGTCCTGCACATGTTTCTCAGCTGCATCTTAATATGTTCCTCTCTCTCTCTCACCCCTGTGCCTGTCCCTCTGTCTGCGAGTCTCCTATGTGTTTGTGAGTCTCGTACATTCATTCTCCCCATCTGCATTGCACATCACAGAGACGTAGACCCCAGTGGGTGTTCACTTCAGCCAAGTCTCGAAATCCAGCGAAGCGTACATCTGCACAACAGTTTGAATAAATAATACGTGCGCAAGAGAAGGATGTTTTTTTTTTTACTGGAGACTTCTTTTCCCCGTGTCCACTTCACATCTATGGGCCCACGCGCTACGGGGGGGGGGGGGGGGGGTGGGGGGCGCCACTGAAGCGAGCAAAAATAATTCCAGGGCGGCGGGCTCACCTTCAAAGTGAAGTTCCTCAACCTTGTTCCGAAGCCAGCCGCATCGCTCGAGTTACCGGTCCTGAAGCCGCTATCTCATATTCCTGTCGACGGCGAGATTTGTACGATCTTCACGGAGCACCTACGCAGGTTTTATTTTTAATTATCAAAGCCCGTTTTTTCGAGGTTAACTCTGCCTCAATGTCATTGGTCCAAAGGAGATACTGTATCATCGCTTTCCGCGCTGTTTGCTTCTAGGTGCTCATTCTTTCAGCTGCGCTCACAGGAGGTACAAGAGCTTGGCTTGGAAGATAAAAATGTCTTTTTTTCCGAAAATGATGGCCCTCACAATGTGTGAACAATCCACTCTGCCTGAAGTGCCTTGCCTGTGACAATGAAAGCTATATCGCATGGCTACGTCGTGTGGAATGCTGCCGTGGCCCAATAAGTGAGCGCACTGCATTCAGAGTTTATCTCCCGGCGCGGCAATTAAAATAACGGTGCAAGTTTATTAACTCCCATCCCCCACCTTTTTCGATCCAGTGGAATAATTGTTACACCGCAGTTAGTTGATCGTCTGGGTCGTGTGAGGTGGGGTAAAGTGTGGGTACTCCTACCTCTTCCAAAACGTCTAGCGAGTGTGGAACTACTTTTACTACTTGTAACCATCGACGAAAGACGAGTAGTGCATCGCACGCTTTCAGATGCGCTTCTTGCGGCCATCTGGAACCCTCTTCCTTTCAATATTAAGGAAGCCACTGAAGCTGTGCACTATTAAATTTCAATTGAAAACTCATTTCTTTTATAGCTGCTTTTCGCGTTTAGTTTCGTTGCCCTTCCCCCGCATGGTTGTCTGAAAGAGGTCCGACACGCATACGTGCATGTCCCCGCGACCGATCTCATCGTCGGGGTACCCTTGAGGAGGCGCGCGTGACCCCCAGCAACCCGTGCGGGCTTGGGACCTGCAGAGTGGCAGGTCGGGCGGCGTTGCTCCGGTCCCCCCCGAACGATGCCTTCCCTTTGGCTTCCTCGCTTTTCCTTTTTTTTTCTCCTTCCAACCGCTCGCTCAACGGAATCACCGATTCCGAGAGGCTGCTGGCACGTCGTGACGTCCCAGCACCATCGCGGTGTGCCCTTTGTTGGACACCCGCTGGGCACCTGTGAAAAAGAGCTTGGTGGCTCATCAGATTCTGATTCCCACTTTTGTCGGTGTTCGGGAGAGGCTGTCGTTTTGCCAGGGCGTGGAAGAGTAGGCAAGAACACCCCGGGAGCTCTCATCCAGCTAGCGTGGCGCGTCTGGCAGCGGCGGTGTGAACAAGTCGTTGCGGGCTTTCAACCATTACCTTCGCACACGGTGCACTAGTTCGCGAGAATCTGGGTGCTTTATATTCGAACAGCACACGAGCATCAGTTGCCTCGGTTTGCATCTGCATCTTTTGCCAAAGAGCATCCGGCGCGCGAACATGCCCTCCCGGTGGCTACATCCACAGCAGGTGGGCCGCTGGGGAACTGCGGTTGTCCACATGCTGACGGCACGATTCCCTCCACGTGAGTGATTTTTCACCGTCAAGACGAGGCCACCCGATTGTGAAGTGAGAAAAAAAAAAAACGCCGCCTTATCCGTCGCAGAATACGAGCCCCATCTGTGCGCTGTCTTTGGAATCAATCTGTTGTCTAAATGTCCGCCGATTTATATTCATTCGTGCGATTTTAAAACAAAATCTCAAAATGCATCTATTGCTCGAGGCAAGCAAAGAATTTCAGCAGCAGTTTCTGATGTCTATGATAATAACAGAATGCAGTGTATAAGACATACAAGGACAGTGTTTTAGAGCAAAACAAAGGTAAAAATAAACACGTGATTAAATCATCCAACCACATGCTTACATCTCCCAGTCTTAAATAAGGTTAAGGCATATTCTCTGATTGTACCACTCTAGGGTTTTGTCTGCAGCTTTGTGTAAAGGTGACAACTTTTGTGTTCTAACATTACGAGCTCGGCCCATTTTTTTCAGACGGGCCTCCACTACAGGGAACTCAAGATAGCCCCGATACAAATTATTTGGCCTACTCTACTTCTTTAGGCACTTCATCCCACTGCATGCGACCTGCCAATTGACTAACAGTGCTGGGTTGAACGGAGAGGCGGTGGGGTTTTAAGAATCTTGCACATTACGTCAACCGCCCCTCCGGGAGATCGAACCAGCGACTGACCTCTGGATTGCAATTCCAGTAGCGTGCCAACCATTACGGTGCCGTGGTGCCGAGATGGCGAGATGTTAACTCCCTCGGCTGGTATGCGAGCAGAACTCTCGATCGATAGCCCCCGCTGCCTCGCCGGGAAATTTGTTCTCGTAAAAGCCGTGGGGGTGATCCCAGCCTCTCTTTCCACTAGAAAAACCGAGCCGTGCCGGGCACTTGTTGAGCCAGCCTGGCGTGGCTCAGAAGGAGCCCGGGTTGTTCTTTTGGCTGTAGAAGTCGTGCCATCACATGGTTATGCCGCTTACGTCATAGTGTAATGGACAGATATAATTGACTATCGACTGTACTTTTTTATTTTACCAAGTAAGAACCACTGAGCTATATAGCTCTTTTTCAGAAGCCACCTGACTATCAAAAATTATAGCTCAATGAAGTGGCTTATCACGTGTTAATCTACAGTAGCCAAATACTCTATAAACGCACGTTGATTCTAAATCTGGAGGGAAAAATTGGAGGACCCCGAGAAAAATACACGCGACCATGGGGAGAGAGACGCAAACTCCAAATATGCAGGTGTCAGGGTTGGGATCGAACCCATGATCTCCTGCATACCAGTCGTTGTCGTGAACATCTCACCACCGTGATGCCCCCTGACGTCATTATCCCCGCCTCTGGCCCTGCTTGCTCCAGAACCAGATTCAGACGTTGTGTGAGGCCAGTGTCGTACGGTGGTGTTACGGGTAGCACAGAGGTCACCGGTTCCATTCAATCTCCCGGCGCGGCAGTTGAAACAATGGGGAAAGATTCTAATATCTTGATAAACTCTAAAAATAGTTTTAAAGGTCAACTTCTGTGTCACCGAGCCAGTTTCACAGCCGAATAATCTACCCGAGGAACTATTGACCCAGACTCTAAAACTTGCAGATGAATGGTTCACGAACATTAGTTAGGAAATAAATGATTGAACCCCGGATTAGCGCACCACTCTTCGTTCAAAGCTTATCTGTGAGCGATACACTCCACACACAGCAGGAGCTGGAACCATAAGTCACCCATCTCATTGAATCGTGAGACAAGATAACTCAAGGTTGGCTGTGAAGCTGTACTCTATCAGGAGCAGTCTATTTGTGCCGGGCACAAACATTCGTGCTCAATTTATTATCCTTATAATTATCTCCGCGTACGCACATCGCCAAGATGGATGAAGAAACTTGATAGTATATTTTTTCTGGCTGGATCTTCTTCACATTCAAGCTCTGCTTCTGAGAGGCAACCTTGTGTTTTGTCCTCTCCCTTTGACGTATACTCCTTGTCGCCGTCTCTCTAAGACACCGCTGCCAAATGAGTTTTTTTCATCCGCCCTTCTCTCCAGATGTCCTCTCTCCTCGCGATCTCTTCTGCTTGACCTCTGAGATAGTGTCGCCAGCCTATTCCTCCCGTCTTCGAAGGAACACATCTGCTTGCTTTAAATTCTATTCTGTTTATTTCTTGTGCTATTGCTATCTATCCCGAGCTATATTATCTCACGGCAGGATATTTGAAATAGCCTTTGAAAATTATCGTGTGGTCCCTCGCTAAAAGATGGAATGTAAAAAACGTCACAGTTGCTGGATTTATAAAACCACATTGTTTTGTAACTAAATAAAATAAGCAGACAATACGGCTGCAGCCCATTGGCCGCACGGCCCTCTGGAAGTGCGGCTTTTTACTCGTTTATCTCCGGGTCCTCCAGTTTTCCACTCCTCATTTGGAAGCGACGTGTTTAGAATATTTGGGTGGCTATACATTTCTACGTGATAAGCCACTTTGTTGAGCTATCACTTCTGGCCAGATCCCTTCTGAATAAAGAGTTATATAGCTCAGTGGGCCTAACCTGGTAAAATAAAAAAAAATGGTTTTAAATGTTTTTTCCCTGTCAGCATCATTGCCTTAATTAAAAACAAACCCAGGACCTATTTCGGCATTCAGGTGTATCATCAGCAGAGTTATCTCTGCTCAAACAATTGCTGGTGAACTTCCCAATGTCTTCTTGATTTGAAGCTTTCGTGACTGCAGGAATCAATGTCTTGTAACTTACCGGTGACTTGTAATTGTGTTTGCAGTGACTTGGTTTGTTGTGCATTTTAACACGTAGGCTTACGCGACCGATATCATCCATAAAAGAGGTTTTTGGGTTAGATCGCGTAAACATAAACGTGTTGTTAAACCCGCCACCACCAGAAACAGCCAATTAGTAAGGTTTGTCACGTGAACAAGACATGCCAATTAGTCACTAGTTCAGCACACCGGTGTGTTGGAGAGTAATCCCACGACGACATTTACAATTCGAGTTTGACGTTGTGCCGGTAATTACAACCAGCCTCATCAATTCTGACTGTCAACAGATATTTTACAACCGAAACTTGAATAATCAATTATTTTTTTACGCCATCTGGCCATCTGATCTTCATGAAGGTTGATTAATTGTTCAAGGTAGTTTTAATTTCTTTTGGAAGTAATTATCCAATTAACGGTTAATTTGTATTCTGGCCTCAATTACAATATTTTGATTATATGTGGATTCTCTTTCAATGAACAAAAACGTTGGCAAATTAGATGCCTGCGTTTTATTTTTAATATACGTAATAGCACTCATGCTGTCTGTGTAATTGTGACAGCGTGAAGGTACAACTTTTCTGCTGCTTACCACCCATATACCTGTGGCATCTGTTAACCATTTCAAAAGCTTAATTTGTTAAAAAAAAAGAAAATTGCAATCAAACTGTCGCAAAACGCTGTCTCGGCCGTGATCGACTTCCAAACTTATTTTCAGCAAAACCTTACATTGGTAATAATCATAAAAAGTAGTTTAAAGTTCAGTTTATAGTTCATGTTATATTCCCTTTCGTGCAGTGTCCTCGGTCGCATAGAGCGAGGCGTTGTCTTTGCATTCAGCCGCAATCTTCATGCCAACTACTGCTTCTGTCACCGCACTTGCATCAGAGCTCAGTATTAACGCGGTGGATGGTTCGCTAGCCTCGCCCGCTCGGCAATTTACCGTGGTAAAAATACGGAAAAGCTCATCGGACACTGTAAAGGGGACAGGGAAGAAGACCCCAATGGAATCGTTTGTAGTCATAAATTGGCAAGTTTGTTCACGTGACATCTTTGTTCATAATATTATGAATCGCATTATGTTCATAAAACGTCTTTCTACACCACAAAGCACACAGACAAAACGTTGGCAATGTGGAGGAATTTTTTTTGGAGCTAATTGAGAACCAAGAATTGCTAATCGTAACATTGGTGGCAAAATCCAAATCCGCGTCAAAAGCTCGCCAGCGTGGTCATTGTGCGCTGCGTCAGAACCTTATTGCCACGTTTGAAAGCCACCCACAGCGATATTGTGAAGCCATGTTCTTATTGTTTCCACGAGTGTGGCGACCGAGGGAAAGAGCTCAGAGCGGACAGTGGGAGACTATCGGGGCAGGGCGTGGAGGTCGCTGCGTGTCTACCGTGCAGCAGCAGCAGCTGCGGAATCTGGTGGACAGTAGACAACGTTGGTGAGGTGCGGTGGTGGCTTAGGCCTATGTGGCATCTTGATCTTGTATTGTGAGTGTGCGTGGGGAGCGGTGGTGTAGCGGTTAGCGCGCTGCGCTACGAACCCAGCGACTCGAGTTCGATTCCCGCTCACGGCCAACACCGGTGACGATTATCTGATCCAGTCCTGGGACTCCCCTAAGTCGATTCTGCCTCAATTGAGTACATGGTGCGGTGTCTAAACATCGTCACTTGGGAGATAAAAGTGACCCGGCGTGGTGTTGGCCACCCACCCCCTCGTGTGCCGTGCCAGCCTTCATAGGTGCTCGCTAACAGCACTTGCCCCAACAGCTTGTTAAGGCTATACGGGTGGGGTCTTTGTCTTTGTGGCCAAATCAGCTTCATCAGCTCGGGTACAAAACCAAGATGAACCGTTGCATCAGGAGACAGTGGAGAGATGGTGTATAACTTTGGGAGGTCTTCATTCAGCAATGGATAGTTCGCGGAGAATGATGATGATTGATGATATATGTAGCCTCTCGCTCATACGTGACTGGTTGCTCAGGTCTTCCTCGCAAACACAAATCCAACCTCTTCACGTAGCCGCATATTCCACAGTTTCCAGCGAGTCAGAAATGTGGCATTGTGCCGTTACGTGTCGCCGTCCCTCTACTACGAGGTGAGAACCAAGTAAGGTGTCGTGAGCACGTTGTTCAATTTTTTTTGTAATAATTGATGTAGATTTGAAGTTTTCGCAACACAAGCTTCCCACCTGATGCCGGACGCTTGTGTTGCGCCCGAAACGTCGTGATTTAATTTAGTTATTTTCATTTTATTATTTTCATTATTATTATTCATATACGTGACTTTACCAAAAGAACCAAAGAGTTTAATTGATGTAGTTTAGTGACGTGTCATTTTACGTAAAAATGTGCAGGTTCTACGTATTGGTGAGCAGTTTTGTGGCCTTGTTTGGTCAGTCTCTGCTTTGCCATGTTATTAGAGGAAGGGTTTTTGGTGTGAAGACCACTTAGTGTGTCTGTATAGCATGGCTTAGCCAGGGGACGCTGCTGTCTCGATGTCCTGGTCAGCCACGTGAAACCCTCCTGTTGCACCACATGCCTTTGGTCAAGTGGCAGGAATTTCACAAATGCCTCGATACAATTTGTGTAAAGCAAACACAGCTTGAATGCAAACCACCGTTTTTTTTGTATGTGTCTTAGTTGGAACAGCAACACCATATGGTTACCGTGGCTATGTGGTTAATTTAAAGCCACAAACTGAAGTAGTCACACAATGGGCATTCAAGCAGCCACATTATCTTTACAGCAACGTAAACCAGACTCTGCAGGGATTTAAGACAACTGTCAGAGCAGCTGACTTACCCCTAAAACCTTGAATTGTCCGGACAACATTGCTTGGGATTTGAAATCTGCGAGTGCTATGTGTTCGAGAAGCCCTTGTTTACCAGTGCAGGGAGGAGGGGTTTCTCTGGGGATTCAGATGCCATGTCCCATTTTCTTCATCCTTTTCAGCAACAGCACAGCAACCAAAGCATACGGCAAGTGGGGAGACAGCGAGCATATCAACATAACCCACTGCATTCCCCATCAGTGGTATAAAAATATGAGGCTCAATCCTTCCAATGTTTGTGTCCAGGGAAGAAAAAAACGGTGTATATTTTTTACACCTCCCATCAGCCACAGGACCTTCTGAGAGTGCATAATTTCGGCCAGCATCAGGCTTAAAACACAAGCAAACTCCGGACCGGAATCGACATTCAACGTGTTCATCAGCAGAGCCATTGGCGATGAACTGCCGGACGCTCTTGGGCAACGGCCCTCTCTGTTAGACATGGCTGCTGGTTCGTTAGGCGACAAAAAAACCCCAACACGGTACGCAGCACGATTATTTTGCGACGATAAAATTAGAGAAGAGCTGGCGCGACGGATGGGGGTGGTGGGGAGGGAGAAAGATACCACGTGATAATAGCAGGAGAGGAGAGAGACGAGGAAAGGTTAACTTCACTCCACGTGGAAGTTGAGACCAAAACCGCCCTGGAAAACCAACGCTGCGCTCCCGTTTGGGGTGCGGCGTCGTTCTGTTGGAGGGAGGGATCTGCTCAAGGGGTCCCGTCGTGAGTGGAGGGCCGCGTCTCATCATTATCTCTCCGCCGTGGAGAGGACGCAGCCCCTCGCTGCTGCAATTAACCCTTTACCATCGTTCCAAGACGTCTGCAAGTTGTAGAGTGGGTTTCCTGTTCACCGCTGAATCCTGGACAGCGCAAGCGGCTCAGCGTTAATTTTATTTCGGGAGGCGTAGTAACGCCGTTGCTTTTGAATACATTTTACTCAACCGCAGAGAGCTGTAGTGACACGACCGCACTCTATGATAGCACGCGCCAAACTGTGCTACACATCCTCCCGCGTGGCCTTGTGGGAGCCTCGGTACCATTAAAGTGATTTTCTTTTCTTCTTTCTTCCGAATCCGTTCGGATGACGTGCGTGTACGTCAGAGTTTTTCTTTGGAGGAACGGAACCGTAAGAACAACATCGACGTACACATATGTCATTGGAATGGGAATCGGTTAAGCAATCGCCAGTATAAATGTAAATCCTTATTATTGGCTTGAATAATGATACCAATAATACCCAGTCGTTTATCAGTCCACTGCTAGAAGAATTTCCTCCCACACCTTGTCGATCATGAGTCTTGTTCCACCATACTTCACCACGCTGGTCAGTATGTGCGTTCGAGATGAGGGTGCTCAGAATCTGTTCAGATATCACTCGCTGCTGTTTTGAGCCATGGCCGGGAATCAAACTAAGCGCAGTGCACTAACCACTCCATCAGCGCTCACCTCCCCCACCCCCCTTGCTTTACAAAAGTGAAACTAAAGTCTAACCCAGAACATTGGTGAGTGCAGGAAACGTTCTATCTGGCTAATGTAGCGTCAACAAATACAGCTAAGGGCTCCGTTTCATCGACAAAACAAACGAACAATTGGTCAGTTAACTGTAGAGCTCTGCCAGACCACTGTGTGCCAGCAGCGTGTGATTACGTGGGTGAGAGAACATGTGCAGGTTTAATGACATCATTCAATATGTTAAGAGAAGCAGGACATGTCATGACTAGAAGGATTGGAATGTGGAGCGATGAAATCAGTTCGTGCGCAGGTGCTGCGTGGATTGTTACGACGCGTGATCGTAAGCGCCTGGGAAGGGCCTTTATCCAGTAGTGGATTGATGATGATTTAATTATGCGCGGCGAACACTGGACCAGTGTTTTTTTTTTACTTTACTTGAGTCTCGTCAGCAGCGTGCAACTATGTTGAAAACTAAAAAAAACGATTATCTTACCAGGTAAGGCCCACTGAGCTATATAGCTCTTTTTCAGAAGCGACATGGCCACAACTAATCGCTCAGCAAAGCAGCTTATCATGTCGACATTTGTAGCAGCCAAGTACTCTAAACGCGTGTTTCTAAATGTGGAGGGAAACAACGGAGAAAAATCCACACAACCATGGAGAACTTGCAAACTCCAAATTTACAGGCGTCAGAGTTGGGATCGAACCCATGACCTTGTGTGTGCCAGGCGAGGTAGTTAACATCTCGCCACCATGGCACCCCAGTAATAAACAACATGAACAATTATGAAAACCTCTTCGCGGTTTTTCGGTAATAATTTTTTTTTACGAAGTATATTTACGTGTTTTTTCATGAATTAAATAACGTGATGTTTTTACCGACAATTATTTTGAGCACGTACATATGTTGAACAGCTTTCCCAGTAAATACCTGTGGCATCTATAATTGTCAGTACACTCAGTCAGCAGGGCGCATATTTGATGGCGACCGCAACTGACAACCACTATTGCATTCCTTGCACGCGTGTACGGTTGTACATCGTTTCAACCGCTGTACCTCCGATTAGCACGGTTGGCTACGTACGGTGCGAAATAATTTCAATATACGTACGGACGTGACCACGCCATTTGTTCCGACTTATTTTACAAAATGTTTTTTATTTGTCCGCTGTTTTTTTTTATTTACCTCTCCACGTTCCCGGCAAGACGCATTCGGAGGAGCGGCCCTTCCAGTGCGAGGAATGCAAGGCCCTCTTCCGCACGCCCTTCTCCCTGCAGCGGCATCTTCTCATCCACAACAGTGAGATCGCAGCCGCACTCCCCACAGACACACATGCATCGCTGCCCAGCAGCAGGGCATTCGGAGATTATGCCCAGCTATTCTATTCTTGTGTATGGCAAACTGATGAGCAGCTAAATACCCAATGTCGAGGTTTGTTAGCCACGACGAGAGGGCTTCAGGAGAGAGTCCGTGTTGTTTTGCTATTCCTCCTTCTCCGTTGAAGGAGCGCAGGCTACAGTGGGTTTTCTATATGGCCCAGAGTTTGGGTTGAATGGCTACAATCGAACTGTGGCTTGTGTCTTAATTTTTTTCATTTATGAAGGAGATGCGCTTATCGGCTTGTTGATGTTCTGATGTGGACCATGGTCACAGCAGAAACTAGCTTTACAAAGTGAAGACACAGTCATGTGGCCAGAGCTGTTGCAGTGAGTTGTTAACTCGCTCGCCTGGTATACAGGAGGTTGTGGGTTCGATCCCGACCCTGACACCTGTGTATTTGGAGTTTGCATGTCTCTTTCTCCCCATGGTTGAGTGGATATTTCTCCAGGTCCTCCGTTTTTTCCCTCCACATTTAGAATCAACATGCGCTTAGAATATTTGGCTGCTATACATTTCCACATGATGACCAACTTCGTTTAGCTATCATTTGTGGCCAGGTCGCTTCTGAAAAAAGGCTACATAAGGCTCCAGTGGGCCTTACCTGGTAAAATAAAATAAAAATTGTGATAGTCAGTTTGTGCACACATGAAGAATGCCTTAACAATGATGGAGTGTCAATATTGCAGAGCCTGTGCGTTTTCATTGCCTCTGTGATAGTGGAATGTATGAGCGCCCATGCTCGTGAGCAATACGAAGCACTGTAAGGCATTGTGTCCACACGGATTAACTCAAAATGCTTTGATACATTCACTTAATAACGTTGAGTGAATGCACTGAAAACTCTTGATACATTGACTTCAAAGCGACTTTCACTTCAAAGAAAATTTTGACTTCAAAGCACTTTTTTTTTTAAATAGTTGCATGCCTTATTAGTGTAGTTGCTTGTGTAGGGGCATGTTTGTGTTCATATAAACATAGTTTATAGTGGTGTCTCGCATATGCCCAACTATTTCGAGCATCCGAAAGAGGGATGTTCGAGACTTTATTCGATGTGGCCTGTACGTGAAAGGACATCGCACAAAATGACGTCCTGGCTAAGTGTCGTTTTTCTGCAGCTGCACTGATCGCCTGGAACTCTGTCCCACTGTGCGGACGCAACACCATCCACTTAAATATAAATGACATCTCTGGCACACAATCGCATTTCAGTCATTCCTCGCCACCCATAAATATGATCGATGACCAGGGTTATGCTCTTGGTCCCATGCATATCTTATAACAAATCACGCTCAACGTACCCAATCTCGTGGGATCTGAGACGCTAAGCAGGTTTAAGCCTGGATAGTACTTGGG
Source organism: Petromyzon marinus (assembly GCF_048934315.1). Lineage (NCBI taxonomy): Eukaryota > Metazoa > Chordata > Hyperoartia > Petromyzontiformes > Petromyzontidae > Petromyzon > Petromyzon marinus. The sequence goes on from NC_133707.1 coordinate 1,907,156, forward strand.
CGGGTGGATCACGAGGGCTTGCCGGGTGTCGTAGGTGATCAGGAAATTGCAGTGTTGGGTGTCACCTCCTCCTGCGCATGCGATTCCTCCAGTTACTCCGATTCCATATCCTCCCACGACTTCAGTAAAATAGCAGCCGCTCCTCGTATCCTTGAGTACACTTTCTCCACATTCCTACGCAGTGTTTGAGGCTTAGCTTTCTTGGAGGACGTAATAACATCACCGTGATGCCTTTCATCTGACTGACATAATTTATCTTACCTTAAGGGCAACCATCGCCCCCCCCCCCCCCACTTTTTTCAAAATTAACCTGCAGCGTCAGTGTAAAAGTTTGGCTTAATCAGTTGCTTCCTGACAAAGTTATTCTGGATCGAATAATAGCCTGCAATGCTGGGTAATAAGCTCAGTGCGAGTGACTGTAAATTGCCCGTAGCAACGGAATTCTAACGATGTTCGCCGTTCTCTCGTTAATCACGGTCGGTCCATGTGGTTGTGGAGTAGCATCTGCAGGGATTTACCGACACCCATCCCCGTGCCCTTCTCTGGGTCTTGCCTTTATAAACGCAATTAACCTATAAATCTGCAGCCAAATCAGATATTCTTGGCACCCGTTTCTTCCCGATGTATCTCTTCCCCTCCGTCCCCCGGGTGAAATCATCTACAGCTGCAATATTGTGTTACAAATGCTCCGCGAATGACGCTTAACTCAGTCTCTCCTTGGCATCAGCCACCATCGCTCTCTCTCTCTCTCTCCCCCCGTGTCTAAGGGCTCCTTGATGCTGCATTTAAAACAAACCTCCACAAGTAAACATAAATAATAAATTTACATCAGCTTATCATGCGTATTCATCTGTTACGACCGAGGCTTTAACCAGCCGCGTGGCTCCAGCGGCAGAGCGAAGCGGCTCGTAATCGGAAGGTTGCGAGTTCAACTCCTGGTTGGGTGTTGCCGTCGGTCCCATCATCCCTTCGGAGTCAATTCGGTGAATATGCACGTGTGTACGTTTGAACTTTTCTCACACCGTATGTAGGCCATCCGTGCCAATCGGAGGTGCACATACCACAGTGCGGAAGTGGTTGTTAACCTTTACTGCAGCTTTGCACCCCTTTGGTTCTGAATCGTTGAAACAATAAATCATTTGAATAAACGTAGAGGTTCGATGTAACAACGTAGTTGTACTTACGTGCTCCTGCCTAACTTGTGTTTCGATGATTTACCTTCTAAAACCAAATCTGACACGCCTAGCACCCCCAGAAAGGGCATCTCGCATCCACAGGGGGCGGGTGTACCCCAGGTTAGGATTCACTGCCCTATGGATGAGGCTCGACCCGGTGACAAGGAATGCGGAGTTTCCACCACCACCTCATGGTTGTAAACGGGAGATGATGAGCGCCATTGCTTTCAATGCTCATTTGAGCGGGAAGTGACTTTGACTGGACGCTAGGCTGGGACATCGCAGTCGGGAGCTGGGGGGGGCTAGCGGAGTTGTCTGCTCGCCGTGCATCGTTCACGCGGCTTCGTTTCTCACCACTGAATGTCTTTCCGGGTCGCTGGTTTTACTGGGGTCGGCACGTTCACGAGCAGCCACCGCTGTGAGTGAGAGGTACACTCAGCGGTATACTGGACGCGGTGTGCTGGGTGCGGAAATATTTGTCCGAGCCACAGACGCAGCTGAAATGAAGCCCTCATTTCTAGAGGACATGTTGACCGGAAAACTGTTGGAAGAGGACAAACAAGCAAACAAGGAGTCAACACGGCACTTTTATGCACAATAATCCTTTAAATTGATTTATTATTTCAACGATTTTTTTTTTTGCAATTAGCCTCAAGAGCAGATTTTTTTTTTTCACTCGAAGTGCGTTTGCCAACCGTCGTTTTTACATTCGCCCATCAATGGAGTTCCTCAGTATTCGGAGAAACAGACCGGTCTCTTTCTAACGAGTCCTGCCGAGTGCTCCCTGAGTGAAGGGGGATATTTACGAGGCGGTCGGTCGGCTCGGGTGACTAATTTGTGCGCGTCGCGTCGCAAGTGATCCGCCGCCACCACCGCCACCACCGCCGCCACGGTCGTGAGGTTTTCATCATCATCATCATCGTCGTCGTCATCAACCTTGGTCGATCTACTTCTGGATGAAAGCCTCCCTCCCCGTAGCCGTCGCCACTTCTCACGGTCCTGCAATGCGGCGATCCATCGAGCGTCGACGCACGAGATGTTTTCATCGCGCCAGGGAAAATCATTTATAACATGTTGCTTTAAAAAACAATTTGATTTATCCTTTCACTCCTCTGGGGTCTTTTTTGACGTCTAGGCTCAAGGTGAACGTAGCTCAGACAGCTGCAGATGCAGCCTGGAGGTTGCAGGATAGCAGTGCTTTGTCACTTAAGGAACATTTAACAGTGTGCTGCTGCCTCTTGCTGCCAGACTGGCAAATTGATGTATTTATTTGCTCTCTTGCTTTGGGAGTTGGGAGGTACAAAAATGAAGGAGTTTGTGTATTTAAAGTTTCAAGTTTATTTTGTTTAACCAGGTGAGAACTCAAGAGACCAGGAACGAGTTTCATTTTAAAGTCTTCCATTCGGGGCCGGGCGGTCAATGATTGCTGCTGTGTGTATAGTCTCAATTGAGTAATTTTCGAATTTGGGCAAATGTGAATCCTGACTCTTGCCCACAAATGGCCTACTCTCGCGAATTACATCAAGGGGATCTTTAGTGTCCGTTGCGAAGCAGACTGCGCGTAGTATTACCGTGGTTAATACACGCTGCGGTAATAACCAGGGCGGTTGCTGGATTGGTGAACCGTGAACTTTTTTTTTGTTTCACGCCCTGAGAACCATTGTTTAAGGGCGCTCTATAAAGTTTAATTATTTGTTATCAATTTACTCCTGCAACGAGCGGCGAACGCACTGCAGCTGGGCCGCGTCAATCGCCCACGGCCTAGCGGACGTGCCTGCCAAGCGTTACATATTGTACAATGCCACAGTCGCACGACAACTCACGTTTCTTCCCAAGGTTTATATCGCGTCGCCAAATGAATCGCCGCAGTCGAGTGCGAAATAAATGGTGTTTCTTGTGCGTGGTGGCAAATGAGATGTTTACGGTGGAATTTACTGGCCTCTTAGAGTTAATAAAAGGGAACCCTTGTAGCCACTGTTGCAATAACAGCTTCTGGGTCCAAACACCCGGGTAAATAACCCAACATTGATTGTGCCTTATTTTAGATTGGGGGAAAAAACCCTGCAAACCAGCGTGAAAATAACTTTGTTTATATGTATAAAATAACGAAGTAAGTAAAAGTGTTCAAAAAATAAAATTTTCTTCAAAAAAACACATCCACGTGAATGCCTTTTATGGAAGAAATGTTCAGCGAACACTGGGAACACCCAAAGTTATCGATAATAGAGAGGTTTTTTTGGGTGAGATCGCGTAAATATATAAAGGTGTCGTTAAAACTCGCCACCACCCGACACAGCCAACTAGTAAGGGTTGTCACGTAAACAGAACGTGGCCCATTCTTCACTAGTGCAGCACTAACCGGTGTGTTGGAGAGCCAAGCCACAACATTTACAATCTGAGTACGACGTTTCGCCAGTGATTACAACTAGCTTTATCAGGCGATAGCCACATTTGTGGAGAAGTCCACCTGTTTCGTTCCTTATAGAGAGACGTAGATGTGGTGACCACGCTTCTGTGCTCTTGCGCAAAGTGGGGGGTGGGTGGGGGGGATTACTGAGTCAACATACATTAAGCGCATTATGCGAGCCCTTTGAACTTGTTCTGTTTACGTGACAACCCTTACTAGTTGGCTGTGTCGGGTGGTGGCGGGTTTTGACGGCACATTTATATATTTACGCGATCTCACCCAAAAAACCTCTATTATGGATGATATTGGTCGCGAAAGCCTTCGTGTTGAACCCAAAGTTAGCGAGCGACGTATATATTTCGTAATGTCACAGGTGAGACACGCCGTGACGCATTGTGCCACGAAGCTCAATTGTAAAAAGAAACAACATCACGCAGCCACTTCTAAAGTGGAAGTACCACGGTATAATTTTATATATGCAGGTACCTCTGCTGCGTCATTCAAATGTTGCACGACATTCCCGATTAAAAACAATACAACATTCTTGTATTTCTATGATGAACATGTGACTTCTAAAGCCAATCACAGTGTGTGCTGCTCACGGTCAATGTTACTCCATTCTGTGAAACGGAGCAAAGAGTATTTCTATGATGAACACGTGACTTCTAAAGCCAATCACAGTGTGTGCTGCTCACGGTCAATGTTACTCCATTCTGTGAAACGGAGCAAAGAGTATTTCTATGATGAAGATGTGACTTCTAAAGCCAATCACAGTGTGTACTGCTCACGGTCAATGTTACTCCATTCTGTGAAACGGAGCAAAGAGTATTTCTATGGTGAACACGTGACTTCTAAAGCCAATCACAGTGTGTGCTGCTCACGGTCAATGTTACTCCATTCTGTGAAACGGAGCAAAGAGTATTTCTATGATGAACATGTGACTATTCTTATATTTTGGTACTGGCAAAGGAGGTCTAATGATGTAGATTGGACAACATGTATTTAATTTTTCACGATGGGTGAACCACCAGGGCTTGCCAGGTGCTGAGAGCACTGGAGCACGTTGTAGTGAGCCTCTCTAGAGGGTTTTTGGTCTCTTCTTCAACTCTGGCCAGACACCTTGGAAGAGGTAGTGTACCCCACACCTTACCCCGCCACACGCAACCTGCCGATCGACTAACTGCAGTCGTGCCAATTTATGCTGCCGGGCGGACGGAGGTGGCGACGGGGGGATTTGAGAAACTTTCCGATCGTTTCAACTGCCACGCCGGGAGATCGAACCGAACCAAAGCGGCGACCCCCCGGATTGCGAGTCCGGCGCACGGCCAACCATCGCACCGCGGTGACAGCGTCCCCCTCCACATCGATAGCCGTGACTCGGCACCCTCCGCTCTGAACCAGGCGTCCCAAGTGGAACACTCGCGCGCTTGTGCCCGTCGGGCCGGAATGAGGCCGCATTGGGTGATTCCACACAAACACGCACGCTGAGAGGTGATTTCCCCGAGTTTGTCATCTAAAGTCATAAAAGTAAATGGGGGAAATAAAAATCGCTTGACGTGTTTTGTGCCACCAGCCACACGGCCTTTCCTGTGTGCCCATACAAATTTATAGAACACCGATTGCCTGATGCTAACCTTGCAGCTACAAATTATGACAGATGACTGCCTCTCCAATGCTGGCCCCTGTAGTCTGGAATTCCCGTCCCCAAAGCCATCCGTGCCGTTGACTCCCTGCCCATATTCTTCGACTCAAGGCCTTCCTTCTCTCCTCTGCCTCTGGCCGACTGCTCCCCTCTCTGTATGAAATGAACATCCCCGCTGGTTCTAGACAGCATCTTGAGATGGCGTCACGTGAGACGCTATGCATAAAACCACATTGTATTTATTGAGCTGCGTACAATCCTTACGTAAAACACGTCAAATGGAATTAATATAAAAAGCAAGTCTTCATTTCGCGACTGTGCCGGTCTTCAGTGCATGACTCAGAGGTGACGCGCATAACCGCGCGCTCAAAAAATGCGACGCCGGACACACAGCAGCATTGTCCCGAGATTCAAACCCGCTGCCGCCAAGGGTGGAATTGTGGGCGACGGTCCCAAGCAACCGCTGTCCCTGCGGTCGCGCGCGGTCTCGGCCGACTTGAAAGGGGCACGATTTGCGAACTTCGCAGCATCGCCGCCCCCCTCCATCGGGTCACGGGGGAAGCGCGGTCGCGAGCCGCGCGCCGCCGCTTGGGCACGGCAAGCCAGGCGGCCGCGTGGCGCAACGTCGATCGCGCGCAGGGGCCTCGCGTGGTCTCGGCACGCACCTACGTTGAACCCCCTTCGCACCGTGCGTAGCCAACCGTGCTAATCGGAGCGCGTGCCTGCGGGGCACGGCGAGGCTCGCGATGTTGCAAATGTGCTCGCTAAAGCGTTTCGGCTGAGCGCGAAGGCGGCAGTGAAATGGAACACGGAAACTTCGCCCGTGAAGTTCCACGTTTCGTTGCTCCAGCCACCAAGAACACAGCTTCTCTGCAGCGAACTCCCATCTCTGCGCTTTCCTTGAGACAAATTGCTGCCGATGATATGTTATTAAAGTCACCTGCATGGCAAGAGGGGGGCGACCTTTGTCATTGTTTTTCCGCTGTGGTATTTTTTTTCTCACAAAACACGTGAAGCATCGTCCCACCTATTAGGCCTTCCATTGCATTTCGGCCATTCTGCACCTCGGCGAATAAACTAAACGCGTAGACTTTCGCGACCAATATTGCGATTCGTTATTTGATTTTTCGGTCGGACCGTGCAAGCTTTTGAGGACAATCCAACCGTTTCTGGCTGCGGGTTCGTTCTCCAAACACCAATCGCGTGCGGTCGGGGGATCTTTTCCTTTGTCTTTGTCCTCCCGCTGCAGACGAACGGACGTTCAAGTGCGAGCAGTGCGACGCCACGTTCAAGCGCAAGGACACGCTCAACGTGCACATCCAGGTGGTGCACGACGGCCACAAGAAGTACAAGTGCGACCTGTGCGACAAGGCCTTCGTCACGCCCTCCGTGCTCAAGAGCCACAAGAAGGTGCCGTTCCCACGCTCGCAGCGGCGACGGACGACCCCCACCCCCTCCCACCCCTCCCCCGCCCGCGGCTCTCCTCCGCTTCGCAGCGGACGTTAAAGATGCCGCGGGCGTTATTCGACAAAGAGGAGTAGGCCAGTCACGGTCCATATTCGCCCAATTGGATGGGTTGCTGAACTCGCAGATTGTATGTCTGTCTGTATGTATGTTGAACTTCTTTCGCACCGTACGTAGCCAACCGTGCTAATCGGAGGTGCGGGGGGAAGGACAACAAACTAAACACAAAAAGCAGTTCTAAAGAAATTAGTTTTCAATCTGGCAATCTCAGTTAAGCAAGTCCTTCAAATTGCCACATAGCAATTGCGCCCACTACTAGCAGGCTAATGAACTAAAATTATATTTTTTGTTTTTATTATACCAGGTGAGACCCACTGAGCTGTATAGCTTTTTCAGAAGCGACCTGGCCACAAAGGATAACTGGAAAAGTGGCTTATCGTGTGGAAATTTCTAGCAGCCAAACACTCTAAACGCACGTTTCTAAATGTGGAGAGAAAACCGGAGGAACAGTGAGAAAAGTCTGCGGGCATAACATGCAAACGCCTAATATGCCGACATCGTCAGGGTCGGGATCGAACCCATGACCTCCTGTATATCAGGCGAGCTAGTTAACATCTCGCCACCGAGGCACCCCATGGTCACAGTGCTGTGTTTTCACTTCGTGTTGGACAGAGACGGCTCCCTTCGGGGGTCCCCTTGTTTAGGCTGCAGCAGGGCAATGCATTGCTTGAGAGGATATGTAAAGTGAGGCATTTAACCAAGCGCCGCTGTAATACTCATCGTTATCATTATCAATGAGCCCCATTATTTTCTTGCGTACGATGCCAATATATCCTGGAGCTAAAAGCCAATGTCGAGGTCAGCTGCTAGGCACGACCGGACGAGAGGGCTTCAGGACAGAGTCCGATGAGTTTTACTATTCCTCCGTTGAAAGAGCGCAGACCACAGTGATTACTATACACTCCATAGTTTAGGTTCCATGGCCACAATCGCACTGATCTGGCTTGTCTTTAATTTTCCATTCATGAGGGAGATGTGCCCATCAGCCTGTTGATATTCCGAGTTTAAACTTGAATTGCCATCCCTGGAGTGAGTTTCCACATGTTTTGTCACCTCGAGTTCCCCGTGTTAATGTTCAGGCTGAGAGGAATACATTAGCACACCCGTCACAATCTTCTTCTTTCGTATGGCTGATGTAGATGCAGATCAACAATTAAACTTCACATTCAGGTGGTCAAGCCAGATGACTGCGCAGGGAGCAGCTGAGTGTCTATCGCTGTAATATCTCCTTCATATTTGTGGCTAGGGCATTGCGTTGTTTATATATATGTTAATGGAGTGGAAGATGGTAGCTTTCAGGTGACCTACTCTGTTAAGTGAGACATCACGATGAATGCTGTCAACACAGCAACCGAACACCGAACACCGATTGGTCATCGATCTCCCGGTCTCCAGGGCAACAACAACAAATGCCCGTCACAATAAAACATGCCGTACACAGCGGGAACATTCATCATCACATTGAATTCAACAATGAATGTTTAATATTGTCGCTAATGCGCGCTCTCGACCGTTCACTCGCAAGTATTTCTGGGAAGGTCTAACTCGGAGAGACCTTTCTTATTATTACTACACTTGTTTGTCCAGAAAAGCCTCACCGAGTCTCAAGACTCTCTCTCAGGAGGGTCCTGCCAAGCTTACACAGTAGGGGGGCAATGGCCGTGCATCTAATCCCAATAGAGTAAATCATTTTTTCGCAATTTGTGTGTAATTTTTCGAAATTGGGACCAACTAACATGGAAACGCGCATAACTTGACAAATCATGGAAACGCTACTTTTTTATATCCAACTTCATTTGCCCTTCAACTCGAGTCCTGGGAGAAATTCGGCCAAGTCGGACGATCTCAGCCCAACACCAGCCAAGCCGAGTTGGCCCCTTGAGTTTCATCGCATGGGAGATGCGGGATAAATAATACATGCTGCTGCTGCTGATGATGGCTGTCCAATGGAAACGCAAATCATCAAGTGTGTTGGTGTCCACCTGGAACCCAGCCAGCGTTCTTGTGCTGACACACACACTCAATCCAGAGACAGACAAAACATTATCTGGGCAATCGCTTGCACAGAGTCAAACTGTGCTGCACCGCATTCCTAAATCGGACAGACATCTTCGGCAGTTGACTGATATGGACGCTCAGAAATAAAGTTGGCGGAGGAAACAATATACCGATTGGCACGGACGCTCGCACGCAGCAATTGCAATGAGTGTAGAATACACAGTGCAGCAATGAAGGAACGAGCAAGATGCATAGATAAGAGAGAGAGAAGAGAATGAGGTGTGGATTGGTGGAGACTGTGGGTTTTGATTACTATACATATATCAATCACCGCCCCTAAGTTCCTTTCATGCATGCCCAATATCCTCGCGGCTCCACCGCTTTGGCCAGCTGGCATCACTTGAATGTAAATGACGCGTCGTTCATTCTCGTCATTGAAACTCGCTCAATGAATCTTGCCTTTGATTCACTCGCAAAAAGTTGTCAGTGAGAAACTGCGCGGGGGTCTGTCTGCAGCGTCGGGGTCAGTGTGGAACCGATTTTCCACGCTTGGTAACGGTGCACGTTGATGGACAATTGGTGAGCTCATTGTAAAATGTTAATGAGCTTAAAGTCAGCCGGTGGATCAAACAAAAACAACACTTTTAAGACTTTTACGGATTGGTCGAGAATAATTCAATTGGCGGCCAGGGAGTGGAATGCCATCCGAAGGTCGAGCACATCCGTGGAGATGGAGCAATGAAATCGGCTTGCGTGCAGGTGCTGGTTGGATTGTTCCATCGCAGGATTGTGAGAGATGGCGGCGGTCTTCATCCAGCAGCGGGTTGAGCATGGCATGGCGATGAATATACTGCACATTAATTCAACGAACGGTGACATACGAGTCGAGAGAAATTATTGATGGTAAAGCATTGGTGAATGTATCATGGACTGAGAGTGAGCTAAAGAGCGAGCTGGAGAACAGTTGGTGAAATGTTAAGGATTTTAATTCACGAGTGGATCAAAGCCAAGTCAATGACGGTTAGATCCCTTGGTAGTTAGGCCATTTTCCTATTGACTTTGCGTGGCTGGAACTATTCTCCAATGGCCAAAGCGTTGGACTACACCTGCGGTGTGGCAATAGAGACAATTATTTTTTTTGTTTCATAGCAAGCTGCTACTTAATCGTGAAACACAAGGAAATTGAGCAAATCACGAGTTATTAGACTGATAGTGCATTTAATGCTAATCTTGTAGGAATTGAACTAATTATCAGTCATTTTCGCTAATAATCTATGGGTGATTGAACTAAAGCTTTAATCCCTAGTTTAACAATCCTCTGCGACTGCTCAGCATCGGTGATTAAGCAATGTGAGGCTTTTTTGCCATGGAAAATAAATCAACTCTGTTCCACTCGTCCGCTCCACGAATACAGCACGAAATACCAAATGTTCATTTAATTTCAGCAAAAATTCAAAAGACCCTAAACGTTTGCGCGTGACTACCGGGTCAACTCAACTTAGCCCATCTCTCGGAGCCAATAAAATCATTACCATTTTGTGGGAAGGCAACAGTGGGTATCTTGTGGAGGGAGCGACTGACCTTGATCGTTTAGAGCATTTGGCTGCTATAAATGTCCACGTGATGATGAGCCACTTCTTTTGAGACATCATTTGTGGCCAGGTCGTTTCTGAAAAAGAACTATCTAGCTCAGCGGGCCATACGGGGTAAAATAAAAAAAATAGTTTAGTTTTTAAAAGGAAGCCGTTTGTTTCAATTATGTCTGTTGAACTTCTTAAGCACCGTATGTAGCCAAACAAACAAACTAATCACAAAAAAGCAGTTCAAAAGAAATTCGTTATCTTCTAGATTTAAAAGCGTACAACTCCATTGGCTTCCTAATATTAGAAGGAAGAGCATTCCTGAAGGCCACAGAAGCACGTATGAAAGCGCGCGATGAGGTGACCATCTTTGTTCGATGGTTAGCCAAAAGCCGCCGCTGCGATGATGATGATGATGACCGAAGTGTGCGTGAGCACGGCTGTCTTCAGGCCGTAAATGAGGACAATGTTCTATTATGTTACCCTCAGAACGTTGCACCATTCCTGATGTTTGTTTTACTTCCACCAGACGCACACGGGAGAGAAGGAGAAGATTTGTCCGTACTGCGGGCAGAAGTTTGCGAGCAACGGGACTCTGCGTGTGCACATCCGCAGCCACACCGGTAAGGAAGGGCCCTCGCTAACGCCCTCTGCTAACACGGCCTACTATCGTTGCCATGGTCACCAGCTTGTAACCGGTCAGGTGGCTGAGCCGTTGAGCGAGGGCGGCTCGCAAATTGCAAGGTTCAGAGTTCAAATCCTGCTGGGGCGATTGACTACTCAGAAAATCATCTATCCGAAGGTCCCTAAAATGACTACCATTTCGTGGGGGAGTCCACATTGTCTGTCATGGAGAGAGACTCATCCACCCTCATAGCAGTGTGAAATGTTGACCCCTGGCTCAGAGTTGTAAAAATGCTCTTTTCACCAGGAAACGATTTGGACTTTTTAACTATTATTATTCATGCTTTCTTGACACCTTGTAGCATTTTTCGACTTTTTATTTTAATTGAATTACCGTTGTACCCATCTCAAACCTATACAGCCGCTGGCTGCAGTAGCTCTCTCGCTATATTTCTTCCTGCCTCAGCAGTCCGCCTGCTGTACTTTTTTCACCTGAAGACGATTGCTCGTGCTGCGATAGAAACATCGTGATTTTTTATTATTATTTTTCTATCTACGTGACTTTACCGAAAGACCCAAAGAGTTTGAATTCCTGCAGTCACGAAAGCTTTGAGCCAAGGTTTACCGTGGTTTTATTTCTATCCGGGTGCCGCATTTATTTTGTCTGGCAACAGTCGCGGTGCTAACAAAGCCCAGAGGCACCGCATCACGGCACTCGTTCGGGGAGCCCAGGGGGCACGCGTGTTTGGTTTGGGGGTCCCCGCTTGCTCCCTCGGGGGACGGTTGTGGGTTAGCTTCACTCCAAAACCCCAACAAAGCGGGTGTCGGGTGGGGGGTAGGAGGTTGGGGAAGAAAACGTTGTGGGGAGGAGGGAAAAGGAAATGCCCCCCTCCCCTCCTCCTTCCCCTGCATTGCATGCGGCGAGCTTCGTTAGTGCTGATTGGTGACAGCTGTGCCATCCGAGTCCTGCACCTGTGACCACGGCAGGAATCTTAAACACGCTCGCACGGCGACGCGATCAGCAGCACGTGGGGGAGGGTGGAGGGGAGGGGGAAGGTCGCACGTCTGACCGTTCGACCCCTTGACCTCTTCTCGGCGTTGCAACGATAGCTTCGTGAGCATCGGTACAAGTTCTATATATGTGTGTGTGTGTATGTCTTTTTACATTTAATTAACCGTCATTGTTTACTCCTTGACGTTTTCGGTTTTTTTTTATTGCTCACGGTTGCTAAGGCCCCAAAACGGCAAACGGCCAGCAACAAACGGCACTTACTGTGTTGTGATAGGTAAGAGATAACACGCGGATGGCTACGTATGGCGCGAGAGGAGTTTAACATACACACGTGCGTACAAGGGCAGGCTGTGAGCAGAACTAAGGCGTTCGGTTCATAGCGCAGTGCACTGACCACTACGCCACCGCCACTCCAAAGCAAGAACCGCACGACGCACTGCGACACGAATCGTTGACAATGGCCACGCGGGTACTGACGAATTCCGCACTCCATGACCAGGTTCGAAATAAGCGAGGTGAGCTAACCACTGCGCTAACCGCTCCGCTCTGCTACACGAACGCAGCTTCCAGAGGGGGGGGGGGGGTGGGTGGGGAATGGCTTCTTCTACGTAAACATGTTTACCCGTATTTTGCCCGGTTCAGCAGCAATGATTCCGTGTCTCCGGACCAATGGCGATGAGCTCACTCCCTGCAGCTGCGCGTCGCCGCCTCTGCCGGCGCGGCGCTTCTCCGGCCTGCGCTGCAGAGGTCGTTTTTGCGCTCCGCCACGGCGGCCGTTCCACCCCCCCCCCCCCCCTCTCTCTCTCTCGAGGTTTGCGGCGCAGCGGGGGATGGGAGGGGGGGGATCGGGAGGGCGGCGCGGCTTCTCTGCGCGGTTCGTACTTCTGCGATGACGCACGTTCGTCAACGTCGTCGGCCGTGCTCCGTCTCAAAATCGAAGCGTGCCGACGATCGTTTTTTGATCGGCGGCCCTGCGCCCGCTCACCGCCCCAGTCAGTCACCCTCCTTGTCACTCTTCGATCACAACTACCGCGACGGTTAATGCAGTTCCCGTGCACATCGCTCACTGATTCCGCCCACCGATGTTGTGGGCTCAGCCTACCGGACTGAATGTTTCGTCGCATCCACACAGTGTTCAACCACCGTGCTGCAAGGTCACAACAACAGACTCTCAGCCACTCGCCCACTCACTCACTCACCCACTCAGTCACTAACTCACTCACCCACTCAGTCATTCACCCACCCACTAACTCGCTCACCCACTCACTCAGTCACTCACTCAGTTACTCACTCACCCACCCACCAACTAACTGATTCACCCACTCACTCACTCACCACACTGCAGGTCACAACAACACACTCACTCTCACTCACCTACTAACTCACTCACCCACCCACTCACCCACCCACTCACTTCAACACACTGCAGGTCACAACAACACACTCACTCTCACTCACCTACTAACTCACTCACCCACCCACTCACCCACCCACTCACTTCACCACACTGCAGGTCACAACAACACACTCACTCTCACGCACCTACTAACTCACTCACTCACCCACCCACTCACCCACCCACTCACCCACCACACTGCAGGTCACAACAACACACTCACTCTCACTCACCTACTAACTCACTCACTCACCCACCCACTCACCCACCCACTCACTTCACCACACTGTAGGTCACAACAACACACTCACTCTCACTCACCTACTAACTCACTCACCCACCCACTAACCCATCCACTCACTTCACCACACTGCAGGTCACAACGCTTCCCTTTCTGCTCCTTTCCTCGCACTGTTCCATCTTGGAATTCCCTCCCATCGCCTATTTTCCCAAGTCCTGACATAACGTTGCTCAATTCCAGGAACGTCTTTATAAGTCTCCTATCTAGTGCACCACCAGTACCCCCAACAGGAGTGCTGTTTGTGTCTGGTAACTTGGTGTGTTGGCCCTTTGGGCCTGTGCTCATTAAGCACAGGCATCGCATAATGTTTGCCAGCGCGAGGGATGGATGACGGAATATTTTGCTCAAGTGCGCGCCGTCAATCGCATGCCAAGCCGTGCGGATAAACGGAGCTGACTTGTACTCATTATTTTTTCCCCTGTGTAGTAAGAGCAATGGTTTTGGAAGGGATGTTTTTGGGGAGGGTTACATTGCTTGGAATTACATCGAGAGACAGAAAGGGGAACACGCAGATCTGGAAAGAAACGTAAATCAGACATCGCATTGACTGTGAGGAAGAGTGAGCGGGGCTTGGGTCCGACAGTCAAGAACAACGATGGAGTGGGAGCCAAGGAACGCAACGCGTCCGAGACGGTCTCTGCCATAGAGATGGAGCGGTGAAATAAGTTAATGGCGAGATGTCCACTACCTTGCCTGGTATGCAGGAGGTCGTGGGTTCAATCTCGACCCTGATGCCTGTGTATTTGGAATTTGCTTGTTCTCCCCGTGGTTGCATGGATCCTCCTCCTCCGTGTCCTCCGGAGTTTCACTCGGCATTTATAAACACGCGCATCCCATCAGCCAGCCACAGCACGGCCTCTAGGAGCGCTTTAGAAAGATGCATTTGGAGTATATCGCTGCTTTAAATGTCCACGTGATAAGCCACTTCGTTGAGCTATCATTTGTGGTCCACGTCGCTTCTGAAAACGAGCTACATAGCTCAATGGGCCTTACCTGGTGAAACAAAACGTTTAGATTAGTGCACAACAGTTGGCTGGATTGTTGCATCGCGGGATCATAGGAGGTTGCAAACGGCTTGGTAGGCTTTCATCCGGCAGTCGATTGACCTTGGTTGCTGCTGCTGTCGGTGTTGTTGTAGGTTTGCTCCATTGAGTACGTGTATAGATTCAAAATTAATCTTTATTCCCAAAATGTTAAAGTTGAAATGCTAACTTTTTTTACTTTCCAGCACTGAATGTCATTTCACTGCAATTTGCATGACCACATGAATATGCTGACATGGGCCATTTAAAAAATAATAATTTCCTTCTAAAAACTGACTTGGATCAGGGAAAATGTATCCATTGAGGAGGCACTGACCTTCATGAATGTCGTACACATTCCCGGAAGATTGTATTCTACATAGCCTCTGTCAGAACCAAATGGTAAAAAAGCACAATATTTTCAATGTAACAATTGCAGTTAATTTCTGAAAGAATGCGGACAAATGAGATTTAAGCCATCGGATGCTGTGGACCAAAGGCGTCACGGGACCTTCACAATTACAATTTAATCTTAATCACCAGCACCGCCGAATTTGGAAGGGCAATTAAGTCAATTACTCGCAAAAGAATTCCCCGCTAAGGCACGCGTTCCTTTCTGCCTTTTCGTAATGGAATCTAATGAGATTAGACAGGAATAATTGACCCCAATCAAATCAGCGGTATCCCAATTTTTCTGCCAGGGAGTGTGAACGCACCCCAGAGGCAAGGATGTCTACAGGTTTAAGGAAAAAAAAACCTTTTCATATCCAACTTGTTCTGTTCAGTGTAGCTTTCTCATTTTTGCCTGGTAATAATTTTAACATTTGTAACGTGCACAGTTTATTATTATTATTTTTTCAGAGTGAAAGATACAGTTCTGGTGGGAAGGCAGCCAGAACCGGCGCCAACAATTGCCCAAGCTCTCTGATCCTACATGGGCATGTTTGGCCAACGCGTAGTTGGAGTATTTCAAGCATGGTCCTTCGTCCAACTTCCCTTTGTCCTACGTACATTTTTAGTCCTTTTCTGACTGCAAATATGTTGCGTTTGCTCCCAAGTCGCATGTGTCCCTGCCACGTGCGCTCAACTCAGAAGTCTCTCCAGACGAGGCAGGCGGAGTTGAGGCTCGTTTCCCGATAGCGGGTGATTGCTCCCATGTGGCTCCCGCAATTGGACTGCATTTTTTACATGCGTACGTGACTGTTCATTGTAAAGGTCGGTTAATAACTCGTGGGGTTTTTTTAAGTTTTTGTGGAATAATGAACGTTTTGATACACGAGAATCCCCTGAATCCGTTTTCTTATTTTCTCAGTCCTCTAGATTTTTTTGGGATGTTGGATCGTGATCGTTTCCTGCCCCGGTATCTCCTTGCCATTGGCGCGCCACGGTGGCGAGATGTTAAATACCTCGCCTGGTATGCAGGAGGTCGTGGGTTCAATCCTGACAATGACGCCTGCTGCTGCTGTATATTTGGAGTTTGCGTGTCCCTCTCCCCGTGGTCGCGTGGATTTTTCTCCCGGTCCTCTGGTTTTTCCCCTCCATATTTAGAAATACGTGTTTATCGAGTATTTGGCTGAAATTAATGTGCACATGATAAGCCACTTCGTTGAGCTATCATTTGTGGCCAGGTCGCTTCTGGTAAAATAAATATTAGTTTATCATCTCTCCACTACTACTCTGACTGCATCTTCCAACTGAGGTAGCTTGCATCTTGTCCAGCGATTGACGTTTCCTCCTTCAACGGAAGAATTGCAAAACGCCATGACCTCTCTCCTGAAGACATCTCGTGGCTGGCAGACCTAGCTCCTGAACATATTGCCATACGCAACAACAAAAACAGAACTGATATCTCATTGCATGGAATCCCAACTTTTCCCCCTGTCCATCGCCGCGTCTTACAACTTCAGACAGCTTCCATTCCGCCCAGCGTTTGACATTCGACGACCTCTCAGATTGGCGATCTTCATTTTGCCCTCGCATATTCCAGTGCCCTCTACACAATCACCATCCTGTCATCGTCCACCCTGGTCACGTGTCCCAGATATTGCATTTTCCTGTACTTGACCCTGACTTGGTAGCCTTGATTCGTTATCTGCGCCTGTGGTTGGTTTGACCCAGCTCATTCTTGCAAATGAGACTTTCATTTCCCCGCACCTCCGATTAGCACGGTTGGCTACGTACATATGCGAAAGAAGTTCAACACACACGTACATTTTCACCTGGTTAAACGAAATTTAATTGAAAGCTGAAACTTCTTTCCAGGACTACGTCTGGTTAGATTAATCTTCATGGTCTGAATCAGAGTGGATGTGATATGAGTTTTTTTATGGTAGAATCCCCTTTAGCCATGATCCTCCTTCCCTTGACCCATGTTGTGGGAGGTCCTGATAAATTAATATGAAAAAACTCAACACCACCAACAACGCTGTTGAGCTTTAAAAGAAACATATACAATGGGCGACGTTTCAGCCAATGACCCTATTATACATATATGTCTTTTTAAGGCAGTGACATTGATGAAAGTGTCGAGTTTGTTGTTAATTAACAGCATCACCAGGTAATTTGTTTAAATCAACATAGGCCATCTTACATGAACTTTAGCTCCTACCTGCTATCTGAATAATTAATGGGTATTTGGAGTAAAATGCGGTCAACGGGAAGACCTCCCCTGCCGGCAATGTGCTAATGGACAAGAAGAGGAATTGTTTCCTAATATACCTCAAACCTTTGTTTTGGCCTGGTCGCGATGTTGAAACAATGAGGAAGTGTCTTCACCCCCCCCACCTCCGCCCACTGCACCACAGTTAGTCGCGCGCGGTGGGGTAAAATGTGGCTACTCCCACCGCTTCCAAGAACTTTGGCCAATGTGGAAGAGTAGGCCAAGAATCTCCCCTCTAGAGGGCCCCTCTAGTGGAGGCTCTTCCGCCGTCGACAGCGTGAGCTGGACATTGCGGGGCTGCGCCTCTACCCCGTTTGTGGATGACGCACACGATGGGTGGCTTGCAATCTCATGACAAAGCAGAGCAGCAGTCTTACATTCTGTCATATCGCAACTGCTTATTAAAAATTATCTACGCCTCGAGTTTCCTGACTGGCTGCTGCCTGGGCTCCTCTCCACCCCAACAATAACTCTGTCGTTAGTGGCTGCTGTGGGCCGTTGTCACCCTAAACTAGCTGGGTAACTGGCTCCACGGGACAAATGAACTCTGAGTTGAATTGAAACGGCGGAAGGAGTTTTTAAGACGTTTAATGGATAGCGACACGGAAGAGGTGGAAAAAACGAATGCAGAAAACTGACACGGTTTGTTTGATATCACTTTAACTTCATTTTGTTCTCCTGTGAATGTAATTCCTTCGCCAGAACATTCTTGAAATCCTACAGAATATTAAAAAAACCTCACGATACGTATTATCTTGGCATTCTATTATTGCATAAAAAACAGATTCATCTTAGCGCTCCGAGTAAGGGATTTTGAGAAGAGAATTAAAATGATAGCTCACATCTTATATTCCATTGCAGATAAACGGGGTTCTCTACTCGTAATTGTAGGAGAAATAACATGTAAGTTGCATCCCAAATTCACTTCGTTAACGACAAATTCCCGACGAAGAAGAGAAAGGAGAGAGGGATAGAGAGAGGCACCCTTGTTAGAGCTAGCGTGCCTGGATTTAAATGTTAAAACAACTCCTGCGTTGGTATGCGCACGTGTGTCTGTGTGCGTGTGAGAGAGCGTTCGCACGCGAGCGATGGTGTAGCGGTTAGCGCACTGCACCACGAACCCGGTCACCCGAGTTAGAATCCCGCTCACGGCCAACGCCGGTGACGATGATCTGAACCGGTTCCGGGCCGCCGCTAGGTCGACTCGGCCTCAAATTAGTAACTGGTGCGGTGTGTTAAACACCGGCGCTAGGGAGACAAAGGCGGCCGGGCGTGGTGCTGGTCACCCATCCCCTCGCGTGTGTCTTACAGGCCTTCATAGCTGCCGCTGGCCAACTGCACTTGCCCCAACAGTCTGTGAAGACTGTACGGGTGAATTGTTGTCTTTGTCCGCTGGAAGGTCACACACAAACACACGCACCACGTGCAGCGCCGCTGTTGTACGCGGTTGCGCTCTGCGCGTGCGTCAAGCTGTTTTTTTACGGTGTCGGTGTCAGGGTCAGGGTTAACGTTGTGCTTTTATATTTCTTGTGGGCATTGCTCCGCGCGCTGTTTTGCATTGATGAAAATTCGCAGGGGAAGTGTGCGGTATTTGTTTGCCTTCTTTTTGGCTCATTACTAAATATAATATTGAACCATAATACCGAAGTAAAGGGAGCCTACCTCATGGTGCCTAAACTCACCATAAACCCACTGCAGGAGAAGAGCATTTTTTGTTGTTGCTAAATTCAAAATGCTATTCGTAATAAAAGTAACTTTTTTCATATATATATAAAAATAACAAGATGAAAACTGCTCTTGCCCGCCAATTAAGCGAAATATTTGGCGATGCCGCTGCTGCATTGGCTGCGGCGCGCAAGCACCTGAACGACAACAAAGTAACCCGGCACATTCGTCCACAGCAATGCGGACTTCGCGGGGAACGCGTTTTAAAAGGTGACGTTTCGGCCAAGCGACGCTTATTTCATGGCGCGCGCACAGAGAGAGGCCAGATAGATGTGGTGCAGTTGTTGGCGCCCTGCGCTCGCAACCGTGACCTTGGTTTCATTTCCCGGCCCATGGGCTCACATCGGTGGCAAGTGATCGCTGAACCGGTCCTCGATTTGTATACTTGTTAAATTCAAAGCAAGCGTTATTGACGAAAGTTTTGAGATTTTTTTCGTCCATAAATCAGCTTTATCCGACTGCCTTTGCGTTGGTTTGCCATGTTGCTGGTCAATAGAAATGGTCGTAATTGTCGTCAGTGCAATTAAAGTGAGATGAGAACGGAATTTTTGCTTAGAGTGCAAATTTGTGATGTCAAAATTATTATCTTAACTAACAGCCTCTTGGTCAGTCCACTGCTGGATGAAGGGCTGCTGGCGCCATGCTGGTCACGGCGGTAGTTTGACCATACTTCACCACGCAGGTAAATGCAGCTTTGTAATGGGTATTGAGTCCTGGCCCAGTTCTGAGATCACACCCGCCAGTGATGTTAGCCGTGGCCGGGAATTGAACCGAGGTTGTCGACGTTGCAAGCGCAGTACGCGACAACTGCGCCACCACCCTCCGGCCTCTCGACCATTTACGTGCCATGAAGAAGGACCATTGCCCAAAACGTCAGCTATTATATATTTTTATTTTTAGACCAGAGTGTTATTGGCAAATGTGTTGAGTTTTTTTTATATATATTTACACACGCGTGTACGATTATGCACAGACAGTGATGCCCCCGTGTGCTACGTATATGTGCTGGGTATTTAAGTACGTGAAGTTGGTACGTATGTAAACATTGCATTTTTTTCTGCTCTTGCAATCACACATAGATTTCAATATATATTTTTAAACCCGATGTTTTCTTTCTCTTTAACAAGAAGGGGCGGGGGGAGAGGACCCCTCTAGGTTTCACAAAGCCGACCTTTCACAAGAAATGAAAAAAAAACACACGCACATCGGTGGGAGGTAGCAAGCCAACACGATGTGTGTTTTTAATTCTCCTCTGCATTGTGGAAGAAATATCTGCATCGAGTACATTTTAACCCTTTTGTGTGAGCAGACACGTGCGTGGCCAGCCAAATAGGGGAGAGGGCGCGCTTGCCAATGGGGTCGGTGAGATTGGATTTTGCCTGCACCCCCTAAAATTCGCCTGGTCATTTCTACGGTGAAATTCCCACGGAAAGCGGTGGATGCTAAAGGATGAGTGGAATTTTTTTCTGATGACCGCTTGTGTTGTGATTGAAACGTCGTGGTTTTTGTTTTTATTTTCAATATTTTTATTATTATTTTTATTCACTTTATTATTATTATAAATTTTCTATCTACGTGACTTTACCGAAAGAACCAAATAATAGGATAAGTGGAATTGCCATTTTTCAAACGCGAGCCATCGTGAAGCCTGTCACCATCGTCGCCGCCACCATCGTAATCAGCAATGATCTATCCACTGCTGGTTGAAAGACTCGCCAAGCCGCCAGCTGCTGTCGCAACCCTGCCGTGTAATAATAACCTGCTTAGTGCCTGCCCGCAAAACGAAACATTTCAACTCGCTCCTACGCACGAGCTGCTTTCACTGCTCCGTCTCCGCTGTGGACGTATTCTCCGGAGTGCTCCCTCCTCTCAGAATGCTCTGCCGCCGTTAGTCTCATGCAGTGGCCATCATCCCTTCGCCGAGCTGCATTGGCTTCCGGTTTCCGAATGAATGCGTTACAAGGTCGCACTCATTACGCGCAAGGTGCTTGCCACAAATAAACCGCAACGCCTTGCGGATCTCGTCAAGAAGCATAAACCATCACGCGAACTCCGATGATCCTTGCAGTATCCAACAAAGACGGTGGTCACCGCATTGTGCTCTTTCAGATGCGCTTCTGCGGCCGTCTGGAACGCTCTTCCCTCGGATATTAGCAAGCCATTGGAGCTATGCACTTTTCAATCATCTATATTGAAAACTAATTTCCTTAGAACTAGTTGTGTTCAGTTTGTTGTCCTTCCCCCGCACCTCCAATGAGCGCGGTTGGCTATGTACGGTGTGAAAAAAGTTCAACATCCACTCATAGATCTAACAACGTGTCCTTGCCAAGGCCACTTACTCTTCTTGACGGCCAAATGTGATGATGTCTCTAACTCGCATACGTTCTCTCATCTTATCTCAGCGTAATTCCAAGCGCTCATCTTCCGCGTGCTTCTTTGAGCACTTTTCAACTTGTGTTCCATTTAATTTGTCGAAGAATGTCCACGTTTCTGGTCCGTGCGTGAGTCGGAACGATTAAACAACACAAAATTGGAAACGCCACACCAATTGATACGTTCACCGCAACGTTCACTCAGCGCCGCTAATAGAAGCATGTCAACCGTGTGTGAGCACAACTTTTTTTAAAGTACGCGTTTGAGGAAAAGTTGACAACTCAAACAACCCACCGCATTGTGTGTGCAGACCTCTGAATGTAAATGCCGTGACGGTTTGACACGCTCATTAGAGCTCCGCATTTCATGCGTGTAACGTCATCCACGGAGTATTTTTTTGCCGTTGTTGTTGTACTCTCTCCCATAACGTGAAATTGACCATAAAGCCGACAGGTGTGGTGAAGTAGGTGGGGGGGGAGCGGGTTGCTGGGGGATGTTGGCGAATGTTGGCGTGACCGCGGCACGGATTTAGTGTCAAAATTAGTCTTTTTTTTTCTTTCCCTACTCTCGTTCACAATCAGCGCAGAGGTAACGGTGACTTTAAAGGTCACGGTTTGAGTTGATTAACTCCACCGCGTTTTAAAGGGGAGTAAGTAGAGTACTGGAAATCATAGCCGATGGAATTTCACAGGCAATGTATTCTGTCAGCTTCAGCGCAAAATTGCCGGCACACATTTTTTTGCAGTGCGTTTTATTTTAATAGCGCTTCATAATTCATTCTTCCATTGTGGAAGTGAAACAAAGAACAAGAGGGCAAGCTACGTTTTGCAAAAAAAGAAAAATACACGTTTTCAGAACTCAAGCGAAATACATTTGGCATTTAAAACGGGTCGAGATTGCTTGCCAACGATTATGTCAGGACCTCCCGAAATAATCGCAAAGCGGAAGCTTGTTGGATGGTAATTTGCGACAAACACAGAGAGGGGAGGAAAGCATTCCCAGAACTATTCGACGCGGCCAAGTTAATGCCACTCGTGCGCGAGCAACTCTGGCGAGAAAAATAAAAGCTCGCGGTCATTGTGTACCAGTGCTATTGTTGAACTGGCTCTTTTGTCTCGTGTTCCTGTGTCCCTGCGTCTCGGCTAGGGCCTCGGCGCAGTGGTGCAATCTGGAAAGAGTCCAACGCGGGCGTTCATTTCTTATTCTCTCTTTTATTTATTTTTGCTTTGCCGTTCACCACCCCCCCCCCCCCCCCGTCTTTGGTTATTCAAGAAACCACGCCGGTCGTTTTTCGTGCGTCGTGTTTCTGGTAAGCGCTCGTTAAAATGTTTAAATGCTGGCGGGGGTGGGGGGGGGGTAGAAAGAAAAGAGAAAAAAATGAATTAAGACGGACGGAAGAAAATAAATGGCCAACACACGCAGCTGCTTTCTGGCGGCTGTTCGCTTGTAAAGGTGAGAACACAGCACTCGCGTTTATCCCCACCCACGGCGGTCACCCCAACGCCCACCCATGCCACTCTACGAAGACGCAACTGCAGCAGCAGCAGCAGCACCGCCCCTTGTGGCAGACGGCAACGTGGACTTGTTTCCAAAGCGCGGCTCCAACGATGGCGTCCGTCGCCTTAGAGGACATCGTCCGTGCCATCGTTGGCCGTGGACTATCCACTGCTGGATTGAAGGCCCTCCCCAAGCCACTGCCGCCGCCATCCCTCACAATCCTCCGACGTGGCAATCCAGCCGGCCACCTGCACGTTAGCCGATTTCACCGCTCCCGCTTTGTGATGAGTGCGCTCACAGATGCGCCTCCATTCCTTGGCTAGCGGCTTCCTTCGTTATTCTTGTTCCCGCCTGCCATCCCTCAAGCGGCACATCCTGCCCAAGCTTCACTCCCTCCTAACACCAGTTTCAATAACGTCATGGACCTGCACGCGTTCTCGAAGGCCCGTGTTTCTCTTTCTGCCTCTCAATGCCCCAAGCATGCGTCTTTCGGGCCTAACGCCCTCCTAGAGTGCCTCTCCGGAGCGCCCTCTGAGCGTTAAAATAAAGACCACGCGATGGTGCTCGTTAAAACCACTTGCCACGAAAGTCTGTTGAAGCTATACTGGGGATCTTTGTATATATATAGCAGCAAATGCATGGAACACCCCCGAGATTACGGCCGTCGCGGAGATGGAGCGATGAGATGCAGTGTGGCGTCACGGTACCGTGGTGCGATGGCAATGGCATTTTGGGAAGACCTTCGACCAACAGTGGATAGAACATGCCTGGTGGTAATAAATACAATCTATGCATAAATGTAATGGATTGACAAAGGGCCCGTAAGTTGTCATGTTTATTATTACTATTATGCTTACATGCCGACCAATAGCTTACTCGACTACCCAAACGCATCGCTTGGCCCTCTTCTCACACAGCATTCACCACTCTATCACTCCCTCTCAACGTCACTCACAGCCATTTCCCCCCCGTCTGAACTGCTGAATTCTTTCTCTCCTCACCTCCTTCCTCACCACCAGCCACGTCTTCCCCTCTCAATGCCTCAACACTGATCCTCCGCTCACAGCATTTACCCTCGTAACCCCCGTGCAATCCTAACTCACCCCGTGTCTCCCCATAACTCGAGCTCAACGGCCTTTTCTCTGCACAATCATACACAGAGGACAATCGTGAAAAGTGCTTTCTGTCTCCGACCGAGAGTCAACATTTTTGGGATTGCATCGTTTCAAATTCTCTAAGTTGGGATTCTCCCAGAATCCGTGGCAGAGGTTATCGTAAACAAGCAATCCCATCGATCAAGTGCAGAGGAACTTGTCATTATTGTGAGGGGTTCTTGTTGTTCGAAAGTATTTTAGAAAATGCCGCACGTCTAATAAGACGTCGAGACATTTGTCAATAACTCTGTGGCCCTAAAAAAAAATAAGGCGACCTTTTTAGGCAATGCCCCTTCCTCATGGGGCAATGGCCCCTCCCAATAGCAGAGTGATGCCATGAAGAAGTGCCATTGGTACGGTACGTCACACATTTTATACTTTTACCTTTTGGGGCGATGTTATTGACGAGCGTGTCGAGCTTTTGTTACGCCTGCTTGTGCACCGCCGTCGGGGCAAATCGCATGCATGTTTAGAGGAGGCGCGGCGATGGTGCGGTGTGTAGCGCAGTGGCTTCCCCGTGCTTGCGCGACGAACCCTTTGACCTAACTTGGGTTTCTCGGGCACGGCTAGCGTGAGTGGCGAGCGACATCTGACCCGCTCCTGGGCCTCCCCCGATTCACCCGCCCAACACCGGGGAAAGCAGGGTTTCCCTCATGCGGTAGATGCTTTCCAAGAAAAAAAAATATTGGGGCAGAAAATTAAACGGCACGAGATAGCTGCCTACCGAGTAGGGCGCACACAGTATGCACAAACAGTGTCGTGCCATGTCCCGACCGCATATGGGGTGAATTCAAACCGCATGAAGCGAGTTTTGGGTAGAAATAGGCTGGCCGTGTATATGCGGAATCGCACAAATCCGAACCCGCATAAAGCAAGGGGAACCTTTCCACAAGCAGAATTTCGTTTGTGTATCCACATATAAATACAATTATGTTTTATTCCGTCAGTTTCAACCTTCTGGGTATGGAACTGGTAAAGTGCGGGTAGGCAACTCACGTCACTCACGGCACGGGGACAACCTCAGTCGGCAGTGGATTAACAAAGCGCTTAAAGTGAACATATCTAGCCGTAAGAAGGAACTCGCGACAGGGCAAGCATAGAGAAAGATCCCCCATGTAACCGTTTACAGACTTTCGAGGCAAGTGCTGTGAACGAGCTTGAAGGACAGTAAAGGCGGCACCACACCCACCTTTGTCTCCACAGCACCGATGTTTACACATCTTGCCAGGTACTCTTTTAAAGGCTGAGTCGACCCAGGGGAGGCCCAGGTACCGATTCAGATCCATGAGCGGGATTCGAACTCCGGACATCGCTCCCCCAAGACAGGGTTTGCAGACGCAAACAAAGATAAAGTTCCCCCATGTAGCCTGAACAGACTGTTGCGGCAAGTGCTGTTAGTGAGTAGCACCTATGAAGGCCGGCACGGCACACGAGGCAGTGGGTGGCCAACACCACGCCCGGCCGCCTTTGTCTCCCCAGTGGTGTTGTTTACACACCACACCCCAGGTACTCATTTGAGGCGGAGTCGACCTAGGAGAGGCCAATGACCGGTCAAGATCAATCGTCACCGGCGTTGAGCGCGAGCTGACACGCGCGCGCGTGCACACAAACTCGTCACCGTTTTACTCGGCGATCCGCGGGAGCGAGTGCCGCTAATGGGCACCTGTTCCATGGCCTCGCGCTCGCACAACAGGTGGGTGGCCTTCCACTTCACCTGATGGCCGTTTCCTATTCTCGGAGCAGGAAGCATCGAACCAGGAAATCAGTTTGACCCGGGCAGGACCTCTCGCTTGGTGCGTCGTGAGCAAAATGAAATGCCGTAGCGGCAAACGTAATTTCCTTACTGTGACAGCTTCTTCAACAAACACCCTACACACACACACACACGTGCACGCACAGAGGCTCGCATTCACCCCAGCTTAGCAGTGCCACGCTTGTGCTCTGAGCGTAGCTTGATACCTGTATATAATTGTTCTTGTGGCTACGTATCCCTGCTAAGTGGCTAAATAAACTAGCGGACAGTGGGTTTTGCCGTTGAGCTGGAACGCATGGTTTTAAAAGTTCGAATCCAAATGTTGTAAAGGGAGCTCAACGCAGGCATTACCGTATAGAAGCCATTTACGAGACAATCACTCAGTGCAGGTTGAAGGGGAAAGGATGCCCACTGACCAGTCCAGTTATCGCTCGCCACCGATGTTAGACGCGGTCGGGAATCAAACTGGGGTTACAGGGTTCATAGTGCGCCCAACCACTGCGGAACCGTGCAAACCAATCCGCCCAACCACCATTATTTTTATATATTTATTTTGCCGTGCAAAACAATGGTGCAGGTTCATCGTGCAGTGCGCTAACCACTGCACCACCACTTAGCAACCACGCTAACCTCTGATTTGCATGGTTGTCTATGTACGGTGTGAAAGAAGTTCACCATACTTACCCACCCGCTCACCCACCCACCCACTCAGCCAATCACCCAATCACTCACCAACCCACCCACTCACCCACCCACCGAGAATATACATCTCCTGCTCCGGACACTGGGGTGGAAATGAATAAAAATGCAACGGAAAAATTGCCCCCTTGATATATCGTGCAGCATTTCCCTGCCCTGCCCAGATGTTTACATCTTTGATTCCCGCTTGTGCGGCTGTAGATGTCTTCCTCCCACTCATTCCCTCCCACCGGCGCTGTTGTCGCGAACAAAACGTGGCGCCTTTCATCAGGCTCACGTCCCTCTTGCTCTGGCCCAGCCATCCAGAACGTCTGCACTCTTCAACCCACAACTAATAATTTCAACGAAGGGCAAACTATGAGGGAGATGCAGTTCTTAGTGATTGAGCAACTCAGTTGGTAAATGTACAGATACACCCACACACTCACCCACGCACTCACCCACTTACCCACTCACTCGGTTACCTCCAATTAGTATGTTTCTGTACGTATGGTGCGAAAGAAGTTCGACATACATACTGACATACTTGCCCACCCAGTCACTCACCCACTCACCCACCCACCGACCCAATCACCAACCCATCCACTCACCCACTCACTGACTCAGCCAGTCACCCACTATTACACTCACTCACTCACCCGCCCACTCCTTTCAAATTTATATTTGGGCCAGAGCAAAGTTATGTGTTCCACGATTCGGTGTTTGAAGCACCAGTCACGCACTGGAGAAAGAGCGTTTAAATTTGATAAATCCACCGTCATTAATTTACCTATTTTCTGTGTGAATCTGAGACCTGAATTTGTTTCGTGAAGTCGGAGCTCGTAGAGTTTGCTCCCTGGGTGGGGTGGTGGTGGGGGGGTACTGATGAGGGGTGTGACGCGAACACTTAAACCATTTCCACAGCTGAGGGCCCACAAATTGAGGGCCCAGCAAATCTCGAACAAGGCCAGCGGGAATGCAGCGAGCCTGATGGCAGCAGCTTACACGGGGAGCTGCCGTGGTGTCAGTGGCTGACCACACTCGGCTTGTAATGCAGAAGTCGCCGGGTCGATTTGATCGCCCGGCGCGGCAGTTTAAATTTTGGGTCAGGTTTGCTCAAATGCCTGTCTAAGCCAGCGGCGTAAACGGATGCACCGCTGTCGCCGCTCCGTAGGTCACGTGTGGCAAGGTATAGTGTGGGTCCTCCTACCTCTTCCAAGACTTCTGAGCAGTGTGGAAGAGTAGGCCAAATACGCGCTCTCTCTCTCGAGGGGCCTCTCGTAGAGCTTTCTCGTGGAGGCACTTCCACCAGCAGTGGCGTGAGCAAGCGGTTTCAGGCATACACCTTTACCTTTTGTATTACAAATTTAACGATATCGTCATTCAAATAACATCCTAATGTTGCACCTATATGCCAGAATGTATCTAATGCCTGGCCTGTTGGCCTGTCTGCCTGCATCATGGTATCATCATGACCCATGATTAATCCACTGCTGGATGAAGGACTCCCCAAGCCATCACCATCGGTTGACGTAACTCTTGGTGCGTGTTCCTCCCCTTTGGCGTCCACTCCACCATGCATCTCAACTGCCCTCCATCGTCCCTGAAATGGACGCGTCCATGCCCGATGCCCCGACTTCTTACTTGATTCTCTTTGCGCGTGTTCACTGGTTCTCGCGTGCCTCTCTCTGTCTCTCAGCGTAATCCCAAGTGTGCGCGTCTCCACGCTTTTCGTCCCACGATTTCGATTTTAGCCGCATTCCTTTGTCGATGTCAACATTTCTGACGAACGGGTAACTTGATTCAACAAAATTCTATCCTTTGGCAAAAGCTCGTGCGTTGCTCTTCGGGCGTGTGTGTTGCCTAACTCTATTCGTAGGGTCGTCCTGAGTGTTTGCTTAACTTGCAATGTGCCCTTTAATTTCACAGCCCGAGATATTACATCATTTTTAGAGAACATTGCGGTTTCTCGGAAAATCAAACGCACGTTGAAGGTTGAGGTAATCATTCGTCACTGTTGTGGTGCGTGGTGGTGTGTGCGCGTGTTTTTTCTATGGAGTGGTGGTGTAACGGTGAGCGTGCTGCGTTACAAACCTGGCGACCCGAGTTTGATTTCTACTCATGGCCAACAACACCATTATCTGAATCGGTCCTGGGCCTCCCCTAGGTCGACTCAGCTACAAATAAGTGGCTGGTGCGGGTGGTGTGTAAACATCGCCACTCGTGAGACGAAGGCAGCCGGGCGTGGTTCTGGCCACCCATCCTCTCGTGTGCCGTGCCAGCCTTCATTCGTGGTGCTCGCTAACAGCACTTGCCCCCAAAATCTGTTGAGGCTCTACAGGAGATCTTTGTCTTCATGCTTCCACACAACACTGCGTGCATTTATACTTACCAAGGGCACTCTCCCAATATCCATTATCTTGCATTTCTATTCCCCCTGTTTCACGACTTAATCGTTTGTGTCGTCGAAGAGAATATACGTATTGTGTATTAAAATCATTTTGCATCGAACCTAGGACCAATGTCAGGCAGAGAGGGAGGTTCGTTGCCTCTGAACACCTGGCAATGCACCAGCATTGCTTCAGGCGGGCCTGATTCCTGCTGATGAGTTTAAGTTTACTTTTCATTGAACCAGGTGAAGAGACCCAGGATACTGTCTCATTTCCAGGAGTGGCCCAGGTCACTTAAAAAATTGCAAATATAACAAAAGAAAACTGAATGCTGAGACCGGTCCAGAGTTCGCTTGCATTAAGGGGATGCTGCTGAAGAAAATGCACTCCCGGAAGGCTGCATGGCCGATGGGATGCGTCATTTTTTAGTTTTTTTTTAATGCGGAGAGACAGCTATGGGAAGGAGGCATCTCGTATGCTTGGTTAGCACGTGTTCTAAATCGCACCTCGGGGCAGCGATTGTGACGTACATTTACTCGGTCGTTCGATGTCGCGCGCTCTGGTTCCACTTTTCCCTGCACTCATTTGTTGTTGTTGTTGCTGCCGCTGAAAAGGCAACAACAATAACAACAAATAACAACAACAAACAACAACAACAACAACATCGTATAAGGACTGGCAGCAGG
Organism: Petromyzon marinus; assembly: GCF_048934315.1. Lineage (NCBI taxonomy): Eukaryota > Metazoa > Chordata > Hyperoartia > Petromyzontiformes > Petromyzontidae > Petromyzon > Petromyzon marinus. Next base: position 1,936,752 of record NC_133707.1, read on the forward strand.
GGCGCGCCGACGTCGTGCGCCCAAACTCTCGTCCGCTCGCCGGCACCCGTTTAGGTAATCGCTGGCGCGGAGTTTACAGCCGACGAGGCACGTGGCAGCGGCGACGCACAGGCAGAGAGACGTCGACGTTGGGCTCCGTGGCGCGGCAAAAAAACCAGCCCGGACAGTCACAGAGGCTCCGTGAGCACACGAGTCTCATGGCGCAAGGCGCGCGGGGGATCAAACGGGAACTTGGAGTCACTTCCAGCCACACCGCACCCACCCAATGTGCACCCCTTAGTCTGCTCGCCGCCGCCTCCTTCAACTCCCTCCCACCCCCCCCCTTAAAGACAAAGTTCCCCCGTGTAGCCTTAATAGACTGAAGTGCTGTTAACGATATCTTTCATAGCGATATATTTGTGTTGCGTGTGAATGTAAGTGCGTGAATTCATTAGTGAAGGGTGGGCGGCCAGCACCACGTCCGGACGCCTCCCCGAGTGGAGGTGTTTTGCGCACCGCACTACCAGGTACTCATTTGAGGCTGAGTCGACCGAGGGGAGGCCCAGTACCGATTCAGATAATCGTCACCGGTGTTGTGCCGTGAGCGGGATTCGAACCCCGGGTTGCCGGGTTCGTAGCGTAGCGTGCTAACCGCTGCACCACCGCTCCTCATCTGCAGCCCTCTCCTGCTCACCTCCCCGCAACCACCAGCAAACGAATGTCTGCTTCCGATTACCTCCGGGAACAACAAAAAAAAGAATGGTACCCCTCCATTGACGTGGGGATCTATGTTTAGAAAGCAATTACAGTATTACTTATTAAAATAATAATAAATAATGAAGTGATAGATACTGTGCGACACACATGTTTTTGGTCGACACGGATTTGACGCGGAGCTGTGACCGCGGTAGTTACAGCGCACTTGCTCCGTGAAACCCGGGCGAGCGGGGTTCGATTCCCGGCCGTTGAGTATCGTCAGCGGCGAATGAGATCTGTTACTGGTCCCGGACCTGCCCTTCTACAGCATTGTGAAGTTTGGTCAAACAGCCCCCCGTGACTGACTGTGGGCATGCCTTCGTGCAACAGTGGATCTACAAAGCAGATGTGAAAATGTAACGATAACTTTCACAGCGGTGTATGCTTTTTGCATGTGAATGTGTGCATTCATGAGTGGGGAGAGGAGGTATAGTAATAAGGGGCGCATTTTACTCGAGTCACACGGCCATCAGTGTGGCCAGTTGATTCCTTGTCACTCTTCAATTGCTACTACCATGGTGACTATTTTTCCATGAACCTCACTCATTGATTCCTCCATCCATGCTGAAGACTTAGTCTGGTACATATGTTGAACTTATTTCCCCTCTGCATGTGGCCAACCGTGTTCATCGGATGTGCTGATCCCAGAAACCAGGGTTTGATTCTGGGCCGCACTCCAAATGGCACTTGACAATTGAACCTGGCCTGGCACCGCCCTCCTCCCTTATGTTAACTCGGCCAAAAATGAGCACGGATTGGTCCGGCTTTGCAGTCGGGGGATACAAAGGCATCTTCAGGCATGGTGTTGTTCGACAACCACCGTTGTGTGTTGCACCAACCTCGAAGCAAGCGGTGCTTGCTAACAGCACTTATACAATAACCGTCAATGAGGTGAGTTTATTTTCTTTACTCAGTTACAAAAGTCCTTGATTACATTTTAGAAAGTATTTTTTTTCTTGAGGAAGGCCAGCCGTCGTAAACTCTCTTTTTCATGCTCATCAAAAGTAAAAAAAAAAAAGTTTTTTGACTGTTTACTTCTCCCCTGCAAATAAATATATCGTAGATATAAAACATAAAACACACACGCAGACACACTCAGACGTCGTCTTTTGCTTCCCGGTCTAAAAGTAGCTTTGTTGCGTGGGGGGGGGGGAAAGAGGAAATTGCTTTTTTTTACCATCAGTCTCATTTTCGAAACTGCCGCCCGCAACGGTTGTGTCCTTTATTGCTGTTTACGTTCCACATCACAGGGACCTCGCGGCGCCGTTGTAATCTGTGCGATTATTGCCGTTGTAACGACGGACGCTCCCGTCTGCCCTCTACCCAGGTGAGCGTCCGTACCAGTGCCAGTACTGCGACAAGGCGTTCAGCAAAAACGACGGGCTCAAGATGCACATCCGAACACACACCCGGGTAAGAGGAAAACAAAACATTTTCTCAACAAAGCAAAGGTGTCAATCGAGTTCTACTCATCTGGTCCCAACACACGAACGCACACGCAGCTACCGGACCACAACAACGCGCCTCCAACTGTTACTCTACAACGCAGCAAAGCAAAGTGCGTCACAATCGGGGGAATATGGTTGCATAGGTTTTTGCGGTTGCGTTGTGTAGCTTCTCTGAATGAGTGTTCGCGCGGTACAACCCAAACAAACACATAGCACAGGGCCGCGCAGTGAATTTGACCGCAGACATGTCCGCTTTTAGGAATGATTTTGTAAACTCGCTTTTGAATGTAAACATTTACTTTTGGACGTAACATAAAATATCACTTACATTAGCATGCGTTCATTTAGAATGAGTGAGCACCACTTTGTAGGGAAGTTAAAAGTAGATGACTTAAGGACAGACTCAGCCCCGCCATAGGAATGTGGAATCTCCACCACTGGCTCAGTGAGGGCTGTAAACGGGACGTGAGTAATGCCTCAATGCCCACTTCAGCAGGAAATCAATTGGACTATTTAATCATCAACATCATCGGCTATTGTCTATCTACCGCTGGCTGAAGTGTTCCCCATGCGGCGGCTATTCTCTCACGGTCATGCGACGCGTGAACAGCGTAGATATATAAACACTTGTGCATGTCCTGCCTTTGAGGGCACGCGCGCATTTTTATCTTTAAGCCCGACTTTGCCACTTTGGAATTGGCAATGTCAGACGGCTGCAATTTCATCCGCTTTTGCTTTAAAGTTCCATCACCGTCAAGAGCGTTTCGCGCAAAATCGCTCCCAGTTTAAAGGTTAATCTTTTCGCAAAGCCGACGCGGCGCTTAAAAATAATGGGATGGGCCCTTCTGTCTGTGCTCTTGGCTCCCGGTTCAAACGCGCGCATGGCAGGCTGACGTCCGCGGTCGAGCTGCCACCCATAGCGACAAAGAGCAGCGCTGGACCAGGCCCCAAAACCACAATCTGTGCTTGTGTCGCCCGGATTCCGCTGGCAGCCCGCAGCCGTCTTTCAGCACGCTAATCCCTCGTTCTCATGACATTATTTCGAGTTGCAGCACAAATAAACAGACACTGTGTCTCCGTCCCATATTTGTCTGTCCCCGTAAAAATAATATATTTTTTTGCACGCATCCCATCAGCCAGCCACAGCATGGCCTCCTCTCTAGGAGCGCTTTAGAAATATGCGTTTGGAGTATTTGGCCGCTTTAAATTTCCACGTGGTAAGCCACTTGGTCAAGCTATCTATCATTCGTGATAGACAGGTCGCTTCTGAAATAGAAGCCACATAGCTCAGTGGGCCTTACCTGATAAAATAAATATAGATAAATATATACTTATTTTAAGCAGCATTGGTTTTAACGCAAACCAAGCTCCGGACAGGTTTCGACATTCAGACTCTCATCGGCAGAGTGAGGTTTGCTTTAGCCAACTGCTGCTAAACCGCCAGATGTTTAAAGGCAGGGAAAACCTCGATCGATGCGGAGCTATCGCGCGCTACCGTGGAGAATGCGAGTAACGACATTAAAGAATACACACGTGACTTGTGCTCTCCACGGCGACGTGTCATACTCATTATTGTTATGACGTGTCATTTATAGTTAGCGCTTTGGATCCGATGGAGGAATCGTTCCCGCTCGACCGGTTCCTCCTGTTGGCTACCCCCCCCCTCCCGCCTGACATTAGCAGCAAGAACCCTCGCTAAGCTGACAATTCATCACCGGCATCGTCCGAGGCTTTTGTCCTTTGTAGTGTCATGTCCTTCCCAAGTTCACTTTGCTTTGAAGACGAATGGAGATTGCGCCCTCTTGTTTGCCCAAGCGTTTGTCACGACGAAAAAAAGAAGTGATTTTCAGCTCAGGAGATCATTGAAGGAGGTATTGGGGATTATTCTCCTGTTCACAGCCGTGAGCCAAGTGGTGGGAAATAAACAAGGTCCTTTGGCAAGTGGTGAGTCGATCTGCAGGACAACCGCTGTTAACTTCCCCCATAGAGTGGTGCTTGTTTTTGTCGACCCTTGGAGGGATGATGATGGGCTGAGTCAACCACCCCTGCCCCCCAAACAGGATTTAAATTTGCAGCCTTCTCATTGCGAGCCGCTCGCTTTACCGCTAATTTAGTGCATGGGGTTGGTGGATCACACAGAGATAGAACCATCGTTCGTGAGACACTGCCTATACGGGTAGTCCCCGACTTACGATGGTCCGACTTACGATATTTCGATCTTACGATGGCGATAGCGATATGACAAAATTGTTAAATATTTTTAATTTCGCGCGGCAGGCAAACGCAGCAGCGTACGAGGTACGATACTGTAACTTGATCATCGCCATCCTCCTCTTCCGACAACTAAGTTAATGTAGCTATCAACAATCTAACATCGTTCAAGTATGCAGACGACGGACAAAATCTTCGTGAGTACAGTAGAATATGATACGTTACGATACGTTCAATGCATGTATGACACATAGCCGTAGCGATTTCATTTTAGGGTTACCACGATACCATACATACGTTCAATGCATGTTAAAAGTTTTTTTATAGCAGATAGGATTGTTTCCTGAAAAAAACTTTCTATGAAATTGTAGTTCATATAGGTAGGCTAATAATTTACCTTGTTTTTTACTTTAAAATTTACTGTGCAATACAGTATTGTAATTAATAAATACATACAGTAGATAGTTTATACAATACGGTACTGTAAATTGCACTGTTTTGCTCAATTATCACCATTCTTTAAGACTCCTGGGTAGGGTAGGCCATTTTCGACTTACGATATTTTCGACTTACGATGGGGTCGTCGTAACGCATCTCCATCGTAAGTCGGGGACTACCTGTATTTATACAGGAGGATGAGCGGTCGTGTAGTTTGATTCCCGCTCACGACCAACACCAGTGACGAATATCTGAACCAGTTCTAGGCCTCCCCTAGGTCGACTCAGCCTCAAATGAGTTCCTGGTGTGGTGTGTAAATATCGACACTGGGGAGACAAAGGCAGCCGGGGGTGGTGCTGGCACACCACTCCCTCGTGTGCCTTTCCAGCCTTCATAGGTGCTCACTAACAGCACTTGCCCCAACAGTCCATATAGGCTCTACGGGGGATCTTTGTCTGTGTTTATATATACACAGGCCAGTCTGCAGGTGGTAAGTGACAGCAAATATATTTTAGTCTATCTGCGCAAAGATTACATGTTATTCTGTTGTTGGCTATGAATACATTTTTTTCTTCTGAGACACCTCTGAATTAAAACTCCAGAGTGCTAAACATTATACCATGGCATTATCCCCAAGTTTATTATGTTTGTATAATGTGTTTGTATTTCCTTGGTGAGCCGGATTGGCAATGCCATCATGGGTCCGGCCAGTGTGTTTTGGGCTGGTCATCTTTATATTGGGCCAACATTGAACCAACGTTGATTCCAACCACACACAAACGTTGGCTAAACGTTGCATATTTACTGGGTTGCCAGATGGGTAAAGCCTTTTAAGTCTGAATAAAGAGTATAGCAATGGGTCCTTTAATGGCGCACACCACTGAATGCTGGGTAGGCTTTCACATCAACAGTAGGCCCAAGCAACAATCAAAATATGGTGGCTGAGTTTACTTCGTTTCTCTCTCATTAAAAAGTCATTTTAATCAGGACTACATTTTTCAGTGTATTCTTCGTCAACGTTTTTAGAGTTTTAATTGCAGTTGCATTCTTGAGCAGTAACTTCACATAATTCTAGTTTTAATCAAAGCGAGAAAAGAATTTCAGCTCAGGTTGCAGGTCCTTTATTAGTGAAACAATTAGCAACTGCTAATTATATGTGCGCAATGACAGAGATCGCCCTGACTCATCTGGACAGGCTGCTTTGAAAAAGGGTTGTCAGCGAGCACCTATTAAGGTCAGTGGGGCACCACGAGGGGATGGCGGGGCTGGAGTCACACACATGATACAATCTGCTGCTGGATGAGGGCCTCCCTATGCTGTGTGGGGTGGGGGGGGGGGGTCATGGGGGTTATTTGACTTTGGCCAGTGCTGGTCGGTGAAGGCAGGGATCATAGACATTGGAGCGTAGTGCAGTACAACAATGGATGTTTCGTGCACAACCCCCTTCTGACAACGTAGGGCCATGCTGCGGCCTACGTCACGTGTTGTACACCTTCCGAAATCTGACGAGGTTGGGTCAACTCTGGCCGCTGTAGTCATCGTAATCACACGAGACTGCCTTCATGTGTTCACTGCACGAGTACCCAGCGCACCCGCTTAATCTTTGGGAGGCCTTCGGGGGCCCAAGCTAAATTCAGCCACCAGTTTCCATTGTACGGGATGTGGGACTCAAATACGAATCGCTGGGATAGCTTAGCATTGCCGACCACTGACATAGCACTCCCTGCTCCTACAGGCGAGCCCAATAACCACACATGTGCACCGTGTATGAGCGGTGAGCTCTGCGCTGCACCATGCGGAGTTCAGAGTTCATGCAACGTCTATAGCGGTGAGCTCTGCGCTGAACCGTGCTGGATATCTTTGCAGCCAGGGCAGCTGGGAATGAGCTGAGGTGCGAGAGGCCTTGCCGTGGGGCTGCCTGCCGGGCACGTGGAGCAGCATGCGTGAAACCCTGAGTAGAAAGCACACCGGCCTAGGCAGGGAGTGAGGGCAGTGATAGGCTAATCAACTGGTGATTGTGCATACCACCCGGATGGCTGGAGGTCAGAATCATCGTCATCGTTAGCCACAGTCTATCCACTGCTTGGTCGAAGGCCTCGCCAAAGCTGCCCCCATCTCTCACGGTTGCACATTGCAGCGAACGTTGATGGCTGTACTGTGCTGTTGAGCCGTAGTGAGGAATAAATCAGTCTACAGATGTGTCTTTGCCTCGCTGCCAGCTGTTTGGGATTACCACATTTTCTCAACCCTTTGAGTGGGTCTCAAAATGACAAAATTTGCCACACGGTCCGTTCCGTTGAGTTGGTGGTCTGGATAAGGCCGACAGGTTTTGTCTATGCAACGCTGCACTCCTGTGTGCACGTTACGTCTATCGCTCACGGTCTAGCGGTGCGCCAATAATGTCGAGCATCTGCAGTTGCCAGAACATGCTCCGTGTATAGAAGCTCCCTTCACTCTGCTGTCCAGATACGAAACTTCCTCCCTGATGAACACATTGTCGGCAAGATCACCGATTATGGTCTTCAGGCCTTCAAATGCTGAGCACACACACGAGGCATCTCCTAACTTCACACACCTTGTAGCAGTGAGTCTTTGAGATGCAGTGACATTAGATGTACTATTGTTTGATATGGCTGTTGTTCACAATTGCACCCCAATAAAAAAAAAACTCCAATGGATTTCATCGCTCCATCTACCAGATGGATGGCCTCATGGGCACGTTTCCTGCTTTGGCCGACCACTAATTTGTTGGTCTCCACCACCGGCCATCATCCCTTCTAGCCGCCGTGTTCTGCCCGATCCAACTTAGTTTTATTGGCATTCAACGTGTGGCTTGGAATTGGTTTTGATAAGATGGAATTGCTGAATGTCAGGAGAGTATTCTAGATCCCTTATGGTTTCTGTGGCTGCCTGGCTAAACTTCTGTAAGTTACTTGACGTCCATTGTTCTGTCTTTTTCAACAAGCCATTGGTTTACATTATGGGACTAAACTGGACAATTTTTATTTGTCTGCCTGAACTTATTATTCTAATTTCTTAAAGTATGGAACTCCCTGCATCGTGTTTAAAAAAAAATGTCTACATTGGTTTAAGCAATATGGCTTCTCTCACGTGGATATTTGTATTTATAACGCATATGCATAATTAATACGGCTGTATGTGCATAATGGCTTGCAGTGTGATTAGTGTATGGATATAGCTGACAACGTGATGTGTGCGTGTTTGCGTTGGTTGTGTCTGCACGTGATGCGTGTTTGGTGTGTCTTGTTGTTTAGGGTGTTTATCGTCCGCGTGTATGGATATAGCGCAAATACGCGCACGAATGTTTTTTGGGTTTGTTTGTGCATCTGTGATGAACGTGAATGCGGTGCACTCGTAAATGGTCATGTGCTGTGACGTCTTGTACGCGTGACATACTGCGTGAATGCGTGTGAATGAGTTACGATGTTGGGAGCGTGCGCATTTGTAAGAATGAAATAGGAGCACACTGCCTCAGTGGCTATCGCAGGAAAGCGTCGCTGAGTCCGAAGATTATTTTTGCGAAGGGTCCTGCTAAATTAAGGTGTTTGACCAACACCAACCACATTGTGTTTTTTTTTTTTCAATATCCGGGTAGGTTCCTTAGAAGCAGAAGGAAACCAACCAATCGATCTTCATTTTACATGCCAATATTGCCATCAATAAAGTAGGCAATTGGTGCACATTACAGCAGAATGTGAACGGTACAGGGGGGGGGGGGCATAGAGCAACATACTGAACAAGGGAGGCCGAACACTTAAACTCCACACAGACATGTGTCTGATTCAGCACTCGAACCCAGGTCCTTCTTGCTGTGAGGCACAGGCGTTACATTGAGCCACGATGTCGATGCGGTTCATGCACTGTGGCCGAGGGCATGCGAAGCCGGGAAGCTCGGCCATCGCCTCGGCGATGAGGTGGCCCGTGAAAAACGAGTTTTATAGCTCACGGATTCCTCCAGTATAAATAAAATATTCTGACTGATTCTGTTTTGCGGCGCCAGCCGTCACCGTTCGTTTCTCCTTCCCGGCGGCATGACGCCTCGTTAGGTGGACGTCCGTCTTTTAGCAGGTAAGGCCCATTGAGCTATGTAGCTTTTTTTCAGAAGCTACCTTGGCCACAACGAAGTGGCTTACCACGTGGAAATTTATAGCAGCCAAATACTCGAAAACGCATGTTGCTAAATGTAAAGGGAAAAACTGGAGGACCCGGAGAAAAATCCACGCGACCACAGAGAGAACACGCAAACTCCGATTACACAGACATCAGGGTCGCGATTGAACCCACAGCCTTCTGAATACCGGACGAGGGAGATAAAATCTCGCCACTGCAGCTGTCCTACAGTGCGGTCACGCTTGTGCTGATGATGCTGTTACTGCTGTTACTGCTGTATGCATGTCGAACTACTTTCACATTGTACGCAGCTAACCGCGCTAATCGGAGGTGTGGATGAAGGGCAACGGACTAAACACAAAAACTTGTTCTCGATCAATTAGTTTTCAAACTAGATTTATACTTGCATAGATCCAGTGGCTTCCTCATATCAGAAGGAAGAGCGTTCCAGACGGCCGCAGTAGCATATCTGAAAGCACGCGATGCAGTGACCAGCGTTGTTCGATGGTTGGCCAAAGTCACTGCTGCGAGGATGACCGGAGTTCGCGTGATGGTTTATGCTCCTTGATGAAAACCGCAAGGTATTGTGGTTCATTTGCCGCTGATGATGCCGATTATGCTGACGCTTGTGTGCGAATCTCTCTCTCTTTCTCCGTCTCCCCAGGAGAAGCCGTATCAGTGCTCCGAGTGCAACAAGGCCTTCAGCCAGAAGCGAGGGTTGGACGAGCACATGAGAACCCACACGGGGGAGAAGCCCTTCCAGTGCGACGTGAGTGCCCGCTGCCTCTGTTTGCCGCAGCTCGTCGCGCTTTTGGATGACGTGCAGCGAGCGAGTGAGCGTGGGACAATTTGTGCAGTGTTTCGTTTCAATGAGGGTTTGTTTTCATTTGCATGTCTTTTAACCCTTTCCGATGACGTACATATACATCATCAGTTTTTCTTCCTATTCTGTTCTGATGACGTACGTGCACAGAACAGGAATAAAAAATTAATAAAATAACTTTATTGGTTCCGAAGCTCTCAAGGCCATGCGGGAGGGCATGTATAGAGTGCGGTCGTGCCGCTACAGTTCTTTGCGGTGAGTACAATATCTTTAAAAACAGCAGTGCTATGCCTCTCTAAATAAAATCAATGCTAACTGCTTGCGTGTTCTGTAAACGGGATCCACGCTGCAACTTGCAGACGTCTCAGAAACAAAAAGGGTTAAATAATGCATTACTCTCAAACTCGCATTGCTGTGTGATGCACTATAAAGGGCGATTCATTGCAACAACTTCAGAGTTTCATGAGGCCCACAATGTTTACGATTTATACTGCACAATACGAGATATAATCGATTAACTTGTGTATATTATTGGCTGCTAAAAAATTCCACATGATCAGCCACTTCGTTGAGCTATCACTTGTGGCCAGGCCGCTTCTGAAAAAGAGCTACGTAGTTTACCTGGTGTAAAAAAAATGCGCAGAATCTATATGTGTCTGTGTAGCCAGCGATGTCAATGGGTAGCCCACAGAACTGTCGATCGGGCATTTTGCTTGTGGTGGGGTAAAGTGTCGGTATTCCCACCTTTTCCCAAGATAGTGTGGCCAGCGTGGATGAGGAGGCCAAAATATGTCTGAGAGCTCCGTCTAACGAAGGCCGTATCCACCAGTGGGAACAAGTAGCTTTGCATGGCTGCACATTTTGTAGTGAGTCGAAACAACCATCGAGCAGTATATCAGCAAAGTTTACAAGTGAGGCTGTCACTTTCTCTCGTAATACACTTCCTAAATTATATTTTGTGTCTACGAGGGGCACTTGCTGTACACAAGTGCAAATTTCCCAGTTTGGTCAGAGAGAAGTGTTGACATTGGGCAGACGTGTTTGTGCACCAACATCCATCCGACGTATATTTATGTGGCGCACGGCTCATTTACGATGCCGCTCCCACGGACGACGTCATCCGCTGCGTTCAGGCCACCAAAAGGGACTTCCAAGAAACTCGACGTTATGTACGTTCTTACGACGTCCGCCATGCGGTCCAAGGCTTAGCGACTAGAGGATAATATTGTTTCGTGTCATAAACAGACGTGTATACTGACGTAGGAAAACGCAACAAATTCGTCAAAAACGCCGCTCTCTTAAAAGGATAAACATGTATTATACACAACATTTTGGGTAATGGCCCTTACGCACAGCAGAGAGATATAGAGGCCAAAGAGATTAAGTGGATAGAAGTTGGAGATGGCATTATACTATACACCGATTAACAGTCATACATTGGCCCCATCAGTAGATACGCTGTAACAGACAAAAGCTGCAGAAATGCACAAATGCATGCTTATTAGACTGATTCGTATGCACAATTACATTCTTAGAGAGTTGCTGACACTCGAGTCCTGGGTAACTGTGTTGCAGTTTCGTGTCTTATTGAAGAAAGACCCATACAACGTGTGGTGTCTTATTGAAGAGAGACCCATACAATACATGGGAACGTATTGAAGACAGACCCGACAATGTGTGTTAAATATGTTGTCAACATTGCAATGTCCTTTCATTGACCGATCATTTTTTTTTGGTAACCCCCACCCCTCCAAAAAAGCCCCTGGAGTACAAAACACAGTAATTCTATCCCCATCTGAAACCCCGTTGAAATGTTGAAATTTCGGAAATAATCATGGCATCACCCAGTGTTTGACCCCCTTAACAAGTGGAGGTCACGTTTCAAAAATGTCAATTTTATTTGATTCGTGGCAATCGCTGGAGGACGCCTGATAACGAGGATTAATTTTCATACGTTCGGATTTATAATTTGACAATTTCCATCACGACGTACGTGACCCCCGAGGATGAGGTCACGTTTCAAAAGTCACACTTTTTTCTTTCTTCTGCGGAGTGACCGCAAAACCACCCCGAGTAGACGTTCGCTTGACTCTAGGCCCATTGGTAACGTTGCCTTCCACATTTGCCATTGCTCACTCAAAAAAATGTAACGTTCCCATATTCACCGCCTCATCAAAGTCAGCTCCAAAGTTGCCTATATTTAGTCTTTCTCATGGCGTTACTGTATCCCAATTGTAAAACAACAACAACAACAACTTTGATTTAAAGCTTTCGTGACTGCAGTAATTCATATTCTTAGCTCTTTCGGTAAAGTCACGTTGAAGGGAAACAACAAAATAATAAAATATATATAAAACAATAAAAATTCTCACGACGTTTTGACCATAACACAAACGGTCATCATCAGGTGTGATAAACCAACGGCAAGAAACATTTGAAAACCGCCACTTGTTTCAAATGTTTCTTGCCGTTTTTCACACTTGGTGATGACCGTTTGTGTTATGGTCGAAACGTCGTGAGAATTGTTTTATTGTTTTATATATATTTTATTATTTTATTGTTTCCCTTCAACGTGACTTTACCGAAAGAGCTAAGAATAACAACAACAAACGTACGGGGTATCGTTCACTTTCATTACGACTGCGCAGGGTTTTTTTACGGTCGCGCCGCACAACCGCGAGTTGCTCTGGCGCGATGGTGTCCGTCGTTTCGCTCCACGCACCTCTGGGAGCGTAATAGCAGGCGCTGCATTTGAACGACGCACCGGTTACAAACTGAAAGCACGTCCGAGAGCAATTCGCCTCTATAATTGCTATTCATTTTCGTCACATGGCTCATTCATATATCGCATGTACTCACATAATAATAAATATTATTTCTTACTAATCGCTTGCTTGGTTATATAGCTGTTGGTTGGTATTGCCTGCACGTGGAGTAATGCGTATATAGCGATGCAAGCGAGAGTGAGGGAGACTGCCAGTGTTTTGCATGGATAATCTGTCGCGGAGCAGGGCCGTGTGCGAGTCTGCGCGGTGTAGCAGGAGCGCACTTCGCTTACGGACCCGGCAACCCCAGATCCATTGCCGCCCCGCGGCCAACATCATCGGTGACGAATATCTGGACCAGTCCCTGGGCACCCCCTAGGTCAACTCAGCCTTAAATGAGTACCTGGTGTAGTGTGTAATACATGAGCATTTGTATGTCAGCATTGGGGTGATGAAAGGCAAGCCGGGCGTGGTGTTGGCTACCCACCTGCTCATGTGCTGTGTAGGCCTTCACAGGTGCTCGCAAACAGCACTTGCCCCAACAGTATCATGGCTACAAAATGATATTTGTCTTTGTGTGAGTGTGTGTGGGTGTCTTCTTTGGTTCTTTCGGTAAAGTCACGTAGAATGAGAATAAAATAATAAATTGATAAAATAAAATAACACAATAATATTCTCACGACGTTTCGGCCACAACACAAGCGGCCTTCATCAGGTGAAGGGAGCGAGACTGTCTCGCGAGACTGTCTCGCTCCCTTCACCTGATGAAGGGAGCGAGACTGTCTCGCTCCCTTCATCACCTGATGAAGGGAGCGAGACTGTCTCGCGAGACTGTCTCGCTCCCTTCACCTGATGAAGGCCGCTTGTGTTGTGGCCGAAACGTCGTGAGAATATTATTGTGTTATTTTATTTTATCAATTTATTATTTTATTCTCATTCTACGTGACTTTACCGAAAGAACCAAAGAAGATGAATCATTGCAGTCACGAAAGCTTTAAATCGAAATGTGTGTGGGTGTATTTGTGGGTGGGTGTGTGTGTAGGGGTGTGTGTGGGTGGGTGTGTGTGTGTGTGGGGTGTGTGTGTGTGGGTGTGTGTGTGTGTGGGTGTGTGTGTGGGTGGGTGTGTGTGTGTGTGGAGTGTGTGTGTGTGGGTGTGTGTGTGCACTCGGGGAGCGGTAGTGTAGCGGTTAGCGCGCTGCGCTATGAACCTGGCGACCCGGGTTCGATTCCCGCTCACGGCCAACACCAGTGACGATTATCTGAACCGGTCCCAGGCCTCCCCTAGGTCGACTCAGCCTCAAATGAGTACCTGGTGCGGCGTGTAAACATTGCCACTAGGGAGACAAAGGCGGTCGGGCGTGGTGCTGGCCACCCACCCCCTCGTGTACCGTTCCGGCCTTCATAGGTGCTCGCTAACAGCACTTGCCCCTACAGTCTGTTAAGGCTATATGGGGGATCTTTGTCTTTGTCTTTGTGTGCACTCGAGCGCAGCTCGATGTCAACATTGGCATCAACCTGTGCGTGAAACGCTTTGTTTGTGGGTCGATCATCGATTGTAGCATTAATTGGATTACACCCTCGTATGCATTTCCCGTCGGCTCCCTGCAACCCGTGACCTATTGCAAACAAGGGCGTATGGGTAAGGGGTCTTTCACAGGCCGCGTGATGCTATTGGTGGTGTTATTGCATTTTTGGTGACGGGGCAAAGGTGAGGTGTACACTGCGAAATTGGGGAATGCATATCAACGTGTTTTTTTTTTTCTCTATGGCCATAAAGGAACTCTGATAGAGGAAACGCAAGGCCTGTGTTTGAGAACAGCGATTGATTCGTTTCCATATTCATAACAAGTTTATTCCCCCCCCCACCCCCTTATAAATTATGTGTCAGTGTGCGCATTTACAGGATATTGTTATACGTTTCTAAATCACAGTTGCTCAGCCAAAGGCTGACAGGCCCAAAATGCCAAACAGCGAGCAACAATCACAGTTCTAAATAGATACGGGTTAAAGTGTTTCTAAAATTGAAAAAAAGGTTATTATAAGAAGATGGGTAGAGAGATGATGGGAGGGAATTCCAAAGGTCTAAACTGTCAGGCGGCCTGCAACATACAGCACCATTGAAAGTATTAATAGACAAGAGCCAATACGTTTATTAAATCGAGCAAGGCTATTTATAACGTGGGGAAGAGATAGGAGTGCATTTTTAAGGCTCAAAGGCGCCAAGCGGTCAGCAAACAAACGGCACCACTGCGGAGGGTGTTGGCAGGCAGGCGCTGACACGCGTTGCTCGACTTGAGCGAGGTCATCGTAGAGAACCTTGGGGAGAAAGAGACGATGGGAATGGGAGTTCTGAAGCGAAACGGCAGGAGGGGAGGAGGCAGTCCTTACGCTGTCTCTATCTCCCACTCTCCTCCTCTTCGACCAAGGACACGGGGGGGGGACTTAAAAGCGGAGACACATGTGTTGCTAATCCCTACGATTGTTCCGGTGCCATCGCAAGTAAAGGAAAAATAATATTTATTGTTTGCGGGCGGGAGGAGGTTGGGGGGCCGCTCGGACTGCTGTTACTGAGCTCGCGACGTGCGTTAGATCTGGCCCTGGATGACTGGGCCCCCCAACACCCCCTACAACGCCTGCTGATTATCAAACCCCAACTGCGAACGATCACGCGTCCTCCGTCCTCCGTCCTCCGTCCGCCCCGTCGCCCACCGGCCGACCAGAACCTGCCACCGCCACCGCCGCCACCGTGGAGCTTTTAGCGAAACGCGGGCGCATCGATCGCAGCTCCTCTCCGAGTTATGAAAAAATAAATTCAAGCGCCTTCTTATATTTTTTTTAGCCGTCGTGATAAATTTGTGACTTAATAACAACAGCAACAAAAAAATGTTTAGCCGCCCGGTAAAAACGAAAAATAAAAAATAAAAACGCGTGGTTCTCGAGACAGCAGCTGATCGTCTTACGGCGACGTTCCTAATGCTGCGCAAATGCAAACCAAATCAATTAAGGCGCGGGTTTTAATCAAAACCACCACGTGTAACCCCCCCCCCTCGCAAAAAAACAACAGCGCAATAATTGTTTTAATTGAGCAATTAAAAAATACGTGTATTATTATGTTGGTTAGTGGGCTAATCCATTATATCGGGGAAACCCGCGATTTAGTGCCAGCTGATTTTAATTCCGGGCGAAGAAACGCGAGATCCTTTAGTTGTGCTCGATTTCCTTTTTTTTTGTTCATTAATTTGACCTCCGTGGCTACCAAGGGTCGTAGCCTGCGTCTCGGCAGTGCACTGTGCAGGTGTCGTTATGAACGATAAACATCGTGACCATGTGTCCAGCCCTGCTGCTGTCATCGTCTCTATCGTGCTTGTACCCTTGTCTCTGCTATTATTTTATGATGAGGGGCGCCGCGGTGGCGAGATGTTAACTTTCTCGCCTGGTATGGAGGAGGTTGTGGGTTCAAACCCAACCCTGGCGCCTATATATTTGGAGTTTGCGTGTCTCTCACTCTTCCCGTGGTAGTGGAGATTTTTTTTGTGGGTCCTCCGGTTTTGCCCTCCACATTTAGAAACGTGCGATTAGAGTGTTTGGCTGCAAGAAATTTCCACTTGATAAGCCACTTCGTTGAACTATCATTTGTGGCCAGGGCACTTCTGAAAAAGAGATATATAGCTCAGTGGGCCTTAACTGGTAAAATAAAAATAGTTTAAGTTTTTAGTTTATTGTCCTTGCAGCATTTAGTTTTATTCTCTGACATTTTGGTCACCCGGGCCAATTTAGTAAGTACTTTCCTGGTTGCTCTTGAATTTATCACCTGGTTATATGAATTAAAAATCAGCTTGGCTAACTTTCTGTCGGCCGCCGACGGGCAAGGTCAACGAACACACGACGCAAGTTTTACGTTGGTCATTTTTAAAATACGCCTCGGCTTTAAACATCGCTTTGCAAGTTCATTTGTTAGCAAACACGAACTACAGCTGTCGTTCTTGCAAGTTAGAGCTCTGCTTCGGTGGACCCTGCTGTTCGTGACCGTGCATCGCTAAGGCAGTTGTTGTGATCGCTGCGAGGGAGCTCTTGAGCAATGTGCATTGTTCTGCAGGGGTCGTGGATTCAAATGGGGCGAGGGGGATTGAACTAGGCTGGGGTGATTCTCACAGCCCCCCCCGTCCACGCGGAAATCCCTCGTCCGCGGCCTCACGCGGCCCAGCTGCTACCGCGAGCCGCGATGCTCCATAGAAAACGTCGCTGAAGTCTCCGTCTCTCTGAAAGTGTTTGGAGTAGCAGGGTCAACATCCGGCTGCCCACTGGCCGCACGTCCATCCACCCGCTAGGATAAAATAATGCTTCCAGCTTGTTCTGCGAAAGAGTTGGGTGAAGTCTCTTATCATTCATGGTCGTGTTTCCATCAATGAAACATACCCCAATACTCTTAATCGCTCCACTGGCTCGCAATCCAATCGCAGGTCAATGTCAAGATCACACTCACCCTCTTCACAATTCTACATTGACTCGCCCGTGCCTACATCCCCCCTCTTCCCACTCTACTCATTGTCGCCAGTGGGGAGGTGGCTTCTTCTCCTCTGCTGAGACGGCCTTCCCCCAGCCGCCCGTGCTTTTGACTCCGTGGCCCTCTTCTCGCGCAAACATCTTTTCCCCATCTGCCTATGGCTAACCACCTCTTTCCCTCTATAAAATAAATATCTCTGCTCTTCTATATTCAGCACCTTAAGAAGTAGGTGCATTTAGACACCACATATCCATCGGGATGGATCGGTGTATCCACTTTTAAGTTGCCCCCTCCTCCCCCCCCCCCCCCCCCGTGTCCTTGGTCGGAGATGAGGAGAGAGTGGGAGATAGAGACACTGCACTACGAACCCAGCGACGCAATTCGGAATCCCGATCACAGCAGCACATACTGGCAAGAGGCGCCCGGATCGAACATTCATCGTTTCGCTCCACACGCTGGCAGCTTCTTCATTTCGGTTTCCGACGTAGCTGCGAGCCGGCGCGTGGGGGGGGGAAAGGAACAAAAAGTCAAGAGGCGGTACAGCCCGAAAACAAACCGCGAACATCGACGCGGCAGGATTGACGTCGCGGTCCCCGTAAAACCCACGTTCGCGTCGCGATCGCGTCTGTGCGTTGCCGTGTCCGCGTGCAGGTGTGCGACCTGTCCTTCAGCCTCAAGAAGATGCTCATCCGCCACAAGCTCACGCACAACCCCAACCGGCCCATGGCCGAGTGCCGCCTGTGCCACAAGAAGTTCACGCGCAACGACTACCTGAAGGTGCACATGGAGAACGTGCACGGGGAGACGGAGTGACCGCGGGGTGGGGTGGGGGGCCCCCCACGCGCGATCGTCGCCCCCCCCCTCGCCACCCCCTTTCCCCCACACTCTCGGCGCCGATTGAGCGAGGCCGCACACGCGGACCGCGCCGCGTCCGCCGGCTCAAACTGAACGCGAGGAGGCGGTGGCGGTCCCCGCGCCCGGTGGCGTCGGTGGTTTTTTTTTTTTGGGGGGGGGGGTTTTGTTGTTGGGTCGAGGTTGCCGAGCACGTGGCCGAAGGTCCAAAAATCGCCGAGCGGCCAGCCGCAAAACGAACGGCACTGTCGGAGGTGTTGATGGACGAGTGAAGGCGTTTATTGAACTGAGAGCAAGGTTTTGAGAACCGGGAGAAGAGAAGATGGGAGGGAATTCCAAAGTGGAGCAGTGCACGGGCAACACAAACAAGCTGGCATTCGGGTGTCCTCGTGCAAGGAATAAAATGGGACCCCTTGCCCGCTGCCTTCCCTCCCTCTTCATGGCCCGGCGCCTGGGCACCTCCTGCCCCGTGAGCCCTGGTGCGGTTGCACCGAGCGTTGTCGCCTCTGAGATACTCAAAACCGGGACATGTCATGGGAAGAAACAAGAATATCTCACAACAGCAACGGAGGGGAAAACGCCACGTGAATGCATTGTCTTGAGCGGTATTTTAAGATGCGAATGACAAAAACCAGGACTTTTAAAGTCCCGGGAAGGCTTCGAGTTTCCCCAGGACAAGCTACCTCCTCAGAAAACCAGGACAGCCGGCAAACCCCAGTTGCACCGCATGGTCACACGATAGCTATGCCACTGCCCGCAAGCATCTTTGGGTCTCTGTTGCGCTTGGCATGAGGGATGGCGGTACGCGTGCCCACATGTGGTACACGTGCAGTGTCATTAAATTTACATGCAATTATATTTCTAGTTTCGCCAATGCCATTCTTTTTCAGAAAATAACAAAAAAATATATTATTTTTGCGCAGTGGTGCAGGTATTGGCGCACTGTGCTATGAACCCAGTTCGATTCCAGGGGCCAAGCCTAACATCAATGGCCAGTGATGTCAGAATCGATGTTGGGCACTCCCTTTCACGAACGTGCGCTGACCAGCGTGGTGAAGTATAGTCATAAAACCTCCATGACTGGCATGATGTGGGGGCGGCCCTCATCCAGGAGGGGACTGATAGAGCGCCGTAAGTTATTTGTTTTTGCGCTGGTGACTTGAGTTGAGACCAATAATTCAATTTACTTGAACACCTGGATACCAGGCCAGGATATCAGCAGTATAAAACATTAGTAAGCGTTGGCTCAGCACTCTGCCACGTTTTCATTCCCCTCTCCCCCCCACCCCCCCCCCTGTTCCACCTGCTGTGTTGTCAGACGGAATTTAGAAACCACCGGGATGGAGGGCTTTTTATGGAGATTAACTTTACAATGAAAAACAAGCATTCCAATGTGTCTGAAGATGGGGAAAGGTGTTTTGTTTATTTTGGTTATAACCATTTGAGAACTCAAGGGACCAGGATGAGTCTCATTTCCAAGAGTGGCATGGGGGCATTAATCTGCCATTTGAGAGAGCAATGAATGCTGTGCACAGTTAGGTAATCTGTGGGCACTTTTCGAATTAGTCAGAATTTGGACAGTTTTTAGTTGGTGTATATTTGCCGGGCGATATGTATTAGATCAGAAAGGTAGACACTGACAGAGAAAATGGAACGAGAGTTGAAAGAGTTGCGCAAAGATACGTGGAGCGTGGAGAGGATGCGTACTCGGAATTACACTGAGAGATGGATAGATTGGAGGCTTCATATTGAACGTTGAGGAAAGTCAGTGGGCTTGGGTGGGATGCATCGCGAAGCAGGGATGTTGGCCAATGGACGAGACTGGTGCTGGAACAGCAGCTAAAGAATCGAACACACTCGAGAGGATGGTCACCTTGGAGATGGAGGAAAAAAATATCAGCTCATTTTCTAGTGAGATTGTCTGTTACATCGTAGGAATGCGAAGGATGGTGGTGGATTGGGGAGGCCTTCATCCAGCAATGGACCGACAATGGCTGGTGTTGATGATGTAAATATTTAAACATTCTTGCCTCGTGGCCCTCGTGGTCAGAGAGCATGGCTTCTAATCAAAAGGTAGATGATTAAATCTCAGTCAGGGGTTAACTCAGCTGATAATCCCTCCAGGTGTGGTAAAATCATTCCCACTTAATGAGAAATCAACCATCGTCTTTAAAATAAACTGACCCTGCCATGGGAATGTGCAATTTCCACCTCTTACTCAGGATCACCAATGGAGATGAGCACCGCTGTGTTGCTGCGTTGAATGGGAATCTATATTGACGTTTTGACGGTTACAAGAGTTAGCATGGCTGGACTCACCACTCTGAGGCACCAAGTTTAGATTCCCAGTCAAGGTGGGTGATGCACTCTCCATCCACCCAGTAGCAAAAATTGGAAGCACTTCAGCACGCGTGGATAATCGATAACCTTAAATCTCCCGACCTTTCTGGCCAGCAAAGACGACGAAACTTCCTTTAATAAGGGAGGGTGGTGGTGGTGGTGGAGGCTCTATGAGCATCGTTATAAGCAAGGAGTGTGCGCTTAGATAATTAAAAACAAATGCGTGTTACTGCATTGGCAGCGGTGCACATGCACAAACAACACATTTGTCAATAACACTGTGGCCCTGAAGAGGGAAAACAAAAACAATAAGCACCGCGTTGGCCAATTGCCCTCCTGCACAGCAGAGAGATGGTTATTGAACTCAAACTCTCTCGCGCGCGCGTCTTTCTCGTGTGGCGCATGTGAACGTTGAGCGACGACTATTGTTTTACACGGATGTGGTTCATATTCTTGGTTCTTTCGGTAAAGTCATGTAGAAGGGAAACAATAAAATAATGAAAAATATAAAACAATAAAATTCTCACGACGTTTCGACTGCAACACAAGCAATCATCATCAGGTGTGAAAACCACAGCAAGAAAATTTGAAACAAGTGGCGGTTTCTTTTTAACGTTGCTCCACGGAGATGTGATTTGGCAGTTATTCAGATGGACGAGTCCATTTATGTTCGGAAAAGAGGAGGGGGGAGACGAAAATAATGGATGCGGTCTGAAAGCCACCGTAAGCGTGAACAATCAATTAAGGCCCGAAATGGTTTATCAAATTCTTCCAATGATTGCTAAGCCAGAATCCGTCTTCTCGGTTGAAATTGGCTCTGTGTTTGTATATGTGGATAGCCTCATGAACGAATCTCTCATGGTATCCAGATGGCTTGCAAAGAACCTCTGTCTTGGAGAAGTCAATGAGAGATTCGTTCATGAGGCTATCCTCATATACAAACACAGAGACAATTTCAACCGAGAAGATGGATTCTGGCTTACCAATCATTGGAAGGATTTGATAAACCATTTCGGGTCTTAATTGATTGTTCACGCTTACGGTGGCTTTCAGACCGCATCCATTATTTTCGTCTCCCCCCTCCTCTTTTCCGAACATAGATGGACTCGTCCATCTGAACAAACTGCCAAATCGCCCTCTGTGGTGCTAACGTTAAAAAAACGCCACTTTTTTCAAATTTTCTTGCTGTGGTTTTCACACCTGATAATGATTGCCTGTGTTGCAGTCCAAACGTCGTGAGAATTTTATTGTTTTATATTTTTGTATTATTTTATTGTTTCCCTTCGACGTGACTTTACCGAAAGAACCAAGAATATGAATCCCTGCAGTCACGAAAGCTTTAAATCAAAATTTAACGGATGTGGTTGTTCGCCAGAATATTGTGCCAGCAGTCGTGAATTGGTGCATCGTTGGATTGTGTTGTCCCCTCTCTGCTGTGATGCAGGGTTATTGAAACTGTACATGTTTTAAACGTCGCCTGTTTTATATTTGTTATTATATTTTCCTTTTAGGGCAGTGTTGTTGACGGATGTGTTGAGGATTTGTGAGTGCATGATGGACATGCTTCGCCTTCTTAAGCGGCCTCACCACAGCCGGGGTTTTTGGACGTAAAAAAAACTGATTCTTATTTAAGATTTGTATCTGCTGGAAAGGTGATGATGCTGTTTAAAGTCGAAAGGAATAAAACAAATCCGTTTTGGTTTTCCTGTAAAAGAGCAGTGCGTAACCAATGTAAGAGAGAACTCGTGCAAAAAAATAATAATTTTGGGGTTAGAAATAACGAAGGGGGCTGTAGGAACAAGTGAATGGGATTGTTACAGCTGCAGCGAGGCAGGCTGAATCAGCCCTGGCGCCTATAGCGTGCCAAGCAGAGCCTGATTTCGGCCAATTAGCCAAAATCACTGCCGCGAGCGGTACGAAGCAGGTATTAATGAAATAAAAATAAATTAATTTGCCAAAAAGGATGAATCTGTGATTACTCACGCAATCAAACTGAAAGCCTCAACCTTAGCCCGTACTGCCAGAGGCGCACACATGCTTGATTTGGTGACAAGACCAATGGGTCGTTCTTGTTACTTTGTAAAGTGAACTTTTAAAAAAAATAACATTTCAGAATGAAATGCACACCATCATTCTCCTCCTTTGCTTTACAGTGTTACTTTCTCGTGCGCGCGTGTGTCCGTTTGTCTTTTGTGTACGAAGCTGTGTTTGGTTTATAATAAATATCGCGTACTAAATTGGAGTCTGTTTTCGTGGCTTACTTTTAAATGTGCAAAAACATTTGCAGAGATTGCGATTAAGCGTTCATGTAAGTGCACGTAAAAACCCACATCTGTGGAGCGGTGACTCAGCGGTTAGCACATTGCACTAATCAATCTGGCAACCTGAGTTCGATTTCTGGCCCCAGGTAACATCAGTGGCAGGCCAAAAAACAAGGCCACTGGATTAAAAAAAACTATTAAAGTCGGACTTGTTGCGAGTTAAGGTTATCCACTCGCAGAGTACGCGGGCGACTGGCATACATGATCTTGTTATTCACAAAGTTGCGTCTCTCGTTTTTAGAAATTCGTTTTCCGAATGGAATTAAAAGTATAATGTTATTAAAACATTAGATTTAATGCGTTTTTGTATAAAGTCAGCCCTCCCGAAACCAGATGGTCACCCACCACCTATGCACCTTGTTACCGTGATGCAAATCTTGCTCGACGTTTTTTTCGGTTTTGTAAACGTGGTTTTGTTGGGAACGATGTCCGACGTTTTGCTCCACGCTCCCAACGACACGTGCTTGCGATACGTGCGTGGCGTGTCGCACTGTCCAACGCGCGGCACGATCCGAAAACCACGTGACGAAGCTGTAGGGCACAACTGCGAAAACCTGACGCTGTTCGAAGCCAAGAGCTTACATCAACATTCAGGCCCGCAAATATTTTTGGACGGACAATGTTTCGGCTCGGCAGGGTCTTCACCTGCACGGCAATGTGTGTCAGTGGACGTGTGTTGCGTTTCTTTCGTACCGTACGAAGCCAACCGCGCTAATTGGAGGTTGCGGCAAGCCGACAGCATAGACAGGGCTGGTCCCTTCTCTCACCATCATCGTCAGCAGCAGCCAAAATCAATCCGCTGCTGGATGAAGGCCTCCCTCGACCGAGCAGTCGTCGCCCCGTGTCTACCGCGGCTTTAATCTGTCCCGTCCAGGCAGCTGCAGCATCCCCCAGTGCCTCTGCACGTCGCTCGCCTGAGACGAGCAGCTGTCGAATTCCATACCGATCTTCGAAGGCACGGAGCCAAATCTCTTGTCTCGTGCGGCAAATCAGGCGTTCGTCACCACTGTCAGCGGCCGTATCAGAAGTCCAGGGGCCTTCTGATACGGCGCAGGGCCACTGATGGACAGGACCGCAGGATTCTGCCTCCTTTGGAGATCGCGCGCCCAGAGACTCGGCCCAGCTGGGAGGGAGTTCCAGGGCACGTGGCTTTCCTCCTTGGCGTGGCTGATTTTGGCATCGGACTCGAGAGAACATCTTCCCGCACGTTGAGCTTGTGGTTTGCGATGTCACGGACAGTCCTCGTGTGTCTAATTGCGTAGTGTGCAGGGAGGGGTAAAACATTCGCTGTCTTCTGCCGTTTGACGACTCCCACCTTCTGTTCAAGTTTAAAAATACGTTTTATTATTATTATTATTTTACTCCCCCTCGGCAATGATTGGTCATGGTCACAGATGGGAATACGTGTCCTATTAAAGTCTATCTCTCTGTGAGCCATGTATGTCCTTTTTCAAATGCATCAGCAATCACGGCCTCTTTCCATTTTGCTCTGTCCATGACACTCAAGAACTCTGCATTAGATGCTCCCCGGCTTCTTGTCCAACCTTTAATTTTCCCAGTCAAAACATTGATATTCAGCCGCTTGTTTTCTCATTACATGTCCAAGAAGTCTGAATTGCCTTCCACTAATTATTCTTATTCAATTTATTTTTGTACCTGCTATCTGTAATACATCTGTGTTACTCATCTTTTCTATCCATTGCATTTGTAGCATGATTCTTAAAATAAGTTGCTTCTAGTTTGCTCTGTCGGGTCTTCATAATTGACCAGCTTTAATTTCCATAGAGGAGAACAGACCATGTGTAACACTGCAGTAATATAGTTAGTGTCCTTAATTTCTTATTTTCAACATATAAAAGTCTATACCACTAAGTAAAATAACGACGGACAATAATCCCGTCAATTACATTTAGAGCGTAAGTAAACAATATTAATATGAACCCAAACCCCCCCATCATGGTAACTTCATTTAACGCTCATACTGAGATGAAACAGGATGTGCAATTGTCTAATAATTAATCAAAGTGATCAGTCACAAATCGTCTTGCTCACCAATGGTCTATAATCCCAGCCGCTGCATCATTGTGTGATAGGGATTATGTTATCAATTGAAACTATCAACTTCCAGATCGATTATTTTCCCTATTTTATCCTTGGGAGAAATGTTGACTTAATTATCGTATTGGTAAGGGATTGCACAATTGAGATACTGCTGCAAAGCATGTGTGTACATTAACATTGTACTGTACATACCCTGTATTATGTGTATGCCAATCTAATACATTAGATGTTTGGGGAATACTTGTGAAGCATCCATTACCCTGGCCAGTTAACAAGCATATGCTTATATATATATTTTTATTTCACATCGTTTCCTAACTGCGATGAGTTTTTAAAATGATGTTGAACTGACATGGCACTGCTGAGGAATGGCCTGCCCTTGCAATGTCTTTATAATCCCTAACAAGGCTGTCTTGATTTATACACGATGAAGTAGTGCCCATTACCTGAAATGTCATCTTATAGATACACATTTTTCTTTGTGGCAGTGTTATCGACACATTTGTTGTTGTTTTATTATTAATTGTGCTGGTGTGTCAGCAACAACAAAAAATCACACGTTCGTTTATTGCCACCGCTGCTCTGCCCCGTAACTTTCCTTTCTCGGGGGGAAAAAAAGGATTCGACGAAATTGCCGAATGCTCTCGACCTAAATTCCGTGCGAGGACGCTATCCACCCTGTTGTCCAGATGCTTGCTCTATGCCGCTTGAGCGCTCCGTCCGAAAGGTCCATTGAAAGGTCTTGACGGACGGTATAATGATGCCCACGTGGGCCGCCAACCCAGGAAGCCAAATCTTTAACCTCTTGACCTGTGAGCTT
Organism: Petromyzon marinus; assembly: GCF_048934315.1. Lineage (NCBI taxonomy): Eukaryota > Metazoa > Chordata > Hyperoartia > Petromyzontiformes > Petromyzontidae > Petromyzon > Petromyzon marinus. Next base: position 1,962,202 of record NC_133707.1, read on the forward strand.
TGAACTTGTCACACATTATCCTCATCTTGGTTATTTAACTGAAACAAGCGGGAGACTAAAAAGACGTGAAAAATGAACCCAAAATGCAACACAACTCCAGTTTATTAGTGTTGTTGTTTTCATTGTTGCAAATAGTGATCTACCATAGCCGCTTAGCCAAAGGCCCAGAATGCCAGGCGGTCAGCAACAAACGGCACTATCTCACGTGGTAGATAGCAGCTTGAATTGTGCCCAGGTTATATGAACGTGTGCAACAAAAAAAACAAAAGGGACGGAATTCAAATGTTGAGCAGTGCAATGAAAGAAGCTTAAAGAGAAGTGCATCGACCCGGAGTGTGTTATGAAAACACACTGATGGTAGATATCTTTCATCTAAATCCCTTTTTGAACACGTCATTTTGTCGATTCTTTCCCGAAAATCGTATCCAGAACGCTGCCCGGGAGTCGCGTGACGAGGCCTTCGTGTCCCGCAGAGTCGGTGCGAAGCTCCCGTGTTGGGTGAGCGGCCCGCAGAAGCGGATATCATGGAGCTACCTCTCAGACGCCTTCAAGCAAATCCCATAATGCCACGCCTTCGAAAAGTAACAGTTCACTTCAAAGTGTATTTTCAAGTGAAGCACAGTCGCCGAAGCATGATTAAAGCCAAGGGGAGCAACAAAAGTTTTTAAAATGAGGAAAATTCCATCGTGAAATGTCCCCTAAAACCCCGGGTACTCTTCCGTGACATTGAAATAGCGGGGAGCAATCATCGTTTGAAAACGTGTTTTTTTTTTCTCTCCTTGAAGCATAAGTGCCGTGTTTATATGTGGCCTTCGTTATGTTTTTGTGTGCAAACGTTCATAATTTTGGAACTTTAAATAAATCTTTACAGTTCGTAATGCCGTTCGTTAAAATAAACGTCTGTGTCGGTTTCGACAAGATAGGGTCTGAAATTGTTGGGAAATCACTGGAGTTTATTTTAGTTTGGCAATTACTGGGCATAATTGGCGGGTTGGCAGGATAGGCGAACTCCAGCACACGATAGGCACACACACACACATACACCATGCCATTCTTATTCCTTATGTCCAACCAGTAGTAATTAATCATGCTCCCACTATATAGCTAATCATCCTCAAATCGTTTAAACAAGTATAAAACACTCACATGACTAAACACCGCTCATATGTTGAAAAATATCTAACGTATGAAAATATTATACACAAGACAACAGATATGTAAATTTTGATTTAAAGCTTTCGTGACTGCAGTAATTCATATTCTTAGTTTTTTCGGTAAAGTCACGTTGAAGAGAAACAACAAAATAATAAAATATATATAAAACAATAAAAAAATTCTCACGACGTTTCGACCATAACTCAAACGGTCATCTTCAGGTGTGTTGGTTTGCATAAATTTATTTTTATATATATTTTATTATTTTGTTGTTTCTCTTCAACGTGACTTTACCGAAAAAACTAAGAATAACAGATATGTAGTTATGTTGGTAGCCACTGGAGCTTGGTTTGAATGGTGGCTGGAATACAGACATACCATGCCCTGTCACAGGAATGTGGAATTGTCACCCTTGGTTAAGAACAGGGTACGCACAGTATGGCTTCATTGTTTCTTCTGTCTCACTCAGTCATTCATTTTTGTTATATTATCTATTTTCCCTACATATTATTTGACTTCATAAGTTTAAAAAAACATGTTTTAAAGCATTGCTCAGCTGCGTTCACATACGTAAAACAAAAGCAGCCAATGTATGAACATATTATTGATGTTGCTCATATTAATGGAACATGATTGCCTTCATGAAACGTGCTTCGAAGAATGTTTCAAATTTAAATGCTTCGTTAAAGAAAACAAAAAGTAAACTTCGTAATTTGTCCTTCGGGCGTTGTGTTATTTCGGTAAAAACGAAGTTGAATTCCAGCCCTGTCTATGCGCAATGTCCATAGACAGGGCTGGAAATGGGAACACATTACAGGGGGGACCCCCCCCTCCCCCGATCCGGGTCAAACCCCCCTCCTCCTTGATTCAGACCAACCTCGCCCCTCCCCCCATGATCCGGACCGACCGCCCCCTCCACCTTGATCTGTATCAACCTCACCCCTTCCCCCGATCCGAACCAACCTCCCTCCCCACCCCTTGATCCTGACACCCCCCCCCCTTACCCCCCCTACTCGAGCTGGGTAATCAACGCGAGCCTGAGCACAGTGAGGCTGTGGACGGACGGCAGCATTAGCTCGTAAAATACAATTCCGACGGATACTTACGAAACACAGAGACACACACACAGAGATGTGTAGACTAGCCAGCCACCACACTTGTCGCTCATCCCTTCAGGTACACTATTAAATGTAAATTTTACTATCACCAGGTAAGGCCCACTGAGCTCTGTGGCTCTTCTTCAGAAGCGACCTGGCTGCCACCAATGATAGCTCAACGAAGTGGCTTGTCACGTGGAAAGTTACAGAGACCAAAAACTCAAGATGCATGCTGATTCTAAATGTGGAGGGAAACACTGGACGACCTGGAGAAAAATCCACGCGAACACAGGGAGAACATGCAGATTCCAAATATACAGCAGGCGTCAGAGTCGGGATCGAACCCACGATCTCCTGCGTACCAGGCGAGGGAGTGAACATCTCACCACCTTGGCACCTCCAGTCCTGTTCAAGTTTTCACTCCTGCCACGGTGTTCTGGTACGTTCCGGCTCATATCCACCACTGCTCATAGAGAGATGCACGCTTTAAAATACAGAGAGAACCAAGAGGAGAAACACAGGGATTATGGAACACAAATGAGAGACTCCACATTGACATTAAAGAAAAGTAAATGGGCTTGGACAGGACACGTCGCGCGAAGAGACTGATGGCCTATGGATGTGACTGGTAATGGAACAGCAGCCGGAGGAAAGAACGCGTCCAAGAGGACATCCACCACGGAGATGGAGCGACGAGACGGAGCGAATCATGCGCGGGGGTGAGATGAGTGGCAGCGGCATGAGGGTGAGGGGTAGCGACAGAGTCGGGAGATGTTAACAACCTCGCCTGGTACACAGGAGGTCGTGCATTCCATCCCGATCCCGACGCCTGCTGTATATTTGGAGTTTGAATGTTCTCGCTGAGCTATCATTTGTGGCCCGGTTGCTTCTGAAAAAGATCTATTTACCTCAGTGGGCCTTACCTGGGTATAATAATAAAAAAAAATAGTTACATTTACAACATTAGTTAACTTCACCTAGCAGTGGATAGATGATGGCTGCGTCGGCTCTAGAATACAAACCGCAGTGTTGCCAAACCAATGGAAAACAAATCTGACCTGGGCAGGTTGCCGTGGCAACAAGGTCACGAAACATCACCCCCTCTCGCCCCCCCCCACCCTCACACTCACAGGAAGGAAAAACAAACACTTGGGAAGAGGTTGTCGATAAAGCAAACAGATACCAGAGTCACAGAATCCAATCAACATTGGCATCCCCGTAGCGCTGACCACCTGGCCCATTTCATTCTACGAGCCGCGTTACCGCACCGCATTCCTAACATATGGGCGGTCACAGTGCTATTGTCTGTCCGCAGAGATCCGCCGCATGTATCTCACGACGTGCAAGTTCCTTTGCGCGTCTCTCCTCCGTTCAGCAAGCCGTGTACGCCACAGTTCGTCGATCGGCCGGTCGCAAAGCGTGAGTAAGACGCCTGGCCAGCGTGGGAGATTCGGCCAAATACCCCAGATTGGGAGGATAGCTAGTAAGTGAGCACATTTGTTAGTGGGCACTCTTTTGAGTCCGGTCCATCGCGGATGCGCATTGATCGCACGTTGAAGTAAGGCTCCCTGAATCAACAGCACCGCTTAGAGTCTGTTGTAGAACCGGCTCAGACTCAGGGATGGATCCCGAACACGAGCTTGGTCGCGTGCTGTCCAGGTCCTGGGGCCGGAGTGCCCCCACACTGCGCTGGTCGTGGCCCACGCGAGCTACACAGCAGCAGGCCGCCGCGAGCCACGGATCGTCGTCGGGGTCGATTTGGGTGTCCGTTGAAGCTGATACGCCGCTGGTCGGCGAGATCAGACGGAGCAGCTTTATGGAGACTCTTGAAGCCTGATGAAGCTAGTTCTAACTACTGGAGAAACGTCGTATTCACGTTGCAAATATCGTAGCGTTGCTCTCCAACACACCGGTGTGCTGTACTGGTGTAATGACTTTAGAGTCAACCTAAGGTGTGAGTGGACTAGTGGCCACGGGAGGTAATGACAGGGGAGTCAGCCTGCAGTGCGAATGGACTAGTGGCCACGGGAGGTAATGAGAGGGGAGTCAGCTTGCAGTACGAAGGGACTGGTGGCTACGGGAATGATCGAGAATAGGAGCATGGCCAGGTGACGGAAGAGAACGATAGAGTCTGCCGGTAGAGCGAGCGGTCTAGAGCCGGCGAGAAGGTTCGGGAATGGGGGCGTGGCCTCGGACCGTATATAAGGGAGATGCGCGAGACACTCGGGGCTGTTGCAGTGGGGTCTCCGCTGTTAAAGTGAACGTGTCTTCAATAGAAAAAAACATCTCAAGAAAGTGTGTCAAGTCGTCATTACACTCGTAACAAATTGGCATGTTCTGTTTACGTGACAAACCTTACTAATTGGCTGTGTCGGGTGGTGGCGGTTTTAACGACACATTTATATATTTACGCGATGTAACCCCCCAAAAAACCCTCTATTATGGATGATATTGGTCGCGAAAGACTACCACGTGTCAAACTGATCATTCATATTGACTCGAGCTCTTCAGTGGAGGAGGACGTTCTGCCAGCAGCAGCAGCAGCGAGTAATTGTATGGCTCCTGCTCCTTCCGTCATTGCAGTCGCGATTCGAAATTTACACCGTGCACAAAAGACACAAGCCCCCCCCACCCCCCAAGGGATTATACGATTCCACAGCGTTTTGGCACGTGGCCCTGTAAGGTCTCCTCAGCCTGACTCGGTAATTCACGTTCATCAATGTTGTAATTGGTCCCTCAAGAAGGCCTGTCAGGGGAACTGTCGTAGTCTTCTTTTCCTCTCCGTGACAGAGAGAAAAAAAAACAGTTTTTATTCTCATTTAGCTCGTTATTTTTAATTACACTTATTAGCGCATTCATTCTAAGCATGTATGTTAGTAACGAACAAAACGCTAATGTCAATTATCGTGTTGTAAAGTCAGAGACAAAGATTTCCTGCTCAAATGCACACTGAGGTGGTACTCATCTCCTGCGTACACCCTTGAGACAGGAGTGGAAATGACCCATTACTATGCCGGGGGCGAGTCTATCCATAGCCAAAACTATTGTGACTTCACCATAAAGCAGTACCTAACTTATCAACCCTGGAGCGATGATGGGCTGAGTCAACCAACCCCTAACCCAGCTGGATTATGTTGTTGTCACTCGATATAAATCTCTCAACAATAACAGTGCTTTATTGTGACTGTGCTCTCATGAGTATCAATGGGGGTTTGTAGCATCCAGCTCGTCTTTGTCTCTCCCACAAGATAGAAAGCCCCACGGATAAACAGAGATGACCGCATATGGATGTAGAAACAAGTATTTGACAGCTATACATTTCCGCATGATAAGCGACCTCGTTGAGCTATCATTTGAGGCCAGGTTGCTTCGGAAAAAGCGCTACATTGCTCAATGGGCCTAATCTGGTGAAATAAAGATAGTAATAATAAAAACAGTATTTATCTTAATTTGAAGTTTTTTCGGTAAAGTCACGTCGGTAGAAAAAATTAAAAACATCACGACGTTTCGATCACAACGCAAGCAATCGTCATCAGGCGGAAGATTGCTTGCGTTGCGATCGCAACGTCGTGATCTTACATTTTTTTCTATCACGTGACTTTACCGAAAGAATCAGTCCGCGAATGTCTGACTGAAGACGTGACGAAGGAACGGCCTGGTTTCTTTCTGCCCAGACAACAGTCGGGAGGACCACTCTGAACTGCGTCCCAACAACAACTGCACCACGTTGAAGAAGGTGTGGATATTTCCCCCGTCAATGAAACGATAATCAAGGACTCCACCAAACTGTGATTGTGGGGAGGTGCAAACCATCAATACAACGAGCGTATTCTTGGTTCTTTCGGTAAAGTCACGTAGAAGGGAAACAATAAAATATTAAAAATATGAAACAATACAATTCCCACGACGTTTCGACTGCAACACAAGCAATCATCATCAGGTGTGAAAACCACAACAAGAAAATTTGAAAAAGTGGCGGTTATTTTTAACGTTGAAATTTACAACGTGTGTACTCTGGTGGAACGAGCGGACTCCACTCAGCTACCCCAATACAACGCGCGTACTCTGGTGGAACGAGCGGACTCCACTCAGCTGCTGTGGAATGGCTCACAAAATCAGCAATGAAATTGTAGCCATTGGCTTTTTTCAAATGCCATACGAAAGAATAATAAGACGTGATGTACTGGGGTAGTCTAAAACGTTGAGAGTGAGATATTGAACAGTGGAACAAGTCTCACCTTGAAATTTACTTTTAGGGCACATCTAAAGTCACAAATTAAAATTATAGAAACTTTACATCATCTGCTTATGTGACAACCCTTACTAGTTTCAGTTTCACGTATTAGGTATAGCCCTGTGAGCCATGAGGCTCTTGACTCGGGTGCAACCGCAACAAACAAATCATGAACAAAGAACATCTTAAAGTGACCTTTCACAACAGAAACATCCAGGAAAAAACGGTAAAAAAAATCTTCCAGAAGAAAAAGCAACGTACATCAACGCTGTGTGCAAACATCGCAATGAGATGCAAGTCGAACAATACCAACCATAAGACAATTTAGACAATTAGTTGGCTGTGTCGGGTGGTGGCGGGTTTAACGACACATTTATACATTTACACGATCTAACCCAAACAAAACCCTCTCTCTATTATGGAATGAACGGTGTGGCAGAACCGCTGGAGCAACCTCGAGAAGCGGTCCCTCTTCCCGCGGGCCGGTGCAATTTTACGGCTTCCTGCGTAGGTTAGAAAAATAGCTCGGCTCGCCAGCGCGCCACGGAGATAAACCAGCGCAGGAAAAGGGACCCAACCCGGCAGTGAAAACACGATATAAATCGGTCGGCTTCACGAGCGAGTTTTCCACGTTCACCGGCGGCGTCTGCGCCGCGGAACGTAATTCTATCCAGGTGAACCGGGGGGGGGGGGGGGAGGGAGGGAGGGGGGGTTACAAAAGCGCGCAAAAAAAAAACGGAATCCACCGGCTCTAGGAACGCGATCAATCTTTTTTCCTAATGGAGAGGTGACGAAATGCGCGTGTCCGCATCGACGCGCACGTGGAAGTCCTCGGCAGACAGACGCTGAGCAGACGCGCGCTTTGCCTCCTAAAAGACTGCTGCCCAAGTCTGGTTCTTTAAACGCCGCGTTTTTCTCTTTTCGCTGTTTTTTTTGTTTTTTTTACCGCGGAGCGAGAGTTCTCGATATTTTACACACGCTGACGATGAGCGGCGTTGAAGCGGCGGCCAAATTTCGGCTTCCTAAAAACGTGCGTCGCATTTCCTGCGCTTGAACGCGAAACAATTTTTTATTTCGTGTGACGCCGTTGACGTTGCCACATTGGCAGCGGAGAGCGAGCTCAAATAACAAACGCTGGGGACACTCTCGTCAAATAAGGATACACTCCTCAAATAAGGAGACACTCGTCAAATAAGGAGACACTCGTCAAATAACGATACACTCGTCAAATAACGATACACTCGTCAAATAACGAGACACTCGTCAAATAAGGATACACTCGTCAAATAACGATACACTCGTCAAATAAGGATACACTCGTCAAATAAGGATACACTCGTCAAATAACGATACACTCGTCAAATAAGGATAAACTCGTCAAATAACGATACACTCGTCAAATAACGATACACTCGTCAAATAACGATACCCTCGTCAAATAAGGATACACTCGTCAAATAACGATACACTCGTCAAATAACGAGACACTCGTCAAATAACGATACACTCGTCAAATAACGATACCCTCGTCAAATAACGATACACTCGTCAAATAAGGATACACTCGTCAAATAACGATACACTCGTCAAATAACGAGACACTCGTCAAATAACGAGACACTCGTCAAATAACGCTGCACGTACTAAAGAGAGGAGGGAGGGGGATAGCAGAAGAACGAGCACTAACTGAAATAATTACAATAAATTGCATTCATAAAGCGCTTTTCTACACGGTACTCAAGCGCCTTACATCACCAAAAATGTATAAATTAATACATATGTTGTTGGCCAAGGGGAAGAAATACGAAGTATTGGAGCTAATATTGTAAAGAAGAAAAATGCCACCTATGATATGTTGTTTCCTCTTTGGGGCTGGTTCATTACGAAAAATGCATCGACGTTGTTACTTGCTTGTGTTTCGCTAATAAGAGCCTAACAATCGAAGCATGCTAGAAAAATGGTTTATATTTGTAACATTATAGTCGTAATTCATTGAAATACTGCATCGCCAGGGACGCTCATGTCACTGCGGTGAAACCAAAATGTATTTTTCTTTAGCCGAAGTATTTTTCAGCTGGAAATCTCTTTTTTACACTAACCTTAAATTATAGTGATGTTCGATGAAGCTTATCTTTGCGCCTCGGATTGGCCAACGAGAGTCTATCTCCTGTGACGGGAACAAAAAACAATCTAGCGGCCAAAATTATCGACTTCGATAATCGCACTTCAGTGTGTCTAACGGTGCGGACGGCGGGATGGAGGTGAACCAATCTAACTGCTTCATTATTTCGCCTATAAATGCGTTTCCCCACACTTTTTTCTTTAAACGCACCACCAGTTAAAACCTCAAAGCAATTCCTCCGGGTCTTCAAGATAAGTAGGAATCTTTACACCATCTCCAAACACCATTAAGTGGGAGTGCAGGGACCTGAATTGGGACGCCAAACAAAAACGGCCACTGGAGGAGGCGTGAAAAGCAACGATAAACCAGACCACAAAACATCGAAGATAAAGTCTGACAGCTGACGACGAGTGGGTGGAGGGTGGTGGTGGTGGTGGGAGGGGATGTATGTGGGAGGCCCGGCCAGTAGGGAGCAGCGAGCGGATCCCTCGTGCCCTGCTCTGGTTTCCTCGCAGAACATTCCTTCCCCTGGATTTTGCCCTCATGGGAAATTAGACGAGGAGTCGGGTGGCCCTGCATGCTCCTCGCGAACACCGGCGGCATCCCAAAACGACCCCCGAGCAGTCCGCACGCCGAGTGTGGCACAACCCGCTCGCTCCGCACTAACCCCGGCGGACGGTCCCACGGAGCTTCGGCTGACAGCTGTCAATCCAGCAACTGCTTTGTCTTTGTGGGCAATCACATCATCATTATCGTCGTCGTCGTTATCAGCCATTGTTTGTCCACGGCTGGATGAAGGTCTCCCTCTGCCGTTACCATCCCTGAGAGTGGTACGATGCCACAATCCGTCTTGTTCCTCCACGTGAACCGATCTCATTGCTCTATCTCCGAGGTGGCCATCCTCTTGGTCACGCAGGGCATGTAGAAACCAGGGTAACCTTAGGAAAATGTTGTAATTCATCACGTGTTTACAACTAAATCTTATTTTTTAAACATATCCTTAGCCGTAAGTTATCAAATATTTCATACCATCTGAAAATGTTCAGCGATTGAAGGCGCAGCTGCAGAATCAATTTGCTAAAGGCCCTGCTGATATTCCTTCTGGGGTTTTTGGCCTGAATATGTCACTTCTTATAAAGTCTGTCTTAAAATTGTACAGTGAGCTTTGAGTACATGCTTACAATCATTTCAGACATTTGGATAAAACATACGACCGGCAACATTGGGGAATTTAATATAGCCACTTATGTAACAGCCCACAGAGAAACGTCACACTTTGTTTTTCAATTCGGACAAAACCCAGGACTATTTGAAAAAAAAAACATTTGGATAATGCGTGGGCAGCGGTGCGCAGAGAACTATTAACAAAAACAAACCTCAACGGACAACAAAAAACTCAACAACACTCCCCGTTAAGAGGATTAACTAGACAATCGGCAACGTTTTGGACAGCGAGCCTCTCGCAAAGCAGAGAGATCAATACATGTCGGTAATGTCATTCACAGCAGAAAGATAATCCCCTCTGCAATGAAGAAGGACCTTTGCCCGAAACGTCGCCAACCGTCACACAATTCCTAATCTCTAGGGTAGTTGTCAATGGCAAATGCGTTGCGTTTTTTTTTTTAAACGCAATTCGTCATGGATGTCCTGTTACCTAAGAACACAGAGTAATGCGGTCCGGTTGATCGATGGTCGAGCACTCACCAATTTTCACCCAAGTCACTTGGTCACCAGCGGTCAGTTGACTCCTTATGATTCTTCTATTGCTACTACCATGGTTATTATTTTCCCATGAACTTCACTCGTTTATTCCGCCACCCATGTTGAGGAGTTGGTCTGGTATGTATGTTGAACTTCTTTCACACCGCATGTAGCCAAACATGCTGGCAAAAAAGGTCCCATAGATATAGCGGCTCGACCCGAGCTGTAAGTGCTCTGAACCTTGCATTGTCTTTGTACTGTTCGTCTTTTGCCATTCTCTGCTCTAACACTGGTGAGACAATGCCATAGAGAAGGCTGTCTTTGAAAGACAATGCATCTATAATTATCAGAGCATGTTTGTTTGCATGAGTTGCCACACGTATGCGTGGTTAATGCAGACTTGATGTCTTGCGATTGGTATCTATTTGGTGTTTTCAGTCTAGATTTAAAAGTGCATAGCTCCAGTGGCTTCCTAATATCGGAAGGAAGAGCGTTCCAGACGTCTGCAGAATGGCATATGAAAGCACACGATGCAGTGACTGTCTTCAATGCCTAGCAGATTGAATGTTTTGTCTCATCCGCACTGTGTTCAACCACCACACTGCAGGTCACAACATCACTCACCCACACACTCACCACACTGCAGGTCACAACATCGCTCACCCAAACACTCACCACACTGCAGATCACAACACCACTCACCCAAACACTCACCACACTGCAGGTCACAACACCACTCACCCACACACTCACCACACTGCAGATCACAACATCGCTCATCCACACACTCACCACACTGCAGGTCACAACATCGCTCACCCAAACACTCACCACACTACAGGTCACAACATCGCTCACCCACACACTCACCACACTGCAGATCACAACACCACTCACCCAAACACTCACCACACTGACGATCACAACATCACTCACGCACACACTCACCACACTGCAGGTCACAACATCGCTCACCCACACACTCACCACACTGCAGATCACAACACCACTCACCCACACACTCACCACACTGCAGATCACAACATCGCTCATCCACACACTCACCACACTGCAGGTCACAACATCGCTCACCCAAACACTCACCACACTACAGGTCACAACATCGCTCACCCACACACTCACCACACTGCAGATCACAACACCACTCACCCACACACTCACCACACTGCAGGTCACAACATCGCTCACCCACACACTCACCACACTGAAGATCACAACACCACTCACACACTCACCACACTGCAGGTCACAACATCGCTCACCCACACACTCACCACACTGAAGATCACAACACCACTCACCCACACACTCACCACACTGCAGGTCACAACATCACTCACCCACACACTCACCACACTGCAGATCACAACATCGCTCACCCACACACTAATCACACGCTAGAAAACCTCACTTCTCTCTCTGCTTCTTCCCTCAAAATGCTCCACTTTGCAAATTCCCTCCCCCAATTGTGAAGAAAAAAAGTGTCTTTGTTTGGTAAAGCAGCAGATTCGTTCTACTATGCAAGCTGGGGCTCGCTCCGGAGGTGATTCTCTTTGAATGAAAAGGTGCCATTTGTCTGAAACTCAATATCAGCCCATCGCTGTGCACACTCAGCGCGGGCAATAAACTCTGCCCGGTGCCACGCGCACGCGGACACTGGTGGGCTCATGTTACCGCGTCATAGGTGGTCAGTACGGGCTCGCGGAGAGACAAGTACCTACAAATTTGGGAAATTCCGCTGACCTCATTCGATTTGTTTTCATTCAAGTTATTGAATATTTGATTGACTGTTCGGACAAAGAAAGAAGTGAGAATGGGCCCGGCAGGATACGTCGCTAGAATCAGAATATATATATTTAGACTGGAGGAATCTGATGACCTTTGAACCTCTTTTTGTCCAGTAGATGTCCAGTAAGAAGGGCTGGCGTTCGCTGGTCGAGATTAACGACGGATTGGCAGCCATATAACGTGAAGACAGGAGACATAAACCGATGAGACGGAGCGATGAGGCCTGATCGTGTGCAGGAGCTAGATGGATTGTTGCATCACGTGACCATGAGCGATGGTGATGGCTTGGGGAGGCCTTCATCCAGCAGTAGATAGAACGTGGCCGATAATGACGATGAACGGATATTTCAGTCGTGATATCGTTGGTTCTGTTTTTATTCTATCCTGCATTTAAACGCAGAACCTACTCTGTTTTTTTTTACTTTGGCGATAGTCATTCACCAATATTTTTCAATTTCACTTGGGAATTATGATGTCAGGTGTGACCGCGATGTGAAGGATAATTCAGTAACGCCCTTCCGGGAGCTTTTCGATGTAGAGCGATTCAGCGGCATCAAAATCGGTGCTGATGCAGGTCACCCTCGCGTAGCAGTTTAATTTAACGCGTCAGCAGCATCGGCTACCGTTAGTCAACACCGTTTCTTCACAGGCAAGTTACTGCTGGTATCCAATTCAAGACCCCCGATTGGTTCAGGTCATAACCAAACTGGAATAGCAACAGCAGGTGAAACGAGTAGAACGGATTGTCCCGCAAGGATCATCGATGTGCCTGATGTTCTCCGCCATCTACGCGTTTCCATTTCTCACTACAACAGTCCTTGAGGATGCTAGCACTAGCCACCCCCCCCCCTCCCCTGCAGATTAATGCCACGTGTGTGTGCATCGTTAGTGGACGTCTGCTTTGACTGCAGTGCACATTGCGATGTTTACGCCGTTACCATCGTTGACGACCGTTACCATCGGTGTACATTCGTGACAAAGGTCACGTGTTTCCTCGCTTAAGTTGGGCATTCCGGTCATATCATAACGGTGATTATAATAATTATTCCAGTGGGTACCTCGGTTAACGATATTAATTGGTTCCACGAAAACCATCGCTGATTGAAATGATCGTTAATCGAATATAGGCAGTACATGTTAAAGGATTAATTTATTCCTTAAAATGTCCCGCTTAACTTGCACACTAATTGTTTTCCTATCTTTCTTCTTTTTCTTCACATTCATTTTAGGGGCCATTGATATTAATCTTGTTTAAAATTTTAAGTAAAAAAACACGAATAATTGAAGAGAGCTGTTTCCTTAAGCAACGCACCGTCAAACATTGAAAAGCGAGCAGCCAGTTGCTCTCAAAAAGCTCATGAAAGGGCACGTGCTGAGTCCACTTAGTAGGAGCGCTCCGATTGGCCGAAATTGGTAGCCACGTGATATCGTAAAACATCGTTAATCGAACATGTATCGTTAATGGAAACAATGGGACCCTATGGGAGGCGGATCGTTAATCGAGATATGGTTACATCGATGGCTTCGCAAACCCACTGTACTTGCAATCATTCTTGTTCATCCCAGTCTTGTAACAAGGACCTATTATTGGAAATCAGGTTGATCAAAATCACCTTGCTACGCACCCGTTGAGTCTTAATTCGTAGCAATGATATGAGTTTAGTCTCATCGTATATACAAGGAGGTGCAAATCAAAGTTGTATTTTAAGGCACTGTGGCCCCTGACAATTTAAGTGGTGTTACACACGTACACAGCTGGCGTGAAATCCCATGTAGACCCCTTGCTACGCATATGGGACAAAGCAAGTATGACAAGCAAGTACTAATTCACGGGTAAATATTATGAATTGTCATTTCAGAGCTTGGAAGAGTTTGCCAATTATGGCTAAGCGAAATAATAAAATTCTGGAGGGCTGCGGTGGCGAGATATTAACTCCCTTGCTGGAGGCAGGTCGTGGGTTCGATCCCAACCCTAAAGCCTGCATATTTGGAGTTTGCAAGTTCTCCCCATGGTCGCGTGGATTTTTCTCTAGGTCCTGCGGGTTTTCCCTCCACTTTTAGGATCAACATGCGTTTAAAGTATTTGGCTGCTGTAAATTTCCACTTGAAAAGCCACTTCACTGAGCTCTCAGTTGTGGCCAGGTCGCCACTGAAAAAGACCTATATGGCTCAGTAGGCCCGACCTTGCGAAATAAAAATACTTTATAGTTAGTTTATTATTTACAAAACACACCACCTAATTTGCGTAACACCCATCGACATATCAATTAAATTGCCGCAAACCACCTACACCGAAAGAAACAACCTCAATATTCCTGCGCCTTGAGAAAAGTAAGGTCAAAAGCCACGTTGTCGTAATATATTTAAATCCGTGCTTTTCCAATTCTAGATTTTTCTTTCACAATTAGTGACGGGGGGTTAACGGATGTTGATGTGGGGTCGTTGATGACGATGTCTGCAAGCTGGAAGGGTCCCTCACGTCTCGGCCCCGTGCCCCCACCCACAGCTAAACGTGGGGGGCACGCGGTGCGCCATTTGAAGAACGGTAGAAAGAAATGAAAAAACGGAATTGGCACGCGGGTGCGCACCACAACATGGACAAAGACGTGGGACAGAAAACAGAAGAAAGTCGCGCACAAACAAAAGAGGACGCAGGAGAAAATAAAGACCAGCTGCTTTTGTCAACGCTACGAGATTGAGGCACAATTTTACCATTATGCTAATAAAACATATTTTTTTCAGTGGAGATAAATAATAATTATAAATATTTAAAAACCCGGCAGCACCACAAAACCGAGAGCTGCAACGCGAAATTTCATTCGGTTTCTGAGACGATCGCTCTGCTCCGGTTATTTTGTTTATGCTTCTTTAACCTCCACGTCAGTAGCAAAAACTGAGGTTGGTTAGATGAGGTTGGTTAGATTGGGGTTGGTTAGATGAGGTTGGTTAGATGGGGTTGGTTATATGAGTTTATGTGGTTGGTTAGATGGGGTTGGTTAGATGATGCTGGTTGGATGAGGCTGGCAAGATGGGTTGGGTTAGATAAGGTTGGTTAGATGGGACAGAACCTGTCTTTGGGAGCGTTAAAAACCACACAGCCGCATTAAAGGCAGCGTTAAAAACACCGGCTGGCCGGCTAGCACAGAAAAAAACTTTAAAGGGTTTGCGCACTTTGCCGAGCCTGACCCGATGCGAGTGCCGGTTAACTTCTTGACACGGAACACGGCGTCACAACCTTTTATTTAAACTAAATTATTAGTTCTCTGAGAAGTGCCAGATCCATGTTTTGGAGAGGGGTTTGTTTTTTTGTGAAATCCCTGAAGCTTACATTTCACTATTTACAGATTTTAAACACATACACGTATAATTCAGAATATGCTCACGGCCATTGCGAATAGTTAAATTACAACTTAAAACTCAAAACACGACGTTTTGCGATTAATCGGGAAACAACACAAGAGATCGATTTGAAGCGTGACTTTTTCCGTATTCTGTGAATTCAAGCGCCACGCATATTGAGAAAATAACTTTAGCAAGGAATCAATCTGCTTTCACGGGCAGCCCTGTCGAGTCGGCGATGAAACGCTTTGATAAAGAGGATGACAATTGAGTTCTGTGGCCGCGTCATGCGTGATCCGGGGGGGGGGGGGGGGGGGCTGCATTAGCACAGCGAAGTATAGTCCACGCCGTAATGATCGATCCATGTTCCTGCAGAAGTTTCCCACCGGTTGGAAAAACGAGAGGGGGGGGAAATAAATAAAGCGACTCTTTAATTTCCTGGGGGAAACATGAACCTCTCAAATTAAGACACCCGCTAACGAGGCAGCTTATTTAGAAGATCGCTCTGTTGTCTTAGATCACGTGTGACACATGGCACAACGTCGACCAGGTTTTGAAACAGCCACGCTGATTGGGAAACCACCCTTAAAAAAAAAAACTAACAGCAGAAAGGTATAGGGCTTCCAAATCGTAAACCTTCCCGTCAGGGCTTGATTTCTCACTCGGCGTTTTCCTGGAATTCCACGAGGTTTTGTTTGGAGCAGGGATCGCTGACGTTCTGCTCACAGCGCAAGATCCACCAATCCGTGACAATCCTAAGAACTCATCCGTCAATCACACTGTGTGGCCTTAAACGGAAGAAAAAAAAATCTATACAACCAGGCAATGTTTATGGCAATGGCGCTTCCTCACAACACGTGCTTTAATATATGTTCATAATAAAGGTGTCGTTAACCCACCCCCACTCGACACGGCCAACTGGTAAGGTTTGTCACGTGAACAAAACGTGCCAGTCAGCACACCGATGTGCTGGAGAGTACGACGTTTCGCTGGTGATTACAGCCAGCTTCGTCGGGTAATCTAACCCAATTACCTTCATACTTTTTGGTCCTTTCGGTAAAGTCACGTAGGTATAATTTAAAATAAAATAAATCACTACATGTCGGGCGCAACACAAGCATCCATCATCAGGTGGGAAAGCACGGTCTGCTGAGCTACACCCATTTCAAACCTTTTAAAACAGTCTGCCTCAGCAGCAGACCATGCTTTCCCACCTGACGATGGACGCTTGTGTTGCGCCCGAAACGTCGTGATTTATTTTATTTTATGCCTACGTGACTTTACCGAAAGAACCAAAGAGTATGGATTCCTGTAGTCACGAAAGCTTCGAATCAAGACCAATAACCTTGTTGTGGATAGTATTGGTCGCGAAAGCCCACGTGTTATCAAGTCGCCGTGTTGTTGACGAATGTGTTGAGTTCGTTCATGTCATTTGTACTGCCAAAGAACAACAACGCCACATCATCATCTCCACCACAATCCTATATTCTCGTGCAATCCAATCTTCACATGATCTTCATAACTACTGACCTCACTCTTTGGTTCTTTCTGTAAAGTCACGTAGGTAGAAAAATAATAAATCACGACGTTTTCGATCGCAACACAAGAAATCGTCATCAGGTGAGACAATCACATCAAGGAAAAACTGCTGACCTTACTGATCACATCTGGATTCGAGGTAACAATGTCCATTTCACCAAGGTGACGGTATTAGTTGTTTTTTCAGGTGACCCACAAAGAAATGCGTAACAGGTGGGCCACCGCGAGATGGCCATCAACTCCCGTCCAGAGCGGAACAACGCGGACGTCCAGAATGAACGCCTCGTTCGAGACAAAAAACATCGGAAACTCCTGGCTTTGACATTCCTCCTCGAAAACGCATGTTCTCTCCCGTGGTCAAGTGGAGTAGTGCTCTGGGTACTCAGGGTTTATCAGGGTTTATCCCTCCACATTTAAAATGGACACGCGTTTTGGAGTTTTTTGGCTGCTATAAATGTCCCCGTGATAAGCCACTTCGTTGAGCTATAATGTGTGGCCAAGGTCGCTTCTGAAAGAGAGCTATGGAGCTCAGTGGGGCCTTGGTAAAAAAAATAAAAATATATTTTTAAAATAGTTTATAGTTTAGATAGTTTAACAGGCGGCCACCGGATTGCAAGTTCAGTGTGCAAAGCGTTACCCTACAGTAACAGCATCCCTCTTTAAACGATTGTGCTTGTTAATCCAGGAAAGCCATCACTGAGTCTCAAGAGTCTCTTTTAGGAGGGTCTTGACAAGTTTTTTCGTAGTAGAGGGGCGATGTTGCTACTGATGTGTGTAATCCCAATTGAGTGTTGTTGCAGGTCATTTTTTTAAGCTCCGGGATAGTTGGCCAATACCATGTCCATAGTTGTTTTTACACATGGGAAGAAACTGTAGGACCCAGAGGAAACTCTTGCAGTACAAGGGTGGGGGGGGGGGATAACTTACAAACTCCACGCAGAAAGGCACCCGAGTCGGGCATCGAACCCAAGACCCTTCTTGCCACGAGTCGCAGGTGTTATTCTATCACCCTTGCTGTCGCCCCGCATCACAACCAGTTTCACAACGAAATCGATACGGACGAGAGACCAGCGGTGGTGCATTAACCCCAGCCTCATGAGGAGTGACGCACGCCCGAGGATTTTGGGGGTCACCTTTTATGCTCGTTGTTTGTTTGCAACTCGGCTAATCATAGCACGGGGGTCAGCCAAGGGCCAACCGGCCGTCCAGCCGGCCGGATGGACGGACGCTGCGAGGATCCATGCTGGTGTGTGAGGTGCGATCAATTGGCCGTAAAGGTCAGCCTCCCGACGCGTGGGTTCACGCCGAGGAGTCGGTTCTGAGGGCGCGATGGCCGGGTGCCGCATTACATTATCCGTCACATCAAGGAAGGGAGGGGGGGGGGAGGGAACGGCGGTGGGGGGGGGGGGGGACACCTGGTTTACGTGAAACGTCTAACACGTGCTATTTTGCCGTGGCCCGGTTTACTTACGGTTAAACGCAAGGCGAACTCGAGCCGGCAGTAATTGCATGTGACCCTGCGCCATAGGAGGACCACAGCGAAACATTGAGATGTCGCATTTCGGGTAGGTTTCGTGCGTAAGCAGTGCCTGGCAAAAAAAAAAAGGCTCGTCGTTTTTGTGAAGTTGAAACAACGAAAATCTTGATTTGAAGCTTTCGAGACTGCAGGAATCCATCCTCTTTGGTTATTCCGGTAATGTCGCGTGGGTCGAAAAAATAATAGTTTCACGACGTTTCGATCACAACACAAGCAACCAAAGATTACAGAAACAACGGTTTAATTGAAAACGCTTCCAGACAGGTGTGAGCGGCGGTGGAGAGCGACGCACAAGCGCAAGGGTTGCGAGTTCCAATCCTGGTTGCGGGAGGGGTGATTGGGTCAGCTCATCATCCCTCCGAGATCAATAACACGAGTACCACTTTGCGGGGAAAGTCAATCGTGGGTGCCCTGCGGATAGACTCAGTCCTGCCGTAAGAATTGGGGATTGTCACCACTAGGGGTCAAAGACGCAAACGGGAGACACTCTTATTTGAGGAGGAAATCGCAATTGCGTTTCGTCCGATTCGCTGTGATGTGAGGCACGACCATCACAGATGCTAGTATCCGCGAAGTTATCAGCAAATTTACTCCATTTATCTACGGAAGAAATGTGGATAATCACGTATACGAGTCAGGGTGCAGATGAAAGGCGTTGTAGCGGACCCTTTAGTTTCCTCAGAAGGAAGCACGGGTAATAGGAGTCACAGATAAGAGGAGTTCTGCTGTCAAAGATCACGACCCAAAGCAGCAATGTAGGCGCAAGTAATTTTCACGCAAAATAATTCATCATCAGCATGCCACAGACATGTGTTCATGTGTACAGCACGTAATATCTTCACTCGTATTGACAGCACCCGCCTCTTTCTAAAAACAATGGAAAATACCGCGGCGATATTCACCACGTGAGCAAACATCACCACCCTTCAAGTGACATCGCTGGGTAATGGGTAAAGCGACAAAAGAGTTACATATTTTTCCTTTGGAAAGAGAATAATATTTCGGGCTGGTACACTTCCGCGATGAACAAAGTCCACCAGGATCTCAGTCACGTCTCTCACCACCACGCGCAGTCGCACAGAAGGCCGTGTTGGACCAACACGCTCAACCTTCAACAATGCAGCTGCAATCCTGATGATGATGTTGCTGCTGCTGCTGCTCGAAAAGCCAAATGGAGTTCACGAGAAGTCGCGGACAGCTCGCGAAAGACCCCGACGACGCAGAAGATCCCCGATCCTCTGAGCCGCTTCCACTGCACGAGACTCGGCAGCAGCAGACGCGTTCACTCGATGCAGAGACGGGAAATTAAGCAACATAAATCTCTCTGCGGTGTGCGACTGTGGTCACCCAGAACAGAACCATTAAACGTGCAGAATGGACTCAGTGCCCCATTCACACACAAGGAGGAGGGGAGGCATCGCAGTAGCGATGCTCTCCGCTACTCCTGACGCAATTATTTGACTCAACCACCTGAGCGTAAAAATTAAAAGTTGTTGCTCTACATCTGAATCAGCCATATGAAGAACAAGTTTTACTGAAACACTGCAGCAGTGGCTGTACGGTGGCCTTGATATGAGCAGCCTGTTGGTTGGTATCCTTCTGAAAACATTTCCCATCAACGTTGCTGAGCTTTCCCATGCGCCTGTTTATTTTTAACATGGTGCTGCGTATTGTTCGGCACCATGTCCGACGGTTCAGGTTATATCCATTTTCAGGTTAATGCAAAGAGATACAAAAAGTGTTGGGGAAAGTGCTGTTAATGACAGCCTATAAATGCCGGCACGGCACACGGGGGGATAATGTGTTCAGCACCATTCCTGGCTGCCTTTGTCTCCCCAGTGGCGATGTTTAGACACCGCACAAGGTACTCATACTAGGGGAGGATCAGGAGCGGCTCAGATGTTCATCACTGATCGGGAATCGAACCCGGGTCGCAGGGTTCATAGCGCAGTATGCTAACCACGGCACCGCCGCTTCCCACTACGATACAACTCAGCAGCGGTGTTTGCCCTGTGCTCATGTCAAAGCTACAATTTCCTTTTTATTTTGTGCATAGATAAGAGCAGTTAATAATTCAGATAGCTAACGTTACATGTAATGTTGCGTTAACCTTTGTTTTAGGAGCACTCCTTTGATGTTGCTATATATGAAATGTACTTTCCCCTATGCAGGAGATGTGACATTTATGCCTCTAATTTTGAAAATTACCACTGCTAAAAACAAACAAGCTTATTGTTTCATAAAATACCTTGACATTATTGTAAAGGAAAAACAGTATATTATACGTTCTGGAAGCACAGATGTATTTGCTGCCTATTGAACTTACACCTAACATTATTATTATTATTCAGTGAGAAATAGTGTTTGTCAATGATTGAAAAAAACATCTAAGATGTAATTATCCAGTGTCCATATTATCTGGGGTCTCTTGAGCGTATCAACACTTTTGCATATTCCATTTCATACAAGTCTTTTAAACGTACCAAATGTCCGTATCCGTGTCTGCGTAGAATTCATAACCTTCAAGCGAACATCCATGGGTATTCAGCGTGATCCATTTTTACATACAGCACAAACATGATGACGTTCTCGTAAACAAATTCTAGAGTCAACAACATTTGATATCAGTGCCTCTTGTACGTCTGCCACCAATGCTCTTGCAACCCATCACATCTGCTAACACTCTCCCCCCCACCCCCTCTAGCACACGGAGCCGTCGATTTCTCGAAGCGGCATTCGATCACCCGTCAAAAGGAAGGGTCGTTTTGAATCGGTGGGGTGTCTTTGAGTGGATCGCCCTGCAACTTGATTGAAGACAAGATCTTTAACGCTTGAGTACTTCGCAGTGTCCGGCCGTGTGAAGATGACCGGCTGAGTAGCGAGCGGTTGAATCAGCCCGTTAAACCATGGGGTCACAGCGACGTTCGGCGCTACACATTCGGGCGATATCCAACCTACGCCGATTGGCATTTGGACTCGTGCACTTTGTGACATCCGATACGTACAGATCTTGAACATTCGTCAAGTCGGCGTCTCCTACATTTGCTGCAACACATCGAGTCACACGGGAACAAAGTAATAAAACCACATTCTCGCATGAGATGTTCTGTGCAAAGTACGAAAACCACCAACGTTAAAGCGGCAATGTGTCAATCAGAAACAGACTGCCCCCAAAAAAATAACCCCGCTAGCGCTCAATGGTGTCTGTGGGGTTGGCTGCAGATGAATTATTTTGGCGAGGAGGAATCCCTTCTCCATCTCTCCCTCCCTCTCTCTCCCGGCCGTGTTTGTCTTCCCCGCGGCGGCGTTGGCCCCTGGAGGTTGCCCCCCCCACCCCCCCCCCTGCGTGACGTGCTGATTGATAAAACTCCCTGTTTGTTGACACTGTCACAGCTCTACGGTGCACGCCCCCCCCCCCCCCGCCGCTTCAGACGCGTTCGGCCGACCAACACCGACCACGTCTCGCAGGGAGGGGGGGTGGGTTGGAGGGGGAGTGCACAGAAAATCCATCCCAACGCAAAAGGGGGTCTTCTGGCCATCGCTGTGGGGCTCGGACCCAAAGGCCCCCCCCGGCCCCCACTCATTGTCCTGCCTTACTGGAGGCCTGACCCCCCCGGCGCAGCCGCCTCCTCGTGTTCGCTGTTGTGGGATTCACGCCGACCGACTAAAGCCGTCAGTGGTGGAATCCAAGTGGGGAGGGCCTAACGATGGGGCTCCCAAACCCCCCCCCCCTCCCCTTCCCCCCTTCCCTCTCCACTCTTGAGACCCCGAAAATTACAATGTTCTTGTTTCTGTATTTACCCGAGAAAATACGTGAAATGTGTGTGTTTTTTTAATGAATGTAAGGGCCCTATTTTCCAAACTCTCCTGCCTTCTCGTGTCATTTCTAGATCTGTCTCTGATGAAAACACGGTTTTATATTTTTTGAAGCGTTTCGAGGGAATACGATGGAATTTTGTTTAATCAACTTATTTTTTTCATCTTCAAGTTGCTCTTATGACCAGGAAATCGTTTATTGACGTGCGTTTGCCGTTGTGGTGACATTGTTTGCGGTGTTGCACGTAAGATGGCAGGCCACATGAAGACCATCATCTTCCACCCGGCAGCTACCAATTCCAAACCATGGGGGGTATAGAACATCGCACTACTTGAGCTCTAAATGTGATTGTGGTCGGTGGGTGTATCTGAAATTGGCCAACTGTCAGACATAGCAAATCGGTTCGCTAAATCACCTACAACTGAATCACTCATAGTGGCTTGTATGTATGTTGAAATTCTTTCGTACCGTACATAGCCAGCCGTGCTAATCGGAGGTTCGGGGGAAGGACAACAAGCTAAATACAAAAAAGCGGTTCTAAAGAAATTAGTTTTCAATCGAGATGTACGTAGCTCTAGTGGCCTCCTAATATCGGAAGGAACAGCAGTCCAGAAGCGCATCTGACAGTGCGAGACGCGGTGACCATCTTTGTTCGATGGCTCGCCAAAAACCGCTGCGAGGATGACCGGAGTTCACGCGATGGTTCATGCCCCTTGACGAGATCAGCGAGGCATTGCAGTGCATTTGTGGCAAGCACTTTGTGTGCAGTGAGTGCGACCCTATAATGTATTTGTTCGGCAACCGGAAGCCGATGCAGTTCAGCTAAGAAAATTCAAGAATGGAAGCATTTAATGGAATGTTTTTTTTAGGTTATGGTTAAAAACCTTTCATAGACGATTTTGTTTCACGATCCATCTAGGAGGCGGACGACCCCCATGGAGATGGAGCAATAAAATCAGCTCATGCGCTGGTCCTACGTGGATTATTACATCTCAGGATCCTGAGTGGTGGCGGCGGCTGCTTGGGGGGGGGAGGTCTTCATCCAGCAGTGGATTAATCATGACTGATGTCTATTGTTTTTTCATGCAGTAAGTGTGATGATTTGCAGTAAGTGTGATGATTTGTGCGGACCTGTACATGCAGCAGATTGTAAGATTTCTGAACTATCTTGAAACCCAACCTCGCATTCAATGTTGAGTGTCTTTATGTCATCCACACGTGGCCCCTCGATCTTCGGTCTTCCACGAAGCGATGGGCCACAACCCATGAACCACATCCACTGCAAAAACCATGGCAGCAGCAGATGTGGATACTCGATACACGAATGGGAGCTTAAAAAAACTCTCCGGTCAGTGTACGACTTGGGTCACCCAGAGCAGAACCATGAATCATATAATGCCTCAATGCCCCGTTCGCAAATACTAAGGAGGCATAATCACAGCGATGCGCTCCACAGCTCCTGATACAATTATCGGGCTCGACCACCTCAATGTCAAATTACAGTCGCTCCACGTGAACATCAGCCACACGAAGAATATTCACGTATGCCATCGTTGTACATCTCACCATCGGCGGAACAATTTCAACAATCGCAGTGCAGTCGTTTGTTTGGACACAACCTGCTGACCCATGCCTCGGTTAGAGAATATTGTTTGTCATCCTCTCTATCGCCGGCATCAGCCCACATCGCGATGGGCGATGCTGCAATCGCGTTCCGCTGCGGCGTGTCACTTAATACTGTGGCGCCCTCCGTATCGAGCTGAATCGCCCGGGCCAGCACGTCTCGATCGCCGTTTGAACTGCGCTGGCCTGCTGTTGCCTGTGGGGGGAAGTGGCGTGGCCTCTTTAATGGC
The DNA here is from genome assembly GCF_048934315.1 of Petromyzon marinus. Taxonomy (NCBI): domain Eukaryota; kingdom Metazoa; phylum Chordata; class Hyperoartia; order Petromyzontiformes; family Petromyzontidae; genus Petromyzon; species Petromyzon marinus. The sequence goes on from NC_133707.1 coordinate 1,986,405, forward strand.
CTACAAGGGCATGGGGGGGGCAAGCGGCTTAACGCGCTCGTCCACAAGACTCCCGGGGGGCTTTAGGATGCTGCTGAGCTTATCACCAGCAGCGAGACCGGTATTGAATTTCGAGACTGTTAAAGCCAAACAAAAACTGAGACTTCAAGAGCGACCGAGGCTTCTATCACGCTGCTCCGACTCGCACCAAAAGACAGCCACCATAATAACTGCAACCGCCGCCACCACCACCACCATAATCACCGCCGCCGCCACCACCACCACCGTCATCATCATGTTACTGGCCAGCGGTCTGTTGCCGTCGCAGCCCTAACAGGGTCACGATATCAGATGGAAAAGACGTCGCCGTGGAATTCTCGCGCCAAGCGGAGCATCGCGAACCGCTCGGAAGGCAGACTGACAAAACATCGCAAGGCTGCGTCGAGTCTGCTAATCCGTTCGACGGTATCGGAGGGGTTACTTGATGCGTAGTGTCCGCGCCTCCCCATGCAAGCGTGTAATGGATGGGGCTGCGGTCGTTCACGGGGCGGACGGGTCTCACTTCACCGCATTCACAATAGATAGGGGAGACTCATTTTTGTCATTCTCCATTTGTGAAGGAAATGAACTAAAAACAAGACACTATTTTTTTTATTTTGCCAGGTAAAAGATAAAGGTGCAGCCCTGCAATTTCTTGCTCGTGCTCGAGGGGATTTTGGCCCACTTCTTCCACGCTGGACACTCTTGCATTGAATTAAAATCACCTCAGTGCAACGGAATGTCCAAAACCAGTTTTGATTTGATGCAGCGTCCAAACGGGACCGCATCTCGAGAAGCTGTACAGAAACTGTGGGTGTTTTTCATTTTATACAGAGGAGACTGCAGAGGGAAAAAGGGATGTATTTAGCCTGGACTTGAACAGTGGCAGGGGGTCGACAGTACGAGTGGCTGGGGGTAGGAAGCTCCAGACAGTGGGGCAGCAGAGGAGAATGAGCGACCGCCCAATGGAACAGATATATCTCTCTCTCTCTCACCCAGCAACAGACATCACTTTGTAAAGACATATATGCCGTGTGCCGGTTGTCTGATATATTGAACATACTTTAGTCCTGACCACTGAAGTAGACTGACTTAAGTGACAATAGCAATTCGTGCCATTTTATTTGCGTAGTTATTTTCGACTGTGTCTTCTTCTTTCGTACGGCTGATGCAGATGCAGAGCATCAACTGCAATTTCACATTCAGGTGGCCAAGCCAGATAACCACGTCAGGAGCGTATCGCTCTGATGTCTCCTTCGTATTTGTGAATCGGGCATTGCGTCGGTTAAGGCCATCCACTCTCCTCTTGAGAACCCTGTTTAATCATCAGCGGCTGTCTGGATTTGAATCCTGGATTCTCTCCAAAGGAGTTGGTTTAGTGAATCGCTGCTCTGACAATTGGGGGTATCCCTTCTGGCCACTGCTCTGCCGTCGATAGTGAAGTTGTACAGCGTTCACAATAATCACGACATGCCCGTGGCAATTGTCGCCGTCACGGGCTATTACATCTACGATCACTATCACTGCACTCTCGTTACGTGGCCTGCAATGTAATCATTAAGACGTATTGAATGAAACACTGCAACGCTAGATTCAGGGACGCTGCCTAAGTGGTGTCAGGGTTGGCACACTGGACTTGCGATCCAGAGGTCAACCGGTTCCATTTCACCTCCCTGAAACCGAAATAACAAGAAGAGCCGTATTTTTCGAACACCATGGACAGAAACCCCTCAATATGTCAAGAGCCACGACTCGTGTGACGAGCGTCTCGAAGCAGTCCTTGAAGAGTCGCCATGCGGATTCGGTGCTGCAGGTTTTGCCGAACGTCTTGTGTTCGTCTTGTGTTCGTCTTGTGTTCGTCTTGTGTTCGCCTTGTGTTCGTCTCTTGTTCGCCTTGTGTTCGCCTTGTGTTCGTCTCGTGTTCGCCTTATGTTCGTCTCGTGTTCGTCTTGTGTTCGTCTTGTGTTCGCCTCGTGTTCGCCTTGTGTTCGTTCTGTGTTCGCCTTGTGTTCGTCTTGTGTTCGTCCTGTGTTCGTCTCGTGTTCGCCTTGTGTTCGTCTTGTGTTCGCCTTGTGTTCGTCCTGTGTTCGTCTCGTGTTCGTCTCGTGTTCGTCTTGTGTTCGTCTTGTGTTCGCCTCGTGTTCGTCTTGTGTTCGCCTTGTGTTCGTCTTGTGTTCGTCTCGTGTTCGTCTCGTGTTCGTCTTGTGTTCGTCTTGTGTTCGTCTTGTGTTCGTCTCGTGTTCGTCTCGTGTTCGTCTCGTGTTCGTCTCGTGTTCGCCTTGTGTTCGTCTTGTGTTCGCCTTGTGTTCGTCCTGTGTTCGTCTCGTGTTCAGCTTGTGTTCGTCCTGTATTCGTCTTGTGTTCGTCTTGTGTTCGTCCTGTGTTCGTCTCGTGTTCGTCTTGTGTTCGCCTTGTGTTCGCATTGTGTTCGTCTCGTGTTCAGCTTGTGTTCGCCTTGTGTTCGTCTCGTGTTCGTCTCGTGTTCGCCTTGTGTTCGTCTTGTGTTCGTCTCGTGTTCGTCTCGTGTTCGTCTTGTGTTCGTCTCGTGTTCGTCTTGTGTTCGTCTCGTGTTCGTCTCGTGTTCGTCTCGTGTTCGTCTCGTGTTCGTCTCGTGTTCGCCTTGTGTTCGTCTTGTGTTCGCCTTGTGTTCGTCCTGTGTTCGTCTCGTGTTCAGCTTGTGTTCGTCCTGTATTCGTCTTGTGTTCGTCTTGTGTTCGTCCTGTGTTCGTCTCGTGTTCGTCTTGTGTTCGCCTTGTGTTCGCATTGTGTTCGTCTCGTGTTCAGCTTGTGTTCGCCTTGTGTTCGTCTCGTGTTCGTCTCGTGTTCGTCTCGTGTTCGTCTTGTGTTCGTCTTGTGTTCGCCTTGTGTTCGTCTCGTGTTCGTCTCGTGTTCGTCTCGTGTTCGTCTCGTGTTCGCCTTGTGTTCGTCTTGTGTTCGTTTTGTGTTCGTCTTGTGTTCGTCTCGTGTTCGTCTCGTGTTCGCCTTGTGTTCGCCTTGTGTTCGTCTTGTGTTCGTCTCGTGTTCGTCTCGTGTTCGTCTCGTGTTCGCCTTGTGTTCGTCTTGTGTTCGTTTTGTGTTCGCCTCGTGTTCGCCTTGTGTTCGTCCTGTGTTCGTCTCGTGTTCGCCTTGTGTTCGCCTTATGTTCGCCTCGTGTTCGTCTTGTGTTCGTCTTGTGTTCGCCTCGTGTTCGCCTCGTGTTCGCCTTGTGTTCGTTGCTCGGCAGGTCGCGTGCGGTGTGGTGAAGTTGTGGTTGCTCCCTCCCACCTCTTCCAAGACAACTGGACAATGTTGAAAAGGAGGTCTGTTCTGACAGCAGTGGCGTGAGCGAACAATTGCAGGGCTGCCCCTTTGCCTTTCTTTCTTTTGTGTTACACTCGCAGCAATGCTATTAAACAACAGTGAGCTACTGGGCTAATCTTCCCAGGGCTTTTGTTTGACACTCAGCACTAATAAATCAACTCAGGGGCTAAACTAACAAAACGTATACGGTTTCTGGTGTCATATTTATGTATTTTCTCTTGTCTGTGTTTATAGTACCTCGGATTTTAGTTTTATTGCTCACCGTTAAATTCACTCTTTCTTACGTTTATTTTTTTCTTCCCCCACGTAACACATTTTTGTTTTGTCACAGTTGGCGTGGCACAAGACAGGCCCAGAAAAGGATCAAAATACCAATGGGGCCAGCAACAACCAGCGCCGTCGACTGTGTAAGTGATGAACAGTTAAAGTTAAACTTTGTTGACTCGAACGATTCAGGGACGTGAATTAACTGGAAGGAATTCAGACAGTTTATTGCCAATTATACAGCAGACATCCTCGCGTTACTCGGCTTATTAGCCCGGACTGAGCAATCAAAAGGCTTTTTTTTTATTTAACTCGACACAAATGCGACGCTGTAATGAATTCCCAAATGTAAACACTATTGTTACTTCTTGACGTTGAATCAACGTTTATTTATTTTCTTGTAATCGCTGTGTGGGTTTTAACAATTAAAATATTAATAATACTACTAACCCTGTTAATTATTTTATTCTGAAGGCCAATGGCGTTTAATACAAGCAGTTGTGCAGAGACATTAACAGTTGCACTTATTATTTGCACTTTGGACAATATGCATCACGGCCGTGTTATACAGATTTAAAAAAACATTATTTACTTTTCATGAATTCTTGAAGCTGCTTCACCATTCATAAAACTCACGTAGCAGAAATACAACTCAACGCTTACCCATGAATTGCTCCTAAGTTTGTTGAAATAGGCTTCCCCACTGTGCTATGGTAAATACCTAAACATTGTGTGTGTGACTTCTCTGTGTGTGTGTTGTGCGTGTGTGTGAGTTCTGTGTGTGTGTGTGTGTTGCGCATGTGTGTTGCGAGTTATCTGTGTGTGTGTTGCGTGCGTGCGTGTGTGTGACTTCTCTGTGTGTGTGTTGCGCATGTGTGTGAGTTATCTGTGTGTGTGTTGTGCGTGTGTGTGAGTTCTCTGTGTGTGTGTTGTGCGTGTGTGTGAGTTCTCTGTGTGTGTGTGTTGCGCATGTGTGTTGCGAGTTATCTGTGTGTGTGTTGCGTGCGTGCGTGTGACTTCTCTGTGTGTGTTGCGCATGTGTGTGAGTTATCTGTGTGTGTGTTGTGCATGTGTGTGTGAGTTCTCTGTGTGTGTGTTGTGCGTGTGTGTGACTTCTCTGTGTGTGTGTGTTGTGCGCGTGTGCGTGCGTGTGTGTGACTTCTCTGTGTGTGTGCTGTGCGCGTGTGCGTGCGTGTGTGTGACTTCTCTGTGTGTGTGCTGTGCGCGTGTGCGTGCGTGTGTGTGACTTCTCTGTGTGTGTGCTGTGCGCGTGTGCGTGCGTGTGTGTGACTTCTCTGTGTGTGTGCTGTGCGCGTGTGCGTGCGTGTGTGTGACTTCTCTGTGTGTGTGCTGTGCGCGTGTGCGTGCGTGTGTGCTAAATACCGCCTCCGCTGAATTACGGCCCCTTATGAGACAGACAGGGAGCCGAATAATTGGTGACACAAAAAGAGGAGGCCACACATGCCGAGCGCAGGGGGGTCCGCCCCTCAATGCGCACGGGTAAACGCACAAACCCCACACGCAGGCCGCACTTTGCATGCAAGCGTTCATTTGTGTGTTCACCCACTCACAAAACTGGTGGACAGGGCCGGATTAAGGTTCCTGTAGGCCCTAGGCACTTCTGTTTCGTAGGGTTCCGGTAATAACTTTCCAGAGTTGGCACTGTTGCCCCATGTCAGTACCCTTGCACTACTCTCTCTGTTGAGAATTAGATTGTGCGAGAAACACCATTTGAAGATGTTATCCCTAATTTTGCAATGAAAAAATCTTGAAAAGTTAATCTCCGGTGTTAATTTATCTCACCTTGTTAAAAAAAAAAAGATTGACATGGACACGACTCTGCCTCTTTGTATATACACTGTGCCAATCCTTGCGAAACAAATATATTTACTGAAGCAGGTACGTATCTGGGTTACATGGCATTACCATACAAACAAATAACATGGTCAATTTTTTTTTCCGTAGGCCCTTTAGTTTTCGTAGGCCCCCGGCACAGTGCCCAGTGAGGCCTGTTGAACATTAGGGCCCTGGTGGTGGAGGCAGTCGACACGGCGGTTCACGCCATGCGCTCAGAAGCTGGCCCGCCAGAGCTGTTCAGCGTTCTTGCCGGGGCTCGAATGGCGACGTCTCAATCATCTCGCGCGTGCCACCCGGGACTGACCCTGGGCCACTGCCGCCTCCGTCAGCCCGCACTCACCAGCGTGGGCAAGAGGGGCCGAGCGACCCCGTGATTGAACGGCATGGGGGAGGCCTTTATCCAGCAGTGGATTGACCGGAGGCTGTAAAATGTGTGTCGTGAGCCCTCCTCCACCTTACACAGCCAATGCACAGAGTTGTCGCGTGAACAAACGTGCCGATCTATTACTCTGTCAGCATGCTCTACCAGTATCATCAGCAAATGTAATCATGTGGTAATTACACATGCAGTGTGTTGCTGAATATTGAACATGTTTTCAATGTCTCACTTGCGTCGTGCTCGTTAAAACGACTTGAAAGCATGAGAAGCATTTGAATTATATATTTAGATTTCCTGATCAACACTGAGATATTAATCTAAGTGATCTCCTGATCAACACTTAGATATTAATCTAAGCGATATCCTGATTAACACTTAGATACAAAGTGTACGTGATCTCCTGATCAACACTTAGATATTAATCTAAGTGATCTCCTGATCAACACTTAGATATTAATCTAAGTGATCTCCTGATCAACACTTAGATATTAATCTAAGTGATCTCCTGATCAACACTTAGATATTAATCTAAGTGATCTCCTGATCAACACTTAGATATTAATCTAAGTGATCTCCTGATCAACACTTAGATACAAAGTGTAATTGATCTCCTAATCAACACCGAGATACAACGTCAAAGTGATCTCCTGATCAGCAATGAGATACAAAGTGGAAGTGATCTCCTGATCACTTTCACATTAAGGCGGCGCTCATATGCTGCTTATATAAGTGGTGGGAATTCCAGATATCCATGGCAGTAGAGAGTCTACCCACATGACAACCACTATCAACCTCCCTACAAATGGTACATATTTTATCGACTCCAGACGGGTGATGGTTTGAGTCAACTCTGGAACCAGGATTTGAACTCGCTACTTTCCGATTGCGAGCCTCTTGCTCTACCACTGAGTCACCTGAGCAGTTGCACAGAAGTATATAGACACACGTGAATACATAGATGTAAATACATACACCTATGTATGTATGTTGAACTTTTTTCGCACCGTACGTAGCCAACCGTGCTAATAGGAGGTGCGGGGGAAGGACAACAAACGTAAATACATATGCGTAAACACGTACACGTAAATACATAAAGTATATAAATACACGTTAAAACATACACGTAAAAACACATGCAGCCACAGCGAGACTCAGATATACGCACAAACGCATAGAGATGTGAAGCCAATAAGTGCAAGCAAGCAAAACACGGGTTCATGGACAAGCGACACACTATGTGAGGCTTCTTACATTCGCTGCTCTGATCACTGCATTTGTACGTTTGGCCCAAGCCAAACCCAGCTGACAGCTGCCAATCACCGGTGATTTATTAGGACCCAAAGCCATGTGTCGGGTTTCCCACTGTCACTCTCGCCCCTCTCCCCTCTCTCTATCCCGCACATCCCACGTGAGCGGGTAAGTGCACGCGTGCGTGTTTGTGTGTGTGTGTGCACGCGCGTGTTTGTGTGTGTGTGTGCACGCGTGCGTGTTTGTGTGTGTGTGCACGCGCGTGTTTGTGTGTGTGTACGCGTGTTTGTGTGTGTGTGCACGCGCGCGTTTGTGTGTGTGTGTGCACGCGCGCGTTTGTGTGTGTGCACGCGCGTGTTTGTGTGTGTGCACGCGCGCGTGTGTGTGTGTGTGCACGTGTGCGTTTGTGTGTGTGCACGTGCGCGTGTATGTGTGTGCACGCGCGCGTGTTTGTGTGTGTGTGCACGCGCGCGTGTTTGTGTGTGTGTGTGTGTGCACGCGCGCGTGTATGTGTGTGTGTGTGCACGCGCGCGTGTTTGTGTGTGTGTGCACGCGCGCGTGTTTGTGTGTGTGTGTGCACGCGCGCGTGTATGTGTGTGTGTGTGCACGCGCGCGAGTTTGTGTGTGTGTGTGCACGCGCGCGCGCACGTTGGCAGGCGGGCGCGCGGCACGATCGCCACCGACTGTGGCCGCCACCCGGCACGGAACCCGCGGGACCGCGCCACGAAGGAGCGAGGCGCCGTCACAGCAGCAGCAGCGGCGGCGTTGGCGGCGGCGTTGCCCTCCGCTGCTCCTGACGCAACCATCTGGGCGCGCACAAATCTGCGCGGTTGTTTCTCGCCGGTCCCTGTTGGCCGATTCACCCGATCCAAGCCGTCGACCGCCACCCACCGAGCGTCGCAGCGACGCTCCCGGGTGGGTGGGGGGGGATTACGAGTCGGAGGCGGTGTGCCCTCGCCGCGGCGGCTAACGCGGGCGCATCCAGCCTGCTGTCTGATCGTGTTGTGGGGGCAACCGCGGGGGGTGCCTGGCCCGAGGGGCCCCACGGCACGGCCTCGGCTTTGTCCCGGCTGGACGCCTGCGCTGGAGCGCACAGCCTAAGGCGCCAAAAGCCCGCGCATTGTGCGACGCCGGCTATCGGGGAGTGAATTGTAAAGCGGAAACGAAGAGGCGTCTTTGCCATTGTTGTGCGTTGCTTTCTCCCCGTGCGAATCGCTTTTTGCTCGGTGGGCAGAGTGGTTCCGAGCCGCCGCGCGATGATCGCGGCAAGCCGAGTTCGACTCCCGACCACGGATGGCATCGGTGGGCAGTGAGTGGTAGCTGCTGAACTCGCCTCATTCTTCTGCATCAACCAGCTTTGACCAGCGTGGTGAAGTATGGGTCAAACAACCTCCAGCAGTCAGCAGGCCTTTAACCAGCAGCAGATTTATGTAGAGATAACTTTTAGAATGTTGTGTATGCTTACTTTTGACTGCGATTTAACAATAATCGCAAAATCCGTTTTTTTTAAGGAACCAGGGGCAGGATTTGTGCCCTGCACAAGCAGTGAAATAGGCTGTGCATTCATCTGTGTGTGAGGAATGCAATCTCGTGCTTAATCAGGACCTTCAAGCGGCGTGCGGGAAGACAATCCTCAACACACGACTTTTTTTCCACAGAAACCATTGCCAGATTTTGCGTGGACTTAACCGGCGGCCTTACTAATAGTAGTAGGTGTGGTTTCCTGGCATTTAGAGCACTTAAGGATACAGAAAAACTAAATAAGACTTTTTATTTTTACACAAACTGCCTCTAAACCACCCACACCCAGAATAACGAGAAACTGAATTTCGGAAAAGTGAGCTTGACAAAAAGTTTGCCTGCTACCGACTCAATTGAGCATTCCACGTGGAACATTTATAATTAAAGAAGGAAATAACTCCGCGCATTGAATTTGCAAGCGTTCCACCGTGTCAATCAATGAATCAATCAATATTTATTTCACATGCCACGATCGCCCTCAATAGAGTCGGCATCGGTGCGCATTGCAGGGGAACGGGAGCGATGCCGGGATGGGGGGGGGGGCACGGAGCAACAGGAACAACAAAATAAAACCCATCACGGCGGCTAACGCCGACTGAGCAAAAGTCAACTGCAACCGCGCGCGAGATAAAAGTGCAACCCTGCGCAACGAATCGCACGAGAAAAATACAAGTAGCAATTGTGAATAATAATCAATGGAATAATGATCAAAGGGGCTGCCGTTGTCGGGACGTACCCACGCGCATTGTCCGGCACGGCGTCCGACGTTTCGCACCACGGCGCTGGGAGCTTCTTCAGGGGCGCAATTCAGTGTCGTGAAAGAAACTCGATCCAGTTCCTTTGAGAAGCTTCGAGTACGTGGAGCGAAACGTCGCCAAACAACGTGCGGCACAGTACAACCGGAGAGCCATACGACAAAAACAACAGCAGTCACTAAGTGGCGTTGACGTCACCACAGCAATTGTGCCAGGCTGTGTGCACATTTGAGGCCACGTGAAGTGATCCTCATGGCGGCACCCCGGGGTACCAAATCATACAATATAACCGAGGCAATTAAATATTGTATTTCTGGGACACTATTTTTTTTACAGGGGTGTACTTAACCAATCAATTCGAAATCAGTGCTACTCCGCACTGTCGAAACGCAGCGAGGACGATGTCGCTGAAACCCTGAACGCTCGTACGTACCCTAGTGCATCGTGTACAGCTCGTCGAGATGAGTCGATTGCCGCATCACCGATCATCAACAGAGACTAAAAATGACTGCATCAGGGACATTATGCGAGAACCGGGGTTCTTTGGTACCCCGGGCCCGTAAGGGTTCCGCCATAAGATTCAAGTGTTGAACGCCGGCTGGCATGAGGTCACGGGACAGACCCAGCAGGTGCCATCACGGGTTGACTTGGCTGAGATTACCATTGGCCGATGCCACCACCTGCATGGCACAACCGCAAATAAGCAGAGAACCAGCGCAGTATAATGACATCAAGGAATAGAGTGTCCGTATTTTATTGCGTAGCGTCAAAATTACCATGAAAAAATCCATCTCTTGCTCCCGAAGGAGCATAGCTATGGACCAAGTAAACTTAGAATTGAACCCTAAACAAAGCAGACTTTTCTTCAACGTGATTCGGTCAGGAACGTCACGTATGAATGGCCAAACCAAATTCCATCGCCCCAAGTTCCAGGAATAAACGTGTTGAGACGTTCGCCTACATTTGGGCATTAAAACACTAACAACAACTTTGTAAAATACACCCGAGGTAAGTGGCGTAACGTGTTGTGAACGTCGCTCCTGTGCTGTGATGTAATGTCCGAAGTGAGCATTGCAAAAGGCTTTTCCGTTGAAACAATCTCGATATAGAATGTGCCGTGCGCTTATCGTTAGGGAGGAAAAAAAACAGTGTTGACCAAAGTATGCAACGTTTACCCTACCAAGCCTTAAATTGGTTGATTATTTGACGTTGTTGTGTTGGCGGTGGTGCACAAACACAACACGTTCGTGAACAGCCACTGCCCTAAAAGAAAATAAATATATATTTGTAGTGACTTTTCATGCAATGCCACTTCTTTATAACTCATGTGCAATGAAAAAAAAGGCCATCGCCTGAAACGTCCAATGAAGCAGGGTCATTATCTGATATACCTCCGATTAGATTTATTTTTCATTTTGATGAATGTGTTGAGTTTTCTTATCCGAGTCCCCATTATCCATGACTCGTATCCGCTGTACGGCGAGTCATCCTAATGCCCTTCCGTTTCCCTGCCTCGCAGTACAAAACAGCTTCTTACTATGCGCAATTGTCTTTGATTTATTGGCAGATAAGTGGCGTCGTGCTGAAAATCCGTCCTGTTATCCATATTTATCTGTGATTGTTTACCAGGGAAATTGAGCCAAATTTAGGGATTATAGGAACGGTGATGTTTGAAACACACATCACTATGAACACATCTTGACACACACGGCAACGATCAGTTTATGCAAGTAGCTCGAATTCGCGTCGATGAAGGTGAAATTGACAATACATTTATTTAAAAAAAAATACGGTGTCTGGTAAGTGATCAAGAAACTACGTCAAAGCCTCACGTGATATTTTGAACAAAGTTAATGTTGACCTTCATGGCAATCATGTCCAGAAATCTTGTAAGAGGTGGGAGTCCCCACATTTTACCCCACCATGCACGGACCCTGCCGATTGGCTGTGGTGTTCCCATTGGTACCGTCTCAACTGCCGCGCCAGGAGAAAGAATCGAACCGGTGAGCTCTGGATCGCAAGTCCAGTTCGCTCACCATTTCCTCACCAGTGTCGGGTGGTAGCGGCCCCTCTATTCGTGTATTATTGCAAACTATTCTTTTTTTAACAACTCTTTCCACTAAGCTTAATCAGACTAAGGCTTTAACAGCACAAATTAGGGTGGTGGCCTTTTCGTCCCCCCCCCCCCCCACCAAATATGAGCGGAACGGCTTTTTTCCCCCAGAGCCAACATGATTTTTAGGCTCCTATTTTAGAAAAAAAAATTAAGTGCAGGGGATAAGATTGCAATACATACAGCCTCCCCATGGATGCATTGTAAACCAAACCAACTTTGGCCCCCGAAAGTTTTACTGCAAGTGCCAGTAGCCATGGCAAGTGCATTTGCCGAGTAACAATGCCCCCCCCCACCCCCACCCCCAGCCACCCCGCCCCCCGCTCAGACGGTTGGTTTATCTTGGACCCACTCGCTCTGAAAATGCCGTGGACTCGGCACTATTAAATCACTCCTCATGGGCAGCGCTGGAGGTCAGCCCAGCGGAACCTCTGACCTCAGTGTCGCCTTGACAATTCCCTGACAGAAGCGGCCTTTGCAGCTGAAACTTTCCAGGCGTTTTGTTGAAAAATTCTACACAGGCCCTATTACTAGGCCATAGCCCCTATGTGACCTATTGAAAGGTTCAGGGTTTTAGCTTAAAGGGGGCAGGGCAGAAAGATTAGCTCCAGAGGAAGAAAAAAATATTTATTACCTAAATTCTTAAAGGAAACTGTTCGCAGTTTGAGATAACCCCCTTGAATGCAGGCTAACAAAACCCACCTGCAGAGGTCTAAGATTAGTGAACACAGCAAGGGCAGCGCGATCTTTGGAATTTCATTTTTTTTTCTCGTAAGACAACGATCGTATGTGTTACGGAGCATTCTCATCGCGAAGCATCTGAGTTCGTATTCTTAAGGAGTTCTTGAACAACGTTAATGTGTACATTGTAAACTCGACACGTCCTGATCTTGTTAGATGCAGGCTTTTGTGTCCTCACACTGACCTGTGTGTATGTTGAACCTTTTTGCGCACCGTGCGTAGCCAACCGTGTTAATCTGAGTTGCGGGTGGAAGGACAACAAACTAAACACAAGAAGCTGCCCTAAACAAATGAGTTTTCAATAAATGTCAACGTGCATAGCTCGCGTGATGGTTTATGCTCTTCGACGAGATCGGCTAATGTATCGTTGTTCATTTGTGGCAAGCACTTTGCGTGTCGTGAGACAAAGTCACAACCTATTGAAACAATACCACTTAAGTATTATTTTTCTGATTTTTTTTATATATACAGTACCAAATTTAAACATTGTTGGACTACTAAATGTACATTTCGTTGTGTGCGCAGCCTGCAGAATTTTGCGGTTTTACATTTCCCAGTAATTTTGGAGTCAGGTGTAAATTTTGTAACTTAATTACCAAACGCCGTGGTGTTGGCTTTGCCATCCATTCGCTGCCCGAGTAGAATTTCCCTTGTAAACAAATGACGCACACACAAATACCACGTTCTCTTTAAACTGATGAGATGTCACATTCTCACGTACTGTGCCGATTGTTGGCCAGGCTTGCTGCTCCAATATCCACAGTCTTCCACGGTGTTATCACAATACAAAGACTGTGGCACGAAGTCTAGTTTTTTCGGGTGTGCATCGCAGTGGTTCTGACTACCCCTGAGTTGAATTCTTGGACATGGCTAACGTCCGGTAGAGGGAAATATCTGAACTGGTCCTCACAAAAACCTGCCATGAGATCGTGGAATTTCCACCACTACATCAGGGCTTTTCCAGTGTAAATGGCTGACACGCCGATTAGGCCCGATTCACGAGAATGCCTTCGACCAAATCTCAAAAAGAAACGAAAAAAAGGACTCCTATCATAAAGGACTCGTCCTAAAAAAATTCGATGTCATTTATAACGTCATGCATATGGTAGATTAAGTGTTGAGATTATGTTATTATTTGTTTTTGGTATAAATTTTTATTAAAAGTATTCGTAACATCAATGAACAAAACAGAGTATGCTGTATTTGACAATAAATATAGAATATTAATAACCTTATATAAATAATCATTGATCTTTAGTCTTCTGTAATGCACTGCTGGATGAAGGCCTCCCTCCCCATGACGAGAAAAAATAGTAGGCTGAAAAATATTGACACACTATGCCTAGCTACGCTGCTTAGAGCAATAGTTGATCAATTGCCTCTTGTAACGTGCGGTAGTAACTGTGACGATTACCGTGAAAGAAGAAAATTCCGAGCAGCAATAAAATCTGTCACTGGAAACAGATGTTGCAGAGCCAGGTTCCAGGACATATATTTCAATGACCTGGATTTCACCGAAAGTTTTTTATTTTTTAACAAAAGACACGAAAAAAATTCGAGCGAAAAAATAATCTGTGAAAAATTGATGATACCCTTGAAAAATAAATAAATCACAAGTTGAGCAAATCAAACTTGGTACGAAAGAAGTCCTTAACCCTTTTGAAAAAAAAAGGATATTTTGCGGAAATAAATTAATACAAATGTAGAGATATAAATATTTCCAAAGAATGCGTCACAATTTGTAATCCGGTAGAATAACATCTATCGGCATAGTTCGGACGTGAAGTTACATTTTTCTTGGAAGAGTGGGATATTTTGGCTATATAACGTGCTCGAAACGTATTTTCACAAAAACAGGAAATGGCTCAGGAATTTTGACCCCCAGTCGACTGTGAATGATTGGTTATTAATTTGTAAAAATATTGGAATTACCAAAAAAAATTAATCGTTTAAGGGCCAGGCCAGCAATTAATAGCACTTTACATACAATACGTATACAGCAATGATGAACTAAATTATGCGCATACACAGTATGTGTAAGTGTTTTAGTCTTGATTTTCTCCCTTTGGTTGATACATTTTAGCCGCATATCCGTCACTTATTCGCCCGGAACAATGAACCGTCCCCACCCACGTCAGTCCGTGAACACGCTGTGTGTTGCTGTTGTTATTTGCTCTATATGTTCTCAAATGCGACGAGCTCACACCCAGAAATGCATTCTTAATCTCGCCTAGGCTTACATTCGCGACCTTCTCATGCGCGGCCAAGCATTTCCCCATGTTTAAAGCAGCCCTGTGATTTGTTTCGTCCCAGGCTTCTTCTTCTTCTTCTTAGTTGGGGCTGATGTAGATGAACAGCAACAGTTATCGCTTTACATCGAAGTGCTTGAGCCAAATTAATTGCGCCAGGAGTAGTGGAGTGGTGCATCTCTCTGATTCTGCCCTCCTTCAGTATTTGCGAATGGGGCACTTGAGCAAGTTCTGCACGTTCCGTGGTTCTGTTCTGGGTGACCACAGTCGCACACCACAGAGAGATTTATTTTATTTTATTTCCCGTCTCTGCATCGAGTGTCCGCGTCTGCTGCCTCCTCCGTGTCTCGTGCAGTGGAAGCGGCTCAGGGGCTGTGGCCTCTGAGCCGCTTCGCGGAGGATCGGAGCCGGGGGAATCTTCTGCGTGGTTGGGGTCTGTCGCGAGGTGTCCGCGACTTCTCTTGAACTCCATTCGGCTTTCCGAGCAGTAGCAGCAGCGACATCACCACCACAACCACGAGGGTTTTGAAGCCGCAAGCTTGAAGGCTGAGCGCGTTGGGTCCCAGAGGGCTCGCCGCGCGACTTAGCGGTGGCAGTGAGGGAGTTTTCTTTCTCTGGGATCCTGGCGGATCGGGAGATGATACACGGTGTGGCTCGAGATCCCGGGAGGGGTTTGCGGCGTCACAGCGAACAGGGGGGGGGCGGGGGGGGGGGGCGTCGCGTATCGACGTGAGACGACGTGAGACGACGTGAGACGTGAGACGACGTGAGACGACGTGAGACGACGTGAGACGTGAGACGACGTGAAACGACGTGGGATGTGAGACGACGTGGGACGAAGAGCCGTTCGGGTGGTCGACTCGGCGGTTCCAGCGATGCGTCGCCACGTTGCAGCGTTGGGCATCAACAAGCCTACAGTGATTTTCTATACATGCACAGTGTGTGTTGAACTTCTTTCGCACCGTACGCAGCCAACCGTGATAATCAGACGGTCACGTACCCCGCCTTTTCACAAAATGTGCCGATAGCTCGCTCGCTCGCTCGCCAGTGAATCGGATGTGCGACATCGCTCTCGCACCAACAGGAACATCGCTCTCGCACCAACAGGAACATCTCTCTCGCACCAACAGGAACATCGCCCTCGCACCAACAGGAACATCGCCCTCGCACCAACAGGAACATCGCTCTCGCACCAACAGGAACATCTCTCTCGCACTAACAGGAACATCGCTCTCACACCAACAGGAACATCGCTCTAACACCAACAGGAACATCGCTTTCGCACCAACAGGAACATCGCTCTCACACCAACAGGAACATCGCTCTCACACCAACAGGAACATCGCTCTTACACCAACAGGAACATCGCTCTCACACCAACAGGAACATCGCTCTAACACCAACAGGAACATCGCTCTCACACCAACAGCAACATCGCTTTCGCACCAACAGGAACATCGCTCTCGCACCAACAGGAACATCGCTCTTACATCAACAGGAACATCGCTCTTACACCAACAGGAACATCGCTCTCACACCAACAGGAACATCGCTCTAACACCAACAGGAGCATCGCTCTCACACCAACAGGAACATCGCTCTCACACCAACAGGAACATTGCTCTTACACCAACAGGAACATCGCTCTTACACCAACAGGAACATCGCTCTCACACCAACAGGAACATCGCTTTCGCACCAACAGGAACATCGCTCTCGCACCAACAGGAACATCTCTCTCGCACCAAAAGGAACATCGCTCTTACATCAACAGGAACATCGCTCTTACACCAACAGGAACATCGCTCTCACACCAACAGGAACATCGCTCTAACACCAACAGGAACATCGCCCTCACACCAACAGGAACATCTCTCTCGCACCAACAGGAACATCTCTCTCGCACCAACAGGAACATCGCCCTCGCACCAACAGGAACATCGCTCTCACACCAACAGGAACATCGCCCTCACACCAACAGGAACCTCGCCCTCGCACCAACAGGAACATCGCTCTCACACCAACAGGAACATCGCTCTCACACCAACAGGAACATCTCTCTCACACCAACAGGAACATCGCTCTCACACCAACAGGAACATCGCTCTCACACCAACAGGAACATCGCTCGCGCACCAACAGGAACATCGCTCTCGCACCAACAGGAACTCCGCCCTCGCACCAACAGGAACATCGCCCTCGCACCAACAGGAACATCGCTCTCGCACCAACAGGAACATCGCTCTCGCACCAACAGGAACTCCGCCCTCGCACCAACAGGAACATCGCTCTCGCACCAACAGGAACATCGCACTCGCACCAACAGGAACATCTCTCTCGCACCAACAGGAACATCGCTTTCGCACCAACAGGAACATCGCTCTCACACCAACAAGAACATCGCTCTCACACTAACAGGAACATCTCTCTCGCACCAACAGGAACTCCGCCCTCGCACCAACAGGAACATCGTTCTCGCACCAACAGGAACATCGCTTTCGCACCAACAGGAACATCGCTCTCACACCAACAGGAACATCGCTCTAACACCAACAGGAACATCGCTCTAACACCAACAGGAACATCGCTCTCACACCAACAGGAACATCGCCCTCGCACCAACAGGAACATCGCTTTCGCACCAACAGGAACATCGCTCTCACACCAACAGGAACATCGCTCTAACACCAACAGGAACATCGCTCTTACACCAACAGGAACATCGCTCTCACACCAACAGGAACATCGCCCTCGCACCAACAGGAACATCGCCCTCGCACCAACAGGAACATCGCTCTCGCACCAACAGGAACATCTCCCTCGCACTAACAGGAACATCGCTCTCACACCAACAGGAACATCGCTCTAACACCAACAGGAACATCGCTTTCGCACCAACAGGAACATCGCTCTCACACCAACAGGAACATCGCTCTTACACCAACAGGAACATCGCTCTCACACCAACAGGAACATCGCTCTAACACCAACAGGAACATCGCTCTCACACCAACAGCAACATCGCTTTCGCACCAACAGGAACATCGCTCTCGCACCAACAGGAACATCGCTCTTACATCAACAGGAACATCGCTCTTACACCAACAGGAACATCGCTCTCACACCAACAGGAACATCGCTCTAACACCAACAGGAGCATCGCTCTCACACCAACAGGAACATCGCTCTCACACCAACAGGAACATTGCTCTTACACCAACAGGAACATCGCTCTTACACCAACAGGAACATCGCTCTCACACCAACAGGAACATCGCTTTCGCACCAACAGGAACATCGCTCTCGCACCAACAGGAACATCTCTCTCGCACCAAAAGGAACATCGCTCTTACATCAACAGGAACATCGCTCTTACACCAACAGGAACATCGCTCTCACACCAACAGGAACATCGCTCTAACACCAACAGGAACATCGCCCTCACACCAACAGGAACATCTCTCTCGCACCAACAGGAACATCTCTCTCGCACCAACAGGAACATCGCCCTCGCACCAACAGGAACATCGCTCTCACACCAACAGGAACATCGCCCTCACACCAACAGGAACCTCGCCCTCGCACCAACAGGAACATCGCTCTCACACCAACAGGAACATCGCTCTCACACCAACAGGAACATCTCTCTCACACCAACAGGAACATCGCTCTCACACCAACAGGAACATCGCTCTCACACCAACAGGAACATCGCTCGCGCACCAACAGGAACATCGCTCTCGCACCAACAGGAACTCCGCCCTCGCACCAACAGGAACATCGCCCTCGCACCAACAGGAACATCGCTCTCGCACCAACAGGAACATCGCTCTCGCACCAACAGGAACTCCGCCCTCGCACCAACAGGAACATCGCTCTCGCACCAACAGGAACATCGCTCTCGCACCAACAGGAACATCTCTCTCGCACCAACAGGAACATCGCTTTCGCACCAACAGGAACATCGCTCTCACACCAACAAGAACATCGCTCTCACACTAACAGGAACATCTCTCTCGCACCAACAGGAACTCCGCCCTCGCACCAACAGGAACATCGTTCTCGCACCAACAGGAACATCGCTTTCGCACCAACAGGAACATCGCTCTCACACCAACAGGAACATCGCTCTAACACCAACAGGAACATCGCTCTAACACCAACAGGAACATCGCTCTAACACCAACAGGAACCTCGCTCTCGCACCAACAGGAACATCGCTCTCACACCAACAGGAACATCGCTCTCACACCAACAGGAACATCGCTCGCGCACCAACAGGAACATCGCTCTCGCACCAACAGGAACTCCGCCCTCGCACCAACAGGAACATCGCCCTCGCACCAACAGGAACATCGCACTCGCACCAACAGGAACATCGCTCTCGCACCAACAGGAACATCGCTCTCACACCAACAGGAACATCGCTCTCACACCAACAGGAACATCGCTCTCGCACCAACAGGAACATCGCTCTCGTCAACAGTGAGCAGCAAAGTCCACCAAGCGGCCAATTGATGCACAACAAACTGAGACGGTGCGGGGTGAGGGGGAGGGCTTCACAATTGGTACAAATGCCGTTCGAACCTCCCTGGCTTTCAAACCAATAACACCTGGCGCTGTGTCGCCGTGGCTGACCCAGCTCTGCTGTGTACAACATCACCCCCACGAGGCTGATGTTGTACACACCACGCCGAGTATTTATTTGAGGCTGAGTCGACATAGGCGAGGCCCAGGACCCGTTTCAATATTAACCTCTGGTTATTATTGGTCGCGAGCGGGGAATCAAACGTTGGTCGCCGGGTTCACGGCGCAGCGGGCTCACCACTTCGCCAACACAAGCACGCGTGCACACACACGCGTGCACACACACACGTGCACACACACACGTGCACACACACACACGCGTGCACACACACGCGTGCACACACACACACGTGCACACACACACACACACACGCACACACACACACGCGTGCACACACACACGCGTGCACACACACACACACGTGCACACACACACGCACACACACACACGCGTGCACACACACACGCGTGCACACACACACACACGCGTGCACACACACACACACGTGCACACACACACACACACGCACACACACACACGCACACACACACACGCGTGCACACACACACACACGCGTGCACACACACACACGCGTGCACACACACACACACGCGTGCACACACACGCGTGCACACACACGCATGCACACACACACGCGTGCACACACACACACACGCGTGCACACACACACACGCACGCGTGCACACACACACACACGCGTGCACACACACGCATGCACACACACACGCGTGCACACACACACGCGTGTACACACACGCGCACGCGTGCACACATACACGCGTGCACACATACACACGCACGCGTGCACACACACGCGTGCACACACACACACGCACGCGTGCACACACACACACACGCTTGCACACATACACACGCACGCGTGCACACATACACACACGTACGGGTGCACACACGCACGCGTGCATGCACACCAGCGCAACCTTGCACCCGGTCAGTAGCCGACGAGAGACACGGAGCGGAGTTCACGCGAAGCTCCGACCAAAGTTGCCGATGGGAGTGGTGCACCTCGTGGCTACGTGGTGGCACGCACACGAGGGACTCAGCAAAGCCGACAGATGCCCGAGATCTGGGCAGGCATATGTCAACTCTCACCAATAGTTAATCCGCGACTCACTCTGTCGCGTCGCCCCCCTCTATCGGGAGCTACGGTCGCATGCCACAGGCATCGATCCACTTCTTTGGTTCTATTCGGTAAAGTCACGTAGGTAAAAAAATAAAACAACAAAAATCACGACGTTTCGCCACAACACAAGTGGCCTTCTTCAGGTGAAAGGGACAGACCTGTTGGGACGACAGAGCTTTAATAAACGCTGTTAAGATTCGTAGCGCCCTTTTAAGCTGGTTGAGCGAAAGTCAGGCTCCCAAGCAGTAGAATTCAGCATTGAAAAAGGTTGAGGGATTAGCTTGTGACTGGTCACAGAAATGGCTATGTAAATTCAAAGCCTACACATCCACAGAGGCACCCAGCACAAATCAAACAATAGAATTTAGCATTGAAATAGCTAAGGGGATTAGCTTGTGACTGGTCACGAAAGCTTCAAATCTAGAATCGATCCAGTTCTTAAAGCTCCGTTTTGCTCCTCACTGCGATCTTGTTCCTGTTTAACAGCCTCTTCAGCTCTCCGGTTTCACGTGATTGCTTTCTCTCAGTCCTCTGCAGATAACCCTGTCCATAACCTACATCACCGACTTACATACAAGGCGTTAAATCTTAACTCGTTGTTGTCCTTTCATCCCCCACTCTATCAGAAGTAGACTCGGTCAGCTTTTATCCCTCCCAATGTTTCCTTTCAACATTCGGCTCTGATGTCCTCTGCGCCAAAGAGCGTTTCTCTTTTGGTGACCTCACCGAATAATTTGTTCCCTTCTCAGTGAGCCACTCCACCACCCCCCCCCCCATGTCATTTGCCTAATCACATCACCCACCAAATGTTTCTCGGATAAAGTATTTTGTTTCCACAGCTGCTTTTACCTAAAGTTTGTGTCCCTGCTAGCTCGGTTGGCTACGTGCGGTGTGAAGTAAGTTCAACATACACAAATGCTTTGTATCCGAAACAATATATTGATAAACTCTTTCACTTCACGTGTCTGCTCTTCTCCTCCCTTGAAATTAACTCGATAGGAATATTAACCGGGAAAATTGCTACAACATTCTACGGATGGTGAGATACTCCGGGAAGTAACGCACACCTCCAACACGAGTGCCTGGTGTCAATACAGTTATACGAATCTGGCCGCACGCAAACACACACACAGACAAAGATCCACCGTATAGACTTAATAGACTGTAGGGGCAAGTGCTGTTAGCGAGTAGCACCTATGAAGGCCGGCACGGGGGTTTGGTGGCCAACATCGCGCCCGCCGCCTTTGTCTGCCTAGTGGCGATGTTTACACATCGAACCATTTGAGGCTGAGTCGACCTAGGGCAGGCCCAGGACCGGTTCAGATAATCGTGGCCGGGTTCTTGGCGCTACACTACCGCTCCCCACGCAAATACACACGCACACGCAGTTACACACCCACAGGATGATAAGATGTAACCCTCAATAACGTTTGAGTTTAAATATGAGTGGAGAGGTTAGGATTGTATCTTATGACTTATCGGGAGAAGTTTCTAAGAGCAAAATCATTAATAAAAAAATGAGAAGAGCCCAATCTTCTTTGGTTCTTTCGGTAAAGTCACGTAGAATGAGAATAAAATAATAAAATAATACAATAAAATTCTCACTACGTTTCGGCCACAACACAAGTAGCCTTCATCAGGTGAAAGAACAGAACTGTCGGGACGACAGTGCTTCAAGCACTGTCGTGAGAATTTTATTGTCTTATTTTATTTTATTATTTCATTCTCATTCTACGTGATTTTACCGAAAGAACCAAAGAAGATTAATCCTTGCAGTCAAGAAAGCTTTAAATCGAAAGAGCCCAATCACCACTGCACCAGAATCACCACTTCTTCATGCCAACTTGATATTTTGCATTTGATGTTGGTGTGTACATATTTAGTTGATTCCTTTGTGGTAGATCTCATAGATTATGCCATCTTGTGTAACTATACGCATGATCGTCGCTTGTTCTATTACGCATGTATGTTGAACTTCTTTCGCACTCTACATAGGCAACCGTGCGAATCGGAGGTGCGGGGGAAGGACAACAAACTAAACACAAAAAGCGGTTCTAAAAAAATGAGTTTTAAATCCAAATGTTAAAGGGCATAGCTCCAGTGGCGTCTTAATATCGGAAGCAAGAGCGTTCCAGACGGCCCGTTCCAGACGGCCGCAGACGCGCATCTCAAAGCGCCATGCGATGATGCGGTGACCTCCGTCTTTGCTCGATGGCTTAGCCAGAAGCCGCTGCTTTGTGATTGCAGTGTCCTGAACTGATCCAGGAAAAGTCTCACTGGGTCTGACGGCAATGTGCATATAAATAATGTTGCCATTGATTGAAAACGCTGGCCAAGACTTTGAAGTGTTTGAAACATGAAATGTCAAACTTGAAACGTATGCGATGTTTAAACAAACAGTATAATCGGAAGCGAAGATTTCGTAAACTCGAAACACATCTCATTCGTAATAAATTACAACTTGTGCACATTTGGATGCAAGCCAAAGTTGATACAAGTTCAATAAGGGCACAATATTGCACTGCCATTGCTCTGTCAAACATTACACATTGTCAACTAATTAAGAGCCTTCATAATTAACTTCACGTAAATTATGTCTTGAGTCTCTATATGTAGGCCCTCACGGCCAATATTATGATTCGTTATAATAAAGGAGGGGTTTTTTGAGTGAAGAAAATTACACTTTGTATCATATTACTCGGATTAGTTCATTTAGCCCTCGCCAATTTCAGCAGTGACTCTCTGCCAAGGCCATGAAGGGATGTTTGTTAAGGGCAGCAAAAGCATAGTTTGGTATTGTATTACAGTTTAATATTGTATTACAGTTTGATATTGTATTACAGTTTGATATTGTATTACAGTTTGATATTGTATTACAGTTTGATATTGCATTACAGTTTGACTGAACGAGTTAAGCGTGCCGAAATTAGAGTTCTGAACGAAGGATTTGCCGTAAAAACAAATACAATCACCCTTTTTTGTTTTAATGATGGATTTAGAAACAGAGGCGATGATTGCTCCTTCTTGAACAAAAACAACCACACCAGCACCACATAAATGGATGTTGAACTTCTTTTGCACCGTACGTAGAAAACCGTGCTAATTGGAGGTGCGGGGGAAGGATGACACTTAAAAAAAAATAACGGTCCTAAAGAATAAACTAATAAAATAACACGATAAAATTCTCACGACGTTTCGGCCACAACGCAAGCGGCCGTCTTCAGGTGAAAGGTACAGAACTGTCGGGATCGACAGAGCTTCAAAGAAGATTAATCCTTGAAGATGAATCCTTGCAGTCACGAAAGCTTTAAATCGAAATATATGGTCCTAAAGAAATTACTTTTCAGTCTAGATTTAAAAGTGCGTAGCTCAAGTGGCTTCCGAATATCGGAAGGAAGAGTGTTCCAGACGGCCGCAGAAGCGCATCTGAAAGCGAGCCATGCGGAGACCGCCGTATTTGTTCGATGGTTAGCCTAAAAGCCGCTGTGAGGATGACCGGATCGCGTGATGGTTTACGCTCCTTGACGAGATAAGCGAGGGTATTGTGGTTCATTTGTGGCAACCACCTTGAGTGTAATGAGTGCGGCCTTAGAAACATCCGCCAACTTCTTCCGTGTTCGCGTCGTTTCCTCAAGGTGGACAGAAGGTTTGCCCATCACAGAGAAGGCTCTCACATTGCCGCTGTGACCACGGTAGAATCTGGCGGAAGGAGGCCACTCGCATTATCGTGGCGGATTTGCTTGGGCCCCCAAAACGTCACCACTCCCTCTTTTGGCGAATTAGAGAAAAGCGACTGTGAGACGGCACAAGATAGACTATGAGATACAGGGGGACCTCGCTTAACGCGCGACACGCGGTCCTGAAAAACAGAGCGTGATCCGAATCGCGCTCTATGAAGCCTATTTTCCCGTAGAAATACATGTTATACCGCGGGGAGGGGCGCGCTACCTGGATTTACAGAATAACGTAATGCTTCACAATAACATTAACATTAGCAAAAATACTAAATAGGGAGTGTAATAACACGTAATAATTATTTGGAGATGAACAAGATTACCACCTACAAAGATTGTTTAATAAGGAGTAACTTCCGGGCTTCCTGAACGCTTCCATGGGCTGCTTGCAGATCCAAGATGGCAACGCCCAGCCCCGTGACACTGGGCACCGCCATGACGCTTTGACGACATCAGACTTGACATTCTAGTTGGCGAACCTGCGTAATGTTTTTTCTTTAGACTTTGAATTTTTATAGTTGAATTTTTTTTAAGTTATAAAAATGTAATGTTGCCATTTTTTTTCCTGAGCGCATAACTGTGAAACGCATAAGCGTAAGTGTGAAAATATGCACCTCCGGCTGGCACGGTTGGTTACGTACGGTGCGAAATAAGTTCAACATACGTACATACAAAAGATGAATCGCGTAACTGAGAATGTGCGCTATAGGAGGGCACGTTAGGCGACGAAGGCCTGCATTGTCCATCAGGCAGAGCAGAATTCAGAACGGGGCCAGATTTAGGCATAAGCTAAGTAAGCTGCAGCTTCGGGCCTCACATTATGAGGGAGTTTCTAAATAAGAAGCACAAAATAAAAATTCGAAGTTTAGCATAATCGGTTGAAAAACAAAAAAGATAGGGATAAAATATTGTCTCAAACGGTTATCTTCATTCCGATTTGACAATAATATACGGGCATTCCTTGATGGGACCTCTTAAGTTTGACAGCGATATCATAATCCGGCCCTGAATCAGAACCACTAGCAATTGACAAATAATAATTGTAACTCATAACGGTACACAAAGTGTTCGCTCAGTTCCAAAGACAGAGAACGACTCAGAGGGGCGATGAGCCACGAGACAAGCGGGAAGGCAGTCACAAATGCCCGAGCTCTGTGGTCCTCTACGTAGAAAGGTGTTCTCGGCCAATGAACGAGAGGAGGAAGCAGGAAAACTCGGAGAAATCTCGGGCGTGCGAGAGGGAAACACTCTATCCCATGCAGACGGAACAGGTAGGGGTCCACATTTTTGCTGTGCCACTTTCTCCTGGTTGAGCCAGGGCACGGCTCCTCCTCGATGCTGAACGGTGATCCATCAACCCTCGCTGCTGTCTCTACAGCACGGGAGTACAGCCTATGTGCATAGCCACCACCGCCCGACTATGTTTAGTGATACCAGTTGCTATTGACATCGATGAGGAAAGTAAATTACATGGTAACGTCCTAATTAAATAAGGTTATTGCATAATTATTTTTTAATGGTGATGTTATGTATTGTTTTTATTCGCATGCTTGGGGAGAATCGTGCCAAGTTTCTGCATTAGGGGTTGACGTTTCCTTGTGTGGTATCTCAATTGAGTCATTTGCAGGTATTTTTGTTTGTTTTTGCGTTGGGAAGTTTTAGCCAACACACCAGATACATTGGACGTTTATTTTTAGCTGTGGGAGGAAACGGGAGAAAGCAGAGGAAAGCCATTGCAGAACAGAGGGAGAAACATACAAACGCCACGCAGGAAGGGGTCCCATTTGGGAAACGGGTCCTTCTTTCTGCGAGGCGTAAGTATCACCCACAGCGCCACCCTGCCGCCCGGACAATGTTGGTACAACTCAAGTTTCGCCATCTCAAGTGGTACCCACAGGTAAGAATGTTTGGTTCTGGGCCCATGGACTAATGGACTTTTACCTCTGACCTTTTCACGTGAAGACCATCTTTATGCTTTATGTTGCATGGGGATCTTGGTATTTCTCGACGATTCCTTTTTTTCACAAATGGCATTTTTCCTACATGAGAGAATAGCGCAGAATAGAGTGTTTTATAATAATAATAAGCTGAAACGTTCACCACTCTTGAATATTTGTGCCAAATCTAGTTGCCTTTGTTGGGCGGCTTTCTTTGAACAGGAAAGCGAGTAAATTAAACCGTGGGCCTGGGTCCAGCTTCCCACCTACACATCTGTCTTCTCATTTGCCTCCTCGGCAGTGAAGCCAAGAATGTAAAAAAATAAAATAAAGAGCCTCCTTTTCAAGCTAACAAAAAATAATAATTTTAAACACAGTTACGTTCAATTCCATCTTCCAGCAAGCCAGCGCGTTTCTCAAATCCGCCCGCCTATGTCCTCCCAGCATTAATAATGAGAGAGCCCAAAGCCGCTCGTGTGGTGGGATGAAGCGTGGATACACCCACCTCGTTCAACACGTTTGGTCAACGTATAAAAGTCGACCCAATACCGCCTTAGAGTTCACTCCAGCCGCAGTGGGACGAGCAAGCAGCTGCAGGACCGCACCTTTGCCTGTTATAGTTTATGTCCACCGGTCTAAATGCTTGTTTAGTTAAAAATTGAAAGAAGATCGAAACGAAATGACCCCACTTCTGATGTGATCCATGTACACGATCCTTACATGATCCACCAACCCTGTCATGGTCGCGCAATTAGAGGCATGCCTCACCACGCCAAATTGTTTTCGGCACTTTATTTCCCCACCTTTCTCAATCCGCTGATGGATGAAGGCCCCCCCATGCCATGTCGGTCATATTTTTGTTTATACGCCATACTTCACCGCGCTGGTCATTGGACTAGAGGACAGGACCCAGTTGCACGATTTCACTTGCCCAACGATGTTAGCCGTGACCGGCGGGTTCCCGTACACCGCGCGGTCACCTCCAGTGCAACCACCTCCACCTCGTTCCATCATAATCATCGCGGACACACATGTAACAAACCTGAACAGGCAAGTCGCCGATGGCTTTACACTAAAGAGGTCGACTTTTGCATTTGATGGCATGCAGGGAAAAGGAACGGCGGGGGGGGGGGGGGTGAGGGAGAAACGTCCCAGAGACAGATGAAATTACAAGCCCTTTGTCTCCACGATCATTTTTCTTTCTCAAACAGAGCCCAGACCAGCCTGGCGCTGTAACAGGGCCCCCATCTCCCGCCCTGCCTACGCCTGCGTTGTCGCAAGCACGGTGTAGCTACCCCCCCCCCCCCCCCCCCCCACTTGTCTTCGCTCGCGTTCCTAAAAAAACCAAAGCCCCCACAGCAGGTTAAGCGGTTGTCCCTTGCTTTCTTGTCGCTGGCCTCCCCAACAATGTCCCATTTGTCTCATGAACGACAAGGGATCGTAATTACAACGGCAACAACAGCAACAACACACGCAAAACATTAAACACACCGTTGAGAGAAAAAAAAATTGCTCTCAAAGATTATTTCAATCATTGACAATGCATGTCGTTTTTTTTTACGTGATGTCATGACTCCTGATATTGGCATCGCTGGCCTGTTTCAACTTTTTGTGGTCATTCATATATTTTTATTCAACTCTGTATTTTACTCTTTTTGAGTGGGTGACGAAAACAATAACGTGGCCACACATTCAGCTGTTCCAAGCCGGTGGTCTAGATGAGGCTGAGCGGTATAAATGCAGTGTAGTGGTCACATGACATGCATGCAAGGCGTGGTGGGAGTTGTGCCTCTCTGCGGTTTGTAAGCACACGTTAGTATGCTAATAAATCTGCCTTTTATGGCTATTATTTTTCATTTCGTTTGTTTACCCAGAAACATTCTTACTGAGTCTTGTGAATCTTTTTCAGGAGGATCGTGCCATGTTTTAGCAGGAGGGCGCAATTATACCAAATTAATATTTTATTGCAATTTGCCAAATTTTGGACCATGACGCTGGAACACAATGGTCTACTTTTTACGAATGACACCAAAGGATCTTTAACGTCCACTCTGAAGAACATGGCGCGTAGTATGTTTTACGGTTATTACAAACCACAGTATTCATCAGGGCGGCCACCGGATTCGAACCACGGACCTCTGCAACAAGCGGTAATCGTGCTACCACCAGGCCGTGATGCCTTGGCCTTATTGAACAGGACGGTGTCACGGCCTGAATAAGGCATTGCTCGCCTTCCACCGCGCGTCAGTCCACATCGCAGAATGGACCCACGTGGACAGAGCTATGGAACAGCCAGGGGTGGGTCCACGGACTGGCAAAGCGTCCCCGAAATGTCGCGAGCCACCATTCTTGTGCTCATTGCACAACAGTGAGGTGTGGACCACTCACTCCGTTTACTGAGTTGTTGAGCCAGGCAAATGGAAAGGACAGACTTTAGATCTCTTGACTTATCACTAGCATAACAATCACATATTTAAGCACGCACAATAAAAAAAAAATAAGAAGAAGAATTGAAAAAAAATATTTTAAAATTAAAATCATATCAATGAATCTCATACTGCCTGGGACACTTTTCCAATATCAAACCAGGCGACATTATAAAACACCAGCAGAACCGACTAATCTCCGAGACTGATCTTCGAGAGGAAAAAACGTCTCAGTTTAAGCGCAGTGCTTGAACGCCATCTATCAGGGTGCCGTGCAAGAGGTAAACTCCCCCCTTCAGATGACAGAAATGTGAGTTAAACAAAAACCTCCTGTACAAACAGGAGAGAGTTCCTTTCCCTTTTTTCTGCAAGAGCCCAGTAAGGGGTGCCACGTGCAGAAAGGGTTCCAGAGCGTCTGGAATAAAACGTATGATGAAAAAAAGGTCACATCAAGCGACTCCAAGGAGCTCCGCGGGGTCCACGTGGCGAGTTGCGAGCTATTGACGAAGCGTCACGCCCGAGTCTGCCTCCCACTCACTGCAGCATCAGCTCGCGCGCAGCAGCCCGTTGAATCGTTGCGTCGTGAGACTGTGTTAGGGGGGATGGCGATGGCTTTGAGAATGTGTCGAAATCCAGCAGTGGATAGACCGTCGCTGCTGCTGCTGTTGCTGATGACGACAACGATGATGATGCTGATAAGGGTGATGATTTCGATCTGTTGGAACCACTCGAGGAGCATCTGGGTGGCATCGAGTTTCAAAGTGACGAGAATGTGGAAGCAATCGCTCTGAAATGGCTACATGCCTGTCCTAAACAATTATACGCTTTTGGCATTCAGGAGTTCGACCAAATCCACGCATGCAGCAGGGGAACACCTTGAAATGAAACTTCTTTTCATGGTCACAAGTCTCTGTGAGTCGATGTTTTACATTCGTCTTGGAAAATGGCCATTGGAATGAGACATGAATCGTTTATGGAAAGGTCTGTGAGAGTTAAAATGTAATGAGCCACTACATTTTCAGTCAATTTATCAAATGGGAGGCCGCGTTGCCTGTCATACGAACCTCCGAGTCTCCCTTCTTGTGAGTGTATTGCACTGGACGTGTGGCTAATGGGGCGATTGGTGATCCGTGCCACCGTGCAGTCGAGGTGACGGGAGAACTCTCTTCAGTGGGACTCGCGACCCTCTTCCTCTCCACACCCAGGAGCGTGACCATCGTGGGCGGAGGGGGGAATTGCCCCCTACCCCACCCCCCCCCCCCCCCCAAAACTGGACACCTTTTATTTATTAAGTTTCAGTAGTTTACAATTAAGATTTTAAAATATATATATATTAACAAAGCGAACCACTGCCCACCCCCCAAATATAGAAGTCAAACTCCGCCTATGAGGAGCATGGTCACCGCCGGGCACCATTTCTCCGTTAGCACGCTGCGCTTTCTTTCGCGCCGTACATAGACAGCCGTGCCAATCGCAGGCGCTGACCCGTGGCAGCCCCTGCCATCATTCTCCACTGGGATATTTCACGGCAGCGGGGCGTTCAATCCGCCCGACGTCCAAGGGGCACTGCAGGGCCCCCCCCCCCGCGCGTCCTCCCTCACCCGGCCCTCGAACGCGTCGCCGAGTCACGGTTAATTTTTTGGCCCACGAAATATCTGTGCGCGTTGCAAATAGCATTATAACCATTGTAATAATAATAATAAAAATAGCGAGAAGAGCCCATGCAAACTCATAAAACAAACAAAGTGGATTTTGTTGTTGTTGTGAAGATTGTTTTTCTTCACGGCGAAGGTACTTCATCACCAATGTTCAATTGTCTCCAATTTTAAAAACCAGGGTGACATTGGATACTTTAGCGTGGGTTATGGACTGGAGCAGAAAGCATAAACACAAAGCTTTCATTTTGCTTCTGCCACTGAAGAGAGGCCAACTCATTTATCAACAGTCGGGCAATTGTGTTATATAGAATTTATGAGTGACCTTTGCACAGCGCACCTCCCGTCGGGAAGTGCCTGCTTGTTTCTAACGCCGTGAAAATTTCATTTTCATTTTCACGGCCCTCGAGTATTGATTCGCCCGCCCGATTACGCTTGGGCAGTTTCCAAAAGTCACACTGGGGCTGGCGTCTGTTGCTTTGTTTTAGAAGAATAACCCCCCCCCCCCAAAAAAAAACAACGATTCACTGAGACAAAGCTGAGTAGGTCACGTGCGGCGAGGTACAGTGCGGGTAATTCCCACCTCTTCCGTGATGTCTGTTGGCAGCGCTTACGAATATCACGTGTTCTCTCCAGTGTGGTGATCCTTCTGCCAGCAGTGGTGTGAGCAAGCAGTTGAAGGGCTGCGCCTTTGTTTAACTAAGATCTCGTGTCGTCCTGTGTCCGAATTCTTTCAGCCCATTCGTCATTGAAGACGTTTTTTTCTCTTCTTTTTGTTTTCATCTACACACACAACGTGTCCATATACACCACCAGGTGCCTTCATTTCACATATTTGTAACATCAGACTATGAACGCTCTGTAAGACGTTTTTTATATATTTACACTGCCGTGTGTATATTACTCACCTTCCACTTCAAGTGACTTTGTCAAAACAGCTTGCCAAAATACCAAAACGGATACAGTGGCAAATGTATTTACACTGCACGTGAATAATATAGTCGGTGGAGCGGAGGACCAGTGGTTCATACACTTCGACTATGCATCTAGCGATCTGAGTTTGATTCCTGGCCATGGCTAACGTCAGCGGCGAGTGATATCTAAACCGGTCACTTCCCCAACCGGCACAGCCCAGCGTGATGAAGTATGGTCAAACAAACCCCCATGAATGAATACAGCACGGGGAGACCTTCGTTCAGCGGTAGACTGATAAACAGCTGTGAATTATGACTATTTTTGTTTAATTGGTGACATAGCCTTATGAGCCAATGGGTCCTAGTGCATGAAGAAAACATTCCAGGCTCTGTGAGTGGATACGGTTTTGCTGTGACTCGCCCAGGAAAGCAAGATGAATAGTGAATGAGCGAAACACGAGCCAACTTGGAGTGGATCAAATATGACATCAGAGACTTGCAAGAGCCACTGCGTCTCGCTGGACACGTCACCCGTCGCGTCGTCACCGTAACAAGCGCCGTATGTGTGCGCCCGTGCGAGCGCGCGCGTGTGTACATTTTCACAGAGCCGTGGTTGGTTATGCGGAGCGCGGTGGTTACCGCAACTTCTTTACGAGACCCCGACGACCCGAGTTCGGCTCCCGCTCACGATTCAATCCACAGTTGGCGAGTGTCTGCAGCGATCGTGGGCCTCCCCCAGGTCGACTCAGCCTTAAATGAGCACAGTGCGTGGTGGTGCGGTGTGTATAACATCAGCACCCACCCCCTTCATGTATCGTGCTGGCCTTCAGAGGCGCTCGTGAACAGAACTTGCCCCAAAAAGTCGACTAAAAGCTATACGTGGGATCTGTTCCATAACCGAGGTTTTTGGGTTCGGTCACGTGAATATGAATGTGTCGTGAAAGCCAACCGGCATCTTCAGGCCACAGCCAGATGATGCTGGTTGTAATTACCGGCGAAACGTCGTACTCGAATTGTAGATGTTGTGGGTTTACTCTCCAACACACCGATGTGCTGCTGCACTCGTAACGAATTGGCGTGTTTTGTTTACGTGACAAACCTTATTAAGTGGCTGTGTCGGGTGGTGGCGGGTTTAACGACGCATTAATATATTT
The DNA here is from genome assembly GCF_048934315.1 of Petromyzon marinus. Classification (NCBI taxonomy): domain Eukaryota; kingdom Metazoa; phylum Chordata; class Hyperoartia; order Petromyzontiformes; family Petromyzontidae; genus Petromyzon; species Petromyzon marinus. Next base: position 2,018,423 of record NC_133707.1, read on the forward strand.
ACGCGATCTAGCCCCAAAAAAACCTCTATCATGGATGATATTGGTCGCGAAAGCCTGCGTGTTAAACGTGGGATCTTTGTCTCCATTAGTAATTTGTTACGCTTTTTAATGCAAAGGCTATGCTTTAAGGTACATTTATATTATTTTTTTACAAAGAGGTTGTTTAAACACTGGCACTTCCCCCACCTATTTGAAACATTTCCACAACATGATTCACTACTTGGCAGAATTTTCTGGCCCCTTTGGCAATTTGTTGTAATAAATAACCTTTTTTCTTCAGCATCTATCAAATGCACTTCAACGCAGGAGCCAGGGCGTTGTGGACTCTCACAAGTAGACTGGATGCGCAATGAAAATGTGTGCCTGTTTGATTTTGATGTTTCCAGTCTTGTCGTCTGAACCCGAAGACAAAGACAGGTGATGTTACATTTCATTCGGTTGAGAAATAAATCAGCTGGGCAAAAATACAAAACAATACGGTAACAAGGCCGAAAAGGTGCTCGAAGCATCACGAAGAGAGGTGCATCCTGGGAATTACACCAATACGCGATTTTTTGTTCATTGTTACGAAGCCACAAACGGCGAGGTTACCGCAGCAGTGTCATAGCTGCTGACATGTAGTCGTTTATTATGACTGCTTGCACACCAACTGTACAGCTTTATGATAATAATAATCTTTATTGGATAAATAATTTTTCATGAATATCTCAAAGCATTGGACAAAAAAACACGACACTCACAAGTACAATATTGATAAAATACTATAAAAATACAGCAAACAATAAATGTTAATAAATAAAATGACAACTGCACTCTCACTGTAGACAGAATGAAGACAAATTGCCACAAAGGCCAACAATGACAATGACGCCCAAGGCGTCGGTAAAACCAAATAAAGCCAACAAATAAAATTAGGTTGTCAAGATCGATTTAAAAAGTGCTGCCAGGTCACAATTCCTGACGTTGCTAGGGACAGAGACAAACATCCCCAATGTAGCCTGTACCATACTGTTGGGGCAAGTGCTGTTAGCGAGTAGCACCGGCGAAGGCCGCCACGGATAGCAGTGGCCCACAGACTCCACGATCACGCCAGGTTTAATTTAGAAAAACGCTTAGAAATAACGATTCACAATTGATGTTTCGGTTAGACCACGTAATTATCCGGCCAAGTTCCTGTCCTAAGACCCTCCATTGGCCAAATAACAGTCAAAACGTTTTTATTGTCACGTGCACAAGAGTTTAACGACGAGCAAATGATCGTGTTTAGCTCCCCTCGCAAGTCAAAGAACAATTCTCACCACTAAATAGAGCAACATTTCCCCAAAACCAATAAGGTGGCCTAACCCAAACATTAATTCTCTCTCTCTGTGCCGTGTTATATCTTAGAAACGCCAGAAATCGTGACCTCCCGTCTATTCAGTTCTGTCCGTGATATTACTAAAGAACTTTGCATCAGGCGCTCCACAGTTGCATTCAATTGTTCAGATTGTTTACGTAATTTAATTCTCGCTCTTCCCCGGCATTTTTTCAAACTCGATGCTTTTTTTCCCAGTCAAAAGTAAATTGTGAGTCATAATATTGGCCGCAAAAAAAAGAATAAACCCTACGGCGTGGCACGCTGAGAGATTACGTGTAAATGTTAGCGGTGCGCATGGAAATGTCCGAAACGTCTTACGCGCAGATGTGTGATACGGTGCAGCTTGCGAGCGCTCTCCTCTCTCCCGTCTTTTTCAACTCGCGCTTTAATCCCCATCACTTCTCCACTGCCTCGGCTGGATTCCGTTAAGCCTCTATATTTACTCGAACCCATCACGGCTGACTCCTCATTTACATCCTTCCTTTACCTTCCATGATAGCTCACCGTTATAATTCGCCTGCGACGCGTCGACAAATACCCCCGGTCTTCGTTCATCACGTTGAGTAAAAAGTGAATTGTTGGTGGTTATTGAGGGTTTGGACGCGTGCACGCGATTAATGTGCTGAGTACATTTAGTGTCGAATCTGGCGCGTGCTGAGATACAGCAGCGACGCCGGGTGGGCGGACAGCTCGGTTGGTGACTCCACCTCGTTGCCTCGCAATGAGGAGGGCCCACGCGAGTTCGATTCCCGACTCGGGGAAGCCTTTCTGGGTGCACGTGGTACGATGTCTCTCCCCTTGTCGGGCACGGGTTCCCTCAGTGTCATCCGCTGTTCCTCGCGTGGCTGACAAATGAATGGCCCCAAACGTTGCCTGGGAATCGGCACGTGGTGCAGCGCGAACACGCAAGAATCTGAAGCTTTTTTTTCTTCCAGGATCTCTATTAAAACTGGAGGAATCCGATGAGCCATGGATCTCTTTGTCACCAACGTCAAGTACGGGCGGGTGAGCACGTTCGGAGCGCCACACGAATGCACTTGTGGCATCGCAAATCCTAAACTCGTTTCGCACAATATTCGTACGTACCACCGTGTTGCAGGCCATAACGGACATTAGCCACATTCGCCTGACCAACAGCTGCACCGAAGATCGAACAATTACGACCGAATCTCTGAACACGTGAAGTGAAGATTCTACCTGTGCCAATAACCTGGATTTAATATTAACATTCAAACCTTTCAATTGATTCTAGATTTGAAGCTTTCGTGACTGCAAGGATCCATACTCTTTGGTTCTATTCGGTAAAGTCACGTAAAAGTATAAAACAACAAAAATAAAAAAATTCACGACGTTTCGGCCACAACACAAGTGACCTTCATCAAGTGGCCTTCATCAGGTCTGATCCCTTCACCTGATGAAGGCCACTTGTGTTGTGGCCGAAACGTCGTAAATTTTTTATTTTTATTTTTGTTGTTTTATACTTTCAATTGATGCTCAACAACGAATTTCGCAAACAACTCCATGTTTTCATGTACTCTTAACTTGTGATTTATTTTGACTTCTCAATCAACCTTTTTGTAAACAAAAAAACTAAATCGCCGACACAGTTTTTTTTTACCCACAAACACTCCGACTCAGGTTTTGGAATACGGCGAGTTTTCTTTACAGTTGTATATTTGTTTAGGCCTTCGACTTATTCCGCGAGGATGCGATCCTTAAGCAATTGAGGAAAAATAAGGAAGAGAAGAGGGAGGTCTCCGACGCCGCTATTAAAGCAAGGGAAGTCGAGTGGCGAGGATGCGTCGGTGTGAAGACCCTGCAGGCAAGAGAGGAAAATAACGGCGGAGTGGTGACCGAGAGAGACGGGAAGAGAAGCAGAGGAAAGGCAGCAGCGGCAGCAGCACAGAGGCAGTAGCAGCAGATGCAGCAGGAAGAGAGGCAGCAGCAGAAGAGGCAGTATCAGGAGAGGCAGTAGAAGTAGAGGCAATAACAGCAGCAGGAGAGGCAGTAGTCGCAGTAGAGGCTGCAGCAGCAGAGGCAGCAGGAGGAGAGGCAGTAGCAGGAGAGGCAAAACAAGTAGAGGCGACAGTATCAGGAGAGGCAATAGATGTATAGGCAGTAACAACAGCAGGAGAGGCAGTAGTCGCAGTAGAGGCTGCAGCAGCAGGAGAGGCAGCAGCAGAAGAGGCAGTAGAAGTAGAGGCAGTAACAACAGCAGGAGAGGCAGTAGTCGCAGTAGAGGCTGCAGCAGCAGGAGGGGCAGCAACAGAAGAGGCAGTAGAAGTAGAGGCGACAGCAGCAGGAGGAGAGGCAGCAGGAGGTGAGGCAGCAGGAGGAGAGGCAGTAGCAGGAGAGGCAGTAGACGTATAGGCAGTAACAGCAGCAGGAGAGGCAGTAGTCGCAGTAGAGGCTGCAGCAGCAGCAGCAGAGGCAGCAGCAGCAGTAGCGAAACGACATCACGAAGGTCGCAGGCCACGCGACTGCGATGGAGCAGCTGGGGAGACAAAGGAATGGAGGGGAATGGGGGGCCTTTGCCCAGCGGTGACAAGTTGGGGGGGGCCTTTGCCCAGCGGTGACAAGTTGGGGGGGCCTTTGCCCAGCGGTGACAATTTGCTGGCCTACGAAAACAACAACAACAACAACAACAGAAATCTCATGCTAACGGGATGAGGTGTTTTCTTTGCACAAGAATAACTTCGTCATTTGTTCATATTTGTGACATTAAAGGCATCGTTTAAAATTGCATCCAAAGGAGGGTTACATCATTCGCCAGAATATGCGTGTGTGAAGCTATTGTTTCTGTAGACTGCATGGATATGAAAAAAAAGGAACACCCAGGGAGTTTTATTTTAGAAATAGGAAATATCTCATTTGAGTACGACCACAATGATTATTGGCCACTCAGACGCTCCGTGTTTACCCGCTCAAGCTGCTCGGCCGCGAAGTGTCTGACTGGGTGGGCCAATTTGGCACGAGTGAGAGTCCAATCCACATGTGCGCCTCACTCGCCTTATTCTGTACTTATCCCCCCCGCCCTCCCAAAAAAACAAGTTAGAGTGATTTCCTGCTTAAACGAGCTGCTGTGGAAATCTGTCAAAAAGACATATGTGAAAAAGAGCGTTATAGCTCATCGGATTTTTTTTTCCAGTATAAATAAACATTCAGATTTTGATTCTGGAAATGCCACATTTACATGGGCGGCGGCAATTCTCTTCGTATAACAAACCCACTGTTGACTTCGCAAAGTATGACTTCAAAAATCAACCCGCTCCCCCCTCGAGATGATGATGGGTCGAGTCAATCTCCAGCCAGGATTGAACCTGCAACCTTCTCGATTGCAGAGCCTCTCTCTCTCTCTCTCCTGCCGAGATACCTCGCCGGTTATTTATTGGAACATTTCCCTTATTGAAATATTTAAAGATTTTTTTCACGACCGCCCGCTCCCCTCATCACCCCTCATCTTCTTCCTCCTCCTCCTCACCACCACCACCAGCAGCACCACCAAAGATTCACAGCCCTATCAAAATTCCAACGCGCCCCACATACTGGCACCTCAAACCCTCGGCCGAGCCAATAATCGTCCCCTGGAAGCTGAAGCACCGTCTTCAAGGTAGCCCTCCGCCACCCCCTACCAGCTGAGTCAAAGCATTTGCACACTCCCCCTTTTTTGGTGTCACAACAACAACAGTGCCCCCCCCCCTCCCTCTCTCCTCGTCGCCCTCCTCTCCCAAATCAGAACCCCCACATCTCTTGCCCCGCCGCCTCCCCAGCCCACTGTGGAAACCAGTTAGAATTCATTAAGTCTCCTGCGTGTGTGGGAGGGAATGCCTCGGCCGCTTGTTTAAGAGCCGGGGATGTGCATTACGGGGGTGTGATAACCCCCCCCCTACGTCCTCCTTGAATTTGCTTTTGTATTTTGTATTCTAACTGTTTAACTATTTTTATTTTATTTTACGTAGGCCAACCAGTGCTAGCAGGAGGTGCGGTTGAATATTCTATGGTTCTTTCGGAAAAGTCTCGTAGATAGAAAAATAACAATACAATAATAAAAATAAAAAAGTGAATAAAAAAAGTTTGGGACCAGGTGAGGCCCACTGAGTTGTGTAGCTCTGTTTTGTCTGAAGCGACCCTGGCGATCACGAATGATAGCTCAGCGAAGTGGCTTCTCATCATCACGTGGGAATTCACAGCAGCCAAATACAATCAACGCGTGAAGGTTGATTTTTAAATGTGGAGGGAAAAACCCGGAGGACCCGGGGGAAAATCCACGCGACCACGAGGAGAGAGACACGCAAACTCCAAATATTAATAGTCGGGATCGAACCCACGACCACCTGTATACCAGGCGAGGTAGTTAACATCTCGCCACCGTGGCGCCCCTTACGCACCCGCCCCCCTAGTCAGCTTCAGCCTTGTGCTGAGAGAAGGTCACAACTTCAGCCAAGGGTGATGTATATTCTTTTTCCATAGACGTAATGAGCCCTTTGAGTCGGGGTGGGAGGTTTAGATGAATGGGGACCCATCCCATACTCCCACAAGCTCCTACTACCCCCTCTCCCACTGTGCTAGCTTTTAAAGATAACCTAGACACAAGCACAGACAAATATAAAGATCCCCCGTATAGATGTAACAGACTGTTGGGGCACGTGCTGTTAGCGAGCACCTTTGACGGCGGGGGGGGGGGGGGTGGCAGCACCACGCCCTCCCGCCTTTGTCTCCCTAGTGGCGATGTTTGCAAACTACACCAGGTACTCGTTTGAGGCTGAGTCGACGTAATGGAGACCCAGGACCAATTCAGGTATTCATCACTGTTAGTAGCCTTGAGTCGAAATCGATTTTGGGTAGTTGGGTTATCAGCGCAGCCCGCTAACCAATGCACCACCGCTCCCCACTATACACATACAGACAAGAATACACATGCACAGACGCGCACACTCGCACAAAGCTACACAGACTGTTGAGCCACATCCTGTTAGCGAGCACCTATTAAGTTCAAAGCGTCGCACGAGGACGGTGTTTGGCCAGCATCATGCCCAGCTGACGGTGCTGATGTTTTCACCGCTGAACCAGATACTCGCGTTCAGGCTCAGTCGACGTCGGAGAGGCCTGCGCAACAGGTTCACCAGATCATCACCACTGATGTTAGCCGTGGCCAGGAATTTAACTCGGGCGGCGGGTTCGTGGTGCAGTGCGCTAACCACTGCGCCAACGCTCCCCATGCGCATGAATACACGCATAGGATTGCAGCACACGAAGTCTAGAAGCTGCTGAGTTCACACGTGTGTACAAGTTTACATGTGGCCACACGTGCATTTGAATTTTTGTACACATGTCTATAGAGATATGGAATGTTTGGGGAGCGGTAGTGTAGCAGTTAGTGCACTGCACTAGGAACCCTGCGACTCGAGGTCTATTTCTGCTCATGGCCAACACCAGTAACGATTTTCTGAACCGGTCATGGGCCTCCCCTAGGTCGACTCAGCCTCAAACGAGTAATTGCTGTGGTGTGCAAAGGCGGCCAGGTGCGGCTTTGACCACCCCCCCCCCCCCTCGTGCCCTGTGCTGGCCTGCGTAGGTGCTCGCTAAAAGCACTTGCCCTAACTGCCTGTGTAGACGACACAGAGACCTTTGTCTTTGTGCGTTAACTTTCATCGTCATCATGAGCCATGGTCAATCCTCTGCCTGATTAATGCCTCGCCCAGCCAGCGCCACCTCTCATGATCCTGCAATTAAGTCTATTACTTTAATTACATCACACAACTGTGATATCATTCAGCTACGTCCAAAGTAAACCTCTATGGACCGTTTAGCAAAGCACCGCAGTCTACGCTCCTTCAAGGCAACATGAACTCTCTCCTGAAGCCCTCTCGCCATGGCCAGCAGACCATGGACAACGGCATTGCCTCCTGTACACATTGCTGCCATGCACAAGAACAAGAGTGCCATCAAGTTACACAGCTACTCCAGAATATCACATGTGTAGTTACGTGACGCACCTGGTCACCCATCCAGGCACTGCACGGGGCTCACGCCTGCCTAGCGTCTGAGATATGATGAAATTTGGCACATTCTCGGCGATTTGGCCATCGCCTGGGCCGCTAGCCACAAATGAGCAAATAAATAAATACATGCGTGATTAGAAATCGCGAGCTTTAAAGCGCTGATGAGCGAGAACTGTGGGAGTCATTTGAGTGCAAATGCAGCAACATCGGGGCTGATATATGATACTCGGAGATCCCTTGAGCTACTTGGAACCCTCTAGGCTTTGGGCTTATTATTATTAATTTTTACGTGGAAAATTACAAGCATCGACGCAGCAGGATAGGGAAAACACGAGCTAAATTGCGCTCAAGTAGAAGCGTTGATCTTTCACCAGTCAATCGCCAGTCAATCAACACGGGACCCCGCTGTGAAGTCTCTACTAGGTGCCGGGGTGAGCTGGGTGGTCTTGCGATTAGGTCGCTCGCCTTGACACCGGGGGCGTTCACCTTTGAGACCAGAGGTGTTTGGTCTAGCCCTGATAATGCGGCACGGGGAGAATTATCACTAACCTTGCTGTCCCCCAGATCCCTTCAAGCTGGCTGTGCGTTGAGCTGTGGAGCCCGCGTCGTCCATGAACCGAGAGGGTTGATCCGGTACCACTTGCGGCGACAAATGCTTCTCGTTTGGACGGTGGGCAGTGTCCACCATGGACAGAAAGCTTCATGTATGTTCTATCTTGTTTTATAGACACCCTTCATATTCCACATGTTTCATATCACGTTTGTTCTTTTTCAAAAATTATATTACTATAGAGTACATTCTACTTCAAACATACTATGGAACCCGTATTTGAGAACGTGTTACTCATGAACAGCTACCACAGTGACCTTGCTATCATACAATGTTTGCGATCACGAGATAGAGTCCTTCAAGAATATAATTCAAAGCTTTTGCCACTTTCTGTAGTATCAATAATCAATGTTTGAGCGATTAGTTCAAGAGCATATTGGCCTGATATGAAGTCCATGTCAGTAAGATGTGACCATCAAACTAAAAGTTATCCAACTTTTTTTGTCCTATGTGTGGACACACGAAAATCATCATCATCATAATCAGCAGCAGAAGTATTGATCTATCCACTGCTGGATGAAGGCCTCCCCAAATCATCTCCACCTTTTCGATTTCTTGTGATATCTTCAGTTGTTTAGCGATCACGAAATCAACTTAATCAGTCTCAACTGATTCATGTTGTTATTATGACGTGGTCATGATATGCGCTCCGTTAAATACTAATTTTATAATAATAATTTACGGAACTTTGTCAATCTACTGCTGGATGAAGGCCCTCCCCACGCTGTGTGAGTCATGGGAGTAGCTGGACTATTCACCATGCAGATCACTCGCCACTCGTCCGGGAATCAAACTCTTGTCGCCGAGTTCACGGCACACAAACCCGAACCATCGAGCCGCTGGTCTCCACCACGTTCTCCGTTAGATATGCACGAATACATATTTGAAGACTGCGCTGCTTGTACATAAAACGTTCGTGGCGAATGTCACTGGGTTCGGTCCACGATATCGTCCATTTGTCTTATTCTTGCAACATTTAACATACAGCCACAGGCCCTGGCTCCCCACTGCCCTGGGTCACGTGACACGGACAAGGCCCCGAGGCTCACAAAGACAAAGACACAAATCCCCCGTATAGCCTGAACAGACCGTATGGGGGCAAGTGCTGTTAGCCTCCAAGACCATTACCCCGCAAATTCGCCACTAAGTAACGATGACGTCACCGTGGCGCCTGTGCCAGGCCAAGTGCACGTGTGAGGCCACGTGAAGCGTCGAAGGCTCGCTGGCAGGAGGTCACGGGACAGACCCAGGTGCCCCCCTCCCTTCACAAGCGAATCACAACCCAGCCCCCCCCCCCCCATCCCCAATTCCCCAGCATTGCCGGAGCCGCCGTTGTGTTTACGCGCATAAAGCGAGCTGCGGCTCGCTCACCCGGCCGAGTTGACGGAGCGGGCATCTCTCGTGAAATCTGCGACCCATACGGTGCGCGTTTGCGAGCTACGGAGAGAGGGGGACGAGGGAGGGCAGCAAGGGGGGGTCCCGCGCTGACGTGGGGAGAGTTGAGCTTGGAGGATGGGCGGGCGGGAGGCGGCGTGCGTGTCAGGGCCTCGAGCAAGCCAACAGAAACAAATGGGCCGCATTACATCAATTGGTTTATCGAGCGGGTTTTCATCACCCCCTGCCCCCCACCAATTCTCAGGATCACTCGCGTCGCATCCCACTTCACGTTCAGACTCTTGGAGACAGCCAGCGCCTTTCATCTTCGCACGCGGGTTCTGCCATTACACGTGCGATTTATTGCCCCCAATCTTTTTTTCTTTCTCTCTCTTCCTCTCCCCCCCACCTCCTCCTTTGTAGGGAGGGAGCTGCGTCTCACGCGTCGTTCGTAAACGCACGCTTCTTTTTGTAAAAAAAAAACCTTTATTTTTTTGCCCATTCGTGGCACTTGCCCATGCCCCCGGCGTCGACCCCGCTGACCCATCAACCTCCACATTTATAAGATCTTTTAACCCAGGAGACGAAACCGTTTTGCCATAAAGTCGCGTGAATAAAGGGAAAGAGTTAAATTCTGGGAACCTTCAGTTGTCCGCGTGTTTTTACAAAAAAAAAAAGTTCTTTGTGGCCAAGGCTTTTGACCGGCAGAGGACTTTGCAGGCAGGACCGACGTTATTGTTCCCAGACGAAGAATAGTCAATATCATTCAGCGATTATGCCAAGGCACGCTTTAAAAAAAAATACGTGTAGAGAAAATGTTTTAATTGTAAATTTATAGTTTGGTACGAGCTTGCGATAGTGTTACCGTGTCCACGCCAATGCGACAGTGGTTAAAAAATAAAAAGGGCGAGCGAGCGTGCCCTAGGTAATAATCGCTCCGATTTAAATGCCACGAGGGCAAGTGCTCCCAAACAACAACACAATGAGACAAAGCGGCGAGTGAGAGGTCAGCACAACACCCAGCCGCCTCCCTCGCTCTCACTCCATCCCGGCTAGCCTGGGAGAGGCACTCAAAGGGGCAGCAGCGGTGTCAAACTCAGCAAAGTTGAGGTGGGGGGGCGGAGTGGGGATGGGGAGGCGTTGAGGTCATATATCTTTTTTTATTTTGTATGCTGTGCCCACACGACTGAAGGCATCAACTTGATGGGGGCGGGGGGAGAGGTCTCAGAATTAATTGGGAAAGTCGGTACCCGTATAAGTGTCCCTCGTGACACGTACGATCGTCGTGGGGGGGGGACTTCTTTGAGTGGGAGCTCAATGCACAGGAGTGGCTCCTTGCTGGCGTATTGCTCGTTGGGGCTGCACATTCTCTGCAAGCCGCGTGTGTTCCAGTGCCACCACCCACCATCACCACCCACCCCCCACCGCCACCACCCACCCACCCCCCACCGCCACTACCCACCATCACTACCCACCCACCCCCCACAGCCACCACCCACCTTCAAACAACTACGTTGAGATTTGCTCGGAGAGGTTTTGTTTTCGAGAGCGTCGAATGTATTCGGAGGGAGAAGGCACAATGAAAGGGAAAAAAAGACAAACAAAATTTAAATTTTTGCTTTGAATGTTCTCCAGATAAGAATGAAATCTGTAAATGACGAGAACAAATACCAATCGTAGCTAAATAAACAGCGCAGGCTGGAAAACCATGAATTTCGAACAAGATGCTAAGATGTGTATTAAAGCAAAACAGCCATATGCAACAACAAAAAACTCCATCAGCTTTTTTCTGAAGAAGTGCATTGTGGTCCGCGTGTCTAAAGCCATAGACAATTGTGGAACGGGTGCATTATAATTACTACTCATCTGCACAGTACAGTCAACCGATACTGCTGACAAGTCTATCTCTGGGAACCATTACATCCACGCTCTGGGGCCCATTATCTTAACTCGACAAAAAATAATAAAATCTGTACATGACGATGAAAACCCATCATGACAGAGTAAGAGTGCAGGCTTTAAACCCAACACAGAAATATAAAAAAATCACATTTCCATTGTTTACCAATTTATAGATATATATCTTTTTTATATATAAATGTAATGATTTATTTTAGAAAGGGTCGTTCATGCAAATTGCATCTCACACTCGCTGAAGAACCACCGACAAGCTGGAATGCTGCCAGGCAGTGAGCCGGTGCCAACAGTTGCTCTGCAGTTCTCTACATATTAAGGTGTTTTCAGCCACTTCGTCAGTTTTTATACATGCACCACTGCTGCTGTTGTCAGTTGGTCACGTTTGCTCAGACAAGGGGACCACAATGCAAATTAATGATAATAATGTTCTTGCAAATGTGATCGGTATATGCAGCAAAAGAGAGCGTGTGAGTTGATCATTTTGTGAGTCGGGGTAGAGGCGGGGGGGGCGGGGGGGGGGTGAACGCGGTCGTTTGACCGCTTTCCAGAGAGCACCACGAGTCCCATCCGGCTTGTTTTAAGAACAAGTTTTAAATCGACTCGTTGCCTTTGGAGCAAGTCAAAGTTTTTGCTGCAGCGTAGGACACCCGATCATCCTCGGATTTGCTCGGCACCATTACAGCAGTGTCGTCAGCGAGCAGATTTAGGTCGGAGTGGATCGGTGAGTCTCCTAAATGATTGACAGAGGGAGTAGAGGATAGAACTGAGTACGGAGCCCTGCCGGAGACCTTTAGTGACCGGGGGATCTGTTCGAGGTAAAGCTGTTTACAGAGGTGAGCTGTGAGCGGCCCGAGAGGTCACTCTGGAACAAGTTCACCATAGATTCGGGAAGAGTTCAGACATTTAAGTTGGCTCAGTAAGATGCCGTGACCCGCTGTGTCAGTGGCTTCTGATAGGTCAATAAAGCGGATGGCACAGAGGAGTTTATTATCCAGCTCGTTGAAGATAACATCAAAAGTATCTCGCGACCGCCGAGGTTGGGTGGAAATTTTCCCTGAAGCGTGATTGCGTGTGGTGAAGCAGGTTATTCTCTTGTAGAAAGTGAGTCATTTGTTTCGTGAGTAGCTTATCGGAGATTTTGATCAGGGAGGGAGGGGAGGGGGGTGAGATCTAAATCGGTCGGTAGCCATTCTGGGTCGTCAGTGGCACCTCCTTTACGAACAGGGCGCACAAAAGCAGTTTTTTTTTCGTTCCTCAGGCACCGAAGATTCCTGGACGGACAGGTTACAAATATATTGGAGATCGGTTCAGAAATGATGTTTGCCACACTTTGAAGGTAGGGAGACCATGGGCACCATCCGAGGGGATGAGGTATTTGTTTTGTGATGGAGTTTGCGTGACAGATTCGTCCGAGGCAGAGATTGGTTTAAAATTAAAATGGGAGGATTGGTGGGGTAGGGTTTCTTGGGGGAACGAGTGAGACCCATTGCGTATTTTATTAGATGAGGTGGGGACACACAGCTCTGTGGGAACAGTTTATGTTTCTTTTAACAATGGAGTTACGAGCAATATTCAAGTTTAACGGTCTCGGTTGCAAAACCAAGCAAGCACTCATGGCAATGCCGTTCTGGAGTATTTAGCGTCCACTTTACAGCCAATGTCCCACGACGGCAATTCCACACGGACATCGTCAGCCAGTCGTGGGAAAGCCACCGAATAACCCTGCTGTGGTAAGTCACTCGATAGACGTTGCCTGTCGCTGGGATTACCAGTCACCTCTACGCATAGCTTGACATGAGCTGAAGTGATCCCCTACTCAAATGAGCGCATCGCTTGTTTACCAGCGTCGAGCCACTGGTGAATATTCCGCATTCCTTCTGGCAGCGACAACCGCTGTTGACTTACCCACAAAGTGGTGAACACTTTATCGACCTCGGAGGTATGATGGGCTGAGTCAACCCCCACAACCCCAACCAGGAGTTGAACTGGAAACTTTCCGGTCGCAAGCCGCTCGCGCTGCCGCTGAGCCTCCTGGCCGGCACGTGAGCTGCTCTGACAAACATTTTGTTTCTTCCAAGGACTTTATTTGAATTACGAACGTTTACATGTCTATCTGGCGTTCGAACACAGTCGCCTCCTAGATGAATGAACTTTGACTTGTTTGAAATGTGGACGTCGACTTCAAGGTTTCAAAACACCACAACATGTAATTCGTCAAAGGTAAACAATTTAACACGTAGGCTTTCGCGACCAATATTATCCATACTAGAGGGTTTTTTTCGGGGGGGGGGGGAGGGGGGATAGATCTCGTAAATATAAATGTGTCGTTAATCCCGCCACCAGCCAACACAGCCAATTAGTAATTAATAAAAAAAATGTCAGCACACAGTCAACCTGCACTTTAGACCAATGGCCGCTAATTTGTCAGCGCCGTCCGCCCTCTCCAAATACGCTCGAGAGCGTCCGCTCGCACCGCACATTTCCGGCAGCGCATTCATTCGCTCTCGCTTCTTTTTTGGAAGCAGGTTTTGGTCCGTCAACAGAGAGCCCCATGCGTTTCTGCAGTCGCCAGCGCATGGCCTGTACAGCCGACTGCCATTTCACAGGGACGTTAGCCCGGACATTGAAACGTTCATTTGGGGGTAAGATTACCCCCAAATGTTCCCACTCAGGGAAACAGTGGCAGGGGAAGGGGAGGGGGTTGGGGTGCTGGGCCTTTTAGAACCTTGCCGTAAACATTCAGCTAGTAACGTAGGTAGATGATTCCTGCTAAGACGCTTCACCTGAGATTGATGCCTAAATATTTTACTTTATTAGCATTGGTGATTTTACGGAAGTATATTCAACACAAATCCTACTGGTTTTTATTTTTTTATTTCCACACGTAAGTGTATTATAAAGTTCTACATACCAAAATCTCAAATCACGAAGGCTCCAATCATATCAAATAATACAGATATAACCATCTTAACTGTCAAAGGACATGTATAATAGTGATATTAATATGGTAAGAGTGTTCACGTGTTCAAATTATTTGTTGTGTGTTTGCTTGCCTGCAATTGTGACCCTGAGCCAATGGTGGAAATTTCACGTTCATGTGGCTAAAATAAAAATAAAATAACCATGACACATTCATTCACGACGTCGTACAAAATCGCTGCTGGTTGTATCCACCCTGCAGCGATGAGAAACTGAGGTCGACCTCTGAACATGATAGTAACAAAAATAATAGCAAGTAAATATTTTGCTCTTAACGATCAATGCAGAGGTCGCCGGTTTGATTCGATCTCCCGGCATGGCAGCTGGAAGGATGGGCAAGTTCATTCCCCCCCCCTCCCCCCCACCTCTAGCCAGGCAACATTATAATGGGGACGCCAAAAGTCAATCAGCAGGATTTGCTTGTGGCGTAGTAGAGTGTGGGTACTCCCATCTCTTCATATACTTTCACTATCGTGTTTTTGTATTGGTTGTTGTCGTAACGTTCTGACCCGCCGCTGCTGAACATCTGTGAAAAAGAGCTTGATAGCTCATCGGATTCCTCGATTGTAAATACATATTCTGATTCTGATTTTTCCAAGACGTCTGCCCAGCGTGGTAGAGTAGGCCAAATACTCTCTAGAGGGAATGCCCTCTAGAGCTCCATCAAGTTGGAGGCATTTCCGTCAGCAGTGACGTGAGCAAGCAATTACAGGGCTGCACCTTTCCCATTACTCATTAACAATCGTCTTCACCTTTCGTTATCAACACCATGATTTCCCATTATTTCGAAACGCGTCCATTTCAAATGGAAATACTCCACGTATTTGTCAGTGAGCAGCTAAAGATCCAATTGCCCGATCTCGGCGATCGGGCTGCATCAGTGATCCCCTGTATTCCTAACAGCTTGGCAGGTCACACGCCCATTAAACACCCATTACTTCACCATTTACCAAATTGTTTTCCCTTTGTTTATGGCCCACTGCTTGGTACCATCTAACCACGGGAAATTATCCATCAGTGTTAAACTTGGCAGGCCTAATGGCCAGTGCGCTTGCCACTCTGCCAGCTGATTACACAGAAACGGTTGGTTGATGCTTAGCGGCAGACCGTGGCTCCAAGTTGAGGAGGCTACAAAAGTCCACCTTGGGTTTTCCAGTCCCAGGTGATTCGTTGAGAAATGGAACACAAAAGCAGCGGCGTGTGACGGTGATCATGATGATGCGCTGGTGCTGGGTTGCCTATGTGAGTCTATGGGCCTCAAAATGTGCATCCCTGGTACTCTGTGCTGTATCTGGGTCTCTGTGTCAGTATACATGACTAATTTATAATTGGAACACGAAAGCAACATGTGATGGTGATCATGATGACGCTCCGGTGCTGGGTTGTCCGTTTGAGTCCATCGTTCTCTGTGTGAGTCTCTGGGTCTCTGTGTGAGTATATGGGTATCTGTGTGAGTCTAAACAAATGTAAGCATAAGTTAATGGCTCAAGCAGCTCAAGGGGCCACTAATGCACCGAAAATAAGGGTACTGTCTCTTCTCCTAAAACGTGGCAGTTGGGTTCCTAAAGAACGCCACGTTATGAAAAAACGCGTTATAATAAATAATATATAACATAGGGTAAAGCACAGTCAACGATAACACGTGAGATGAGTACCCAGGCTGAACAAAGACTGAGGCACGTGGGAAGCATCTAGAAGCATCCGGCAGCATCCCGCCTTGTGTGGCAGCCACACCACTGCTTATTTCTACTCGCAAGACGTAGCTATGGTCACTCAACCGCGTTATATCCAATTCGCATCCGCGTTATAAAAACATGTGTTCCCTAATACATTCACTGCATTATATCCAATTCTGGTTATGAAAACAACAGGCGTCGTAGGAGAACAGACTGTATACCAAATAGAAGCTTTAACTCAGACCCTTATTTTTTTGATAGAATGTATTTAAGTGCATCATTCTTATAACACTATTAACATAACTCTTTAATCGATTAACTTATTTCACACAACAGAGAAACGTGACTTGTCCAAAATGTAATGTTCGTAATCATGTGGTGCACGCCACAATGGCCTGGCACCACCACTGGGGAAGTATCCACATGCAGAGTGGCACGCGGATTGATGCGAGTCAGTTGGTAATTTGGAACACAGCAATGAAGGTCAAGGCTCGGCCCTGACACGACTCGCTCACATCACTGCTCACGGAAAAAGCCTCCATCCGAGGGAGCTCTGGAAAGAGCCTCCACCCGAGGTAGCTCTGCAAAGAGCCTCCACCCAAGGTAGCTCTGGAAAGAGCCCCCACCCGAGGTAGCTCTGCAAAGAGCCTCCACCCGAGGTAGCTCTGGAAAGAGCCTCCACCCAAGGTAGCTCTGGAAAGAGCCTCCACCCGGGGTAGCTCTGGAAAGAGCCTCCACCCGAGGTAGCTCTGCAAAGAGCCTTCACCGAAAGTAGCTCTAGAAAAAGCCTCCACCCGAGGTAGCTCTGGAAAGAGCCTGCACCCGAGGTAGCTCTATAAAAAGCCTCCACCCGAGGTAGCTCTGGAAAGAGCCTCCACCCGAGGGAGCTCTGGAAAGAGCCTCCACCCGAGGTAGCTCTGGAAAGAGCCTGCCCCCGAGGTAGCTCTATAAAAAGCCTCCACCCGAGGTAGCTCTGGAAAGAGCCTCCACCCGAGGGAGCTCTGGAAAGAGCCTTCACCCGAGGTAGCTCTACAAAGAGCCTTCACCCGAGGTAGCTCTAGAAAGAGCCTCCACCCGAGGTAGCTCTGCAAAGAGCCTCCACCCGAGGTAGCTCTGCAAAGAGCCTCCACCGGAGGTAGCTCTAGAAAAAGCCTCCACCCGAGGTAGCTCTGGAAAGAGCCTCCACCCGAGGTAGCTCTGGAAAGAGCCTCCACCCGAGGTAGCTCTGCAAAGAGCCTCCACCGGAGGTAGCTCTAGAAAAAGCTTCCACCCGAGGTAGCTCTGGAAAGAGCCTCCACCCGAGGTAGCTCTAGAAAAAGCCTCCACCCGAGGTAGCTCTGGAAAGAGCCTCCACCCGAGGTAGCTCTGCAAAGAGCCTCCACCCGAGGTAGCTCTGGAAAGAGCCTCCACCCGAGGTAGCTCTGGAAAGAGCCTCCACCCGAGGGAGCTCTGGAAAGAGCCTTCACCCGAGGTAGCTCTGCAAAGAGCCTCCACCCGAGGTAGCTCTGCAAAGAGCCTCCACCGGAGGTAGCTCTAGAAAAAGCCTCCACCCGAGGTAGCTCTGGAAAGAGCCTCCACCCGAGGTAGCTCTGGAAAGAGCCTCCACCCGAGGTAGCTCTGCAAAGAGCCTCCACCGGAGGTAGCTCTAGAAAAAACTTCCACCCGAGGTAGCTCTGGAAAGAGCCTCCACCCGAGGTAGCTCTAGAAAAAGCCTCCACCCGAGGTAGCTCTGGAAAGAGCCTCCACCCGAGGTAGCTCTGCAAAGAGCCTCCACCCGAGGTAGCTCTGGAAAGAGCCTCCACCCGAGGTAGCTCTGGAAAGAGCCTCCACCCGAGGTAGCTCTGGAAAGAGCCTCCACCCAAGGTAGCTCTGCAAAGAGCCTCCACCCGAGGCTGCTCTAGAAAGAGCCTCCACCCGAGGGAGCTCTGTAAAGAGCCTCTACCCGAGGGAGCTCTGGAAAGAGCCTCCACCCGAGGTAGCTCTGGAAAGAGCCTCCACCCGAGGTAGCTCTGGAAAGAGCCTCCACCCGAGGTAGCTCTGCAAAGAGCCTCCACCCGAGGCTGCTCTAGAAAGAGCCTCCACCCGAGGGAGCTCTGTAAAGAGCCTCTACCCGAGGGAGCTCTGGAAAGAGCCTCCACCCGAGGGAGCTCTGGAAAGAGCCTCCACCCGAGGTAGCTCTGGAAAGAGCCTCCACCCGAGGGAGCTCTAGAAAGAGCCTCCACCCGAGGTAGCTCTGGAAAGAGCCTCCACCCGAGGTAGCTCTGGAAAGAGCCTCCACCCGAGGGAGCTCTAGAAAGAGCCTCCACCCGAGGTAGCTCTGGAAAGAGCCTCCACCCGAGGGAGCTCTGGAAAGAGCCACCTTCCGAGGGAAACCAACCAAGCACTCTTCCACACTTGCCAGACGTCTTGGTATATGTTGGTAGTGACCTACGCTTTACCCCAACCTGCCGATCAACTAACTTTGGTGTTCCCCATTTACACTGCTTGCTGGACAGAGTCGAAGGGAAGGTGGGCAGCGGGAGGGGGCGTGGTTATGAAACTTTCCCCCCTTTGTTTCAACTGCTGCGCTAAACCGTCGCACCCAGTGGCTGTGCCGCTCCGCGAGCGCTCACGTCACGGCGTCACCGGTGACAACTCCGAGCACGCCTGACGAACTCAAATCCAATGCCCCAGCATCGCCGAGTGGTGCGCGCGGCTCCGCCGCTATAACTCGCTCGGGGCTGAGCGGGCGCTGCGAGCCCGGCGGAGCGGGCAGCGCCGTGCGTGTTTCCCATTAGCCCACCGCACAACGAATAAGAAGTGAAGCCCCCAATAATTGCCCGCGCGGCACAAGAATGTACTCCTTTAATCACCTAAAGGGCCCATTATTAACACGCAACGTACACAGCAGAGCTCACCGCGCCACGATGCTCACTTTAATGAACACATGCGGCTTAAGCTCCGATTCAGGATTTATTGTCTAAAGGTCATTGCTGCCTCGCAGCTGAATTCTGGAAATATATATATTTTTTGTCAGGCATTTCAAACTGAATTAATTCACCGTAATCACTCTTTGATGTCAGCTCCCTGCTTTCATGTGGGGCTGAGCCTCGTGTATAATTGAGAGAGGGGGGAGGGGGCTCTGGGGGGGTGGGTAGGTGGCTGGCATCGGTGTTGATATTTGCCGATGCAATTGGAGTTGGCACGCACGGCGTGGTTTTTCACCCAATGTCGCCCCCCCCCATCCCTATCCCTCTCCCTGCCTCCCCCGTGCTGTGGTTATTCAAGCACGCGTTTTGTGAGCATGGAAATGTTTGTTGAGAGCACTCAGAAACCTGTGCCTCTGGGATGTCGCGTTCCTCAATGACAATGCAGAGAACACCTCCCGGCCTCACAAGGTACGCTCGAAAAGCCAACGGGACGTGCGCTATTCCATTCTCGCATATGATGGCAGAAACACATTCATGAGCTAAGTGCCAATGTCGAGGTCTGTTAGCCACGACGAGAGGGCTTCAGGAGAGAGTTCGTGTGGCTTTTGCTGTTCCCCCTCCTCCGCCATTGCAGGAGCGCAGACAACAGTGACTGACCATATTATCCATAGTTTGGGTTGCATGGCCGCAATTGCACTCCTGTGGCACGACTTCATTAATTAAATTTGTGAAGGAGGTGTGTGCATCGGCCTGTTGATTTTCTGATCTGGTTGGTGGTTTTACCACCGGTGTCTTTAAGGAGGAATGTCAAAGCCAGGAGATGCAATTATGGGTCTCGAATGCTGTTCATTTTGAAAGCCCGCGTTGTTCCACTCTGTTCGCCAGCGTTTTTTCCAGATCTGGGTGAGATTCTAGGATGACGACAGCGCGATCCCAGTGGAATCGGAACTTAAGTCTTGGTTGATGGGTAATGCGGCGGTTGTCATTGGCAAGGAAACGTGCAAACTCCCTTGCCGTTTGCATGTCTCTGATGATATTTGGTCGCAGAACGTTCACGAGACCAGAGAGCCAGGGGATTGATGTCGGTTTCAGTGTTCTGGGCACGATGCACATTGCAATATTTAATCGTGCATCCAGCAGTTTTGCGAATGAACTCCCGGACTGGCTGGAGCACAATAATCTGCCATTGGGTACTTAAAAAACTAAACAATTTTTTTTATTTTATTTTACCAGGCAAGGCCCACTGAGCTATGTAGCTGTTTTTAAGAAACGGCCTGGCCACAAATGACAGCTTAACGAAGTGGCTTATCATGTGAAATTTATAGCAGCCAAATACACTGAATGCATGTGGTAAAACCAAAGGACCTGGAGAAAAATCCAGACGACCACGGGGAGAGAGACACGAAAACACCAAATATACAGCACGACCTCCTGTATACCAGGTGAGGTCATTAACATATCGCCACTGGGGCAGTACCCTGACGTGTCCCACGTCGTTCCAATAAGTTTCTGTAGCAGAGCGATGCTTGAATTGGTAAATGCAATAACCAGGCTTATAATTTATGGTGAAATATTTCCAGTTTAATGCAAATTTGAAAGGCCCAAGACCATGAAGGGCCTTACAAAAAATATGGAAACAATCAGGATTTGTTGTTATTCGTTGAAGAATTTTAAAGACTGCTTGAAGAGCTGTAGAAAAAAATTACTGCATAAAAAAGTGTGTATTTTTATATGAACGATATTGATGTTTGGATGTTTAACCAGCTCATGAGGTAACGGGCTTAATTCGTTGTGCTGGAAGAAAGGCAGTTTCCTTGTATATTTGGGAGACAAAAATGCCATATAGGTGGAAAAATAGGATTTGTGTTGCTATGGTTTTTGTTTTACAAAAAATCAGCAGAAAAATATTTTCCTTAATTGGTGGCCACTGAGGTAAATATAAAGTCTCTGTCTGTGCGCCATCTACTTTCTAAAAGTCATCACATCCTACTGTCCACTTGTCTCTCTCCATTATATTTACTCAAGAACGTTGCATGGGATCACTCCTCCCAGTCGCATCCAATTGTTCAAATTGATGATGTCACCTCATTCATTGTCTTCCTTGGCTTCTTGTACCTATAATCTTCCTAGTAAATACCACATTTCGCACCTCCGATTAGCATGGTTGGCTACGCACGGAGCGAAATAAGTTCAACATAGGTACACGACTTACACTGCACGCTTAACAGCACTTGCCCCCAAAAGCCTGTTAAAGGCTATCCAGGGAATCTTTGTCTTTATGTGTCTCACGCTACCTCTCCGGCCTCTCTATGTGCTGTGAAGAAGTGATAAATATATACATACACACATTTATAATCAGTCTCTTGCTTTCCCATTATATGTCCTAGACGTCTAACTCTTTCCGTCTCTAATGATCTTTGTTGCTGCATGCCCTGCTTATCTGTAATGAATTTACGTTACTCATCTTGTCTGTGAGATGTTTTTAATACGTTTCGTAAAACACCACATTTCTGTGACGTCTTGCCTTTTGAGTTTGCTTACAGAGCAACTTAAATGTGAACATTTCGATTAAAAGCTTTCATGACTGCAATGATTCATCTTCTTTGGTTCTTTCGGTAAAGTCACGAAACGTCGTGAGAATATTATTGTGTTATTTTATTTTATCAATTTATTATTTTATTCTCATTCTACGTGACTTTACCGAAAGAACCAAATAAGTTAAATGTGAACACTTGCGGATAGCGGTCTATCACGTCCCCAGAATTAAACGCTCCACCACTCGGGGACAAGTTAGATAACGGGAGGAATGTCGTCGATACCCCTCACTTCATCGGTAAATAAACAATAACACGAAACGAAACTATCGTTAAAAACTTACTGAACTATTTTAATCTCTTTTTTTTACCAGGTAAGGCCCACTGAGCTATGAAAGCTCCTTTTCAGAAGCGACCTGCCCACAGATTATAGCCCAGTGGATTGGTTTATCCTGTGGAAATTTATAGCAGGCAGATACTCGAAATGCATTTCTCTTAATGTGGGGGGTAAAACCGGAGGACGTGGAGAAAAATCCACGCGACCACGGCGAGAACACGCAAACTCGAAATATACATGCGTTAGGCTCGGGATCGAACCCACGACCTCCTGTACACCAGGCGAGGTAGTGAACATCTCGCCACCAGGAATGTGACGGGAATGTTGAGCAGACTTTGCGTCATAATTTTGCACATTGCGAACCTCAGCCGCAAACCAAAAACTGTAACGGATACGCCGCATCGCCAACAGGATTATCGCAGAAGACACCAGGATGAGTATGGCATGGCCCCCTGATGGAAAGGGCTCCTGTTATCTTGCTTGCCTTTGGACACGGATCATGGCTCGTTGCAATTCACAATAATCAAAGCGATGTCTTGCTGTGGTGCTCATCTCCTGTTTACAGCCCTGAGCCAGTGAAGAAAATTCCACATTCCTATGGCGGGAAGCCAGTGTGTCCATTAGACAATCATTTGTTGACTTCCCCAGAAAGTGGCACTCATTTGCACAACACCGCACTATGATAAAGAGAACATGCACGTTTCATATATCCATGCATCCATATATGCATCTCTCACTTGCCGCACACGATTTCCAAAATCGTTTTCACCACTCCTGCGACACATTTTTTCCATCGCAAACCATACCCTTCCCCTCACCCAAGTTCCACTTATCTGTGAAAAATAGCAGATTGAAAGATTAATTTGTCACGTTTGTCACTTTGTTGTCCATTATTTTAAATGACGAATGGGGGCCTTTTCTCTTAATTCATCGCAGACGCAAGCAAGACAAGGTGACGTTTCGTCTGCCTTTTTCGCGAGAAGTCGTGTCAACAACCTCCATCTGCCCGGCGTTCTAATCTGTGGATCTGTGTGGGAAACGAGGAAGGGACGTCAGCAAGCGCCGGGACAGGCCCGTGATGCTTTGTTTATTATCGGTGCAAAGGTTTGTCGAAGCTGATCTCCGATGAGAAAACTCAGTTCCCGAAGAAGCTCCCACCCAGCGTCTGGAGCAAAAAAGTCGGACGTCATTGCTGAACAACATGACCAAAAACTAAAGTATTTTTTTTATTTTACCGTAGCTCTTTTTCAAAAGCGACCTTGCCACAACATGATAGCTCAACGAAGTGGCTTATCTCATGGATTGTATTAGCAGACAAATAATCTAAACGCGTTATGTTGATTCCTAGTGAGGAGGGAAAACCGGAGGACCCGGAGAAAAAAATCCACGCGACCACGGAGAGAGAGAGAGACAGGCAAACTCCAAATTTACAGCAGCAGGCGTCAGGGTCAGGATATAACCCACGACCTCCTGTGTACCAGGCGAGGTAGTTAACATCTCATCACAGGGAGAGAGAGAACATGAAAACTCCACATATGCAGCAGGCGTCAGGGTCAGGATATAACCCACGACCTCCTGTGTACCTGGCGAGGTAGTCAACATCTCATCACAGGGAGAGAGAGAACATGAAAACTCCACATATACAGCAGGCGTCAGGGTCAGGATATAACCCACGACCTCCTGTGCACCTGGCGAGGTAGTTAACAGCTCCTTTCCACGCGGCACAACCCGAAAACGAATGCTGCACAAGAGCTGCGAGGCAAGAACCACGGTAGTCTGTGCAGCGGAGAGATCATCGTCTAATATTACTTTTGCAGAAACTTAAAGAAAACGAAATATTGCAAGAGCTTAAAAGAATTTTATTATATCAGAGTATAGGTACTATATATATGTAGATAATTTCTTTCAGATGGGCAATTGAAATGTGGAGGAGTTGAATAGTTTCTGGTATGCGATGTCTAACTTCGTGTATTAACTATAGAACGAGTCACTGGAGCGCGTCGCGCTGGGGACTGGCAGAGAATGGGAGTGGGGGTAGCAGCCTGGTCTACCGGTGGGACACCGTGGGCGAAGCCCGGAGCCTTCTGGGGGATCCAGAGGGGGGCGTGGCCGAGGGCGGAGCCTGGCCACGCTGGGGAGGATAAAAGGCGAGCTCCGACTCGCAGTCGGGGCTGCTGCCATCTGGAGTGGAACTCGGCGCGCTGCCGTTGTCATAGGGATCTTCACCTCTTCGAGCTGTGGGTCTGGCAGAAAGTTGTCTGTCCCGACCCCGTGTGCAGTTATCCCCTATGGTTGTGAAGGCCGGAATAAGAGAGAGAGAGGGAGATAGAGAAAGTGGCTCCTACTAGTGTCTGTGAATGAGTACACAACACTTGTATTAATAATGTAGTCACCGTAGTAATAATAATAATAACAAAGATTATCCACAGCCATTTTCCCAACCCACTGAAGGATGAAGACCTCTCTCTCTCTGTCTCTATGCCATGGGGGGTCATGGTGGCAGTTTGACCATACTTCACCAGGCTGGTCAGTGTGGGTTGATGAAGGAGTGACCAGTTGAGACACCACTTGCCGCTGGTGACCGGGAATAAAACTCAGGACTTCAGATTCATTGGTCAGTGCGCTAACCACTATTTCCATTTGGTGGTGTGGCAATAGCTGGAGAATGAGTTAACATCCTCAAATTATCTTTATAGCCCACAGTCATCTATACGCACATATACGCGTATATCAACTCGTAAATATATATAAAACAATTAAAATTGGACTGATTCCAGGAAACTAGATGTCAGGCCTTTGAGGTTAACGATCATTAGAATGACACTAAGATAGCCCAGCTCACTCTGGAGGCTCTGCAACATTGACAGACAAAACATCAACGAAAGGCTCAAAGCGATGGAACATACTGCGATGCAAGATGCACAGAGGCTTATCTAATAGACGACCAGCAGAGCCGTTAACGTATTAACGGCTTTGCACGCGTGGGGTTTCTCTGGGCACTCCGGTTTCCTCCCACAGTTAAGAAGACTCATGAATGGAGTTGGCCAAATGCCCAATATTTGGCCAAATGTTTGGGTAAGGTGGACCCCACGGTGGTGAGAAGTTAACAACCTCACCTGGTATCCAGGAGGTCGTGAGTTCGATCCCGACCTGACGCTTGCTGTATATTTGGAGTTTGCACGTCTTTCTCTCTCCCTCCCCATGATCGTGAGGACATTTCTCCGGGTCCTCCGGGTTTTCCCTCCACACTTGGAATCAACATGCGTTTAGAGTATTTTGGCTGCCATACATTTCCACGTGACAAGCCACTTTGTTGAGCTATCATTTGTGGCCAGATCGCTTCTGAAAAATAGCTAAAATAGCTTTATTGTATAGCGCGGTGAGCCTTATCTTGTAAAATAAAACATATTGTTTTTAATCTGAGCACAGAACTTGGACAATTGTCAGTGCCAGTTTCTGGCTGCCTTCCTAAGCGCTTGTCTGTAGTTGCTCCTGCACCTCCGTGCGAAAGCTGCGTGAGTTAGAAATCCTAACATACTCACCGACGAATGTGATTGACATACAGACAGAGCCATACAGACAAGACGCTGATAGACTGACAAGCGGTCATGGAGACGTCCAGGCAGATTAACCGACTGACAGAACGTTTGACAGACAGATGGCAACGCACACTAGCATACGGGCAGACACTTTGGTATCGCAGGAATTGTTGGCGCTAGATGTCTGTTTGATGGGTTTGTCTGTGGCAAATGTGCACGTGTGGACGTGTCGGGCCGTGATGCGTGGAAGCAGTTGCACAGTGGTTCACGCACCGCGCTACGAACCCGACGACCCGAGTTCGATTGTCGCTCACGACCAATAAACAGTGGAGTCCTGGGCCTCCCCTAGTTTAACTCGACCTTGAATGAACACCTGGTGGACTGTGTAAACTTTAGCACTGGGAAGACAAAGACGGTCAGACATGGTGCTGACCACCCACTCCCTCTTGTTCCATAGCAACACTTGCCCCAACGGTCTGTTAAAGGCTATGATGGGTATCTTTATCTTTGTCTTTGACGGGGTGGGGGGGGGCGGTGATGTGGGGCTCTGTGAGGGTGGTGCCGGGGCAACGAGGAGGGACATGGGGCACGTGGGAGGGGGTGCGAGATGTCGGATGGGGGGAGTGGAGGCAGAGTGGTGTTGACGGGAGATGTGGCCGCACGTTTAAGTGGTGATGATGGAGGAACGGCCCCATGCTGATAAGCAGGCACTGTGGGACCGCACTTCAAAGTGTTGGAAGCTCCATTAATCACATTAATGTCCGAAGAGGCACACGGCAGGGCCTGCCGCGTGCTGCTGCTGCTGCTGCGGCTGCGGCGGTGATGTCTTTGATTGCCCTGCTGCTGGCAAGGGGAATCGCCCGGGATTCTAGGATGGGTTGAGGGCGGTGGTACGGCTGTGGAGGCTGGGAGGGGATAAGCGGGGCTGCGGGTGATTGAGTCGTGCGTTTTGGGAAACATGGGCCCAACGGCTTCACTCCTTCAGACGCAGGAGTCGGAGGGGGAATCTAACCGGAGTGTGCGTGATGCCGACCTGTCGGTGCGCACGCAGTCTCGAGTTAAAGTGCCGCATTATTGATTGCCAGCGGTTCTTTTTGTTCAGTCGTATTCCGATGGCAGCCCGCCCGCCGACACGGCGCAGTGGTTTTCTTTTAACGCTGCAGCCGCATAGCGATGGTCTCGAATGTGTCCTTATCGTGTGCCCACGGTGACAATCGTGCCGTGAAGTCGTGTTAGTCCGAGGCATCTCCCACGGCGCTGCTATCCCCGTGCGTTATCAGACGATCGGCACGTGCTCGAAATATTTGCACTGCAAAAAAGAAGAACGAACAAAAAAAAGAAATTCGCTGAAAGAATTGCAAGCAGCCTACAGTTATTTCCATTTTATTATGATGCTTTTATTTCGGGAAAACCTCGCCCGAAATCGCATGACTCTTTTTCAGGAGGGTACTGTCAACATTTTCTTTGCAGCAAGGAGCGACGGTTTGCTACGAAATGTTGCAAATGAGTCATTTGCAGAAATATTTTAAATGTATTTAGTTGGCTGGAACACCACGGCCTACTCTTGCGAGTCTACGTCACCGAGTCTCTAACATCCACTGCGCGTCATATAACTGTGGTTGAAACTGCGGAATTAACCAGGTTGAGTTTAGAGATCATGATGATGATGATGTCGCTGCTTAGAAGATCCTGTACCACGGATGAACACCGCACGACTCAAATATGCGAACCAGGTGTTGACCAGGTGTTCGGGATTCAAGCATTCCCATGAACAGCACCGTCAGTGCTCAGGAATCCCTTTTCACGGCGCAGTAAGATTTGTATAACTTTGAAAAGCATTTTGAGAGGAAACTCTCCCTGTAATGTCTATGAGCTGAATCCCGTTACACACAGGACACCCGTGCAGCAGAAATATTATATTCGCAAAGATTTATTTTAAGACTTTGAGTTGGCCTTATATGGTAAAGTACATCAAGACCAAGTCCTCCCCAAAGCTAATGAATGCCATTCACATCACTTTATGCCGTGTCTGTGGCTAGCGTACACAGTACGCTGTGCTCTGTGTATACAGCTATAGCATGGCTAATTGCAAGTGTAGTGACATAGAATGGGTCACTCCGGTGCGTAGCGCTGGTTACTGACAGAGAGAGGGAATGTGGCCTAACGCCGACCTGCCGGCAGGGCGGGGCGTGGCAGCCACTTTGCCAGCAGAGCATTGCCATGGAGGGGGTCACGAGGGTGCGTGGCGCTGGCTGCTGGCAGAAGGGGGCACAGAAGGGGGCACATGAGCCGGCTGGTGGAGCACGTGATAGGCCGGGGTAAAGGATGTGGTCACCTTTGTCCCACAAAGGATGTGGGGCAAAGGTGACCGAGGGGACACGTGAGGTATAGCCCAGAACCTTCTGGTGGGTTCCAGAAGGGGGCGTAGCCAAGGGTGGAGCCAGGCAGGGGACACGTGGAAGGTGGCCCAGAACCTTCTGGTGGGCCCTCGGCCACGGCGGGGGGCATAAAAGGGAAGTCCCGAGGCTGGATAGGGGCTGTCTGTTGGTGGAATGGAACCCAAGCTGCTACGTCTCCGGCGACGTGGGTCAGACAGCGTGCCGGCTGTTCCGACCCGGTTACAGTTACCCCGTGTGTGAACAGTATCCTAAGGTGTAGAATGAACGTGTGTTGCCTCCTATTATTAGTGTCTCAGAAGCGACTCACTACACTAGTATTCCACTAAAACTAAACTAACTAAGCTCAACGAAACATTTTAATTTTACAAGGTAAGGCCCACTAAGCTATACAGCCCTTTTTACAGAAACGACCTGGCCACAAATGAGCTCAATGAAATGGCTCATCACGTGGAAATGTACAACATTAAAATACTCTCAACGCACGTGTCTAAGTGTGGAGGGTAAAACCGGAGGAGAGATTTTGTTTGTTTAGTGTTAATTATACTTATGCACCACAGCCAACGCTCCATCACCAATTATTTTTCGGTGTGGACTGAACGCTGCTGCTGCGAATGTAATTTTTATTTTATTTTACCATGTAAGGCCCCACTGAGCTATATAGCTCTTTTTCAAAAGCGACTTGCCAACAAACGATGAAATAGATTATCACGTAGTAATGTATAGCAGCAAAATTATCTAAAAACTTGTTTCTGAATGCGGAGGAAAAAACACGACCATGGGGAGAGCACACAAACTCCAAATATACAGCAGGCGTCAGAGTCGGCATTGAACCCACGACCTCCTGTGTACCTGGCGAGGTAGTTAACATCTCATCACAGGGAGAGAGAGAGACACGCATACTCCAAATATACAGCAGGTGTCAGGGTCCGGATCAAACCCACGACCTCCTGTATACCAGGCGAGGTAGTTGACATCTCATCGCCACGGTAATGATGATGATGAGAGAGAGAGAGACACGCACACTCCAAATATACAGCAGGTGTCAGGGTCGGGATCAAACCCACGACCTCCTGTATACCAGGCGATGTAGTTAACATCTCCTACCCACGGTGATGATGATGAGAGAGAGACACGCACACTCCAAATATACAGCAGGCGTCAGAGTCGGCATTGAACCCACGACCTCCTGCATACCAGGCAAGGTTGTTAACATCTCGCCACCGTGACGCCACTGACTAAAACGTATTGTTTATGTGTTTAATTCAAAATACAGAACTGCACCTGATATCATAACAAGCAAAAATACCTCAACACATTCATCAATGACACTGCCTTCAAAAAGATAAACGCATTTAATAGGTGACATTTCTGGGCAGTATCCCTTCTTCACAAAACATAAAGAGGCCAGAGAGGTAGAGTGAGGCACATAAAGACAAAGATTCCCTGGATAGTCTTTAGCAGAGTCGCTGGGGCAAGTGCTGTTCAGCGTGCAGTGCATGTATGTTGAACTTCTTTGGCACTGTACGTAGCAAACCCTGCTAATCGGAGGTTGGCTAAAGTGTGGGTACTCCCACCTCTTCTTAGACACCTCTTCCTAGGGTAGGCACAAAATAACCCTCTGGAGGGAGCTCTCTCTCCCTCTCTCAAGCTCCTGGTGGTGGCGGCTCTTTAGCCAGCAGTGGCTCGAGCAAGCGATTGCAGGCCTGCACCTTTATCTTCACAATGTTTTTTGATTAGCACGGTTGGCTACGTACGATGCGAAAGAAGTTCAACATGCATACCGTGCACCGGTTAGGAAACTTGGCACGGATTTGTGAGCTGTCTCTAGCCCTCATAATGGATACCATAGGCACGGCCCCGGCGCGGCTTATCCTACGGAGCGAGGCGAGCTCTTGTCTGAGCGCTCCCATTACGTTACCTGTCACATCTATAAATGGGAAAACCCGCGGAGCACGATATATGTCCAACACGTGTTATTCACTGCGCCCGTGTCAATTACGCGAATCGCTCGTTGGAATAGGAATCATCTGTAAGTGCTCGTGGCAGTGTATAACTGCCGGGATGGAGCTGAAAATTAGACGATGAGATGTGTGAGACAACTCAGGTCTATGAAATATTGGCAAAAAAAGAGTGAAGACATGCAGTGGAGATGTGAGACACGAGCATTGAGACTTCATAGCAACAACGAAAACGCCAAAGCCAACGGATTTCAAAATTTCTAAATAAAAGATAAAAGTTTCATTTTCAGAGTTTCAGAGTTTCATTTATTTGGTATAGGCCTGTGAGCCATTCGGCTCTTGAATCGGAGCCCTGCAGTTGCTTACTTACACAACTGTTAGCAGAAGGGTCTCCACTAGAGAAAGCTCAACAAAGCCCATCTATAGGGTATTTGGCCTACTCGTGTATGCTGGCTAGCCCAACTATAGGATATTTGGCCTACTCGTGTATGCTGGCTAGCCCAACTATAGGATATTTGGCCTACTCGTGTATGCTGGCTAGCCCATCTATAGGATATTTGGCCTACTCGTGTATGCTGGCTAGCCCAACTATAGGGTATTTGGCCTACTCGTGTATGCTGGCTAGCCCAACTATAGGGTATTTGGCCTACTTGTTTATGCTGGCTAGCCCAACTATAGGATATTTGGCCTACTCGTGTATGCTGGCTAGCCCATCTATAGGATATTTGGCCTACTCGATTATGCTGGCTAGCCCAACTATAGGGTATTTGGCCTACTCGTGTATGCTGGCTAGCCCATCTATAGGATATTTGGCCTACTCGATTATGCTGGCTAGCCCATCTATAGGGTATTTGGCCTACTCGTTTATGCTGGCTAGCCCATCTATAGGATATTTGGCCTACTCCTGTATGCTGGCTAGCCCAACTATAGGATATTTGGCCTACTCGATTATGCTGGCTAGCCCATCTATAGGGTATTTGGCCTACTTGTTTATGCTGGCTAGCCCAACTATAGGATATTTGGCCTACTCGTGTATGCTGGCTAGCCCAACTATAGGGTATTTGGCCTACTCGTGTATGCTGGCTAGCCCATCTATAGGATATTTGGCCTACTCCTGTATGCTGGCTAGCCCAACTATAGGATATTTGGCCTACTCGTGTATGCTGGCTAGCCCATCTATAGGATATTTGGCCTACTCCTGTATGCTGGCTAGCCCAACTATAGGATATTTGGCCTACTCGTGTATGCTGGCTAGCCCATCTATAGGGTATTTGGCCTACTCCTGTATGCTGGCTAGCCCAACTATAGGATATTTGGCCTACTCGTGTATGCTGGCTAGCCCATCTATAGGGTATTTGGCCTACTCCTGTATGCTGGCTAGCCCATCTATAGGATATTTGGCCTACTCGTTTATGCTGGCTAGACACCTTGGAAGAGGTAGGCGTTCCCAAGCTTAACCCCACCGCATGGAAAATGAAACACAAGCCAGGGTAGCGCGATTGTGGTCATGCAACCCAAAGTATGGACCATATGGTAAACCGATAGAGACATGTAGAGACCAACAGGGACTCATTTCGACACAGAGATTAATAGACATTCACGTCGATACATACTCATAGAGACACATACAGTAGAGATGCATAGAGACTCACAGAGATACACAGAGACTCATAGAGACACACATAGACCCATTTAGACTCATGAAGACACGCAGAGATTCATAGAAACTCATAGAGATACATAGAGACTCATAGAGACACATACAAACCCATAAAGAATCATAGGGATACAAAGAGATACATAGACATACATAGTACAGTATTATTAAATTATGCAAGAACACAAAACTTTGAAATTATGTTTTATTATTATTATTTTGTAGGCCTATGAGTGGTCTGATCATATTTGGTAATGGTGTCAACAGAATAACTTCTCCTATACACAACAACGCATTTTTTTCCCTTTAAACATATTCAAATATAGAGGACTGCAGAGCTTGGGCAATTCTTTATGCCGGTTCACCACCTGGCTGCCGCCTTCCAGCTCGTGTTGGTGGTTCCCCGGCAATTGTGAGATGCAATTTGCATGGACGATGATGTGATATAGAAACCAATCGTTATTAATACTTGAAAAACAAGCATAGGTTTTTATCCTTTCTGGCAATAAAACAGGAGGTGTTAAGACGTCCAGACACAAAATAGAAACATTCTGCGAGGAATGAAGTCTGCATCAACCACACGTGCTTGTGGTGAACATGCAAATAAACATGATCTGAAAAAAACTCTTCTGGATGAAGGCCTCTTCCTAGCCACCTCCACATCTCAAGATCCTGCGACGCAACAATTAATCCAAGCGAAGCTGCTGCACACATACTGATTTAATCACTGCATCCCTTTGGAGGTATTCTCGGACGCATTATTATAACAATGTGTACCATGAGGATCCGCAGTGCTCGTCCATCGCATCACCGCGGATGAGGAGCATGAGTTCTAACTGCAGTTTATGGAGGATGCACGTAAGTGCGAATTCTATCGTAAACCCACACAAGTCGATCATTTTTCGCGAAACGTCTGAAAATTGTCAACATTTTTCCTTGCCTTTCAACATTTATAAACTCCTCTATTTACGAACATTCGACTTACGAACTTTCAGAGATACGCACAAACCTGTCCGTATGTCCAGTTGCCTGTTCGGACCGAGAGTCATAAGTTCCACTGCCGCGCAATAGGTGATGGTGGCATCTACATTTTCAGAACGTGAAGAACCAGTGGCATTTACAGAACATGAAGAACCAGTGGCATCTACATCTGCAGAACATGAAGAACCAGTGGCGTCTACATTTGCAGAACGTGAAGAACCAGTGGCATATACAGAACGTGAAAAACCAGTGGCATCTACATCTGCAGAACGTGAAGAACCAGTGGCATCTACATCTGCAGAACATGATGAACCAGTGGCATCTACATCTGCAGAACGTGAAGAACCAGTGGCATCTACATCTGCAGAACGTGAAGAACCAGTGGCATCTACATCTGTAGAACATAAATAACCAGTGGCATCTACGTCTACAGGAGATCATACAACTTTTAAAGCCATTCCCCATGTTTAGTGTACACACCGTACAGCGTGTTTGGAATCGACAGGAGTAAAGTTGGACTTACGAACAAACCTCTATAACGTAACTCGTTCGTAATTAGAAGAGTCCCTGTATTGCTGAAAACCAAATCAATTGGCACGTTTGCCCATGTGACAACTTGACTGTCAATGGGTTAGCCCCACATTACTTACAGGAACTCATCCACTTCTATACACCACCAATGAGGTCCTTGGGATCTTCTGATCTCCTTCTTAGTAATTCCGAGGTCAAGGCTCTGTTCTTGAGGTGATTCAAGACTATGCAATGCGTTGGCCTCTAACAATAAGACAATCAGAATCTTTAGAGCTATTTAAATCTCGCCGTGAAAATTCACCTCTTTAAAATGGCCTTTCCCCCATAGTTTCGGTTTTTTACCGCTGGCTCTGTCTTAATTTCCCTGCTTTCCATACACGGCGCATTGGGATCTTTGTATGAAATGCGCCTGACAAGTTAAAATAATTGTTATTACTATTGATTCAATTGGCTCTGTCGGGCGGTTAAGGTTTATAGTTTAAAATATGTTATATCATATCAACACGATCTAACTTTAAAAAGAAACGAATTGTGCATCACAAGTCCATCAAATTATATTCTTAATCTTCAAAACATGACGGGTTTGACACCTGCAGTATTAGCTACTGGCCAATCTCACGAAAGGTCAGAGGTTAAATGAAACCCAGCCGGCTAATGAGAGCCCAAAGGAGGGGAGGCTGGGGTGTGATAATTATCACTTCTTAGTTTTATTTTTCAGAGGGGGTTGGTGGTGGTGGTGGTGGTTGTGGGCGGGGTAAGCGGGTTTTTTTGGTGTAAGAATGAGAGTGGCTGCCTGGGGTGAGCGAGCGTGAAACCGCAGGGACAGTCCTCAGCACTCCGAGTGTCAGCTTACCGCGAGAGGAACGAAAACCCCCCTGGACACGGCGAGAGAGGGGCACCGCCGACGCGATGTGGCGCTTGCTTCGGGTTTCATTTCACGGGGGGGGGGCTCTAGAATTGGATCGCTTCTTTAAAAAAAATTGAGTAGCAAAGGGGCAGCGCTGCAATTTATATCTCACACCACTGCTGGGTGGGAAGAGCCTCCGCTTTAAAAGGAAGCTTTAGAGCAGTGGTTCTTAAACTTTTATCGCATGCCTTGCACGTCTTTGGTTCTCAATCGTAAAAAAAATATTCATAAATACCTGGGGTTTGATTAAACAGAGTAGTTGTATTCAAGTGCCCGTGCTTAATTTTGCGTTTCGATTATTTACCGTCTACCAAACTCTGGCCGTGACTCGCACCCCCAGAAAGGGCATCTCGCACCCCCAGGGGGAGCGTGCATCCCAGGTGAAGAAGAACCACTGCTCTAGAGAGCGAGAGAGATACGGTGCCACTCAGGAGGGTTACTTGTCCTGCTCCTCCACACAGGGCACACGCCGAATTTGATGAGTTGGGGAGCACCTACGCTTTACCCCACCGCGCACGAGCTGCCTATCGACGAGCTGAGCTGCACACATCCATAGCTGCTGGCTGGACAAGTGGGCGGTGGGGGGGGGGTTGATTTGATTTCAGAAGCTTGCTCGGTGATTCAATTGCCGAGCCGCGAGGTTGTACCGCCAAACCCCTGCGTGTGCTCAGAAGCAATTCCTCCTCTGTCCCCCCCCCCCCCACCAGCCAAACGCAGCCGTTTTCTGAGAATCTAAACACATTAGCGAGATGTGTTTGTTGTTATATAGCAAAAATCGCATATATTACCTATTTTACTAAGCACACCCCCTTGAGAGCAGGGCCAAGCTGTGTTTATATCCGAAGTAGTGTCCCTTAGCCTTCCACCCACCAGAGTAATACAAAGCGTGTGTTGCTTATATCAGAACTGTGCTTATAACCGGCTTCTACTGCCATATAAATCCGGTGAATCGGGGTTAAGATTCTCGGCCATGGCTAACGGCTGTGGTGAGTGACAACTGAACCTGTTCAACCCCCCTCCTTCAACCCCCCCCCCCCCCCATGACGTCAGCTCATAACGGGAGAGCTCAACTGTTAACGCCTGATGATGCTGGATGTAATCTCTTGCGAAACATCGTACAAATGAACAACAAGAGCATTACGTTTGCTTTGCAACATTGCGGGTTGCCCCACGTGACAGAGTAATCTGATTGGCTCTGTCGGGTGGTGGAGGGTAAAGCTGGAAATTGACATCACGCCTCCACGATCCAACCCCAAACGTGACTCAGGATGAATCGCATATTCAGCCATTCATAAAACCGTTCTGTTGGCAGCTCCAAATTGGGTCTGCAAGTTTTGTATATCAAGATTCTGCTTTTCTTTCCATGCTGTCGTTTCTCGCGTGTTATTTCCCTCCCTATAGTGTACATTATAGTCAACTATCTCCTGTGATTGGGCACGGCGCTACAGTCTGCGACGGTGGCCATGCTTCTAGGAAATTACATTCCTCCCTGGAAGAATGAAGAAAAAAAACAACGGTAAAACAAAGAATCTGGCACCACGATAATATCTAGCTACTTACATGTGATATAAATCGACTGGAAAATTAATTTATTTCCGTGATGCTTACGGCAAAAATGTTCAACGTTGGCCTAATGGAAATGCAGAATTTTACTCTGAACAGCGGTCTCTCCCCGACGCGTTTTCTGACAGTAACCGCCGCTTTGCTCCGCACGGTGGCCAACGTTTCGCAACCACTCGCCGGGGAGCTTTTTCGCAACAAAAACTTGAAAGTCAGGACGAGGCTCGCACTCGCACCGAGCGGATCGAAACGTCGGACATCGCTCCGACCGGAACGCGGGTACGCCGTGAAAACGCGTTGGGGGGCTGTCACAGCGGCGCAACCGCGAACACCTGCACGGCACGTCATGCTTTTGCATACAGGAGCGCAGTTGAGCTGTGGTAGGGTGATGGATGCGGCAGAGTAGCGTGCAGCCATCAGAGAGGGGCAAGGCAGCACAATCCATTGCTGCACTGCACATCCACGCTCCAGAATGCGTGCTCTCTGACTGGAAAGCATTGCGGGTTGCAGCCATTTGTCAACCCTTCTGGATGAAGGTCTCTCCTTGCTATGTTGGTGGACACGGCTTGTTGTTTGACCATACTTCACCACGATGGTCAGTGTTGGTTCGTGGGTGGATGGGTTCCAGAACTGGTTCGTAAGTATAATGGGCGGTTTATTAATTGGTAAAAGGAAATAACTTGCAACGAATAGAGAGGAGTTGATTTTATTTCTTCAACGAGCTGGACTGTGGGAAAAACCCATCAGCCAAAGCACAATGTTCAACAACAAATAGGCTCGGGTTTTTTTCTCTCTCTAAATTCTCGTTTCCCGAAATTCAAATCGAGTTCTTATGCGGTGTGTCTGTTGTACTGTATAGCATCACAGCCTTAATCGTACCAACCGCATTCCCCATGGATCATAAGACGCACTTTCATTTAGCCTCTATGTTATCGTCACAAGTTGGGGCCTCGTTTCCCGAAATTCAAATCGAGTTCTTATGCGGTGTGTCTGTTGTACTGTATAGCATCACAGCCTTAATCGAACCAACCGCATTCCCCATGGATCATAAGACGCACTTTCATTTAGCCTCTATGTTATCGTCACAAGTTGGGGCCTCGTTTCCCGAAATTCAAATCGAGTTCTTATGCGGTGTGTCTGTTGTACTCTATAGCATCACAGCCTTAATCGTACCAACCGCATTCCCCATGGATCATAAGACGCACTTTCATTTACCCTCTATGTTATCGTCACAAGTTGGGGCCTGCATGGTACAATCCTCCCGGTGTGTAAGTGTCGTGTGTGTGTGTGACTGGGGGAAAGCAGTAGTTGAGCGGTCAGCACTCTACAAACCCTGCGACCCCAGTTCGTTCCCCACTCACGTGGCAACACCGTCGTCGATTATTTGAGCCGGTCCTGGGCCTCCGCTGAGTCGACTCAGCCTCACATCAGTACCTGGTGCGGTGTGTAAACATCGCCACCGGGGAGACAAAGGCGGTCGGGGTGCTGCTGGCCACCCACCCCCTCGTGTACCGTGCCTGCCTGCGGAAGTGCTCGCTAAAAGCACTTTCCCTAACAGTTTGCCAAGGCTTTCGGGGGTGTCTTTGCCTTTGTGTGTTACCAGATTCATGAAACGTCATGGACACCGGGCACAATGAATCTGATGTGCGTCGATATTACTTTCCTGAGCGTCTTCTTATAAAGCCGTCGAACATATACAACGGTGCCGAACGCTGGGTATTGTTCCGTGGTTTAAGGCGTTCGGTCGGGTTATAGGCATTGTCAACAGGGCACCCGTTGAATGACACTTGCTGATGTTGGCTACACAAAAGTTTGAAGGCAAAAGAGAAAGACACACACACACACACCTTGACCACAGTGGCAGGCAGACGAAGTTGTATGAGCTCGGCAAATGACGCCTACGCTAGGAAACAGTAAAGAGCTCCTTGATTATTTGGGTAAGTGTTGCCGAAGCGATGTTAACCTCTTGACTGGCCAATTTCACGACACACCTGCCTGCGCCCGGTTGACTGAGAACATTTGTGACTGAGAACTTTTGTGAAATTCAAAACTCTGGCTGCTTCCGTTCATTTTCGTGCGGGGTGTTTTTTTATTTGTCATTTTCTCCAACAAACGATTCAAAAATGTGCTACACGCGGTTAATTTGGCAATTGTCATCGTCAGTAGCAGCAGCAGTTGCAATCATGATCAATCCACTGCTGGGTGAATGCCTCCCAGAGCCATCGCCACGCCTATCACGATCCTGCGATGTGACTATACACGCACATTCTGTGTACATCGCTCAATCTTCTTCTTGGTTGACGTCCTCTTGGCGAGAATATGCGCAGACTTCATACACAGCGGCATCTTACGCAATGCATTGAATGAATATTTAATAAAGATATATTTTCTTTCTTCATTAAATTCCGCGTTACAGTATCGGCATTGGAAATGGAAACTCACCGCTCCATTTAAGCGTTCAATTTGAACAGTGAACAAACAAAGAAGATGTATTTTTTGTGGCTAAGAAAATATATTAGGCACCCTGTGATATTTTTCTATATCCCGTTATTCGTATATTAATTTCATCTGAAATACTTGTTTCACTTTTTCAACAAACCCTGCAATTGAGAATGACACCTTTTTGAAAGGGTGCTGCTGCTCATGTGAATATTAAATGCTCCGCTTGCAGACAGCCCACATCTGGAGCCTCCACTTGGCCAAGTGGAGGCTGCATCAAGATGCAGCGATTTTGCTGTGACTGTTCCACCTGAAGACGGAAGCTTGTGTTGCCTCCGAAACGTCGTGATTTAATTGTTTTCTTTTATTTTGTTTTATTTTATTTTACCTACGTGACTTTACCGAATAAAACCAAAGAGCATGAATCCTTGCAGTCACGAAAGCTTCAAATCTAGAATCAAGATATTATCCTCGTCCGTCCAAACACATTGCTCAGCATGGCTTTCAATAAATCCCACGGAACGCATCGCAGGGAGGAGCCGCATGGCCAACCACCACCACCGTCACCGTCACCAGATGAGTGCTGGACACAACCACATTTGCCAATGTGATTTGCAACTTTAATCCTTACCCATGCATCGATTGTGCTTTAGAGTTCTCTCCAGTGTGTTTTTTGGGTGCGTCCGACGTTTCGCTCCACGTGCTGGGAACTTCTTCTGTTACAATTCTGCAAGTGGAGTTAAGCATCTGATATCATGCTGAGCCAACACGTGCTTCAATACTGTGCATGCGGGCGACCCTAAGATACGCGTTGTTTCCTAAACTCCTGAGCAAGTGGAGGGCATTCCACATTCATATGGCAAGAGCCAGACTATGTGTAACACATATAACTTCCTACACATAACGTGGACGCAATTTATTTTGTTGTTGCATCGATCTTGCAAGGATGTATGGGTTGTTGACCCACAAATTGGGATCTGCACTTGCGCACGAATAGAAGTGCTAAGGTGGGAATATTTGCCCCCCGTTAAGTGACGGTCGCTTTACAAATCTGACAGCAGCGCATTATTTGTTTTTCTTCCCGATTTGACGACAGATGTGGAGCGCTGATCAGGCGCTGCGGTAAAACGACGAGGGTCTCTTCATGAGTTCCCCATTCCACTTCCCGGGTAACCATCCACGTGAAGATCGCCCCCTCCACTTCGCCCGCCCCCCCCCCCCCGTCTGCTTTAGTCATCAACGCATAATTCTCTCCGCTCTATGTGTATGTCGAGCGAGCCCTCTGGCCGGCTGCCTGCCAGCTCAGCCACTCTGCCTGATGTCATGTGATCGTACAGCCAAGGGTGGCAGCTGCCCTGCGTGCCATGTCCAGTAAGGTACACGAGGATGTGATGGGGAGACGAGGAGCGGGGGGGGGGGGGGTGGAATTCGTACCACGAGCGATCGCCTGCCCCCTTCCCAGGGCTACCACGCATCAAGGGTGCAGTCGAACCGGTAACCGTTTTACAGCAACAAGAACAAAAACAGATTACCGGTTACGGGGGAGCTGGAACCCGAGTCGGTTTGTCGCGGCGGCGGCGCGCGAACGCGACAAACGGCACGGCGGCCTCAGTCACCGCGTGGTCGATTTGCCCTCGCTTGTCAGGCGAGGGCCCTATCTGGGCCACCTCGGGATTGCAAGTCCAGCGTGCTGATCGCCATTTCAACAATACGCGGGGCTCACTTTGTTTCTCAGTTTTTTTTTTAAGGCAGAGCACACGTTTTTGTTATTGATCTACGTGTATATATGTATACATGTGCCACACACTGTTTTTGTTTTGCTGGTGTTGTTGGTGGTGATGGTGGTGGTTTTGTCCATGCGGTTACCGACGTTAAGAACCCTCACGGTAACCCACTCCCTCTCACTCGTGGTCCGGCTGCCACCTGTCCTGGCTGTCCCAGGATCGTCCTTTTGTGGGAGGCAGCCGCTCTCCTGGAAACCCTCCACGTCTTTTCCCCAGGATATTTCCAGTTGCATAATACCGTCTTGTCTGGATTAGGGTGCACTCCCGCCTCCACTTCCTCTCTACCCCCCCCCCCCGTATTTTTAAGCAAAACATTGGGGGTGCATTTGATAATTCCGGCAGCTGCGTGTGTGATACCAGATTTGTATAACTTTAATGGCACCGGGCACAACTTCGGGGCACGTCCGTCTTACTTTTTGTGTTTTCTTTCAAGAGCGTCTCATAATCCCTACAATGTGGTAACAATTGTCCCAATGCCTTTTCCTACACACTACCAGCATTCTCCTGCTTTCCTTTCTCTCGCTTCCCCTGACGTCCCTCGATCACCACGAGGCGAGGCTGGGTGTGGGAGGTGTATTGGGGGCGGGTATTTTTTTACATCCTGAAATCTCCCCCCCCCGCCCCCCCTACCATAGTGCTGCTGTGCAGTTCGAATATGAAGAGCACTTTTTAAGACGTCCCATTCCGGGGTTGTGTGTGTGTGTCCCTGTCCGAACCGCGTGTGTGTGTGGGGAGCGATAGTGTAACGGTTAGCACGCTGCGCTACGAACCTGGCGACCCGGGTTCGATTCCCGCTCACGGCCAACAACGGTGACGATTATTTGATACCGGTCCTGGGCCTCCCCTAGGACGATTCAGCCTCAAAGGCGACCGGGCGTAGTGTTGGCCACCCACCCCCTCATCTGCCGTGCCGGCCTTTATAGGTGCTCGCTAACAGCACTTGCCCTTACAGTCTGTTAAGGCTACACGGGGGATCTTTGTCTGCGCGTGTGTTTGTTTGACACGCGCGTCATTTAAACCTGGCGCGAGCGTATTAAATGAAACAGAGACAAAGATCCCCCGTGTAGCCTTTAACAGACTGGTGGGGCGAGTGCTGTGAGCGAGCACCTATCATGGCCACACGAGGGAGGTGAGTGGCCAGCACCACGCCCGACCGCCTTTGTCGCCCCAGTGGCGATGTTTAAACACCGCACCAGGTACTCATTTTGAGGCCGAGTCGACCTAGACGGGGGGGGGGTCCAGGACAAGTTGAGATAATTGTCGCTCAAGAAGGGCTCACGGGTGATGCCATCACATCAACGCCTCTATTTACAGAACGAAACAGGATTTCTCTGGTTGTCGCCTGATGAAGCCAGTTGTAATTCCTGGCGAAACGTAAATATTGTGGCTTTGCTTTCCAACACACCGGTGTGCTGTACTAATGACGAATTGGCATGTTTTGTTTACGTGACAACCCTTACTAGTTGGCTGTGTCGGGTGGTGGCGGCGGGTTTAACGACACATTTACATATTTACACGATCTAACCCAACACACCTGTGTTGTGGATGACATTGGTCGCCTAAGCGCGACCACGTGTTAATTAGTCACTGGTGTTGGCCGTGAGTGGGAATCGAACTCGGTTGGCAGGGTTCATTGCGCAGCGTAGCGCTAACTGCTACACTACCCCCCACCCCCCACACACATACATATATACACATACACATATATACACCAGCACACACCCAGTCTCTAATGGAGAGGAGAAGAGATCTTGCAAAAATCCGACACCATATTCCAGCCGTTTCCAACGAGTCCCGGGCACCCCTTTGCTTTACCTTTATTGGCGCCGGCGTGGCTATAAACAGTGAGAGCACATTTAATGACTTTCAGCTGCAGCGGGGAGAGATGAAAATCTTGCTGATTTGCAACACGTGTTCCCCCCTTAATTGAATGTCGACACGTGATTTTCTTTGACAGTAAAAAAAAAACATTCTGTTGAAACATAATCAGTTTGTTGGGCGCACGGGGTTCCATATTTCTTGATGATTTTGTTTCTTCTTATTCTATTGCTAAATGCAGTGCTGTACGAAGTCTGATTTGTGTTTAGACGCTCACCTGGACATCACCTGGACAGCAGGACCAGTTAGACTCACACTGGGCCGGCGACCACAGGTTAATTAGAGCCACGGGAAGAAATTGTGTATATGGCAAATAAAAAAAAACAATTTGACGGTATCGTATTTTATTTACCTACCAATGTTATACGGTAATCTGACAAGGAGCTATAATCTGATTTCTACCAGCCGTTTTTTTGTTTCAACCTGTTAACACGCAGCGTTGGAGAATGTTGGAAGTTACATCTAAGGTGACCAAAAAAGCCCGATTGTGTTTTAAGCCACTCAGTGCAAGCGTAGATAAAGATCCCCCTATCCGGTAATGGGTAACGAGATTATAATGTCACGAATTGTATTGAGCAGGTTTTGACGACGTTATCATGATTCACAATGTAACGTGGCACGGGCAACCCACGCGCTCGACAATCAACTGCCGGATGAGGGCCACCTAGCGAGTCGTGCGGGTCGCTGTGGTTGTTTGACCATACTTCCTCACGCCGGTCAATGTGAGTTGGTGAAGGTGTGGACATAGGGGCACAGGGTGTCAGGTAAGGAGTCTGAGAGAAGCCCCAACCAATCCTATAAAGAAAGCTAAAATCTGCACTCGGGCGTAATTAGTTACATCCCTAGCTACTATTGTCTGTCAGAACTAACCCTGCACACATACGCATCGTGTAGTCTCTCCTTTGGTCTGGCTGGAACCAGTCAGAACCCTCCTGGATAAATTCTCCACGTTCATCAGCGTGTGCACGCCGACACCCCGGGAACTGGGCAAAAGCTCTACCGAACTGGGCAAAAGCTCT
The DNA here is from genome assembly GCF_048934315.1 of Petromyzon marinus. Classification (NCBI taxonomy): domain Eukaryota; kingdom Metazoa; phylum Chordata; class Hyperoartia; order Petromyzontiformes; family Petromyzontidae; genus Petromyzon; species Petromyzon marinus. The sequence continues at coordinate 2,060,770 of NC_133707.1, forward strand.
ACATTTCGGAAGTGCAAATTTTGGAGCATACATGTGGGAGCACAGAAGTACGGTACAACAGCGGATCTTTTTACTCACTGCCCTCTGCGTAGCCTTGTTATGCATGGTGGTTGCTCAATCCAGGACTCTCCCGGTTCAATGATGCTTCGAGTCTGAGATCTGGCGATATTTGGTGCACTTTGAGTTATTTGGTCAGAGGTGTTCATGAAGTAAGCGCCTATATTGGCCTGCACGTCGCACAATGGGGGCAGCTGTCCAACACCATGCCTTTGTCTCCCCAATGCTATCGGTTACACCTGTCACCAGCCAACCTAGGGGAGGCCCCAGACCGGTTCAAACTATTTGCCACCGTTAATTATTTGTACTGTGAGCGTGAATCAAATTCGGGTCGCCCGCTGTGCGCTAACCACTTGCGCCATCGCTCACCAGTTCATGCACTGTGCTGTATATACACCGACTGCGGTGACACACGTTTGGACAGGAATGCCGTGTTGGAGGCAGGGCAGGTCAATCATAACAGATCATTAAAAGCTCTGAAATGCCAAATCTGTCGGGATTCCAGGTGGGCGAGCGTTGGCAGAAATATAACACAAATTGGCCCTCTCACCTGCACTCATCCATTATTGGGTGCGATCTCCCCATCCGTGTGGGTTTTTTCAGGGTGCTACTGGTTCCCCCCCCCCCCCACACTCTTCCAAGTTTCCAAATGCTATTTTATGAGTCTAACAATCCTTTCAGGAGGCTACTTCATTAAAAAAAGGATTGAATTTATATTACCTTTAAAGTATAACAAAGAAAACTCAACTGATTATTAACAATAATGAACAGCACCATCACTGCCCGGCGTCATTTCTCCGTGGCAGCCCACGAATATCTCTTCGCGGCTGCCACCCTGCACTACAGCAGGAGCAACAGCGTGGCCTCTCAATCTCTTCAACCTCCTCCCTACACCAGGGTCCAGGATCGTCACTCCAGGCGTCATTAACACATGACAGTCGCCGTCATCTGGCGAGATGTTAATTACCTCGCCTGGTATACGGGAGGTTGTGGGTTCGATCCCGACACTGACGCCTGCTGTATATTTGGAGTTTGCATGTTCTCACCGTGGTCTCGTGGATTTTTCTTCAGGTCCTATGGGTTTTTTCCTCCGCATTCAGAAACAAGTTATTAGATAATTTTGCTGCTATATATTACCACATGATAATCTCTTTCATCATTTGTTGACAAGTCACTTTTGAAAAGAGCTATATAGCTCAGTGGGGCCTTACATGGTAAAATAAAATAAAAATTACATTCGCAGCAGCAGCGTTCAATCCACACCGAATTTTAAGAGAACAAATAATTGGTGATGGAGCGTTGGCTGTGGCACATAAGTATAATTAACACTAAACAAACTAAATCTCTGCACAATGGACAACAACAACACTGCCTTCAAGGAGAAAATATCTAATTGTCGACATGTTGGGCAATGGCACTTCTTCATAGCCAGTAACCAGAGAGAAAGGCGAGAGAGATCGAGTTAATACGGATTGGAGACTGCATTTAATATCACGGGGCCTGATGAGTATTTCATTTTAAAGGTATTGCTAATGACCAGTTTTCAAATGGGCATCTGATTAGTTACACTGAATAACTATTAATTACCAGACACATCCTTCAGCAATGAAAAGTATTCCCACGAAATAGACCCATCCATATTAATAGTAAATGTATTCAATATTGCTGACGATGCATTGTGGGAAAATTACTGAAGCCATCCAGATATATAAACACAGACACAACTTCAACCGAGAGGATGGGTACAAACTGAGCAATCATTGGAAGGACGTTATTAACCAGGTAAAGTCTTAATTGACTGTGATGTTTCCATCCTACCTGCCTATGTCAGCTGTTATTTCATGCTAATCTCTCACATTAACATAGCCACTTCCGTGCCCTCGTCCAGGAGGCCGCTCTCCTCCTATGCTAATTTTGACATTAACATCACTAGCCCCGCCCACTTCTTTATGACCATTGGGCTACACCCATTTCAAACCTTTTAAAACAGTCTGCCTCAACAGCAGACCATGATTTCCCACCTGATGACGGACGCTTGTGTTGCGCCCGAAACGTCGTGATTTATTTTTATTTTATACCTACGTGACTTTACCGAAAGAACCAAAGAGTATACTTTTAAGAGACGCAGACCTCGCCTTTCCCGCCTGGCTCTGGAGTGACACTGAGCTTGGCCTTGGCTCCACCCGTCAGAGTCGCAGGGTCATCTACGTCGGCGAATTATTTCGTGCGGTGTTTGCAATATCGCATCATGATTAATTTACGTGATCGCATCCCCCAATTGAAGACGCGTGGGACGGTGAACTTTCGAGAGCAAATCATCCGAGTCTGAAATATAATACGACGCGTACGCTCTCGGATGTTTTCCTCTCTCGTTCTCTCTCTCTCTCTGCGGATGTTTGGCCCAATATCACGAAACGAGCAGGGCCCTCCTGACGCCCCAACGCATGGTGCGCGCGCTCACCGCGCAACATCTGCACGCGTCCCGGGGTTTTTCAAATCGCGGTAATGCCCATTGAAGCCACAGCCGCCGTGACCTTTTCTCTGGAGAGCGGGTCAGACTCCGTGGGGCTACCCTGACCATCTGGCAGCGGGGAGGCGGGGGAGGCATCGCTAATGCCGCGCGACCGACGAGAGGGGGCAGAACGTTGCCCCCCCACCCCACCCCCACACAACCCCACCGAGAAGCATGGTCACAAAGTCCCAAACCGCAGCGGGGATAATCCCGCAATCCCCGCAGCTTAGCTCGCACAAGAGTGCTCCCGTCTGTGAGGATCCAGCCCGTCAGCGACTGGGGCGGTGGTGGGGGGGTTCACGATCACGTAAGCGCTCTTCTGCGAATGAACGCGTGGTTCGCGTGTCACCGCCACGGGGTGCCACCACTGCACCCACCGGTATCGCCGCCAGCGTCGTTTATCATCATGGACGTGATTGAGATTGAGACGCTGCCTCTACACCGCGCGTGTTTCGTTGACGTTGCTATCACCACCGCCGCGGCCACCGCTGTCAACGGGACGGGGAAAGGCGCAGCCCTGCAGTTGCTTGCTTCACGCCACTGCTGGTGGAAGGGCGTCCACGAAAGGGTGCTCTAGAGAGCCTTTCTCTAGGGTATGTTTGGGTCTTTGTACGTTTGTTGTATGTATGGTGTTTATATGTATGGTGTTTGTATGTTGTAAGTATGGTGTGTATATGTATGGTGTGTGTAAGTATGGTGTGTGTATGTATGGTGTGTATATGTATGGTGTGTGTATGTATGGTGTGTGTATGCATGGTGTTTATATGTATGGTGTTTATATGTATGGTGTTTGTATGTTGTATGTATGGTGTGTATGTATGGTGTGTGTATGTATGTGTGTATGTATGGTGTGTGTATGTATGGTGTGTGTATGTATGGTGTATGTATGGTGTGTGTATGTTGTAAGTATGGTGTGTATATATGGTGTGTGTAAGTATGTATGGTGTGTGTATGTATGGTGTGTATGTATGGTGTTTGTATGTATGGTGTGTGTATGTATGGTGTGTATTTATGGTGTGTGTAAGTATGGTGTTTGTATGTATGTATGGTGTGTGTATGTATGGTTTGTGTATGTATGGTGTGTGTATGTATGGTGTGTGTATGTATGGTGTGTGTATGTATGGTGTGTGTATGTATGGTGTGTGTATGTATGGTGTGTGTATGTATGGTGTGTGTATGTATGGTGTGTGTATGTATGGTGTGTGTAAGTATGGTGTGTGTATGTATGGTGTGTGTAAGAATGGTGTGTGTATGTATGGTGTGTGTATGTATGGTGTGTGTATGTATGGTGTGTGTAAGTATGGTGTGTGTATGTATGGTGTGTATGTATGGTGTGTAAGTATGGTGTTTGTATGTATGGTATGTGTATGTATGGTGTGTGTATGTATGGTGTGTGTATGTATGGTGTGTGTATGTATGGTGTGTGTATGTATGCTGAACTTCTTTCGCACCCTACGTAGCCACCCGTGCTGATCGGAGGTGCGGGGGAAGGACAACAAACGAACCAAAACAAGCATAACAGAAGCTGGTTGTAACACACAGGGGATAGTGACACCATGACACTGGCACACCACGTGGGATATTGTAACACACAGGGGATAGTGACACCATGACACTGGCACACCACGTGGGATATTGTAACACACAGGGGATAGTGACACCATGACACTGGCACACCACGTGGGATATTGTAACACACAGGGGATATTGACACCATGACACTGGCACACCACGTGGGATATTGTAACACACAGGGGATAGTGACACCATGACACTGGCACACCACGTGGGATATTGTAACACACAGGGGATAGTGACACCATGACACTGGCACACCACGTGGGATATTGTAACACACAGGGGATAGTGACACCATGACACTGGCACACCACGTGGGATATTGTAACACACAGGGGATAGTGACACCATGACACTGGCACACCACGTGGGATATTGTAACACACAGGGGATAGTGACACCATGACACTGGCACACCACGTGGGATATTGTAACACACAGGGGATAGTGACACCATGACACTGGCACACCACGTGGGATATTGTAACACACAGGGGATAGTGACACCATGACACTGGCACACCACGTGGGATAGTGACAAACACTGGTGCACGCCGACACAAACTCTTCCATGCCTGCCACACACCTTGGAAGAGTCTGGAAGTTCCCCAAACTTTACCCCAGCAAACGAGACTTGCGGACCGACTGTCGTGTATCCATTGATACTGGCGAGGTGGATGCAGGCAGTGGTGGTGGTGGGACGCCTTGAAGAACCTTGCACCACTGTTGAAACTGCCACGTCGGATGATCCGGTTGTGTCTGTGTGGATCAATAATTATACACGGCAACAATCTTTGTAGTTTGCGTGCCGTTCCTAGACTGTGCACACGTCTAGGTGTGTGGATTGTTTTGTTGTAACTTTCTGACCCGCCCCATATTGGATATCTGTTTAAAAAAAAGAGCTTCACAGCTCATCGGATTTGTCCAGGATAAATAAAGGTGAATGATTAATGTGTAAAAAAATATATAATCCAACAATATTTCATCATCGGGTCGAGCAGTGGTTAGGGCACCGCACGCCTAAGACACCGGGTGGCCCTGAGTTCTGCTATCGTCCTCCGGCTAACATCCGTGGCGAGTGATATCTGAACCAGTCCTGGGGCCTTCCCTTCACCTGGAGTCTGTTTGTGACCCGTGGGGGGGTGGGCGGGTGAGGTGCTAGAGTACCATGATTGGGAGTGATTGTAAGAAAAAACATTTCTTGCGCTAGAGAAGAGTCCAAGAGGCGTCCATTTAGTTTAGTTTTTTTCACAATTCTTTCATTTCGTAAGACTCGAAACGACACACAAATAATGCGTCAAAAGCACAAGGGCATTTGGGCATGTGCAATAATAAACCATCAACATTTACTCAACAAGTGCATTGTGGTCCTCGTGTCCGGTTTTGCTGCATAATGCACAAGGACTGGGTGCGTTTTACACATGCCCCGTGCGTTCTGTGAAACTCACGGTTTTACAGAGCGCTGCACTATTATTGTCTCATGGCGGTGATTTATCATCATTTCGGTGTCGTACACCAGCAAGGAAGTCATTCCAAAGTGGACAGACAGGTGGAAACCGTTACTATGCATGAGCACACGTACATACAAACTTACACAACTCACAATGCTTGCGCTGTTCCATTGTTTCCCCACTCGAGTCTTCCCAGAAGGGGTAATTTTGGATCTCATTGGACCGGCTCACTCTACACGGGATATTAATCCACTCACTGCTTGCTAGTTCTCGCTTGTCAAAACAGGCTATTGAACATGCTTGCGGACGCATAAAAACCGAATCGACCACCGGCGAAACATGAATTCCAGCGCGGCAGTAGCCGTCAAGCAGATGTGGCGACCGAGGTCTGCGGAATCAGACTTAATCCACAAAAAATCCTGGCTAAATGCAGCGCAGCAGCTGCGCCCGTGATGTGAGAGCAGCCCGTATTATTGGTGGTAAAGTGTGGTATTATGCATAATTAGATACTATAGTAACTGTAGTAATTCCTCGCACGCCTGCTCTTAAAAGCTCTCTTGCCCTTTTGTGGGCAAATGTGCCGAGGCGTGGAATAAAAACGAGCACGGATTGAGAAACGAGCCCCCACACCCCCAAAACCGTTCTAAAAAAATAAAATAAGCGGAGGTGTTGTTTTGTTTGGCAAGGCAAATCACAGGCGGCGTTGTGAAGCATTGAACCAAAGCACGCAACTCAGAGGGAATACAAGTATCACTCTCTCGGGGGCTCTGTCGCAGGAATCGCTTAAGGCTTATATGGAAGATTTGGTGTCATTTCTGCTTTGACTCTCTTGCCCCGTCTTGTACTCTCCGCCTGTCACTCTTCTCTTTTCCTTTGCCTTCCCTTTTGTTTTGCCTCCCCACCCCCGCCCAAATCCTTCCCTCTCTCCCTCCTTACCTTGTTTCTGCTCTTCTATAGTTTTACACATCATGACAAGGAGCATCGAGCAATCTGCACCGGCCCATCTGGAACTCTCTCCCACTGTACATACGCTGCATTCAAGTTTCATCCACCTTCAAGCAGCAGCTCAAGGCTCTCCCCCGTCCACACCCTCACCTGTCCAGGCACTCACCTGTTCAGGTCCTCACCCGATCAGGGTCTCACCTGTTCAAACCCCCCCCCCCCCCCCCCCATTCTGGAGTTCAGACCCTCACCTATTCAGGCTCTCACCCATTAAAGCCCTTGCCCATTCAGGCCCTCACCTGTTCAGGCTCTCACCTGTCCAGACCCTCACCTGTACAGAATCTCACCCGTTCAGGCTCTCACCTGTTCATGCTCCCACCTATTCAGGGTCGCACCTGTACAGGCTGGCATACGAGGGACTTCGAGCTTATGCACCGCGCCTCTGAACTCTCAATGAAACATTGCGTCTGATTCATAAAACATGCACGCATCATGAATTGTGTTTATTCTTACTATGCAACTAATTGCCAGTCCTATGGGTGCTGTGTACATTGGTTCTTGGGTCGTCTGTACTCGCTGCTGTTGCGTTTTTTTGTTATAAAATGTGTGTTTATTTGTATTTCTCTACTTTTTATTTACTGAACGTATTGTTTCATCGAAAGTAAATAAACAACCTTTTTATATTCTTGGTTCTTTCGGTAAAGTCACGTAGAAGGGAAACAATAAAATAAAAAATATATAAAATAATACAATTTTCACGACGTTTCGACTGCAACACAAGCAATCATCATCACGTGTGAAAACCACAAGAACATTTTTCAAATTTTGATGATGATTGCTTGTGTTGCAGTCGAAACGTCGTGAGAATTTTATTGTTTTATATTTTTATTATTTTATTGCTTCCCTTCTACGTGACTTTACCCATAGAACCAAGAATATGAATCCCTGCAGTCACGAAAGCTTTAAATCAAAATTTAACCCTCTTTTTGACAAAGTTGTATCAACTCATCCATCCTTAGATGCAGCTCAGTGTTGCTTTGATTGCATTGCAGGAAGTGGTGGAAAGTGATTCTCAAAACTCTGAAATCTGCTTATGCTTCGTGTGGCTGACGTTGATGCAGAACAACAGCTATAATTTGAACGTGCAGTTTTATTGAGGGACTATGTGTTGTCTTGGTGTGGTCTGGGACTGTTTTTGTTGTTGTTGTTGTTGTTTTGCTGCCTTGCCCCAAGCTTGCATTTAGTGTTGAAAAATCGGCAGGATTATGCGATTTACATTTGTATTCTTTATTTTTCCTTGACTCGCTTACATTTCCTATACTTTCCACTCGTATCGTTCGTGCTTTGTCGGTGCATGTTGTTTGTTATTCATAGCTCATCGTTCGTACTTTGTCGGTGCATGTTGTTTGTTATTCATAGCTCATCGGACTCCTTCTGCAGTCTCAAGACAGATTCTGATTCAGAATTTTAGGTTGGGCATCGAGTCGTTACGTGTCGAGAGCAGCGTCAAGCGCTGCTCTTGGCATTCATCATTGCCCAAAGATCTACGGATCCAGGATTTGACTCGTCAGCGACCTCAAGAGCCACCACTAAACCTGATCGACGTCATCCGCGAACTCCGAGGGCCTGCCTACGACACTGGCGACGTCACGTGTTCCATGGTTCTGTTCTGTGTGACCACAGTCTCACGGTGGCAATATGTTATTTCCCTCGCCTGCTATATAGGAGGTCGTGGGTTCGATCGCGTCCATGACATCCGTTGTATATTGGGAGTTTGCATGTCTCTCTCCCCGTGGTCGCGTGGATTCTGGTCCGGGTTCGCCGGTTTTTCACCTCTACATTTAGAAACGCGCGTTCAGTGTATTTGGCTGCTATAAATGTCCACGTGATGAACCGCGTCGTTAAGCTATACTTTGTGGCCAAGTCGCTTCTGAAAAAAAAGCTATATAGCTCAGTGGGCCTTACCTGGTAAAATAAAAAAAAAATCGTTTTAGTTTAATAGTTTAGTTTTCATTTTCCATGTGTACATCAAATGCCTGCAGGAATGAATATTCTTTGGTTCTTTCGGTAAAATCACGTAGATAGAAAAATAACAATACAAATGAAGTGAATAGAAATTAAAATTAAAATAAACAATAAAAAAACACTAATGTAGACTGTAGCCTAGTTCTTAATCGGAGTGAGTGTACTGGCAGTCTATAATGTACTGTAGCCTGGTTATTAAGTTTGGTGAGTGTACTGACAGTCTATAAAATAGACTGTAGCAATTGTTATTAAGCTGGATAAGTGTACTGGCAGTCTATAATGTATACTGTAGCCTGGTTGTTAACCTCGGTAAGCGTACTGGCAGTCTACAATGTAGACTATAGCCTGATTCTTAACCTCGGTGAGTGTACTGACAGCCTATAATGTAGACTGTAGCCTGGTTTTTAACCTGGTGAGTGTATTGGCAGTCTATTATGTAGATTGTATCAATGGTTATTAAACTGAGTGAGAATACTGGCAGTCTATAAAGTAGACTTATTCTTGGTTATTTTCTTTTTCATTATTTTTATTCACTTGATTTTTTATTAGTATTTTTCTATCTACAAAGAATATGAAGTAACCCTGTTAAAACGGTAAATTTAAAAAAATCAAACAATCGTTTTAAAAAATGTGAGCCTTTTTTGTTTGTTAATTGTGGCTGTGTACCACTGCCAACGCAGCATCACCAAAATATTTTACTACCAAAATAAAAGATAACGGTTTTGAAGGTTATGCACACATCTGGAACATTTAATTCCTTCGTTGAGAGCCATTGTGGACAATTCTCATCTATGGACATGTACGGCAGACGCTACTGGTAAAAACTAAAACAAAGTATGCATGCAAGGGAGAGCAATTGTTACATTTGCTTAAACCATATTTAATGAAATGTAAATAAAACTGTTGCTGTGGAAGCCCTGCAACTGCCTTCTCACACCAATGCTGTTGGAAGGGCCCTCGACTCCAGATAGGTCTGCAGAGCTACTCCGGGGGGTATTTTTGGGCTCTTGTTCCACACTGGCCAGACTTGTTAGAAGCGGTGGGAGTACCCACACTTCACCCCACCCATGGTATACTACTGGGTGGACAGGGGACACGGGGGAAGGCTTATAAAATAAACATGCACCGTTGTTACAAGTGTCACACCGGGAGATTGAACCGCCGACCTCCATATTACAACACCAACGTGCTGAACATTATACGATAGCAGGCAGCACCCCATCCCTGTTAACTTTCCACTAAATTAAAAAAAAAAATACAACTTCACTTCATAAATTTACCGGCTAAAATGTATCACCAATTAGTAATCGGCATAAGCACCGCAGATTTAGACTTTGACACGTTATTCCGTGAGAGAATTCTCAAAGGGCGGGTAAAGAGATCACCTTTGGCACATGGGGCCAAGAGCTCAAATCAAAATCCGATCTCTTGTCGCTTGCTCACTTTCTCAGGTCACAAAACGGCTCGTGAAAAACAGCCTCGGCTTTCAGGTTGTGTGTGGCCAGCAAAGCTTCACAAATTGGATTGTGCTGGAAGCCAGATTAAGCCTAATGTGTCCGTGCGAATGCAGACCTGAAAGGTCTCCCAATGCTCTTTATAGAAATGGAGTAGGGTGAGCCGGTGTCATCCCAAAGTCTGATCTCACAAAGATTCAAGCCTATCACTTTTTTACAGGAGAATTGCGTGCGGGCCAGAGAACGAATAAAATAACACCAACACGCGAAGAGCAGCGAGGCGCGACTTCTGTGGGATGGTCACACTCTCAGAGACAGAACAACTCCGGGGTTTGAGGAACCACAGCAAAAAAACGGGAAGGCAGCCAAGCGGTGCACCGTCACGAACGATTGGCTGAGCTCTGTGCTCCCCTACATATTCAGATGTTTTCCACCAAATAATGAGTGCTTTCATGTGCGAGGAAACCGGAACACCCAGTTTCTTCCCATATGCATTGCCGCATGTTGAGCTGTCTTGGCGCTTGTGGTTTCGACAAGGCTGAGATCATTGGTGCATTCAATGTGGTGGTCACATGGCATGCATGGGAATGTAGATTACCTTGCTGCTCTTGTGAGCCAACTGCTGCCTGTTGTTGTTGTTGTTGTTCCTACCCTCCACAATGTTCGATGCTTTTTCACCCCGTTAGAAGAGAATGTTTCCAATGAGAGCTCCACTGCAATGACAGCGGAATGCTGCCATGGTGTGACGGTCAGCACGCTTGTATTTGCAATTCTAGAGGTTGCCGGTTCAATTCGACCTCTCGGTGTGCCAGTTGAAACAATAGCCTAGTTTCTAAATCCCTCCTGGCTAGATCACAGTTAGTCGATCTGCCGGTCGTGTGTGGTGGGGTAAAGTGTGAGTACTCCCACCTCTTTAAAGGTGTCTGGTCAGCATGGACTCTATGTGTGTATGTTGAGCTTCTTTCGCACTGTACATAGCCAACCGTGCTTATTGGAGGTGCGAATGGTAAGCCAAATGCTTTTTTCACCTCCCACGTTTAGCTTACACTACAACTTTGAGCTGCGGAAAACAAGAACAAAATATCATGGGAAAAAAGTGTATAAAGGGTACATTTAATAATTTTTGCGGAAATATTGCTGGCATTACATTTCTGGAAAAATAATTTAATTATTTTAAAGTTTGGCAAAAATTTGCTGATAAGAAATAAGTTGGTTCCAATTCCACGTAAACCTGCTAGCCAATCATTATCTTGGGGCGGGGCAAGAGCAATCTGTTGTGGGCATCATGACATCAGGACACACGCCCCTCTCACGGAGAGAGCTGCCCAATAAGGCTTCGAGGCGAAAGGCCATGTGCACTATGTAAAAGTGGTTGCCACACTCACTCCACATGCTCCCTTCAGAAGCTATGCTCGTGAAAGCCATGCCGTCCGAAAAACGGCACAAGAATTGTGGAAAGTTTCCACAGACGAGTAGCTTAGAATCAAAGGCCACGATAGACTTACCCCTTTCGAATTTTGTCCATAAATTGAGGAAACTCTCCATGACGAGTGGTGGAATCGGGCTGACCGTCTGCAAAAAGCCATCGTTGGTTCGTAAAATTGTAGGTAGAATGACAGCCAAAATGTTTTTTTCATAACTTTCGGCCTGTGGTGTTAAGTTTTACTGACGATGGACGAAAGGTCGAGTGAAAGTGAACACAGTGAGAAGAGAGCAGGTGTTAATTAACGAAAAATTTGGTAAAAGTCCAACTATGGTAACATGCAGAATGTCAGGAAAAAAATATATATATCAGTGATTATTTTCACTAGATATGGCATATCAAGTTTATCATGTGTAGTGTAATAGCGCCGGCTGGTGGCCAGCAGCAGCAACTGCGGTGGACAAATAGTACACACGCGGTGAGCATATACACGGCTGTGTGTCGGCAGGGCGGAGGAACTGGGGCAAGGGTCATGGAGGGCCCCATCTGGAAGCCCCTGGAACCTGCTAGTGAGTTCGAGAAGGGAGGTGAGGCCAGGGCGGAGCCAGGCCGCGCTGATAGCATGAAAGGGGCCGAGAGCAGGAGCTCGAGGCTGCCAGTTTTGCGATTGGATCATCTCGTCGTCGCTGTCGTCTCATCGCCATCATCGCTGCCATCTTCGCTCGATATTGCGCTGCTAGATAGCCTATTAGCTGTCTCGGTCAGTGCCGTCGATGTTAGACGGCTAGCATTGTATATAGGCTAGCAACTGTAGAGTGTGCAAGCGAGATCGTGTGTCTTTAATAATGAAGGTGCCTCTACAAGCCTTGTCTCCGACTCACTGACACTACGCATGTATTTGTGAGCAGGATATAACATTTCAAAACACCACCCGTTAATTTATCACTAGGATTGTGTACAATCGCGCAGGACATAATGTTCGACTGAAAACAAAATCTGGGAACATTTTCAGGCAATAAACCTGGAAAAACCGTGTCCATGATGTGGGTGGGCCCAACTGAAGATGCAGTCAAGGTTTCGAAACGAGATCGCATGTCTCTTAGGCCGTTGCTCACGTTGCAAATTTTTACTCCGATCTGGGGTGGCTATTTGGATTTTTTTCGCACGACTATATGGCGGATGAGTTACAAGCTGACTTTTAGCCAGGGCCTCGGGAGACGAATGCCTGGAACGGCGCATTTGCCGTTTATTAGAGCCGTTCAGAAAGTTATAGGGATCATATAACTTTCACAGGGATTTTGCAGCACAGCCAATTGGACCGCGGCTTAGCGAGAGAATTAAGACAAACATTAGAGTACGGTCTGTATTTTCAATGAAGTTTGAAATCCCACTGGTGTTCGCTCTTTAGTTTAAATGATCTGCCAGTGATGGCCCAGCTGTACTTTGCCTTCGGGCTGAGCATACTTTTTGCCGGTTGCTGCACCTGCACGTGAGCGAGCAACGCGGTCTTTGAGTGGCATCTCATCCAACCCAGCTCGGCCCTAAAAAGAAACAGGATCTCTTTGACTCACCCACTCAGGCACTTTCAGATCCCCAAAAAGAGTTTTCCTGCTCATGACCTCATCTTTTCCATGTGTGTGTGTGTGTTTTTTTGTTATTACCAAAAAACCTAAACTTCTGCAATGTTAACATTGTGTTTAAAAAGTCCGATATTTTTTTTCTGGGACATTTTTTTGTTGTTGGATATTCTCCCAAAGGAGACTTTTTTTTCGTGTGTTAAACACAGGACTTGCTGTTTAACCTCAGAAGGTTGCTGTTTTGCTAATGGCCTACAATGTGTTTTTATTTAATGTCAAGGCATACTTCAAAATTAATTTACTCAACATTTTCTCAAAGCAAAATCACAGCTTTTATCACAGCAGGTGAACATCATTCGTATATATATTTTCCCATTTGTATGATTAATCTGGTGTAGTATTGCCTTGAATTGGTGTATACGCTGCGCTATGGGTCCGGCAACTTGAGTTCAATTCCATGGCTAATATCAGTGGCGAGTAAAGCTTCTAAACTGGCACCAATAGGTGGAAGAATCAATCAGTGAGGTTCATGGGAACAAGAACAATAATTGTAGCGATTTGAGTGCTAATCATTATGATCATTTACCACATTCATTAATAATACCGTGGACCTAAAAAGAAAAATGTATAATGGCTGACGTTTTGGGCAATGGTCTTTCCAAAATAATTAGAGAGGTCAGACACCTTGAGTGGATAATAATTGGAGACCCTACATTACACCATGGGGCCCGTTACGAATAAAACAAATCTTCCTGAAGATTAATTTTAAATTTGGTGTGTGGCAGTCTCCACCTCATATCCACTCCGTCTCTCTTTGAAGAAAGACCCTTTGCCCCAAAAACATCGCCTATTTCAAGACCACAGTGTTATTGACAAACACGTGAAGATTTTTGTTCTTTACGCTTGTACATCACTGCCAATGGAGGAGCATCGCCAGATAATTTGTTTACTTTATAGAGAGCTGTGCATGCAGGTAGACTTTGTTGCATGTGGTCGGGTGGTCGACGAACGACAATCCAGTCCAGGATTGGCAGTTCAGCATGAAAGCGTTTCCAATCTCCTCCCCCGCTAGGTTTGGGCAGCTCAGCCATTTCCACGTTGGCGGCTGCGAAAACACGAGGCTGTTCGCATTGCGGGGCGGGGCATGGCACAAAATAGTTGGCATGGTCGGCCATGCCAACGACGACCACGGGCGAACGCCGTGGATTGAACTCGGCTCGTGCACCGTCGCTGGCTGGAACCGCCAAGTTGTGGCGCCAAATCAACTCCTGAAATCGTCGTTGGCCTCGCCAGTTTTCTTGTGAGTGAAGCGTGGTTAGCGTGTCTAGCGTGGTGGTTAGCGTGGTGGTTAGCGTGGTGTTTAGCGACCGGGCACGGGCAGAAGCGTGCAGCGAGCGGGAAAAAACCCTCCGCACCTGAAGAGGGTAACGTTTCATACTTGAGTTGTAGGTGATTTTTTTTTGGGGGGGGGGGGGGAAATGTGGCTCTCACGTCTACCCAACGCTACTTAGTAACCCAGCGCACAATCATCTGCGGCGTGTGGTGGTGGTGGTGTGTGTGGACTGCAGACCAAAATAGGCTTGCCTCTTTTTTTTTTTCAAGGTTGATACTGATAGCTGTAATGGCTTTAATAAACAATACTTGCCTTTAAGCAGGACTTACATTTGTTCACTCAACCTTTACCGGAACGCCGCGAGCATGGCTTGGAGTAGGGATTGTTGTCGAAACTCACGGCCGCTCGAGTAGAAGGTACGCGCCGATCCATAATAAACCCATAATATTGTACCTGCACCTCCGATTTGCACGGTTGGCTCGGCGCGGTGCGAAATAAGTTCGACGTACATACATACATTCCTACACAGAATAAGATTCGTTATAGCTATTGGAGGAATCCGATGAGCTATAAAGCTCTTTTTTTCACAGATGAGCCAGGAGTACACACCATCGCACACGCGACACTACAGTACCTACAGGACAAAATTAAGCGAGACGGATGTGGGGTGCCAAAATAATTCCGATGCTGTACATATATAACGTTCACATTTATTTGCGAGCAATTTATCATACTTTTTTTTCTTCATTTAAACCCGTGCGTTCATTTACAACGAGGATTGTGTAGGATGGCACAGGGCGAGATTAAGCGCTGCTGAGGGAGCCAGAGAACCCCGTCTCGGTGTCGGATTTAATCGACGATGCGTGCCTTCAGGTCTCGTCAACGGCGGGCCACAGCTCACAGAGCCTCCCCGTTGAGGACGGGGACCTCGCCGCCTCCCCGGGGGCTGCTGACATCGTGGCCGTGGAAGCGAGGTCATGCAGATCGCCCAGAGGGCATGGTGACATTTGGGGCGACTGGACGAGCGGGTGCTGCCCTCATCCTGCCCACCCTAATCCTGCCCGCCCACCCCGAAATGTTCAGCGGCGATTCCCTGGACGCCTTTGGCGATCTTTTCGGCGGTGAGAATTCGACGCATTTTTTCGGTCAATAACGCTGTCCCACCAAACGTGGGAATGCACACGCGTGTAATGTGGCGCGTTTGAGGCCACGGCACGGTGGTCGAGAAGAAGGTGGACCCTCCCAAATGTCGCCTGTTTTTTTTTTTCTCTCGCGCAGTGTTATTGACGAAATGCGTTTGAGTTGTTGTTGTTGTTGTTGGGGCTTCGGCGCCGCTGCCAACGCAAGTCTCTCACGAGAACAAGAAGAGCGATCACGCACGTTCCCCGTCGCAGTGTCATTTTGCAAAGTGTCAAGGCGCCTCCTGCATCTTCACGCTTCCCCAACGAGGGCACGAAACGCACAGTGCCGGATTAAGCTAGTGCGGGGCCTGTAGCATACGTTATGAAGGGGCCCTAAATTAGAACATATAAATATTAAAACACGCATTTTTTTGTTTTACTTGCATAGTAAAGAAATGGTATTTTTCATTTGCTTTACAGCCAGATAATACGGCAAATCGCTAACCTTAAACACGCAGTCGTTCATAGAAGTTGAAGGCGGTATAGTACTAAGGTAATAGAGCAAGTGCAGAATCACTGAACCGGAATTGATAGCACCGTGATTCAACGCGACCGAGTGCGCTGACGACTGCGCGAATCTCGCTGTTAAATTCGTTTCCGTTGTTTGCACTTCTGCGCCATTGCCAAAGCTGAATCATCAAAAGCAAACATTTGGAGTTCGAGAGAATTTCGGCGGCCCCGTAACCGCTTTATTGTGGCCCCTGCAGAGGGCTTCTCGCCTTGCCCGTCGCCCCCACTGATGTCCTCTCACCCCCCCCCCCACCCCCCATGTGTGCAGACACTACTGACGTGATTGGTATGTAGGGTGTGTAGGCATATATAGAGTTAGTAGATACTGCTGACTCTATTGTATGAGGGTGTGTAGGCATATATAGAGTCAGTAGATAGATACTACTGACTATATTGTATGGAGGGTGTGTAGGCATATATAGAGTCAGTAGATAGTAGACACTACTGACTCTATTGTACGTAGGGTGTGTAGGCATATATAGAGTTAGTAGATAGATACTACTGACTATTGTATGGAGGGTGTGTAGGCATATATAGAGTTAGTAGATAGTAGACACTACTGACTCTATTGTATGTAGGGTGTGTAGGCATATATAGAGTTAGTAGGTAGTAGAGACTACTGACTCTATTGTATGTAGGGTGTGTAGGCATATATAGAGTTAGTAGATAGTATACACTACTGACTCTATTGTACGTAGGGTGTGTAGGTATATATAGTCAGTAGGTAGTAGATACTACTGACTCTATTGTACGTAGGGTGTGTAGGCATATATAGAGTCAGTAGATAGATACTACTGACTCTATTGTATGTAGGGTGTGTAGGCATATATAGAGTCAGTAGATAGTAGAGACTACTGACTCTATTGTACCTAGGGTGTGTAGGCATATATAGAGTTAGTAGGTAGTAGACACTACTGACTCTATTGTACGTAGGGTGTGTAGGCACATATAGAGTTAGTAGATAGTATACACTACTGACTCTATTGTATGTAGGGTGTGCAGGCATATATAGAGTTAGTAGGTAGTAGATACTACTGACTCTATTGTACGTAGGGTGTGTAGGCATATATATGGAGGAGGGAGGGTTGACACTATTTGTTAACCTGTTGGATAAACTTTTTACCGCCACATCTGGGAGGGGTGGGCGGTCCACTTTCTATAACTTGTTGATTCAGGCCTTCTGAAAGGCTCTCGTAATTTAGTTGACGGACAAACGGATAATTAGATGTGCCCTACCTTTTCCATGCAACCTTTTGCAATCAAGGAATGTGTGAAAACCCTGTTGGTAGCTTGATTTATATATACTGTACATATAAAGGTAATAACATATCAAGGCAAGTTAGATTTATTGGATGTGTAATGACCGTGGAATGGTTTATAGGTACAAGAAGCCGAGGAAGACAGAATTAAGTTACATAAGTAGCTGGAGGCAACTGGGAATATCGAATGCAAAGTAGTTGAGTAAATGTCACAGACAGCGGTAAATGTAAGGAAGGCCCATGATCACCGACGTTTGTTTGAGAGAGAACGTGGCACACAGAGAGAGAGAATAATGTTACACTGCTTCTCCAAGGTATTTCAAATTGGATCAGAACATCACACGATGAGAATGCGTCCACCTGGCGTCAAGCAAAGAAAAGGTTAAAAAAAATCGAATTTCCACACACCCACAAAAAATGCCGTACAATATTTTCAAGCATTTATCTCACTTCAAAATCCCTCTCAAGTATCGTTGGAAATTCTCAAAGAAAAAAAGAAAAAAGAATCCAATTTTATTCGGAGTAAAAAACATAGCCAACTCAATGTTCATCATCTGCAAAAATCATATATGTGTTGTATTTTTTTTTTACTCCAAAAGTCCCTGCGCCCTTACACAGGAACATCGTTAATCTTATTTAGCATGAAAAAATACGGAGCGTCCCAGGCGATCCTATATAACGCCACATTCCACACTGCGGTTATCATCCCATGGACGGCCGGCATACCAGCCCCCAACCACCGAACGGACTGTCACAGGGTTTGATTTCCTCTGGGTAGTGACACGGAGCCAAGGGCTTCTTTCCATAACCTTTTTTTTTCACCACCTGCACAGAGGCAAGCTGCTCATTCTGGACCCTTTTGACTGAAGAATAAAGGGCTTGACCACGTGGCCAAAATAGGGCAATGTGTTCCACGCTCAAACCGCAGCTTCATTGTGTGAGGAAATGTTACTGCCATCATTGTGAATCCAAAACAGAGGTTTTTAGGGTTAGATCGCGTAAATATAAATGTGTTGTTAAACCCCGCCACCACCCGACACAACCAGTTAGTAAGGGTTGTCACGTGAACAAAACGTGTAAATTTGTTACTAGTACAGCACACCGGTGTGTTGGCAAGTTTTACGCACAACATTTACAATTCAAGTACGACGTTTCGCCAGTAATTACAACTGGCATAATCAGGCGACAGACAGAGTTGTGGAGAAATCCTCCTGTTTCGGTCTTAAATAGAGGAATAAATGTGATGTCATCACCTGTGAGCCAATCAGGTGCAAAGTCCAGAGGGGTAGAGGGTTACCCTCCAACACACCGGAGTGCTGTACTAGTCGCGAATTGGCACGTTTTGTTTACGTGACAAACCTAATCAATTGGCTTGTCGGGTGGTGGCGGGTTTAATGACACATTTATATTTACGCGATCGAACCCAAAAACGTCTATTATGGATAATATTCGTCGCGAAAGCCTACTTGTTAAACTCACTAGCTTCTATGGGGAGGGTAATCATTATTAATATCACGAATCTAGTCAATAAATAACTATAAACGATTGTATTTGTTGGTAAAGATAACAGGAAAAGATGTGACCTTGCAATTGCTTGCCCACGTCACTGCTAGAATGACTCTACAGAGAGCCTCAGAGGGTATAATTGGCCTACTTTTCCACCTTGGCCAGACGTCGTTAAAGAGGTGGGAGTACCCACAATTTACCCCACCAGCCAATCGATTACATCACGGCGAACCCATTGATGCTGCTGGGTGGACAGAGACGGAGAGGTAGGAAGGGGTGGATTTAAAAAAAAATCACCACTGCTTCAACTGCCGCGCTGGGAGATCGAACCGGTGACCTTTGCATGTCAAGTACTGTGTGCTAACTATTACACCACAGCAGCGTCCCGCCTTCACTGCTAAATCATACAAAAAATTGTGAGTTAGGGTATTCTGACATCCTTTCAAGTAATATTAATCACGAGATGGAAACTGCAATGGGGTAACTAAGGAGCATATGGTATTAGCTGTTAAAAATAAATCCTGCATCCTTTAAAAAAAAGTTTTTGGAGAATGTTAATACGTAACAGGTAACCACCCGAACATATTTCAGGGATCATTTAATCACGTGGCCTATTTAATATTCCACAGCCGGGCCCATGCGTGAACCTCTGCAGTTGGTCTTCAGTTGTTTGGTGAGGCCAGAAATGTGGGTAAAGCTTGGAAGTGGGGACAGGAGGTCAAAGGAAAGGTCACAGTAATTTTTTGAGGAGCGGCAGTATATTACTGTTCACCACCAATCATACGCTCACGAGCCAGATAAAAGCTGCCCAGACCGACATCACCGCCTCTGCTTCTATGCAGTTGGACTTTTAGCGTTACCAATAATGGCATTTTTAATAAGTCAAGATTTCTATCGGGGGAGTATTGGAAAAAGGTGGCCCACAAATGGGCCCCGATAAATGTTTACAGGGCCTATGGCTCAACAAGCTGTACCTCTGGCACCAATGCTCTTCCTGCGTTCTAAAAATGTCACAACCTCCGCTCAGCCCTATTAAAACAAAGCCGCTCTCAGGCATTTGCTCCTCCAGAGTCCAGAAAATACAATTTGTGTGCATGTGTGCAGCTAAGTGAAATAGAACGAATCCCAGTTAAGAAGGCTTGGAAGAGATATTTTTTTAAAGCACCAACTTAGAACATTCAAGCATTTTAAATATATACACACGCTTAAAAAGCTGTGATGTCAAAATTGAAACGCAAGCCGAAGGCAGCTTCTGATGAGGTTGGAAGAAAAAAATTAAGGAACAAAAAATTTTCGCCAATTTTTACGGCTGTCCAACAAAAAAAAATCGCAAAGCTAATTTGTCGCCCGGCTGCTGTTTTTCACACTGACGAGTTACACGGTCCCCTCTTGCAACGGCAACGATTTATTGGCAGCGTGCAGTGTCCCCCAGTGGACGGATAACAAAACGACTCGACTTCCAAACGTCGAGAAGGTGTGGGGAAGCGGGGGGGTCCTTGGAATTCGCACAATGCTGCGCGATTAATCAGCTAAACGATGAGCGTTTCATCAACGATATTCTCATTTCTTACTGTTTTGCAATCTCATTGAAAAAAAAATAGGCGGGTTTTATTTTGCAGCTTGGAACGGAAACGTTTGCGAGGCAAGGGGCCGTGGTAATAAAAGTTACATAAAATGTGTTGCTATCGTATACGTAAATGAGATTAATTGGAATTATGTATATTCATATAGAATGTTGGAATTCTATTAGCTCGGTAGCTTAGAGCAGTGGTTCCCAGCGTTTGTGGAGCCGTGGAATGTCAACCCATAAGCGAAAATGTTTAGGGACCACCGTGCCCCCGATAATAATGTGTTTTTCTCCAAATGGCTTCGAGTGAAGTTGATTGGTTTGACCAGGTGAGAACTCAAGAGGCCAACGGATAAGTTTCGTTTGCAAGGACTAACCTTGGGGTCGTGAATATGGCGAAAATAAATACAACAAAAATCATCGCGGTATCTGCAACAGTTTCCGTCGACGACTTATCGCAGCCTTGCGAACCGCCGGTGAGCCAGGGAGCACGGCTCGGGAACCTGCATTCAACTCACGCATGCAGAGGCAGTGAAAAACAACCACGGTTAGGCAACGCCGCTTCCCCCATTCTCCGTCACTACTGCCCTGTCGTTTTCAGTGGCGAGATGTTAACTACCTCGCCTGGTACACAGGAGGCCGTGAGTTCGATCCCAACCCTGACGCCTGCTGTATATTTGGAGTGTTGCGTGTCTCTCTCTCATCATCATCACGGTAGCTAGGAGGTGTTAACTACCTCACCTGGTATACAGGAGGTCGTGGGTTTGATCCCAACCCTGACGCCTGCTGCTGTATATTTGGAGTTTGCATATTCTTCCCGTGGTAACGTGGATTTTTCTCTGGGTCCTCTGGTTTTTTGCCATCCACATTTAGAAGCCTGCGTTTAGAGTATTGGCTGCTATACATTTCCACTTGACAAGCCACTTCGTTGAGCTATCATTTATGGCCAAGTCGTCTGGCAAAATAAAACAAATAGTTAATAGCAATTAGTCAGTGGCCATTCCGAGCTCCAACCAGCGTAGCTCCTGATGCTCTCACTGCTGTACTTTGTTAGCCGGTGCCCTTCTGCCCATTTTTTGTTTGTCACGCAATAAATATCAATAACGTGTCAAAAAAATGTATCTTGAAACATTATTGGAAATACAATGATTAAAATGGACCATCATTTTTACTCACGTCTTGAAAAATTTAGTTTCACATTCGACGTTTGAATTTTAATTTAAAGCTTTCGTGACTGCAGCGATTCATATTCTTGGTTCTTTCGGTTTTATATTTTTATTATTTTATTGTTTCCCTTCGACGTGACTTTCCCGAAAGAACCAAGAATATTCGACGTTTGATTATGTCCGCAGGTTATGGTATAAAGTACTAAACCGTAATATTGAACACGAGCAGTGGATAGATCACGGCTGATGATAATCATGATTAATCCAAAACATCAGCAGTGGATAGATCATGGCTGATGATAATGATGGACGTAAAGCATCAGCAGTGGATAAGACCATGGCCGATTATAATGATCCTGATGACGATGACGAATAATTATCTAGAACATCCACTACAACTACCGCTTTCATTATTGATCCAGCAACTGCCTCCTGTCCGCTGGACCCTGGATGTATACACATGCCCGCCACGTGTTAATCAGCTTCCCTCCTACCCTTCTGAAGCCCTGGACTGGTCGGCAAAAAAATCCCTGCCGTCTGTGTGTTACACGCGACCGCTCGTCACCGGCTAACGAGAGAGCGCCCCTGCCCTGTGGTGCTCGCTGGTAACACGCCGTGCAATGTAAACCTCGTGCCGGCTAGATTGTGCATCTCACCGATGAAAACCGCTGCATTTAAAAAAAAAAATCAAATCGCGGCTCTCCGGAAGGACAGACCCCCATCCCGATATCTAGGTGGAGGTTTTCAACGACATCACAGGAAGAAGACGACGGAGGAGGGATGAAAAAAAAAACAATCGCCATTCAATGAATGTGTAACTCTTAGCGTGTAATGTCGGCACGCCAATGAAACAAATAACAATTACGCGCTATGAACCGTTGTTGTACTCTGGAGCGACGCCGAGCGAGACAGGCGAAAGTCCACACGTCGCCCAAATTCTGCGGGCCGGAAAATCGACGCACGTGGCGGTGATCCACCCACACTCTCTCTCTGTGATCCACCCACCCTCTCTCTCTCCCTGTGATCCACCCACCCTCTTTCTCTCCCTGTGATCCACCCTCTCTCTCCCTGTGATCCACCCACCCCCTCTCTCCCTGTGATCCACCCTCCCCCTCTCTCTCTCTGTGATCCACCCTCTCTCTGTCTGTGATCCACCCTCTCTCTCTCCCTGTGATCCACCCTCCCCCTCTCTCTCTCTGTGATCCACCCACCCTCTCTCTCCCTGTGATCCACCCTCTCTCTTTCTCCCTGTGATCCACCCACCCCCTCTCTCTCCCTGTGATCCACCCTCTCTCTCCCTGTGATCCACCCTCTCTCTCTCCCTGTGATCCACCCACCCCCTCTCTCTCTCTGTGATCCACCCTCCCCCTCTCTCCCTGTGATCCACCCTCCCCCTCTCTCCCTGTGATCCACCCTCCCCCTCTCTCTCTGTGATCCACCCTCTCTCTGTCTGTGATCCACCCTCTCTCTCTCCCTGTGATCCACCCTCCCCCTCTCTCTCTCTGTGATCCACCCACCCTCTCTCTCCCTGTGATCCACCCTCTCTCTGTCTCCCTGTGATCCACCTACCCTCTCTCCCTGTGATCCACCCTCTCTCTCTCCCTGTGATCCACCCACCCTCTCTCTCTCTCTCCCTGTGATCCACCCTCTCTCTCTCTCTCTGTGATCCACCCACCCTCTTTCTCTCCCTGTGATCTACCCACCCTCTGCCTCTCTCCCTGTGATCCACCCACCCTCTCTCTCTCCCTCCCCCACACGAACCCGCACCCCCTACCCCCCGCGGCTGCGAGGCTCACAAAATTTGGCCAGCGAGCCACCCTCGGGGTCCCCCGGAACGTGCTTCTTTAATCCCCTCCGGCAGCAGGCAAAGCAAGCCCCCCTCTATGCTTCGTCCAAAACCAATTTGTTACAATCCTTCGCGAGCGTGCGTGTGTGTGCGTGTGTGTGCGCGTGTGTGTGCGTGTGTGTGTGTGCGTGTGTGTGTGTGCGTGTGTGTGTGCCTGTGTGTGTGTGCGCGTGTGTGTGTGCGCGTGTGTGTGTGTGTGCGTGTGTGTGTGCGTGTGTTTCTGTGCTCGCTAACAGCACTTTATCCCCAACTGCGGGGAGCGCAGCGGTGTAAGCGGTTTAAAGCGCGCTGCGCTACGAACCCGGCGGACACGAGTTCCAATCCTGTACGTGGCCAACACCGGTGACAATTATATTATTTGAACCTGTCCTGGGCCTACCCTGGGTCGGCTCAGCCTCAAATGAGCACCTGGTACGGTGCTTTAACATCGCTACTGGGGAGACAAAGGCGGGCAAGAACGTATAGTGCTGGCCACCCACACCCTCGTGTGCCGTACAGGCCTTCGTAGGTTGCTACTCGCTAACAGCACTTGCCCCAACAGTCTGCGAAGGCAGCACTGGGGATCTTTGTCTTTGTATCTGTGCGCGCGTTCGTATTTAAGAAACGCCAGTTCTGTTACATTCAGACCCGGGTGTTTAAAGACGTCGCCGTAACAAATGTTTGCAGGACCACGAGTTGTCAGCAAGCAAAAATCCCAAACCGGTCAAAGAGAGAGAGAGAGTTTGCTCTGAGCGTGCCCGGGTTGCTGGGGGCCGCGCCTGTCGTGTCGCCCGCCGGCGTGCAGACAAGCGAGGAGCTCAGCTGCTCTCCATATGGGGCGCAATGGATTAACAAACATTTGGTCGAGAGGGGCGGGGGGAGAGAGGTCACGGGGATCGTGATTTAAGTGGCTAACCGCAAAAAGGCGAGTCGCTCGCGTAAAATTCTGCGCAGTGGGGGGGGGGGGGTAAAAAAAGTATTAAGCGAAGCCTCCGCGTCAGGCTGACCCGAGGCTGTAATGATGTCACATTGCATATTGGCGGCGTTGCCACGAGCGTAACCGTTGCCAAAGAGGTCACCTGTCCGAAAACAAGAGTAGAACCGTCCGTTGTAATAGTAAGTGGAATTGCGAATTTGATGTCCATAGTAGAGTGTGGGAGGGGGGGGGGGTTGAATAAGATCGCGTAAATACAAATGCGTCGTGAATCCCCGCCACCACACGACACAGCAAATGAATAAGGTTCGTCGCGTAGACAAAACGTGCCAATTCGTTACAGCTTCAGCACACCGGTGTGTTGGAGAGTAAACCCACAACATTAGAGACACGACGTCTCGACACGTTATTTTATAAGGGATCTGTTTGGCCCCTGTCAATTTTTGGGGCCGTGCAGATTAGTATTTATTTTTTTATCGAGTGAAAGCAGAGAGTCACGCAAGAGAAAGCTTCGGGTGTCAATTAATTCCCTCGTGAGCACACAGAATGTAAAATAACATTGCCTGGGAGCAATACCGCAGTGAGGACCGACGCCAATATTTTACGTGCGAAATGCCGCTTTTTATGGGAGCTTATGATATACATATACACATGTCGCTATTATTTTTTTCACATTCCAACACTGCGCTAAATTGACTAAGTTGCGAGTGTATAATTCTTTCAAGCGTAATGTGGTTATTATTAAGAGTCTCACTGTGTTGCAAGTATACGTGTGAAGCCGCGTGTTTCCAGTATTCGGTTGTAATAATTCAGCGGAGGCCAATATTTTCTAGGGAGAGGACCACGAGGCTAAATCGTGTGTGTGTATATACTGCACATACACGTGAAGTTACAATTGTATCCACGTGGAGACTACCGCTGTTCATTATTTAGAGGCTAAACATTTTTAAAGTCCCACTCATTACACACAAAGTGCTCACCAGCAATGAACCACAATGCCTCGCTGATGTCGTCAAGGAGTGTAAACCATCATCGCGTGAACTCGGTCATCCTCGCAGCAGCGGCTTTTGGCTGAGCCATCGAACAAAGCCGGCGATCACCGCATCGGGCTCTTTCAGATGCGCTTCTGCGGCCGTCTGGAACGCTCTTTCGTCCGATATTAGGAAGCCACTGTAGCTATGCACTTTTAAATCATCATCTAGATTGAAAACTCGTTTCTTTAGAACTATTGTTTGTGTTTAGTTTGTTGTCCTTCCCCTGCACACCTCCGATTAGCACGGTTGGCTACGTACGGTGCGAATGAAGTTAAACAGTACACACATACGTACGTACGGTGCGAAAGAAATTCAACATACATACGTCCATAAGTGAATTGACATATGGTTGTAAATTATTATTTGCTGTCATTCAGAAGAACAAAAAATTACGAGGAGCATGCACACGCGGGTTTTGACACTGCAATACTCTGCTTTTGAGACATTTTGACTGATCCTTGCACCGATCGATACGGACCCCTGCTGTCCAGGCAGGCGTGAGGTCGAAGGTCTGGGGTGTAAAAAAAAAAATACAGCCAGAAAGGGTGTGGAGGGCATGGTGGGTGCTCCGAGCTTCGTTTCACCATCGAAATAATTTATTGGTACACATTTGTCCACTCAGGCAGTGGCATTTCCTAAGTAAATCCAGGGGACACGGAGCGGCGTGAGAGAATGAAGGCACGCGCATGCTGGAGGGGGGCTGACGCTCCTAACGTCGGACAAGATTGCGAAGGATTTTTAAAACGTTCACATTGATTTCTCCACTCGCAATTCCATCGTTGAACAACGGTGGCTCTGCGTCAGTCGACATCCACGGCTTCGACCACGGTTGACTAGCCACAGAGTGGTGGTAGTCACTGTATCAAGCCCAGTGGGACGGAGGGCTGATTATAGTCGATTCATTTTTTGGCTCTTTCGAATTTACATTTGTATGGAAATCGTTAAATGCTACAGGTGCGTGAGTCTCAAACAGCAGTGCTACACGTCCTCACAGCGAGTCATCGAACGAAGACGGTCACCGCATCGCGCGTTTTCAGGTGCGCTTCTGCGGCCGTCTGGAACGCTCTTGCTTCCGATATTGGGAAGCCACAGGGGCTATGCGCTTTTAAGTCTAAATTTAAAACTCACTTCTTTAAAACTGAATGTTGTGTTTAGTATGGTGTCCTTCCGCCGCATCTACCGCAAGCACGGTTGGCTACGTACGATGCGAAAGAAGTTGAACGTGCATACACACGACTCGTACATACACACGACATGCACACGGCTAGCGTGGAAGAGCGTTGGTCGAGATCCCCTAAAGAGGTGCGCCCTCACCTAGTGCTCCCTACATTGCAGGAAGGCTCCTCCTGCCTGCAGTGGCGTGAGCAAGAAATTACAGGGCTGCGCCTTTAGCATTTAGCCTCCCGTCTGTACCTCTGTTGGCCTTCACTTCACCTCACCCTGGCGGCCTCACTGCACAAGCGCCACCAACCACCCTGGCGCCCAGTGCACCTGGGTGTTTAAGTGTAATTTGCAAGCGTAATTGCACGGGTAATTTAAGCATAATTGTCAGTGTTATGGGGATGTCACTCACATACTGGACTTACACACTCAGGATTCAGAGTCTCTGCAGAAGAGGGTCCCGTGGGGTTGTTTTTTTCTTCCCCTTCTTGTTTCAGATCCCACAGCGCTTTCCAAAAGTGTGCCCTAAACTGACTCTACGCACACCGCGTAGGTTTAATGAATATAAAGCCATTCAAAGTATGAATGCGCAGCCAATAAAAATAGCACCACCGGTGAAACCGTGCCCTCTGTAAAGTCACTCCGGGATGTCGGTGCTTGCCATGCGCCACATTGGTCAAGGTGATCGTGTGACCATGCTTCAACCACGACAGTCGGTCAGTGTGGGTTGGCACATGCCCCAGCAGTCTCTTAGGGTTGCATGGGAGGGAGGGAGGGAGGGAGGAGGTGTCTTTGTTGGCGAAGAGGGGGTAACAACCCGGGGCCTCTTCGGATATGACCCACCGCTCGTGTTAGCCGTGGCTCGGAATCGAACTGGGATCGCCGCAGGGTTCAAACCTCAGGGTGCAAAGCGCTGAGCCACTGTTCCACACCACCCTAACATCGACGTGGAAATAAAGAGGGGCTCCTCTTTATGTAGAGGGGCTCCTCTTTATTGCCACGTGCAGCTCCCAGTCTCGGCTGCCATTTTCTCCCTGGCCTCCTCCTCCCAACTCATGCCGGCATCGCCCCCTCTCCTTCCTCTGATGGGTTCCCACCTCCTACTCCATGGATGGTGACATCTCTGCTATCTTGTGCTGTTTTGCTAAGGGTGCATATAACGAATTACACTGCCGCCTTAGAAGGAACAAAATGCAACATAGGCGACGTTTTGGTGCAATGTGCGTTCTTCATACCACCAGATGGAGTCATTGCCCGAAACGTCGCCTGTTTATATGAACATATTAAAGCAGAGTTTTGATGCTACCTTCAATTGTTTATTAAAGGAGCACCACGGTGGCGAGATGTCACCTTCCTCGCCTGGTGTGCAGGAGGTCGGGGGCTCGATCCCGACCCTGACGCCTGATGCTGTGTATTTGGAGTTTGCGTCTCTCTCTCTCTCCCCGTGGTCACGTGGATTTTTTTCTCCGGGTCCTCCGGTTTTTACCTCCACGTTTAGAAACATGCGTTGAGATTATTTAGATTATTTTGATGCAATAAATGTCCAAATAATGGTGCCACTTTGTTGAGCTATCATTTGTGGCCAGGTCGCTTCTGAAAAATAAGTTAATACCTCAGTAGGCTGTGCCTGGTAGGATGGGGATAGTTTCGTTTTAATTGGATTTGTTTCGGTGATTTGTGTACATTTCTTGTACCTTGCAAGACTATAATGTTTCTGTACTGATTGTTTGCTGTAACGTTCTTACCCACCACTACTGGACATCTGTGAAAAAAATAACTTTATCGCACATCGGATTCCTCCAGCGCGAATAAATATGAAGATTTTGATCGATACTATATCTGTTCATTGGAAAATGTAAAACATGACCATGGCCGCATGTGCAAGCACGCGGCATGCAGGTACCCGTGCTCTTTTCTCACGGTGAGGACATAGATCGCAGAGCAACAAACGACAATTCCACATTCCGGTGGTCAAGGCAGATCACCGATTCAGGCTCTGACGGAGTGTGACGTCGTGACGTGGATCGGGGCATTGCGTCGGTGTACCGTGGCATGGCCTGAATGACCACAGTGGCACACCACCACGACTGAAGAGGTTTTAATTTACCATTTCGACGTTGAGTCTTTCGCAACAACAAATGACGGTGATGGTGAGGTCACAAGCTTGAACTCAGACGCAATGCGGTCCTGCCATCTGGTGAGCGCCCTCGGTATAGCAAGTTGTAACCGTGGGACTCGTTTTTTGTTGTTGTCAGCATCGAGGTTTTTAAAAATAGGGGCTAGGTATAACCCTTTCTGGCAATAAAACAGGCGTTCAGATGTTTAAACACCAGATAGATGACCTTGTTCGAGGAAGCAAGTCTATTTCAGGAATATTTTGATGTGTTTTTTTTTCCTGAATTTTCTGTTTGCACATGCACATAGTCACTTTAAGATGTTTTCTTGTTCATGTTTTTGTTTTTTGTTGGTTGCGGTTGCACCCGATTCAAGAGCCGAATGGCTCACAGGGCTATACCAACATAAATGAAACTATGAAACTATGCACCAGGCACAGGGGCCGTCCATAAATGACGTCACGCGATTTTTGACCCCCCTTTCGTCACGTGGCGTCACAAAAAGTCAGACCCCCCCTCAAATATGACGTCACAAAGCTCTGCCCCCCCCTCCCCCCCACAAAACCATATTTCCATTTTTAAAATAAAACATGCTTCAAATCGCTTTTATTTATTTGAAGTTGCGCATTTTGATGTGACGTCACATTTCTCACCCCCCCCCCCGTCACACATCGTCACAAATGTCTGATCCCCCCCCCGCCCCCTAGGTGCGTGACGTCATTTATGGACGGCCCCACATCTACTTGTGGTGAAGATGCTCTGATAATTCATATATGCACTGTATTTGAAACACGTGTTGGCCAATCAGTTGCAAAGCACAATGCTTATGTTATCAGAGCATGTTTGTTTGCCATGACACCACGTGTGGTGGCATGGTAAACTTGACAACTCACGTATGTAGATGTGTTTAAGATGACTCATGCAGGCTCATATTCTTGGTTCTTTCGGTAAAGTCACGTAGAAGGGAAATAATACAATAATGCAAATAAAACATAATAACATTCTCACGACGTTTCGGCCACAACGCAAGCAGCCGTCCTCAGGTGAAGAACAGAGCTGTCGGAAAGACAGCGTCCTAATGAACACTGCTAAGCTTGGCAGCGTATTTTAAGCTGGGTGGGAAGAGCAGAGCGCCTTCACAAAGGAGTTTACATATCAACAGAGGAATTAGCATGTTGATGACAAATGCAGATATGGGGTTAGTTACTCCTTGTGAGTGCAGCAGCCAAGCCACCGCATGTCAAGCTAGTGCATTATGTGGAAAACAAAAAAAGGAGTTTTCCAAAGAACTACAAATACCCTAATACCATACAATAAACCGATGTGGAAAACTATGCAGGCGTAAATGAAACATTGAGACTTAGCGCTGTCTTTTCAAATACTTGACGTTGGCCTTCATATCTTCCCATGGCCTTGCCCCACTCTCATCTCCTTCGATGTCCCCTTCATCCTCTTCATTCTCAATCTTCTATGTCTCTCTATCTGTTCCTCTTTCCCCCTGTGGCCAATCCCGTTTTCAGTCGTTCTTCCTCCTTGTACCCCTCCACTGGAATAAACTTCCCCTACACATTGAGCAGTACTGCTACACATAGACTCAGCACTGCTCATAGACTCAGAACTGCACCATAGACTCAGCACTGCACCATAGACTCAACACTGCACCATAGACTCAGAACTGCCCAACGACTCAGCACTGCCCATCGACTCAACACTGCCCATAGACTCAACACTGCCCATAGTCTCAACACTGCCCATAGACTCAGCACTGCACCATAGACTCAGCACTGCCCATCGACTGAACACTGCCCATAGACTCAACACTGCCAATAAATATTCTTAGCTCTTTCGGTAAAGTCACGTTGAAAGGAAACAATAAAATAATAAAATATATAAAACAATAAAAATTCTCACGACGTTTCGACCATAACACAAACGGTCATCATCAGGTGTGAAAAGCAACGGCAAGAAACATCTTTCAAATGTCCCTTGCCGTTGCTTTTCACACCTGATGACGACCGTTTGTGTTATGGTAGAAACGTGGTGAGAATTTTTATTGTTTTATATATATTTTATTGTTTCCCTTCAACGTGACTTTACCGAAAGAGCTAAGAATATGAATTACTGCAGTCACGAAAGCTTTAAATCAAAATTTACTGCCCATAAACTCAACAATGCCCATAGACTCAGCACTGCCCATAAACTCACCACTGCCCATAAAATCAACACTGCCCATAGACTCAGAACTGTAACATAGACTCAGCACTGCCCATAGACTTAGCACTGCACCATAGACTCAACACTACCCATAGACTCAACACTACCCATAGACTCAACACTACCCATAGACTCAACACTGCCCATAGACTCAACACTGCCCATAGACTCAACACTGCACCATAGACTCAGCACTGACCAGAGACTCAACACTGCCCCTGTACATGAAACAGTCCCCCTCCTTAACCTCCTTTCGTTCCTCTCTTAAAGCCTCACCACCTCTTTTCTATTGCCCGTTCTCTTTCTCTTCACTTCCCTCGCCCCTCCACTTCTTCCCGTCCCCCCCCCCCCTAACCTTTCGTGATCTCTAAGTACCCCGCTATGGCCATCACGCATTCCTCAATTATTGCATTGTCATTCTATTGTCACCGTTTTTCAAACTACAAGGACGCCTCTACTTACGAACATTCGACTTGCGAACTTTCAGAGATACGAACAAACCTGTCCGTATGTCCAAGTTGCCTGTTCGGACCGAGAGTCGTAAGTTCAACCGCCGCGCAATCGATGGCGGCGGTGGCATCTACATCTGTAGACGTGAAGAACCAGTGGCATCTACATCTGTAGACGTGAAGAACCAGTTGCATCTACATCAACAGAACATGAAAAACTAGTGGCATCTACAGAACATGAAGAACCAGTGACATCTACAGAACATGAAGAACCAGTGGCATCTACAGAACGTGAAGAACCAGTGGCATCTACATCTGCAAAACATGAAGAACCAGTGACGTCTACAGAACATGAAGAACCAGTGGCATCTACAGAACGTGAAGAACCAGTGGCATCTACATCTGCAGCACGTAAAGAACCATTGGCATCTACAACTGCAGAACGTGAAGAACCAGTGGCATCTACATCTACAGAATGTGAAGAACCAGTGGCATCTACATCTGCAGCACGTGAAGAACCAGTGGTATCTACATCTGCAGCACGTAAAGAACCATTGGCATCTACAACTGCAGAACGTGAAGAACCAGTGGCATCTACATCTACAGAATGTGAAGAACCAGTGGCATCTACATCTGCAGCACGTGAAGAACCAGTGGTATCTACATCTGCAGAACGTGAAGAACCAGTGGCATCTACAGAACATGAAGAACCAGTGGAATCTACATCTGTAGACGGGAATAACCAGTGGCATCTACATCTGTAGACGTGAAGAACCCGTGGCATCTACATATGTAGACGTGAAGAACCAGGTGGCATCTGCATCTGAAGAACGAGAATAACCAGTGGCATCTATATCTGCAGAACATGAAGAACCAGTGGCATCTACATCTGCAGAACGTGAATAACCAGTGGCATCTACATCTGTAGACGTGAAGAACCAGTGGCATCTACATCTACAGAACGTGAAGAACCAGTGGCATCTACATCTGCAGAACGTGAAGAACCAGTGGCATCTACATCTGCAGATCGTGAGAAATCAGTGGCGTCTACATCTACAGAACTTGAAGAATTAGTGGCATCTACATCTGCAGAACGTGAAGACCCAGTGGCATCTACATCTGCAGAACGTGAAGAACCAGTGGTCTACATCCACAGGAGATTATACAACTCTTAAAGCCATTCCCAGTGTTTAGTGTACACGCCGTACAACGTGTTTAGAATCGACAGGAAGAAAGTTGGACTACGAACAAATCGATTTACGAACAGACCTCTGGAACCTAACTCTCGTCAGTAGAGAAGTCCCTGTATATCACACTCCTTGAGTGAAGGCGCTCTATAAATGTTTTTGTGGGTCTTACATCGTTGACAATTGAAACGGCGCAGAGGACATTGGAGCTGCATCCTGGGATTAAAAAAATTATATGTGTTTTTATTGAATCTGGTTTCAGAAAACACGATACATTGTTCATATGATCTTGAAAAGTGCAAAACAAATCAGCATACATCCGTTTACAACACTGCCCTCTCCTGTTGTGCAATGTGTATTGCGCCTATTAGCAATGCCGAGGGCCGCTAGCCACGGAGGGCTTCAAGAGAGAGTTCGTGTAGTTTTGATTTTCTATAAAGTCCATAGTTTGGCCAAAATCGTGCGACTGTGGCTTGTGCCTTTAATGTTCAGTTTATGTAGATGTACGGATTGGCCAGTTGACGCTTTGATGCGGTTAATGGTTAGAGTAGCGTTTTAGAGGAGGGATGTCAAATCCAGAAGTTGTGATGTTTTGGTCTCGAATGAAATGTTTGTTCTGGGAGTCCGCGTTTTCCCCTCTGTTCGCCAGCGTTCTTCCGTACTTGCTCCGGCAAAATTGGAACGATAGAGAGAAGATTAAGCATGACCCCCTGCGCAAGGAATGGCACGCAGGTTCGTGAAGCGTTCCGTTTTTTTTTGCTGGACATCTGTGAAAAAGAGCCTGACAGCTCATCGGATCCCTCCAAAAAAAAAGATTGTGAAGATTCTGGGATGTTGACGGCGCGATCTGAGAAGGGGGATGGGTCGGGGACTTGGGATGGCGGGGAGATCCGTCACTGTATTCCCAACAGGAATTTACCACAATAAACACACGGCATTATCTATCAGGGCCTCAGTCAGCCAAAGGGCAGGGTGTTTATGTATCAATGCGGTGCTTGCATTGACAGCCCCTAATACAAATGGAAAACGGAACACAATCTGAAATGTACACAAAGGATGGAATTTCAGTGATGCACAGAACGAGGAGCATATGGATAACAGAACGTACACACATTAGATACATCACATTGTTTACGTGGGCTTCGTGCACAGGATGAGACCAATGACGGCATTGGAAGGAGGGGAAGGTGCCCGAGAGGACGAACACCATGGAGATGGAGTGATGAGATCAGTTCATGCGTAGAGGCTTTACGTAAACCGTGAGCGATGGTGATGGCGTTGGGGGAAGCCTTCATCCAGCAGTGGATAGAACATGCCTTAGGTCAACTTCAGTAATGAAGCGTTGTGGTCTGCGCAATGTGTTATGGAGGCGCCACGGTGGCGAGATGTTAACTACCTCGCCTAGTATACAGGAGGTCGTGGGTTCGACCGCGTGGCTTTTTCTCCACGTCCTCCGTTTTTTACCTCCACATTTAAAATCAACGTGCATTTTGACTATTTGCCTGCTGTAAATGTCCACATGATGGGCCACTTCGTTGAGCTATCATTTGTGGCCAGGTCGCTTCTGAATAAGAGCTACATAGCTCAGTGGGCCTTACCTGGTAAAATAAAAATAAAAAATTGTTTAGTTTATGTACAACAGAATGCTGGACGGAAATGTATGCTGTGGCAAACGACAATTGCTTATCAGAAGGTAGGATTACTCTTTGTTTTAAATAAAGTTAGAAGGAAGGATGTTAACGTTGTGCAGAGAGTGATTTGATTCTACTCTGTTCGATGGAATTTCAGAGATCATCAAGGCAACAACTGACATCTGCGTGAAATGAGTTGATGTGCCAAAGTGTATATGTCGTGTGTCATTAAAGATACAACTTACATACATCCTGTACATATTTCCACGTCACATTTTGGAAAGTTAAAGTCTCCAAACAACACAAAGCAAGACGATCTGGTCTTTTAATCCTTACCAGATGATCAAACTTTTTCGCTGGAGTAGAGATTTTGAAAATTAGGACCTAAACCATCAGAGCCATTGGCAGAAACAGATCTGCAGATGTGATTTAAAAGGCAAAGTGCTTTGTATTATGGTTATGTTGTCCTGCGTTTGCTTTTTTGCAAATATAAAAACATTTATTTTTTTCAAGTCAAAGCTTTATTTATATTTCAACATGTCTTGGAAATCAACACGTGCTGTGCTGGCTGCCCGAGCTGTCCCTTTGGCTCATTGTTGTTGTTGTTGGTCTTGCCATTGTTTTCCTTGGACCTTGGACCGCCACTTGTTTTTTTTTCACAGAACAAATCCAGACGTTTCTCAAATCAGCCTCGGTGCATCTTCAAAACCCGTGCAGCGATACTGCAACAAAGATCGACACGATACCTAGTACCAGATCTCGGTACAACATCAATTCCTGCCGCCTGGACACGTAGATAACAATTCCCGGACTGTCAAAACAGTGGCAGCCGAAAGCCTGAGGCCCAGTTGTTTTGTCGAGGGCTGTTCTTCTCTCTCTCCTCTCTCTCCCAAGTTTTCCTGTTTTTTTTTGTGTAACCCTTGCAATGCGTATTGAGATACATTTGCATTCACTCCGTTTTATTTCTGCGCCCCGAGACATTTGTCACGTTATGTGCTCAACGTACGATGTGGTTGGCATTGTTGACGCCGCATTCGATTTTAAAACCACAAAAATGCGTTGACCTTGTTGCTGTTTGCTGTTGCTGGTGGTAATGCTCCCTCGTCTCCCAATGGAAATTCCACGTCCCTGTTGCAGGAACCAGCCGATACAAAGCCAGTGTGCTGCAAAACACATGAGCCTTTACTAAAGTCATCTGATATGCCGCTGTACAGCTGTGATCTGTACGATCAGGTGAGAGCCAATTAAACAGGACTCTCTGTGTTGAATATCCCCTTTGGCTATCGGAGATGACTTCACTCATACTGCATACATTCAAGCCGGCTTACCGTGTAAGAGCCTATGATCAAATCGTCCAGGTGCTAAGCAGGATTTTTAAACTGGATAATGTTTTGGTGGCTGCCTGCCACGCATCATAGGTGTTATAGTCTGCGGGGGGGGGGGGGGGGGCTATGCCGTGGCCAATAAATGATGTTACAGCAATATCCATTGTTGTATTGTACTTCTATTTACCCATGTCTGTGCCCCCCCTCACCCCGGCCCTTGCCAACTCGCACTCACCAGCGTGGGGAAGTATGGTCAAACAACCCCCGTGACTAGCAATGGCGCATTGACCAATGTCTGCACCCGTAGTGTGCACAATGCCACCTGGCTACTTGGCATTCAATGTAGCGGAGTGTGAAAAGTAAGAAGAGGTTTTACCCTTTCTGGCAATAAAACAGGGGGTGTTAAGATGTTCAAACAACAAATAGAAACATTTTTCAAGGAATCAAGTTACTGCATTGACCACACGGTACTTGTGGTGAACATTCAAACAAACATGCTCTGATCATATCATACCTGCCAACACCTTATAAAGGCCTACTCTTATAAACAAATAGATACCAAAAAAATGTTGCCCGTATTGAAACGTATGTACGCCGTATGGAACTGAGGACTCAATTTCCCTGTACAAGAATACGGGTAAACCGTTTGGGTTGACAGCTGTGGTGGTACGTGTATTGTCTTTGAAACGGATTGGTCTACACCAGAGACAGCCTTCTTGAGAGATATTGCCAAAAAGGTCCCATGATAATCTGGCGGAGCTTTGTGTTAGAGATGACTGGCTTGCTGGTTTACGAATGATTATCTTATATTTATATTTTATTTTTCTGAATACAAACAAATGTTCTTCTATCAATAGTTATTTACCGCTATTTTGGCTCCAAAAGTGCAGCATTTCCAGATTTGGAGCGCACAGTACAATAATATTTTGGTTGCTAATATAAATTACACTAACTTTTTTATCCTTATATAACATAAACTGTGGCTTGTAGGTACTCGATGTTTTTCCATTTGTGAAACAATTCCTATAAATACAAGTTACTGGATAACCAATGATTTCTACACATTACGTCGGCAGTGGTGCACGACCACAACAAACACAAACTATGTGTGCCATGAAGAAGGGCCATTGCCCGAAACGTCATCTATTATATACCTTTTATGCCATTATAGTTTGGTGTAGACAAATCCAGTGCCCATTTGCGTGGCTGTGATAGGCATAAGAGTAATTTAGCAGTAAACAAGCTAAACAATTAAACTTGATACAAATTAGAACCATCGGTTTCAAGAGGCATATACCTGGGACCTGGACTCAGAGGTGCTCACTGGCGCTTCTAACTTCATGACCCAGACGTAATCAAGAGGTGAAAAAGTCTTTGGAGGGGGTTGCTGAGACATTCTCTGGGGCAAATTTCATTGACACGTCAATAAAATAAACAAAAAAATTATATTTGTGCAGAAACGATTTTTTTCTCTCCAAAAGCAAGAGAATGCAATGGAGCCCGTGGTCGGCGGTGGTGTTGAAGGGCCCGGGTTTTCACCAATCGGCGTCACGTCAGGCTGCCACGTGCCCTGCTCGCGGTGACTATGCGCTCTCTCGTAACACTCCCCCAATCCGGAGGTTCTACCACGAAGGCTGCGTGCTAACGCTAGGGCTGGTGAAGAGAGGGTTTGAGAGGTCTTGAGGCCTGCTGTTAGCCCCTGGCAACTCACAGCCACTTGTAACTATCGGAACTTTGAACACGCCCTTGTTTAAATTGCTTGCGGCTTTCCAGAATGCCAATTATGCACAAGCGACCAACATGTTTTTTTTAATTAAGTGCAGTACAGAACTGGGAATTGATAGAAGCCAAATACTCGAAGCACATGTTTCTAAATGTGGAGGGAAAAACCGGAGGACCTGGGGAAAAATCCACGTGACCACGGAGAGAACATACAAACTCTAATTATACAGCAGGCGTCAGGGTCGGGATCGAAGCCAAGACCTCCTTGCACACCAGGCGAGGTAGTTAACATCTCACCACCGTGGTGTCTCAGATTAATCGATTAAAACTACGATACATGCGATAGGATTTTTGATAATTATCTTCGATTTGTGTCTTGCGTAAATCACGTGATCCACGCGGCCACTGAAGGCGCTCCATTCACCACCATGTAAAACAAATGATTGGCTGTTTGAATTGAATCCCAAACCCACATCACGGCATTTAATGAAACCGTGAAACGCACATCATTCAAGGCCTAGGGTCAATAAAACAGTGACGCGCAGCCAAACTAATTTTCTCATTTGCGCAAAGTGACTTTTTGTATAAATACTTTATTGTACGCACATATGCAGTGTTTCCGTGAACATTTACAATTCGTTCAAGCACTAGGGAACCGATCCTTTGGTGATACTGCGTTGGCAGTGACGCACAAGCACAAATAGAAAACAACTCACATTTCTCAACAACACTGTGGAGGCATTAAAAGGAAAAATACATATAATCTCTCACATTTTGGGCAATGGTCCTTAAATTACGTATTATTATTTACGTGTTATGAAGAAGGGGCATTGCTCAAAATGTCACCTATTACAATATATACCTTTCCTTATAAATCAATGTTACTGATAAATGTGTTGAGTTTGTTTTTCCTTTAAACACGATGATAAAATATAATCATTATCTTTAACATACAACATTCAGATTACTGCTCTTGCGCTAGAAAATACTATTTGTTATCATTTGTAAAACTCTTGATGTTTTTGAAAGATGAATGTACAGTGCTTTAGCATGGCTATACACAGATTGGCTCCCAGCAATATTTCCCATCTGTTGTTTCTGCTATTACTCAACGCTGTCATGGACAAACGTAAAATAGAAGTGCCACAAATTCAGTGAAAGGGTTAAAAATAACGGAACCAAAAATATGAAAAAATAGGCACAATTTTGTAGATGTGTGCTCGTGACACGTGGGATTGATGGGGAAGACAGTGGCTCTTTAAAATGCCAACGTGGCAGCTTTGGCTGCATTTACGGAGCCCGATTCATGCACAGTAACACGCTTCTTGCTGCTCGGCTCATTGGCTGACACTGCACGTGTATTTTACTTCCAAATATCAAACATTTACAGCGATTCGTCAATCCACTGCTGCATGCAGATCTCTCTCCCCGTGCCTCTCGGTCGTGGGGATCGTTTGACCATACTCCACCGTGCTGGTACGTGCAGGCTGGTGAAGGGTTGGGAGCTCATTCGCCGCTGATGTCAGCCGTGGTTGGGAATCTAACCGTGGTCACCGGGTTTATAGCGCAGTGCACTAATCACTGTGCCACCCCACACTGAGGTTCCTCGTGCTGTGGGCCATGACACACAGTCGATAACACAGAAGCCTCAACATTAATATGCCATTAAAACCACCGATAGCTGCGATGCGGTCTCCAAATAGCCAAATGCTTTCGAATGAAACAAATAAATATACAACATTGAACGCATGTCAATAACACTGACCTCAAAATTAAATGTTTTAGAATAGGAAACGTCTTGCGCAATGACCCTCTGTCATAGCACATCGTTTTAACTTGTAATGTGCCGCACATTTACCCGCCGCTCCCCGAGAGAGAGAGAGAGAACGACTCAGACGTGCAAAGGAACAGGCAAGCGGGAAGGTAGCAGCCACCCGCTGAGCTGGCACCAAGCTCTGCTGTCCTCTATATATTACGGCGTTGTCAGTTAATTAACGAGTGGGGAAACCGGAGCACCCAGATAAAGCCCACGCGTATGCGAAGGGGAAACACGCTATCCCGTTACAGATGAAGTCTACAGGAAGTGATTTTCTAAACAAACAAAAAAAATCCGTGCAATCCACCATGCCTCAATTGCAGGCCACGTGCATAGTAACCACCACCTGGCTATAGATAGAGAGGCCAGGGAGATTGAGTGAATAATAGCTGGAGACTGCACTAGATAGAGAGGCCAGAGAGATTGAGTGAATAATAGCTGGAGACTGCACTAGATAGAGAGGCCAGAGAGATTGAGTGAATAATAGCTGGAGACTGCACTAGATAGAGAGGCCAGAGAGATTGAGTGAATAATAGCTGGAGATTGCACACCATGAGGCCATGATATAAATGTAAAGGCGTAGTGATGAAAAAGGGACGTTGTTTAAAGCGTCACCTAGCATCCACAATGCCTCCCTTTAGATAGAGCAAGCGCTAATTGACGAATGTGTTCAGTTTTTTTAGGTAAATGTTTTTTTTTAATAGGGGCTCAGTTAAAAGCAGTGGTGGAAAAAACTTTGTACAGCGCATGATTAACAATGGGAGCTTATATGAAGATCCATATATATTTTTTTATTCAAATCGAGCCGTGCTCTCACGTTCTGGAGCTTTCGGATCGCGCACTCTTCACCGCACCACAGCTGCGGCTGCGCCGGTGCCGGTTCGATTCCATTGTTGCTCGCGGTGGCAGCAATATGTGCAGGAGCTATTTGCCACTGTCCAGATGTGCTATGAACAACGAGAGAGGGCTTCCGGAGAGAGTTTGCTCTTGTTGTCTTGTGCTGCTCCTGCGTTGGAAAAAAAAACACTATTACCTAAAACTAAACTTTTTTGTATTTTTCCCGGGTAAAGGCCACTGAGCTACATAGCTCTCTTTCAGAAGAGGCCTCGCCACAAATGATAGCTCAACGAAGTGGCTTATCACGTGCAAATGTATAGCAGCCAAATTCTCGAAGCACGTGTTTCTAAATGCGGGGGGTGGGAACGGAGGACCCGGAGAAAAATCCACGCGTCCACAGGGACTGCATGCCAGCTCCACATATACAGCAGGCGTCAGGGTCGCCATCGAACTAGCGGCCTCCTTGCAACCCAGGCGAGGAAGTTAACGTCTCCCCATCGCGGCTGAAGGCTCGCAGGCAGCAGTGGTTTAACATTCTCTGTTTGCAAGTGGCCTCCCGTGGTGTCTGCGTCTCGCTGTGTTGGCAGGCGAGCCTCGCCACGTAAGCGCTACACGCCCCGGCATCACGAGATACCCAAAGACAAAGATCCCCCGGATAGGCTTAACAGACATGTGGGGGCAAGTGCTCTTGGCGAGTAGCACCTACGACGGCACGCGGAGGGGGTGGGTGGCCACCACCACGCCCGGCCGCCTTTGTCTCCCCGGTGACGATGTTTACCACACACCGCACCGCGAGCTCATTTGATGCTGAGTCGTAACCAAGTGGAGAGGGCCCAGGACCGGTTCAGATAATCGTCACTGGTGCTG
Source organism: Petromyzon marinus (assembly GCF_048934315.1). NCBI lineage: Eukaryota > Metazoa > Chordata > Hyperoartia > Petromyzontiformes > Petromyzontidae > Petromyzon > Petromyzon marinus. The sequence continues at coordinate 2,101,427 of NC_133707.1, forward strand.
GTGGCCGTGAGTGGGGATCGAACTCGGGTGGCCCGGGTTCAGTAGCGCAGCGCGCTCGCCGTCACGGGACCCACGCGCACACACAAGCCAAAGATCCCCCGTGTAGCCTTAACAGACTGCTTGGGCAAGTGCCGTTAGCGAGCACCTATGAAGTGCTGTTAGCGAGTAGCGCTTTCTCCGAAGGCCGGCAGGGCACACGAAGGGAGTCGTGGGTGGCCAGCAGCAGGAGGCGCGGGTGGGCGGAGCGGGGTGCTGGACAAGCCAGCAGTGGAGCGTTGGAGTGTGGACTGCGTGGGTTGCGTGTCAGGGGCGGGAGAGCGGAGGGGAGGCTGCTGGCAGGAGGACCTCACGGACACGTCACAGTCAGCGGTGGGTGGGAAGAGCCACACCCAGCTCCGCTTTGAGGATTGTGCGCGCGTGCGTCTCTCTCTGGGTGTGCGCGCACGCCAAGCCCCGCTCACTCCCCAACACGCCGCTCGCCACGGTGCCACGCCACAAGCTCCCGTCTCAGACTCTCGTTTACCCCCACCACCACCACCCCAGGTTCGACCTCCGTTCAAGCGCGGCAGCTTCGCCTCTTCGCGGCCTCCCCACGCTTGACGTCCCAGGTAGGAGGTTCCGATTGGCACGGCTGGTGGCCACGTACGTTGCGAAATAAGTCCAGCGCACGTGTAACACAAGTGACGACTTTACGAGTTCATACAGTTGTGCACGCTGTTGTTTTAGACACCGCGCCTCGACCAATGGCTGCTTCTTCTTCAGAGTGTAACGATGAGACTCAGAATGTGTGTGTGTGTCTACAGGAGCACTCCGATGAGACGTGAAGCTTGTTTTTTTCACAACGTTACAGCAAGAGTCATTGCCCGAAACGTTGCCTACGTGGGTTTGTTTTTATTCTGGCACACTTTGCCAAACGTGGAAGCACTTTCCGCTTGACTGGGTCATGTACAATTGACGTACAGTGAGAGATGGTGACGGCTCGTGAAAGTCTGCATCGAACAGTGGATAGAGCATGTCTGCTGATGATTTTGATCACAATACAGCAGCGATGTTTATACACTTCGTAGCAGAGTACTACCTAACGTGGTTTCGCACAATAAGAGAAATGTGTTTGTTGTTAATGCGTACAAATGCTGTTTTAGTATAGAGTGTCTTAGCTCGGGATACTGTATTGGAATAAAATCACCAAGGCTTGCAATTCGAGTGTTTATATTTTTTAAAGGCCAAATACTGCGGCTTTCAAAATTGTTGTCTTGTAACTGTTGGATGCATTAGAATATTAGCAGCTTGATTCCACGTTTTGTTACGTCTTCCAGATGTTAGTTTAAAGCACGACGTCGGAGTGGTGTGTCTTATAGTGTAAGAAATGCGGTTAAATATGCCCACAATATTCTTGAAAAGTTTTGAACCAAACCTGCGGGTATGGAACACTGCGCGTACTGTATAGAATGCAGTGCGTATAATGCAATTATAAACTTTGGGGTGGATAATCCACAAGAAAAGGAGCAGTTGCAAAGTGTATTTAAAAACAAAATTCTTTTCGACTTTGGCTTCTATTAATACCCTAAAGCATGCACTGTGTGGTTGTTTTTTTTTGTGACTCACCCTGCCAATTGGAAACACAAGTCGTTTCCTCATGATTCAAAATAAGCACCGGGAAGACAGTGGGGCTCCCTGTTCGCAACATTGCACACCAAAGCATGTGACTCCTTCCAGCCCCGAAGCGCACGTTGGAGCGATGCAAAAAAGGAGAGCGAGACTTGAGTCGTCGTTCTTCGGCGGAGTTGGGGACGCCGGTTGTTTAAGTCGTTGATCGCTCCACCGACTTATCGGTTCGGCGAACGAGCGACTAATCGAAGAGCACACTACTCATAATCCTGCGAACCACGTTTATTAGTGGATAAGGCACTCAGAAGCGGTACCCCACAAGTGATAATTTCTCCATATTGTTGTCCGCATTTCTTCACGGATAAGAAAGAAGAGGAGGCAGCTAGCAGATTTGTGCTATTTATGTTTTATCTGCGGATGAGGGTCATCGGGAAAAGGTGTTCTGTAAAATTATAAATTAATCCAATTATCCGGCACCTCGTGCAGATAAGAGGAGTTAACGAGAAATGGCATCAAATTAATCCAATCACCAGCATGTATCCGTGGAAAACCGCGTGGATAACAGGGGTCAATTATTCATAATATAATTCTCACGAATAGTAACTTGCACGGCATTACAGGTGAGAGGAGTATACTCTGAGATTGTTATAATTATAACGGATGAGCGCACCTTCATATCTTCTAATCTCCTGGCTCTGCCACTTCCATACCTTCTCACTATTTCGTGGGACCTCCCTTTCCAGTATCAAAACACGAGTAGGTTTTACCCTTTCTGGGCAATAAAACCTATTCTTATATTTTGATAGGGGCAAGGGAGGTCCCATGTTGTAGCTGCTCATCCCAAGCGCTCAATGCCAGGACGGCTACGGGGCTCGAGGCTGTTCGCCTTTTGGCGTCCTCTGGTCTAACACCGTTTGGGACTAGGCTGTAAAGAAAGCTGTCTCTGGTGTGGACCAATCAGTTTCTAAGACAATGCATGTGATATCAGAGCATGTTTTTTGTCTGCATGTTCACCACAAGTACGTGTGGTTAATGCAGAGAGGATTCATTGCGCAATGTTTCATTTTGGTGTTTTAACATCTTAACACAACTGTTGTATTGCCAGAAAGGGTGAAACCTATTCTTATATGACATCGCTGTTCATCGCTACATCATCATCATTCCCCATGACCTCAAGTCCCCCTCAAAGTGGTGACATCATCAGCTTGAATATTTTTCCTATTTTCAGATTATCTTCTGACAGCACATAGTATAACAGATTCAAAATATACATCAAATGTTGCTCATCTCAGTGATGGTTTCCCTTCCCACCAGTGTAAATATTTACAGGAGATGCCACCTTATCCGCGAGCCTATTATCCGCGACTCCTGTTATCGGTGGGAGCTGCAGAGTCCACGAAAAAACTCCTGCGATCTGCGACCCTTTTCTTCCTAATGCTCTTCCTATTATCCACGATTATTACAAGACAGCGTCCTCCTGCAATATGCAGCACCGATGCCGAATACGAGAAGGGCATCGAGTTCACGGCCGCTCGTGCCAGTGTCACATCGCGCCGCTGAATAATGCATCGACGGGCGACGCCTCTCTCAGCACCGTGCCGCTTGCTTGCAGAAGGCACGCGCCTCTAGCCCCGCGGCCGCCCTGGTTAATACTGCGTGGGGGGGGGGGAGGCATTAACCTTAACTTGCTGCTGCTCGCCGGCCCGCTTCACGGCGGACGGTAAAGGTACCGTCAGGTTATTGGGGAAGAATAAAAAGTAGTTGGCCGCTGTGTGCCGAGTTCAAATTTGAAAGAGTGACACCGCAAATTGCTGCATGGGGATAGCTTCGTCGCAATGCCGTCGCCCGCTACTGGCCGGCGATACCGCTCTTGTGAAACACCGCGGCGCCTTCCTCCGTGATAGCGCTGTAATTTGTGGCGTCACGCTTCCTCTTTCAAAAGTTTCTCGTCAGCTCAAACTTAAAAAAACACGAACCTCACATCACCTATCAGCCCACAGCAGCCTTCTGCTCTGGTGGGGGGGGAGGGGGGGTGTAGATATTAAAAAAAAACACGAACCTCACATCACCCATCAGCCCACAGCTGCCTTCTACTCTGGTGGGGGGGACGGGGGGTGTAGATATTTTGCCCCATCTCAAGATCCCAATTATTAGTATTAAAATGCTTAACATTTTGGGAATTCTTTAACTTATTTTAACTTTTTATTTAAAGCTTTCATGACTGCAGTGATTCATATTCTTGGTTCTTTCGGTAAAGTCACGTTGAAGGGAAACAATAAAATAATAAAATATATATTGTATTATTTTATTGTTTATTTTAACTTCTTTCGCACTGTATGTAGCCAACCGTGGCTAAGCAGAGGTGCTAATCGGACCACAGCATCCCCCGTTCTTGAGAAGTTTCCGAGACAATAATAATAATCATGATTTCAACTTATACTGCACCGCTGCACAGCATCCACTCGCTCTCATAGAGAGAGAAGGACGCAGCATGGGTGAGGAACCACAGAAAAGCGGGAAGGGAGCCGCGCAGTGAGCCAGCAGCGAACAATTGGCCAAGCTCTGCGGTCCACTATATGTCAAGGTATCGGCCAATTAATGAGTGTTTATCATGTGGGAGGAAACCGAAGCACCTGGAGGAAATCCACGTATGCGAGGGGGAAACGCTCTATCCCAGTGGTGGGCAAACCAAGGCCTGCTGGCCGCATGCGTCCCGTGGAGCCTTTCGCGTTGGCCTGGTCTCAGTGTGTGTCTCGGGTTATACTTGGGGCCATTATGAGTGCATAAACTTGCGGCCCGCTTAGGTGAAGGAGGACCGCACATGCGGCCCACCAACCAGCCGGTCTCGGTTGCCCATTGCCGCTCCATCCCATGCAGACACCAACCCTCGCCTCCTCCACAGCGCTGGATTACAAGCCACGTGCATAGCCCCCACCGACTCTGGCATACCGGGTAATGCGGTCATAGGCATATACTCATAGGTCATCATCATTTGGTCAAAGGTGGAGCCCTCTGAGTCACACTCTTCACAATTGGTTTATGTAGTCCATACGACAACCTCACCTGGCGCCTGGCTAGTGCAGCACTGCGCCACTTTCTGATGTTTTCAAATATGATACGTTTCCACACATTTCATCCATGGATATGAGCTGATCAACGTTAACTACAAAACTCAACTACCCACTCTCGTAGCTTCTTTTCCCCCCTCTTCTTCTGAAGAGGCTTTGATGACCATCAGTTTGCTACACTGAAAAAGTTGAACGACGTTTCCATCTCACATTGCTAACTGGGCTTCAATCCCAGACTCTGAACCGTGCTAGCCCACAGAGTCGTATGCATTATGCATTCGCCCGCTGATCCACCAACCATATCACTCACAGTGCGCGTCTGCTTCAACGAAGAGCATTGAGAATTGAGGCATTGGGTGCTCATCTGCCATTTACCGCCTTGGGACAGTGGTGGAAAATCCATATTGCTATGGTGGGGGGTGAGTCTCTGAATGGGATGATTACTGTTGACTTCCCCACGAAGTGGTACTCATTTTATAGACCCCCACCCCCCCCGGAGGGATGATGGGCTGAGTCAATCTCACAACCAGGAGTTGAACTGGCAACCTTCCGATTGCAAGCCGCTCGCTTTACCGCTGAGCCACCGGGCCGGAGTGCTAATGTGTTTTTATCACTTCTATATTGTAACGAGTAAACGTGCACAGTGATACGTATTCCCGTCGCGTACGTTTAATTTAAAACCCATTTTTTTGTGTGTGCAGCTTCCGAGCTCCCCGGAACATCGATCAAGCGACAAACCAACCATGGCAGCCAAAGGGGGCGTAAGTATCGTTTGATGCAATCATGCCACGCATGATCAATCATAACGCATTAGTGTACAAAGACAACACGCGCATGCGCCATTATTTTAAATCTCAGTCCTGTGTTGGGCCGCTGGGTTTAGCTACATCAGCAGTGCCGCCAAGCCAACTGTAGATTTGTGAGTGAGCCCAGGGACAGTTCTGTACGTTTTATTCCTGCTCACAGACAACACCACTGACCATTATCTGAACCAGTCCTGGGCCTACCCTTACCAACTTATTGATTTTGTTGTGTATGTTCAAATCATTATTTTGTGTTGTGCTGCGTCCAACTACGACCCACATCTTAAAGCAGGGGTGGGGAACCTTTTTTCTGCCAAGAGCCATTTGGATGTTTATAGCATCATTCGCGGGCCATACAAAATCATCAACTTAAAAATGAGCCTGTTTATATTTTGTAAAACATTTAATTAACTCACCCCTAATGTGATGGCTGGAACTGCTTCTCTTTGGTGAGGCATGTGATGTTAGTTGGTATTGATGATGTTAGCTGGTATTGATGATGTTAGCTGGTAATGATGATGTTAGCTGGTATTGATGATGTTAGCTGGTAATGATGATGTTAGCTGGTATTGATGATGTTGTTACTCGCAACTGCTTTTCCAGGTTTGCTCCTAGATTTATTGAATTTCGAGTCCCGCCTGCGGTTGCCTTTGCAGGGCCAGAGACCAAATAATGTTGCGGGCCTTACACGGCCCGGACGTTCTCCTCCCATGTCTTAAAGAGAGGTGTCCTTGCCTATAAGCATCTTGCAGTTCACCAGCATTGATGCGAGCAAGCCTGACGCCGCTGATGAGACACTGAATGTGGAAACAGTCCACAGTTTTTGCTGCTGACAAAATGCACTCTCAAGAGGCCGGTTGGGCCGATGGGAAGTCTCCGTGGAGAGACAAATATGAGAAGGAGGCATGCTGTCACTTTTATTTTGGAACAGGTGTCAAGCGGTATAGCTCATGCCGAGACCCACCTAGAGTTACAAACTACTGCATGATAACGGATTCAAAAGCCACGCCGTCAAAAATATGCTAAAGGCAAAAAAGGAAAGGGGAAAGCACAAGGCAGTTATCATAAGAAACAAAATAGTTGGGGAGGCAGAGCGTTTATTCAGAAGCGAGTATCAATACGTGATGAGAAGACACGGGACGCAGCGAGACGTCACGTTGGTAGGGTGCTGATGCCACAGGGCCGGCTCATGCAGCGTTTCTGCTCCTCTCGTTATAGTTGGTGAAGCAGCTGGGAGTGCGTAAGTCATTGGCTCCATCCGATTGTGGGATGACACGAGCGACCGGCCGGGTGACTCGGGCGGCAGAGCGGGCGGCAGAGCGGGCGGCTCGCAATCGGCAATGGCTGCGAGTTCAAATCCCGGCTACGAGATGACTCGGCCCATCGTCCCTGCTGCGTCGATAAAAAAATAACGTATCACTTTGCGGGAACGTCAACAGCGGTTGCACCTATGGAAGGACTCGTCCCCTGCCATGGGAATGTTGAATCTCCACCATTGGCAAAGGGCTGTAAAGAGGGGTTTTAGCACTGTCGCAATGCTCTTTTGAGTAAAACAATTTCGATGCTGGATTTTATACACTATGAATAAAATAAAAAATTCACATTAAAATTCACTGCACCCATACAAATGTGGGATTTCCACCGTTTGCTCAGAGCTACTAAATGAGGAGATGGGCACCGCCTCATTTGACCAAGAAACTACGTTGGCTTTGGATACAGTCTTAAATTCAGGGCGAAACGGTATGCTGAATTTAGCCAGTGTGAGCAGCATCTTTTTTGCCTGTAAAAGAAAAAGGAAGCGTGCAATCGTGAGCCCGCTCGCGGAGAATAAGACACCAGGGCCAGATTCATCCACCAAAGAGTCTGCGTGTGGACAGCGACACACCCATTGGATGCCTGTCGATCCAGCGCGCAGTGCGGCAACAAAGAGTTGTTGTTTTTTAGTTCGATCGCGTAAATATAAATGTGTCGTCAAACCCGCCACCACCCGACACAGCCAATTAATAAGGTTTGTCAACAATGAATGCGAATTCGTTACTAGCTCAGCACACCGGTGCGCTGGAGAGTAAACCCACAACATTTGCAATTCGAGTACGACGTTTCGCCAGTAATTACAACCAGCATTATCAGGCGGACAGCCAGAATTGTGGAGAAATCCTCCTGTTTTGGTCTTAAATAGAGGGATACATGTGATGTCGTTACTTGTGATCCTGTCCATTCTGCCGTTTTTTGGTAAAGAAATCGCAATATCACCATCAACCTGTACAGGCATGCAGTTAAAGTGTATTACTTAATCATCCATTTACAAACATCACTAAGCCTGTAGCTATCCGAACGGTTACAATTATTTTGAATTCTCTCAATTTCAATAGATCGTCTAATTAATCTTGGCCAGTAGTAACTAGTTTTGCACAAAACTTAAACATCAAAATAAATTGAGTGTCCTTGTTGGCACGCGTCTTCTGCCCCTGCGGAAGCATTTAATTTTCCTTTGGTGTTCTTTTCGTCTCGTGCTGATCATTCATCCTGTCTGACCAAAATAGCATTTGGCACAGGAGCAATTAATCCGGTACACACCTTCTGTTAATAGCTTTAGTAGTATACCTTTAGTACCAGATATTAGTTTTTGTATGTTATGTACCATGCCAAATTTCACTCGGATGTTTTTTTATTCTGGCTAGTTTATCAATTTCCCCCGCAATTTACGGTATTTTGATATTTTTTATTTACGCGATATAACCCAAAAACCTCTACTATGGATAATATTCGTCGCGAAACCCTGCGCGTTAAACTGGCATCAAAGAAGACCGATATATCACCGTGGATATAAAACGTTAAGTTGCAGCTCTGCAATTTCCTGCTCTCACCACTCTTTGCCGGAAGGGCCTCTGCCAAGGAGTTGCTCGAGGATGTATTTGGCCTACTCTTCCACGCTGGCCAAACGATTTGGAGAAAGGGGAAGTGCCCACACTTTACCCCACTACACGAGACCTACAGATTGGCTAACTGTGGTGCACACATGTTTCCACCGCTGGGTGGAAAGACAAGTCTTATCAAATTTATTTTGGATTGATGCATGGTGGAGGGTGAGTAGTGAGACTTTGGAGCCCGATTCAAGTAGCTGCATTGGTCATCATTCCAGCACGTGGAGCGGAACGTCGGACATCATGTCGATCAGCACGTGGTGTAGGGTTGCCACCTTTTCCATTCAAACCCGGACACATTTCTCAGTCAAGCCTAGGCCTGTTCATCAAAACTGTCTAGTATATAGTGTAAGAGTAGTTCAACACAACACCGGCACCAGATCTCGGCACAAACCAATTCTTATTGCCATTCCAACACAGACGCCAGTTCTAAACTCGACTAAACTTTTTATTTTTACCAGGCAAGGCCCGCTGAGCTATGTAGCTCTTTTTCAGAAGCGACCTCGCCACAAATGGTAGCTCAACAAAGTGGCTCATCACGTGGGAATGTATAGAAGCCAAATGCCGTGCTGCAAACGCACATTTCTAAGCGTGGAAGGGGAAAACCGGAGGACCCGGAGAAAAATCCACGTGACCACGCGGAGAACACGCAAACTCCAAATGTACAGCAGGCGTCAGAGTCGGGATCAAACCCACGAAGTCCTGCGCACCAGGCGAGGTAGTTCACATTTCTCCGCTGCGGCGCCCTCTCTCGCCACCACGGCAGCGCCTTCCGCGGTGGCGATTGAGGCGAAGCGACTGTGAAAACCCACGCGCCATTGTTCTCAGTCTTAGTATTATTATTATTATTAATGAAGCGCAATCTACTCGTATGTCCGCCGTGCTCTCGTGTTCCCACGAAACACAGCGGCAGCCGGGTGACCGTGCTCAATTGTGCCGCCCCCCCCACCGTCCACATTGCTCGGATCGAGGAAGGGGACCCCTTGCCACCCGAACCGCCGGCTGTCCGAGCCGCATGAACTCATCCCGGCAGAGAGAGAGGTCGCCCGGTCGTTAATTGACGAACTTCATGTCATATTCATCACCGAGGACATACAAGTTTGGCTCAAGTTGCTGGGGAGCAAATGTTCGGTGAAGATCGTTTACATTGTCCAGCGCCAGTTTAGGGACCCGTTTACGCACAATTTCGAGTTAGCTACCGCTTTAAGACCCCAATGAAATATTTCCAAATAGCGACAACATGATGAAAGTAATGTGATGAAAATTTGAGCGCCGTCCAGAGTGAAGGTAACGTTGTGGCCCTGCAACTGCTTGTCAATGCTGCTACTGGCAGACAGAGCCTGCACTCGAGGGATCTCAAGAGATCCCCCCTTGAGGGTATTTGGCCTACTCATCCACACTGGCCAGATGTCTTGGAAGAGTTCCCACGTCATGCCCTACCACTCACGGCCTGCCAATTGACTGACCGTAGTGTACCACGGTTAGTCTGCTGGGTGGATGGAGGCCGGGGGTGGTGGATTTGGGATTTAAGAATCCGAATATTTATAGCGGAGGAATCCGATGAGCTATGAAGCTCTTTTTCACAGATGTCCAGTAGGGGACGGTAAGAACGTTACAACAACAAACAGTAAAACAAATATACGATAGCAGTGCAAAGTACGTGAAAGGTAAATAAACCACCCAAACACCTACAAATAAATCTAAACCATCACCATCCTACCAGGCAAAGCCCACTGAGGTATTCACGTATTGTTCAGAAGGGGCCTGGCCACAAATGACAGCTCAACAAAGTGGCCCCATCATTCGAACATTTATGGCACCAAAATAATCTCAATAATCTCATTGCGTGTTTCTGAATGTGGAGGAGTACGACCAGGGGCATGGTGTGTTCTGCTTACGCAGGTGATCAACCTGCGTGGCACCATCAGGGAGAGCCCGAGTCTCAACGTGGAAGCCGATGCAGAGAAACTCTACAAGGCCATGAAGGGCTTGGGTAAGCATCACGCAGCGTTTGCAAACCCCTCCGTTCAGTTATCCAACCGCCACACGTTTGTCTCGTCCATTTCGTATTTGTGTCGTCCAGTTGGTATAAAATACAGCGATACCCCGATTTACGTCTCCCCCTTTCACGTCGTTTCGCCAATACGTCGTCACTTCACGAACACCGCTGCCTGATTTGCGTCGCTTCAACCCACACTTGGACGTCTGTGAAAAAAGAGCTTCATAGCTCATCGGATTCCTCCAGTCTAAATAAAGATTCTGACTTACGTCGCTGACAACATCCTCCGTGCTTTCTCGTTACCCGTCGCCTCTCAGCCTTCGCCTCCACCCACCTAACTCTGTAAATCGCTTTGATTGACGTCGTTTCGATATCGGTCGTCGCGCCTTTCAAGAACGCATCCCGACGTAAATCGAGATTTTGCTGTAATAATTCTTTACAGCCCTGTGTCTGTCCAATGCTGGGTGAAGGCATCGCCATTCCGTATGAGTCGTGGGGCTGTTTGACCACACTTCACCATGCAGGTCATCGTGGGTTGGTGAAGGGTTTGGGACGGTGTGTGGTGGTCAGGTGAAGGTGATAAAGGCGCATCCCTGCAATTTCTTGTTCACGCCATTGCTGGTGGAAGGGCCTCCACTCGAGGGAGTTCTTCATGGAGAGTCTTGACGGAGCGCATTTTGGCTACTCTAGTACGGGGACCAGAACTAGTGCTGATTATCGCTCGCCACTGATGTCAGCCATGGCTTGGGATCGAACGCCTTCACCGAGCTTTAAGCAAACCACTGCACCACTGCTCCACCCAAAACGTTCACGCAATGAAATGATTGGGTCTCCACATGTTGTCACACGTTCACGGTGTCACGTGGCAATTATTTTTCTCAATTGCTTCTTTGGCGTCGTGCCATGAGACTTTGGAAGCATTCAGATATCCCACAGAGTGGTGTCAATGTCGCACAAGAAAACGACGGCGCATGGAAGCGGATATCACAGATCTGCATCCCGAGATTCTTTCACGTGACCTCTGGCGCAAACAGTAGGGGGCAGCACTTTCGCAGCTTGCCACAGAGAGCAATGTTCTTCACGTCACTTTTAAAATTAAAATGTTTTCAAACATTTTACTTAGCCAAAATTTCAAGTCAAGAGCCGAGCTTAATGTGAGCAGTATTTTTGTTGCAGAGTCACCGGTTAACCGAGCTGAGGCTCTAAACTCACTGCACTTAAGAACCTGGTTTAATAGCAAGCGGTGGAAACCTTCATATAAACCTGCCTCGGTGTTCTGACCTATGAGTCACCCGACTACCTGCATTGATTTGTCAATGGAGTACATTGTGTGTTGTGAATGAACGGATGAGAAGATTTGTCAATGGAGTACATGTGTGTGTTGTGTCGGAACGGATGAGAAGATTTGTCAATGGAGTACATGTGTGTGTTGTTTAGGAACGGATACCTCCATTGATTTGTCAATGGAGTACATGTGTGTGTTGTGTAGGAACGGATGAGAATGGAGTACATGTGTGTGTTGTGTAGGAACGGATGAGAAGACGCTGACGGACGTGCTGACTCGTCGCAGCAACGCCCAACGGCAGCTCATCATGAAGGCGTACAAGACTGCGTACGGCAGAGTGTGTAAAACTTCTTGAGTATAATCCAGTCAACTTGCACCGACTCCAAATATCTGCAAATTAGCATACTGCCAGGTTACAATCCACCCGCAATTGAGTGTCCGGGACATACAAAAAGACTTTACCACCCCCGCGAAAGATAATTGTCATTAGAGTAGGCTGATGTGTAGACGTTGGTGAATTAGGTGGAAATATCATCATCATCATCATCGTCACCATTATCACCATAAGCCATGTTCGATAACTGCTGAATGAAGGCCTCCTCTGGTGGATGGAATAGGTGAATGAGTGTTCAGTTCATTGTGCGGCCATCTGTGGGGAGTTGACACAATAGCAACGACCTGAATTCAATGAAATCAGCAGACATCATGTAAGAAATATCAGTGTACGGGTTATCAAGTTTTTTTTTGCGCACGATACGCCTCAATTATTTGACGTCTTTGTGGAAAAATAACTCTAAATGTGGTGCAATGCTGAGGGGCAAAGCGGTCGTTCGTCATTCAATCATGGGCCACCACACAGCCCCCTTGAGGTATCCACATTTGGCATGACTCCCACAGAATGACCTACCTTATCCGTGACACGTTCAATAACTTTGGATTTGAATGGAACGTCATCTTTTTTTTTGCTGCGTGTGATTATTGTGTGTGTGTGTGTACCCACCTCACGTTGCTTATTCTCCTCTGCTGGAGGTCCGTCCCTTCCCCCAGCCATCTGTTCCATTAACTCCCTGCCAAGCTGCATGTAGTTCGTACCTTTCCTCTATCCCTCTACCTGTGGTTGCCTCTTTCTCTCTATGAAGTAAATCTGTCCACTGTTTCCGTGCAGCGTCTTAGGGAGCGATCGCACACGTACAGTAGATTATTTAGATGATTTTGCTGCTATAAATGTCCACATGATGAGCCACTTTGCTGAGCTATCATTTCTGAAAAATAAGCTAATAGCTCAGTGGGCTTTTACCTGATAAGATAAAAAAAATAGTTGAATTTTATTTGTATATTCTTCAAAGTGATTTGCATACCTTTCCTATACTTTACACTCTTATCGTGTTTTTGTGTTGTTTGATGTTGTGACGTTCTTGACCCGCCCCTACTGGACATCTGTGAAAAAGAGCTTCATAGCTCATCGGATTCCTCCAGTCTAAATTTAAAAAAATCTTATTCAGAGATACCGCGATGCGAATCCACATCGTATCATACAATCGTGCACTATTGCCACTGCACGGGGCTTTATTTGTCTGTCCGTATCGCAGGATCTGATCGACGACATCAAGTCGGAGACGTCGGGCTCGTTCGTGCGGGTGCTGGTGGCTCTGCTCCACGTTCCTGCCCAGTACGACGCCTACGAGATGCGCAATGCCATCAAGGTGGGCGCGGGCCCGTCTCATGCACTTTACTAGAACACCAACCTTCACACGGTCATTCTCCGGACGTCCGTTTTCGCATCAATATTTGTAGGTTTTTTTATCGTTTTAGGTTGCACATTGCCATCCTGCAATGTCCTTTAACTACTGCCACTGCTGACAGTCTTCAGAATCAGATTCGGAATCTTTATGTAGACTGGAGGAATCCGCTGAGCTTTGAAGCTCTTTTTCAGAGATGTCCAGTATGGGCGGGTCAGCAAGTGTGGTCGCCCTTGCGTAAGGATGGCTAAAAGGCATACCCTGTGTATTGTAAATGCCGGAGGTTCACAACAGAGTTCAAGAGCTTCGCGGTTTGAAATGGGCATCGTTTGCTGCTGATTGGTCAAGCTCCCCACCAAATTGACCGCTCACATCATTGGCTGATCGCTGAGCGCACCCCGGATTGACGCGGGATGTGGCGCTTGATTCTCCTTTGCTCAGTCCCTTCTAAGGGTTAGCACGCCATGGTGGCGAGATGTTAATGACCTGGCCTGGTATGCGGGAGCTCGTGGGTTCCATCCCGACCCTGTGTGTAGAGTATTTGGCTCCTATAAATTGCCACATGATAAGTCACTTTATTGAGCCATCATTTGTGGCCAGGTCGCTTCTGAAGGAGAGTTATACTGCTCAGTGGGCCTTACCTGGTGAAATTAAAAGTTGGTTATGATGTTGGGGGCTTCTTCAGCATGAAAGAAGCTCCCATCGCGTGAAGCGAAGTGACGCACATCGTGCTCCCAACACTTTAAAAGTTGTAATGGATAAGAGTCGATATATGTTTCGTGAGTCGATTCCCGCGTATGTTAATGCCGTTCACCGTGGCAGGGCGCGGGGACAGATGAAGGCTGCCTGAGCGAGATCCTGGCTTCACGCACCAAGCAGCAGATCAAGGCCATGAGCCACGTGTACGAGGAAGGTCAGTTCCGTAATCTCCAATTAGTTCGGCCCCGCGGCGTGGTCGAACACCGCCTGTCGGCCTTTCGTTTTAGCTTCCAACGTCTCGTTGGGAGGCTGCGTGGCTCGGGGAGGTGATGAATCACCCCGGAGCTCAAATTGTGGCAAAACGTTGTCATTCAGAGGTTGTGGTTTAGAAGTTGTCATTCAGAGGTTGTGGTTTAGAAGTTGTCATTCAGGGTGTGTCGGTGTCATCCTGCCAACCAATCATCAGGGGCAGAATGACAACAAGCTCTCAAGAGTGCATCTCATCCGTCGCAGCATTGGTGCAACACAAGCGAAGTCTGGGCCGGCTTGGACATTTACCGTCTCATCAGCAGAATCGGCCTCGCTTGAACCAGTCAAGTTTTCTGGCACCTTTTAAAATGATGACCATCATCATCATCAATTGCATGTGAAATTCTGTCCCTCCTTTTACCATTCAGAGTATGGCAACAAGCTGGAGGATGACATCGCCTCGGACACCTCGAGCTACCTGCGTCGTGTCCTGGTGGCCCTGCTGCAGGTGTGTGCGCGGCTTGACACCGCCGCGGTGGGATCGCTTAATGCGCGACACATCCCACTCGGAATGCTCAGTCACGTCAACAATGTACGGCCGTGAGAGATGAAGCACAGTTCGGGTGTGCTTTCCTGTCGTGTCTGGCCGTGATGTAGGAGGATGACAGGGCAGCTGGAGGACTAAGCAAGGGATGCAGGGGGAGAAGGGGAACGTATGTTGAACGTGTTTTGCACTGTACGTAGCCAAACGTGCTAATCAGAGGTGCGGGGGGAAGGACAATCAAAACTTAACACAAAAGCAGTTCTAAAGAAATGAGGTTTCAATCTGGATTTAAAAGTGCATATACTCAAAACGCACGTTCATTCTTAATGTGGAGGGGAAAACCGGAGGACCCGGAGAAAAATCCACACGAACCACGGTTAGAGCATGCAAACCCAAAACATACAGCAGGCATCAGGGTCGGCATCGAACTCACGACCTCCTGTATACTGGGTGAGGTCGTTAACATCTCGTTACCACGGCGCCCCAATGCAGCCCGCCGGGCGGAGACAAAAGTGAAGCGACAAGCGAGGTAATAAAGGGGGGACCGTGTTCTCGTACCCACCACCAGTGATCCGTGCGACGGGGCGACGACTGCAGTCCCTGAAGCTTTAAGTACGGAGCGATCGCACGCTTTGCGCCACCACGCGCAAACTCATGTTGCTATACAATCCGTACGTCACGGCAGGTAAGGCCTAACTCAGTTGACGACGGCAA
The DNA here is from genome assembly GCF_048934315.1 of Petromyzon marinus. NCBI lineage: Eukaryota > Metazoa > Chordata > Hyperoartia > Petromyzontiformes > Petromyzontidae > Petromyzon > Petromyzon marinus. The sequence goes on from NC_133707.1 coordinate 2,117,059, forward strand.
CAAAAGGCAACATCCTCCGAGCGTCGGCGCGCGTCGGGGTAGACGTTCCGAGCGCACGGTTTGGTCCGATTTGTTTGTGTCCCAGGCGAACAGGGACGAAGGAAATTTCGTGGACCAAGAGCTCGTGGAAAAAGACGCCAAGGTAACTGATGACGCGGACCGCGGAAGGCTGCGCGCTCGCCGAAACTGCCACCTCGTGGAATTGATGCAGACGCAGGCGCTTGGTGGACGCTGGAAGATCCCGATGAGCCACGCAGCTCTGTGTCACAGGGCCCAAGGCGGGAGATTGCATGCAGATGAATGAAACAATGACGCGTGAGCTCAATCCTACGTAGACGCAATCTTGGTTAAACTCAGCCCGTACGTAGCAAACTCGACCAAAACGATGGAATAATATGGGGGGGGGTGGGGTGGTGACGGGGTGTGGAAACAGCAATGCTTAAAATTATACAACGGATAAAAGGGTAAAACCTATTCCTATATCTTGTTACTGGCAAAGGAGGTCTCATAATATAAATGCTCACCCCGAGCCCTCAATACTCTGATAGTGCGCTGTTTTTGAGTTGTACGCCTTTTGGCGTCTTCTGGTCCAACACCAGTGGAGACTAGGCTCTAAGAAAAGCTGTCTCGGGTGTGGACCAATCAAATTCAAAGACAGTGCATATTATTATCAGAGTTGTCTTTTTTGTTTGCATTTTGACTGCTTGTGTTGTGGTTATTGCAAACATGATGCCTTGAATAAAGGTGTCAGTTTTTGTGCCAGTTAAAAGGGTAAAACCTATTCCTATATCTTGCAAAGTTGTTAAGTGGTCATCCCATGGAGGAAAAAAGAAAACTTGTCCCTGCCATAGCAATATAGAATTTCTCCCACTTGCTCAGCCAGCACGTTTATAATTAATAGCATGCGTGTGACCGATAGTGGAAAAAAATTTCCTTAAGCCCTGCTTGCTGGTGTCGTCGGTTAGCCCTTAAATTGTTCCTTAATCCTCTTCCCAATGGTGTAAGTGAACACTGTGCACCATTGGTTGTGGCGCTCTGGTCAGATTGGCTATGTCAAGATCGCGCTCCCATTGATGTGTCAAGAAGGGAAGTGGTGGCAATCTTTCCTTACCATGCAAATATGGATTTGTAAAGCGATTGTACGTATGTGTGTTGAACTTCTTTCTCGCCGTACGTAGCCGACCGTGTTAATTGGAGGTACGGGGGAAGGGCAACAACGAAATTCGATTTTAATTGCACGTCCAGGACTGGAAACACAGCTTGAATGTGATCCATGTTTGTTTTTGGATGAGACCACGTGGATGGGAGTTTTATGCCAAAGTGAATGTCGTTCACCCTCCACCACCCGACAAGATTGTCACGTTTACAACGGTATTATAATTGTTATTTATACGTGGCCATTGTATCTATAGCGGATACTGTCCTCACCAACACACGGAGGCAAGTAGAGCAGGGTTCCAGTCCTTGTATTCCACACACAGCTCCCTCCTTCACACACAGCTCCCTCCTTCATACGCAGCTCCCTCCTTCATACGCAGCTCCCTCCTTCATACGCAGCTCCCTCCTTCACACACAGCTCCCTCCTTCATACTCAGCTCCCTCCTTCATCCACAGCTCTCTCTCCCTCGTCCCTCCTCTGACGTGCCCTCTTATCCTCACGGTCCCCTCTCCCATTCCCTCCCCTCATCCCTGTCCCCTCATTCCCAAGCACCAATCACATCTCGTCACACCTCGCACCGTGTCCACTCATCTCCAGCCACCAATCCGCTTGCTCCACACCGCGGGGTTCCTCCGCCGTCAACTCGGCGCAGGGATTGACGTCGGCGTGTCGGGGCTAGGGACTGCCGATGTTGTGGGGACCGCTACGGAGGACCGTTACATGTCGACCAAATTCTGACCGATAAAAACTCCACCACCACCGCCTCCTTCTCACCGGTGGTGGAAGGCTTCTCGACCGAATTTAACGTCGACGTACGGCGACGTTTTTCACTCAAACTGTTTGGAACTTCATCGCCTGAAGCTCAAAGCAGTCTGAGCAAAACGTCATACGTTGATCAATGCATTGGCACATGCAATAATATCTTTGTAAACGTGCCAATTTTTGGGATGATTGAGGGATGATGACAAGAGTTATGCCATAACACTATGATGTGGCCTAACCCCAAAACAAATGTGTGTCATTTTATTGGCTATGCAAACCCATGTTTTTAAGTTAACAGCTTAAATGCGTCGGTTATGAACCGTTTTGTATTCGCGATATCTGATGAATGCCTCCGCTTCTATGACATATCGTTCTCTCATCGGTCACCAGTCGCACAGATCAATGGCCAAGGACAATAGGGCAGCATGGGAATGATTAATACTTTACACGGCTCACAGAAACGGTGGCCCAGCCATAGAGCAAGTAGCTCAGAAATCATAAGGTTGCGAGTTCAAATATATATTTTACTACTTTCATATTGCCCGGTAAAGCCCACTGAGCTATTTGCTCTTTTTCAGAAGCAAGTTGGCCACAAATGGTAGCTCAGCGAAGTGGCTTGTCATCGTGTGGAAGTTTACGGCAGCCAAATACTCTAAACGCGTGATGTTGATTCAACGTGGTTGGGAAAAACCGGAGGGCCCGGAGTAAAGTCCCCATGACCACGGGGAGAGAGAGACACCCAAACTCCAAATGTACAGCAGGCGTCAGGGTCGGGATCGAACCCGGGACCTCCGAGGGAGATGACATCTCGTTACCTTCGTGCTGAGTCAACTCTCCTGGCTGAGTCAACCCTCCTGGCTGAGTCAACCCTCCTGGCTGAGTCAACCCTCCTGGCTGAGTCAACCCTCCTGGCTGAGTCAACCCTCCTGGCTGAGTCAACTCTCCTGGCTGAGTCAACCCTCCTGGCTGAGTCAACCCTCCTGGCTGAGTCAACCCTCCTGGCTGAGTCAACCCTCCTGGCTGAGTCAACCCTCCTGGCTGAGTCAACCCTCCTGGCGGAGTCAACCCTCCTGGCTGAGTCAACCCTCCTGGCTGAGTCAACCCTCCTGGCTGAGTCAACCCTCCTGGCTGAGTCAACCCTCTTGGCTGAGTCAACTCTCCTGGCTGAGTCAACCCTCCTGGCTGAGTCAACCCTCCTGGCTGAGTCAACTCTCCTGGATGAGTCAACCCTCCTGGCTGAGTCAACCCTCCTGGCTGAGTCAACCCTCCTGGCTGAGTCAACCCTCCTGGCTGAGTCAACTCTCCTGGCTGAGTCAACCCTCCTGGCTGAGTCAACCCTCCTGGCTGAGTCAACCCTCCTGGCTGAGTCAACTCTCCTGGCTGAGTCAACTCTCCTGGCTGAGTCAACCCTCCTGGCTGAGTCAACCCTCCTGGCTGAATCAACCCTCCTGGCTGAGTCAACTCTCCTGGCTGAGTCAACCCTCCTGGCTGAGTCAACCCTCCTGGCTGAGTCAACCCTCCTGGCTGGAGGGTTGACTCAGCCCATCATTGCCCTGGGCTCGGTAAAACCAATACAACCTTGCGGGGGAAGTCAACGGTGGCTTTCTGATGGAGAGACTCTCCCTCCTGCCATGGTCGCCACAGATTCTTTTCTCTGGGTCTTCCGGTTTCCCCCTCCACATTTAGAATCAACGTCACGCATTTAGATGATTTGGCTGCTATGAATTTCCACATGATGATTAGCCACTTCGTTCAGCTATAATTTGTGAGAGCCAGGTCGCTTCTGGAAAAAAAAGATAACTATATATAGCTCAGTGGGCCTTACCTAGTAAAATAAAATAAAAATGTTACGATGTCCGACGTTTCATTCCACGCGTTGGGGGGGGGGCTTCATAATAGCAACGCTGGATTGTCCACCGCCCCAACGCTCACCTGAGCCAGAGGTCACTCGTGAGTTGGTCGGGTTCACTCCGCAGGAGCTGCTTGAGGCGGGAGAGAAGAAGTGGGGGACCGACGAGGGAGCCTTCATCATGATCCTGTGCGTGCGCAACGTGCACCACCTGCGCCGCGGTGCGTATCACCTCCCCCACGACTCCCTTGCAATGTGGCAAAACAGAGACGAAGACTGTAGGGGCAAGCGCTGTTAGCGAGTTGCAGCTGTGAAGGCCGGACATGGCACACGGGAGGGGGTGGGTGGCCAGCACCACACCCGACCGCCTTTGTCTCCCCAGTGACGATGTTTACACATCGCGCCAGGTACTCAATTTAGGTCGAGTCTACCTCGCAGAGACCCTGGACCGGTTCAGATATTCAAATTTCATAAGTACGCAAATTCCCAAGCTTGGGCAAGACAGCAAAACAACAGCAAAAACGGCCCCAGACCACACCAAGATAATGCACCGTCCCTTCATAACAGTGCACATTAACATGTAGCTTTCGATACATCGTTAAGGATGAAAGTTACACATCACATTTGCAAGGATAACGCACGGCCCTTGTGTCGATCCACTGCTTGATGAAGACCTCCCAACGCCACGTCAGTGATGGGGGAAATGCGACCATACTTCACTATGCTGGTCAGTGCTGGTTGGTGAAGCAGGGACAGCCAGAACCGGTTAAGATATCGCTCGCCACTTATGTTAAACGTGGCCAAAATTTTACTCGGGCCACTGGGCCGCCAGCCGCGGTGAGCTCATCACCCTGCCACTGCACCTCCCTACATTTGCGCCGCTGCTGTGCGCATGCATCGGTCACGTGTTTGAACGCATTGTCTTCCCAGTGTTTGACACCTACAAGACAATGACCAACAAAGACATCGAGGACAGTATCAAGAGCGAGACGGCCGGCTCGTTTGAAGATGCCTTGCTGGCTATAGGTGAGAGTTGTTGGCTCCTAAGCACGGACTCGGGCTACCAGACTGACTGTTTTCATCTCATCCGACACGGTATTCACCCGCCGCATCATAGTTTGCAAGAACACACGGATAAAGATCACCCGTGTAGCCTAAACAGACTGTAGGAGTGAGCGCATTTTGCGAGCATTTATGAAGGCCAGCACGGCACCACGATGGGGTGGGTGACCAGCACCACGCCCCGCCGCCTTTGTCTCCCCGGTGATGATATTTACACACCGCACTAGGTAGTCATTTGAGGCCGAGTTGACCTAGGGAAGCCAAAGGACCGGTTCAGATAATCGTCACCTGTGTTGGCCGTGAGCGTGAATTGAATCCAGGTGGCCAGGTTCGTAGCGCAGCGTAGCGCTTACCGCCGCATTACCGCTCCCCACAAGAGCAACACGCTCTCTCACTCACCACACTGCAGGTCACAGCCCGTCTGTCTGTTCCTTCTGCTCTCGCACCGTTCCGCTATGGAATTCTTCCGCATCGTCTTTTTTTTACCCCCAACTTCTTACAACCTTGCACAATTTTCCGTCCAGTGCCCGCCGAGCTGCATTGGCTTCAGGTTACCGAACGAATACATCATAAGGTCGCACTCATTACACAGAAAATGTTCACCACAAATGAACTAAAATGCCTTGCTGATCTCGTCAAGAAACACGCAGTAAACCATCACGTGAACTCTGGTCATCCTCTCAGTGGCTTTTGGCTACCCGTCGAGCAAAGACGGTCACTGCATCGCGCACTTTTATATGTACTTCTGCGGCTGTCTGGAACGCTCTTCCGTCCGATATTAGGAAGCCATTGGAGCTATGCACTTTTAAATATAGATTGAAAACTCATTTCTTTAGAACTGCTTTTTGTGTTTATTTTGGCGTCCTTCCTCCGCACCTCCGATAATCCTGGGTTGTCAGCGTACGGTGGAAATGAAGTTCAACAAGCATACATGCAACAAACTTGCAGTACTATTATCTATTACAACTTTAATTGTGCTGTTTGTTGCTGGAAGCTTGACGTTTTGGGGCTTTTGGGGCCTGTGCTCAGCGGGACGCATCTGAAAGGACGTCGACCAAGGAGATGGAGCGATGAAGTCAGCTCATGTGCAGGCGCTAGGTGGATTACACAATCGAAGGATTGTGGGAAATAGCACCAGCTTGGGTGGATTGATGATGATGATGACAATATGATCGAAGACTAGGTTCTTACATTAGGAATGGTGGTTAAAGCCTGAACATTAGATTGGGTAATTAGTACATATAAATTCCCAGAAGTCTCTGACAACAGACTTGCAGTAGATGCCTAGTGTACACATCTTAAGTTTACGTAAAATTTCCTGGAAAATGCCACTAACTCCCTAATTGAGCGGGGGCTCAGCGAGTTGGCATGCACATCTTGTTCAGCCACTGCACCCGATCTCTGCCTGCACACACACACAAAACACACAAAAGAGGCTTTTGAGCAGAAACGAGGTGGTTGAAAGGGGATTACGGTGCCTGACGGTACAGCCGACGAGCGGAGCTACAGAAACAATCGCAGGCCCTTTGGGAAGGGGTGCCAAGCGAGTCTGTGTGCCCCCCCCCCCACGCCCCCCCCCCCCCGCGGCCTCCCACCTGTCACTATCTCCATTTATAGGGTGGCCACCACCTCTCAGGTTGAAAAATTGTTTAACGAAAAAAGAATCACAATCGTGTTTTAAATTTTATATAGCGGCATCCATCGTCGGTGAGAAATTGCATCTCAGGTCGGGAGGGGGTGGGGGAGGAGGTGCGCTGTAGAATTTTTTTTGGTTCGTTTCCCGTGCGGACGCAGGCGCGGAGTGGAACCGCAGACAACGTGGGAAGGCAGCCAGGAAGGTGGTCGCTAGCCAGCAGTTTGGCTTGAAGCCCTCTGTGGTCGTCTGTCGGGGTGTTTCGGCACGCTCGAAACAAACGGGCCGCATCATGGGAGGAATCACATCTCACGATAATGCGAGAGTGGACGAACTACGTGGAAAGGAATTTTCTCGAGTGGTGTTTTACGGCGATGATGATCATCGTGATTCAGCATTTTGGTAGGTAACAGTAGTGTCCCAGGAAGTCTTACAGATTTCCCAAGTTGGATGAGTCAAATATATATTATACTGGTAGGAAACGTAGTGGACTGGAAGCCCAACCGGGATTAGTTCTCACAGGAGGCAGGGGATTAATTGTGTATGTCTGTGGATCTGTCCACGTGTATCTGGACACCCGGATATATAACAAATGCGCTCCTAGTGGGCATTACTGGTAGGGAAACGTAGTAGACTGGAAGCCCAACCGGGATTAATTCTTAGAGGAGGCAGGGGATTAATTGTGTATGTCTGTGGATGTCTGTCCACGTGTATCCGGACATTCGGATATAAAAAAAATGGGAGGGGTGGGGCTGGGTGGAGAGGGGAGGGTAGGGAGGGGCTGGGTGGGGAGGGGCTGGGTGGGGAGGGTGGGGCTGGGTGGGGGGTGGTTGGAGTGGGGCTGGGTGGGGTGGGGCTGGGTGGGGAGGGGCTGGTCACCCCGTGGTGCCCTTATAAAACTCAACGTTTAACCTACTCACGCCGGCTTGTGCCCGCCCTCACAGTCGGGCGTATTTGCGGAATACACCACGCCGCCATTGACCCTGGCCACTGACTGAGCAACCAACGTTCCTACCAGCACCCTCCGCAGGAATGTGTTTATTATAAGAGGATAATCCTGGGAAAACCAATAACAGGTGGGAATCCGTCTTCTGTACCGCGTCTGTGGTGATACCACAACCACGGAATCCCACAACACCCTACAAACAAAATATTATCCCAAATACAAGAGTTGTTTTTCCGCCCATTTTCTACTTGATTCATTGTCGCACTTCATGCATCTGACAGCTTATTTTTTGTCGTTCCGGTGAGGCAAGGTCACTTTTGAAGATGAAACTATCCCGGTCTCTAGGATTCTCACCTCGTGATACGAATAAACTGTAACATGAATGCTGCGCAAGAGACAGGATAAATATCCCATGGAAATGCGCACGTGGTGGACGGCATTCCCTCGTTATTCAAGGACTTGCTATCCCACGATGTTTGGCTATCCGCAAATCACATCTGGAACTCCAAACGACTGCTGCTCGAAACGGTGGCCCCTTTCGAGCAGTGCTTCTTAAACATTTGCTGCAGCCTTGAATCCCTTTGGTATTCAATCGTAAAAATTGTTTTTAATACATAGGTTTCATGAAACAAAGTGCTGTAGTTGTACTTGCCTGGCCGTGCTTAATTTGTGTTTCGATGATTTACCTTCTAAAAAAAATCTGCCCAAGTCTCGCACCACCAGGGGGTGCGTGCACCCCGGGTGAAGAAACACTGCCCCAGAGCTTCGGATTGTGGAGGCCCTTCCACCAGCAGTGTGGCGTGAGACGTAATTTCACGGCTGCGCCTTTACCCCCAGAAATAAGGATCGTAATACATGGGCATTGACGAGGAAAAGGGAACTGCTGATGAAACCACAAGCATGGAAAGACCGATGCATGAATGACGCTGCCATGAAGAAAAACACACGAATCAGGCGATGATGTAAATTATAAACAATAGATTTTTTTTAAGAAAGGCAGTTGAGATTGGACAGGGCTTATCATGAGAAGGGATGATGGCTGATGGTCCAAAGCAGGGAATGCATCCGTGGGGACGTCCACGGAGGAGATGAAGCGATGAAATCGGCTCCTGTGCAGGAGTTTGGTGGATTGTTGCATCGCGTGCCAGTGAAGGGGGGTGGTGACGGCTCACAACAACGAGAGGAGCGCTGGGCGCCTAAAACAGAGCAAGTTGACGCAGTAGGGGCCACAGGTGGTGCATCAGCCAGTCATCTCAGTCAATCAACCCATGGCACCTGGGTGTGTCCCGTGACCTGTCAGCGGGAGTTCGACACTTCACGTGGCCTTAAAGTGCACTTAGCCTGGCACAAGCGCCGTGGTGACGGTTGTTGGACGGCTTGGGAAGGTTTTCATCCTGCAATGGATGGATCGCGGGTGCTGAAGATAATGGATATGTATATTAAATGTCTGTTGACATTAAAAAAAGTTTTACTTTTAATCAGCATGTGGTCAGCGTGCTTCCACTGAAATCATAGTAACCCAGGATAATCACAGAGGGAGTAGTCACTTTTGTAGCGTTCAGTGTGCGTCCACTGTGCTGGGCACGGAGGTGTGGGGGGGTGTCCTTTGTGAAAGTAAGCTGGTGACAGAGATGTTGTGAGATCAGAGAAATAGTGACAACACTCGCGCTGCTGTGTAGACGAGAGAAGTCGACTAAACATGGGAGATGCATCGTGCTATGTCAATGACCTCTTGTTTATTATAAATTTGAGATATTTAGTGTACCAACGCTATATGTAGTTTCACGAATCAGGGGCCACATGAGCTACTTGGGGGCCTTAAGCTTGTGCTTACTTTGCTTTATGCCTATCGCCACCGCTGGTGGCAAGTTTATGATATAGCACCACAGAGACACCAAAGTGGCATTGTGTGATGGCTTCCTCCGGCACGACACACCACCACGTGGGCCTTAGAGAGAGTTACAAGCTGGCAGCTCCAGTCCGAACATTCTGAGCGACCTCAACAATGTGCTGTGTGTCCCCCCCCCCGCGTTGGGTGTGCTTGCTGTAAGTGCACATGCAATTTGTGACCGTACCGTCTGCTCGTTTAGGAAAAAAAAAGTCAATGGGCTGTCCTTGAGAGGTAGACACCCCTGAAGGGCTTGGCCCCTCGGGGTGTGCGTGGTGAACTTGTCGGCAGGCTTCATCCACTGCTTGCGTGCGGGTGTAATACAATTGCTATCAAGCACCAACACTGCTCATGCATTCAACCACCCAGGGCAACATTTCCCCTGGCTTCATAACAACTTAATGTGAAAGCTTTAGATAAGGAAACAAAACCCCAATTGTATAAATGTAGTCCTTTTCTTTGGTTATTTCGGTAAAGTCACGTAGATAGAATAAAAAATAATAAAATAAACCACGACGTTTCGATCGCAACACAAGCGGTCGTCATCAGGACCGCTTGTGTTGCGATCGAAACGTCGTGGTTTTTTTAATTTGATTATTTTTTTCTATCTACGTGACTTTACCGAAAGAACCAAAGAATATGAATTCCTGCAGTCACGAAAGTTTAAGTCAATATGTAGTCCTTTTATCAATCCACTGCCGGATGAGGGCCAACCCATGCCAATTTGTTCACGGGGGTTGGCCATACTTCACCACGCAGGTCAGCGCGGGTTGAAGAGTGGCGGGAACCAAAGGGCCGTTTCTGATATCACTCGCCACTGATATTAGCCATTTAAGGGGGCTCAATCTCGGGTGGCTGGCTTTGTAGCACGGTGCGTGAACCGTCTCCCACTTCACCAACCCGCAAGGTGAAGTATGGTCACACAGGGCCACCCCCCACAACTGAGACAGCTTGCAGAGGACCTTCATCCAGCAGTCAATTGACAAAAAGGGGCATGTGCACAACATAAACACGACCAACGTTTCTTTCTATTTGTCGCAGTGAAGTGCATCAAGAACGTGCAAGAATTCTTCGCCTACAAACTGCACAAGTCGATGAAGGTGAGTCGCGGTGATGACCGACAGCGGCTGGAACGAGAAATGCGAGGTCGTCTTCGGGATCGAATATAATTCGGAGCCTCAATTTTCTTCCAGCAGGGCCTGGGCACGGATGAGAACACTCTGATCCGCGTGCTGGTTTCGCGCTCCGAGATCGATCTCCAGAACATCAAGCAGCATTACAAGCAGACGTACGGCGAGGAGCTACAAGCCGTCATCGAGGTAATCGGAATATTTATACTGGAGGAATCCAATGATCTATAAAGCTCTTTTGTTTTTAAAAATGTCCGGTTGGGGCGGGTAAGAGCGTTACAACAGTACAAAAACATGATAGTCGTGCAAAGTACAAGAAAGATAAACTATTTGCTTCTTTCTGTAAAGTCCTCAGGACGATTGTGTGGCGATCGAAACGTGATCGATTTTTTTCTACCTACGTGACTTTACCGAAAGAACCAAAGAGTATGAATTATTGCAGTCACGAAAGCTTCAAATCTAGATTGAAAGGTAAACAAATTGCCCAAATACAACTAAGCCACCCCCCATCCCACCAGGCAAAGCCCACTGAGGAGGTATTAACTTATATTTCAGAAGCAGCCTGGCCACAAATGATGGATCAACAAAGTGGCACCATCATTTGGACATTTATAGCACCAAATTAATCTCGATGCATGTTTATAAATGTGGATGGAAAACCCGGAGGAGACGAAGGAAAATCCACGCGACCACGGGGAGAACATGCAAACTCCAAATACACAGCAGCAGGCGTCGGGGTTATGATCGAGCCCACGACCTCCTGCACACCAGGCGAGGAAGATGACATCTCGCCACCGTGGTGCTCCGTTAATAATGACGTTAGCAGGACTCTGAATCGTCCTATATTGAAGTAAACATGAACCAAACGAAACAAATAGGGAATACGTTATTACGTGAAACTAAAACTGATTTGATCGGCAAATGAAAACGTTTTCATTGAATAGACGCCTGCAATTTATATCCCCTCGTATTCACGCGGACCGACGGTTTTGCGAATAAGCGAATTTGCCGATGAGAGCAGTGACCCCCCTCACGTTGTGTAAAATGTAGGGAAAATGGGAAATGCTAAGTAGAAATGCAAGTAAATAGCAATGCAAGCCAAGTAGCAATGCAGCTTCAATTGAATGGGGTTTTTGTATACAAATTATAGATTACATGTTCGGTCAGTGAACATGGCCAGTTTTTTAGGGACTTCCATTGGATGTTAGATGCGGGGAAAATGCAAACTGAGCATGTGACACAGCCAAGTTGCGTTACGCCTCTTAAAATCTTTCAAAAGTACATTGAAATAAGCACGCTTTTTTTTTGATACGTACAATTAAGTTTTTAATTACTACGGATCTTCAAAATTTTACCGGACTTAATTTTGCATTGTTCTGTCAAATGTTATATTCAACCTTTGAAACATTTATGGAACTATTGTTTCCCTCCGTGCATGTATACTCTAGCATTGTATTTTTATTTGCTATAGCATGGGGAAGTGCCTTACAAGCACATTCGGGCATCAACTTTTGTCCATCATCTCTCTGGGGTCAATGAAGTCACCAGTGGACACATACCCCCCCCACACACCCCGCCATGGGAATGTGGAATGTCCACCCCTTGTCCCGAGATGCGCATAATGCAGATGCGCATAATGCAGGAGATACTTGGATTTAGTCCGTGTGTGCTCTATCAGTAACATTATCCAACAAAAGACAAACCTAGAGGGACATTGCATCTAAATATCTAGCCAGCTTTATTAAGTCATTGCGTTAGATATCCAAGGATTTGTTTAATAAGACGTATTTATGCAACACCATTCACAAATGCTTTTCAATGTGAATGTAGTTTTGACTTTGTAAATCTTTTAACGTCTCAACATAAGCATTACACATGTACATTTGACTTGAGTTTGTTTCTGCCTAGTTACATGTCATGTAACTCTAAGTACATACAGTGTTGGTCTGACAAGTATTGTGCACATGCTCGGCAAGACTAAGGGTGTATAACCTGACACGTGTTTTATTCACACTTCGTTTCGACCAGGGGGACACGAGCGGAGACTTCCGCACCGCGCTGGCGTGCATCTGCAGTGCAGGAGACTGAAATCTACAGAAGGGGGGAAGGCATTCCAGATGTGCTCAACGCATGATATTCCATATATTACAGCACTGGCTTTTTAGTTTAGCTTCTGCTTTTACGTTTTGCTTACGTGACAGTGCACTTATTCAAGTGGTTATATGCCGGTAATCGCAGCTGCAAAAGACGCAACAGGTCTCATCTCGAAGCTCCCATTACATTAGTATTCCATAATACTGTAGAACACGCAAGACCATTTATGCGCATTTTACACATAATTCATACTAAAAGACACAGCACATTTATGCCTCAAGTAGAATGGAAGTTATCAATGGTTATAACGAGTGAGTTTACTGCATTTTCACATTAGTATGTTACTCGAGTGATTGCAATGAAGTGTGATGCTTTATGTACACAAATGTGGTCTCTGCAAACGTGTTTAATAAATACGTGTGCACCCATTTTGCATTGTTGTTGCTGTAGTAACATATCAAGTCTATGATCTTTTTTGGCTAGGACTTCACAATGCAGATGTATCATCCCGATACAAATGTAGGCACTGTCATTCCTCGAGTAGGAAAATACGCCAGACAACCACAACCTGGTTTGGAATCAAGGTTGAAGTAATAACATCAAATTCAAATGATTTAGTGATGTCATTTTAATCAGGCTTACTACAATAACAGTCTATTTGTACCAATGAAGGTGGACGAGAGTTGCAGCGAATACGGCTGCTTTTGAAACTAACGCTGTAATAAATTACATGAAAGAACCCTCAAGTACAAATACAGTATCAAACAGGTGAGAAGGAAGTGAAATACAATAATCTATTAATAGATTATTAAGAAAAGAAAGAAAAGTTTATTGATGTAATGTTTTCACAATTAATTTCCAGCTGTCTTAAAATGGCACAACCATCACTTCAAAGATGCTTTCCCAATTTACAGGCCAGATGCTATAACAGAGCAAGCCTTACACGTGCGCTTTGCAAACAAGGTATTTACGGCGTATTTATGGACAAAAGGGGTTACCCTAAACATTTCAAATAAACGGGGGGGGGGGGCTATCTGACCATTACCAAAGAGCCAAAAGCAATGCCTCAAAATGCACTCGTGATTTTTTTTGGGCTGGCCATTTTATCGATCTTAAAAGCCCATCTGCGATCAATTCATTAAAAAAAAGATGACGAAAAGGATATACAAATTATTCCTAAATAATTTAACAAAGCACACAGATTTTATTCATTTAAAAGCAAGATGTTTACACTAGAGTAGATACAATGACAGTGTCTTCATATGAATACAAGTTGTTGTCGTTTTCTTTTTGCGAACAATTTTCCAGCTTCACAAGAGCACTGCACATTTCCCATAGCAAGGAAACCACCGAAAAGTCGCGATCAATTAAAATGAATTGCATTACATAAAGCTAGTATTTGTTAAAAGAGTGCTGCGAGTTAACAGAATAAAGTGCCTGGCTGGGCAAAGCATCTTTAAATTTACAAAACAGCAGCAGACTTCGTTTGTACTCGTAAAATAAGTGACACTGTGGCAAGGGGAGCCGTATTTTTTTGCAACAAAAATTACCCCTTCAATTACAGGGTATGTTGTTGTGACACTTTCTAGTTTTTGTTTACTCTTAAAAGGAAATGCCATTGTTTTAACTATGTATCGTGCATGCTTCTCAAGCGTTTCGTTTACGTGGGTTGGGAGAAAGGGGGTGAGGGCAGGGGGGGCACCATTCAAGGGTTAACTACACAATTTTTTTTTATACAAGTGAACACTGCAAAATCTAAACAATGAAACAATGCCGAGAGCTCGGACATAAGTACATTACGCAACACAAACCATTCCTACTTTTCGTTTCCAAGTTATGAGCAACAATGTGCATGATTCTTTTTCCGACAAGCACAAAGGATTAACAGTTGGATGTTACAACAACAAAAAAAAATGGTGTCACGACGATCCACAGCTCCAAGCTCATTTAAAGTTTGCAGTCAATGCAATTGCTGTGCCGTTTTTAACTGGCTGCTTCGTTTTACTGGACAAAAGTCAACAGTACTGCGTGTCCAATTGTGGCAGCCTCTGCATTTCACCTAATGCAGGCGAGAGAGCAAGCACCTGCACCAATGTCTTCCCGTAAGCCACACGTTCTACAAGGGTTATGTGCCTTAACAGGTCAGGGCACTCAAGCGTCTTGCATTCATTAGTGCAGTACTGAACACTTTAGTCTTTGGGTTAAGTTCCACCAGAATTCCGAAACAAGCAATAGTAACTATAATCCCATTGCTTGCTTACTTACTGCAATGACCATGCAAAACATAAGCCTAAAGCAATGTCTATACAATGACTTTTTTTCCTATAAAAACTGGAGAAAAAATAAAGCTATGGGAATTATTAATTTATATGCGGTGGAATTTTAGTATTCATGGAAAAAACCCTTTACCCATCTCAGAAACATAAAATCCTTTGCCCGTTTAACTCAATACATTAGTTAAATGATTCCCTAATATCACGTCTTCACTGAAAGACATGGCCTACAAAGTTACTTATGCCAAATATCATTTTTGAAAAACATGCGTGAGCAGGATACAATTACATCGTTTCCAGAGTGCCAACACTTTAATATACAGTAAAATGTCCCTTTTATACAACACCATGCATTTTCACTTTACATAAAAGTGTGCCGTATTATTTCAGTATAGACGGCGGGCAGTTGGGATGGGTAATGTTTAGTTATAAGGGAAATGCTATATGTTTCCAACCACCTAATTGGTTAAGTGTTATCCAGTTAATTGAACATAACTCAAGATATTAGCGAAGCACGTAACATATTTAATTCAAAAACCTACACTTAAGTCAATATTTTGATACTTTTAATAGTACTGCCAAGATGTGCGAGCCAACAGTGCTTTTGTTTGAATCATTAAGATCACCCATTCTCCCGCCCCATGTCAGAAGCAGCAGAGCATTTAGCGATGATTTTGCACTATACAGAGCCGTTATACTCCCGATTGCAAAAGCTGCAACTGTGGAAAGTTTGTTTTTGCACAACGAGGCAGGCGATCATTATGAACATCCTTTAACCGTGAAAACCTCCTTGAAATAATAGCCTTTAAGTTTGTATTCCTATAATTGGAAGCAAAAGCTGCAGACAGGAGGCCAAAACACAGTTGACTATGCATTCACTCATAACATTGGATAGAATGAAGAAGTGGTCTATATGTACAGTGGACAAGAATAGTTTAACTGGTTTTGCACGCCAAAGACTTGGTAGTGTGCAGCACTCCGGTATTAAGTTAGAAAATTACGCATTTCCTTTGTCATCAAATTATAAATTGGAGAAGGGGGGGGGGAGCAGTCTTCTAAACAGCTGGGCCACTGAAAGCATTTTCGCTCTTTTTGGATGCAGACTCAAGATGGTTCTCGGTTTTTTTCTTCCTTCTCTAGGTATGGGCAGGGTACCGTACACATCTATCCGTGCTGATCACATCGCATACTTCTGAGTCCATTCTCTGGCTATTCTGTTGTATCTGCAATGAGAAACGCACACGCACACAATTGCATTATGAAAACAAGTGCCAGCATTGTCCTGTCACACATTTTTAAAAAGATGTATCATATGTTGACTTAAAGCTTTCGTGACTGCAGAAATTCACTCTTTGGGTCTCTCGGTAAAGTCACGTAGATAGAAAAATAATAATACAAAAAATCACGTTTCGATCGCAGCACGAGCAATCGTCTTCAGGTGATAGAAGTACAGCAGGCGGACTGCTGAGGCAGGAAGAAATATAGCGAGAGAGCTACTGCAGCCAAAGGTTATATAGTTTTGAGATGGGGACAACCCAAGGGTAAGTGGGCAGGGCTAGAGATAGAATTTGCAAGTAAATGTAAGATCGCATAGCTTGGTATACCTCGGCCATTGTATTGCTAGAGATTGTAAAGTCTCGATTATTTTTAGTGTCAAGTCAGGTGCCAGGGCCACGGCATGCAATTGAAAGGATACTCCTCCGTCATGCTTGCAGAATGTTTATTGCAGAATTCGCTTCCGATTTTAACTCGGCAATAGAGAGGCACGGATAAACCCCAAGAACAGCCAAGAGTTGGACATGATTTAAACGTGTCATGAAAACAAAGCATTAGCTGAGCCATCACAGCAATGTCCACTGTGTTACCGAGACAAATACAAACACCAGGCACATCCAAACATGCATAAACTGTTTAGGCGAAAGAGCATTTGTTTTTAAAGACATGCTGTAGACAACTGTTTTTACAAGTTAGGTAAAGAATAAGTATATGCTACGTTTAGTGGAAATCCAAATGCGCTTCAGCATGAGCAAATAACATCACGAATGCATAATACGTTATTGATGCTGACAAAGGCACTATTGCATTGAAGAATGTGTGTAGAAACAAGATATTTCGCTTTTTATCAGAATGCAATATATGAAATTAACACTTTGAATTCAAACGGTATAAAACTTTGCAACTCTTAACATAAAAGTATGTTGAATAGACTTATCCATGCTGGCTATAAACGTACTCTCCATAAGGCCATAACAAGTTGTGGTACTATATATCCGCATCTGACAATACATTAACTTTCAGTCTGTTTTTATTGTTATTTTTGTGACCACCATGTATGTTCCAACCTGTTAGATCAATATGCACTGCATTAACATGCACAGTATGCAACATTAAAGATTGTCAACACAATTGATTGAAACGAAACCTCAGCGTGTCACGCGGTTATTACGTTCCTTAAATAAATGTGTTAGTTCCAAAAGTACCCGTCAACTCCGATATTTGTTTCAGGATTTCTGTAGCAGCACATGTTATTAACCAATAGAATTCGAATGCATCTCACTTAAGATTAGAAAATGAACTGTGTTTAAAAGTATGCCATACAAAGCATAAAGACTTCATGAAGGCTACGTGAAGAAGCACATGCAAACATCGAGAAAACTAAAGTAGGTTATAGGGAGATTAGTGTCGAATTGTGTGAAGTTTTCGAATATTCTGAGCATGCGTCCAGTTTATCTGCTAAGCACACGCAGTGTATTCTGAATGTGCAGTTAGTGTCCTCGAGTTAGCATGTGTATTTAATGACACAATAAAACAAGGGGAGTGACCAAGTGGTTTATTTTATTAGGGTCATAATTTAAGTGTGGCAGGTCTGAAGTGAAAGGAAAGCGGCCATTATACAGAAGCTTTCAGCGCTGAGAACTAAGGAGGTTTTTATGAGTCACTATTACCATTTTGAAGTCCAAATGTGACCGGTGAGAAAAAAAAAACTACAAAGCATTGAGCCACACCTGTACGTTTCAGACCAACTAAACTGTGATCGTATAGAAGATATTCCTTACCCTGAAGGATAATACAACTTCCAAGACAATAATGTGAACATCCGCATGGGTGGGATCCGTCTCTCACTAGTTAGAAGCAGATAATGTTGAGTGACTACATTTGCTGTGACCCCCCCCCCCACTCAATCTCTAAATCTCATTTCAAATGGAGCATACAAACAGGCAATGTTTGGCGAGTACAGCATTGATAGTCACCAGCCCATCTCGAACCAGCTATTTGCAGAACTATGAGAAATGGCCCCAAATCTCAGGAGCCATTTTGGAGCAAATGTGACTGACAAACTTTAGGCCATCAAAGCAGAAAAAAAGTGAGCCACTGAGACAGATTGCCATCACCTGGCAGACTGCATATGTAATGTTACATTCAACTTACAATAACCTTATTAACACACACTGAGAGTTACTGAAACAAATTAATGTATCAAAGTGAAGACGATCATTGTTAACATGTCAGCTTGACAAAATTGTGTAAAACACCTCAACTACTTGAGAGAGTGCATTTTAGATTTGCAATATTTTTCTTAGCCTAAGAAATCTGCATGAAAATGGCACATTTCTCCGCATGCCAATATGAAATGCACTGTTATTTAATTTTGCCTCCACATATTCCAAGAGTAACATTTCAATGCTGACACCACTGTTAATAGTAAGTTGCTTAATTAGGAGTCAAGGTGTGCATACCAATTCTGTTCAAGAGGACCCTTGTAACACCACACCCATGTGTCAATTTTAAGTTACAACGCTCACAGATGCAAACGCTAAGCCACTCCATTGCAAGCATGCAACCATCCCTCACAAGTCACTCACACGGTGCACCAGGTCAGCCAATCCTCAACACCACTACAACATAGCATACTTTTCTGTCCACTCCCGCGCCATCCTATTATACCTGCAGGGCCGGCACAATGGAACATCCACAAACCCCAGTGTAAAGATGGCCAGGCAGACAAAAAGCATGTCGTGGTATAACACACACATTTCTAATGATCAACATGAATGGCTGAAAGTTCTGAAATTCACTGATGGGGGTTGTGTCACGTGTAATTATCATTAAGAAGTACGCTTATCGTTGCAAACGAGTACGTTTTATTTCGCAGTTGTTTTGGTACAGAACCCAATTGGCTTTATTTAAAAAAAAACATGGATGGTAAATAACTTTCATCTGCTCCCATTAGCAAACTCATCATTTGCTTGGGAAAATGGTATTTTTTTTCTAAATAGAAAACTGTAAATAGATCTATTGCTGTGGGACTACCAGTAATTAAGCCTGGCCTTTCAGTACGCATGGTTTAGCAAATTTACATTACAATGTCGTCTACTTTATAAAAAAATCTTTGTATTAAAAGTCATGTGCCACCCAATGGAATGCCAAGTACAACAGCTGATTCAAATATGTTTTTTTTAATCTCTAGGCTACGAGCAGCGTTTTTGGTTGTTCTAAGCCTATTCCTTGCCTTCAAGAGACAGTAGTGATTACACCCAACAACACTTGACCGAGTCCATCTTGTGCAAGTGTCCTTCATTAAAATAGGGTTTGCCAGTTGTGCACAATTTAGACTCCACTGTTAGATTCCCAATCAAAGGTGTTTGCTATTAAAAACACCTACCATGTAAAAAAGTGAGGACGTGAATGGATGCATAGCATACCTCCATCAAAACACATTAACTGGAATGTTCTAACATAGTTTTATGAGAAGCAAATTAGTTTTACAGTATTAGCAGAGCAATTCACCCCACTGTTTGCATTGCTAATGCGTTTGCCTTCGTAATGCTTATGAAAAATCAATTTGCCAATGCTGACCCCACTAATTCTTGAGTTGCGGCATGAAGAATTGATTCATATTAATTTGAAAATACTGAAAACTGTTCCAATTAAGCCACTATCGATAAGCTACTGGAAATACATACACAATGTTTCAAGATAAAATAACTTAAATAGAGCAACCTGTATTCAGATACAACCACAGTGCTTGTGTCTATATAGCTGAAATATCTAAACAATGGCTACAAGTGCAAGGCGACCTCTATATATGCAAATCGGGCTGTGTAATGTTTGACCTCATCATAAATCATTCTTAATCAATTGTTTTATTAAATTATTTATCTGGGTAGAGGAAAACAAATTCTGACAGAGGGATCGATTCATTTACCTGCCTAAAATGTTTAAAGGTTCAACAACATGTCACAGTTTAAGATATTAATAAAAAAGTGTAAATCATTGAGAAAGTGGGTATTTTAAGGTGAGTATATAGTTAATCTTAGATTTGTATTACATGATGAATAGTTTTAAAACTTACATGTCCAAATCAATTTCAGTTGCAGGAAAATACTTTTAAATAATACCAAGTTAAGTTTGCGGCTCCGATTGATTAATTTCACAGTAGTAGTTTATTCAATTGCTTTTGTAAATTTGACGGCTCAGGTAACGCTTACCAATGAGACTGATCCTAGTCTCTTGAGTTCCCACCTGGTTAAACCGATGCAAGTAGGTTTTTCAGAGTAATAATTGATGAGAAGGTTTAGAGCGATACCATTTGCCAACACCTTGGCAGCAGTGCCGCGCGATTGCTTGCCAAGGGACTACCATGTATTTGAGGCGTAACGAAGTGCAATGCCCACTTGTCTGACTCATGCACTGTTTGGAAACAACAGCAAGCAGCATCCTGGAAACTGGATTCACCAGAAACACTTCACACATTGATCGTACATTAAGACGACACCATTTTACTTTCCAGACACACTGGGAGTAGTAACATTTTGAAGATCAAATATCACAAAGGTTATTCAAATGTCATCCTCACAGTTATGTTATATCCACTTCACCTTAACACGTGACTTATTAAAATGTACATTCCCCAATAGCAATTTCCCCACCAACAATGGAGGAGTTCTACCCGATTATGACCTCTAAAATCAAAACTGGGCTGCCTTGAAATAATTATTTAGTACATGCCTAACGTGCCCAACAGACACTATATAACTCCATTGGAAATATATTTTCTTATTGTCATACCTATTGCCTCGTAACTACATATAAAATTAAGTACGTGAGATTCTTGTGAAACCTTTGTCAACTGGGTTGAGGGCTACATGGTGCAGACTAAAACATTATTCAAAGTCAAAACCTGAATTAAATCCCAACATACTAACTGCAGTACTCTACCATAAGAGCTCTGAGCTACTCCTGCATTTGCAACAAGGGACATTTTTAACTTGTTTGCACCAAATGTGAAAGTGATAGGATCGCTCAGTCGTTTCTTTTCTAAAGGAAAGAATATGACAGCACGATTTCACCTAAGCAGGGGGCAGCAACGAAATTAAGAAGGGGGCCATTTTTTTCCCAATTTGATAAAACCTCAATATTTTTAAGAGCCGCAATGCATGTGAATACAAGACGGTGGTCCTTAATAAATGACGTTACAAAGCAGTCCTTCAAGAGCCGCACGCAGGTTGCTGACCCGTGCGCATACGCGATTAAGTTGTTGGTCATTGAAATTAACTTTGTGAGTTCCGACAAAACATCTTCGAGAAACACATGCAACACAAAATAATATATGGCTATTTTTACACCCTAATACTGTGGGTATAGCAGTTGACATGCGAGAGTTTTCAGTTCCGCCCCCCCTCCCACCCACCCCACCGTGTTGAGATGAGTAGAAGGGTTTAAAGGAACTTACTTCTCTCGATCTGTCTTGTAGATGCGTGCAATCTCTGGCACAAGCGGATCGTCTGGGTTTGGATCACACAGCAGCGAGCAAATAGACAGCAGCACTGCACGACAACACGATGAGGAAGCATTCATACAGACCATGAATTAGCAACATCGCCAGGGGTCGCAAACTTACTCGCAAACCACAGTGGTAATAGAATCATCAACGGTATAACACAAAATTATTGTAATTAAAATCCATTCTCAGACCCTCTCGTAGTTTTCGCAGCAGTCAACATTTTTTTTTAATTAAAGTTCAGTGCAAGTATCGAAATATATGCCTCAAGTAATGCAACTGTGGGCCAAAATGGGAAAGAACCACACACACCATCCATGAATCTGCTCTATTAGTGGTCTTTCTCAGATATAATCAAACCATACTCTTTGGGTTATCAATTCTAGATTTAAAGCTTTCGTGACTGCTAGGATCCAATAATCAAACCACTTCATAAAGGGTCCACATGGAAATTATTTTTTGCATACAGTAGCTCCAAGGGTAGCTCAGCCTACAATTATAGCAAGATTTGTTAATCCCATTAGCATTATACTGCATACATTACCATTTTTTTTTAGGACAAGGTGCATGGTAATTGTAATCGGCTTCCATTACTTTACTTTGGCTAATAATATTAAATATAGAAATACTTTAATTTTTTTAATAACGCATTCAAATGTTTAATTGTATTCATTGTACCCATTGCATTTCTATAGAAATTTTTAAAGACTTTAATCACGTTAAATGTTTGTTTTCTTTATTTGTGTAATTCTACTACACGTGTTTATACAGCGACGTGAAATTCAAAAGCTATAACGTGAGAAACTACATTAAAAAAGAGAATAATATTTGGTGACCGATGTACTACTGGACTCTGAAATGAAAAATTGGTATAATTATTAATTTGGGTGCCTGGTCTTGGCAAGATGATACAGCCCACTGTATTGAATGAACCTGGGTCTAAATCTGAGTAAATGCCTGTGATTAAAGTACATTCTAAATTGTACCAAAAATGTTCTAGATAATGTAGTGTTGCCAATTCCAGGTTGTAGAATTACGCAAAAAAAATGCTTGGTTCTAAATCCATACAAAATTTGCGAGCGACAAAGAGCACCTCCGACTGTGTGAAGGATAAAAAGGGCCACTTCAAAGATTGTTTTGTATTGCTGTGGAAATGTATTTCAGATTTTATTTTATCTCGTGGCATAACGCCAGGAGCACAATTAGATTAAATTCGACGGGGAAAAAAAAACCAAATATGAAACCCATCAGATAAAGGAGAGTTCAAGGCATTATTGGGTGAGGATTAACACCATTGGTTGAGGAGGAACTATTACCACTAACGCCGCTCTGTGAGGCAGTACAAAACCAAGCAAGTGGAATTGAATATTTGGACTCAACAAAATCGACAGTTCATGTACCGTTCATTCATTCCAACTTCATATTCTTACATGGTTAAGTTAGTAAAATGAAGTATTTGAGGCAATGCTACCGAAAAAGTCAATAGACTATCAACTGCCACAACAAATGTACCATTATTTTTGACAATGACACTTTAAATGCAACATAGTAATTGCATCTCAAACAGGAATAGCGATTTTAAATATAAGTGAATTATACATTTATTTATCTTAGTATTTTTATAGCAGCCAGGATTTATTAAATACCGATTACATAACATATATGATATGGCATTTAAGATCAGGCGTGACATTTTTAATAGTCAGCCAGCCTTTTTATATATATCTATGTTAACTGTAAAAAAGTGTTATTAGGAGTAATGTTGTTAAATCAACCTATAGCCATCTCACAGTTAAAAAATGTAAACATTTAATGAGTGAAAGCTATTCCAGCTGAAGAGTTTCCATCTAGATGAAATACGTCGATGTGCATTCCCGGACTCAGAAGGATGACATTGTTTAGTTGCCGTGCATGAAGAAGCATCCAGTAAAGGAAATAGGTTAAGAATAGACCACACCATGGCGCTAATTATAGTGATCACTTGGCCTCAACGGTCTCCTTGACTTTTTAAACGTGTCCTACTTTTCTACACATTAAAAAGGTCTAGTTGCAAACACCAAACACAATATTCACTACACCCTTCACGTTAACAGTACGTTTCGTGAACACACTGTATTGTTGGCAAGGCTACAACAAATAACAGCTGCTCTGTCAGTTAATAGTACAGTTATGTTCATTATTGTAACGTGAAACCCACAAGACATGCCAGAACTTGTCCCCTGCTCATAAGACCAAAAGACTATCAATCAAATAGATTTTTTAAACCAACTGCTATTAATTTCAAGATCTTAGGTTAGATTTTTTTCCACAAAAAGATCGCATGTTTGTTTTATGTACACATACAGGAATTACGCTGTCTGCCCATGTCTGACATTATGCTTTGCAACTTTTGGCAGCATTATTGTGTTTTTGCATTGAAGGTTGTTAGGACCTATTCGAGAGGGTAAAATGTCAAAACCTGGGCTATTTATGGAACCGGCACCTTTGGATCTACTGGTGTGGCAAAAATTCCACTCATCAAAAATTATTAATTTATGTCTCTATTCGCGAGTACAATTAGGAATGTATGTTTACGTATAAAAGCAGTGTATTAATAAATACGACTAACCAAGGTCATCAAAAACTATCAATGCAATGCAGTTTTTGGACAATTTTTTTTTTACAAAATTGCTTTTACTTTGAATTGTACATCCGCGTAATTTCCAAACTAAACTAGAAACCAAAAACTATTAAAACTAAACTTAACTATTTTTTTATATTACTAGGTAAGGCCCACTAACGTACACCTGGCCACACAAATAATAGCTCAATGAAGTGGCTAATCACGTGGAGCTTTATAGCAGCCAAATACTCGAAACACATGTTTCTAAATGTGGAGGGAAAAACCGGAGGACCCGCAGAAAAATCTACGCGACCACAGGGAGAAACATGCAAACTCCAAATATACAGCAGGCGGGATTGAACCCACGACCTCCTGCATACAAGGCGAGGTAGTTAACATCTCGCCACCATGGCAACCTCGTGAAAACCAGGAAACAAACATGTCAGTTTAATTTCAAATAGAGCCTGCAAATACCCATTTTTACTTAAATTAAATGTGTAAGACTGGAAGGGAAAATAGCACGTACAATGTAGTCTCTGCAGTAAAAAATATCATCACTTATGCAAGGAGCTCGTTCAAAAAACTGCTGCATATTACAATATCCAACTTGCCCTGGTGACAGAAAGCCAAATGCATTCCATTCTGCATTGGGTGACCACATCTGAAATCTGTGCAGCTGTTACCGAGCCACGCACACACAGGTGAATACAAAAACCGGTACCTTTGGAGATGGTAAGGGCGGGCGACCACTGTGATCTGAGGATGTCGAGACAGATGCTGCCGTTGCTGTTTATGTTTGGGTGGTAGATGCGTGTTGTGAACGCGACCTTGTATCACGAGGGAAAAAGTGAAAGGCAATAAAACAAAGGGAAACGTCAAAAGGTCTGTAATGCTCCTCAATCAACTTAGAATGCTCTACAACCGACTGGTGAGTACCTCTGTAAAAGAGTATAATATTTCTTATAGCACAGTGACAAATGTAAGCTTAGTTTATTTATTGAAAGGTATTATGTATTTGGAAAAGCTGGTGACTCTCGAATAACCGGCACAATTTGAATAAAACAGGCACTCTCCATTCCCCATGGATGTCAGATAACAGACATTGAATTAAGTTGAAATCAGATTTTGTTTGACTTTCTTTGGCGATGAACCCGATACTAGCACGATTTACATTTTGTCCAAGATTATGTAAATGAGAAAAGAATTGGACCCAGCATGGAACTTTGTGGAACACCCTTCGTAATTTTCATATTTGTGGATGAGATGTTATCACTATGCACCTTTTGAGAACGCTATGAAAGGTAACACTTAAACCAGTTCATTGCACCAGTTCATTGCATTGTCTGAAAATGTTAGTAGACCAAGTCTGGCGAGTAGAAGATCATGGTCAACAGCATCAAAGGCTTTTGACAAATCGAGGAACAGGGCACAGCAACAGTAGTCTGTATCCAGGTTACTGAACAGAAAATTTAATACATCCATCATTTCTGTGGTGTTGTAGCAATCCTCTCAAAAACCATATTTGTTGGTTATTAGTTTATTTGTCATTTACATTATTTAAAAAAATGTTTTGCTACATTTCACAGTTTTCATTATTCAAAAGGCTTTAATGTAAGAGTAACTTTAGCAGGAGTAACTTCAATTAAGATGGACCAATACAAGTGCCAACACATTTTTCAATTTGTTTATGAAGTGTTTTGCTACCACTTTGACTAGTGGTGATATTACATTTCAAATCAAACCTTTTGAACAATAAAATATTATATTCTTAGTTTTTTCGGTAAAGTCACGTTGAAGAGAAACAACAAAATAACAAAATATATATAAAACAATAAAAATTCTCACGACGTTTCGACCATAACTCAAACGGTCATCATCAGGTGTGTCGGTTTGCATAAATTTATTTTGAAAACGGCATATTTATTTATTTATTTATATAAAAATAACGTTTGCGTCACGCGCAACGATTGGCTGTTTGCCAGGACTAGTCCATCTATTTTTTGAAAAGAGGAGGGGGGAGACGAAATTTGTTTTTATGTATGCTGTCTGAAAGCCACTGTGAGCGTGAACAATCAATCAAGAACTGAAATGATTTATCAAATCTTTCCAATGATTGCTAAGATAGAATCCATCTTCTCGGTTGAAATTGTCTCTGTGTTTGTATATGTGGATAGCCTCATGAACGAATCTCTCATGGAAGCCAGATGGCTTACAAAGAACCTCCGTCTTGGAAAAGTCAATGGCATGTGAGCCTACTGAATTAGAACAATGATCTGCTACGGCCGAGGTGTTGGTCCTACCATGTTTAAGGTCTGCTTTATGTTCACGAATGCGGTCCGAGATATGGCGTTTGGTTTCTCCAATGTAACTACTACCACAGAGGCAACTTAGTTTGTAGACACCAGGGTATTGTATGTCCGGAATCACATCTTTTACAGACGGAACCAGATCACGGATTTTATGTAATGTGTTGAAACGGACCTGGATCTTGTGTTTATTCAAGATTTTGGAGATCTTTTTTGTGATCCCAGCAATGTAGGGTAAAGTGATGGTTTTGAAAGGCTCCTCAAGAGGGTTCTTCTTCATGGTTTGAGTGATAGCTTTGCGGATTGTATAGTCGGAGTAACCATTAGCCCTAAGAGCTTGGTGTACGTGCTTGAGTTCACTGCTTATGTGTTCCTGGTCGGATATGCATTGGGCTCTATGATACAGAGTCTTGATGAGAGAATTCTTCTGTGATGGATGGTGGTGGGAATCCGGTTTCAGATAAGCATCCGTATGGGTAGTTTTCCTGTAGACAGAGTGGCTCATTGAACCATCAGGTCTCTTTTTAATTAGGACATCCAAAAAAAGGTATCTTGCCATCTATTTCGACTTCCATGGTAAATCAGATTTACCATGGAAGTCGAAATAGTCGAAATAGATGGCAAGATACCTTTTTTGGATGTCCTAATTAAAAAGAGACCTGATGGTTCAATGAGCCACTCTGTCTACAGGAAAGCTACCCATACGGATGCTTATCTGAAACCGGATTCCCACCACCATCCATCACAGAAGAATTCTCTCATCAAGACTCTGTATCATAGAGCCCAATGCATATCCGACCAGGAACACATAAGCAGTGAACTCAAGCACGTACACCAAGCTCTTAGGGCTAATGGTTACTCCGACTATACAATCCGCAAAGCTATCACTCAAACCATGAAGAAGAACCCTCTTGAGGAGCCTTTCAAAACCATCACTTTACCCTACATTGCTGGGATCACAAAAAAGATCTCCAAAATCTTGAATAAACACAAGATCCAGGTCCGTTTCAACACATTACATAAAATCCGTGATCTGGTTCCGTCTGTAAAAGATGTGATTCCGGACATACAATACCCTGGTGTCTACAAACTAAGTTGCCTCTGTGGTAGTAGTTACATTGGAGAAACCAAACGCCATATCTCGGACCGCATTCGTGAACATAAAGCAGACCTTAAACATGGTAGGACCAACACCTCGGCCGTAGCAGATCATTGTTCTAATTCAGTAGGCTCACATGCCATTGACTTTTCCAAGACGGAGGTTCTTTGTAAGCCATCTGGCTTCCATGAGAGATTCGTTCATGAGGCTATCCACATATACAAACACAGAGACAATTTCAACCGAGAAGATGGATTCTATCTTAGCAATCATTGGAAAGATTTGATAAATCATTTCAGTTCTTGATTGATTGTTCACGCTCACAGTGGCTTTCAGACAGCATACATAAAAACAAATTTCGTCTCCCCCCTCCTCTTTTCAAAAAATAGATGGACTAGTCCTGGCAAACAGCCAATCGTTGCGCGTGACGCAAACGTTATTTTTATATAAATAAATAAATAAATATGCCGTTTTCAAAATAAATTTATGCAAACCGACACACCTGATGATGACCGTTTGAGTTATGGTCGAAACGTCGTGAGAATTTTTATTGTTTTATATATATTTTGTTATTTTGTTGTTTCTCTTCAACGTGACTTTACCGAAAAAACTAAGAATATGAATTACTGCAGTCACGAAAGCTTTAAATCAAAAAATAAAATATTAGTCGCTAATTAATTCCAAATCGCATTCACATGGTTAAATGTGAAATCGCATGTTTGGAGCTCAACCTAGATAACAATCAAACAAAGAACCTTGCAGGTGTATGTCTATTGGAAAGGAAGTCAGCATTTACCTTTGGTGGTTTGAAGGGGTAGTCTGTGGGGAAGTGAATAGTTAAAAAGAACACCCCTCCTTGGTACGGGCTGTCATTCTGTTGAGCAGCAAAAAAAACTAATTAAAAACAACATTGAGAAACAAATGGACTTGAGCAAGAGACAACAGCCAGGTGCTCATCGTATACCCAATGAATGACAGTTCTGGGAGAAATCAATACTTACAGGTCCCATGATTGTGGCTTGCCAATGAAACACTGCAAAAACAAATACACGTGTAGGGTCAAACGTGAGCCAGTAATATTTTCTCATGCATAAAACGACAGAACCAGCAAAACCAGTAATGTCAATTGGCTGCATTATAACATCACAAATAATAGAATTTAAGTTCATCGTGGCACACCTGCAAATATTTGACAAAAAGACTGTGGTAGGGATTAGGATTTGTTATTTGTCAATATGCAACGGCTCTCACATTTATTTGATACAAAATAATGCAGTTCACATTAAAGAAACTACTAACAAAATGATTAACTTAGATTCAATCTGTAGTCAAATTGTGATATATTGCCAATCAATGAATACACGTTACAAATGTAACCAAGTGGACAGGCACATGTGCTGCAACCTCAGTAAATGGACAAACCAATTTACCACACAACAGCTAAAAAGCGACTTAACCAGTGAAGACATTAACACGATGCACTATTCATCATTTGCATTCTACGGCACGAGTGTCATCAATACAAAATATAAACAATACGTGATCATTCAAGCGAGGCTAAAAGCTTGCCTTTATTTACATGTAACTCAAGTCGCAGAGCAAATGTCCTGCATTGATTTGTTCGGCAAGGTTGTTCACTCTTACACTGGGCCTGTTTTCCTTCTTGAAGCCAATGTAGTAGTATCAAGACAGCCAACAAAGGTACAACGTGAAGAAAATTCTAATTACGTTAATATTGGTGGCACTCCAAAAGGGAACATGCAATTTCTCATGCCATCATTCAAGCTGTTGTATCTGGATGAGTTTTTATTTAATTTTATTTCTACACCATTATGTAAGTGTTAGGCAAAAACATCCTTGGCTTTGAAAAGAACTTCCCATTGAAAATGTATTTAAATTGGCAACATTTCCAAATGTATACAAGACAGGATGAAACTACGGTGATATAGGTAAACTGATTTTGATTTCCAGTAAATAAGCAACATTACGTTTAAGATGTAAAACAGATCTACTCCAGATTCTAATTTTTTAAAAAGAAAATCATATCCATGTATCTCATTACCCCAAGGGGCAAGTATTCCTGCTATCCACATGACCTATAAACATTGCAAAGAATAAAAAGGCCAACAAACAACACCTTCATCTTCACTTTACATGCCATGTCATGGTCCTATAAAACATGTTATATGATATCATTTGGTAACTGAATATAACCTGAGCATCCCTTGGGCAAATTTGTAACAAAGCAGTACGGTCAACATCACCGCGGGAGATTGTTTTTCCTTTTTTATGCTAAGTAGGACCTTTTATTCTAGTAAATCAAACAAAACTTATTTTTAAAATTACAGGTCAGAGACGTTGACAGCAGACCACTTAAGAAAGGATGTAATAGTTTTAAAAATTATACAAATCATAAGCTATTCACACATCAGATTGACCTTGTGTATTACTGTTTAAACATTTTGCGAGTCATTAACATTCGTCACCTTCTATCCCTTGTAAAATTAAGACCTCCAAACACTTTTGGATGTATCTCACGGTTCTGTGATGCCACAATCCATTTCACCGTTGCATATTAATTGGCATCTTCTCCGGTGCTGTCTAGGGCTGCCATTCTGGTATCAGTTTTGTCAATCGTCCCTTCTGGTGACATGTCCTACCCAAGCCCACTGGATGTATAAAGACAATATGATGCATCTTATTTGCATGTCTTCCCTGATCCACGTGTTCATGTTTTGGTCTCTTGGTGAATCATTGTGCTTCCAATGCTTCTTTGCACACTTTCCAGCTTGTTTAATTTCCTTGGCAGTATTAATGCTTATTAATCCATGTCATAAATGGAAACGTGCAAGGATTGAAAACTTTATTTTGCAAGCACATTGGTTCACGACTTTACATTATTTTTGTTACAAAATAATTCGATCCTGCTCAATGTTCTCAATTTCCTAATATTTTTTCCTGACGTGCCTTCAACAATTGCCCCCAAAAAGTGTATATAAATTTTGATATAAAGCTTTCGAGACTGCAGGGATTCATATTCTTGATTCTTTCGGTAAAGTCACGTAGAAGGGAAACAATAAAATAAGGGAAACAATAAAATAAAAAATATTTTTATTTATTTTATTGTTTCCCTTCTACGTGACTTACCGAAAGAACCAAGAATATAGTGTATATAAAACCAAGTAGTTTTTTCTATCAACAATTAAATATATATTTTCTATAAAGTCTTAGCTTTAAACCTTGTTAAGCAACCTGGTTCCATTCTGTCTCATTTAAGCCAACTCTATATTGGACAGACGGGACGTAACATCAGCGTAAGACTAAAAGAACATCAGAGAAATATTAAATTATCTCAAACACAACTGTCGGCAGTGGCAGAACATGCTTGTCAACAAGGACACTCAATTGATTTTGACAATGTTGCAGTGTTGTGTAAAACTAATTACTGGCAAAGACTAATTAGAGAATCCATTGAAATTGAGAGGAATAAGAATAGCTTTAATCGCTCTGACAGCTACAGGCTTAGTGCGGCCTGGAAGCGTATTATTAAATAATACACAATACATTTTTATATAAAGCTTTCGTGACTGCAGTAATTCATGTTCTTGGCTCTTTCGGTGGAGTCGCGTTGGGGGGAGGCAATAGAATAATAGAATATGTTTGTTGTTTTGTTGTTTCCCTTCGGCGTGGCTTTGCCGAGGGAGCTAAGAATATGAATGCACATTACAATTCCTTATAGGGGAAACATACTAATTAACGGATTACTAACATAGCATATAATCACTAACACACATTACAACTAATTACTAATCTACAACTCATTACTAATCATAACCATTGACTGATTACCAATCGATTATATAATTACAATACCCCCCTCCGCCTCTAATCACTGCACCTGATATGAGTTAAATAATGACGTCACCCTGCTGCTCTATATAAAACCGGGAGCAAGCGAGGGCTTTACCATTCTGGCGAATTGCCCGATGATGCTGGATGTATTTACCAGCGAAACGTCGTACTCAAACTGTAAATGTTGTGGATTCACTCTTCAACACACCGGTGGGCTAAGTAGTGAACTATTTGTTTTTTGTCAACGTGACACTTTTTTTGCTGATTGGCCGTGTCGGGTGGTGGAGGGTTACAACACATAAATAACGCGATCTAAGCCAAAAACCTTTATTATGAATCTAATTTTTTGTTTGCATCATAAAAAATAACGCGTCAATTTTAATTGCTAAATGTATTCGGAGGCAGCTGACAACTTACACTGCCTGTTCTTCACCAAAAAGTACATTTCTTTCTCGATTTTGATATATGGTGCATTTATGAAACCCGACACAGGGGTGGATTATTTCGGAAGTGTCATTGCTTTGGAAAGGCTACTTTTTACCTGCAAAGCCTGCGACACTGACCGCGCGATGCTACAAGAGCAACACTGAAACAAAAAATAAACAGAAACCAATGCTCTGTTTAATTCACTTTCAATTCAATGGGACTACTTTATAAATCATGTCATGGTTATAAGTACACGTTGCTATGTATGCAGCAGTTTTTGCAGCCCACGACATGATCATCCACTTAATGTAATTTTCCAAATCACAATTTACCATGATTTATTTATTGAAAGCATACATAGTTATAAAAAAAACTCCCTGTCCTCCTTGGGAAATGAGTGGAAAAAATATATACTTTTCTGCACCACGTCACCGGTACCCTCCCGAAATTCCAAAGATGGAAATTACCTGACTGGAACGCTTATCTGTTCAGTCACTCCAGGAGATTCTGAAGTTACTGTGCAACCGTCATCAGCATGGATATCCCGATGGAGGCATTTTCCAGATCATCGCCATCCAAATGGCCTGGATGATAAACCTTGTTTTTGGAGGGTGGGAAACTCATGAAATTCTGTACAAGCAAAATAAAATTTTCCTTGGACATCTGAAGTGGTTAGGTCCCCCCCTTTGGGTAACAGCGAAGCCCCAGTTGGGTCCAGTTTATGTAAGTTCATGTCAATGTCTAAACTAAAAGGAACAAGTACTGTACATGCTCCAAAAGCTGCTCAAAGTGGAAACCTGAAGCTATCATAGTGAGGAAGGAGGGCAATAGGCTGATAATTACCCTGTTTTTATGAAGACACTTGCACAATCCCTAATACAAAATCACCTGGATATCTTCAACATGTTTTGTAGATTTAAAGCTTTCGTGACTGCAAGGATTCATCTTCTTTGGTTCTTTCGGTAAAGTCACGTAGAATGAGAATAAAATAATAAAATAAAATAATAAAATTCTCACGACGTTTCGGCCACAACACAAGCAGCCTTTTTCAGGTGAAAGAACAGAACTGTTGGGCAGTTCTGTTCTTTCACCTGTCGGGCAGTTCTGTTCTTTCACCTGAAGAAGGCTGCTTGTGTTGTGGCCGAAACGTCGTGAGAATTCAATTGTGTTATTTTATTTTATTATTTTATTCTCATTCCACGTGACTTTACCGAAAGAACCAAAGAAGATGTTTTGTAGAGTTTATAATTAGCGATGAGAAACATAATTGTCAAGCATAAGTGCCATTGAAGCATAAAGCCACCAACTAAGTGGTAGTCTCAACCTTTTAAGGACAAACATGCAGATTTATCAAGGGGTCACTCTTGGCACACAACCAAGAGCAACCTCGAAATAAAGCACAGAGGGTCCACATCAAATGAAAGCAGAAAAGGAGGGGCCCACCACAAGGAGGTCGAGAAAACAACTTATGGCACTTTTCCAACGAGCTCGACACACTTGGCAAGTGCATTCCTGCAGTTGCAGTAACACCACCTGGAGGCCTTGTGTCTGAAGTAGCCATGTCAGCCAGGCTAAAAGCAGACTGAGCATGCAGACAAGTCACAATAGTGTGGTAGGGCCAGGTGCAAACGCATTGGTGTGCAAGGCGGGCCAAAGCTGCGGGACATGTGGGGATATACTGTGGTGAACAGTAGGGCCTAGCTCCAAATTCTTGGCATGCAATGGAGGCCAAAGTGCATACATCGCGTACCCACATGAACAGGCCGTGTGGCAGGGAGGTAAGGCCCACATGTTCTTTGACGCAAAAGTGGGCTAAGATCAAGATTGCTCGAGTGGAACACAATAAGGCGGTTGGATGTGAAGTATGTGGTTAGGCAGGCTACACTTGCCCAGGCACTGCCAATGATATATAGAAGAAGGTAATCGTGGCCTTCATGATGAAACTAGCATCTCCACATTTTAACATGCTGCCACCGCTGTTTAATGCTTTTGAGCTATGAAAATCGCAAAAACTTCACGATTACACAAGTACCTGACTAGTTGCCTACCTGTGCGCTAAACCCAAAAGGAATCTTGCCAACAGTATTTGCCCTGATCTCATGTTGCAGATATTCGGCTCAGGAAGACTGGCTGATGCTATCAAGATCACCACAAGACTAAACCAGTTGGACTGGATGGAGGGTTTGGCAGATCCAGGACAGACCATCTCCCATTTTTAATGCAGGCTAACTTGGAGGCAATGGATCGGACCAACAGTGTAAGCAATAACGACACTCACATAATATAGTACTATGGAGCTTATTAATACAGATGTTGATATTTCAAGCTAACATTCATAATAGGCTTGTGTTCAACTTTTTTTTATGTTTCAGAATGCAGTATTGTTGCAGTGAACTTACTTCTATTTAGACCTAGGGCCTGATTCATACACTGTCATTGTTGTTCATGAAAGGCCACATAATTTAATGGGAAACCACCAGAGATAATGACTCCGCCGTAGCATTGAGGAATCTCCAACAATGGCTTAGGGCCACTAAAGTAGAGTCCAATACTCATGTGGGCAGGACTAGGCATGCAATCATTAATATGAAATATTTTCATGACCTTGATAAATAGTGTGCATAAGAAGCACAAATGTACGAGCCATGCCAATGCTGTGTTAATATTACGTTAGATTTTAAGAGGCAAATCAAGATTTTAGCTGAGATAGTTCAGTGGAAAATTTGACAGCTCTACAAATATTATAGGGCACAGAATAATTTATATGACGAGTCTGCCATATATAGCACACAATATGATGGTGCACCGACTGTACTGTAAGGTATTCATAAAACGTCCAATAATATAAATCAAATTATGCCTCAACTTTTTCAGGAGAGTCCTGCTAAGATTTTCGCAGTTGAGGTGGGTGATGTTGTCTCTGTGTAATCCTAATTGAGTCATTTACAGGTCATTTTTCAGCATTGGGATGTTTGTGAGCAGATGCATTGAATGCTTTTTTTGCAATGTGAGGATACCGGAGAATGGGGAGGAAACGCATGCAGAACACAGGGAAAACACACACACACACATTTCACGCAGAAAAACACCTGAGTCACGAAATGAACCCAGGCCCTTCTTGTTGTGAGGTATAAGTGTTTCGATTGACCTCCATCATTTTAAGTTGCCTGAGAAGTATAAACTGAGGCTCTCTTGCCAGTGCAGTTCACCATTGGATGCAGGGCATATAGGCCTGCATCATTATATGACCACATGCAGAGCGGTCAGTGCCTCCTTCCTCTTCCACACTTAACAATGGTAATCTACTTATTATCCGCCACAGTTCATTCTGCCGACTTGACAAGGGAGCTATTTAATGAGGGTAGAATGTCTGGATGTGGCTCGAAGAGTAGGATACAACATTCCAGCATGTGGACCATCCAGCAGCACTACCACATCTTCATGGGGTCTTTAAAAGGCTGGTGTCTGGGCATGCAAGCTGTTGTCAATCAAACTTGCACGAGTTAACATCTTGAAGAGAAAAGTGACTATAAGTATACACATTCAACATATACCTAATAACTGAAACTGATCTTGCAAATATTATTGTATCTCTTCCATATCTTCACTGTTGTATTGAGCTGATATCATGGCAGTTCTCTTTCCTACTCAAATCTGGGCTTGTCTTTCCCAAAACACGGAAAAGTAATTGCTATTCGGCACATTATGAAAACAGTCTCAATGCATTATTTGAATTTGATGAGGGTACAGAAATGACAAGATTGTTTTTAATCCCTAAAGGCATTATTCCCTGCAATAGCTCCATAACATTTTAGAGGGGGATGTATTTGTGACGTTGTGCATATACGATGACATCACAACAGTTATGCCACATCGATTGTCATGTCTTTTGGCAATAAATGAGGGTCTGGTTAGAGAGGGGAGGATTAAACAGTTTGGAGTGGAGGGGGAGAAAGAGAAGGGCTGTGTGACAAATACTATGACGTAGACCAAGCCAGAAGGAGTCAAGAAACTTCTGAGCGAGGGACAGTGTGAAAGGACTCTGGGAGTCAAGAGCAACCGCGTGACATCACATGGCAACATGTCACTAGAGAATAACAGGACGTTGTAAAGGAAAGGGGCATTGTGGAAAGGGAAAAGTATGATGACAATAAAGTGTGGGAAAGAAGTGTGGCGAAAGGAGAGACTGTGGGGAGTGAGGGATTGGAGTGATGGGATTGGGAGTGATGGGAATGGTACGATATGAATGGAAGGGCAGTGATACGAGAATGGTGATGGGGTTGAGTCGGGAGTTAGGGGAAATGCAACACAGGAAGTGTTTGAACACATGAGAGCATTAAGTTACGATGCCAAGAGTGAAAGTAATCAGAGTGGGAGAGGGGGTTGTCAGGAGGAACAATATTGTTGAAGTGTGAGTTCAGGTCAGTTTTCCTCTTTGAATTTCAACATGAAAATGAAATGATTGGAAAACATAAAATATTGATTTAATGCTCAAAACTATATTTATCATCCAGCTAATGGTAAAATTAATGGTAAAATGTATACATTTTGGCGTGGTGGTTTTAAGAAGTCGACTTTGTAAAGTGGCTTATATAATATAGAAAAAAGCATCCCTTATAAACTACTCAATCGCAATGAAAACAGACACTTTCCCTTTTGCGATAGGTTTTGATCAGTACCCTCTGCTTGTGCAGAAACAAGAGACCTCCCACTTTGCCATGAAGGCCATGCAATAAGTGCTATTAACAATCACCCATGAAAGCTGGCACAGCACATGAAGGGGTAGTGTGACCAACACCACACCCAACCGTCTTCGTCTCAAGTGATGGTGACACAATGAATCACTTTATGGTCGAGTCAAACTTGGGGGAGTCTCAAGACAGGTGCAGGTGCCAATGGCCCATGACATTAGTCATGGCTGGGAACTGAACCTGAGTAATCGGGCTTGTAGCACGATGCACCAACCAATCCTCACGCATGACTAATATCTCACACACGCACACACATGAAGTACAAACACCTTTGCTGATGTACACACATGCACTCGTAAAAAAGAACTACAAAGGAGCAAAAAAACTTTAGTTATTCAAAACAAATGTAACAATCTGCAAATGCTACTGTGATGGGCTATTCCAGCACCGATCTCCGATTGGTTAACCCTGTCCAAGCAGGTGAAATCACGAGACAAATTCACATGGCGGCTGTGAATGCGATTCAATCGTGTCACAATTTATGACCAAAACTCAATTAAAAAAATTATTATTTTTATCTGATTCTTTCTAATCTGGACTGATAAATTATTTTTTACCATCTCATCTGTGCCAAATCCTCTGCATGGTCTGTTTTTTTTGCTCTGTATATCTCCCTTGTAGCACAGTCCCATTTGTATTGTGTATCTTCATTTGCATTGTGCTCAAGTCTTGGCACTGCAGGGTCTCTGCCTGACCATTACAGATAATGCAAGTTTCACCGTATCTTACATTATGAAACAGTACATAAACAATTACACGTAACACATGCAAATATAAATCAAAATGTGGGTATAAAACAACAATATCCAGCGTTTCAAACGACTAGGTTGTGTCAGCACGATGCTGTTGTAATCTAATGTAACAAAAACATATTTACAGACATTTCTATACAAGGTAGACACAGATGGGCAACCACCATACATAACAGGTTTTATAGGCTGTGGGGCTATGTTATGGGAAGCAGAGTGGTGGAACAAAATTCATACTTGCATGGCACTTCAATGTTACCACATCTATTGCTCCCCACATTGATCACCAACATTGACCATTGTGAAGTATGGTTACATAACCCCCATGACCTGCAAGGTATGGGGAGGCTTGACAAAGAGCTTATCAAATAAAATTATTCGTATAATTGGTGTTCGCACTATCACGAAGGTGCCATGTTTCAGATAATACTAATATATAAACACCCAGGTCTGTGATTCTGTAATTCTGTGACTAACGCGGCACGGATTGGTTGAAGTGCGTCACGTGACCGGGACCAAGCAGCCAACCAACGCTTGGCGGGGCTGCGGGTGAAAGTCCGCATCGAACCAAACCCCCAGCAAGGCCATCTACTTAACGACGAGAGGAAATTCACACGAAATGTCGTTTTCAATTAAGTATTCCAGATGTAAAATGATATAAGCTTTTAATGAAATTTTTTTTTATCTAATTCAAAACATAATACAATTCAAAATATATATTCTTGGTTCTTTCGGTAAAGTCACATAGAAGGGAAACAATAAAATAATAAAAATATAAAACAATAAAATTATCACGACGTTTCGACTGAATTTTCTTGTGGTTTTCACACCTGATGATGATTGCTTGTGTTGCAGTTGAAACGTCGTGAGAATTTGATTGTTTTATATATTTATTATTTTATTGTTTCCCTTCTACGTAACTTTACCGAAAGAACCAAGAATATGAATCCCTGCAGTCACGAAAGCTTTAAGTCAGAATTCAAAATGTTTCATTTTAAAACTTCAAAATGGTGCATCGGGTGCTTGCGTGAATGTGTCGTTCGTTTGCAATTTTTTTCGTGACATTCCTGGCCGAAGGCCGTCAATGGTTGTGAGGGGTGCCACAGGTGCCCCCGAACAACCCCTAGTCTGCAACAGTTATGCAGTTGGGGGCGATGCTGCTATGTGTAATCCCAACTAAGTATTCTTGTGTAACATGTCAAACAAGATATGACCTGTTATACAAGAACTTCCAATAAAATGTAATTAGCATTACAGAGACAGCGGTCATTGAAAGTTATGTCTACATAAATAATTAAGGTGTACATTTAACTGGTGCATACAAACGGTATTATGGATGGAGGAGATTCACGCAAATGTTGACTGTACTGATGCCGCGTCACTTACAATCATCTCCCACCGGGCCTGCCGAACATTGCGCTGGAGGGTCACGTCCCAGATCATTCAGTTCCTGCACAGCACAGCACACACACACACGAGCAAAAGCACGTCCAGCCATTAGGATTTGAAAGCAAGGCCAAGTGGTCATCTAGAACAAAAGCATGGTTCATTGGCTTGTCAAAAAATGCAATCAATCAATCAAAAAGAGCATCGGTAACTCCTGCAATGATGGCTGGAAAACAGTGGTTAGGATTGCTCACCACTGGGCCACTTCACGTGCCAATTTGGGAGGTTTGCTCTCTATTCTGCATCTTCAAATGGAGGTGACGACCACTGTGAAGTCAACATTGAATGGTATGCGACAGGGTTTCAAAAGTAGGTACATTTTTTGCTGTCATCTGTGTAACCCTGACACATTATAACACGAATATATTTTAAATAAAATAAAAAAAAAACCTTGGCAATGCTGTCTGTGTATCATGAATGCAAGTCTTACAATATTTCCATAAAATGATGCAACTCAAACTTCACCAATTGCAGATTTGATTATTGGCACGGAAAATTATTGAAGTACAGTTCGCCGATCGCGCCCCTGTGGCTCGACCATTCATGGTTGACCCGAGATACCTGTACAGAATGCATTGTAAAAAAAGTACTATACTCAAAACTGCACTGCACGCGATGAGTCTGCCGCGGAAGAATACACAAGCCATCATTATTCACATTTAGTAAACATCTTTTCAGTTTGTTCTTTTTCAAACTGCACATCTACTCTACACGTCATTCAGGTTTACGTCTGCATACAGTACTGTACACTACATATATTTTTTACTCTATACATTTACTCTCAAGTTATATTTAGGACAAAATATATATGTTTTAGCATATCTTACTGAAAAAATACTTGGAGTTTCATGTTTGGGTTAGAGTAGGTTAACATAAAAATTAGGTGAGGGGGGGGGTATTGTGAACCGTGAAACAAACCCCATTTTTCCGTATGCCTTTTGAGTTTGCAGGTCTCGGATATGCCGATTGTGGCTATTGTCAAGAACGTAGCCCCCACGATGGGCAAGGTTTTGAGTGTGTTTAACAAACGTAGGCTATCCCAAAGCATGAATGACAGAATCAATAAATGAAACGCTATTGTTATACAGTAGACGCATGACATCATTCATGTTAATAATTTATTCGCAATTCTTACGTTTTCAGTTTTATACAACCAAAAAAATGTATGGTTCGTCTGCTAAGACAAATGTCGTGAGAATGTATTGGTTTGGAAGGCACGATGATGACCTGCAGATAAACTGTTTTATTTTGTTGTGGCGAGGAACCATTCATTCACTCTTTAACATTCCAGCAAAAGAGGCTCAATAAATGCACGCCAAAGGCAAAAAGGATACATTTGTGAACCGACACAACACCAAACGGTGGCAAATCATTGAAAGATGCAGTAGTGCACTGATACATCGCCAATATTTAACTTACAGAACTTTTACAAAAAAAGGCATGCAGTGTCTAAACACTACCAGATATTTAGTAAACATTAATTGTAAATATGTAATTTCATGCCGATAAGTACAAAGCACACGCAATGTCAACAGTGCATCGCAGTGCCTTGTTAAATATTTCAATATCATTCTATGCTAGTCCAGGATCGACGGTATAGTGAGTGATGTTTATTTAATTCAGGATTAATTCAAATTTGTATTGATTTAATTCAGTGTAAAGTCTGCTCTATAATATAAAACAATCACATGTAATACCCTGAACACAGTAAAGACTTAATTAGGCCAAATTCATAGATGAGATGAAATATCTTTATTGAATAAACATGAAATACTTTTCATGCATAAGGAACATACAGCAGATGACCATTAAAATATTGCAAATTTCAGCATTGGAGAAGGGAATTCAACAAGGACTTATTTAATTAAACACACATTTAATTGAAATATAACTTATAAAAAATGACCAAAAATAGTACTAATAAAAAAAAGGTTGTATTACCGTCTCTGATTATGGTATTTCATTAAACGATCAGAAATGTGCCTAATTTACAACTGCACACAATGTGAACTAATGAATGAATACTGCATACTCATTAATATTAGTAATTTAAGTTTTATGCACCGAGTTCTAAAACGTGTATATCTGATGTAATACAGGAAGCAGCATTCATATGGCCATAAAATGAGACCACGCTCTGTCAATACAGCCAAGGGCCCTTTTGTAATGTTTCAAGGTGAAGATTAGCGTTCTGCGGTAGTGACGGACCTTTCAGTACTTCTGACACCAAGGTCCTTTGCACAGTAACAAAACCAACACACGAACATGGTAAACGATGCGCACAATTGCCAATAAGTGGATGCAAGGGATAATGCAAGACGCCTTGCGTCACTGACATGGAATTAGCCTTAAAATGGTCTATTGGTCTGACCAGGCACCGTGGTTACTAAACAGTGCCTTCCACGCAATCCATAAAATGTTGACAATGCCTTTGACACTTGCGGTGTGCATTGGGCTCCATGGCCAATTACCAAAAGACAATAGCTTCATGTTTCAGGGCCAAATATTCTCTCCAGTTAATAGGGAAACGCCACAAAATCGAGATGTGTGCCTACTGAGACAAACACACATGCCCCGATGTGAAAGGGATGGGAGAAAGCTTCAATAACAAATTGGTTTACATGTGCTAAGCTACCTCATGAAAATCTAACAACGTTAAAAAGATGCTACCAGCTATAGAGGCTCAAAGTATGATCCTTTAAATTGTGGGTGTCAGAATGTTCTGCACGCCTGCAAGATGTACAATGTATCCTACAACGGAGGCCTGCAATCTTTGGCAAAGGAATTTGCTGACAATATGAACAGTATGACAACGAATAATAGCTAACGGTGAGACCAATATAGCAGTCAAGCACCAAATTCAAATACTGTAGTGGTGAAAATAGTTACGGCTGTCTTTATATCACAGCTATCATGCATTTATGATTCTCACCAAGAGAGAAACATGCATAGCTACAACACATTATGTAGTAATGGTGATCTACATTAATGACGAAGCCAGCATATAGCTGCAATGTAGGGGAAAGGGGGGTGCTAAAAATAGTGTATCTATAAGAGTATCGTCCATAATGAAAGCATTATAATTAGACGGCAGTTTGAAGTGCCTTGGTAAAATGTTGCCAACGTGTTCCTTATTGAAGATCAAGCGGTTGCCAAAAAGTCATCTTCAACAGCACAGGAGCATTTAAAACAATCAAACACAGCACGCTGACAACAATATAACTCGTGCATCCATATGAAGTGTGGCGTTGGACAGGTGGAGGCTTAGAGAACTAAAACTCGTACATGAAAAGTGGTATACTACCAAGCGGGGGTGTGTGCAGTTTTAGAGACCGCCCTCAAACTGCTGTCTATAACATTTAAAATAACGGAGGTCTTTATGGACACCAAGTATGATGAAGGTTCAATTGGAATACATTTGGAAATGTGCAGCCGTTGTATTAATTCACGACTGGAAGGGGGCCCTTCCCCACGCCGTGCAGGTCGTGCAGGGGTTATTTAGCTACACTTTTCTACGCTGGTCACAGTACAGGTTGAAGGCAGGGAACATACATCGAAACACAGGTGTACAGTCCAACAGTGCTACTGCAATGCCCTCTGTTGACATTACAACCTCACAGCAACCTACGCCTGTGTTATGCATGGTAGTCGCCAATCCCAAGCAATGTCGAGGCTCAAGCCTGCTTAGTTTCCGAGATCTGACGAGACCAAGTACTGTACATTGCGAGTGATTCGGGGTCAAAGGCTCTGGTGGTATACAGATGCGAGAGCGAAGGGGCGACAACGTGTTTGTGAGCCTTAGATATGATGCAACTGGTCAACAGCTGTCATGAAGGGGTGCAATGTGTACACGACATCGAGTGAGGAAGTCACGGTGGCCCGCATTTTAACAATTACTATGAACTTAAGGAAGTAAAGGTGATTTCCCACCCGCCCCTATACGAGTGGTTATAACAATGGTAACGCAAGCTGCTGCTACACGTGGTCAAATCTCAGTAGAGTAATGGGCTGCTTGTCCCCCACCATCTATTCTCGGTCGAGGAAGTGGATACCACTTTGTGATAAGTCAACAGTGAGCGGTGTTCTAGTAAAACTGGTCCCTGGCATGTTAATGTCCAATTTCCACCGCTGGCTCAGCGCCACTAGATCCGAGTGCCGCATTTCAATAATAGTGTATCCCATGTAGTGGTGATCCAAAAGAAGGTTTAAAAAAATGGTATGCAGTTATCAGGCGTATGCACATTAACCTGTTACTTAACTGTCAATGTTGCGTCACTGGTACGAAATAAAAGATTCGGCTACATTTGATTACGTTCAAAACGGACAATCATGCGTGTAAGAATCGACTCATCAGGATGTGTTAACATTGTCGGGTGCTGCCATTACGCCGTGACGAATGAAGCGGAACGTGACGGTAACAAAACTACA
The DNA here is from genome assembly GCF_048934315.1 of Petromyzon marinus. Classification (NCBI taxonomy): domain Eukaryota; kingdom Metazoa; phylum Chordata; class Hyperoartia; order Petromyzontiformes; family Petromyzontidae; genus Petromyzon; species Petromyzon marinus. The sequence goes on from NC_133707.1 coordinate 2,160,295, forward strand.
CAGATAAAATACACGAGCCGAACACAGACAAAAGAATTGGAGCCTCGATGGAATTCGTGACCAGAATCGTGATAAAACCCCACGGATCGAGATGGGTGTGCAATTGCCTATGACCAATTCACTCCGAAAAGCGCTCGCCCGATCTCTTCATATTTAAGCGACAACAAAAGACGCCATAATCAGAGCCCGCAGAGTGTTGGGGATGAGCGAGTGCCATGTACACAACAGCTGCAGGGGGCGACGTGGTGGTAAGCATACGGCAGAATAGCGAACATCATTTGCTGAACAGCATTTCACTTAAAATGCTTCAACCGTCCCACTGCCACCGACCAGCTTGCCTTGGCGCCGCTCCGATTACACGACTTATATAGCCAGCCCCCAGAGGCCCGATCCTTCACTACACATTCCTCACTTCTTCCTCATCCTCCTCAACAAAAAAAACCCGAAACCAATTGTAAAAAAAATGATGGCAACCAAGAGAGCGGCTCTATGCGATGACACAACACAAAGCGCCCGGTGATGGTGGCGGTGACATCACGGGATGGCGAGAGATGGCGGCTCGTGGCTTGGCTAAGGAGGCCTTGCAGTGGATTTGTCCCACAGCCTATGAATGCCAAGTGGCTTCACGAAACCTCGCTGCTGCTGCTACTGCTGCCGCTGTTGTTACCTCCTCCTCCGACACAGCCCGCATCTTCAAAGCGTATTTTTGTTTTAATGTTTCTGTTCGTGTACCGACTGAAACAACTGGCTCCGGTCCGAAGGCCGATGGAGGAGTCGGGAGCCCGAGCCACCATCGTCGCCGCACGTTTCGCTGCGGCCGAGTAAAGACGCGGCCCACGCACACACACTCACACGCGCGGGCCTCTGCTCAGTTGAAGGTTGTCCTCTAGCAACCTATCGTCTCGTATTGCCATTCTCTCGTAACTGAAGCTCGAGTATTCAAAAGTACGTTACTTATGAATACGAAATGATGACAACGGCCCATGTTCTCCATAATAGGGATCTGACGAGATCCCCACAACCTCCTAACAATGTACAGTAGAGGTGAACAACGCGTGGCTGGGGGCCTGGGGGAGCCATGACTCCCGATTCTTTTGTACATTGAAAAAAACACTTGGTTGTGTGGGCGGTGTGTCAATGCTTCGCACCACATTACGTGTTCGTATTTGTTAAGGTGTCATTTATTGTTTTGTGTCGAAATACATAGGAGCCATTTTCACCCGACAGCGGCCCTGCTTGGCCTGGCCTTCAAACATCGGATTGGGTTCACCATCATTGCGCGTAAAGTGAGGATTTAAGACACCGAATAAAAAAAACGGTCCAGTTTGCTCGTCACGTACCATATTTAAACCAAATCTATTAAAAAACACACAAGAATGTATTGCGTTGTCAAACATCGTTTTTTTTACGCATTACGAGCGCTTAAACCGCGTTCCTTAAACGCGGAGGGGAGGCAGCGCTCGACGTTCGTAACATTATTATCGTTGTAACACGCGTGGTTGGTGCTGGGTGCGCGTTAAGTGGCTAAGTTCCGCAGCCGTCTTTGTCGCTCTCCGAGAGTCGTCGGCATCGCCGCCGCCCCGAGAGAGCGGCAGGCTGCATGGGTCGGAAGGGGGTTGTTGGGGGGGTGTTTGGGGGGGGTGGTGGTGGTGATTCCTCGGGACGAGAGAGCGAGCGAGAGAGAGAAAATGGCAGTCGCCGTTCACCAGCGCCGCCACCACCACCGCAGCAGCAGCCGCAGCCACCACCGCCACATTCCCCACAGCGGATGGGGCCCCCCCCGCGTCGCCTCCCATTGGCTGCGCAAGCCCCTCGTGACCCCCCCACCCCACCTCGTTCCCCCCCCCCCCACACCGTTCCCCCCCCCCCCCACACCGTTCCCCCCCCACCCACTCGTTGGCTGTGTCACGTGAGCCGGCGCAGAGCGCGTGCGGGGTGGGAAATGTGAGCCCCGCCCCTCACACCCTTCGCCCCTCACACCCTTCCCCCCTCTTCAACAGCCCCGCCCCTCACATCCCCCCACTCCACCCCCCCACCCCCTAACCTCTCTCGCTCCTTCCCCCCTCAGTAACGCAAGCGGCGGCGGCGGCGCTGAACGGGGCTCACCTTCTGAATCCTCTTGAGCGCCATCGCCGTGCGACGTGGTTGACGACGAAGAATACGGACGAAGGGAGGGGAGGGGGAAAGAGGGGTGAGCAATAGAGGGAGGAAGGACGGAGGGCGCGGAGAGAGTCGACGGAGAGCGAGGAGGCGGCGACGGCGGCGAGGCGAGGCGAGAGAAATGGAGAGCGGCGCGGGGCGACGAAGCTCGGCTCCTGTCCGGCCGCGCAGAGATACACACAGTGACGCGCCCAGCCCCTCCCCCACCGCCTCTCTTTCCCCTCCCCTCCGATCTTACCCAAAAAGTAGTGCACCGATTGGCGTAAACCGCCTCAAGCCGCCCGCCTTCCGTAAATTGACGCGTTCTCCAAATCGTCTTGAACGAGTCAGAAAAAATAGGTGGCGTGGTGGTGGTGGTGGGGGGTTTTCACAGCGGATGTGGCCCTGGAACTATTTGCGCGGCGCGGCTGTGTTCTCGTGGGCGACGCTGAACCCGCGCGGTGAAGTGGTGAATGGGGGGGGGGGGGGTTATCGCGAGAGTTTGCGCGAGATTCTGGGACGCGGATGTCAGGGTCAGAGGGTTTCCCTCTGGACACGCTTTGTCTCGGCCTGACCCTGGCGCTTAATGTGGGCTTTCTCGCCTTCGCCCTCATACATTCAAAGATCTACCCATTGCCTAATAGACAATTGTTTCATCATCCATCGATGCTGCGCGTGTTCTATCCCAGGATTTGTCGCGATGTTGCGACAGCTTGACCGTGGGAGGCCTTCATGCAGCAGGGTATAAAGCATGGATGTGCGTTAACAGGGGCGGCGTCTCTGTGTAGATAACTCAACCGTAATTATTCGAACGCACTGCCAAGTTTACAAAATGCGTATTATGTCGATGTATAATTGTTTTAGCAAATTGTCCACAAAAGATTGTCCTGTATTGTACAATACAAATCACATTGTGTACAATATTTCAACAGGAAGCTAAGCTGGAAATTTGCCTGTGTAGCACTTTTGATGAGTCCCCGCCATGCGTAATCGGTGTTATGGGCTGCTGCGCTCCATGGTGAGTCACGGAAAGAGCAGAGCTGCTGTACCCTACCTCCAACCCGCATTGACCAGCGTGGTGAAGTATGGTCAATCCCCATGATCCGTGCAGCGTGAGGAAGCATCATCCAATTGTTCAAAGGGCCGTTCATGTGTAGTGTATTGCATAAAAGGTGGCTCTTTCCCCCATCAAGCAGTAACCTGGTTAGAGGACTTATTTCACACAGACGTGGAATTTCAACGGGGCTCTCACCTGGATTAAATAAAGGACTTTCATGACACAGACGTCATTGTTTACTAGGATTGTTCTCACTTTGCCCCGAACCTGGTGGGACACCTGAGTGCAATTCCAGGTCATGGCCAACGTGGGTAGCGTTTGACATCTGAACCGTCAGCCTTGTCAAACACCCAACAATGGAATGTGTCAATGATCCTTAAAGCCATGGTGTCTCAGTAGGCTCGCATTTGGATTAAAGGATATCACTTGCAAATCAATTATATCGCAATATGATGTGGCTTAAATATAGTGCTTCACTTACCGACACGATGGTTCTCAATGGGCTCCCACTTGGCCTAAATGCCTTGTGTTTAAGACAACGGTGTCAGTCGTTCCTCGTTTGCCTCTAAAATACCAGACACCACGTTATTGCAAGACGTTACTGTCTCCGTGGATACCTGAATTAAACAGGACAATTATTTCATGAGATGGACAATATCCCAAACTGCTCCTGGATAATATTAGAACAGTGACAAGACGCCCGAGGGAGAGAACACAAATCACCCGATACCATCACAGAAGATTGTCTGGAACTTAAAGACTCGCAGGTCCAGATGGGGATCGTCAAAAACTGGTTCCCAGCATTGTTTTTACCTAACAAACCACACCCCACTATGGAATGGAAACTAAAACTGCGAACCTACCAGTCACCGCGAACCACTTGCCACGAGGCCCTTGCACAGAGCACCCAGGTTCGTCCACATACCGACCATTGGTTAGGAGCCACTCGAGTAAGACGATTTGTCTGGAACTGAGAGAATTCGAACTCCGCAGCATCAGAGGGGCTATTGCCAGACGGACACGGCTGGAAGATGGCCAATGGAAGCCTGCTTCGAGCTTGAGCGACCTTTCGATGTTTTGCGAGACCGCGGTTTTTGTTCGAAAAAAATTAAATTGACAAATTAAAAAAATGTGCAGCGGGCACTGACACTGCGCGCTGTCACCCTCTCCACATTGTTGCTCTCCCAGACGCTCGGTCAGACCTCGTGTTACACGCAGCACGACTCCTCGATGCTTATTGCTTTTTGGAGGGACGTGATCGCGGGGTGACGTAATGCTTTGGGGGTGCGTCCCGCAGCCATGGTTAGGATTCTTAGATTCCGTTGGCAATGACGGTGGCTGAGAGCCAATGGGAACCATAACAAAACGCTGGTAGAGGGCACTGCACATCACAGTCAAACAGGACGACCGGCGCATAATAATGGAGGCAATGCCACCGATAAAAACAATTCAAGCTTCTGGCATGAATGCAAATTCGTTTCTATTTATAGCGCTATAATACGCAAAAAAAACTACCGTTGGGGTAACACTATTAAAAAGTAGCATGCACCGGCATCTAGAATTCCTAGCATCTCAAAACACCAAGGACAGAGTACCTACTCTGTGCATTGCCAGCAATATTGATGCTGTTTCCACAACCAGCTTGAACTGGGATAGGTTATCAAGGTAAAGGGGCAGCCCTGCAATTGCTGGATCATGCCATTTATGGAGAAAGTGCTCTAAAAAACCTGTTCGAGGGTATGTTGGCCTCTCCCATGCTGGCCAGGCATCTTGGAAGAGGTGAGAATACCCACTATTTACCCCATCACACGTTTAGAGTATTGATGGTCTCAGCCGACGTGCCGAAAAAAGGAATAAGACAGTATTAAATTTGTTTGAGTAATTTGGTTCAATTCCAGCTCTGGGAATCAAATGGTTTATTATGATTACTGTCAGTGACCAACACTCACTTGAAGGGATTTCAGAGGTAGCTCTGGGATATCCACTTCTGTGGGTCATTTTATGCTCTACAAAAACTCCGAATGTATGAGTTGTCTCATAACATGACGTCAGGAGCACAAATCAGATAAAATATGGCTTTGGCCCCTTTATAAAGAGCACATGGAAACAACTTGTGCTTAGGGTGTCATTATAGGGCCAGGTCTATTTTGACGTGGTTTGACCAGGTTGTCACACGATTTTTATTATAAAGAGGGAACGTCTCACCCACATATACAAATAAAAATGTCCCAGTTAAATGAACTGCTGAAACAACTTAAGTGGTTTGTTACATTATACAGGCTCGAGAGAGAGAGAGATCCCTACATATTTCAGACCACTGCATACTGCAGATGATGATAATGCACCACAGATATGTTATTAATGAGTTCACTATTAGGTGTAAAACAGATTGTCAACTATCATCACAGCCATGAATATGAGGGCAAAGACAAAACAGGTTTACAGTTCTATCTAGTGGTGAATTTGTAATGCTTTATTTCCAGACTTGGCCACGCGTCTACACGGTCTATATATACATTTCAGTAATTTAAACGGTATAATATTTAATACCGAAATTGAAAATAAAATGCTGATTCAAGTACCAAATAACAACTTACCATCGTAAAATATAATGCACGTTGAAGTGTTTTGTAATTGAATCTAGACTTTAAAAACAAGCTCAACACAGTGGCATGCAATGCAACATGATTCCATTTACAAATGACTGCAATTAAAAGCAGTCTGCAGCGGAAATGTGGTGGATGTTGGTTTGTTGTAAGTGCATCACTATATTGCTATATCATAATACTATATTGCAGGACTATATTGTAATACATTGCAGCCGAGCACCATGCATTTGACATGTCCATGTAGAGTATCTAGATTCTAAGAAATATCAATTAGTTCGGATAATTTACTTGTAGTACGAAGTTCATTACCACCAATGCGGTTAGTTACACTTTGATGTTTACATCCCTGTCAACCCCTTACCAGTGCCCTTATTACAGACCAATTCAGACCTTATTGGTCACCCCGTGCCCCTTATAACTCTCAACGTTCGTCCTACAAAGTTTCATCACAAGGGAGAAACACAAACAAATAGACACGGGTGTATGCCGTATTAACACGAAAACTCATTTCCCTGTACAAGAATACGGATACACCGTATGGGTTGACAGATATGCTTTTACCCGTGATTGTTTCCATATTAGTACAATAACCACCCCTATATATTTTTAATATTTCTCTAACAATCACATTATGAACGGTTTTAAAAGTAATTTGTCCCAGCCGACATTCATGACGTGACGAAGCTTCAAATCAAGATTGACAATTTATGTATTTAATATTGGCATTATGTTAGATTTCCCCTGAAATACGGTAATTTTTGTCAGGATTTATATTTAGTTGTAGCTTTAATTACTAAATGCGTCACTGTAGTGTGTTATTCTATTGTTTTTGTCATTGATAACCCAGACCACTTGCAAATGAGACTCATCCTGTTCTCGAGTTCTCACGTGGTTAATATACTTGAAATTGCTTATATCTGCATCTGTCACTCTATTGACAGTGTGTTCCACATTACACATTTAGGGTGTAGCTAAATGGGGATAGTATGCCCATATATGTATTATTTATCTTTTTCTCAGCCCTCTCTAAATGGTGGAATTATATGTTTTTGCTAGTACGAGTAAAGTGTTGTAGTCAACCCAGAAAAGTCCAAAAGGTATATGTTTAGTATCATTGGTAGGCGTAGCGTGTTTCAAAATCACTTCCCAAAATATATAAACGTATGCAAAGCTATATGCCTAACTTGTATTACCATCGGGGGAGTGGTGTTTTGTGCACTGCACTCATGAACCTGACAACCTTATTTCAATAACTGGCCACGTGGGGAGTGACATGTGAACCAACCCGGACTGACCAGCATAGTGAAATATGTTGAAACAACCTCCTTGACCAACACAGCATGGGGCAGCCTTCATCTCGCAGTGCATTTACAAAGGGCTGTGCATTATTTGAAGATTATTATATTGCTACTGTATTTGCGCTCAGTTCCATCTACCCCCCCAAAGGATACATGCAGCTGCTTGTAAGTTGTAAACAAAACTCAAAGCCCAGAAGAAACATGCCAGCGGTCACGTGGGACATGTCACGTATGTGAGACGTGTGATGGGTGGGAAATGTGTGATGGGTGGGAAATGTTTCAGAAGTAAACGTATCGATTGCCCCTGCTGACAACTACCGAATAGCTTATAAATAGCCGCGCTGGTGACAGGTCAGCCACATCTCATGTACCTCCCAATGTCGTACTTTGTGACCGTCCCTGATTACATGTTACGTTACACCAACAACAAGTCATCATCATCAGCAGCAGCCATGCTCAAGCCACGTTGCATGAGGCCTCCTCACATCGTCGCCATGCCTCGTCGCGTGATGATGCCATGGTTTATGAATGGTTCTCCGCACGAGTTGATCTCAGCTCCAGAACGGCCCTTCTGTCGCGGTCATGCTCTCTCCTTTGCCTTCCATTCCAGCACCACTCTCGTCCTTCGATCATCCCTTCTCAGCAATGTGTCCTGCCCAAGCCCACTTACGTTCCTTAACAGTTAACATGATGCCACCCCCCCCCAACCCACCCACCCCTCCTCGTTCCCTTTACCCCCTTACATTTGTTATCCCCCCCATCCTTCCCTCCCCATATAAACTCTCATGCTCTCGCTCGGGGTCCTCACCTGGTGGGACAGTGAGCCCAATGTCTCCCCCTTCCTGAAACTCAGGCGCACTCAGCCTGGGATTTTGTCCGCGGGGTTTCTGTGCCCCCTCCCCTCCCTGCGACACGGGTTGTGCGCCGTGCCGGCCTCGTGTTGAGTTACAAACAAAATAAGTTAACATGATGTAACAATTTGTATCAGAGCGTTCGTGCTCTCATCCAAATGTCAAGTTTTCTAAGCTGTCACAAACTGACGCCTTCAGAGATATTTAGTGAAACTGAAATTAAACCCGTTAACAAAATGCGAACAACTACACTACGATTTTCAGCAATAGGAGCTTCCAAAACACAGTCACGATTTCACATTATAGATTCCATTTATGAAACAAAAAATCGAGATGGTAGAGCTCATAGTTTAAGTTCATTAATTAAATAAACAATACTATCATATCCCAAACATGTTTTGGCCAACTTAAGCATGTACTACTTTATTACACTTACGTAAACTATTAATCTCATCTCATCATTGAATAGTTTACATGTGGGCTGAACGAATGACAAATGAGTGGAAATTTGTATTTGCCTTGGGTTGCATTACTTTTGTCCACGTAACAAAACTTTCTGTAACTTTCTTCTAAATGACAAATAATTAGGAATCTGTCAGTAGTGATAAAATTTGATTTAAAATTACGTTCGATCGTGTAGTCATCATGTATTTTTGTTTCATAAATTGACAAATAGATAATGTAGATAAAATGGCATTTTTTTTATGTAACTTATTAACAATTTACATATCGACACGATCTAGCTCAAAATAAACTCTTGAGCATAATATTGGCAGTGAAAGCGAACGTATACAATTGATGAGAAAATAATTTTAAATCACCGTGAAATAGCACGGAAAGATTGTGCGGCTCCGCGTCGATTGCGTTTGTAATGTCAATTAAAACAGCTGCACACAATCCTCGCGTATAGCGCACAGATCCATCCTATTCATCCAGCTTTTATGTTTTGCAATTGCACTGCTGAGCAAAAGTGAACTTAGCTCTCCGATGTTATCAGGTTGTACCGTGCGGTGTCCTACGTCTCCTGGGACTGAATAGAATTTTAACTGAAAACAATAATCCGTTTCTAAAGTTGCTCCCAGCACGTTGCGTGAAACGTCTGCCATCGTGCGATGCGGAACAATGCACGGCAAACGACCCGAAACACACATCGGATAACTGTAGGGCACAAACTATTAAAAATCATAATCTCATGTTTGATTTTGTATCGCGTTATTAACGCAAATTGCAACTCACGATCAGTGAGGAACCGGACAAGCTGAAAGGCTGCCAGACGATAAGCCAGCGCCAACAATTGCTCTGCAGTTCTCTCTATATTAAGATGTTTCAGCCAATTAGTTTATATGTGTGGGAGGAAACCGGAGCACCCGGAGAAAATCCCACGCGTGAGAGGGGGCAACGCTCTATCGCATACGGAAGGGACAGATGATATGGGTCAACCCTTTACTCTAGTGCCCTCCCCTGCGAGCCAGCGAATGACCCTTCATCAACACCCGCGGGAAGGGAGGTTCACCACGTTTGTGCGTCTCCACCAACCCTCGCCTCCACAGTGAATATGAGACATCTCATGACTGGTGTGAGGGTGGTGGCTTCATTCCACTTGCAAGAGGGGTTTGGGGGGGGGGGCGATTGTGTTTAAGCCCCCCACTCCCCACCTTTTCTCTTGCCTAAAATGAGAGGTGGTTCTCTTGCTCTGCTCACCTCATGCCTCTGGTCCTCATCTCGGTTGTCACCACCGCCCGGAGACCTCCCGAATGTTGAACTTCTTTCGCACCGTACGTAGCCAACCGTGCTCATCGGGACGCGGGGGGGTGATCTGCCAGTAGCCTACCTCCTCCGGACCGGGGTGGGGGTGAAACAAACGGATGGAGACGGACACTCGACGCCCGCGCAGTCCCAAGGAGGCAGAGCACCACGTGGCAACCAGCCAATAAAAATGCCAGAATTGAGAGCGACACTCCAGGACATCGTTTCACTGCCGTTGTCCATCCGGGCAATGAGTGCATCAGGGCCGTCTCCGTCACAGCGCCGTTCGGAACGGCCAGTCGAAGGGGACACGTGTCGGTTCGTCTGGTCTGTCATGACCCTGCAGGAGGAAGTCTACAACTCGGTGGGACGTGGGCACTGTGGCTGGCGCAACGAGCGCCTCCCGTCGGCTGCGTGTTGACAGATGATGATGATGATGAGTGTGACTTCGATTGTGACGAATGTTGCGGTGTCCATGGTTTTTTTTGTGTTATTTGGTCCATTGCAATATGCAACAGCACAGAACTAGGTGACGTATCCAACCCGCTGGGGGACAAGCTATAGGCGGACATGTGGACTCGATGTTGCACCATTATGTCAGAGGCTGGATAATTGTATGGTTTCATTACAGTACGTGACTGTCTGTGACCATATTTATTGACGAACTTCATTGATTTACTTTGTAGCACTTTGCGCTGTTTTGCAGGCAGTTCCGCAGTGGGGCCTCGTGCGAATAACGTGTTGAGCTCTTGCTCGTGCGCACGTTGCCATCCCCTGCAACTGTTGCTCTCGACGCCCCTGGGCTGGGCCTGTCGTCGTCTTTGTGGGAGAGCGACCTTTCCGCTCGATAGTGAGCCAAAACCAAAGTCCGTCCGGACAGGTCAGGTGTGCGGTCACCCGTGGCAAATGACGGCGACCGCGCACAAAGCAAGCGACTTGTACGCAAGGGTAAAACGCACGCGCATGCGTGACTGTTTGTGGAAATGTCAGATTTGAGAACGTCAATGGGAAGTGCGCAGCTGTCAGGGCGGACGTGTGGCGTAAGGTCACGTGGTGGATTGAGCAAAATGGCATTGTGTTCGCTAAAATAGCCTCACTTGTTTACACGAGCTCACTACTGCTGCTCCTGTTTGTTGTTGCTGCTGCTGCTGCTGCCGCCGTGTGCTATGTGCTGTTTGAGCCGTGCATTATTCCCCCGCATTGATGTTGCCCATGTGATGTGTTTGGAAAGACGATCGTGGTGAATGACGACGTGTGAGACCGCACAATGCTGGGTCTGTGAGAATGCGTGTCTGGAGGTTCGTCGTGGCTGCTCGTGTCAAGGGTGCGCTGCACTAATTTAGTACGATGCCGCCGTGCTATATTTGATCCATTTGATGTCGTGAAGACTCCATGATCTGCTATCAGATGTTTACCAAGTCACACAATGTCTCCCTGTTTGATGGATTCACCTTTCAGAGAACACTTTTGCTCGCATAGGCTCTTTTTTTATTTCCCCACGTTTGTTATAACCTTGCTCAATTAAAGAAACGTTGTGAGCTCTTAACTATTACAACATTTAAAAGCGCTGCTTGTTGTTGGCTGATTGACATTTTGGGCAGATGTTCAGCAATTGTGTAAAACAAATACAAAAAAAATCAAGATTAAATACTATCCTAATCATGGTCAGCACTCAAAGGCACAACCAAAAGCTCATCAGGCAGACTAAAATGACATAGACTGTTGTATACAATGCATATTATATACTTATAGAGTACTGTCAACAAAGTTCATTGTACTCTTTGGTTCTATTGGGTAAAGTCACGTAGGTGAAAATAAAATAACAAAAAATCACGACGTTTCGGCCACAACACAAGCGGCCTTCATCAGGTGAAGGGACGAGACTGTCTGGAGGACAGCGCTGGAGTGGAAGAAGCCACGCTTAGATCACGACCTTTAAGCTGTGTGAGAAGAAAAAGACCACGCACCTTGACAAAGGAATTAGCATATAATTTAGCATTGAAATGGCTCATTGAAATAGCTAAGTTAAAGTATACACATCTGCAGAGGTACCCCTTGACAAAGGAATTAGCGCTGGAGTGGAAGAAGCCACGCTTAGATCACGACCTTTAAGCTGTGTGAGAAGAAAAAGGCCAAGTGCCTTGACAAAGGAATTAGCATATCATTTAGCATTGAAATGGCTCATTGAAATAGCTAATTTTTATGCTAATTTCTTTGTCAGAACACCTTGTTTGCTCGCACACAGGTCCGATGTCTGAGCGTGGTTGTGTTTCGCTAAATTCTCCTGTTTGATGAGTACTAGGTGCCTCGGTGAATGTATATGCTCTAACTTTAACATAGCTATTTCTGTGAACAGTTACAAGCTAATCACTCAGCTATTTCAATGCTAAATTCGATGCTAATTCCTTTGTCAAGGGGTACCTCTGCGGATGTGTATACTTTAACTTAGCTATTTCAATGAGCCATTTCAATGCTAATTATATGCTAATTCCTTTGTCAAGGCACTTGGCCTTTTTCTTCTCACACAACTTAAAGGTCGTGATCTAAGCGTGGCTTCATCCACTCCAGCGCTAATTCCTTTGTCAAGGGGTACCTCTGCGGATGTGTATACTTTAACTTAGCTATCTCAATGAGCCATTTCAATGCTAAATTATATGCTAATTCCTTTCTCAAGGCGCGTGGTCTTTTTCTTCTCACAGCTTAAAGGTCGTGATCTAAGCGTGGCTTCTTCCACTCCAGCGCTGTCCTCCAGACAGTCTCGTCCCTTCACCTGATGAAGGCCGCTTGTGTTGTGGCCGAAAATTATTTTATTTTCACCTACGTGACTTTACCCAATAGAACCAAAGAGTATGGATCCTAGCAGTCACGAAAGCTTTAAATCTAGAAAAGTTCATTGTTATAAACTGCATACAATCTGCATTCTTGTGGAGATGTATGGGTGAAACATTCATAAGCAGTACACACAATTATGTGCTTCCACATGTAAATTAAAAATCAATTTATCCCTTCAAGACCAAATTTTAATTTAAAGCTTTCGTGACTGCAGTGATTCATATTCTTGGTTCTCTCGGTAAAGTGGCGTAGAAGGGAAACAATAAAATATGTGGAGGAACAGAACAGACTTCTACTTATAAAGAAATCACATTTACATGCATATTAATTGGGCTTTAATTAGATTTTATAATTGTAAAAAAATGTTCACTTTGATCAAGCACCATAGATAATATTTGGAGCACATGCCCAGTAATGTAGAGTAAATTAAAGAATGTTTATTATATTTAACACAAATGTGTAGTACTGTACTAGAACTGACAACATAACAGCATGTACACATCATGATGTCAACTTGAAACACACCGCACAGTATTCGCTCACTCTCGCAGAGAGATCATGAGTAAGAGGCTCGAGGAAGATGTTATTGATCAATTAATGAATGCTTACATGCGAGAGATGGAGTCAATCCAAATCCAATGACTCCTCTACTTACGAACATTCGACTTACGAGCTTTCAGAGATACGAATAAACCTGTCCATATGTCCAGTTGCCTGTTCGGATCGAGAGTCGTGAGTTCGACCGCCGCGCAATCGATGGCGGTGGTGGTATCTACATCTGCAGAACGTGAAGAACCAGTGGCATCTACATCTGCAGAACGTGAAGAACCAGTGGCATCTACAGGACATGAAGAACCAGTGGCATCTACATCTGCAGAACGTGAAGAACCAGTGGCATCTACATCAACAGAACATGAAGAACCAGTGGCATCTACAGAACATGAAGAACCAGTGGCATCTACAGGAGATTATACAACTTTTAAAGCCATTCCCCATGTTTAGTGTACATGCTGTACAACATGTTTGGAATCGACAGGAGTAAAGTTGGATTTACGAACAGATCTCTGGAACCTAGCCCGTTTGTAAGTAGAAGAGTCCCTGTATTCGTTATACTGCCTTCTCCTGACCAGCCAGGGTTAATGGCTCCTTCCTCGAGGCCTGCGGGCAGGAAGCTTCACGACATTTGAATGATCAACCAACCCTCGCTGCTGACTCCGCAGTGCTGGCATTACGGGAGTGTGCCACAGCGGCCCTGGCTGCTCAGGAGTAAAAACATCGATGAGGAACTTGCAAACAACTGGCGTCACTGCCAACAAACGGGCAAAGTGATTGCAATGGGTGTGTCCGGATGTCTTGTGACCCCCAATGAATTGACCCCGAAATTGTTTTCCCTTTCATTATATATTTAATAACCTTACGTTAAATGTCGAGCATTAAATGGGGCACACAAGACATCTGGCCCACCCTGTAGAACAGGGGTGTCCAAACTTTTTTTTTCCCGAGGGCCACATACAGAAAAATATATGAAAGACTGGGCCACTCACTAGAGGTGAGGTATACTGCCTCACTTCTCATGCACTAATATTGGCAAAATCAATCAAATGCAGGTAAATTACGTTTAATAATTGAACATGTTTGAAGAAAAAAAGCCTCCATCATAGCTCTCCATTAGTAGATTTTCATTTTATTTTTTAAAAAAAGGTTGGCAGGTCATTCTCTCAGTGACAGCCTTAGATTGGTTCTTGGGGTGCTGATCCCCCTTCATTGTCCTGTATGAAGGGAGAGACAAGAAGAGAAATAGGGGATGTGGATATTTCAAGCTTATTACACAAATAAATTCTTGAGCTTGTTAACATATCAACTAACGTTTGTAAAAAAATTGTCATCAACTTTAATTGACTGAATTTATTCAGTAATTGGCCTTATTAACAAATGAAAACTGCGCGTATATTTTTAACTCGCCTGTAATGGGAAGAATGTTGCGCTCAGTGGGAGCAGTGATGCTGCGCTTTGGTGTGAAGGATAGCTGGCAGGTCAGGAGTAAGTTTGGTGGTTGAGATGCGAAGGACGTCACGGAGATGGCTGTTGGTTGTTCTGGTTTTCAGTCTGCTTTTGTTCAGCATTAACAGAGAGAATGTCTGCTCACAGATGTATGTTGAGCCGAACAGACTCATAATTCGTTTTGCGTGGAGTCTCATCAGAGGAAACTTGGCCTTTTCCAAGCTCCGGTAGAAGTCAGGTAGGGAGAGAAGCTGATGCTGATTCTTCAGAGAATCATCACACTGAATTTCGATCAGCTCTAATTGCACTTTCCTCCACTTCTTTTGCATCCATTAAAAACGGAGCCGCAAACATTGTGATTTCCTTCTCAATGCCAGAAAAATCTTGTAAGCGCTGACTGAATTCTATCATGAGAGATGTGATCACAGACATATTCTCCAATTTTTGCAGAGAGCTTGGCATTTTGAAATGCGCATTTGATTTCGGTCAGCGTGGGGAAGTGCGCTACATTGAAGTTACGCAGTTGTGACTCGAAGAGACGGAGCTTCGCACGGAATGCTTTCATGTGCGCATACAGCTGTGGTACCAGCTGCTCTTGTAGTCTCTTGTTCAGGGTGTTGAGATGATCAGTCAGATCAACTAAAAAAGCCAGGTCTGCCAACCATAAAAAGTCACTGATCTCATGGAGAGGTCTGCCCTTTTCTTTTAAAAACTTGTCGATATTTGATCTCGGGGAATAAAACCGCTGCAGCACGGAGCCGCGACTGAGCCAGCGCACTTCAGAATGGTAGAGTAGGTCCCCGTATTCAGCATCGACATCAGAGAGGAACGCTTGAAATTCTCTGTGGTAAAGCCCTCTTGCCCGAATTATGTTGACAGTTTTCAGAACTGTGTTCATCACATCGCCAAGCTGGATTATCTTGGCACAGAGGGCTTCTTGGTGGATGATACGGTCCATTTTGACAGCCTCACCTCCGCTCTCCCGCACCTTGGCACTCACCATAGAGGCCGTTCCTGTGCACTCGCCTGTCATTGCTGGAGCCCAATCTGTTGTAATTCCACACAGCTTGTCCCATTTAAGTCCTGGTCAATTGCATCTGACACAGCTTCAAACATGTCCTTCCCAGTTGTTGTCTCCTTTAGACTCCGAAGATCGAGCAGTTCCTCCGTAATGCAAAAATTATCATCAACTCCCCGCAAAAAAAATAACAGCTGTGCAGTGTCCGTGGCATCTGTGCTCTCATCACATGCAATCGAGTAAAAATCGAAAGCACAAGCTTTATCTGACACTTGCTGTTTTAAGTTAGCCGACAAGTCTTCAATTCGCCGCACAACCTCATTTCTGGACATACTAACATCGTTGAAATCCTGCATTTTCTCCGGGCACATTATTCCCACGACTTTAGTGAGGCACTGTTTGATGAGTCACCGTTTGAGAAAGGTTTCCCGTTAAGGGCAATGAGTTGAGCTACTTCATAACTGGCAATTGTTGCATTTTCTTGAGCTTTGTTAGCACGGAAGAAAAACCTGCTGCTGCGTTAGCAGGCTAGCTGCCATTTGCTTTGCCTTCTCTTTCCGCTCGGCGCCAGTGTAGGACGTGAAGGTCTGATGTTTCGTTTCATAATGCCGTCGTACATTGTACTCTTTCATCACGGCAACACTCTCATTACAAATCAAACAAACACACTTCCCCTTGGTTTCTATGAAAAAATATTCATTTTTCCACCGAATTTGAAATTTTATGCACTCGCTTGCAATATTGCGTCTCTTCGGTTCCGGCATTTCTGGTGACCCTGAGCAATTTTTTTCTTCGATTGCTTGCTTTGTGGAGACGCTGCCTTGTTCAAGATAATAGCGCCACCTAGTTTTAAAATAAGACGTGAAATACAGTGGGCCATAGTCCATTCTATTTTTAGACTGATACGGGACAATTAAAAATAGATGGCGGGCCGCAGTTGGCCCGCGGGCCGTAGTTTGGACACCCCTGCTGTAGAATATTAAGTAATAACGATCCGGTTTTCAAAGTGGACTGCCCCTTAACACACAGGTGTTTTTCACAGCAAATTTAACGATTCAAAATCGATTTCTGGGTTAGACCACGTAACGGGCTGGCCAAAATATTTATCGGAAAGATCCTCCATCACTCGACCTAGCCAAACAAATACAATTGGCGCTTGAACAGTGTTTCAGCTCACTGTGTAATAAAGAATGAATAACAATTCTCAAGACCGACTTTAGCAATTAGAAACCGTTTTAATGTTTTATTTAAACTCTGAGCCCTCATTTCCTCACACTCAGCGGAAGCCCCCTTGTTGCTGTATTACACTCTGGGTGAAATTCGGGGCGTGTGTGCAGATATCCGTAGTGCCCTGTTGTACAGCGATCTAGCTCATTTATCCCTTACATCGTACGCATTCTCTTCAAATGGCCGGTCCAGTGGTTCACGCACTGTGCTACGAGCCCAGAAGTCCGAGTTCGATTACCAACCACGACACACAACAGTGACATCTGAACCCTGACCCACCACGACACGCACAAGTGACATCTGAACCCTGACCCACCACGACACGCACAAGTGGCATCTGAACCCTGACCAACCACGACACACACCGGTGGTATCTGAACCCTGACCAACCACGACACACACCAGTGACATCTGAACCCTGACCAACCACGACACACACCAGTGACATCTGAACCCTGACCCACCACGACACACACCAGTGACATCTGAACCCTGACCAACCACGACACACACCAGTGGCATCTGAACCCTGACCAACCACGACACACATCAGTGGCATCTGAACCCTGACCAACCACGACACACACCAGTGACATCTGAACCCTGACCAACCACGACACACACCAGTGACATCTGAACCCTGACCCACCACGACACACACCAGTGACATCTGAACCCTGACCAACCACGACACACAACAGTGACATCTGAACCCTGACCCACCACGACACACACCAGTGACATCTGAACCCTAACCAACCACGACACACAACAGTGACATCTGAACCCTGACCAACCACGACACACACCAGTGGCATCTGAACCCTGACCAACCACGACACACATCAGTGGCATCTGAACCCTGACCAACCACGACACACACCAGTGACATCTGAACCCTGACCAACCACGACACACACCAGTGACATCTGAACCCTGACCAACCACGACACACACCAGTGACATCTGTAACCCTGACCAACCACGACACACAACAGTGGCATCTGAACCCTGACCAACCACGACACACACCAGTGGCATCGCTGAGGAGCGTGGAGACAGGGCAGCGTGGAGACAGAGAGAGCGTGGAAATTGGAAACAAATTATGAAATGTGCAGTGGACACCTATGGGATATCTGTCCATGGATCGTGAGGATGATGATGATGATGATGAATGGTTCTCTGTAATTATACATTTTGAAAGTATATGTTTTAATGCGTCATTGCATCAATAAATACAATACGGCAATTTGCATTGCACTCTGCAGTTGTGAATGGGTGCAGGATGTATAGTTTTACAGCAGATGGCAGCAGAGATGTACGCAAGTTTAATAACCAGTGCCAAGTGCATGTGCACACATTAAAATGTCTACAACACGGTATCGTATGCCACACAAACATAACATACCCCCCCCCCCCCCCCATACGTCAATAAGCATAAACCATCACACAAACTCCGGTCATCCTCGCAGAGACTTTTGGGTCGCCATCGAACAAAGACGGTCACTGCATCGTGCGCTTTCAGATGCACTTCTGCGGCCGTCTGGAACGTTCTTCCTTCCGATATTAGGACGCCACTCTGGAGCTAGGCACTTTTAAATCATCATCTAGATTGAAAACGCATTACTTTAGAACTTATTTTGTGTTTAGTTTGTTGTTGTTCTTGCCCGGCACCTCAGATTCGCACAGTTGGCTATGTACGGTGCGAAAGAAGTTCTCACACACATGCATGTGCTTTGAAGAAGGTCACTTACCTGAAATGTCACCTATGATATATTTTCCCTTTTAAGGCCACTACAGTATCATTGACCAATGTGTTGAATGTTTTGTTTTCCGTTTAATATTGAGCATGGTTGACCTATATCCCTGGCAAGTACATCGCGCACCGCTGTTGCTGCCTGATGCTGTGTACACTTGCTGTACTCTATGGGCAGGGATCAGCACGAGCCTCCAGGTTGTTCGTGGTGGAGGAATGTCCTATTCGCTTACCGTAATGTACCCCACAAATCGCCTTCCGCTATCCCCACACAGCACACTTCTGTACTGTGCATTCATAACACAGGAATTCATGAACCCAAAAGTGATAATTAAATTGGGGTGCATCAAACAAGCACTTTAAATTTTAATGCCAACTATTACATACTTAAATATTTGGCGTAATTTGAATGCAGAACCGAATAGCAATTTTATTAAAATTATTTGAATAAACTGTCAAGTTTCTGTCCTTTGCTTTGTCTCTGTCCACTCCTTGTCTGTGTCCCTCTGTCTTTTTGCGTCTCATTTTTGCGTTTATTTCTGTGTCGCCGTCTCTGTATGTGTCTATGTCATATATTCCTTCTATCTCATCTTTCTATAGATCCTCCTTTGCCTTCCTCTGTCTCTCTGTTTCCACCTCACACTCTCTCTCTCTCTCTGTCTCCCTCTGTCTCTTCCCTTTATCAAGGCCCCTAATAATTGTCCTGGCCTAGCAACGCTAACTAACCCTAATTTTAGTAGAAAGTTTTACACGAGTGTGGAATTGAGATAAAAAATGGTGCTTGAACAAGTAGCCTAAGAATGGCTTATCAATACCAACTAGGGTGACACGTGCTGACAACGATTTTCATGACACATTTGATACCTAGATCACAATTATTTATGATAGCAAGTGCACAGTGCAAGCTATTTCTGAACTTTTTTGTCCTTAAAATAGTCGCATCGTGTGTTTATGCACAGTATTGTTTTGGCAGCTATAAAACCGAATGTGATATGACATCTACAGAATGCGAACATAAATATGAAGAGTGTTTTTGAAATGGAAAGTATCTGTGCCAAGCCTTCTACCCATGGTGGATACTATCCATGGCAGATGTTGCCCGTGGTGGACACTGGTAGCATTTACCACCCTAGGTAGTTACTCATAATAAAGGTTTTTGGGTTAGATCGCGTTATTTATAAATGTGTCGTAACCCTCCACCACCCGACACGGCCAATCAGCAAAAAAAGTGTCACGTTGACAAAAGACAAATAGTTCACTACTTAGCCCACCGGTGTGTTGAAGAGTGAATCCACGACATTTACAGTTTTAGTACACCGTTTTGCTGATAATTGCATCCAGCATCATCGGGAAATTCGCCAGAATGGTAAAGCCCTCACTTGCTCCCGGTCTTAAATAGAGCAGCAGGGTGACGTCATCATTTAACTCATTCAGGTGCAGTGATTTGAGGCGGAGGGGGGGGTATTGTAATTATATAATCGATTGGTAATCAGTCAATGGTCATGATTAGTAATGAGTTGTAGATTAGTAATTAGTTGTAATGTGTTATTGTGAATATATGCTACGTTAGTAATCCGTTAATTAGTATGTGTTTCCCGTATAAGAAATTGTAATATGTATTATTTAATAATACGCTTCCAAGCCGCACTAAGCCTGTAGCTGTCAGAGCGATTAAAGTTATTTCTGTTTCTCTCCATTTCAATGGATTCTCTAATTAGTCTTTGCCAGTAATAATTAGTTTTACACAACATTTCAACGTTATCAAAATCAATTGAGTGTCCTTGTTGACAAGCATGTTCTGGCACTGCCGACAGTTGTGTTTGAGATAATTTAATATTTCTTTGTTGTTCTTTTAATCTCATGCTGATGTTATGTCCCGTCTGTCCAATTATAGCATCTGCCACATAAACAATGAATCCGATATACACCTTCTGTTGATAATTTAGGTAATTCGTCTTTAGTGCAAGATACTAGTTTTTGAATTTTGTGTACTGTACCAAATCTTACTGTAATGTTTTGCTTTTGCAAAACACGGGCTTATTTGTCAGTTACTCCTGCTCTATTTAAGACCGGGAGCAAGTGAGGGCTTTACCATTCTGGCGAATTGTCCGATGATGCTGGATGTAATTACCAGCGAAACGTCGTACTCAAACTGTAAATATTGTGGATTCACTCTTCAACACACCGGTGGGCTAAAGTAGTGAATTATTTGTCTTTTGTCAACGTGACACTTTTTTTTGCTGATTGGCCGTGTCGGGTGGTGGAGGGTTACGAAACATTTATAAATAACGCGATCTCACCCAAAAACCTTTATTATGAATAATGTTGGTCGCGAAAGCCTACGTGTTAAGCTAGGTAGTTACTGATCAAACCCCCTGGCTGATACGCTAAAACACACGCACACACATTAAATAAGGATGGAATGGGCTGCCATACCTTCTCAGAGCAAGACATGCCCCAAATCGCCATTGAGATGAAGTTGTACAATGGAGAAGGTTTAGCATCGATGGGTTATCAACTTGGTTTTTGCCCTGATCCCACCCAATTTGAACCATTCTGCTGCATAAATGGAAAGAGTGTAGGTGCAATTGGTGCGTAAATATGTTAGTCCGCAAAAGCGAGGCGGAATGGAGGCTGAAGTAGTAGCTGTATGGAACAGTCTCCGCATGCTCCTGCAGAGTGGACTATGGCACGCAACTTTTTCAAGAGCATCACCCGCTTGCTCAAGTCCCTTCTAGAGCACTCCTCGCCAAGGTAAGAACGCAACTTTATGGACACGAGCATGCGGAGATGCCAAGGGCGAGGTGAACAAACATTTACTGTAGGTAATTGTGGGGGATGATGTGATTTCAATTTTGTATGCATGTATGTTGAACTTCTTTTGCGCCGTACACAGCCAACGGTGCTAATCAACCGTGCTAATTTTTGCCGGTTGGTTACATCTGGTGACGGAAGCAGAGGCGTACGCTATTTGGGAACATGGGGTGTTGACAGCAAATGTTGGTGAGCAATTCTTGTGAAATACCTGTAAGTGAAATACTTTTTTTATATGTATAGTTTAAACATTTGCTGTTAAATTGGCAGATGGGTTAGTGAATGGACCAGTGTAGCTGCGAAGCCTATTTCTGCACATGTTATATACTTGGCTCTGTATCGTAACATTGTACGGAGTTCCACAACCGAGTGACCGCCATCGTGTACAAACAGTAGCTACCAGTGGACGACGGGATCGCCTAGACGAACACGTCTTCACCAAGGTACAACACCTTATTTGTTGCTGTTGTGTCCAGTATTGAACAAACAAGAAACAAGGAATAACGAAGGCGGTGGTGAGACAGGTTGGCATGAGTTTTTCAAATCTATTTTATGTGAGGTTCTTCTTTTATGGTTGGGATCCTGCGATAAAATATAATAATGTAGAGCCCATTCTCAAGCTACGACCTTCTGTCAATTAAAAGGCATCGCCGTATCATTTTAACGAGGTCTATCAACAGGTTCTCTTCTGAAAACTCGGCACAAGTAATAGTCACAGTGCAGGGCCCTCTTTGTCAATGCACTGCTGGATGAAGGGCCTCCCCGTGAGGATTGCTCGACCACAATTCACCACGCGTGTCATTGCGAGTTTGGTGAGCCGGGTGGTTCTGGCCAAGACCAGTTCGAACAAAACAAAAAAACCACACCTGTCACTCATGTCAATCTCCCTGGGCCAGGAGTCGAATTCGAGTAAACAGGGCCCACGGCGGGGTTGTGCTAACCGCTGTGATCTTCGCCGCCGCAACCACTGCAGGGATATAGGGGTGGAGGGGGTGGGGTGGATTAAAGAGGACTTTTTTTTTCTTCAGAATATGACGCAGGCCGCTAATGTGCTGCAGAACACTTAAATGCGAACGCTACAGGTCCCCCAATAAACATTAACGTCAGACGCTGTTCTACTAAACGAGGCAATGTTCCCGAGCACAGAATTAGTCTCCGCACGCAAACAACGCATATCGCTGTGTTGCCAAGGCACAAAGTATAATAATAATATAACAATATACCCGCGCTGCTTGTGCTCCGAGCACACAGATAAATCAAATAAATGCACATTTTCTGAACCACAAAATATGTGTAATGCATCTATTGTATATCCTGATATATGACGATTGCTTGTAATAGTGCTTGGATAGTGTTGGGATGGGCGACCACCATGAATTACAGGGTGACATAGGTTTCAGGGCTACAGGCTGGGCAGTGCAGCAATTTCCACGATGTAGTTGTACTGCACGTCTATACTCCAACATCAATGCTCCCTATCTTCACCTACCCGCACTGCCCAGTGTGGTGGGATCCAGTCCAAATAACCCACTCAGGGAGGGGGGATTCACCAGCAGCGGATCGACAAAGGTGCTGCACTTGTTATGAGCCTTAACTTAGTTTGTTCAGCCGGAGGAGTCATTAAATGCGCTCCGAATCCAATGGCATTTGGCTTCTTGTGCCTCGAGCTTTTCCCAATAGGAACGGAGCCAAGAATACCCCGCGACGTAAAATCAAAATCGGAAGCAGCGGGCCCGCGAGTAATTTGGTTCGGTGTTCCGCAGCCGTGCCGAGGAGTTCGCCAGACGGGTCGACGGTGTCCCGGATCGGCCGGGGGTGTTCCAGTCGCACACAACGAGCGCCGGCGGCACAAATGCGGCGGTGTGGCCAGGGCCGACTTAGCGAAGGGTAGGGGGCTTTATGGCAACCCATGGCCTCGGATCTTGAGACCCTCCACCACCCCCATCACCCCCACCACCCCCACCATTGTTTTTGTTTTTATGCAGCTTTGTGAACGTTTGAATTACAATACTATGCATTACTATTGCACTATAACGAATTCTGTTGGTAATTTGATGGTTTTTGCTGCTATTAAGTCCCTCGTGATGAGCCACTTTGTTTAGGTATCATTTCTGGCCAGGCCGTTTCCGTAAAATAAGTGAATAGCTCAGTGGACTTTACCTGGTAAGATAACAATATAGTTCAGTTGTATTTGTATATATTCTATACTTTGCACTCCGATCGTGTTTTTGTGTTGTTTGTTGTAACGTTCTGACCCGCTGCTACTGGACATATGTGAAAAAGAGCTTCATAGCTCATGGGATTCCTCCAGTCTAAATCATTATTCTGATTCTGATGTGCATTATCTTGGAAAATCCAAATCTCCTCGTGGGCTCATCGGCATCAAATCCCCAGCACCCTCCGCCCTGAAATCGAGACGGCCACTCTGGAAGGCACGGCTCGACTCTTCTGTCAACCCAACGACAGGTGACGTGGGGTGGGTGGGGGGGGTTATGGTGGAGTTCCAAACAAGAACCGCACTGAAAACCTGGTCAAGGAGCAGCCCTGGGTCGTCTCTGCAGCCCTGACGACGGTGGGGACCTCTCCCAAGCGCGTCTCAACAACAACAGCACGTGGTGTAAGACGGTCTGCAGGATGTTTCCTCCATTGATGGAAGAGGTGCAAAGCATCAGGCGCATCTCGATGATGACCGCTCCAATACAACGCGCATACTCTGGTGGAACGAGCGGACTCCACTCAGCTACCCCAATACAACGCGCGTACTCTGGTGGAACGAGCGGACTCCACTCAGCTACCCCAATACAACGTGCGTACTCTGGTGGAACGAGCGGAGTCCACTCAGCTTCCAACCCGGATGCAGTGGATTGGCTTACAAAATCAAAATAACAATTATAGCCTGCTGATCTTTTTTTCAAACGGCAAATGAAAGAAGATCTGCGAGTGTGTGTATTATATTGGCACTAAGCCACATCCGTTTCGCCTTAATATGTCCTCATGATACCGGAGTGGTGTGTTGGTATACAAGGAACGATAAGACAGGATTATTATGGATGTGGGGTAGCTCGTAGACTTGTGGTAGTGCCGAATGCTGATAATCCCTACACTCGGACACGGCCCAGCAGCGTTATGGAAAATATTGAGTGAGACATTAAGCCCCTTTGACATTACAAGGGAGCTATGTGCTAAAGTGTAAATTTTTATACTTTAATGTTGAGTTACAATTCGTATCTCTTTGAAAAAAACGGATCTGAAATCATCAAGGCATTTAAAAGAGCATTGTTTGGCATCGGGCGTGCAATGGTGGTGGTGGTAAAACATTAAAGGAAAACAAAGTTAATATATTGTTCATTGATTTTTTTTCGGTAAAGTCAAGTTCGTGACTTTACCGAAAAAAACAATGAGTAATTTTATGCAGTCACGAAAGCTTTCATACTTTATTAATGTATTGTTGGTGATTTTTATCTGCTTGGCTCCCTGGAAGTGCACTTGGAAGGGAAACGAATCCAATCAGGCAACTGAGTTGAAGATCCGCATCCTGACATGGTTCAAGCACAGAGCCTCTTTCTGTCTGTGCTACATTGGGCATTCAGACATGAGTGCATGGGCGGGAGAAGTGCTGTGCTGTGTAGTGGTGGCTGTGTGGTGCTGTGTGTGTGTAGTGGTGGCTGTGTGGTGTTGTGTGTGTGTAGCGGTGGCTGTGTGGTGTTGTGTGTGTGTGATGCTGTGTGTGTGTGGTGCTGTGTGGGTGTAGCGATGGCTGTGTGGTGTGGTGTGTGTGTGGTGTTGTGTGTGTGTGGGGCTGTGTGTGGTGCTGTGTGTGTGCGGTGCTGTGTGTGTGTGTGGTGTTGTGTGTGTGTGGTGCTGTGTGTGTGTGGTGCTGTGTGTGTGTGCGTAGCGGTTAGCGCACTGCGCTACGAACCCGGCGACCCGAGTTCGATTCCCGCTCACGACCACCAACACCATTGACGATTATCGGAACCGGTCCTGGGCCTCCCCTAGTTCGACTCAGCCTCAAACGAGTATCCGGTGCAGTGAGTAAACATCGCCACTCGGGAGACAAAGACGACTCGGTGTGGTGCTGGCCACCCATTCCCTTCATAGGCGCTCACTAACAGCACTTGCTCCTACAGTATTTCAAGGCTATACGGGGGGATATTTGTCTTGGATGTGTGTTTGTACGAGTGTGTAAGCCGCGTGTGTTGACATCCTGGCAAACCCTTGCAAACGAGATGTCCCATATATAAGAATAGGTTTCACCTTTTCTGGTAATAAAACGAGAGGTGTGAAGATGTTCAAACACCAAACAGAAACTTTTTTACAAGGAATCATGTCTGCATTAACCACGCGTACTTATGGCGAACATGCAAACAAAGACATGCTCTGGTAGTATATGCAGTCCTGGAACTGATTGGTCTGCACCAGAGACAGCCTTCTTCAAGGCCTAGTCTCAACCAGTGTCAGCATGTTCACCACAAATACGTGTGGTTAATGCAGACATGATTCATTGCAAAAAAAATGTGTTGCCAGAAAGGGCAAAACCTATTCGTATGCTTTAACACTGGCGAGAAAAGTCCCATGAGGTGTTCCATATCCGATGGATAATTCCAGTAAAAAAATATATGAATTAAAATTGGAGACAAACAAAAACCCCACGTCAAACTCGATCTGGCCCTGATCTCCGCCCGTCACTCCCAGCCCACGCACACAGAGTCCCGGTCGAGCCACGAGGGCTGCACTTGTTCCAATTGTGAGCAGATGGCGGTGGAGAGTTGGAGATGACAAATTGGATGTTGACTGCCAGAGCTGAAACTTCATTTGCCAGTGCGGTGGTGTGCGTTGCCCTGTTGCAGCGGCTAAGGCGCAGCCCACAGCAGGCAGCCACCAAAGTACAATAGGCACGTTAATCACGCGCGTACAAAATAAAAAAAAACACTCTCTCTCTGCTCAGGCAAGTGCTGGGTGGTGCTACATATCCAATACTGGTCCTGAACCAGCGGTGGAAATTCCACATTCCTATGGCAGGGCCCGCGGTTAGCTGCGGTACTCTGGTTTAATGCGCTGCGCTATGAACCCTGCGACCTGGATTAGATTTGATTGGTACCGACGGTGTGTTCGCGAGCAGCTCTTGACAGCCATCTGTGCACGTCCAACGCGTGCATGGTGGGACTCGCGCTTCTTCATCATTGTCATCATCAGCCGCGATCAATCCTCTGTTGGACGAATGCCTCCCCCCAAACCATTGCCATCTCTTACGATGCCGTGATGTAACAATTCCACGTGGCACCTGCGCACGAGCGGGTTACAATGCTCCGTCTGCGCAGCGGATGCCCCTCTTGGGTGAGTTCCGTTCCTTGGCTGCCACTCCATCACGAGTCGCGACCACCGGCCATCATCCATTCTCGTCACGACGTGTCTTGCGCACAAGCACACTTACTTTTCTAGACATTCAACACGATGTCTCTAGCCTGCTTATGTTCTTTAATCCACGTATCCCCCCTCACGTTCTTAAAAGGTCAAGCCAAGTCTATGTCTGGTTCTCTCTCTCTCTCTCTCTGCTGTCTCTGTGTCTGTCCATGTCTCTCTCTCTCATCCTCCATGTCTCATTGTGCCTCAAGGGCCGCAATTTCCACTGTGTAGAGTTAAAGGTGCAGCCCTGCAATTTCTTGGTGGAAAATAATCTTCACATCAAGGAACTCTACAAGGAACCCTCTCAAAGGTACGGTCTCTGGCCAACTCCTCGACGCTCGCCGGATATCTTGGAAGCGGTCGGAGTACCCACGCTTTACCCAAGATGTCATCTTCCTCGCCTGGTGTGCAGGAGGTAGTAGATTCGATCCCGACCCTAGCGCCTGTATATTTGGAGTTTGCACGTTCTCCTTGTGGTAGCGTGGATTTCCCCCCAGGTCCTCCGGTTTTTACCTCCACATTTAGATTCAGTGTGCCTTTCGAGTATTTGGCTACGATGAATGTCCACACGATAATCTTCGTTGAGCTATCACTTGTGGTCAGGTCGCTTCTGAAAAAGAGCTATATAGCTCAGTAGGCATTACCTGATAAAATAAAATAGTTTAGTTTAAACCGTTAACTTCCACGCCGGGAGCTGGAATCGAACCGATGGCCTCTGGTATCATAGCCGTGACACTGCAGCAGCATTCCTAAACTAACCACCGACGGTGCACTCAGTTACCTCGCCTCCCTCGTCTCGTTTCATGTCCCCTGCCGCCCACTCCGCTCTCAATCCCTCCTACTCCTCACCATTACCCCCCTCTCCTTGCGCACAATCACCGTTCCCACCCCATTCCCCTACTGGCTCCCTTGCACTGGAACAAACTTCCCCTCCACATGAAGCCCCTGCCTCAAGACCCCCACCGCTTCTCCACTGGCCCATCCTTCCCTCCATCCGTAGGTACCCACCGTAATTCCCGTACCCACCAAACCTCCCTCCCCATACCCCATCCCGCATCACTTTAAGCTACCCTCCTCATTGTACCACTCATAACCCTTGTAAAACGCCTTGGGTGAAATCGCTGTGTAAATACAAGACGAGATATAAAGAAACTTGCTCAGTCAAACAGTCATCATCAGGTGATGATTCTTGGTGGAAAAGGTGATGATGACTGTTTGTGTTACAGTCGAAACGTCGTGAGAATTGTATTGTTTTATATATTTTATTGTTTCCCTACAACGTGACTTTACCGAAAGAACCAAGAATATGAATCACTGCAGTCACGAAAGCTTTAAATCCAAATTTAAACTTGCTCAGTGTTTCAGCCGCCGTGCCGGTTGAGGAGCGAGTGAAATGTGCTCGCCGCTGTGACAGCGTCTGCGCTCTGCGCAAAGTGCCTCGATCTAATTGACGAGCGAGGCGAACTCGGCGAAGACGGGACATTGAACCTGCGCGTATATTTATTTATTTTTGTTTACGTCAGGCGAAGGAAAATAAATAATTCACACCGTGAAACGGTACCACGTATATCGCTGTTCAACCTTTACTGTCGGCCGAGTGCAGTGACACACACACACATTCAACTCATTGTCATATTCATGGTAATATCACGCCCGCGGATTCGCGACAGAGGCGGCTTGAATCGCGCTCACAACGACAGAGATAACCGCACGTCGAAACGAAACAAACCCTTTTTATTAGAAGCCACTGACGTAAAAACCTCCGCACACTGCATGGATATAATCGCGTTCCAATATCGGTGAGCGCTGCAGCTGGGATTTTAAAAACGAGCACGAGAACGGACACTCGACGGGTATGCACTCGACGTTCCGGAGACACCCTACGACTTGCGTGCCCACGAGCGACGTCCGCGCTCTGCGTGCGGTTGCGGGGAGCGGCAAGTGGCAGCTGCGCTCCGAACCACCGGGGACCCGGGTTCGAATCCCGCTCGCAGGCCAACGCCGGTGACGATTATCTGGACCGGTCGTGGGCCTCAAATGAGTAGCCGGTGCGATGCGTGACCGTCGCCACTGGGGGAGGCAAAGGCGGCCGGGCGTGGTTGCTGGCCACCCACCCCCTCGTGTGCCGTGCCGGCCTTCATAGGTGCTGCTCGCTAACAGCACTTGCCCCGACAGTCTGTTACAGGCTATGCGGGGGATCTTTGTCTTTGTGAGGGTGTTTATATAGTTACGAGTGGTTATGAACATCAGACCTCGTATATACTCTACATCAATACACGTTCAATGAATAACCGTGCTCACTTATTGACTGCCTTAAGAAATATATATGTATATACACTATATAAAAGCGCCAAGCTGTTAGCGATCAACGGTGGCTCGCGGTCGAATGTCCGTGACCTGCTTTGGACGGCGACAATAAATACGGAACACCGCGAGAAACGTCAAGTATCGAAGGGTGAACGTGAAGCCTGACTAAGATCTCTGCTGCCCGCCCACCACGCCCGTGCGTCTCAGCATTCGACGGCTCACAGATGGTCGCGCAGGGAGAGTTTCGTGCGAGTGCATGACGGCCCAGCGGAGTGTGCAGGCGGTGCGACTGCGCCGTGAACCCGTGGGCTGGAAGAGGCCAGGTGACGGGTTATGAAGGGGAAAAGGGGAGGATTGGGGGGGGGGGGGAAGAGGCAAATTGCACAGTGGACGCCCCATTTAATTCCCTGCGAAATGGTCCATGCCAACCACACACTACCCCACTGATGCTGCCATACACGTGGATGTTGCCCTAGATATGTTTAACACGCAGGATGGGGTGGGGGAAGATCACGTGAATATCAATGTAAACCCGTCACACAGCCAATCAGAAAGGTTTGTCACGTAAACAAAACGTGCCAATTAGTTACCAGTTGTTAAATAGACCAAACCAGGAGGAGGATTTCTCCACAACTCTGGCTGGCGCCTGATGATGCTGGTTGTAATTACCGGCAACACGTCACGGAACTCGAATTGTAAACGTTGCCTGTTTACTCTCCAACACACCGGTGTGCTGAACCAGTAACGATTTGGTGGCGGGTTTCAAGATACATTCATATTTACACAATCTAACCCAAAAAACTGCTCTATTATGCCCCATGTATAGTCAGGAAAGCCTCACTTAAGACGATGTATCAGTAGGGTCCTGCTACACGTTTGGCCAATTCCACTCGCGAGTGATTCCCTTCACATTGGAGGATACCGGAGAAAACCCACCGCGTTTCCGAGGGGGTGACACTTGATTAAAGAGCCTGCACAGATGGATTCAATAATCCGCTATTGGCTATCTCGTGACCATTTACATTTTCTTCCCCTCCGGGGGTGGCAATATCTAGTCTCTCATCATGTCTAGACATTTTTTTTTCATCTGGAAAGCACGTAGCAAGTTTTCTCGCAACAAAAATAAAGGTGACGCAAAAACAATAAATACGAACACGTGATCGTGTAATGTACAATTCGCTGCTTGAAGTTCAACACCGCATTGAAGAGTTCACACCGTCGGTCTCTTTGTACATTTGGGATTTTAAAGAGGCAAAACAACGAAACGGCTTCCGTGTCGGACGCCTCTCCCTTCCGTCGGCTCGTTCGCAAACAATGGGGACGAGCAATCGCTCGCGCAGGTTCTCTCTGACTCCAGCCAGACTGGCGGAGTCACTCAACCTCAATCCCTCCTCTGCCTGTCATCGATCGATCTCGTACCGATGCGTCTATCCGCCTGGTTTTCTGAACTAAAATTCAACTATATTCTTGGGTCTTTCGGTGAAGTCACGTAGATAGGTTCAAAGAAAATAATGAGAGGTAACGGAAAACCGCGACTTTTCTATCGCGACGCAAGCGTAGTAGTTTTCTGTTATTTTTTTTATTATTATTTCTTTGCACCTATCTACGTGGTGACTTTACCGAAAGACCCAAGAATATGAATTCCTGCAGTCACGAAAGTTTTAAGTTAAAACTAAACTATGCTTTATTTTATTTTACCAGGCAAGGCCCACTGAGCTGTGTAGCTCTTTAACAGTATCGACCTGGCCATGAAATAATTTTCAGTTTAACAAAGCGGCTCACCACCTGGACATTTATCGCAGCCAACTACTCTAAACGCGCGTTGATGCTAGATGTGGAGGGACAAACCGGAGGACCTGGAGAAAAATCCAAGCGACCACGGGGAGAGAGACATGCAAACTCCAAATATAGCAGGCGTCAGGGTCGGGATCGAAACCACGACCTCCTGCACACCTGGCGAGGTAGTGAACATCTCGCCACCGTGGCACCCCTATGTATCTTGCACCTCCTCTCGTTCCCTTCTTTTTCTTGAGCCACGATCGCTGCCGCAGTCAGTCTCGACGCTTTCATGATTGCGACCGAATGAAGCATTTGATAAAGTCGTTTAGTGCCAGGTGGCAGCGTTGAGACCGTTCCACGAACGTTAACTTCCAATATTCACGTTGGCCGTTAACATGTTAACATTTCTTGATGATGAAAAATAATATTAATGATAATAATCTGCACGTGTAACTAAGCAGATGATATAGGAATACTGTAACAATAATAATAGCGTGATTGTATAAAAAATAAAGTATACATACATTACACACAATCACACTTGGCCTATCGAGTCACAACTTTTACATTAAGAGCACAGGTGAACGATAACAACTGTATCACAATCCCAAAAGGGGCCAATAGACACACTTTGGTACACACAACATTACATCGACGTCGTCAAAGCCCCAGTCGGTAGGACCGATGTCCTCCAATGTCTTTTTCGTGTTGCGCTGCAAAAACGCATTTTGACAGCCGCACAACACAACCGGGAACCCCCGTACAGTCGCATTGACTGCACGGGTGCTTGTTGAATATGTAATATATTTGTGAGCAAATCATGTAAAAAATAAATGTATTGTCTTTTTCTTAACTATTACATATGTATAAAATTGTGGTGAGGCCACGCAATCGTCTGGCAATATTTGTGTCATAAGACCCATCCACCACCCGACACAGCCAAACAGAATTGACTGCCACGTGCACAAGCGTAATTAACGTGCCAATTAGTATGATTTCAGCTCGCCGATGAGTCGCAAATAAAATTTTGGCAGGCAAATTTAGCAATTAGATACCAGGAAGTTTCGCTTGAATCTGCATTCGGCATTTTCAGGACCGAATCCAGTCATGGAGCATACCATAAGTGACAAGCTCTGCTTTACGTAAATAAACCATTTGTGGTTCTACGCTCCCTTCCCCAATATTAAGTTTGCCAATTGGTTTAACGCAGAGCAGGGGATGGATAATATAATTACATCGCTGAATCATTCGAGGCAACAGGCTGTGGCTTGAGGAAACTTTAAGTCAGCAGTGGATTGTGCATGGCTCATGATGATGGCAATGCCAAAATATCATTAAACTTTTAACATCTTGGGAAAATTAGCAAATTTCCCCAGGACTTGCACCTCAAATAATATCCTACAGCAGTAAAGTGCTGGATGCCACCACATTTGCTCACGTGATTTGCAAGTTTGATCCTTACCCGTGTATTGATAGTTATTTTTTTAATGTTCAATTTTATTGAGGGACTGTGAATTGTCTTGTTGTGGTCTGGGACTGTTTTTGCTATTGTATTACTGCCTTGCCCAAGTCTGAGAATTGATGTACTTAGAAATTTAACCTGGTATACTTTAGTTATTCATATTTATTTATATTCAGTGATTCTTACCTTTTCTACACTTTGCACTCGTATCGTGGTTTTTTTGGCATTGTCTGTTGTAACGTTCTAACCCGCCCCTACTGGACATCTGTGAGAACAAAAAAAAAACAGCATCACAGCTCATCGGATTCCTCCAGGATAAATAAAGATTCTGATTCTGAAAAAAAAAAGAGGACATCTTGGGAACACCAAGACAGGTGACAACCCTAGGTTCAAGACCCTTGACAAGCTTATGTTTCAAGCCAAGTGCAATCACTCGCAGGGATAAGGGAGGAGGTACGGCCCTTATGGAAACAGGGTTTTTTTTTTCGTCAACATTTTTACTTGACCCTGCTGTACGCGCAGCACGTGGGAGGAATCGCAGTGCGACGGTGAGCACATCGCACTCGCAAACAAACCCAGGGGGCACAGGTTCGATTGCTCTTTCTGCTGTGACCCAGAGGTCGACTGGTTTCCTGAGCGATGTTATTCGTCACGAACTTCATTGCGGACTTCGTTCAAGTAACATCTCACACAGGGACCCCCTACCGTCGAACCTCCCGGTGTCAACCCTCCACGCCGCCAATGGTCGACCATCAACCAAATCAGGACCGGGGGGCCATGTGGCCGACGCGGCCAACCGATGCCACAAAAAAGATTCGGCGGCCTGCGAGTGGTGCGGCCACAAATCCCAAAACCGTCGAGCGCCATCGTGAACACTCCGTCGCTGCCGCTGTCGTGTTCACTCCTTTGAAGGAGGAACGGACGAGATCCACTCCGCGACTGAACAATTGAGTGAATAATACATCTAAAATTACGTCTTTAATTTGCCGCTATTAATCCATATGAAAGATGAAGACCGCTTTGATTCCTAGCGCGGCAGGCTCGAACAACGGGGCAAAGGTTTCAGCAAAAATGTCATCCACCATCTGCCTCCACCCGGAGCGGGCACACGGTGCGGTCAAGCGTGGGCTACCGCCTCCTCTTCCAACACATCGTGATCAGGGTGGAAGATTAGACCAAACACCCTCTCAGAGCTCCCTAAAGTGCCTTTTAGCAAGCACGTGAAATATTTGGAACATTTTCTTTTTTGCATCCACGGTCTGAGGAGATCGCATTCACTCCGCCTAAATCACGTCATTGCACAGGGGTAGCTGGCAAAAAAAAAACAATCTGTAGCCCATGGCTGATAACAGCATCATGCAGAGAGGTTGACTCATTGACTATTAATATACTGTCGTTTACACACCTTCAACGGACGGTGGAATATCCATAACAGAGTTATTTGGGTTAGATCGCGTAAACATAAATGTGTCATTAAACCCACCAACACATGCGTGCATATTTATACACGCATGTGTATATTTCTACACGCGTGTATAATTCTACACGCATGCATATTTCTACACGCGTGCATATTTATACACGCGTGTGTATATTTCTACACGCGTGTATAATTCTACACGCATGCATATTTCTACACGCGTGTATATTTCTACACGCGTGCATATTTATACACGCGTGTATATTTCTACACGTGTGTATATTTCTACACATGCGTGTATATTTCTACACACGTGTATATTTCAACACGCGTGTATATTTACAGTATCTCTATTGAAAGCATGTTGTATATAATATGAATGCAGAAAAAACACAAACCGATAACAATTTAGTAAAATGCCATTTGTCACTGCAGCATTGTGATTAAAATGAATTGCCATCACAATGATGAACATCTGTTTACAGCCAGTGGTGGAAATTTACCATTCCAATAACAGGGGAGGGGGAGACTCTCTATAAAACAACCACGTGACTCGCCCACAAAGTGGTATTTATTTTATCAACTGCTGGGGGATGATGGGCTGAGTCAAACCCCCCAAATCAGGATTTGAACTCTCAACCTTTCGACTGTGAGCCGTCTCACTCTGCTGCTGGATCCACTCGGCCGGGATTATGCTGAAGGATTCCCAACTGAAAGTCCACTGCACCGTGAGCTGTACGACTGATGGCAGATTAAAGCATCGTAGGGCTTCCTTAAAAACATAATCAGGCTCAGATCCAAAACGATAGCACCCTGTTGAGACCCACTGACAGACCGTGCCCTCGTATTCTCGATGGGACACGGATTACAGTGCCGAGGAAAATTAGAAAATTTGCATTTTAATTGAACAGAAAATGAGAATGACAAAATTTAAATGTGTAAAAGACAGGATTAAGAAAAAAATAATAACGAATAAGAAATGTTGACAACACTTACACAATTCCAAGTCAATATAACATGACAGCTTAGTTGCATTCGTGCAAATTACTGACACCAAATAGTGCCAAAAGTTGAAAAACAATGCAATACTCAGCCTCAACTTAGCCCCAAGTGTGTCACTGATGTTGACCCTACCTAGCACAAAGTTGCCCTTGCGGACACAGCAATAGTTAAACATTTTCTAAGGCTGCTCGAAGATCATTGTCTTTGCTTATACAGGTTTCCCTCGCTTTATGTGGGTTTGGTTTGTGCAATTTCGCGAACTTGCGGATAATCCATTTCTACCTAAAATTCGCGATACACGGGTTGAATTCACTCGTGAGCGGCTATGCGGTCAGATGTGGGACAACACCGTGTGTACTGTGTGCGCTACTCGGCAGGCAGCTGTCTAGTGCAATGCATTGTGGGTTAGGTGACTGTGGGGGGCTATGCTACGCAATTTCACATTGTGCACCCTTTTCGTGGAATTCATCTCCTGCATAAGGCCAGAGAAACCTGCACAAAGAACCACAAGTCTCTTTTAAAGCTCATAAATTAACGTTCAAAACTATCCCCGCAGAATGTCTGCAGTCGTCTAGGACAAAGAGTTAATTCCATACATCGTAATCATGAGCCCTTGACACCGTTTGATCCACAGGGAGAGTGAGTGGGTGGGTGGAGGCAAAAGCGAGATGATTGAGAGATTTTGTACCGAGCTGGGAATTCCCCCTCAGCAGCTGTAAGCATCAAAATCAGAATATTTATTAATAATTAATGAATCCGATTAGCTATAAAGCTCTTTTCACAGATGGGAGCGGCATGAACGATGCACACAGTTGAACCGGGCAGGCGGCTCAGCCGCAGGAGTGCTTGCTCGCGAACGAACGCAAGGCTGCGAGTTCCAATCCTGATTGTGGGTTGATGAAGAACAACGTCACTCCGTGGTCGATAAATTATATACCGTCTTTCGTATCATGTTATGGGGGAGTCAAAAGTGGTTGTTCTAGCGGTAAACTCGCCCCTGCCATACGACCGTAGAATTTCCGCCACACGATCTGGGCCGTAAATGCAAGACAAGCAACTGCCCCAATGCTCATTTCAGCAGAAAATTATTTCGTTTTTTGTTCCCCCTACCTGGGGATTTTTAAGAGTCCATGATTTGGCATGTCCGCTCCTTTACGATGGACTACTCAGCACTGCTGTCAGATCCTACGGACGATGATGCTCGCAGCCAACTCGCTGCCTCGGCAATCCTATCCCTCCGCGTCTGCGCAGATTTTGGCGGTTCAAGTAACAACGGGACTGCGTCGTTTTGAAAAGCGTGCCGAGAAACATCGCTGCCGATGCAAAACATCGTGAATGTGCAGCCCTCGCGATTGCTTACTCAACGCCACTGCTGACAAAACAGCCAGCTGGAGCGAGATCCAGAGACCCTCTCTCGAGGGTAGGCGGTGAATTCTTCGATACCAGCCAGTCATCGTGGAAGTACCCACTCTTTACCCCACTGCACGCGACCTGCCGATTGACCAATTGTGGTGCAGCCGTTTAGACCGCTGGGTGGACAGATGCACATTTGTTTTGACTGCTGCGCCGGGAGATAGAACTGGTCCAGTGTGCTCACCATGATAACTTTCTTGTGCAACTAAGATCTTGTACTGTATGACCTCTGTACGGTCGCCGCAGGACACTCATAACAAAAGGGCCGAGCAGCTCATTGGGCCCTTACTGCTGAAATAAATAAAATATATATAAAAAATATATCCATCGCTGATGTACGTGTCTCTTGTTTCATGGCCTGTACAGAAGGTGGGATAAACTTATGAAGCAGACGCAAACAGTTGGAGGCCACTAATTTCTTATTATCCAAGCAATCACGTTAGACCATTCGGATCGAGGGCATGGCACATTCCAGTTTTTTTTATTCCTTCTGTCCTTCTTTCTACCTACTCCTCACTCCATCCGTTTTCAATCAATAAGTATTGTATATATCAGCCAGAATGCACAGGCGAGGAAGAATATTTTTACGCAGCGTGGTCTTAAATTGTAACGGCATCGCCTGGGTTTGCTATGTTGATGGGTCAGGGCTGTGCCCCACGTGGGAGGGGGTAATAGATACGCACAAAACTAAATTGAGACATTTATTTGAGGCGAGTATGCCCGATCGTCTGCTGATGACAGTGATAGAGGATGTCGCGTGCTTTCTCTGCTGGTTTTTTTTGTAAGTTTTGTTTCATTGTCGGAATGTTTTTTTTCTAGATCTGTATGTTAAGACCAGGCTGGAATTTGATTTTCATCTGCATAACCAGGTTTCTCCATTTATGTTTGGCAAACATGATTGGAAAATATTTTTTAAGTAAACACATTTCTCTTTATTGTTTAGTGGACGTGTATGCGGATTATATGAACCTTATGGCGGTACTCCGGGGCATCACAGTACCCCCGGCTCTCGCACAATGTCCGTGATGCAGTCATTTTTAGTCTGTTGATGGTCGGCGATGCGGAAATCGACTCGTCTCGACGAGCTGTACACGATGCACCACCGTGGTGCGTACGAGCGTTCAGGGTTTCAGCGACATCGTCCTCGCTGCGTTTCTACTGATTTAAGTTACGTACACCCCTGGAAAATATAGTGTCCCAGAAATAACATATTTAATTGCCTCGGCCATTTTGTATTATTTAGTACCCCAGGGTACCGCCATTAGGATCATATCATCGATCTCGCGGTTAAAAACACGCGAACCAAAAACATATTTATCATGTACATTCATCATTGTCATCATCGGCCTTGATCAATGCACCGCTCGATGATGGCCTCCCCCAAGCCGCAAAGCTACTGCCACGATCCTGCCACGTGACAGCGCGCGTGCGCGCAGGCCGATTTCGAAAACCGTATTTGCATCGCATTTAAACAAAAAATGAATCCTGGTTATGCAGTGTCAAGAATCATCTCTCGAAACGCCACAATCACACCGGGGCTTTAAGCACGGAGCTGGTCAGTCATTGATATGGGAGAGGAGTGGGGGGGGGGGGGCGATAAAGATCATTGCCGTGGCGCTACAACCATCAACGAACCAACACAGGCTGGGCGCTCAGGCGAAAGGGAAGAAGTGTCGGTGGTGGTGGGGGGGGGGCGGCCACGCTCAGTACTCCTCCGTCGACGTGTGCGGGGACGAGTAGAAGCTCGACGAGCGGGAGCCCGGCACGGAGCAGGCCGCCTCCGCCGTGAGCGCCGCCATTTTGGGCGAGACGCTGTTGGGGTCCCGTGCACCGCCACCGCCGCTCGTGAGCGAGAATCGGCGGGCCGCGTTGCCGCGCCGCGCGCTCGGGCTCAGCCAGCCGTCCCTGTCGGCCGCCTGAAGCTTGAAAGGCCCTGCTCCTCCTCCTCCTCCTCCTCCGCTCACCGCTCCTACCGCGGCCGCCATCGCCGCGGCCGCGGGGCCGCCCTCCAGCTCCCCGGTCTCGGCCACCAGCGTGAGGTTGGACTCGATGCGCGACACCGTGTAGGTGCTGCCGGCGCGCGCCTGCAGGCACCGCGTCGACTTCAGCTCCAGCTCCTCGTAGCTTGACACGTCCACGAAGGGGCACCAGCGGAAGGCCCGCTTGAAGCCCACGCGGAACCTGCGGGGGCGGCGAGACGTCGCGCGGGAATTGTCAACGCTGCGATTTTAAATTGGGGGCAAAAGCCACCCCCTTCAGCCCCCCCCCCCTTCAGCACCCCCCCCAGCCCAACCTCCGGCCCCCCCAGCCTTCCCTCAGCCTCTGCCCAGCCCCTCCAGTCCACCCGCATGGTGATTTGATTTGTTTCGCTTTGTCAGGAGGGTGGAGGGTGATAGTTAACATGATTCGACATCATACCTTCGTCGTCATCATCATCATCATCACCACGATCCATGGGCAGATAGCTGCCTAGGTGTCCACTGCACATTTCTTCATTTGTTTCCACTTTCCTCTCTGTCTTGTGCCACTATGCTCAAGCAGTGCCACATCTTTCTGACACCAGT
The DNA here is from genome assembly GCF_048934315.1 of Petromyzon marinus. Taxonomy (NCBI): domain Eukaryota; kingdom Metazoa; phylum Chordata; class Hyperoartia; order Petromyzontiformes; family Petromyzontidae; genus Petromyzon; species Petromyzon marinus. Next base: position 2,198,996 of record NC_133707.1, read on the forward strand.
CTCTTACGTCGTCATCAAGCCATTCTCGTTGAGGTCTTTCTCTCCTTCCAGTTCCTTTCATTTTCCCGAACAACACATTTTTACGTTCCTGTTGCTGTCCATCCTACACACGTGACCAAATAGTGGCAATTTATTTATCATCACTGCCTGCATTAGGTCATCTTCTTTGTGCAACCTTAATCTTCAATGTTGGTCATCACAACATAGACGTACCTGCACCATCTAGTTTAGTTTGTTATCCTTTAATTTGTTGTCCTTTCCCCGCACCTACGATTAGCATGGTTGGCTACGTAAGGTGCCAAAGAACTTCAGCATACATACATTGAACCCAAAAGAAACCAATTGTGAATGAACAGCCGCTGTGTTTGCCGCATGGTGCATTCAAAAATAGATAAGGGGTTAAAAGCAGCTCAAAGTTGGATCACAAGACGCCCCTAGAGATTTGAATGTGTAGTTCGTTGGACATTGTAATGCGTGGGCTGATGCTTGGGCCACATTAAACAATCCCCGTCTGTCGGAGAAATGTAGCAACTCGGATTTCGAAGGAAAAAAATCGAATTACATTTCACCCTTCAATGGGAAATCCCACCACGTGCCCTCATTCCCTTGCCACACAGCTCTTCCCCAGTCCAACGTTTATTTCGAGGCTTCTCTGTCTTATGCAGGGTACAACGTCTGATTAGCACGGTTGGCAACGTCCGGTGCAAAAGAAGTTCAACATAGAACCCGTGCGAGTCACTCATTCTAAGTGCGCTCGGGTGTCAATCGGAATCCTTCGTTACCAATCATCGACTCCGCCTCCAAAAAACTTGACAGGACCCTCCTGAAAAAAGAGTCTTGAGACTGACTGAGGCTTTCCTGGGTTAGCAAGCGTAGTATTAATAATAACAACAAAAATAACAGCGCAGAGATTGTATAGACTCCTTTGTGAGAATGAAAACTCCACTGGTGGAGAGAGGCACATGGAGACAATGCTGATGCGATAGCGAGACGAGGCTGGCAGCCAGGGCTGTTTTTATTAGTTTGGTAAAGAGCTCGCGATCGCATTTTGCCTAAAAAGTTTTAGTATTGACATTGATGGATTTCCTCAAATTGTGTAAGCATTTCTCCATTGTATACCTGGGCACTGAGCTGTTGCAATACAGAATAACAATCGCACCCTTTGTTGGCTCACTGCTGAATTAAGGCCTCCCCATAATCCTGTCCTTAATGGAGATTGCTTGACCACACAGCACTACGCTGGTTTATGTGGGATGGTGCGTGTGGACAGCATATACGGACCATTTGAAATACCAAGCATCGCTCGCCACTGATGTTAGCCGTTAGCCTTGGCGGCCGGGGATCAAAGTCAGGTCCGCCCGAGTCATTGGCACAGTGGAGGCTAACCACTGCGCCACCGCCTTTTCCATTCATGTCATGCCTTTAAGGTCCAATACATCACCCCGTTCTCTCAAACTCTGTGAGCTCAAGAGTCTGCTTGGGTTGCTGGGTGAGCATTACCCTCCGTGGGCGGCGATAACGAAGATTTCGGTCCAGCCCTGGGTCTTTCATCGTGAGGAACAATTTGGCTTTGAACCATGTGCCCGCTATTGGCCACGCCAACAAATTGACATCTGTGAAAAACAGCTTCACGGCTCATTGGATTCCTCCAGTATAAATACATATTCTGGTTCCGAACGCTGTCGAATAGATCGTCTGTGTCTCGGTATCGCCAAGGGATCGATAAACGTGACTCTTGCAAAACTCAGCATCATCGTCATCGCCATTAATTGCCTGGAATCTTAATGCAACACCCTCTTAAAAGCTGCTGCTGCTGGATAATGCTACATCAATGGGCATAATTACCAAGCTATGGTTACAGGCAGCCCAAAAAATGTATACATTTGCATATGAAACGGCAGCAAGAAGCAATTGTGCCTTCTCACATTCAACGTTTTTAAAAGTCACAGTGATTTCCTGCCCAAATGAGCGTAGAGGCGTTGTCCATCTCCCATTTCCAGCCATGAGCCAGTGGTGGAAATTCTACATTCCCATGCTGGGAGCAAACTTTGTCCACAGGACAACCACTGTTGACTTAACACTCCGATTAGCATGGTTGGGTATGCACAGCGCTAAAAAAGTTCAACATACATATATTATCGTCAGAGGGATGATTGGCTGGGTCAAAGCCCAACCAGGCTTTGAACTTGGAAACCTTGCTAGCCACCTGCAATGCCGGTATGCCAGTGGACTCGGGTCACTCTTTGCGAATGAGGCCGTCCTTGTATCTCAACTTCTCGCCCTGGCCAAGCGAAATGACTTGAAACATTCATTGCAGATCATTTGGCTGGGTGCGCTTGTAGAGAAGACGGCGTCTTAGCGAACATTGGGGCAATGAAACTTTAAGCGTCAATACCACCTTGAGGTGAATTGGGTGAACATAATATGAATAATAATGGGAATAAACATATCAATGTGCCTTAACAATAATGTATTCAATTGGTTCATATCACCTGTTACGGGACGTGGATCGGAATCGAATGAGCTGTAAAGTGTCCCAAGAAGAACAATAATAATTATCTCAGTATTTGCTCATTCTCGAAGAGCGAGAGAACGAATGAGAAGCTTGAGGAAGAACCGCAGACAAGCGGGAAGGCAGTCAGTCGGTGAGCCGATGCTACCAAGCTCTGCGGTGCGCTGTATGTTCAGATGCGAGCACACGGCACGTTAGCCAACTCCGGTAATCGGAGGTGCCAGGAAAAGGATAACAACAAACTTTACGCAAAAAGCAGTTCCGAAGGAAAATTAAAAATGAGCATTCGCATGGAGGGATACGTGCCGGAAATCACGATGGGAGGCAGGATGGGGGAAGACCGGCTCGTGAGTGCAAAGGTGGAGACGTGAAATTCACCAGTAACGAAAGCGAAGCGGGCTCTGATGGGACACATCACAAGAGGTGCCGCTGAGGTGGCATTGAACAACATCTATTGACGCTCCACTTAAAAAAAAAAACACGATCAACACTTCGACGCGTTCATCTGACGTTGCTCGCCGCGCGTTGATTTGACAACCGTGCAATGAGACATTTAAAATTCCGATTGTAAAGGTGGTGCGCTAAATCAGAGCCTCTCACGTGAGAATGTTTCTGATTGCCTTGTGGGGAGCGGTGGTGTCGAGGTTCGCATGGTGAGCTACAAGCCCGGCCATGGCCAACACCGGTGACGATTATCCGAACCGGTCATCGGCCTCCCCTAGGTCGACTCAGCCTCAAATGAGTACCTGGTGCGGTGTGTAAACATCGCCACTGGGGACACAAAGGCGGCCGGGCGTGGTGCTGGCCACCCACCCCCTCGTGTGCCGTGCCGGCCTTCATAGGTGCTCGCAAACAGCACTTGCCCCAACAGTCTGTTAAGGCTATATGGGGGAATCTTTGTTTTGTTTCTTCTGACACCGTTCTGTGGAGGCATGCTGAGCGCTCTTACATAACTTAGAGGTAAATTCTACACGTGTACCACACATTTACCAATGCAGTGGTCCCTCGGTTAAGGGTTTTAATCCGTTAAACGGAAACTACTGTGAAACCGAAATTACTGTTGATCGAATTTACTTATAATTTGAAAAGTAAGTAAAAATCACCGAGTCTGCAAGAGAGCTTTTTCCACTGCCAAAACAGGAAACGCAACATCAACTCAAGCCAGTCGAGGTGTAAACGCTCATGAATGGGCTTCGCTGGTTGGCTGAGGGCACGCCTCAGCTCCACTTACAAGCACTCTGATTGGCCGAAATTGGTGCCACTTGTACATAACTTAAACATACCGTTAATCTAATTTTTTTTAACGTTAGTCAAAAACCATGGGGTGCTATGAGAGGCGAAACGTTAACCGAAAAACCGTTAACCCAGGAACTACTGTAACAATGCAAAGGAAATGCAGGTGCCCATTCTATATACGAGAGACTGGCTCCCATCGGAGCAATGCGCAATATTCTCCAACATTCACTCCGAACCTGTCGTGATGGGTTGAGCGCGCAAACCCTCTGGCGCCTTGTTCCCACCTCGACGAGAAAGACGACACATTGGGGTTGAGTATTTCCTTTCTCCTCCCCTGTCCACCCATTGCTAGTAATAGAGACATCGGCACGTTCACGGAAAACGCCTCGCAAGTGAACGCTCGTCAAAGGTGAGGTGGCTTGGGTCGCCAGGTAACTCCTCAGAGGTCAGAGCGCTCAGCCGGCACAGCTGAGGGCCCTGGGATAGAATCCATATCTCAGCTGCGTGCGACTAAAACTGGTTTCATCAAAGCGTAGGGATTCATATTCTTGGTTCTTTCTTTGCAGTCGAAACGTCGTGAGAATTTTATTGTTTTATATTTGTATTATTTTATTGTTTCCCTTCTACGTGACTTTACCAAAAAAAACAAGAATATGAATCCCTGCAGTCACGAAAGCTTTAAATCAAAAAGCGTAGGGAGTTGATGGTTTTATCCCCCGGTCAACATTGGCTGACATTGAGGCCCGTCGAGACCCATAGACTTGCACAGAGACCCACAGACTCACACAGATACCCATTGATTCAAATAGACTGAGTTGTGGTTAAAATGCCTTCTCAAGCATAGTGACTTGGTGATCTCAGCTGGGTCAACAATGGCTCGCACAGAGGTCCATCAAGACACATAGACTCACACAGAGACCCGTTGACTCACACAGAGACCCATATATTCACATAGACTTAGTTGCGGTTAAACTGGGTTCTCACACATAGTGAGCTGGTGGTCACTGATGACTTTGTGCCGCACTTAATTTACAACAAGTTCTGAGAATAAACAAATTTAAGCACAATAATGCTGCACGGTTCAGTTCTGAAGATCGATAAACAAGAGCTCCACGTACGCTCCGATTAATCTGCGAATATTATTCGTTTCAAATGAGCCTGTACGGTAATGAGCAAGGGCTTCAAGGACTGCTTGTGGCCATGCGCAACGATGTCTGCGCCGAAACATGGCGCACGGCAATGAGATCCGAGTGAATACTAATGACATAAAAACTAATTAGTTTGTAACGGACAGCTGTTAATCCACCTAAAAACGACAATATCAACGGGAGGTACAAAATTACAATTGCAGATCCGCAGATTTGGAGTGGTGCTGCCGTGGGTTTACTCTGCTTTTGTCATTTTCGCTCGCTCGCGCACCGATGCGATTTTGAGACCGCGTTTACGGGCGCGAGGGCCCCCGCGTAGCCGACTTCTTTCTGCTGAGATTCTCCGAAGGAAGCGTTTTCTGTGTTCGTTCCACCAGCTCTCGGAAGGCAGATGCACCGCGCAAGCAATTTCCCAACCCCGTTCGGTCCTCTAACCCCTTCAGTGCAGAATACCACCGAATGCAATGCACAAAAATATTCGCTTTGTTTGTTTAATTTTAATATTTGACCAGGTAATGCCCACTGCTCTTTTTTTTCTTCCAGAAGTGACCTGGCTTGCAAATGATCGTTCAACGAAGCGGCTTATCACGTGGTAATTTATAGCAGCTGAAGACTCCGAACGTGTGTTTCTACATGTGGAGAGAAAACCAGAGGACAAGGAGAAAAATCCACGTGACCACGGGGAGAACCATGCCGACTCCAAATATACAGGCGTCAGGCTCAGAATCGAATCCACGACCTCCTGCATACCAGGAGAGGTAGCTAACATATATAACGTAGGTTTGGAACATTTTATGAGTTTCAAGGGTAGTACACTGAAACCATCAGTGTCTGCGCTTGAGTACCTGAGAAGAGCTGGGCAGCTACACCAAATTGGTGACCTCATTCAACGTTGAAAAATAAACCAGATTTGGCTTATTTTTACGGAACGAGTGAAAAGGTTGACACGCACACAACCCTGAATGCGCCCTCATGGCGGTTGCTACGCACGTGGCCTGCAATCCAGCACTGGGGAGGCAGTGAGGATCGGTGGATTGCACAAATAAATGTTGCGAAACTCCCTTCCCGTGGGCGTCGAGGAGGAGCCCGTACCCTGGCTCACGAGGAAAAAGGCAGCAAAGTAAGTCCCCGGGTTGTGGAAGACCCGACTTACAGAAATCCGACTTCACGGAAATGCTCCCGTGAATCGTGTTAGAAAAAAAAAATCAATATGCAAAAATTCCTTTGTGTTAGTTACGTAAGCGCAAATAGTGCAGCGCAGTGAATTTGCGTTTGAATACCGCGGAGCAAGGAGTAGGCTCCGCCTTACGCCTCGCTCCACCAAAACGCTACCTGCACTCAGCCCCAGCTTCACCAGGATTAAAATAAATTGATGTTTTTGTAGCGTTACGTAATTCTTTTCCTTTCGTAGCATTACGTGATTGTTTTCGATGCTAATAACTCTTCCCCCCCCCCCCACGCTTCTATTGCTATTTTTGTAAATTTTAAGCTTATTTCATGTGTTATTTACTGTATGTACTTTAACATAATTCTCACTGAAAACTGAAACTGATTGATTATTGTCTCAGCCAACAGCGATTGCAGAAGTCTAGGCATAACCTAATGCACGGTAAACAAACATTCGGAAGTGGCTGATTTCTGTTGAAAATTTCTAGTATCCGTAAACAATATGTTCTATTAGTTTAATTATGGGTCGTGTGTTTGGGTAGATATGCCATGAAATGAAAGAATCATGGGAAGTGCAGAGCATATGTACTGCGATACGACACGGCTAGCGATAGGCAAAAAGGCAGCGTGACACAGTACTGAGAGAAACACGGAGGGGAGGCGCAGCTATTTCCGGCTATGGGATTTTACGTTGATTTTGGGGCAACATTTTTAAGTTTCCGACATACGGAAAATTTGGGTTACGAATCGTTCTCGGGAACTGTAACCCTTCCGTAACCCGGGGACTGCCTGTATAGCAAAATAATGTGGATCCACCTGTTCCATCTGAAATGGGTTCCCCCTCGCACGCCGGGTTTTCTCCGGGTGCTCTCGTTTCTTGCCACGTGTGAACACTCATTAATTGACCGATAACACCTGAACACACATAGAGGCCCGCATAGCTTGGGCAATTGTTTGGCGCCGGCTCATCGGTTGGCTCCCTTCCTGCTCCTCGTTCGTCTGAGTCACACACTCCCTCTCTACGGTACTGAGCGACTACTGCGCGTGCTACAAGTTACAATTATTCTAATTCCGTCACCATCTCAGCTCGGATGAAAACGTCAGTTGGTCAGAACACATCCGACACCGCGGCATTGCATGAGCATTTGTCCCTTATCAAGAAGAGTGGATGAATTATTTATTCTCTGTGAATGACAGAACTCATTATCGGTTGGCATGCTTTGCCCGAGTCAGAAGCCACTTCATGATCACACTAATATTGTCCGCGCCTCTAAAAGTGTTGCGATGCACATCCACAAGTTGTGGTCACTACCTCGCTCATTTTCCAAAACGTGCTAGCCCTGCGGCAAACCCAAGGTAGTTGAATTTGTCAACTCAAACCTTCGTGACAAGAATCCGTAACGTTGGTGAAATAAATGGGCAACCCGATCATCTCCGTGTGTGTGTGGTGTCGACAATTCTCAACTGGATAATAATAAAAAAACGTGACGTTCACGTTACTTTCACGGCCATACGGAGAATGTTTAATCATAGCCAACGCAGTTATAATTTCCACAGGCAACAGTGAAGTATGGCTGTGCACTGTTAATAGCAGTTCTTTAATTTGACACTCTGGATACTATGCAAGTGAAGTAATTGTGAAATTAGTCAAATCTTGCTTCGGGCCACAGGCACGCGTATTAAATCTACTGTCACCGCCATGAATCAGCAGGAGTCGATTAGGTTATTCCTCGACCATAAGTCAGTGCCACACATCGCACTCTCTCCGATGCCTTTGAGTCTGCGCTCACAAGGCCCGATTCCGAACCCCCAGGGGCTTGTAACAATATCTGGCTTTGGCTGCTGGTTGATCGGTCCCCTTGCAAGCGAGGCTTACGATCGAGGGGTGGCTGTCACCTGCCCTCGTTTTCCCAGCGTCGTCCCCTTTTCTTTTAAAGTAGCCGTCCTGGGAAATCTACATCTTCCCTAGTTTTGTTTTCAGTTGCGTAATGTTTCTCCCTCTCTCTCCCATGCGTGTAATGTCTTATCCTTTCTCTATCATGCGTGTAATGTCTCTCCCTCTCTCTCCCATGTGTGTAATGTCTCTCTCTCCCATGTGTGTAATGTCTCTCTCTCTCTCCCATGTGTGTAATGTCTCTCCCTCTCTCTCCCATGTGTGTAATGTCTCTCTCTCTCTCCCATGTGTGTAATGTCTCTCTCTCTCTCTCCCATGTGTGTAATGTCTCTCCCTCTCTCCCCCAGGTGTGTAATGTCTCTCCCATGTGTGTAATGTCTCTCCCTCTCTCTCTCCCATGTGTGTAATGTCTCTCCCTCTCTCTCTCTCCCATGTGTGTAATGTCTCTCTCTCTCTCTCCCATGTGTGTAATGTCTCTCTCTCTCTCTCTCCCATGTGTGTAATGTCTCTCCCTCTCTCTCTCCCATGTGTGTAATGTCTCTCCCTCTCTCTCTCTCCCATGTGTGTAATGTCTCTCTCTCTCTCTCCCATGTGTGTAATGTCTCTCCCTCTCTCTCTCCCATGTGTGTAATGTCTCTCTCTCCCATGTGTGTAATGTCTCTCCCTCTCTCTCTCCCATGTGTGTAATGTCTCTCTCTCTCTCTCTCTCCCATGTGTGTAATGTCTCTCCCTCTCTCTCTCCCATGTGTGTAATGTCTCTCCCTCTCTCTCTCTCCCATGTGTGTAATGTCTCTCTCTCCCATGTGTGTAATGTCTCTCTCTCTCTCTCCCATGTGTGTAATGTCTCTCCCTCTCTCTCTCTCCCATGTGTGTAATGTCTCTCTCTCTCTCCCATGTGTGTAATGTCTCTCCCTCTCTCTCTCTCCCATGTGTGTAATGTCTCTCTCTCCCATGTGTGTAATGTCTCTCCCTCTCTCTCCCATGTGTGTAATGTCTCTCCCTCTCTCTCTCCCATGCGTGTAATGTCTCTCCCTCTCTCTCCCATGTGTGGAATGTCTCTCCCTCTCTCTCTCCCATGTGTGTAATGTATCTCCCTCTCTCTCTCCCATGTGTGTAATGTCTCTCTCTCTCTCTCCCATGTGTGTAATGTCTCTCCCTCTCTCTCTCCCATGTGTGTAATGTCTCTCTCTCCCATGTGTGTAATGTCTCTCCCTCTCTCTCTCCCATGTGTGTAATGTCTCTCCCTCTCTCTCTCCCATGTGTGTAATGTCTCTCCCTCTCTCTCCCATGTGTGTAATGTCTCTCCCTCTCTCTCCCATGTGTGTAATGTCTGTCCCTCTCTCTCTCTCCCATGTGTGTAATGTCTCTCCCTCTCTCTCCCATGTGTGTAATGTCTCTCTCTCTCTCCCATGTGTGTAATGTCTCTCTCTCTCTCTCCCATGTGTGTAATGTCTCTCCCTCTCTCTCCCATGTGTGTAATGTCTCTCTCTCTCTCTCTCCCATGTGTGTAATGTCTCTCCCTCTCTCTCTCCCATGTGTGTAATGTCTCTCCCTCTCTCTCTCTCCCATGTGTGTAATGTCTCTCCCTCTCTCTCCCATGTGTGTAATGTCTCTCCCTCTCTCTCTCTCCCATGTGTGTAATGTCTCTCCCTCTCTCTCCCATGTGTGTAATGTCTCTCTCTCCCATGTGTGTAATGTCTCTCCCTCTCTCTCTCTCCCATGTGTGTAATGTCTCTCCCTCTCTCTCTCTCCCATGTGTGTAATGTCTCTCCCTCTCTCTCTCTCCCATGTGTGTAATGTCTCTCCCTCTCTCTCCCATGTGTGTAATGTCTCTCCCTCTCTCTCTCTCCCATGTGTGTAATGTCTCTCCCTCTCTCTCTCTCCCATGTGTGTAATGTCTCTCCCTCTCTCTCTCTCCCATGTGTGTAATGTCTCTCCCTCTCTCTCCCATGTGTGTAATGTCTCTCCCTCTCTCTCCCATGTGTAATGTCTCTCCCTCTCTCTCCCATGTGTGTAATGTCTCTCTCCCATGTGTGTAATGTCTCTCCCTCTCTCTCTCTCCCATGTGTGTAATGTCTCTCTCCCGTGTGTGTAATGTCTCTCTCTCTCTCCCATGCGTGTAATGTCTCTCCCATGTGTGTAATGTCTCTCCCTCTCTCTCTCTCCCATGTGTGTAATGTCTCTCCCTCCCATGTGTGTAATGTCTCTCTCTCCAATGCGTGTAATGTCTCTCCCTCTCTCTCCCATGTGTGTAATGTCTCTCCCTCTCTCTCTCTCCCATGTGTGTAATGTCTCTCCCTCTCTCTCCCATGTGTGTAATGTCTCTCCCTCTCTCTCCCATGTGTAATGTCTCTCCCTCTCTCTCCCATGTGTGTAATGTCTCTCCCTCTCTCTCTCTCCCATGTGTGTAATGTCTCTCCCTCTCTCTCTCTCCCATGTGTGTAATGTCTCTCTCTCCCATGTGTGTAATGTCTCTCTCTCTCCCTCCCATGTGTGTAATGTCTCTCCCTCTCTCTCCCATGTGTAATGTCTCTCCCTCTCTCTCCCATGTGTGTAATGTCTCTCCCTCTCTCTCTCTCCCATGTGTGTAATGTCTCTCCCTCTCTCTCTCTCCCATGTGTGTAATGTCTCTCTCTCCCATGTGTGTAATGTCTCTCTCTCTCCCTCCCATGTGTGTAATGTCTCTCCCTCTCTCTCCCATGTGTAATGTCTCTCCCTCTCTCTCCCATGTGTGTAATGTCTCTCCCTCTCTCTCTCTCCCATGTGTGTAATGTCTCTCCCTCTCTCTCTCTCCCATGTGTGTAATGTCTCTCCCTCTCTCTCCCATGTGTGTAATGTCTCTCTCTCTCTCTCCCATGTATGTAATGTCTCTCTCTCTCTCTCCCATGTGTGTAATGTCTCTCTCTCCCATGTGTGTAATGTCTCTCTCTCCAATGCGTGTAATGTCTCTCCCTCTCTCTCCCATGTGTGTAATGTCTCTCCCTCTCTCTCTCCCATGTGTGTAATGTCTCTCCCTCTCTCTCTCTCCCATGTGTGTAATGTCTCTCCCTCTCTCTCCCATGTGTGTAATGTCTCTCCCTCTCTCTCCCATGTGTAATGTCTCTCTCTCCCGTGTGTGTAATGTCTCTCCCTCTCTCTCCCATGTGTGTAATGTCTCTCCCTCTCTCTCTCTCCCGTGTGTGTAATGTCTCTCCCTCTCTCTCCCAGGTGTGTAATGTCTCTCCCTCTCTCTCTCTCCCATGTGTGTAATGTCTCTCCCTCTCTCTCCCAGGTGTGTAATGTCTCTCCCTCTCTCTCCCATGTGTGTAATGTCTCTCTCTCCCATGTGTGTAATGTCTCTCCCTCTCTCTCTCCAATGCGTGTAATGTCTCTCTCTCTCTCCCATGTGTGTAATGTCTCTCTCTCTCTCCCTCCCATGTGTGTAATGTCTCTCTCTCCAATGCGTGTAATGTCTCTCCCTCTCTCTCCCATGTGTGTAATGTCTCTCCCTCTCTCTCCCAGGTGTGTAATGTCTCTCCCTCTCTCTCTCCCATGTGTGTAATGTCTCTCCCTCTCTCTCTCCCATGTGTGTAATGTCTCTCCCTCTCTCTCCCATGTGTGTAATGTCTCTCCCTCTCTCTCCCATGTGTAATGGCTCTCTCTCCCGTGTGTGTAATGTCTCTCCCTCTCTCTCCCATGTGTGTAATGTCTCTCCCTCTCTCTCTCTCCCGTGTGTGTAATGTCTCTCCCTCTCTCTCCCAGGTGTGTAATGTCTCTCCCTCTCTCTCTCTCCCATGTGTGTAATGTCTCTCCCTCTCTCTCCCAGGTGTGTAATGTCTCTCCCTCTCTCTCCCATGTGTGTAATGTCTCTCCCTCTCTCTCTCTCCCATGTGTGTAATGTCTCTCTCTCTCTCTCTCCCATGTGTGTAATGTCTCTCCCTCTCTCTCCCATGTGTGTAATGTCTCTCCCTCTCTCTCCCATGTGTGTAATGTCTCTCCCTCTCTCTCCCATGTGTGTAATGTCTCTCTCTCTCTCTCCCATGTGTGTAATGTCTCTCCCTCTCTCTCCCATGTGTGTAATGTCTCTCCCTCTCTCTCTCCCATGTGTGTAATGTCTCTCCCTCTCTCTCTCTCCCATGTGTGTAATGTCTCTCCCTCTCTCTCCCATGTGTGTAATGTCTCTCTCTCCCATGTGTGTAATGTCTCTCCCTCTCTCTCCCATGTGTGTAATGTCTCTCCCTCTCTCTCCCATGTGTGTAATGTCTCTCCCTCTCTCTCTCCCATGTGTGTAATGTCTCTCTCTCCCATGTGTGTAATGTCTCTCCCTCTCTCTCTCCAATGCGTGTAATGTCTCTCCCTCTCTCTCCCATGTGTGTAATGTTTCTCCCTCTCTCTCTCTCCCATGTGTGTAATGTCTCTCTCTCCCGTGTGTGTAATGTCTCTCCCTCTCTCTCCCATGTGTGTAATGTCTCTCCCTCTCTCTCCCATGTGTGTAATGTCTCTCCCTCTCTCTCTCTCCCATGTGTGTAATGTCTCTCTCTCTCTCTCCCATGTGTGTAATGTCTCTCCCTCTCTCTCCCATGTGTGTAATGTCTCTCTCTCTCTCTCTCCCATGTGTGTAATGTCTCTCCCTCTCTCTCCCATGTGTGTAATGTCTCCCTCTCTCTCTCTCCCATGTGTGTAATGTCTCTCCCTCTCTCTCCCATGTGTGTAATGTCTCTCTCTCTCTCTCTCCCATGTGTGTAATGTCTCTCTCTCCCATGTGTGTAATGTCTCTCCCTCTCTCTCCCATGTGTGTAATGTCTCTCTCTCTCTCCCATGTGTGTAATGTCTCTCTCTCCCATGTGTGTAATGTCTCTCCCTCTCTCTCCCATGTGTGTAATGTCTCTCCCTCTCTCTCCCATGTGTGTAATGTCTCTCCCTCTCTCTCTCCCATGTGTGTAATGTCTCTCTCTCCCATGTGTGTAATGTCTCTCCCTCTCTCTCCCATGTGTGTAATGTCTCTCTCCCTCTCTCTCCCATGTGTGTAATGTCTCTCCCTCTCTCTCTCCCATGTGTGTAATGTCTCTCTCTCTCTCTCCCATGTGTGTAATGTCTCTCTCTCCCATGTGTGTAATGTCTCTCCCTCTCTCTCCCATGTGTGTAATGTCTCTCCCTCTCTCTCTCCCATGTGTGTAATGTCTCTCTCTCCCATGTGTGTAATGTCTCTCCCTCTCTCTCCCATGTGTGTAATGTCTCTCCCTCTCTCTCCCATGTGTGTAATGTCTCTCCCTCTCTCTCCCATGTGTGTAATGTCTCTCTCTCCCATGCGTGTAATGTCTCTCCCTCTCTCTCCCATGTGTGTAATGTCTCTCTCTCCCATGTGTGTAATGTCTCTCCCTCTCTCTCCCATGTGTGTAATGTCTCTCCCTCTCTCTCCCATGTGTGTAATGTCTCTCCCTCTCTCTCCCATGTGTGTAATGTCTCTCCCTCTCTCTCCCATGTGTGTAATGTCTCTCCCTCTCTCTCCCATGTGTGTAATGTCTCTCCCTCTCTCTCCCATGTGTGTAATGTCTCTCCCTCTCTCTCCCATGTGTGTAATGTCTCTCTCTCTCCCATGTGTGTAATGTCTCTCCCTCTCTCTCCCATGCGTGTAATGTCTCTCTCTCTCTCTCCCATGTGTGTAATGTCTCGGAGGCAAACGGTGATTGTGGCCTTCCTCCAATTTAGCCCTGTCCATGAAATTTACTCAAGAACTTTGCAGTAGATATTCCCAGTTGCATTCAATTGTCAAAATGCCTTATGTAACCTAACGAGTTGCGTAATACTGTAATAATGCACCATCATGGGACTCCCCTTGCCAGTATGGAAATATAAGAGTAGGTTTTACCCTTTCGGGCAATAAAACCTATTCTTATATTCTGATAAGGGCAAGGGAGGTCCCATGCTGTAGCTGCTCACCCCGAGCTCTCAATGTCCTGATAGTGGCATTGTCTTTGTGCTATTCGCCTTTTGGTGTCCTCTGGTCTAACACCGTTTGAGACTATAGGCTCTAAAGAAAGCTGTCTCTGGTGTGGACCAATGAGTTTCTAAGACAATGCAAAAACTACCAGAGCGTGTTTGTTTGCATGTTCACCACAAGTACTGTGTGTGGTTAATGCAGATAGGATTCTTTGCAAAAGGTTTCTGTTTGGTGTTTTAACATCTTAACACAAACTGTTTTATTGCCAGAAAGGGTAAAACCTATTCTTAAAAAATGCACCACTCAAGACGGCGTGTTTGCACATAGTCCCCTTACATCACTGTGAGATATTCTTCATGCCACGATATCTCAGGGGGTTTCATTTTTTTTTGCATTTCAACGTTCGGCAAGCGAACGTGCAGGCATCTGTCTCTCTTCCACCGCGGGATCGCCGATCGTGGTGAGAGGCGTGCAAGCGATGAGCCGCATTGCTGCAGATTCAAACCGGGCTCTCCTCTGTGCCGCGCAAAAACCTGGCACCACGAATCATCCAGGTCCGTCGCATGGGGAGAAGGAAGTGCCCGTGCCCAAGTAGCGCATCGTGATGACGGGAGTTGCCACGCAGGGGGAAGCTAAATCCTGCCATTACCGTACGACAGTCGGAGGGAACGACTGCAATTGACACACCCCTTGTGCTGTTGCTGTCGCGTCGTTCTGTATCACCAAGAGAGAAAGGTTTCGCGCGATAGATTATAACAGTACACGACAGTGCAAATAACTTGAAGATAATAATAATAATCCAGATTAACACCATACCCTTAACATAATAAAATGACGACGACCACGCCGACGATAGTAACTTTCTGTCTTTGTTTAAACCGCCGCTGGATGAAGGCGTCCCCAGATGTCGTGTCAGGACATGGGAGGAATTGTTTGACCATACTTCACCACGCTGGTCACTGCGGAATGGCGCAGGGCTGGCCCAGCATCGCTGAAGATATGACTCGCCACCGACGTTAACCGTGGCCAGGAATAAAACTCTCGGCAACGGGCTCATCGCACCATGCGGCCAACCCACTGTTTCTGCTGCTCCCCAACTGTTTACATATGCTGTGCATTAATGTATCAAGCAACTCCTTTCAAAGAATGAAAATGCGGCGTCTCATCCTCTAATCTATAATGTAGCGTATAAAATATTGATTGGTGTGGATAAAAAAAGATTGATTGATAATGGTATCTTCAGTTCCTCAGGGGTCTGCAGGCTCTGCTTAAGAGCCCTCCGCCTCGGAGTCCATTGGTGCATGGAACTGATACAACCACATAATCAGCTGTCTGAGAATGAGAGCGTCAAAGGCAGGGAGGATTTTCCCCTCAAAGCATAAACAAGCGCAGAGTGTTCCTATTTGTAATGCCTTCTGTCGAAAGGAAACCGGATTAAAAGCAAATGGCCTGCGCGAGTACACATTGGGAAGGATGCGCATTGAAACCCCCGAGATCACCGCGCGCTGTGTCGAACAGCAACGCGTCACATCTAACGAGGTGAGCGGCGTTAAAATGTCGCGCGAAATTAGCGATGGAAGGTTTTTTGTCAACTAAGCATTTATCTATATCTTTTTTTTTAGACGATGGCAACGTGTTGCCCAATCGCAGACCAAAGCAGTGGACTAAATATTTGACTCTCCTAATATGATTACATGATTAGACTAAGAAAACGACATTATTCTTCCCACGGTTGATATTAATTCAGAGCAACAATTATTATTTCACAGAGGTCCCACAGTCGGGGGCCACAGTGACGAGATGTTAACTACCTCGCGTTGTATACAGGAGGTCGTGGGTTCGATCCCGACCATGACACCTGTTGTATATTTGCAGTTTGCGTGCTATTCCCTTCCGATGGTCGCAGGGATTTTTCTCCGGGTCCTCCGGCTATTCCCTCCACATGATAGAAACATGCCTTGGGAGTATTTGGCTGCTCTCAATGTCCACATGATGATGAGCCACTTCCTCGAGCTGTCATTTGTGGCCAGGTCACTTCTGCAAAAGAGGTCAGTAGGTCTTACCTGGTAAAATAAATAAAACATGTTTTTATTTTAGTTAATAGCATCAGGAGTAGTGGAGTGTATCACCGCTGTGAGCATGCCTCCTCTCTATTTGTGAATTGGGTAATTGTGGTCGTTGTATGTTTCTCGGGTCCGTCTTGGGCGACCACAGTCACGCACCTGACCGGAGAGTGTTTCAATATTTCCGTTTGTGTGTCATCAAGCAAACGCATCTGCCGCTGACGTGGTTCGTGCAGCGGATGCGATCTGACGGCCGTGGCCCCCCGCCAGCATCGCGGGAGATCGAAGCCAAGGAACAGGGACAACGAAACCCGCGGTGCTAAGCGTCGACTCGAGCTCCACAGGTCGCCTGCACGTAGACGCAGGCGACGACTCAACACGCAGACGATGTCAACACTGGGGCAAAAGGCAATTTGCGTAATACAATTTGAATAACGTATTAATTACTTGGCCCGTGGCAAAAAAAAAAACAAACAGCACGGCGTTTCCCTTCTCAATGTGAACTCCCCCCGTGGTTTCACACGACGAACGAGCTATTTTCCAGGAAGCGCGAACAGTGGCGTCCACTAAACTGTGAAACAAAATCGGTGTTTTTTTACTTCACCAGTTAAGGCCCGTTGAGCTACAGAGGTATTTTTTCGGAAGCGGCCTGCCTGTCACAAATGAGAGCTCAGTGAAGTGCCTTATGTGGATATTGTTTCTTCATAGCAGCCAAATACCCTAAACGCATGTTGATTCTTAATGTGGGAGGAAAAACCGGAGGGAAATTCACGCGACCTCGGGCAGAACATGCAAAGTCCAAACACACATGCGTCAGGTCGGGATCGAACCCACGACCTCCTGTATACCAGGCGAGGTAGTTAACATCGGCGTGCTCTACTAACGTCAGCTCACGTCCGTGAGTGTTCGCGGACGTGAGCCACATGACAGCCGCACGCTGGCATTGCGTGACTACACTGGGAAGTGCTCCAATGCGCGGTGTTAACCGAGCAGTTGTTCCACAATGTTATTCAGGGAAAAGGTATGAGCAAGGCATCGGCAAAATCCGCTCCGGAGCCGCGTGCGGCAAGTTTAAGGGCTGCTTCGTGACGTTACTCACATGCGTTGTGGCTCTTGAAATATTTTTTTTTTACCGAAAAATATTTCGAACAAAAAAATGTCTCTTCTTCTTATTTTGGTCGCCGAACTCCTGGCACAGTAACAACCCGATTGAGGTCTCCCGCCCCTTTGGCGTCGTTTCATAAATACACCGCCCCTTCATTATTAACACCGTCACCCGATTTGAGTCATCTCAACCCACACTCGCGTCGCTGACAGCATCGTCCGTCCATGCTCGTTATCCGTCACCTCTCGGCCGTCGCCTCCACCACCTACCCTGTGAATCGCTTTGATTGACGTCGTTTCGAGATCCGTCGTCGCGTGCCTGTCAACCCCTTATCAGTGCCCTACCTTGTTACAGACCAATTCAGACCTTATTGATCACCCTGTGCTCTTAGAAATCGCAACGTTCATCCTACAAAGTCAATTCACAGGGGAGAAACACAAACAAATAGACAAAAAAATTGCCCATATTGAAACGGCTGTATGCCGTATGGACCTGCAAACGGAATTTCCCTGTACAAGAATATGGGCAAAGCGTATGGGTTGGCAGGTATAACGTCGCATCTTTCAGAAACGCACAGCCCCTGCAAGGACGTCATCACGCCACTGCTTGGCGGAAGGAAGGAAAAGGGGCTTCAACTAGACCAGGGGTTGGCAACCCAAAACAAAAAGAAGAGCCATTTTCTCTTCGAATCCGGTAAAAACTAAATTGGAGAGCCGTGGTGTATGTGAATACGAGACGGCACTTAATGACTAACATCAAAGCACAATTTTTGTAAGCACCATTTTAAGAACGGCACATGCACACAGTGATTTGTAATGGCTGCATCACAATGATTTGTAATTGCCAGCATTGCAGTGATTTGTTACGCGGCATTACAAAGCATTGTCGGTCTTTTAGACGTTCACCATTTATTGAAAATAATTCGGACGTTCTTTTTTTTACTTTGCAATTACCGTGTCGGGAGCTGCGAAGCAGTCCTCGAAGAGCTCGCACGCGGCTCCAGATCCGCAGGATTGCCGACAACGGAACTAGAGGGATCTCATGAAGGGGCCCTCGAGGGAGAGGGCATTTGGCCGTTCTCTACCATGCCGGCCACAGGCATCTCGGACGAGGCGGGGGAGTTTCCAGGCTTTAGGCCACCAAACGCAGGCCTACCGTTCGATCGGTAGCCGCTGCACTGTGGCGCACCCATTTATATCGCTGGGCGGACAGAGAGCAACCGGGGGAGGCATTGAAGAAACTTGCCCCACTGTTGCAACTGTGACCTCTGGCTTGCAGGCCCGGTGTGCTAGCCACCGCGACATGGGTCATTCGGGTGCAAAGCGAGTTGATCACGAGCAGTAAAATTCCATGGACGCTCCGAGAAGACGTTTGTTTGCATGTGAGTGAGAAAGAAAGCTTATTTAAACTATAAAGTATTTTTTACTTTACCAGATACGGCCCACTGAGCTATGTAGCTCTATTTCATAAGCGACCTGGCCACAAACGATAGCTCAACGAAGTGGCTTATCACGTGGAGACATATGTAGCAGCCAAATACGCTGAACGCACATTGAGTCTAACTGTGTAGCTAAAAACCAGAGGACCCAGAGAAAAATCCACACGATCACGAGGGGAACATGCAAACTCCAAATATACAGCAGGCGTCAGGGTAGTGAACGAACCCACGACCTCCTGCGGACCGGGCGAGGCAGTTAACATTGCCCCACCGTGACGCTCGGGACTTCCGCTCAGTAACCGCATCGTTCATGGTAACGGCAATTACGCACGAACCTTCGAGCACTTGAATTCTCTCAAATTACTCAATATGCGCCAGCAAATTGCTGGCAAATATAATCACCCCCAACCGACAAGAAAAATCGTTTTCATCAGTGGGCGAGAAATGAGTTGCGTTTCACAACGGGTATGAGTGTGGCGGTTTGTAATTGCAAGCGATTTGGGTTTTTGAAATCCTGGGCAAAAGTGTTATTATTATCATTGTGTTGTGTATCGGGGAAATCAAATCTGCCAGACTAATACCGGGCTGTTTATTGCGAATGCAGCAGTTGGTGTTGACCTAAGAGTTACCAAGGGACTCTTTCTCGTACATAATGAAACAAAAAAAATACAGAGACTCTTAATCGCCTTCGGTATTGAAATTCAACGTTGGGGAGTGACCCCTGGATTTAACGCTGCACTGTGGAAGCTATTTCCCACCCACCTCCTCTCATCGCTGTTGACATTGAACGTGAAGATAGCAGTTGGTCCAAACAGCTGGCCTCTTTAGCATCATCATCACCCCCTTAAATTTTGATTTAAAGCTTTCGTGACTGCTGGGATTCATATTCTTGGTTCTTTCGGTAAAGTCACGTAGAAGGGAAACAATAAAATAATAAAAATATAAAACCATAATTTTTTTATCCTTTTAGAATTTTTTGTTATATTTTTTTATTATTTTATTGTTTCCCTTCTAAGTGACTTTACCGAAAGAACCAAGAATATACATCACCCCTTTGTTGTGTCGGGGGTTTGTTACAAGTCTTGAGTTTTGGTTTGGGGGTTGACACAACCTATCATACTTCTTGGGACCATAAAATGGGTACTACTTTGTGAGTAAACTTAACGGCGCTTGTGAAATGTATTCTCCAGTACCTGCCATAGGAATGTGGAGTTTACACAACTGGTACAGGGCTGTGATCAAGAATTGATCACTACCTCCATACCTTGTTTGAGCAGGACATCATTTAGATTTTTGTTCTTCCCATTCACAGATTTTAAATAATTGCTGATCACCCCGGCCTCTGTAGAACACGTCCAATTAGCACCTGCGCACGGGGCGAAATAAGCTCTACATACATGCATACAACACAGCATCGTCACTACGACAACAATGACAACTAACACTGAAAGAAATAACTTGCCTTGTACGGTATTGCACGTCACCGTTTTTTACCCACCTTGTTTCCATTTACGACCAAAAAAAGCCACGACAACTGTGACTTGGAATACGAATACGCTGACGCGATGATGATGATGACGACGATGACGACGAGTGATGACGCAATGAGAGAGGCAAACACGCACATCGATGAGGATGAATGGCAGCAGCAGCACTGCATATTTGACTCGGCCGTAATGAAGTCAAGCGAGGTGATGGAAAGTCACAACATTTACAATCTGAGTAAAATGTTGTGGCTTTGCTCTCCCACACACACCGGTGTGTGCTGTACTAGTTACGAATTGGCCACGTTCTGTTTACGTGACAAACCTTACTAGTTGGCTGTGTCGGGTGGTGGCGGGTTTAACCACACATTTATATATCACCAGGGAAACGTCGTATTTGAATTGTAAATGCCGTGGGTTTTGCTCTCCAACACACCGGTGTGTGCTGAAGCATCGACCAATTGGCGGAGTTTTGTTCACACGACAAACCTGACCAATTGGCTGCGTCGGGCATTGGCGGCGGGTTTTAATGACACACATTTTATATTCACACGATCCAACCCACAAAAACACACACTTCGTCATGGCATCGAGATAGAGAGAGAGGGGGGGGGTACCTCACCTGTTGTTGAGGCAGCAGTAGATGATGGGGTTGTACATGGAGCAGCTCATTGCGAGCCAGAACACGGCCAGGTACACCTGCTGAATGTACTTCCACTGGAAGAGTTCACTGTCGATCTCGTAGACCAGAAAGTAGACGTGGTAAGGCAGCCAGCAGATGGCGAACGTGCATACGACCACGATCATCATCTTAACCACCTGCCAAAAAATCAGGGCGGTTGCCGCAAGCGCAGCACACGCAGCCATGAATTGTTACGTAAACATATACACACCTATAATTGGGAGTGATTTTTTTTCTGCTCAAATGATAGCAATGATGGAAGTTCTGTAGTCACATAGCGAGGGGCAGTCCACGCATAGGGCATCTGCTGTTGATTTCCCCCACAAATTGGTACTTAATTTTATAGATGCCAGATGCGTGTTTACACCCCCAAACACTCTATCGCTGTACCAACCTTGACAGTTCAATATCAATTTGGATAATTATAAGTTGAAAGCAAATATAGGCAGAACACCATTCTCTATCTCCACATATAAGTACAATTATATTTCAGTCCATCGATCAGCCTATAACATTGGTCTTGAAAGCCAAGAGGCTGATGGACTAAACAATATTTTGTATGTTTATACGTGGAAGACAATAAGGACGTTCTACTTACATCACATTACCTGCATTATCGTGGCATTTCGCATGCACAATGTCCCAAACAGCATCAGCCAAATACAGAATGCATCATGTTCATTGTAAGTTTCGTCGTCATCATCATCATCATCAGCTTTGATCTAACCACCACTGGATGAAGATCTCTCAAGGACATTGTCATCTCTCGCGACCTTTACGATATAATCCATTTTTTTCTCCTACGCACGAGCTTCATCCATTGCTCCACATTCAGAGTTAATATCATGTCGAGAATGTCCCCCCCCCCCGTTTTACTTCCGCTCCATTGTAAGTCTCGACTCACTGGCCAACATCCCTTCTAGCAACGTGTTCTGCCCAGACCCAATTAATCTTTCCTAACTTTCAAATCGATGTCTGCGATGTCTCAAACTTGCGTTTGTTCTGACCCTAATTGACATCAACAGACAGCAAGAGGGCCATTTGTTCTCCGTACACTATTCATGTTCTTCGATTTTTAGTTTTTTTGTCAAGTGTCCGCATTTTTTATCCATGTCATAGCAGTGAATATGCACCGATTGAAAACTTTATTTTTAAATCACATCTTGAGATATATATATAGCTTGGGTCATCTGTGAAAAGGAAGGTTAAACGGCCGTGTAATTCTTTGGGTAAGGCATGCGCAGCAATTGCTTCACTTGTTGTTCTTATCGTGTAATGCATTTTCTAAAAAGTCATTTCCACATCATACAGCATGATAGGAGGTAGGAGATACGTAATTTAGATTTACACACTCCATGAATATATGATTTTCTAATATTGCTCTGTTGCGTTTTGCCTACATGTTTTCACGTCTGCATTATTGAATCAAACACCAGGCTGTAAACAAGCGGGTAAGAGTTCATCGAGGTCTGCACTTTGAACCTGGCGACCCGAGTTCGCTTCCCGACCCGAACGTGCATCGGAGAGAGCTGTGCGGCGCCACCGTGAAATCCTGGCGATACTCCCACTCTCTCGCTCTTCTATTCAACCGGGCTCCACGGTGACAGCTCAACGGTGGCTGCTGTCGTAGAGAACAGCTGGAGGAGAGGTCGGGTACTCATGGGGGCGTTTGCATCACGGAGGCCGCGGATTAATGTGCGGAGCAATGTGCGTAAACGAGACGGGGGGGGGGGGGGAGATGGGTCTGATGTTGACTTTGCTCGAGCCATTGCTGTGCGTACGTTTGTATGTTGAACTGTTCTGCTTCAGTGGTGTTCTGCTTCAGTGGCAGAACAAAAACACGGACTCTTTGCCGTCTGGAACGCTCTTCCTGCTGATATTAGGAAGCTACCAGAGGTATGCACTTTAACATCTAAATTGAACACTCATTTATTTATGTGTGGTGTGCAAAAAGTTCAACGTACATACATAATGTGAAGACTGTATATATGGAGTTTGCATGTTCTCCCCGCGATTGCGTGGATTTTTCTCAGGGTCCTCCGGTTTTTCGCTCAACATTTAGAGTCAACACACGTTTCGAGTATTTGGCTGCTGTAAATTTCCACATGATGACAAGTCACTTGATTGAGCTATCACTTGATTGAGCCGGGTCGCTTCGGAAAAGAGCTATATAGCTCTGTGGGCCTTACCTGGTCAAATACAACACGTTCCTGCGGAGGGGGCTGGTAGGAAATTTTGAAGTAATTATGAAGTAATTATGTACGGATATTTTTAAACCAAACTTGTTAGGGTCGTGTGCATAAGAAAGCAAAATGAAAAGTGAGCAGAATTATAAAACGACGCCAGAAAGTGCAGTGTAAAAGAGGTCGCACCAGAATGTGCGGTGTATCATCCCCTGCCTCCTGTGAATTAATCCCGGTTGGGCTTCCATTCCATATAAGGGCACCACGGGGTGACCAGCCCCTCCCCACCCAGCCCCACCCCTCCCACCCCCCACCCAGCCCCACCCAGCCCCTCCCCACCCTCCCCTCCCCTCCCCACCCAGCCCCTCCCCACCCAGCCCCTCCCCACTCTCTCCTCCCCTCTCCACCCAGCCCCACCCCTCCGACGTGGACAGACATACACAATTAATCCCCTGCCTCCTGTGAATTAATCCCAGTTGGGCTTCCAGTCCACTACGTTTCCTACCAGTAAAAGAGTTTAAACTAGTTAGTTAGTTTACACGCAGAGGTGCGCGGTGGTGGGGGGTGGAGGAGAACCGTAAAGCGGGATAGCCAGTGAGAATTAGCGGCGCAAGCAACGAATTGCCCAAGCTCTGGGGTCCTATATCGGGATGGTTGTTCCACTCGTCCGCGCCCCCCCCCCCCACCTCGCCCCAACTCCATCACCTTGCGCTTGGCCCGCAGCTGCTCGTGGTACTTGTCCCCCGTGTCTCCGGGGATCTCGCTGCCCCACAGGGTGACGCCCACGATCGTGTACGCCACCGCCATGGCCACGAGCGGCAGCAGGTACACCAACACGACCACCACGATCTGATTCCTGGGGGGTGGGAGGGGCGCAGCGCCAACATCGCCACCGACAAATGCACAGCAGCAGCAACAATAATGAGGCATGTATTCCTCACGATGGTATTTAACGCGAAACAATCACTGGTGTCTTTGATTTAAAGCTTTCGTTACTGCAGGGATTCATATGTTTGGTTCTTTCGGTAAAGTCACGTAGAAGGGAAACAATGAAATAATAAAAATGTAAAACAATAAAATTCTCACGACGTTTCGACTGCAACACAAGCAATCATCATCAGGTGTGAAAACCACACATAAGATTCACACGTTCAACATACACACATCAAATACACACGTTCAACATACACACATAAAATACACACGTTCAACATACACACATAAAATACACACGTTCAACATACACACATAAAATACACACGTTCAACATACACACATCAAATATACACGTTCAACATACACACATAAAATACACACGTTCAACATACACACATTAAATACACACGTTCAGCATACACACATAAAATACACACGTTCAACATACACACATAAAATACACACGTTCAACATACACATAAAATACACACGTTCAACATACACACATAAAATACACACGTTCAGCATACACATAAAATACACACGTTCAACATACACACAAAATACACACGTTCAACATACACATAAAATACACACGTTCAACATATACACATAAAATACACACGTTCAACATACACATAAAATACACACGTTCAACATATACACATAAAATACACACGTTCAACATACACACATAAAATACACACGTTCAGCATACACATAAAATACACACGTTCAACATACACATAAAATACACACGTTCAACATACACACAAAATACACACGTTCAACATACACATAAAATACACACGTTCAACATACACACATCAAATACCAAGTCACAGCTGGCTGAAAACGACGCCCAGCCCCGACATATTTGTACTACATTATGGTCAACAGCGATGGTAAGCGCCCACTTGGACCCCCGATCCTACTCATCGATATATATTGAATAATATTAATGTTTAATAATATGCTTTGAACTTGTAATGCGCCGCGCGGTATTCGCTCACTCTCGTAGTGAGAGAATGACTCGGAGGCGCTATGAACCGCAGATAAGTGAGGAAAGCAGTCTCCCCCGTGAGCCGGCGCAAACAATTGCCCAACCTCCGTGGTCCTCTACGTATGAAGGTGTTATTGGTTTATTCATGTGTGTTCACATGTAGGAAGAAAGCGGGGTGCACGGAGAAACCCAACGCATGCGAGGGGGAAACGCGCTATCCCATACAAATAAAACAGGGGGAGTCCACATTTTTTCTGCACTGCTTTCTCCTGGCAAGCCAGGGTATGACACCTCCTCGAGGCCCACGGGAAGGGAGGTTCACAACATCTATGCGAGCCACCAACCCTCACCGCTCCACAGTGCTGGATTACAGGCCATCACCGCCTGGCTATTGTGCTTCAAGTTTGTGCCCCAGCTGCCAAATTCATGCTGCCGCTCAAAACAGCCTGTTGGAGGCCGGGCTGGTCACTCGATATAAGCAGAGAATCTGGGCACACGTAGAAGTATTGTCGCCGTGAGATGTGATAAATTCAAATGTTAAGAATCTATAGCAAGTTATGGTGGCCAGAGAATATTATAATAGCAGGTTGAGTTAACAGCCTTGTTTTAAGGTCATTTTCTCTATTTATTATTAACGAGATGCAATATCCTTTGTAAGGGAGACCTCCGTGATTATAATAGGTGCGACTATGATGTGTGCTTCTCTTTTGAGTTATGACATTCATACAAATGTGCCACCTCTAGGGAAAGGAAATAACAGGGCTTTCAAAATACTATTCCCAGCAAATGCCCTATTTACAAAGCATCTATAGTGCTTGTGTGCCATGGTGGCAATGTGTTAACTACCTCGCCTGGCATACAGGGGGTTGTGGGTTACATCCTGACCCTGACGCCAGTATATGTGGGGTTTTTGTTTGTTTTCCCCATGATTGTGTGGATTTTTTTTCCGTGTCTTCCGGTTCTTCCCTCCACATTTAGAAACATGCGTCTGGAGTATTTGGCTGTTGTACATTTCCTCGTGATAAGCCACTTCGTTGAGCTATAATTCGTGGCCAGGTCTCTTCTGAAAAAGAGTTATAGCTCAGTGGGCGTTACCTGGTTAACAAAAAAATAATTAAATCGGGAAAAAAATATTTTTAAAAATAGGTACAACAGGCACCGGTCACCAACCAATACATCAACTTAACATAATTGTTTTGGAATGCCATTTACACGGTCTCATGATCTCCTGCATGCTAACGTGGTGTCATGATCGGTACACTGGATTTTTGAATCCAGAGGTCACTGGCTCAATATCCCGGCTGCCTCTGTCCACTCAGCAGCACAAATGTGTTCCCCACGCTTAGTCAATCGGCAGGTCTCACGTGATGTTGGGGTAAAGTGTCGGCGCTCCCACTTCTTCGTCGGCATCTAGTTACCGTTGAAGAGTAGGCCAAATATAATCTCTGTTGGAGTCCCTTCTATTTTCAGTGGTGTGGGCAAGAGGTGTAAGGGCTGCAATTGGCTCTCGTAAATCTTGGACTGAAAAGTTTGATCTCACAATGCAAAGAGCTAAGTAGGTAACGACTTCTCTATCCTCATACCATAAAACAAAATTCAATCCACACGCGAGACTTTGAACGTGCATCCTTCCAATTCAATTGGTGCAATAATTTAATTTTGGGGTGGCACAAAGGTGAACGCAATTCGCCATCAACTTCGTGCCACACGTTTGATTGCTGACCACGAGTTAACACCAGCGACGAGTGATATCTGAAACCAGTCCACAATCAGTCCCCCTTCACCATCCCCGGGCGAACCAGGTTGGAGAAGTATGGTCAAACCCCCGCCCCCGCAATATGAATGACAAGGCATGGGGGATATCTTCATCCAACAAAGATGGACAAAGGGATGCAATTCTTTTTGTTTATGATCAATATCATGTATATCTGCCATTTAGAGGCATTAAATATCATCAAGGCTGTGTTATTTCCTGTGGGGTGTAGTGAAACGATCACGGGAAATTGCTGTCTAGAATTGTGCAGCAATTTCATACATGTTTGGCAAGTGGTTATTGCATCTTCCTGAGCTACCCCACAATTTCGAGGTCAATTTGTGCTCTTAAAATGTCCTTTAATTTAAACTCGAAGGAAATTAACGCCGTAAAGGGGGGGGGGGGTGGGGGGGAAGCGAGAATTTAACTGGTGGCATCAACACACAGCAGTGTGCGGCCCGCCTTGCCAAATCAGCGATGCTGCCATCGCTAGACCTAGCGACCTTTTGGGTTTCCCAAGAAACAACATTTTGTGAAAGTGGACAAATCCGGCCACTGTCTGGGATGAGGACAAGGAGCGATTTCAGGTCTGCATTAAGGGTCCTTTATAAGTTCGCTCTTTGTGACACTTGGTAAAGTGTCTAGTTACACGATGTCAGGTTTGTATTTAGGATCCTGCATCAATCAGTTCATGCTGTGTAGCACCGCGTAAAATGTCTAGCGGAATGTTTGAAGGTCTATCTAGAGCGTTTGGTGGCTCTCCGCTCTAAGGAGTTGGAAACTATGTCGTGTGTGCCTTGTGGTTCCTAGTCATTTGTTTTTCGATTTAAAGCTTTCGTGACTGCAGGGATTCATCTTCTTGGTTCTTACGGTAAAGTCACGTAGAATGGAAATTAAATAATAAAAATAAAACAATAAAATAAAATTCTCACGACGTTTCGGCTACTTGTGCTGTGGCCGAAACGTCGTGAGAATTTTATTTTATTATGTTTTATTTTTATTATTTTATTTCCATTCGACGTGACTTTACCGAAAGAACCAAGAAGATGAGTTCCTAGTCACGTGAGCATTGCGGCTCTTAGGCTCAGGAAGTTTGTTAAGGGAAAGTTGGTAAAGGGTGCAGCCCTGCGATTTCTTGCTCACGTCACTGTTGGCGGAAGAGCCTCTACTTTGCGGGAGCTCTAGAGAGCCCCTCACGGGCATTTGGCCTCCTCTTGCAGGCTGGCCAGACGTCTTGGCTCGAGGTAGTAGCAACCATACCTTACCCCACCTGCCGATTAACTAACTCTGCTGCGCCCACGTGTACTGCTGGGTGGACAGAGGCGGCAGCGGTGGGTGGCTTGAAGAAACTTGCGACGTGGTTTTCACTGCCACGCCGGGAGATCGAATCGAACCTCCGCATCGCGAGTCCACGGGAGCGCCGCTAACAATTGCACCACGGCAGCATCCGTGCGCACGCGTGTACGCGTGCACACGTACGCGCGTACGTGCGTATGCGTGCGGTGCGTCAGTAAGCAGGAGGAGAGAAAAAGGAACGGACACAAGTTTGAGGTTCACGTGATCGTCTTTGGGGAAGGAGATGTAGCAGATAAAGCGGCCATGGCTGTCAGCCACCTCCGAGAAGTAAAAGAAGGGAAATGCGAGCACCACGGCCAGCAGCCAGATGACGCCGATCAGGACTTTGGTGGCGAAGGCCGAGAGCCGCGGCCGCAGCGGGTGGATTATCGCCATGTACCTGGGGAGAGAGAGGGAAAAGCGTACAGTCTCTCCTCTTATAACGCGAGGTGTTTTCAGAACGCCAAATGGACCCAGCGCGATTAATGCATTAGGGAACACATTTCTTAAAACGCGCATGCGAATTGGATACAACGCGATTGAGTGAACAGAACTGCGTCGTGTGAGTAGGAGTAAGCGGTCGTATGGCTGCCTCGGCGTAGCATCACACAAGGCGGGATACTGCTGGATGCTTCCAGATGCTACCCGCGCACTTTAGTCATTGTCCGGCCGGCGTACGCATCTCACGTGTTATCGCGGACTGTGCTTTACCCTATATTATTTATCACAACGCGATTTTTCCACAACGCGCCGTTCTTCAGGGACGCAACTACCGCGTTATAGGAGAAGAGACTGTACAAGGTAAAGGTGCAACCTTGCAATTGCTGGCTCGTGCTACTGCTAGCAGAAGGCCCTCAACGAGAGTGCATTCTGTCCATCCAGCAGTTTGTCACGTGTGTACATTGCTGCTGTAGAGGAATGGGGAAGCATCATCGTCAGAAAAAAATTTGAACGTCAATGTACGGATGCTGCCACAGAGGGTGCGACGGTTAGCAGCGCACTGAACTTGCTTCCCAGAGGTCGCCGGTTAGATTCCATATCCCGTAGAGGCAGTTGAAAGGATGGGGCAAGTTTCTCAAATCCCCACCGCCTCTGATCAACCCAGCAGTGCGAGTGGGTTCCACCACGGTTAGTCAGTCGGCAAGTTGCGTGTGGTTGGGGTAAAGTGTGTGCACTCCCACCTCTCCCTTGACGTCTGGATTGCTTGGAAGAGAAGGCTAAACACCCTCTAGGGGTTTCTCTGGAGTGGAAGCCCTTCTGCTAAGGCTGCACCCTTACCACAGAGGTAATGTTCTTATACTTAGCCCATCCAGCTACTGATACTCCCTGCCCCAAGCTACGACCAGGCTTACCACAACCCCTGTCACTACCCCAACCCCTCCTTAAACACTCCCACCTAATCTCCTGTCACCACAACTACACCACCACTTTTGATCACAACCAACACTCTTTATCTCAACCACTGTCATCTTGTGTACAATTGTATAATTGCTGCAAAGCACCTTGGAATGAGGCGGCAAATATATATATACACACACACATCTATATAGGTTCATAGGTTATCTATATATAAAAGGGAAATTTGTGAATATGTATGTCTGTTCAAATATGTTTAGCGTACTTCCCGACATGCAAAAAACTTTAAATTTGCCATGTGGGTACTTTCCAGACTGTACACCATGCAAACATTATAAAAATAGACTTTTGTATATTTGGGGGGGGGGGAGGGGGCGCAATGCATTTATTTTGCACGGCAAGTGAGCTGTGACGTCACATCTCTGTCATGTCACCCGCGCATGCGGAAAGCGTCACGCATCTCCCCCATACAAATGTGTAGCAGGTCTAAGGCGTTCTTCCCGCAGCATTGCTTTATTATTTCAGTCGTTTGCAGCCGTACGCACCCTGAAAGTTGTGTGTGTCTGCAGCAAGCGCGTGTATGTGTACCCATGGACGCGCGTGTGTGTGTGTGTGGGGAGCGGTAGTGTAGTGGTTAGCGTGCTGCTCTATGAACCGGTGACGATTATTTGAACCGGTCCTGGGCCTCCCCTAGGTCGACTCAGCCTCAAACGAGTAACTGGTGTGGTGTGTGAACATCGCCACTGGGGGGATAAAGGTGGCCGGGCGTGGTGAATCCAAGTCCCGGGCAAAGCCGAGCAGTAAAGCTAGTATGATATAAAATACACGAACTGAAATTTTAATTAGAGTGGTGGCAACATCATCAACCTGGAGGTGCTTTAATTCAAATTAATTCCCTGCGGTAGCCGCTACTGACGCACGGCGTTCCCCGCATTGCCTTAACGCTGTCCTTCCAAACTGGAACCCCGCAGCCCCCTCGCCCCAGCTACGGTGCTCCAAGTTTCCCCACGTGCAATGAAACGACGGCGATAGTAAAACGTGGCACGCTAGGAATGGACCACTCTTTTAAATATTTCCTCGTTGAGCAATGGAGTAAAGTGTGCTGTGCAGTACATCAACGCACGTGTGTACACCAGCATGCGATACTGAGTCGGGCCTGTAGGTGGCTGGCAGGGTTATTGAGTAACCTGCCCTGTATACCAGTCACGTGGCTAATGGCGACTCGGTTGAAAATTGCTGTGTGTGACACCACGTGCTGTTGCATTTTACAGATCGCCACAATAAATGTGTTTGCCCTCGATTTGGAGCATCTGCCCACGTCCTTCATTTCGAGTGTGCAACAAAAACAACAACAACAACAACAAAAATCTCGGGAAATCGCGGGGGTGCCAATCGATACGGTCCACGGCACGTGCGTCATTCGTCAACACGACTTCGGGCCCCAGACGCGGCGAGCGGAAAGCGCCGCTCGAGGAACATAATTCCACGGCAGTCTGTGACCGCAACGGATTTTCATCAATCAGGAGGGGGGAGCGTTCAAACCTGGGGCCAAAACAAATCAGCGGGAGCTGTTGGCGCTCTCCGCAATGCTCGGTCAACCCCCCTGCGAAGCAATTAATGGTCCCATGGTAAATTTTAGTTAATTAACCTTGCATGCAAAAGATTTGTGCGACTCAGCTTTGTTTGTGCACCCGTTAAATTAAGCCAGTCTCGGGGTGGAGCGGTGGTGCAGTGGTTAGCTCGATGCGCTATGAACCTGCTGACCGGCTACCATCAGTGGCGAGTGATATCTAAGCTGTACCTGAGTCTCTCCCCTTCAACCATCACTGACCAGCACGGTGAAGTATAGTCAAACAACCACCATGGTTGGCGTGGGATGGCCTTCCTCAAGTAACGGATTGATTAATGGCCATAAATTATTTAGTAAAAGGAGGAAATGTTATTGTCGTCTCTGTAGGATGGAATGCACGTGCATCATAATGCCACATATGTAGCATATTCACAAACACATAAGAAAGAGTGGCCATTCGTGGTGACAGTTAACGTGCTGAACACACGGACGACAGAAAATGCCCAGTGGGGCTTGGGCAGGTCCACGTCATGGTTAGAGGGGGCCGATGGTCAAGAAAGTGACGGAGTGGCAGGCCAAGGAACAGAACGTGTCCGAGAGAGCACGTCCTCTGGGGGGAGATGGAGTGATGAAATCAGCCCGTGTGCAGGTGCTAGGTGTATTGCTATATTTGTAGCGCTTGGAGTGGCCTTCCTCCAGCAGTGGATTGACCACGGCTGATGATGATCATAATAATAATGATGGAGCATCTAGCATTCGTGGCAAGTGTGTTGCTTGCATTCCATCCAACGGCGCTGTTATTCTTTGGCCGAATCGAATGAAAATATCCGGTGAAAATTGCGAGTTTGGATGTCTGCGTGTGTGTTTATGGTTTGTGGTTGCTGACGCTATTACCTCCCAGTTCCGTGCGCCTGCAATTGATCTCTCTCCTGAGTTGGGATTGTCTCGTGCTCCTAAATCTGGAAGTACATCAATTGACATTTTGGGTTTGTAAATGGCACGATCCCGCAAAGCCGTCGCGCACTCTGATTTCGGAGCTGGATGCTGAGCGCCGCAGCACACAATTTCCTGAGAGTTCCCCCATCGTCTGTAATGGCACTGAACTACGCGTGCCACACATGCGTAATGGCACCAAACGATTAAAAGGGTGGGAAAGTGCATGGTGTGCTTGCCACAAAGCGAACCACAATACTTCGCTGCTGATCTCGTCGAGGAGCATAAACCACCATCAAGCAAACTCCTGGTCATTCTCACAGCAACTTTTGGTGGGCCGTTGAACAAAGACAGTCAACCGCGTCGCAGCGCTTTCAGACGCACTTCTGCGGCTATCTGGAACGCTCTTCCTTCCAACATTAGGAAGCCACTGGAGCGATGCATTTTAAAATCTAATTTGAAAACTAATTTCTGCTTTTTTTGTTGAGTTTGTTGTCCTTCCCGATTGCAACAGTTGGCTACCTGCGGTGCGAATGAAGTTCAACATACACACGTACCTACAGCACTGGATGCTATACACTGCCGCACACAATGTCCCGAAGAGTTTCCCCCCATCGTCTGCAATGGCACTAACTATGTGCGTCACATACATAATGGCATAAAATGATTCAAGGGTGGGGAAACTGCACGATGGCATTTCGGAGTGGTAAGTGTCACTCAGGGTTAGGATGTCACGAAGCGTGCGTGTTAAAAAAGAAATATATCTAATCGCCCCACCAAATTAGATTTTTCTCTTTATATCCATCACAATTCATGCGGGTGTGCGGAAACGCATTCGTCTCATGACACCCACCGATCGCTGCAATGCCAGAGCCGCCACATCATCTCGCTGGGAGATAAATCTAAAGCGACAACGTAGCAGGCACTGCGTGACATCCTTCACCGTTGCCTCTCTTACGCGTGCGCGTTACGTCGCCTCCGAAGGATCCTTCACCCGCTTTGTTTACCGTCACATTCTGCTGGGTAATGGGCAGCACGCTTGGACTTCCCAGAGGTCTCCGGTTCGCCTCAACCTCCTGGTGCGGCAGTTTGAAGCAATGGCTGCGAGTTTATTGAAGGCTTCCCTGTTGAACTTTTTTCGCACCTGCATGTATGCTGAATTATCTTTTGCGCCGTACGTCGCCGACCGTGCTAATGGGAGGTGCGGGTGAGGACAGCAACAAACTTAACACACACAAAAAATCAGTTCTAAAGAAATTAGTTTTTAGTTTAAAAGTGCATAACACATTCAGCATTAGTGTGTACGCCACAATTAGCGGATTGGCAAGCAGTATGTGGTGCAACGTGTGTGGGTACTTTCGACGTTTTCCCTGGCCAGTGTGGAAGATTAGGCCAAATGCTGCCGAGGGGGGGGGGGCACCCACTAAAGCTCCCGCGAGTGGAGGCCCTTCCGGCAGCAGTGGGGTGAGCAAGCAATTGCAGGGCAGAACCTTTACTTTTTTTTTACACAAATAATACAATTCAGTTGTCAGTCACTGGGGTTGTTAGAGACTATACGTCACCCTTCTGGTCATTGTGGGTTGGTGAAGGGGATGACTGACCAGGATGTTTGCCCTTGATTGGAACACAACTCGCCATCTCCTCTGCCACCACTCCCAAACTTTTGCCGTCATACACTGCACTGCAGTGCATTTCACTGACCCTGTAGTATCGAGGGAAACAGTCGCCTTCCCATTCATCAGGACCTCAGTAACCTCCTTCGTCATTGCGTGAAGTAACGCAAGCCCTTTTGGACCCATCCGCCTGACCCGAAACAATGTGAACTCAAGCCCCGATGAAGCTTGGAAAGCTGAATGGAGTTCCAAAGAACTCACAAACAAACACCTTGTGAAAGACCCAACGCAGAAGATCCATAATGTTTGATCTTCTACGAAGCTCATGGTCCACCC
Source organism: Petromyzon marinus (assembly GCF_048934315.1). Taxonomy (NCBI): domain Eukaryota; kingdom Metazoa; phylum Chordata; class Hyperoartia; order Petromyzontiformes; family Petromyzontidae; genus Petromyzon; species Petromyzon marinus. The sequence continues at coordinate 2,232,663 of NC_133707.1, forward strand.
TAAACCGCATCTGCACAAACCATGGCAGCAGATGCGGATACCTGATGTACAAATGGAAAATTAAAAACTCTCCAGTAGTAGTGTGCAACTGTGGTCATCCAGAACAGACTGAACAACGTATAACGATGCAATGCCCAATGCACACATACGAAGGAAACATCACAGCGATATACTCCGCTGCTCATGACGCTTACTGTATATTTGGAGTTTGCATGTCTCTCTCTCTCCGTGGTCGTGTTAATTTTTCTCCGGACCCTCCGGGTTTTTCCCTCTACATTTAGAAACATGCGTTTAGAGTATTTGGCTGCTATAAATTTCCACGTAATAAGATACTTCGTTGAGCTATCATTTGTGACCATGTCGCTTCTGAAATAGAGATATATAGCTCAGTAGATCTTACCTGGTAAAAAAAAATTCAAAGTTTATGAAGAAAAAGTTCATAGTTTTTAGAATGTGAAATGAGCCACACAGAAGAAGACCCTGTAGTTGGGAAGCCAGGGCTGATATTCTCTCCACAGAATTCTAATAAAGGCTTCCAGCATGTTCAAGTCATGGGCCAGGTTTACTCCTTGGGCAAATAGCCTAAACAAATCACATTGCCAATTTTGCTATTGATGGTTAAGGGAGGCTCTGGGACACTTTGCCCAAAACAACGATGAAAAGGAACATTTGGAAACGCGTGCAATCACACCCTGATATGTAAATCTATACAACAAAAAGGGCCACTGTTCCAAGAGTCCATGCCCAATACTCTACAGACGATTGTGTCAAAGCAACTTAATAGACCGAGCCGACGTTATTAGCCAGCGGCACGAGATGGCATTCGCACTATTAGCATTTGTTACTGATATAATTACAGTGCCACGTGTGTACTCCCTACTGCGGCGTCTCGAGGGAGCCGGCTCGGAATTAAATGTCCCATTCAGGAGCAAACCAACATCTGAATTCTCCGATATCTTACACTTCATTAGGAGCGCGACGGTTAACACGGCTACACGTGCAGTACAATTCGTTGCAACAACGCGTGCTGCATTCAGCAAACGTGATTGTTCAGAGAAAGTGGGTTTAGGAATCACCGGGCCTCATCCCATGGTCTTCTACCTTACGACCAGTGGCATCTTGCCACTCTAGTGGCCAGTGAAAAAGGAGCAAACCTTAGCAACACCCCATCGTCAGCCATACTCAATCTACTGCTGGATGAAGATATTGCCAAGCCTTCACCGCCACCTCTCACGATCCTTGCAAGTGACAATCCACCCAACATTAACAATGCTCAGCTGCTCACTATAGAAACCGTCATGCGGTGATACTGCTGTGTGTGTCGGCATTCTTTCGCATCGTACGCAGCCGTCCGTGCTAATTTGCAATGGTGTGCAAGCACCAAACACGTGATCTATGTGCCGTGAAGAAGGGACATTGCCCGAAACGTCGCCTATTGTTGACAAATGTGAGATTGTACTCATTGTGAAGTGGAAACAAGTGACACAATGTGCAGTGGACACCAACTGGCTATCTGCCCATGGATAGTGATGATGCTGATGATGATGGAGATTAGAAATGGAATGCCCCCCCCCATCCCTCCTACTCCCCTTATCCCCATCCACCACATCCATTGGCTTCCATGCCCCACCAATGTATTTTGCCAGTGATGTTTCCAGATTTTTGGATTCATCAGAAAGAATGGTGAAAATTTGGCCTAGATTTCTGATGATCTAATTTACATTTCATATTGTTTCGGATTGATTTCAAAAACTTGATGCTACTGACAGATGTCACTTCCACGCTTATTCCGCCAAAAGTGCTTCCACGTGCTATGGAGTGACAAAGTCGTTCCACGTGCTATGGGGTGACCTAACTTTTGTTAGCACGTAGACACGCAAGCATGTAGCGTAATGTGAATTATGGAAACGATAAAAAAGACGCGAAATTGTCCTTAAAAGTCCTAGGTACAATCCAACTAAAAAATGCCATCGAAAAAATATATACACCTTTAATATTTAGCCACTGGCATGCAACTGCCTACAAATGCACGCAGAGAGTAGAGTTAAAGCGGCTTCGGTGTGTGGTATCGTCTCATCGCCGGAATGACACCTGAACCTTAGCCCCTTGTTCACAAAGCCAATTAAGATAGATATTTCAGCATTTCACAGTTGAATGCACATTTGAATCATTTGGCGGGACCCCAGGGTCCCGCAAAAATCAGGTCAATAATTATTATTTTTCTTCAGTCTGCCCACTACGTGATCCCGACAGCAACGCGCCGCCCGCCCAGACTCAAGCGCCACCAAGCGCCAGCAGCAGCAGCAGGCGGCGATCGACACGACGGGCGCCACCCCACCGGCCAAACGCGAGCCCAGGGGGGCGTCCGCCGCAGTCGCGCGCGGCGACGACGCCCTCCGGTCAGCCGTCGATCCTCGGCTTCTTTGCCAAGGCGAGCCCGCCCCCCCCCCCCCCCCCCAGGCAGTGAATTTTATGTGTTTATGTAATTTTTAAACTTTTTCCGAAACTTAGTGCCCCGAGTAGCTCTCGACGAGGCCAATCGATTGACACTAGTTTTGTTGTTGTCGGTAAGGCAGCAAGACTCGTGTCGCTACGCGGTTTTTCCCACCCCGGGGCAGTGATGGGACCCCGAACATTGTTGGTTAATTACCAGGACTTTGTGTTGTGTTCACAACCTTTGTTGATACATATATATGTGTTTCCGATGAATTTACACTTAAAAAATAAGGTCACGTATGAATATTTTTTTGTTACCAATAATTATTAAGGGATCATCTTGACTATGTTGTCCTTTAACAACTGCATCCACGTGTATACATCAACACCACTCATTGATGGAGTTGGCCAAACATCCCAATGTAGGACCACAGAGCTTGGGCAATTGTTGATGCCGGTTCTGGCTGCCTTTGCGCTTGTCCGTGGTTTCCCGTGCCTCTGTACCAGTCTTCCTCGCTCTGAGAGTGAATGAATACCGTGCGCGTTACACATTCTAAATGTAGTCTCGTTATCATGCTGTACGGCTTCACTGTGCGGTCTCCATGCAGATGTATTCAAGGAACTAGAGCAATCATCTCCAAACAGCAGCGAAAACAATGGGCTGGGCATTTTTGTTGTTATAGACGTGTTCATAATATCACAATCAATGTTTTTATTCTTGTTTTGTCTTATTTGATCGTTACCAGATATAGCTAGGTTAGAATAATCTTCCCTTAAGGGAGGATTATTGACGAATGTCTTCAATTTTTGATGTAAAGCTTTCGTGACTGCAGTAATTCATTTTCTTAGCTCTTTCGGTAAAGTCACGTTGAAGGGAAACAATTAAATATATATAACAATAAAAATTCTCACGACGTTTCGACCATAACACAAACGGTCGTCATCAGGTGTGTCGGTTTGCATTAATTAATTCATTTTTAAACGGTTTATTTATTTATAAAAAACGTCAGCGCCACGCGCAGCGATTTGGCAGTTTATTTAGAAGGACTAGTCCATCTATGTTCTGAAAAGAGGAGGGGGGAGACGAAAAATTAATGTATGCTGTCTGAAACCCACTGTAAGCGTGAACAATCAATTAAGACCTGAAATGGTTAATCAAATCTTTCCAATGATTGCTAAGCCAGAATCCATCTTCTCGGTTTAAATTGTCTCTGTGCTTGTATATGTGGATAGCCTCATGAACGAATCTCTCATGGTAGCCAGATGGCTTACAAAGAACCTCTGTCTTGGAAAAGTCAATGTCATGTGAGCCTACTGAATTATAACAATGATCTGCCATGGCCGAGGTGTTGGTCCTACCGTGTTCGTAATTGTGCATGTGCACCACTGCCAATGCAGCAGCAACGCCAAATAATTCGTGTTAATTTGAGGTTCGATTATTAAGCGTGTTGTGAGCATTCTACTTTGTAAGGAGCGATATAGGTTGAGAGCGTGTGAGTGCAAGAGAGTGTGGTGTGTTAGTGGGGAGCAGTAGGCGCTGCCCTACGAACCTGCCGACCCAAGTTCGAATCTCTGCTCACGGCCAACACCGGTGACAATGATTTGAATCGGTTCTGGGCCTCCCCTTGGTCGACTTAGCCTCAAATGAGAACCTGGTGCGGTGTGTAAACATCGCCACTAGGGTGCTGGCCACCCACTCCCTCGTGTGCAGATCCAACCTTCATAGGTGCTCGCCAACAGCACTTGCCCCAACAGTCTGTTGAGGCTATACAGGGGATTCGTGACTTTGTCTAGGTGTGTGAGTCTGTGTGATGGTCAGACAATAACAATATGAGTGTGTGCAGTTTAAGACTGTGGGTGTGAGTGTCTGCGTGTGTGTAAGTGTCACCGGTAGTGTCGTTGTTAGCGCACTGCAACCAATGCCCATGGCGAATATTTCAACCGGTCCTGGGCCTCCCCTAGGTCGAATCCTAACAGTAGTACCTGGAGCAATGTGAACACATCAGCACTGGTGTTGGCCACCAACCCCCGTCGTGTGCAGTGTTGGCCTTCATAGGCACTCGCTAACAGCACCTGCCCCAAAAAGTATGTTAAGGATACACGGGGGACCCGTGTCTTGTCTTTGTGACCGTAGTCTGCAGGATGAAGACGTTTCATGCCGACACATTTACGTTCAGACACACACGGGCACTGCCCATGAGTTCCGGCGTCTTGTCCCCAGGCTAGCAGAGCGACAGGAGGTGGCGGAGTGATCCGCGTCAAAGTATGAAGGCGAGGCTCAGTGATGGGCAGTGAAAATTGGCCCGACACGGCCGTTCGCGAGGGCAATTAGTGGCGGAGTGTGGGGACGGGAGAGGGTGCAAATTAGGGTGAGTTCACCAGGGGTCAGCGGAGACTCGCGGTAACTAACAGCGAGGTGGGGTAGTGGGGGTACCAAAACATCTGATTGCCCGGGGGGAGGGGGGGAAGGGAGAGGGGGGTTCAGTGTGCTCGGTGAGGCTTGCTTCCGTAACCTGATCGACTCAAAGGCGACATCGCATCCCAGAAGGGCGTCGTTCAGGTGTAGCCCTACCGAAGGCAGATAAATCATAGAACGAGAGAAATAAAAAAGACGGCCAAGGTGGAGAGCAATTTGGGTGTGCAGGTGGTCAACTGTTGACATCCAGGGATGAAGAGAAAAAATTACATGCCAAGGGAGACTCGGGTTTCGTCTCTTTTACTAGGTAAGGTCCACTGAGCTACGTAGCTCTTTTTCAGAAGCGACCTGACTTTCACAAATGATAGCACAGCGAAGTGGCTCATCAAGTGAGGATATCGAGCAGCAGGTAAATACTCAAAGCGCACGTTTCTAAATGAAACCCGAACCATTGTCTGTCTTCTCATCGCACGGCAAGCTCACGGAACAGAAAACACAACACCAAGTGTGGCGTCCAAATGCCGCCGGGTTACTGTGAGCACAGTGGAGTTGCGACACAGAGGTCGCGCGGGTGGTTGGGGTTCGTTCTCATCGTGTGGCAGTTTCAACAGCGTGGGGCCGAGCTCTTTCTTTTTTTAATCCCATTGCCTAGAGACACCCCTTGCGGTGTTTGCTCTGGCTGACAGAATCTGCGACATTAAAGGTTCATGATGAACAAAGTCGAACAAAGCAGCACAGATGGATCGAAGTGATTTGCCGTTTGTAAGATCCCAATTTTCTCCAGTGGTAAATTTCCTTTGTAATACGAAACTCCCATTAACATAATTTAGCCCAACAAAGCCACTCTGAAAGTCTTAACACTGCGGGGCTTCCTTGGACCAAAGGCAATATTTCAACGTACACAGGTACTGCAATACGCATTCTCTCGCAAATTCATTAATACATGATGCAAAACAACAGGCCACAGGATTGTGTAAAGTGTGCATCTGATGTTTTAAATATGAACACATAAACACCACACATCAAATGTGTTTGTGACCTCGACTGGCGTTTATGTGATGTGTTAACAATTTTCACGAGCTTATGCGATGTCACTCTATCCTAATCGCCTGTTTGTTTGTTAAGGAATTTGTTTTTATGAAATCGCTTAAAAGCCACCGCAACTCCGAAGCAGGAAATCGCGAAACACTTCAGGGGCAATACATATGAGAAAAAGATAGCGGGGGGGAGTAAAAATTATAATCTTCTTTGGTTCTTTCGGTAAAGTCACGTAGAATGAGAATAAAATAATAAATTGATAAAATAAAATAACACAATAATAGTGAGAAAATAAAATAACACAATAATAGTGAGAATATTATTGTGTTATTTTATTTTATCAATTTATTATTTTATTCTCATTCTACGTGACTTTACCGAAAGAACCAAAGAAGATGAATCATTGCAGTCACGAAAGCTTTAAATCGAAAAATTATAATCTAAAAGAAACAACAAATAATTAGAGTTAAATCCTGAAATATTTTGGATTTCACTCAGCAAGATTCCTGATGATATTACAAAAATAAAATGCTCTTATTCAATTCGGTCAAATGCGATTAACAAGTGTCTTTGCAGCTTTGCTCATCTTTCGTAAAGTACTTTAGTGGAAGGTATCACCATCATCGTCATCGTCACGATCATCGGCCTCGGTCTATCCACCGCTGTGTAAAAGCTCTCCCCAGGTCGTCGCCACCGCCTCTCACGATCCCCGCAATGCCACGATCCGCGCACAACACCTGCACCCGTGCAGATCCCATCGTTCCCTCTCCCTTGTTGACGAGGGCACGACAGACGACGTCCTCACAATAGCGCACTGAAATCTGAAGGGCCATCAAAAAACCATTAGAGTCTGTTCAGCAAATAACCTTTGTCCGCCATCCCCCCGCCCCCCCCACCCCCCGCCCCCCCCCCACCCCCCGCAAGAGTACCCATATATAAACATGCGAAATTGTATTCAACAATATTTACATTTCACTCGTACAGCAAAGTACCATTTCTTCTGATGATCAGCAGATGCCCCATAGCTTACGATCTGAGCACGAACGCATCCACACTGCAATTGGTCAACACTGTAGACGTTCCATCCCACCATCTTCTTCAGAAGAATTGGGCTACGGCCTTCAAATACCTCTACACGAGCCTCATTGCTTGCGGCTCTGCAATTACTCCGTCACGCTCAGTGCTCGCAGCAGAAGCGCTTGCCACTTGAGGAAGCCATAGATGGAGCATTTCGTTTTACTTTTGGGACCAGATGTCTTGGAGGATATGGGCGCACACCCACACATGAACTCACCCACGTGCTGTGTGCCCTGGTGGCGAGGGCGGGCGGTGTGGATTTCAGCGGATTTTAGGAACTTTGCACCCCGTTGTTTCAACTGCCGAGCTCGGAAGATTGAGCCGGTGACCTCTGAATTTAAAAAACCCAGCGCGCTGAGCATGACACCACGGTGGCGTCCAGGAAATCACGAGACCGTTTAAATTGCATATTCCACAAAACTACTGGTTTTGGGTTGATTTTCTCGGCTCTTGGTTGGTGACTGGTGCCTGTTAGTATCGAGGGACAGCGCGGCTGCAATTGAGCACACAAGCACTTACAGGTGCTCAGTAGTTTGGGCGTCTGCTGGAAATTGTGTTTCAATAAGCCGCACGAATTCCTTTCCCAAGATTTGCCAAATTTGTATGGCTGTCATAACCCAAGCGGCAAGCACGCGTCAACACCTCACCCATCATAATCAACCTAAGTCTCCCTCGCAAAAGGACACTGCGCCTCGCGAATTATGAATCATTGCTATTGATAAATGAGCTGTAAAAATAGAAACCAACCTCACCGTTTTAAGGTTAGCGATTTGTCGTATTATCCGGCTGTATAGCAAATAAAAAAAATACAATAACTTTACTATGCAAGTTAAATATTCGCGTTTATTTTTTTTTATTTAGGGCCCCTTTATAACATATGCTACAGGCCCCGCACGAGCTTCATCCGGCACTGCACCACCCGTGCTCGCCCGTCAGTTTGTTACGTACAGAACCACACGCGCCAAGCACTCAGCTCCTTTGTCCAGACCGTGGTGAGCGAGGCCATGGCTCGCCACAGCCAACGCAAAGTCCCCTGGAGCATTAGTTGATTGGCCGTGCTGTTGCCGGCTGTAAACCCGCAAGACACACGCAACGGTGCGCTTGCTACTTTGCCGAAAGTTAATTTCACGTTGAAATGAATGCGCGGGATTAATATGCAGGCCAATCGCCTGATGAGGCTGGTTGTAATCACCGACGAAACGTCGTACTCAAATTGCAAATGTTGTTGTGGGTTTACTCTCCAACACACCGGCGTGCTGAAGTAGTCACAAATTGTTACATTTTGTTTACGTGACAAACCTGACTAATTGGCTGTGTCGAGTGGTGGTGGTGGTGGTGGGTTTAATGACACGTTTATATTGACGAGATCTAACCCCCCCCCCCCCCAAAAAAAAAAACCTTCATTCCGAATAATATTGGTCGCGAAAGCCCACGACGTTTTAATTTCTAGTATTTCCGTTAAATCAGGTGGGGGTCGGAGTGGTGGAGCAAGCGGTGAGCGGAACCACGCTACGAACTCGGCAACGTGTGAGCCCAATTCCCGTCCGTGGCTCTCCACCAGCCGGTGGAGCGATGTCAGGATCGCTCCTGGACAAGCCCCCTTTCTCCACAAAACCACACCGACCAGCGTGGTGAAGTGCAGTCAAACAACCCCGAACGTAAATTTGTAATTGTACAGCGCGCAGCCCTAGGGGACAATCAGCCCGAGCCGACTTGCGCTGCAGGGAGTTTGTTATTTTTGGCATCGGTTTGTTTCTGTTTCGTGTGCGGTGTTTTCAGCTCTGAATTATATTTGCTTCCTGGCTGCACTTTACATTATCGCCTGTTTTTGCTTTTTGTCATTCTAGTGACCCCGAGGTCACGCTTGCAAAAAATGAGAACTCTATCCTGGAACACTCCCGAGATCTCACCCTGGTAAAACAAAATAAAACTTGAATCTTGGATTAAGTTATTGGTGTAAGACACTACCACTCGCATACAAGGTATGCCCATCCATAATAATCCTACATTATTCTACCCTATATTCCTGTGAACATGTTTGTAGGAATATCGGGTGCGTTAAATGAGGATAAAGTCAGGCAAGATGGATGTGGCTGGGTGCCAAAATAATTCCTGGAAGAGCGCTCCGGACTGTTCCGACTGAGATTAAGCACTGGTTGAACCCCGATGATTGACACGATACCTGGGGGGAGAGGGGGGGTGTGGCCTAATCCGGCAGTAAATTGACAAAGGGCTGTTGGTTCGCATTGATACCCACGCTCAACGTGGGCCCTGCATTCGAAGAAGATGGGAGTATATTTGATTAAAGAACGTGGCCGGCACGTCTAAGGCGCCACTGGCCTCTGCTGTATTCGGGGGAATAGAGAAAGCAGCGATAAGACCACAGCCGGCTTCCCCACATTGCTTTGGCAGTTTCTGTTTCACGGCACGGTGTGCGGCACAGTTCGGCATGAGCAGCCGCGAGGGAGATTTCTGTTTCACAAACTTTGGTGATGTGCTCGAAAGTATTTTGCGAAATCGATGTAATTCCTATGTCATGGGGACTTTTTTTTGCCAGTATCAAAGTATTAAAAATAAGAAAAGGTTTTACCATTTCTGGCAATAAAACAGTTGTGTCAAGATGTTCAAACAACAATTAGATTGCAAATGTTGTGGCTTTGCTCTCCAACACACCGGTGCTGCTGTACTAGTAACGAATTGGCACGTTCTGTTTGCGTGACAAACCTTACTAACTGGCTGTGACGGGTGGTGGCGGGTTTAACGACACATTTCTAATTACGCGATCTAACCCACAAAAAAAACCTATATTACAAGTAGATACCTTTTGCACAACGAAAAGAAGGCTGTCTCTGGTGTAGGCCAACCAGTTTCAAAGGCAATGCAAATGTTATCAGAGTTTGTTTGCATGTTCACCACAAGTACGTTCGGTTAATGCAGACTTGACAAAAGATGTAATTCCGCTGGCCTCGCCCGACTTGTGCCGGTGTTAGGTTCCCACACAGGCAGCGCGGACGGCGTAGGTTTTCTACGTGTGGCCGATGTCGATGTGGAGCGGTGGTTCTGAAAGTTGTGGTTCGCCCGGTACCACCCCAAGTGGCCTGCGACGCTCCTCCAGGAGGTGAACGGTGGCTTTGACGAGGCTGATGCGGACAATGATGACAACATATTCTTTGTTCTTTCGGTAAAGTCACGTAGAAGGGAAACACGAAAATAATAAAAAATATAAAACCATTTTATTGTTTTATATTTTATTGTTTTATATTTTTATTATTTTTATTATTTTATTGTTTGCCTTCTACGTGACTTTACCGAAAGAACCAAGAATATGAATCCCTGCAGTCACGAAAGCTTTAAATCAAAAAAATAATGACAACGTTTGTTAAAACCTTTTGTATCGGACATGAATATTTTTACTCATGATATTTAACTTGATCAAACTGCCCTAACCCTAAGATCTAAATGCTCTCCCTAAACAACAACAAAAAACCTTTCAACTGCATTAAAACAATAAAATATGTTCCGGTAATATGAATCACTTCGCATTGCTGGTATTTAGAGAGAGAAGTGAATGCCGAGCGGTCCGCGGGCAAAAAGTTTTGAGAAACGCCGCTGTGGAGCAACAACGATCATTTAATCTTACCCAACACTGCTGTAGGGTGACAACTATCATTTAACGTTGGGGTAGGTGAGCCAAATAATTGCCTCGGGAGAAGCTGAGTGGTCCACGGGTGCTGTGACACCTCCTACTTTACATTTGTTCATTATCATCATCACCGGGTATCCACATCTACCGCTGCCGCCATGGTTTATGCAGGGGATGCGGTCTAGGGGTTGTGACCCCAGAGGCTTCGCGAAAGACCTCGTGCGGCGAGCGAGCCTTCCTTTGTGAGTGAGAGGGGGGAAAAAAAGCACGCTCCTTGAAGCGACACCCTGCGACACGGGTCTTAGTATACCCGTGATGTTCACTGTCGCCCCTTGCTTAATCCCGACTGATGGAGGAAGCCAAGGCACCGTCGTCAGCTTAAGACGCTGACGGAGGCTGCAACGAATCCGCGCGCATCCACCGGCGTCGTTACCTCTGGGGTGCGCCGCCTTCAAATGCCGCAGTCCTTGTGGATTAGATCTCTTTTATTTTTTAATCATTGTCGCGTACCTGCAGGCCCATTGCAACCGGTGCTAAGGCATGCAATTAACGCTTGCATTGAAGCTTACGGGCCCTCTGATAAAAGCGTGGCACCTCCAGCGTCAACACGGCACACGTACACGGCTGCAAGTGTGTATGTGCAATCATGAGTGAGAAAATGTTATTTTGGGCAGCTTGAACATTTTCCTGGGGTTGATGATTTGATTTTTTCTTTATTTTACGAGCAAATGCAATATTATTTTTTATATGAACGAGATATTTTGTTTAGTGTGCTATAAAGTAGGCCCATTGCCCGAAATGTAACCTATTATACTGTCTAGTTTTAATTCCACAGTGTTATTGACAAAAGTTTTTTTTCCTTCAGAAGTTCTCTAAATAAAATAAATATAAATTTCGATTTAAAGCTTTCGTGACTGCAATGGTTCATCTTCTTTGGTTCTTTCGGTAAAGTCACGTAAAATGAGAATAAAATAATAAATTGATAAAATAAAATAACACAATAATATTCTCACGACGTTTCGGCCACAACACAAGCGGCCTTCAACAGGTGAAGGGACGAGACTGTCTGCTAGGAGAGCGCTGGAGTGAAAGAGCCACGTTCAGATCACGACCTTTAAGCTTATATTCTTAGTTTTTTCGGTAAAGTCACGTTGAAGAGAAATAAGCTGTGTGAGAGGAAACAAAGCGCCTTGACAAAGGAATTAGCATATAATTTAGCATTGAAATGGCTGAGTGATTAGCTTGTGACTGGTCACAGAAATAGCTATAACTTTTAACATAGCTATTTCTGTGACCAGTCACAAGCTAATCACTCAGCCATTTCAATGCTAAATTATATGCTAATTCCTTTGTCAAGGCGCTTTGTTTCCTCTCACACAGCTTAAAGGTCGTGATCTGAACGTGGTTTTTTCACTCCAGCGCTGTCCTAGCAGACAGTCTCGTCCCTTCACCTGATGAAGGCCGCTTGTGTTGTGGCCGAAACGTCGTGAGAATATTATTGTGTTATTTTATTTTATCAATTTATTATTTTATTCTCATTCTACGTGACTTTACCGAAAGAACCAAAGAAGAAAAATAAATATATATAAAGTCCTAAACTGAGAGGACGCAAGGTTGCCACTCAGCAGAACCCGTGGTAGATCTCGTCTCATATTAACATAGCGCTTTGATCCAAGGCCCTTGACAGGGGTTACGAGTGGTACAATGAGGAGGGTAGCTAACAGTGATGCGGTGAATAGGGATGGGGTATGGGGAGGGAGGTTTGGTGGGTACGGGGATTACGGTGGGTACCTAGGGATGGAGGGAAGGATGGGCCAGTGGAGAAGTGGTGGCGGTCTTCGGGCAGGAGACAAGGAGGGTTCTCGTTGCTTCATGTGGAGGGGAAGTTTGTGCCAGTGCAAGGGAGCAAGTAGGGGAAAGGAGCGGAAACGATGATTGTGCGCAAAGAGAGTGGGGTAATGGTGAGGAGTAGGAGGGATTGAGAGCGGAGCGGGCGGGAGGGGACATGAAACGAGACGAGGGAAGTTGAGGTAAGGTGGGGCAAGGCCGTGAAGAGATGTAAATACCAGCGTAAGGAGCTTGAACAGACACCGGTAGTAGATGGGGAGCACGGTGCATTTCTATCAGAAGGGCGGAGGTGTGGGAGCAGTGTGGTAGGTTTTACATGGGCACGGGTTCACCGATCGGCGTCAGGTTGCCACGTGCCCTGCTCACGGTGACTTTGTGCTCTCTCGTTGAGTCCAGGCATCCGGAGGTTTTACTGCCGAGGCTGCGTGTGAATGCTAGGGCTGGTGAATAGGGTTATGTGTGTATGTTGAACTTCTTTTGCACCGTGCGTAGCCAACCGTGATAACCAGAGGTGCGGGGAATCCAAGTTGCCCAATCGAATGTTTAGGCTTGGATTAACCCACCAATCCTAATGTAAAAACCTATACTTCAACCATATTGTCATTATCATCATCATCAATCCACCCAAGCTGGTGCTATTTCCCACAATCCTTCGATTGTGTAATCCACCTAGCGCCTGCACATGAGCTGACTTCATCGCTCCATCTCCTTGGTCGACGTACTTTCAGATGCGTCCCGCTGAGCACAGGCCCAAAAGCCCCAAAACGTCAAGCTTCCAGCAACAAACAGCACAATTAAAGTTGTAATAGATAATAGTACTGCATGTTTGTTGCATGTATGCTTGTTGAACTTCATTTGCACCGTACGTAGACAACCAGGATTATCGGAGGTGCGGGGGAAGGACAAACTAAACACTGGAGCATAGCTCCAGTGGCTTCCTAATATCAGAAGGAAGAGCATTCCAGACGGCCGCAGAAGCACATCTGAAGGCGTGCACTGCAGTGACCGTCTTTTGTGCGATGGCTGTGCCAAAAGCCGCCGCTGCGGAGATGACCGGAGTTCACGTGATGGTTTATGCTCCGTGACGAGACCAGCAAGGGTTAGGGGGTAGTGATGCCTCGTTTATACCGGTAGGAACCTCCTGGTTATACTACCAGCCCACAGGGGATTATTGTGTCCGTCCGTCGTGCATCCAAAAATGGGAGGCGTGGGGCTGGGTGGAGAGGGGAGGGTGGGGAGGGAGGGGCTGGGTAGGGAGGGTGGGGAGGGGCTGGGTGGGGAGGGTGGGACTGGGTGGGGGGTGGGAGGGGTGGGGCTGGGTGGGGAGGGGCTGGTCACCCCGTGGTGCCCTTATAAAACTCAACGTTTAACCTACTCACGCCGGCTTGTGCCCGCCCTCGCAGTCGGGCGTATTTGCGAAATACACCACGTGGTGCCGTTGACCCTGGCCACTGACCGAGTTCCCTCCGCAGGAGAATGTGTTCCATACGCCTGTCACCATGATGTCATTTCTCCCAGAGACATCACGAGTGCAAAGGCGATCGCAGCTGTGCACTGCGTCCTACTGCAGCGCACCTACATCGTGCGGGGACGCTGCCATGGCGCGCGCGGTGAGCACGCTGGACTTGCAAGGCACGGAGGTCACCGGGTTCAATCTCCCTGCGCGACGATTTAAACAACGGTGCGAGTTTCTATAAGAGACTCCCTTGCGCCCAAGCCACCACGCCCCCAGCACCTCTGCGTACCCAGCAGCATGAATGGCTGCACCAGAGTTAGTGAATCACAGCTCGCCGTGTGGGTGGGGTAAAGTGTGGGTACACCCACCTCTTCCAAGGCCAATACTCTGAGCGCTCCTTCAAGTTGGGAAAATCTTGTAACTCTACCAGTAGTGGAGCGAGCAAGCCATTGCAGGGCTGCACTTGGATCTTATATATATATAGATTTGAGATAATACAAAGGCGGAGTAGTTATTATAGATTTTTTAACCTGAAGTGGCCATTGTGATGCAAATCTGGGCTGGCATAACGAGCCGTGTGCAAATGTCAGAGGTTGCAGTGTCAGCTCTGGTCAGTGGAGATCACTTAAAAAAAGCGGATGTCCATATCTATCGTTAGCAGTGACATTGCAGATCTTGCGGAGGAAATTCTAAAATCCTCCAGTGGCCTCGTCTGGAGTCTTGCGACACCTCTGAATAATATAATCAATTTGAGCATGATATAAGGCAGCTAATTATTCCTTTATTTAAAATCGGTGTACGTAACCTGCTAATGACATACGGTTCAGAATCAAAATATGGATTCATTGTAAAGTGTGCAAAGGAGCGTTGAGAGATGGCGAATTTTGAACTGCATTGCAAGACGGAACGAGGAGCACATGAATTAGAGGACATCGGCAGGTGAGTGGCATCGTCCAAACGGTGAAGAAAAGTTGAGTGGGGCTTAGACAGCACACGTGACGGCTCGAAGGGATGATGGACGACGGTCAACAACGGTGGAGCGACAGCCAAGGAATGGAACGTGCAAAGTGGAGGAGACGGAGCAATGAATTGGATCGTGTGCAGGGCGCCAGGTGAATCGTGACATCGCAAGATTGCGCCAGAGGTGGTGGTGGTGGTGGCGCGGGCTTCGGTTAGGCCTTCATGCAGCAGTGGATTGATCATGACCGATGATCATGATGACATAATCGTATGCAGTGTACCAACGCGTTTATATTCCACGAGTCACACATCACAGTGATTGAACAACCGCAGCTTTAAGCAGTGCAAAGGAAAACAAAGACGCGTCTCTTGTTCCTTTGTGGAATATTTTAAGCGCTTGATTCTTGTTATAATTAAAGTGATTATATATGTACACGGCTTGCGTATTCAATTCTTGCTAATGCTCCAAGAGGGGTCATGTTCATTACTTTAAAGGCCAAGCAAATCTGATGCATTGTTGTTTTTATTGTAACGGAATTTTTATTTTTTTATTTTTCTAAAAACAAGATCGCACAGTGTTTGTATCGGTAAACGGTAAATTGGCTCGACGCCGATTTATTTTACTCATTGCATTATTTCTGACGCGCACAGTATTTCATTATTCAGCAAAATGTCCAATTGTGACGATGAGGTATTTAAATTGATCGGCAATTCGAGTCTCTCGCAACAACAACAAAACCCTGTCATGCAACGAAACAAAATTAGGTGAGTGAGTAGTGGTAACTGATTATTAAATACATCGCGTAAACTTTTTTTTTACTAGCACACAGTGTCACGTAAATGTATATTTATCATTTGAGTGAACGTGGGTTAGGGTCACAGGAAAATGCAGGGACACCTTTGTCCACGAGGGGGGGCCCGACACAGTGCCACAAAATTGGCACGCTTAAATGGCACTTCACTCCATGCGAGAAGTCTTCGTCGTAAGTTTACCACGTAGGCTTTCGTTGTGGGTTTACTCTCCAACACACGGGTGTGCTGTACAAGCAACGAATTGGCACGTTTTGTTTCCGCGATAACACTTACTAATTGGCCGTGTCGGGTGGTGACGGGTTTAACGACACATTTATATTTATGCGATCTCACTAAAAAAACTCTATTATGGGAACTTATTCGTGTTTGTTATTCAGTTCGTTAACACTTTCCAACCGAGGATGAAAGCGTTAATGCGTTAGCACCGTCTAACCCCTGTGTCTGTCTATAACGGAGGAGTCATGATAACTCTCCTACAAACGATCCGATGTGAACAACACTTTGCCCGATTTATAATCCGGCCAAATTGATCAAGCGGTTGCCCCAAAAACGTAGGAGATACAAGCCCTGAGCAAAAAATAACCATTCGAAAATGTGCGTGCTTGTTTTTGCCCCGACAGTTACTGCCCGTCGGCTTCCACAAGGCTAGTGCAATACTTCCCAAGACAAACGCGCTCATTGTTGTAAATGCCAGTGTGGTTTTGTGCGGTCGGGCTCCCCGTTGGGAATTTTCTTCTTCTCAAGCCGTTGCCACGCACCACTTTACCGTGGGCATCGTCAGACGTTTCGGGTCGTCATCATGGGGCGCGGATTTTAGTCGGCGCCGTGAACTGCGGTTGTCCCGTCCGCAATAATGACACCATGTCTTCACGAGAGACTGGTCCTCTTTTGATTATTCACCACAGCACACATGTTTCATCATCATCGGCCAGGATCTGTCCACTGGTGGGTGAAATGGTGATGGCTTTGGGGAGGCGTATACATGTACGCATCCTTATTTGCTAGGAGATTCCCTTTTCCAAACCTGTGACCCAGACACCCATTACCACCATTTCCGCAACCCCCACCCCCTGTTGACAAATGCTGTCCCCTACTTATTTTATGCAATCTAACGTTACGTTTAAATAATCTCCGTTTATTTTGAAAGCCGCTACTCGTTTTGGACTGACCCTAGGCTAAGCAGGTGTGCCAAATGGATCAAGTTTTTAAGGCCCACACTGGACTTTTGGCTTCCACGAACGAGGAAATCCATCCCACTGGCTTGGTGCCAGCAAGGGAGATGGCGTGAAGATATTTCAAGCTTTCAGATAGTCCCCTTCATTTGTGTCCGCTGTGGTTGTAGTTCCATGTCATTTGTTGCAGTTGTAGGTCATGTTTTTGTTTATAGTTGTGGGTAATTTATGAGCAACGGTCATTGAGAAATTGTAAACACACTGAACATTTTGCAAAAATCTACAGAAGAAATGCATACTTTCACAATGAGCCAGGGAGAGACACGCGGATTAGAGAACATAAGCAGGTCGATGAAAAATAAACATACAAATGAGTGAGGTTTGGGCAGTGCCACATCACGACTGGAAGGGACGATGGCCGATAGTCAAGAATAGTGACAGAGCGGCAGCCAAGGAATGGGACGTGTCCGAGAAGACGCCCTCTGGCGAGATGGAGTGATGAGATGGAGTGATGAGATGGAGTCATGAGATTGAGTGATGAGATGGAGTGATGATATGGGGTGAGGAGATGGGGTGACGAGATGGAGTGACGAGATGGAGTGATGAGATGGAGTCATGAGATTGAGTGATGAGATGGAGTGATGATATGGGGTGATGAGATGGAGTGATGAGATGGGGTGATGAGATGGGGTAATGAGATGGAGTGATGAGATGGAGTGATGAGATGGAGTGATGAGATTGAGTGATGAGATGGGGTGATGAGATGGAGTGATGAGATTGAGTGATGAGATGGGGTGATGAGATGGAGTGATGAGATGGAGTGATGATATGGGGTGATGAGATGGAGTGATGAGATTGAGTGATGAGATGGGGTGATGAGATGGGGTGATAAATGGAATGACGAGATGGGGTGATGAGATGGAGTGATGATATGGGGTGATGAGATGGGGTGATAAATGGAATGACGAGATGGGGTGATGAGATGGAGTGATGAGATTGAGTGATGAGATGGGGTGATGAGATGGAGTGATGAGATTGAGTGATGAGATGGGGTGATGAAATGGAGTGATGATATGGGGTGATGAGATGAGGTGATGAGATGGAGTGATGAGATGGGGTGATGAGATGGAGTGATGAGATGGAGTGATGAGATGGAGTGATGAGATGGAGTGATGAGATGCAGATCGGCATGGGTGCAGGTCCTGAACGGGTCGATTATCACATCACAGGGATCGTGAGAGGTGGCTTTCATCCAGCAGTGTACTGATCATGGATGATTGATTATGATAGTCAAGTGATATAAATGTACTTTTTGGTGAAAATTTGTCCTGTTTTTGGCACAAATCTATCAATCAAAGCGCCATCAAGTATCTTCTTGGTTCTTTCGTTAAAGTCACGTAGAAGGGAAATAATAAAATAATAAAAATAAAACTCAATAAAAAAATTCTCACGACATTTCGGCCACAACACAAGTAGCCTTCCTCAGGTGAAGAAACAGAACTGTCGGAAAGACAGCGCTCCAATGAACACTGCTAAGCTTGGCAGCGTATTTTAAGCTGGGTGGGAGGAGCAAAGCGCCTTGACAAAGGAGTTTACATATCAACAGAATAATTTAGCATTGAAGTAGCTGTGTTAATGTGAGATATTAGCAGGATCTTAAAGTCAGAAATTAGCATGTAACTGGGAGATTAGCATGATGTTTGTGTGAGGAATTTAGTATGTAACTGATCACGGAAGTAGCTATGTTAAAGTCAGAGTTTAGATATCAACAGAGGCATTTAGTATATTGACGCTAAAGAACTGCAACTACCCAACTATCATACATTAAAGCGATGTGAAAGAACTAAATTTAAACTACATTAATATAATCAATGTACTCACTATATTCTCCAATAAGCTGAGCTATTAACATAAAGTAACTGGGTAAACACTACACTATATAATGAGCACCATATAGTAAACTGATAAAAAAATATATAAACTACATCAATATTTTGATTTAAAGCTTTCGTGACTGCAGTAATTCATATTCTTAGTTTTTTCGGTAAAGTCACGTTGAAGAGAAACAACAAAATAATAAAATATATATAAAACAATAAAAAATTATCACGACGTTTCGACCATAACTCAAACGGTCATCTTCAGGTGTGTGTTGGTTTGCATGCAAACCAACATGCATGCAAACCAACACACCTGAAGATGACCGTTTGAGTTATGGTCGAAACGTCGTGAGAATTTTTTTGTTTTATATATATTTTATTATTTTGTTGTTTCTCTTCAACGTGACTTTACCGAAAAAACTTAGAATATACATCAATATTATCAATAAACTCAATATACTCTCCAATCAGCTGAGCTGCTAACAATAAGTCACTATACATTACAATTCTATGTCTAAAAAAGTGGCGGTTTCTTTTTTCCTC
The DNA here is from genome assembly GCF_048934315.1 of Petromyzon marinus. Classification (NCBI taxonomy): domain Eukaryota; kingdom Metazoa; phylum Chordata; class Hyperoartia; order Petromyzontiformes; family Petromyzontidae; genus Petromyzon; species Petromyzon marinus. The sequence continues at coordinate 2,251,945 of NC_133707.1, forward strand.
AACGTTAGCACCACGGAAAGCGGCGAGCTTTGTTCAGACGGGCGAGTCCATCTATGCTCGGAACGGAGGAGGGGGGAGAGAGAGAGAAACAGCCACGGTGCGCTGCTCTGTCCTGTGTTGCGTTACAACTATACTATAAACTAGACTACTATACATTACAATATTATACCTTCCAATCTAAACTACATTGTATAATATCATATACACAGCCCAATATAAGCTCTAACATTATGCATTATATTGATATGCCTCCAACTAGGCTTTTTCTACATTACACGACTATACACCGTAATATACACGGCCATAGACAAACCCCACCCTTGAATGATACAATGCGTTACTATACACTACCCTATATTTAGACTATAAAAATATTAGACTTGTAATATTACTCTATGTATTATTCTACCAACCCTACTATATACCACACTGCTGCATATTCACTGTACAATTACGATACTATATATTGCCTTATGAATTATGTTAAACATTAACTGTTATACTATTTATTATTATACAATATGCTATAAACCATATCATTGACCGTCGTGTGAAAGGTACTCAGAGGCAGTGCCAGCGAATGGACTCCGGTCTGAAAGTCACCTTAAAATACAATCAATCAAGAACCAAAATGGTTTATCACATCTTTCCAATGATTACTAAGCCAGAATCCATCTTCTCGGCTGAAATTGTCTCTGTGTTTGTATATGTGGGTGGCCTTATGAACGAATCTCTCATGGTAGCCGGATGGCTTGCAGAAAACCTCCGTCTTGGAGAAGTCAATGTCATGTGAGCCTACTGAATTATAACAGTGATCTGCCATGGCTGAAATGTTCGTCCTACCGTGTTTCAAGTCTGCTTTATGTTCACGGATGAGGTCCGAGATATGTCGTTTGGTTTCTCCAATGTAACTGCTACCACAGAGACGCCCGGGTACTGTATGTCTGGAACCACATATTTTACAGACGGGACCAGATCACGGATTTTATGTACTGTGTTGAATCGGACCTGGATATTGTGTTTATTCAGGATTTTGGAGATCTTTCTTGTGACCCCCGCAATGTAGGGTAAAGTGATGGTTTTGAATGGCTCCTCAAGAGGATCCTTTTTCAAGGTTTGGAGTTATGGCTTTGTGGATTGTATAGTCGGAGTAACCATTAGCCTTGAGAGCTTGGTGTACGTGCTTGAGTTCACTGCCTATGTGTTCCTGGTCGGAGATGCATTGGGCTCTATGGTATAGAGTCTTGATGAGGGAATTCTTCCCTCATGGGATGGATGGTAGTGGGAATCCGGTTTTAAGTAAGCATCTGTATGGGTAGCTTTCCTGTAGACAGAGTGGCTCATTGAACCATCAGGTCTCCTTTTAATTAGGACATCCAAAAAGGGTAGCTTGCCATCTTTTTCGACTTCCATGGTAAATCTGATGGCTGGGTTTATGGAATTGATGTGGTCGAGGAATTGGTCTAGAGCAGGCCGGCCATGTGGCCAGATGACAAAAGTGTCATCCACGTACCTCTTCCATAAGGTCGGGCATAAAGTGGCAGTCTGGATATGGTACTCATTATGTAGTGTAGTGTATACCCAGTTACTTTATGTTAATAGCTCAGCTTATTGGAGACTATATTGAGTACATTTATTATATTGATGTAGTTTATACTTAGTTCTTTCGCATCGGTTTATTGTATGATAGTTGAGTAGTTGCAGTTCTTTAGCGTCAATATACTAAATGCCTCTGTTGATATGTAAACTCTGACTTTAACATAGCTACTTCCGTGACCAGTTACATGTTAAATTCCTCACACTAACATCATGCTAATCTCCCAGTTACATGCTAATTTCTGACTTTAACATCCTGCTAATCTCTCACATTAACACAGCTATTTCAAAGCTACATTCTTCTGTTGATATGTAAGCTCCTTTGTCAAGGCGCTCTGCTCCTCCCACCCAGCTTAAAAGACGCTGCCAAGCTTAGCAGTGTTCAGTGGAGCGCTGTCTTTCCGAAAGTTCTGTTTCTTCACCTGAGGAAGGCTACTTGTGTTGTGGCCGAAACGTCGTGAGAATTGTATTTTATTATGTTTTATTTTTATTATTTTATTATTTCCCTTCTACGTGACTTTACCGAAAGAACCAAGAAGATGAATCCCTGCAGTCATGAAAGCTGTAAACCGCCATCAAGTAATTAATTGTAAAACGAAACAATTCTATGCAATTTCAAACGAATGAATGGAGAGCCAGTTCTTACTGTAATTTAGTTGTTGTATGCAATTATGCATTTTTAAACCTAGACTGGATATCTCTGTGGAGTCGCAACACTGCGAGTGCCGACGGATCCAGTGTGACATCGCATCTGCATCCTACCCTGCTGCTCAATGAATGTGCGCACAAAAGGCTAGAAAATCATAATGCGTTAAATATTTGAATAGCCCACAGTTGGCATTTAGATTAATGCTATCAGCACTCTCCACGCACACACACCACAGCCAATAATATAAAAAAGTTACGATAAAAATCAACCATGGCTCCAACTTTGGAACAAAAATGCAAATAATTTTGCAGTAATACATTGGTTTTTCCAGCAGATTTAACGTCAATAATTTCCTCTTGTGTATTTTTTTTCCATAACAATAACACGTAGATAATCAGTGTGCAAAATTAAACTTCGGGCGCCGTAAAGGGAGGACGATAGCTATACGTGGGAAGAAATTCATTGGGTCTGCTCCGTAGAATTTTCGGTTTCTCGGGATCAGCGATGGAACGGGGATTAAAAATCGGCCTGGGAATTTTGTAAAACACGCCGGATACAAATTGCCGTGCGATCTCATTGGCCCATTTGAGCTGGCAAATTGCAAATACAGGCAGCTCTCGACTTAGGAACGGTCCGACTTACGAACATCCCCGCTTTCAAACGAGCTTCCACAAGATGTCTATTTTTCTGAACAGTCCGACTTGCAGACGTGAACTCGCACTTGCGAACCGAACGGCAAAACTATTTACAGCATTGCACGCGAATGTGCCATATTTTTTATTTTATTTAATCATGCATCCTCTTTTTTGTTAAACATTTATCACATTTTATAACTTTGACCATATGTGCAATTTAAATGCGGTGCATTGTGTTCCGACTTCGTAAGCCGGGGACTGCCTGGAGTATAGATATATATATCTTTTTTACTCTGATCACATTTGCAGTTTGCCCACACAGACGGGCCCACCGGCTCTTGGCGGGCATTTGCCGAGAATGCTGCCGTATGGCCAGTCCGGGCCTGCTCAGGACTTGGCGACAGTATTTCATGTTCAATGTTATATTTTGAAAGTGCATTGCTCAGCACAATCATGAGGAGAGTAATGTTCAAATGTGGGTTCGTCGGCCAAATGTAACAATTTAGAAGGGACGTGAACACAAAAACAGCGTATGTGTATCTGTTGTATGATTTTGAAACGAGACTGGGGATCGCGTACATTGTGCACCGGGATATGATAGAGTATATAAGCAGGGCCTGGATCAATTAGACAAATTATTTGGTGAAAGATCAATGCTTTTTTCATAATATCCCCCATGCTGAAATAACTGCACCTAAATAAGCATTCATTGAAATTGGCAAATTAGTCTGGGCGTTCTCGAGAAAAAATATACAGACATACGTGCAGATAATTAATAATTTACAGCCCTCTGTCAATTTAGTGATGGATGCAGGCCTTCCCATGTTGTGCCGGTCGTGGGGTGTTCTTTGACCATACTTCACCAGTTTGGCCGGTGGAGGTTGATGATGGGAGGGGCATAGAAGTGGCAGAGATATCGCTTACCCTTGATGATAGCTGTGGTTGGGAATCGAACTCGGGTGGTCGTGTTTTGGTGTGCAGTGTACTAACCACTGTGCAAATACTCGAGCCCTCAAATACAGTCGCCCCTGATTATATAACACGAACAAATGACTAGCGGTGTTATGGGGGAATATGTAAGTAATTACATTTTTTTAAATCAAAGTTTTTTTTGTATACTTCCCATCAGCAACATTGCGTTCTGGGAGTGCATCATATAAGCTTCCATAGCAAGCAAACTCTGGACCGGTTTCAACATTCAATTGTCTCGTCAGCAGAGACTTGCTGGAACCAATGCTGGTTAACTGCCAGGTGTGTAGCAGCAAGGACCCTCTCTGTTAGATTAGGGTAGCTGTTTCTGCATCGAACTGGGATCCATATCGAAGAGAGACGGCCCCTTGTCTAAAACATCTGGCAGTGCACCACCACTGATTCGCGCAAGCCTGAGCGCTGCTGATGAGACACTCAATGTCTAAACCGATACAGAGTTGGCTTGTGCCGAGCAAAATGCCGCATATTGGCAAAGGTTGCCGCATCGCGCCCTCTCAGGTGAACTTCTGCGGCCGTCTGGAACGCTCTTGCTTCCGATATTAGGAAGCCAATGGATCCATGGAATTTTAAATCACCTAGGTTGAAAACTCATTTCTTTACAACTGCTTTTTTGTGTTTAGCTCGTTGCCCTTCCCACGCACCTCGGAGTAGCGCGGTTGGCTACGTACGGTGCGAAAGACGTTCAACGTACGTGCGTTACCCATGTTACAGATGAGCACAAAAAGAACGCCACCACTGCCACACTTCCACAATGCTGGCCACAGTGCTGTAGAGCACACTTGAAGCTCCCGAGGGCAGACCCGCGTGATTGATGGTATTAATTGCAATGCAGCTCATATGCTAGAGAAATTAACCTTTAAGCGGCCATATCAATCACGCTGCAGCAGCGACAGGGGAGTGCATTTGCAGGGCCCTTCCTTCTATTTCACATTGTTACACAACGATTAACAGGTTATGCATTTAACTATTCAAAGTGTGTGCTTTGTAAAGCACGTATGTTTCGTATGTTGATATTCTCTCGCACCGTACATAGTCAACCGTACTAATCGGAGGTGGGAGGACAATAAACTCAAACAAACTAAATACTACTTTCCGTACTTCTAAAATGAAACACATTATTTGGCGACGCTTCTGCGTTGGTCGCGGTGCGCAAACAACGAAACAAACTTCAACAATGTGGCCTCAAAAGGGATGAAAAACAACGTACAACGGGGGACCTTTCGGGCAATGGCCCGCAGCAAATGTTGTTCCCCCGCACACACGCGCACGAAGTTACGTTCTTATACGATACAGGAAGGACCATTGCTCGGAAGCGTCATCTATCATCTCGTGTCCCTTTAAGGCCCCCTACACACAGCACAGTGTTTGTCAGTAACGAGTGTTGCCGATTTGGGAGAGCTGCCCTTGTTTGCCACGAACCCGGCAAATCCCGGAATTTGATTCGGAATCATAATTTTTTGTTTAGTTCTGGAGGAATCCCAGAGAGCTCTTTTTGCACGGATGTCCAGTAGTTTTCACTGATGCTCACGGCCAGGGCTGACGCTTCTTTTTTCCACAGTCGACCTAACCCGGACACATCTCTCCGTCAGCCTCGGTCTATCGTGAAACCTGTCCAGTGTACACTGTAACAAAGAGCTCAACACACGCGCCAGATCTTGGTGCGAATCAATTCCCTGCCACCTGAACACAGAACACAATTTCCAGAATGTCCGGATCAAACCCCTGGTCAAACACAGACGGTCGGAAGCCACTTTTACGGCACTAACTTTAGTTGTGAGTGATATGCGAACTCACGTTGGGACTCCCCTAGGCCTCAAACAAGTACCTGGGGCAGTGTGTAAACATCAGCACCGAAGATTCACGTCGGGCCGGCCACACGGCTCCCTCGTTGATGTAGTAGCGGCCTTCATAACAGCTCGCTCACAGCACTTGCCCCAATAGTCTATAAGTCTATATGGTGGTTCTTTGTCTTTTTCCTCTCTCTCTAATTTCCGCTGGATCTTTTATTCCATAACATCTTACTCCTCGACACCACCTGTCGACGCGATTCCTTTTGATTGGCATATATTTGCTTAAGAATAAATGTTTAATTCTTATCTCACCTTCATTATCTGCGAACCCAGAGCACCTGTGTTCTAACCGGAACAACATGCTTAGCTCGTTTACAAGGCTTTTGTGGATAAACATATCATATTTATTGTGGATATAAAGTTATTTAAAATAATCTTTGGTTCTTTCGGTAAAGTCACGTAGAAAGAAAATAAATTAAATAATATGACACGACGTTTCGATTGCAACGCAAGCAGCCGTCATCAGGTAGAACTAAATTTGAGAGAGAGAGAGAGACAAAACACAGACACGGAGACACACAGACAGACACACAAGCAGAGATAGACAACACAGTGACACACAGAAAGAGACACACAACATAGACACACATTTTTATTTAAAAGAACCCTTCATCCAGCAGTGGATAGATCACGGCTGATAGCAATCAAGCAATATATTGCTGAGTTTATTATAAAAGTGTACAATCTGTGCTATATTTTGTCTTGGGTCACATCATGTGATATCCACACCTACAAATCTGGCTGCCGCCTGATGATGATGCCGGTTGTAATAACTGGCGAAACGTCGTACTCAGATTGTAAATGTTGTGGATTTGCTCTCCAATACACCGGTGTGCTGTACTAGTGTAGTGACATCGCCGCTGCAACTATGAAGTGCGGTCTACTGACATCGCGAGCACCACTAGGTGGGTGCAGTACCGGCCCTAGAGGGGCTCAGTGAGCGCTGGATGGCACCACGTGTGGCGTGCAGTGCCGACCCCTACAGGGTGGGGTGTGAGAGTGCCGGCCACGGGAATGGGGTTACTTTGAGCCGTGGCACTGTGGTTGATCCCAGAGGACACGTGACCGGTTCAGTCTACGCAGGGGCCCCAAGTGGGGGCTATGGGTGGTCACGTGTCAGGGTCGAGATCGTGCTCGAAGAGTCTGGTAGGTGGGCGTGGCCAAGGGCGGAGCCGGCCACGCCACGGAGGATAAAAGCCAGGTCCCCCAGAGGGACCAGCTGCTGTTGTTCATCCTGCAGAATCTACGTTCTACGTCCTACAGAGTCTCCAACACGTGGACCTGGACCCAAGCTGTGGTCCAGTCCCTTGTAGCTAGTTACGTTGTAATTAGTGCAGTTAGCCTGGCGGTCCACCACCATAGGTTGTTATAGTGTTAAGGGGTAGTTACCCCGTGTGTTGGTATTAATAAATGTGTTGCCTCCAAAGAGTACGTCTGCGACTCAGTTGAAATCACCACACTAGTAATGAATTGGCATGTTCTGTTTACGTGACAAACCTTAATGATTGTCTGTGTTGGGTGGTGGAGAGTTTAACGACAAATTCATATTTACCCGATCTAACCAAAAAACCTCTACTGTGGATCCACACCTATGGTCTGCTTATAACATGCTAATAACATGCTAAATATAGTGCCCATGGCTCACGTCAGCGAATGACAGATAGCTGGACCCATTCCTGGCCTCCCCCTTCACCCTTCACCAATGTACACCGACCACCGGGCATACCTTGTACTCTAGTGGTAGTACCTTACGCCGATAAGTATCCCTACTCCATATCAGCCTAGCAGCATTCGGGGAGAAAATCGAGTGAGAAATTAAACTCAGGGTAAAGCGCCGTACGTTTTATGGTGAGGACGATAGTATGTATGTTGAATTCATGCGCACCGTCCATAGTCAGACAATGCTAATCGGAGGTGCGGGGGAAGGACAACAGACTATACACAAAGAGCAGTTCTAAATAAATTAGTTTTCAATATAAATAATTTAAAAGTGCATTGCTCCAGTGCTTGCCTCCTATCTAAAGGAAGAGCGTTCCAGACGGCGTCAGAAGCGCATTTGACGGCGTGCGATGCAGTGGCCACATCTTTGTTCGATGGCGACCCAAAAGCTGCTGCTGCTGCGAGGGTAATCGGATGTCACTGTGAAAGAGGAGGGCAGGATGTGGGGGGGGGCTGGCAGCTGTACCAGGGGGGGTGGGCTGGCAGCTGTACCGGGGGGGCTGGCAGCTGTACCAGGGGGGGCTGGCAGCTGTACCGGGGGGGGGGGGGGCTGGCAGCTGTACCGGGGGGGGCTGGCAGCTGTACCAGGGGGGCTGGCAGCTGTACCGGGGGGGGGGGGCTGGCAGCTGTACCAGGGGGGGCTGGCAGCTGTACCGGGGGGGGGGGCTGCCAGCTGTACCAGGGGGGGTGGGCTGGCAGCTGTACCGGGGGGGGTGGGCTGGCAGCTGTACTGGGGGGGGTGGGCTGCCAGCTGTACCGGGGGGGTGGGCTGGCAGCTGTAGCGGAGGAGGGGGGGCTGGCAGCTGTAGCGGCCACTGAACGGCATGGAAGGAGAGGTCGCCCGTCGTAGCTGTCGCACCATGCGAGGCTCTTTCCTTTAATGTGTCCAGAAATGGCGCAGCGCACTCGGCTCACCGAATGCGAAGCGCCTCGCCGGAGATGATCGCGGGCACACAGAGGCAGCGGGTGCTTCATTCACAGCATCAGCAGTCGCAGCAGCAAACCTTCCCAAGACCCATCCTCTGGCTATCACGCCTCCACATGACATGCACTTCAATTTTGCCCATAACCAGATGTATGCTGTGGACATTTGCATTTGAATGGACCGTGCTGGTAAACATGCGGCGAGGAGCCGCGCAGAGGTAGGGACACTGGAGAGTGTACACCGCATTTCTGTCAACGGAATATGAATGCAAGCTCCTTAGGGTGACTGGCATAAACCCCCCTATATTTACGTCGCGCTGAGCAGTAGTGACTGGCTCAGAGACACTAAGAGTAGGAGGCACTCTGTTTATTAAACGGCCTTAACAGTTCACGCTTGGTAACTACGGCTGCCAGTCAGGGCAGCTGGTAGACTACCTGACTGGCGACGCCGAGACGGTGACGAAGACTCCAACAGCAGCACGACGGGGATCGGCGTGTCCTGGCTCCGCCCCCGGCCACGCCCCTCTTCTGGAACCTACCAGCGGGTTCTCGACGTGCCCCTTCTGTGACCCTTCCCCCACATCCCTCTCTGGTCTATCACGTGACCTGCTGTCAGTCAGGGTTGCTGGAGCTGCAATTTTACCTTCCCTGCCAGCAGCCAGCACTATGCTCCTCTGTGACCGATTCTATGTCACTGCACTTCTGTAACAGCTTAAACCTAAACATATATATTTTTATACAGGCAAATAAGAAAATGGGGAAAAGGAGACGTGGCGGCTAGCATGCTGCACGGCTAACATCAGTGGCGAGTGATATCTGAATCAGTCCTGGGCCCCGCCTTCACCAACCCCCTGACCATCCCGGTGAAGTATGGTGAAGCATGGTGAGAACAACCCCCGCAATTGGCATGGCCGTGGTGGGGGGCTTAACTCAACAGTGGATTGGCACAGGGCTATGAGCAAACAATAGAATGGCAATAATAAGCAAGCAACGCAACAAACACATCCGTGTTCATTTCTAAAACAAGTGTTGGACAAAGCAGGAGTGGAATTTACGTTTTCTTACGGTTGATGCAGCTCTCTTTATGAGACAACTGCGATTGACATTCCACACACAGTGGTTCACAACATGGTACTCGTTTTAAACGTCTTGAAGGGATTATGATTACGGTAGCCTGAGTAGATGACGACCCCCCACCCCCCCCCCCCCCCGGCCATAATCTGACCGAAAGATCTGACAAAAAAACCGAGTGACTGTGTATCAGAGGTGTAAAGGGGCGATCATTTCTCCCCCAAATCTCCCCTGGCTCCCTTTTCTTGGAATCCCAACGGTGATGCATGGGGAGGTGGAACTTTTTTTTCTGGAGCTCAGCCCCGGACAGCTGCAGCTGAAATTAAACCTCGCAGAGCTGTGCGACTGTTGCAGCAGTTCTTCATGCGTTCGTGTGCTCGTGTCACCCACTTGCACTGAGAGCAGAGGGAGAATGGGGCAGGCGGAGCAAAGAGAGGCTCCATAGAATCAATCGCGTGCAAACACGGAAGACGCATTGTGTGTGTCTTCAGCACTTGCGTGTGAACAGTGGCAGTGAATCCAAGTAAGCAGAGAACCTGCCCAGGCAGGACAGCCTGCAGAGAAAAGCGAGTTAAAGGCCTGCATTGTGGAGTGCTGTGCACGGGTAAACTAAAACTATTAAACTAAAACTTTTTTTGATTTTACCAGGTAAGGCCCACTGAGCGAAATCGTAGCTCTTTTAAAAAAAAAGTGACTTGGCCACAAATGATCGCTCAACGTGGAAATTTATAGCAGCCAAGTACTCTAAACGCGTGATGTAGAGTCTAAATGTGGAGAGGGAAACTGGAGGACCCAGAGATAAATCCACGCGGCCACGGGGAGAACAAGCAAACTCCAAATATACAGACGTCGGGGTCGGGATCAAACCCACGGCCTCCAACAGTACATCCCAGGCAAGGTAATTCACATCTTGTCAGGTGTTTTGCTGGTGAATATGGAATGGCCTGGATTGGATTGAAGGTAGAAAAGAGAAATTATCGTGTTGGTTGAGCAGGTCATATGCCGTGGGACATCATAATCGTGAAGTGGTGATAAACGGAGTCTCAGTGGGTAGGGCCACTGCGCTTTGAACCCAGCAAATCTGAGTTTGATTCCCAACCACGGCCAACATCAGTGGCCACCCTTGGAAGGTGGCCCCCTTCACCAACCTTCGTGGTCAAGCATGGTCGTACAACCCCCACGAAAGACACAGGCAGAGGGCTATAAATAATTAATGCATGTATATATGAATATGTTTTTTTTCTGAAGAACTCCCAAACTGGTGCACAAATTTCAATGAACGAGGTGGTTATTTGAAAGCTCATTAAATGTGGTTATGTCAGCAAGGTCTATATTATAAAGGGAACTAAAACATTGATATTTGGACCCAACACATTCCTGCGGAGGGGGCTGGTAGGAAATTTTGAAGTAATTATGTACGGATATTTAAGCCAAACTTGTTAGAGTCGTGCGCAGAAGAAAGCAAAATGAAAAGTGAGCAGAATTATAAAACGACGCCAGAAAGTGCAGTGTAAAAGAGGTCGCACCAGAAAGTGCGGTGTTATAATCCCCTGCCTCCTGTGAATTAATCCCGGTTGGGCTTCCATTCCACTACGTTTCCTACCAGTAATAAAATTGGCATAATGGGACTGGCTCGTGTACAGAGGTCTTCATCAAGCTATGGACTGACACTGGGATCTACGTTAGTTTTACATTCATGTGAAGTTCCAAGAAAGTGTAATATTCTTTGTGTGGGGGGCAGGGGGGTCAAGGTGAAGGGCGGGTGGGTTTTTGCGGCATCAATTAAGCTACATGCTGCAATTTTTACCGTACACCGGCTACGAATACGGTAACGATGGCCAACTATAGCTCTTGCACGGCTGCCATTGTACCGGGAGTGCGTTGTCAGTGTGTGGGTGGTGAGCTAACGACGAGCGACGGACCACCCCCCCCAGCAGTTGCACACTGTGCATGTGTACAACTGCTGGTTGACCGTTCACCATTGAACTGATTAAAATCTCGGCGGTCTTCCAGCTCCTGCGGAGGGCTCCTTGTCGCTCCTCCCCCCCCCCCCCCCCCCATGTCTGTAGATTGACTCTATTGTATGTAAGGTGTGTTAGCATATATGGCTACAAGATACATGTTATTCATTGGGGGTGCGCAATTGTTGAAAACCTGTTGGAAAAACTTTTTACCCCCACATCTGGCGGGGGGAGGGGGGGGGGTCCACTTTCTATAACTTTTTGATTCAGCCCTTCGGAAAGGCTCTCATAATTTAGTTGACGGACAAACGGAGCGCCAGGCTTTTACAATAGATGGTGGTGAGCGTAATTAAATGAATTACACGTACATAATCAGAATATTTATTTATACTGGGGGAATCCGATGAGCTTTAAAGCTCTTTTTCACAGATGTCCAGTCGGGGTTGGGTAAGAAAGTTACAACAACAAACAATACAGAAATACGAAAGGAGTGCAAGAAAAGGTAAACAAATCACGCAAACACCTACAAATACAACTAAAGCATCCTAATCCTATCAGACAAAGCCCACTGACAACACCGATAAGTATCGCCACTTAATTTACACAATCTGTTTATCTACACATGTGCTATGAAGAAAAACCATTGCCCGTATCGTCGCCTATTCTATACTTTTCATTTGAAGTATCTGCAATGCAGGTAAAAGTAATATGTATATATGTAAATGTAGACTTCGGCCCAGACATCGCCAGACACTGCTCTGCTCTTGTGAATTGGTGTCACGTGGGCGGGCGGTCCCGCAGATGTAAAGGCTCAGGTGCGTACAATTGAACCCCTCCTCTTAACGACGATAATTTGTTCAACGATACCGGTCGTTCAGTGATTTGGTCGTTCAGCGAGTAGAGAAAATCCATGTTCAAGGCTTAATTCGTTCCGATAGCATCGAAGGTTACCCCTTTCTCACCCACAAAACGTACTTTATAATATATAAACAATGGATATTGATACATAAAGATACTAACAACATTATGAACACATGTTGAAAGAAACATGGTTAATCAATGCATTACTTAGTATTTACTGTACCTTCAACAGCCCGTTGTTAACAGAGGAATGGTCGGTAAGCGAACGGATTTGGCTCTATGGAGGCCCTACACTACACTACTATACACTACACTCTACACTACACTATACACTACACTCTACACTACACTATACACTACACTATACACTACACACTACACTATACACTACACTATACACTACACTATACACTACACTATACACTACACATTGGGCTCTATGGAGGCCTGTCGTTCAGCAATTAGTCGTTGACAGGGGCGGTCATTAAGAAGGGTTCTAGTGTATGAGCAGACCCATAATTCTCCACAACAACACTTTAGCGCGCGTTTGTATCCACGCCATGTTGATTCGTTGCGATGAACAGGGCCCCGTTGTTTAGACGGAGTGCTCCTGCCATAGACATCTGACAACCCGGCTGCATTTGTGTTGAACGAGCTTCACTCTGCTGATGATGAGACCGAGGAGGTCGACACTGGTCCAGAGTTCGCTTCGCTTCAGCAAATGCTGCTTGGATAATTATTGGGCTGGAAAGCGAATAGGCCAATGGATTAGAAACATATAATTGTGTGAGTTGGGACACAGAACGGATCTCTGCTTATATCTGATTATTGTCCCAATATTCTGCATTGCGAAACTCTCTTCTGAAAAAACGCCAACAACTCTCCTCCATACCCCAAAAGACAAAGATCCCCCGTATAGCCGGCACACGAGGGGGTGGGTGGCCAGCGCTGTACTCAACCACCTTTGTCTCCCCAGTGGCGATATTTACACACTGTACAAGGTAGGCATTTGTGGCTGAGTCGACCCAGGACCGGTTCAATTAATCACCATCGGCGTTGGCCGCGAGCACGATTCGAACTCGGGTCCGTAGCACTTTACACTAACCACTTCGCTGCCACTCCACAACCCACGGACACACGGACGAACGCGCATCCCACCACTCCCCTGCGTGATGGGAGCTCCCAGATCGGGCCGAGCTGCTTCCACGTAGCCCCCTGCGGCCTTGCCCACCTGCCTCTTGGATCTAGAAACAAGGCTCAATATATTTTCCATTGCAAATTATTGATTTTGTTTAATCTTCCTTCAGCCTGCATGTCCATTGCACATTTATATTACACAAATAAAGCCTCTGTATATCCATCACTTGGGGGGCAGTTAAATAGCCTCCTGGTCCTCGTCGCTGGCCGCTCGGTCAGCCTCCAATCTGAGTTTCGTCTTTATTACCACAGCCACTCCACTGCTGGTGAAATGGCCACCTCTCAAGGAATGTTGGCCTCCACCTATCACGCTGGCCACACGTCTTGTTCGAGGTGGGGCGTACCCATAGCTTATCCCACCACCACCACACATGATCTGCTCATCAACTGACTCTGGTTCACCCATTTAGACTGCCAGCTGGATACACTTGCGCCAGGAACTGGGAGCACAGGAGTTAGGCTAGATAGCCTAGGGGGTGTCCCAGCGTGTATACGGGTGAAGGGGCCGTTACCCCTTCCAGTGTAACCCTTGTTACGTTAAATAAACAGTGCTGCCTCTACTCCTAGTCTCCGTGTCCCGTGAACCCACTACACATATCAACCACGCCCATTAACAGATGCCCGTATACACGTGCATCACAAATTGTCCTTACCTACACGAAACATGCCCACACACATCACACCCCCCCAATGTATATCGCACGCCGACGCACACCACAAACACTCGCTTGTATGTGTAATGGGTTACTGCTTCACGAGTCTGATTAAATATTGGTGTTGGGCATCGACACAGCCCATTGCCACCGTGCGTTACTTCGTGCGTGGAGGAGCAGAGGCAATCCATCCTCACTAACCGCTCCGAGTCTGCGGTTTGTAAATTCCGTGTCGTTTTCGCGGGGCCACGTGACTCCGTGACAATCACGTGTTGAAGAACTCTGCTCATTTGTCGACCCTCGGAGGGATGAGCGGATTGTGTAGAAACCCGCGACGATTGAGTTTTGAACGCTCTCGTCAGCAGCGACGCATGGGGCTGTCGGAATATTCAGCGGCGCGTTGCTCGGTTCGAACCTCGTGCGTCTTCCTGGTAAATTAGCCGAGCGGGCGGTGGCTACGCACGCGGCCCGTAACCCGGCGAGGGTTGGCGGGTCACCGCGCGAATGTTGCCGAACTCCTCGCCCGTGGGCGTCGGGGAGGAGCCGTGCCCTGGCTCGCGAGGAGAAGGCAGCACAGCAAAAATTGTGGACTCCACCTGTCCCACAATCCAGGTTTTTTTGGGTTAGATCGCGTAAGTATATAAATGCATCGATAAACCCGCCACTAACTGGCACAGGCAACTAGTAAGGGGTTTGTCACGTAAACAGAACGTGGCCAATTCGTCACGAATACAGCACACCGGTGTGTTGGAGAGCCAAGCCACAACATTTACAATCTGAGTACGACGTTTCGCTAGTAATTTCAACTAGCTTCATCAGGCGACAGCGAGATTTGGTGGCGGATTTAACGACACATTTATATGTTTACGCGATCTAACCCAAAAAACCTGTATTGTGGATGATATTGATCGCGTAAGCCTACTAAGTGTTAAATCCACCTGTTCCATCTGCATTGGAGAGAGCGCTGGGTGCTCCAGTTCCTCCCACGTGTAAACCATCACTAATAGGCCGATAAGACCTTCATATGTTGCCAGGGTGCCACAGTGGCAAGATGTTAACTACCTTGCCTGGTATGCAGGAAGTTGTGGGTTATATCCTGATCCCGGCCCTGTCGCCTGTACATTTGGAGTTTGCGTGTTCTCCCCGTGGTCACGTGGATTTTTCTCCGGGTCCTTCGGTTTTTCCCTCCACATTCAGAATCAACGTGCATTTAGAGTATTTGGCTGCTATACATCTCCACATGGAGAGATAAGCCACTTCGTTGAGCTATCGTTTGTGATAGCCAGGTTGCTTCTAAAAACAGAGCTGTATAGCTCAGTGGGCCTAACCTGGTTCTGTAAAAATAGTCAAATAAAAAAAAACATATATTGGGCAGTTGTTGGCACCTGATGACCACGTGATAACTGCTTACCCGTTCGTCTATGGTTCCTGCTCACACCTCCGAGTCCTTGTCTCTCTGTCTTGATGAGAGCGAGCGAATACTGTGTAATGTGTTACAAGATTAAATTATTGCCATGTGATTATTAACTCAGACGCCCCATCATCATCATTATCATTCCTAAACCCGCGTCCGCGCAAACCGTGGCAGCAGATGCGATTACTTGATGCACAAGTTGAACATTTGCAAGCTCTTTGTGAGCGTGCAACAGTGGTGACCCCAGAACAGACTATGGAACGGATAGCGACTCAATGCCCGATTCACGAATACGACAGAGGCATCATCACAGCGATGATGCACACCGCCGCTCCGAACGCAATGATTTGACTCAACCACAATAATATAAAAACTATAGTTGTTGCTCTATATCATCAGCTATATGAAAATCACAATAATCAGATCACAATCAACATCATCATCATCGTGTGAAATACCTAAGATTACAATTACAGAAATGAATTAGAACATGCGCTCAGTCACACGATTGCTAAAAAAAAATATCCACAGCAGCCCCTGTGAGCTCTTAAGATCGCAACACTCATTACTTTCAGCAGCAAATGGGAAACGGCTGTGGAGGCTTTTGAGACGTTTGTGACCAGGCTGACGTTGCACGTTACGAGAAAATATTAAATATTACGATTCGTTTCTCTTGGGTTCGATCGTGTGGTGTATATTGCCAGTTTTGTTTTGTTTAACCCTCTACCACCCGACAGAAACAATCAAATGAAGTTGTCACGTGGGCAATATATGTGCCACGTGATGGGTTTTTTCAGCCAAACAGAGGAATGTTGAAACATGTGCAACATGTTGTGAATTGTGTTCGACGTTTCGCTAGAGACTACTGTGTATCCAGCATCATCGGGTGTTAACAGAGCCCTCCAATGGGGTTTTTTTGACCATGCTTCACCACGCTGGTCAGTATGGGTTTATTATAGAATGGGGTCGCTACCCAATACTGCTTCAAACAAAAAAAACTATTTTTTATTTGCCAGGTAAAGCCCACTGAGCTATATAGCTCTTTTTCAGAAGCAACCTATCTATTGCAAATTATAGCTCAACTAAGTGGATTATCACGTGGAAATCTAGAGTAGCCAAATGCTCTTAACGCATGTTTCTAAATGTGGAGGTAAAACCGGAGGACCCGGAGAAAAATCCATGGGACCACGGGGAGAACGTGCAAACTCTAAATCAGTGGTTCTTAACCTGGGTTCGATCGAACCCCAGGGGTTCGGTGAGTCGATCTCAGGGGTTCGGCAGAGCCCCCGCCATGGAGGTCCGGACACACTTGAATTATTGTGTAAATTTGTGATGACACACACGGCCCGCTTGGCCATCACTGGCTGCAGATGATCATGCTACACTGCTTGGCCAATCACCGCTGCGGGGAATTTAGTGCGTACTCAGTAGTCAACGTGTGACTGTTGTTGTCGTACGTCGTGTGATTTCTTTAATATTTTATCCATACTAACTATGTCGGGCAAAAGAAGAAAGTGGTCGGACGAATATGTACAACATAGATTCTCATGTATCACGGAACGTGATGGGAGTGAGCATCCTATCTGCATGATTTGCAACGCCAAGTTGAGCAACTCTAGTCTTGCACCGGCAAAACTAAAGGAACACTTCTTGAAGCTGCATGGAGACGGGGAATACAAGAACACAACACTTGCTGAATTCAGGGTGAAGAGAGCCAGATTCGATGAAAGGGCCACTCTGCCTGCTCTTGGATTTGTACCTGTTAACAAACCGATCCTGACAGCATCGTACGAAGTTGCTTACCTGATCGCAAAGCAGGGCAAGCCACACACCATTGGTGAAACACTTGTGAAACCAGCTGCATTAAAGATGGCGAATCTGATACTCGGAACAGCGGCCGAAGGTAAATTATCCCAAATTCCCCTTTCAAATGACACCGTCAGTGACAGAATAGAAGACATGAGTAAAGACATCTTGGCTCAAGTAGTCGCGGATCTGATTTCAAGCCCGGCAAAATTCAGCCTTCAACTCGACGAAACCACAGACGTTTCTGATCTAAGCCAGCTTGCTGTTTTTGTACGCTATGTGAAAGACGACATGATAAAAGAAGAGTTTTTATTTTGTAAGCCTCTTACAACAACAACGAAGGCAGCCGATGTGAAGAAGCTTGTGGATGACTTCTTCAGAGACAACAATCTTTCATGGGATATGGTTTCTGCAGTTTGTACGGACGGAGCTCCAGTCATGCTGGGAAGAAAGTCTGGTTTTGGTGCGCTAGTAAAGGCCGATGCACCACACATCATTGTGACGCATTGTATTCTGCACAGGCATGCGTTGGCAACAAAAACCTTACCTCCAAAAATGGCAGAAGTATTAAAAACTGTGGTGGAATGTGTGAACTATGTGCGAAAAAGTGCTCTGAGGCACCGCATCTTCAGTGAGCTGTGTAAAGAAATGGGCTCTGAATTTGAGGTACTTCTGCTCCATTCTAATATTCGGTGGTTATCCCGGGGACAGGTGCTGAATCGTGTTTTTGCCATGCGTGTGGAATTAGCCCTGTTTTTGCAAGAGCACCAACACTGCCATGCAGATTGCTTCAAAAATCCCGAGTTCATTCTCATTTTAGCGTACATGGCTGATATATTCGCAGCTCTCAATCATCTCAATCAGCAGATGCAGGGTGGTGGAGTCAATATCATGGAAGCGGAAGAACACCTGAAGGCTTTTCAAAAAAAGCTACCGTTATGGAAACGACGAACAGAGAACAATAACTTCGCAAACTTCCCGCTTCTGGACGACTGTGCAAGTAAGATCGAAGATGTGTCTGGAATCGGAGATATTTCTGTATCCACGGAACTGAAGCAAACAATTGCCACGCACTTAGATGAGCTTGCAAAGTCTCTCGACGGATATTTCCCTACAAGAGAGTCATATCCAGCATGGGTGAGACAGCCGTTCACGTTTGCTGTTGAAACAGCAGATGTCAATGATGAATTCCTCGACGAAATCATTGAAATTCAGCAGAGCCAGGTTCAACAGCAACTCTTCAGAACAACAACGCTCTCAACGTTTTGGTGTCGACAAATGAACAAGTATCCAGTTATTGCTAAGAAAGCCCTGGATTTTTTTATACCATTTGTTACAACATATCTTTGTGAGCAATCCTTTTCGAGGATGCTGGACATAAAAACGAAGAAAAGGAACAGACTTTGCTGTGAAAATGACATGAGAGTGGCACTTGCCAAGGTGAAGCCACGCATATCTGAACTGATCTCTCAAAGGCAACAGCAGAAGTCACATTGATTTCCAGGTATGTAATTTGTTGTGAGTTTATGCATTGTGTTGGTTTTATTCTTTGAACAAGGTAATGTTCATGCACGGCTCATTTTGTGTACCAGTAAAAAACATATCTATGTCTTGAATTTGAAAAAAATCACATTTTATTTTTCACTAAAGAGGGGTTCGGTGAATGCGCATATGAAACTGGTGGGGTTCGGTACCTCCAACAAGGTTAAGAACCACTGCTCTAAATATATAGTAGGCATCAGGTTGGGATTGAGCCCACGACCTCCTGTACACCAGTCGAGGTAGTTAACATCTCACCACCGTGGCTTCTGATATCACTCACCACTGACATTACCCTCAGCCGGTAATCGAACTCAGGTCAGTCTATATTATTCATAGCAATAAGAACTCAAAGTAAAGTTGGACACAGAAGTGTCGAGAAGCAAAGGCTTGGGTGTTGTGTGATGAACAATCGTTCTCCATTGATCGCGCGAATAGCTTGTGACCACCGATTGCAATGTTTAGGGATTGTACGCACAGTAAATTTAAACCGTGTGTGTTTGTGTATCTGCACGCTGGTTTAATTGATTGCCATATGGATGAGATGTGTTGGATTCGACCTCGTTTTTATGACTTGGGAAGCATATATTTGTCGCCATTGGCACGTGAGACAAATGGGCAATTTGGATAATCGATTACCTGCCTCCTCATATATCACAGCCCCCTTTTCTATAAGGGCTGACAATGCCCCGCCTCCTAGCCCTGACTCTAATAGATGGAGGTAATGGCGTTCATTTCACGGAAGCAGCGAATGCTTTAATAGACTCAGGGCTCGCACGCCCCTCTGCTCTGTACCTCTCAATTATCGAATGCTGATATCTACAAGGACATGATGAGAAAAAGGTGTCAGAAAGAGGAGGATGCTAATATTCCGCACACACCTAATTTCATGTTCAGCGAGTCTCCCCATTTAAAAATACGACAGTTTTCACCAATTTTATCCGGATTCTGCGATTGGCGTCAGGTAAAACGAGGTGACGTTTCCATCGGGGTTTCTTCCAAGAAACAGTACATCTCGGCTGAGAGAATGGCCAATGGTAGTGGATATGACAGAGCTACTTCTTAAAACCTTTCTAGAGAACTCTGATCTACGTATTCGATGGAGCACAATTCACACTCAATTTGCACTTGAAAGTTAAATTCATCGGGTGCCAGTGGAACTGATATTTCAATTCCCAGAGCTGTAATTGTTTGCCAATGAAGTGCAAAACCGAATTTAACGTGATGGGTTTTATTTTGTGTGCAGTCATGGGTGGCCATGCTGAGACCATCAACCCACTGTTCTTGACAACCCATTTTCACATGAATAGCCACTTCGTTGAGCTATTATATGTGGTTAAGTCGCTTCTTAAAGAAAAACCAAATACTCAGTGGGCCTTACCTGGTAAATTTAAAACATTGTTAATAGTTTAGTAATAATCAAAGACAGCTGAATCCTGGATTTGAATCCAGGAGCTCAGCGGTTGTGGCTCAGCTTCTCTGACCTCTGAGTCACCCGGCCACTTTGTTATTCCACCGCTTGATGAAGGCCTCCCCATGCCAAGCCGGTCACGGGAGTTGTTTGAACATGTAATGTTCACTGAACACTCTGCACTAAAGAGGCTACTGTTGGCTTTCCTATGGCGAGATATAAAGTGCAGGCCGGAACACCATGAGTTTCAGATAACACGCGGAAATGATCATTGACGGAGCCAGGATTTTCAGGTAGGGGGAGGGGGGGAAACCCCTCCAACAATGAAAAATGATAGAGGACTTGTTAGTAAGTAAGGAGTGGAGTTGTTAGTAAGTAAGGAGTTGTTAGTAAGTAAGGAGTTGTTAGTAAGTGAGGACTTGTCCCTTGCTTTTTATTACGCGTGTGCGGCGATGGTGCAGCCATCGATCGAGGGTCGAATTCGAACCGTGCGTGACTGGCAACGCGCTCGCTGAAGATGAAAGCCTTCAGGGAGGTCGTGTACTGTACACACAACTGCGCACAGTTCTGTGAGTCACTTATAACTGCTTTGCTGTTACTTATTGCCAATTATGGACTCAGACTATTGTCATATTATCTCAGAGTCCCTGGCACGTAATAATATGCTACACAGTGGCAGTGAGGGTTGCAAAATGCCGATTTATTACTAATGAACCCCAATGATCCGATCGAAATTAGGGATTTCGATCGGCTCATTGGGGGGGGCACGTGCCACCCCCCCCCCCCCGGCATTTTGGGTACTATGAAAAAAAAATGGGCAGTTTCTGACGGAGTGCATTGTGGTCCTCGTGTCTTAACATCACCACAAGAATACATTCGAGCGAAAGTGACACCGACGAACAACAGGCAGCAGCGATGCAGTGGGGGACAACCCAACCGTGGAGCGGTCTCGTCATTGTTCGGACTCGTCATCACGCTGTAGTCACCAATGCTCGCCGCTGCACCAACGCTCAACGTTGGTGTTCGTTTGACCACGCGATTCGTTGCAATTGATGCAGTCACGAGAACCGAGCTTGACGAAGGAGCACACGAACGCCCTGTGCGTCCGCGCATGTTTACATGTTCGCTTCATGTCCTTTTGTTTCGCTAGGCGAGAAAATTCCCCCATTCGGGATGCATTCACGTCTGTACGGCGAGCAGTGAGTGGCCGCATTCAAATGGGCAAATACGCCGGTGTAAATTGGCAAACACACTCAGCACATTCGTCCGGAGCATTGCTTCTAAAGAAAAAGTGCAGGACTGTTTATCATAGCCAAGGTTCCAGGCAATAGTAGTTTTTTTATCTATTGATCAATTTCTCTTCCCCTCCCCTTAAATAGGACCACTGCCAGGAATGTAATTATTATATAGGAAAGACTTAATTATGAATATGCTATGTCTGTGGGTTGTTGTTTTTTTGCATTAACGTCTGATGTTCAATCTAATTTGGTTGTCAATCACGTAAGACGAGCCGATCCCCGATTGAGATGCATTCACTTCTTTACACCGAGTTGTGATTGGCTGGCATTCAAATGTGCAAATATGCCGGTGTAAATTGGCAAACACACTCAGCACATTCGTCGGGAGCATTGCCTCTAAAGGAAAAGTGCAGGACTGTTTATCATAGCCAAGGTTCCAGGCAATAGTAGTTTTTTTTAATCTATTGATCAATTTCTCTTCCCCTCCCCTTAAATAGGACCACTGCCAGGAATGTAATTATTATATAGGGAAGACTTAATTATGAATATGCTATGTCTGTGGGTTGTTGTTTTTTTTGCATTAACGTCTGATGTTCAATCTAATTTGGTTGTCAATCACGTAAGACGAGCCGATCCCCGATTGAAATGCATTCACTTCTTTACAGCGAGTTGTGATTGGCTGGCATTCAAATGTGCAAATACGCCGGTGTAAATTGGCAAACACACTCAGCACATTCGTCGGGAGCATTGCCTCTAAAGGAAAAGTGCAGGACTGTTTATCATAGCCAAGGTTCCAGGCAATAGTAGTTTTTTTTAATCTATTGATCAATTTCTCTTCCCCTCCCCTTAAATAGGACCACTGCCAGGAATGTAATTATTATATAGGGAAGACTTAATTATGAATATGCTATGTCTGTGGGTTGTTGTTTTTTTTTGCATTAACGTCTTATGTTCAATCTAATTTGGTTGTCAATCACGTAAGACGAGCCGATCCCCGATTGAGATGCATTCACTTCTTTACAGCGAGTTGTGATTGGCTGGCATTCAAATGTGCAAATACGCCGGTGTAAATTGGCAAACACACTCAGCACATTCGTCGGGAGCATTGCCTCTAAAGGAAAAGTGCAGGACTGTTTATCATAGCCAAGGTTCCAGGCAATAGTAGTTTTTTTATCTATTGATCAATTTCTCTTCCCCTCCCCTTAAATAGGACCACTGCCAGAAATGTAATTATTATATAGGGAAGACTTAATTATGAATATGCTATGTCTGTGGGTTGTTGTTTTTTTTTGCATTAACGTCTGATGTTCAATCTCATTTGGTTGTCAATCACGTAAGACGAGCCGATCCCCGATTGAGATGCATTCACTTCTTTACAGCGAGTTGTGATTGGCTGGCATTCAAATGTGCAAATACGCCGGTGTAAATTGGCAAACACACTCAGCACATTCGTCGGGAGCATTGCCTCTAAAGGAAAAGTGCAGGACTGTTTATCATTGCCAAGTTTCCAGGCAATAGTAGTTTTTTTTAATCTATTGGTCAATCTCTCTTCCTCTCCCCTTAAGAAGGACCACTGCCAGAAATGTAATTATTATATACGGAAGACTTATTCTTAGCTCTTTCGGTAAAGTCACGTGGAAGGGAAACAATACAATAATAAAATATATATAACAATAAAAATTCTCACGACGTTTCGACCACAACACAAACGGTCGTCATCAGGTGTGTCGGTTTGCATTAATTTATTTATTTTAAAACGGTGTATTTATTTATAAAAAAAACGTCAGCACCACGCGCAGCGATTTGGCAGTTTATTTAGAAGGACTAGTCCATCTATGTTCTGAAAAGAGGAGGGGGGAGACGAAAAATTAATGTATGCTGTCTGAAAGCCACTGTAAGCGTGAACAATCAATTAAGACCTGAAATGGTTTATCAAATCTTTCCAATGATTGCTAAGCCAGAATCCATCTTCTCGGTTGAAATTGTCTCTGAGCTTGTATATGTGGATAGCCTCATGAACGAATCTGTCATGGTAGCCAGATGGCTTACAAAGAACCTCTGTCTTGGAAAAGTCAATGTCATGTGAGCCTACTGAATTATAACAATGATCTGCCACGGCCGAGGTGTTGGTCCTACCGTGTTTAAGGTCTGTTTTGTGTTCACGAATGCGGTCCGAGACATGGCGTTTGGTTTCTCCAATGTAACTACTACCACAGAGGCAACTTAGTTTGTGGTAATAGTTACATTGGAGAAACCAAACGCCATGTCTCGGACCGCATTCGTGAACACAAAGCAGACCTTAAACACGGTAGGACCAACACCTCGGCCGTGGCAGATCATTGTTATAATTCAGTAGGCTCACATGACATTGACTTTTCCAAGACCGAGGTTCTTTGTAAGCCATCTGGCTACCATGAGAGATTCGTTCATGAGGCTATCCACATATACAAGCACAGAGACAATTTCAACCGAGAAGATGGATTCTGGCTTAGCAATCATTGGAAAGATTTGATAAACCATTTCAGGTCTTAATTGAGTGGTCACGCTTACAGTGGCTTTCAGACAGCATACATTAATTTTTCGTCTCCCCCCTCCTCTTTTCAGAACATAGATGGACAGTCCTTCTAAATAAACTGCCAAATCGCTGCGCGTGGTGCTGATGTTTTTATAAATAAATAAATGCATCGTTTAGAAATAAATAAATTTATGCGAACCGACACACCTGATGACGACCGTTTGTGTTGTGGTCGAAACGTCGTGAGAATTTTTATTGTTTTATATATGTTATTATTTTATTGTTTCCCTTCAACGTGACTTTGCCGAAAGAGCTAAGAATATGAATTACTGCAGTCACGAAAGCTTTAAATCAAAATTTTACGGAAGACTTATTTATGAATATGCTTACTGTGTTCTTTTTGCATTGACGTCTGATGTTCAATTTCATGTGGTTGTCACTCAACGTAATACGAGCCCGTCGGTTATGTTAGACGCGCGTGTTTGCTTGTGTGTGGCGTCTTCTCCGTATTTGTGGCAAGCCGATTGCACCTCTGCCGATCACAGGAGAGGCGACGGGGCTCCAAGTGAGATCGTTATCAGTGTTGGCCAGCCACAACTGTTGACGACGAATCGCTTAACGACGGTCCTCCATAGAGGCCAATGTGTAGTGTATAGTAGTGTAGTGTATAGTAGTGTATAGTGAAATGTATAGTAGTGTAGAGTGTAGTGTATAGTAGTGTAGTGTATAGCAGTGTGGAGTAGAACCCCTCTTAACGACCACCCGTTTTAACGACGAATCGCTTAACGACGGGCCTCCATAGAGCGCAATGTGTAGTGTATAGTGTAGTGTATAGTAGTGTATAGTGTAGTGTATAGTGTAGTGTATAGTAGTGTATAGTGTAGTGTATAGTGTAGTGTATAGTGTAGTGTATAGTGTAGTATATAGTGTAGTGTATAGTGTAGTGTATAGTAGTGTATAGTAGTGTATAGTGTAGTGTATAGTAGTGTATAGTGTAGTGTATAGTGTAGTGTATAGTAGTGTATAGTGTAGTGTATAGTAGTGTATAGTGTAGTGTATAGTGTAGTATATAGTGTAGTGTATAGTGTAGTGTATAGTAGTGTATAGTGTAGTGTATAGTAGTGTATAGTCTAGTGTATAGTAGTGTATAGTGTAGTGTATAGTGTAGTGTATAGTAGTGTATAGTGTAGTGTATAGTGTAGTGTATAGTGTAGTGTATAGTGTAGTGTATAGTGTAGTGTATAGTAGTGTATAGTGTAGTGTATAGTGTAGTGTATAGTGTAGTGTGTAGTGTAGTGTATAGTAGTGTATAGTGTAGTGTATAGTAGTGTATAGTGTAGTGTATAGTAGTGTATAGTGTAGTGTATAGTGTAGTGTATAGTAGTGTATAGTGTAGTGTATAGTGTAGTGTATAGTAGTGTATAGTGTAGTGTATAGTGTAGTGTATAGTAGTGTATAGTGTAGTGTGTAGTGTAGTGTATAGTAGTGTATAGTGTAGTGTGTAGTGTAGTGTATAGTAGTGTATAGTGTAGTGTATAGTAGTGTATAGTAATGTATAGTGTAGTGTATAGTAGTGTATAGTGTAGTGTATAGTGTAGTGTATAGTAGTGTATAGTGTAGTGTATAGTGTAGTGTATAGTAGTGTATAGTGTAGTGCCTCCATAGAGCCCAATATGTTCGCTTACCGACCATTCCCCTGTTAACAACGGGGCTGTTGTAGGTACCGTGAATATTAATTTATGCATTGATCAACCGTGTTTCATTAAACGTTATGTGTTTAAAATGTTGTTGGTATCTTTGTGTATTAATATCCATTGTTTAAATATTCTATAGTACGTTTTTTGTGGGGGGGGGGGAGGTGAAAAATGATAACTTTCAATCCTAAGCCTTGAACATCGATTTCCTCTACTCGCCTATCGGACCAAATCACTCGACGACCGATTTCGTTGAACCAATTATCGTCGTTAAGAGGAGGGGTTCTATTGTACGCACCTGAGCCTTTACATCTGCGGGACCGCCCGCCCACGTGACACCAATTCACAGAGCAGAGCAGTGTCTGGCGGTGTCTGGGCCGAAGTCTACATTTAAATATATATACATATTACTTTTGCCTGCATTGCAGATACTTCGAATGAAAGATATAGAGTATGCGACGATACGAGCAATGGCTCTTCTTCATAGCACACGTGTAGATAAACAAATTGCGTAAATTAAGTAACGATGCACTTCAATATAATAATGTACAGCCCTTTGTTAATCCACTGCTGGATGAGGGCCTACCTCACGCCTTGCGTGCCGCGGGGGTTATTTGACCATACCTCACCACGCTGGCCAGCACAGCAGCTTGGTACGGGCGCGGAGCAGAGACGAGGGAGCATAGAAGTGCAGTAGAACAATGTTTTGTTAATTATGCGCTGCCCTCTGCTGCCCACCATGTATATATCCACACGACATAACTTCTCTAATAATGTGTGTATGTATACCTTTTTTCGCACCGTACTTAGCCAACTGCGCTAATCGCAGCAGCATCCTGTGTTGACCTTTTGTCCATCCACTGATGGACAAAATAATTCCCCACAATGTGTCGGTCATATGGGGGTTATTTGACCATGCTTCACCATGCTGGTCAGTGCGAGTTTAGATGTCATTCGCCCACTGATTTTAGCCGTGATTGGAAATCTAACTGCCAGATTGCTGGGTTTTAGAGTGCAGTGCGCTAACCACTGCACCACCGCTCCACACTGATGTTGCCATCCTGAGGAATTCCCACTGGTTGCTAAACAACACAATGCCCAGGCTGCGCCACCAGTCTTCGCCTCTAAATGCAAATACAACGTTGTCCATCGGCCTTTGGGATTTCCAGACCAAATATGATCAAGCATGAATGTGTTCATGGCACCTTGTCGCCAGTATAAAAAAAATGATGAGAAATAATAATAGGCTTTACCATTTCTGACAATAAAACAAGTTCTAACATCAAATAGATACATTCTGCAAGTCATCAAATCTGCATCAACCACACGTACTTGTGGTGAACATGCAAACAAACATGCTCTGATAATATAGGCGGACTTGATGCCTTCAAAAACGTATCTATTTGGTGTTTCTACATCTTAACACCTCTTTTATAACCTATTCTTATTTTCCATCAACGGTTTCGACCTTCTGGGTCTCATCAGCAGAGTCATGGATTATTAAATAAATCTTGATGGATGACCAGATGTTATTGGTAAGGGTGGTACACGTAAACCCCAATGGGACCTCGTTCAATATTGATGGGGTGACACTTTTTTTTAAAACTCTGATCAGGCGCAATATACATTCCGCTCCTGACTCGGCGGGCATTATGGGCGAGCGCTCCGCGGTTGCCCACGGAATATCAATGCGTCGCCTCCGCCACGTGGAACGTGTTAATAACCTCTCTCTCGCTGCGCTCCCATCGATCGGGCCGCACTTATTTAAATACTGTCCAGAGGCGCCCGGCGCTGATTGCCACAGACAGCAAAACTGATAGCGGGAGCCTGGCTCTCTACCCCCCCCCCCCGCTACATCCCCCCACCACCTCCTCTTTTTTTTTATCCAAATAAAGTGTTCAGATGCAGCAGACAAGACTGCACAGCAATTGGAATTAATTCGCGCAATTGATTGATTCCACACCCGCCGGCCACACGTGTCGTCCTGCACGTGTGGAACAACACGTGTCGTCCTGCACGTGTCGTCCTGCACGTGCAGGACAACACGTGTTGTCCTGCACGTGTGGAACAACACGTGTCGTCCTGCACGTGTGGGACAACACGTGTCGTCCTGCACGTGTCGTCCTGCACGTGCGGGACAACACGTGTCGTCCTGCACGTGCGGGACAACACGTGTCGTCCTGCACGTGTGGGACAACACGTGTCGTCCTGCACGTGTGAGACAACACGTGTTGTCCTGCACGTGTGAGACAACACGTGTCGTCCTGCACGTGTCGTCCCGGACGCGTGCGTCGAAGAGGAGCCCGACACACCCCCCAGAGGCCTTCCCTTCGACTCTGAGCTCCTCCCTCTTGCAGGGGCCCTTCCACCAGCAGTGGACCGAGCAAGCAACTGTGCAGGGTTTGAGCCTTTCACTTTTATCGGCATTATAGACTGCTGGGGGAATGCGACGTTACGTGCATACGTTGTGCATCGTAGTAAGTATATACTTAATTAGCATAATGTATCGCCGTACGTCAATCGACTGCCGAACGAATGCTTTACCACGCCGTGTCGGTAGTCATGGAAGTTGTTTGAACCATACTTCACCACACTGCCCAGTGGGTGTTGGATCGTGAAAGGAGAGTTGCCCACGACCGGTTCAGATTTCACTCGCCGGTGATGCTCGCCGTGGCCGGGAGTGGAACTTGCCGTGCAAGCACTCGTAGCAAAGTGGCAATACTGGGGGCCGGCACGGCACACGAGGTTGTGGGTGTCCAGCACCACGCCGGGCCACATTTGTCTCCCCAGTGCTGATGTTTTATGAACACCGCACGCCCCCTGGTATTCATTCATGGGCTGCGTCGACCTATGGGAGGCCCAGTACCGCTTCAACTATATCCGTCACTGTTATTGATCGTGAATGGGAATCGAAACTCGGGTGTTCGGGTTCGTGAGCGCAGTGCGCTAGCCACTGCGACACCGCTCCCCACGCCACTCACGCGCGTGCCGATTTGCTATGGGCGTGCATGTGCGTGGATAGCGAACACGCCTTGCTGCTGCTGCTGCCCGTCTCCTCCGAGTGACAAAAGCCGCAGTCTACTCAAACGAGCACTGGCAGCTGTGGGCCAGTGGTGGGAATTCCACGCGACCATGGCGGGAGCGCACACCGTTCGGCGTTTCACACAGGAGGAGAAGCGACTCTACGTAGCAGTGATAAAGTGTCAATACGTTCGGCTACAGCTGAAGTATGAAGGGACTGGATGTCATGCGGTGACGCAGTGGTTTTGAGTAATGCCCCGAAACTGCAGCTGTGAACCCAGAGACCTGAGTTTGATTCCCGACCACGGCTAACATACATCAGTGGCGAGTGATATCGGAACATGTCATGTCCCCTCCCCACCATCCTACCTTCCTCCGCCAGTCTGCACTGACCAGAGCGGTGAAGTATGGTCAAACAGTACCCATTAGGAACACGGCGTGGGGAGGCTTTTCATCCAGCAGTGGATTGACAAGCGATTATAACCCACTGTTGACAGTGATGCGCAGCCGCGCTAATAATTAACACTGCCTCATATCTGAATATATAGTGGTAGGCTGACGTTTTGGAAAACCACCCTTTTTCAGAGTTGATTTTTGTTCGGAGACAAATGACAGTCAGAGCTTTAGACGTGTCCAGTAAAGTTAAATCATATTATCAATGCTTCCTTGAGTTATTTTTCCAACTTCTCTGTGCTTTAATGTCATCCAGCAGTGAATTGACCTTGGCTGCTTTGGTAATAACGAATACGAAACGCCATAAATCACCTCAAACATGAGTCAGTAATTTTTCGATTTAAAGTAATTTTTCTTGCGCAGAATTCTCAAAGCCATCTTAACACTTCACAAATTTTCAGAGAAAGGGGGGGGGGGGGGGGTGAGGGGCACTTTTGCCAATGAGACATCGTCAGTGTAAGGGCCGCCACACCACGTGAAGCCACTGTGGGGTTTGACAACACAACGACGACGATGATGACGACGGAGGCCAACAAAACGGAGCTGCCAGTGGCCCACGGGGCTGCCAGTGGCCCACGGGGCCGCCAGTGGCCCACGGGGCTGCCAGTGGCCCACGGGGCTGCCAGTGGCCCACGGGGCTGCCAGTGGCCCACGGGGCTGCCAGTGGCCCACGGGGCCGCCAGTGGCCCACGGGGCTGCCAGTGGCCCACGGGGCTGCCAGTGGCCCACGGGGCTGCCAGTGGCCCACGGGGCTGCCAGTGGCCCACGGGGCTGCCAGTGGCCCACGGGGCCGCCAGTGGCCCACGGGGCTGCCAGTGGCCCACGGGGCTGCCAGTGGCCCACGGGGCTGCCAGTGGCCCACGGGGCCGCCAGTGGCCCACGGGGCCGCCAGTGGCCCACGGGGCCGCCAGTGGCCCACGGGGCCGCCAGTGGCCCACGGGGCTGCCAGTGGCCCACGGGGCTGCCAGTGACCCACGGGGCCGCCAGTGGCCCACGGGGCCGCCAGTGGCCCACGGGGCCGCCAGTGGCCCACGGGGCTACCAGTGGCCCACGGGGCTACCAGTGGCCCACGGGGCTGCCAGTGGCCCACGGGGCCGCCAGTGGCCCACGGGGCTACCAGTGGCCCACGGGGCTGCCAGTGGCCCACGGGGCTACCAGTGGCCCACGGGGCTACCAGTGGCCCACGGGGCTGCCAGTGGCCCACGGGGCCGCCAGTGGCCCACGGGGCTGCCAGTGGCCCACGGGGCTGCCAGTGGCCCACGGGGCTACCAGTGGCCCACGGGGCTACCAGTGGCCCACGGGGCTGCCAGTGGCCCACGGGGCCGCCAGTGGCCCACGGGGCTGCCAGTGGCCCACGGGGCTGCCAGTGGCCCACGGGGCTGCCAGTGGCCCACGGGGCTGCCAGTGGCCCACGGGGCTGCCAGTGGCCCACGGGGCTGCCAGTGGCCCACGGGGCTGCCAGTGGCCCACGGGGCTACCAGTGGCCCACGGGGCTGCCAGTGGCCCACGGGGCCGCCAGTGACCCACGGGGCCGCCAGTGACCCACGGGGCCGCCAGTGGCCCACGGGGCTGCCAGTGGCCCACGGGGCTGCCAGTGGCCCACAGGGCTGCCAGTGACCCACGGGGCCGCCAGTGACCCACGGGGCCGCCAGTGGCCCACGGGGCTGCCAGTGACCCACGGGGCCGCCAGTGGCCCACGGGGCTGCCAGTGGCCCACGGGGCTGCCAGTGGCCCACGGGGCTGCCAGTGGCCCACGGGGCTGCCAGTGGCCCACGGGGCTTGCGACGAAGAACTCGCTCGACCGAACCACTGCCCCCGGCGTCTCACCTGGAACTGGAGACGATGCATCTTGGGGGGGTGTCGCAGCTGCATAAGGGGCGCGTTTCAACGCCGGGGTGACTGCAGCAAAGCAATCGTTCAAGCAGTCTGTGCAGAATGCAGCACGTCATCGCCTGACTGCGCCTGGGGTAAGCACTCCTGTTAGGCAAGCGGCCAATTGGGTGCGGGCAGCGTGATGCTATCGTCGGGGACGTCCGCCGGTCATCCTCGCAGCAGCGTTTAAAGTTGTCTCGATTGAAAACAACATTTCTGCTTCAACTGCTTTTTTTGTGCTTAGTTGTAATGCCCTACCCATCTCCAATTGACACGGTTGGCCATGTACGGTGCGAAAGAAGTTCAACGTACACACGGTACATACGTAAACCGGAAGTATTGCATCTGACACCGTGGCGTCGAAGCGCCCTCCCCCCCCCCCCCAAAGCACAGGGCCCGGGGCGGTCGGCCCATTTCGCCCAACCCTAGGGGCGGCTCTGACTCTAGTTACATAAATCGTGTTGAGCAGTGGGTGGCTTTGACTGGACTTCACCACGCTGGTCAATTTGTGTTGGCGAAGGACATCGTGGCATCATCCAAGGGACTGAAGGCGAGAGAACGTCAAGTGATGAGTTGGAGCAAAATTAAATCAACCCGCGTGCCAGTCGACTCGGTAGATTTATTTTCATTTCGCGATTATGCGATGGCGCGGCTGCTTTTGTCGAGGCCATCATCCAGCAGTAGATTGGCCATGGCTGCTGCTGATGAGTAATTACACATTCATACTGTATATACTATACACATGAGAGGCGTGAAGCGTACACTGCATACAAATTAATTTAACATATTGATGATGTTCGTTATTCAATTGGGTTAGACTGCATTGACATCAATTATATCTTCTGATTCATTATGCCCATGAACCTTACGCACGTTGATCCCTCAGCGTGGTTTGCATGTGGTTAACCCATTACTTTATCCAATACCATCCGGAAGCTAAGCGGGCTTTCAGCCTGGATAGCGCTTGGATGAGTGACCCCAGCACACATGGAAGATTCCCTACGTAGGATGATGTGGGTGCCCGGTGATCAGCAGAGAGTGGCAGTGCAACAAAAAGCAATTGTTGTACTGCACTATGCTTCTGTGATCCCACGTCTTCTATGCTCCCACCCGCTTTCACTAAAACCCACCACTGACCGGCGCACGTCAGCTATGGTCAAAATGAAATCCCCCCCCCCCCCTCGCCCAACGACCAGCACGGCGTGGGGAGGCCCTCATCCAGCAGTGGATTGACACACAACGTCCGATTGCAAATGCAGAACTCTGCCAGGCCATGAGAGAGTTCAAACGTTTTCATTCTCACTGGGGTAGTGCATTTCTCGTTGCTGTAAAAATGGAAATTCCACATTCACATGTCCATGAGATACCTACTGTAGTGTTAACTGTAAAAGTACCTTCGATATTTAAAACTCGCGTGGAGGTATACGATGCGGATTGTTACGTACAGCGGTTAGCGCACTACGCTACGATCCCGGCGAGCCCAGTTCGACATCGGTGACGATTATCTGAACCGTTCCTGAAGCCTCCCGTAAGTCGACTTAGCCTTAAAACGAATAGCTGCTGCGCTGTATGAGCATCGGCACTGGGGATACAAAGACGGCCGGGCGTGGCGTTGGCCACCAGAGCTGTCCATAGTGGGGGGGGGGGGGGGGATGCGCTGCCCGGGGCAAGCCCCCGACACCTTCAAATTTCAAACTAAACTTGGAGCATTGCATCTGACGCCGTAACGTGGAACGCGCGGGGCTCCCCAAAGCACGGGGCCCGGGGCGATCGTCATGATTCGCCGTACCCTCGGGACGGCTCTGATTGCCCACCCTACCCCTTCGCGTACCGTGCCGGCCTTCACATCTACTCTGTTAACAGCACTTGCCCAGCTGTCTGTTAAGGCTATAGGGGGGAGGGGGAGGACTTGAAGGGAGCCTTCGTCCATTGGTGGATAGAGACTGACTACCATGTTGTATTCAAGTCACGCATGGTGCGGGAGGGCTCTGTGGGTATTGAATCGCGGTCTGCTTTGCACACCTGTTGACGGGTGCACGCCTCCTCCGCCTCTCGCCATGGCATCTCCAGCTCATCTCCCCCCCCCATCTCCTCCTGTGGACCGTCTGTGCAAGGCTAGCCACGGGCTCGCTTCGCGACGGGAGTAGGCGACCCGGGAAACGTTTGGATGCACATCAGCGGCGAGAGCTTCGTAAACCTACACGACGATAAGGTACGGCCCGTTGTCAATCACGCAGTCGCCAATAAATAATGTTTTGTCTTTATTGGGAGGGAGACTTTCATCCAGCAGTGGAATGGTAGCGGTCACGCGATGGGACTATCGCTCATGCGTTCTCTGTTTGTCGCTCGTGGAGAGAGTTTGACCATAAGGGGGCGTTCATAAATGACGTCACGCGATTTTGGACGATTTTTGACCCCCCCTGCTCCTCGTCACACGACGTCACAAAAAGTCAGACCACCCCTTCAAATATGACGTCACAAAGCTCTGCCCCCCCCACCCCCCCAAAATAAAACATGCTTCAAATCGCTTTAAACTATTTTCAATGTAGTGCGTATTTAATGTGCCGCTGCACTATGATGTTGTAGGAGAAAACATTTATTAAAAAGTATATTTAATTAAGTAGAACGTGTTGTCTACATCTTCTTGGTTCTTTCGGTAAAGTCACGTAGAATGGAAATAAAATAATAAAAATAAAACATTATAAAATAAAGATAATTTATTGTATGCAGTCACGAAAGCTTTAAATCGGAAGTGTTGTCTAAATGTATTTAAAGTTGCGCATTTTGATGTGACGTCACATTTCTCAACCCCCCCCCCCCCACCTCGTCACACATCGTCACAAATGTCTGACCCCCCCCCCCCCCCCCACCAAGGTGCGTGACGTCATTTATGGCCGGCCCCATACTTCCCCACGACGTGCACTAGCACGTGTGGATGTGGGGTGCACGGAGGGAGAGAATGCCTCGGGTGGCTTCAGGCAACACTCGCTGCTGAGGTTGTACGCTGCCGGCAATTGAACTCTTGGTTGCCGGATTTCACAGCACGGCACGCTAACCACTGCAACAAATACAGCAAGACAAAGATCCCCCGTATAGCCTTCACAGGCTGCTGGAGCAAGTGCTGTTAGCGAGCGCTTACGGAGGCCGGCGCTGTGCGGGTGCCCAACACCACGCCCGGCCGCCTTTGTCTCCCCAGTGGCGATGCTCTCACGTCGCACCAGGTACTCATTTGAGGCTGAGTCGACCTAGGGGAGGCCCAGGACCGGTTCAGATAATCGTCACCGGTGTTGGCCGTGAGCGGGAATCGAACCCGGGTCACTAGGTTCGTAGCGCAGCGTAGCGCTAACCGCTGCACCACCGCTCCACGCTGCACCAAAGCTCATACATTCAGGTGCTGTGCGCGCGAGGGTATTACATAACCAAACACATTTCACGTCATTTAGTTCAGTCTGCTCAATAATATCGCGACGCGTATTAAGTGCCACTTAGCAGGCACATTGATCAGTGGACCACGTTTGCTACAAACGGTGTACTGGACCGCACCAATGGGTATTATTGCGCGTGAAGAAACAGTCCATTGTATACTGGTGGCGGGAGTAGATTACTCACCCTCACGGAGACACGGCGAGAATCAGAATCTTTATTTAGACTGGAGGAATCTGATGAGCTATGAAGCTCTTCCCCCTCCCCCACAGACGGACTGGACTAAGCCCGGGTATCCCCCCAGCGAGTGGAGCTCACTGGGCTGGCTCGGGAATCCGCTGTCCTTCGTCAGCAGGATCGTTCAATGCAGTGGCAAGTCCGAGAGTTATCTCCTGCTGGAATCAAACTAAGTCGCTGGCGATGCTGCTGCTGCTGCTGCTTTTTACGTTGGCAGTGATACACAAGCACAATTAACAGAAGACAACTCAACGCATTTGTCAATAATGCTGTTTGGCCTTAGAAGCAAAACGGCTATAATAATAATAGGCGACGTTTTGGGCAATGTCCCTTCGTCGCAAATAAAAAGGTGCATGTGCTATGAAGGGCCATTACCCGAAACGTCGCCTATCATATGTATATAATCCTTTTAAGGCCACGGTGTTATTGACGAATGTGTTGAGTCATTCAGGCTGTGCTCATCTCACGTTTACAGTCCTGAGAGAGTGGAAGAGAGTCCACATTGCTATGGCAGGGACGAGTCTATCCGTGGGACAACCACTGCGGACTTCCACAGAATGTGGTACTCGTTTATATTTTTTGTATCAACCTCGGAGTGATGATGAGCTGAGTTCACTCCCCAACCGTATCATAGAATTCGCCAATCTTCTGCTTCCCAGCCGCTAGCTCGTTGCTCGTCAACAAAATTAAAAAGTCGAGGCTTTTTTGTTGGCTGCGATTTTGGTAAGAAAAAAAACCCTCAATATTTCAATTTGTATGAATGCGAGGCCGTGGTCCTTCATAAGACCCCGGGGCCGGCGCAGGGCACGCTGCTGCTGACGGCGGGACGATGTCGCTCGGCTGGCCTGGGAACGCCTCGGAGAGTCTGTGTATAGTAGTGTATAGTGTAGTGTAGAAGTATATAGTGATGTAGAGCTAGAGTCTGTCGCCAGGGACAGCGAGATCTGGACCGCCACTACTCAACACGCTGCCGCCACGACCCTCGCCAGGACGAGCGGACTGATGAGAAACGAAGGAACGAAGCGAAGGAGACATTTAAAAAAAACCGCGTGCGGCTCCGGACCCGCAAGGCTGCCGACCCCTGTCAGCTCTCACCGCTGAGCCACGAGGCCGGTTAATGCAGCAGCGTGCTCCCCCATTCGTTGATTCGGTGCACTCATTAAAACGGAGACAAACAAACAGCACCGACACGCGCGCCAAACAATGTAGCTTGCACGCACGCACGCGCGCGCCAACTCCTATCTGCCCACATCTGATCTGCACGGGTTGTTTAGCACGCCAGGGTCTGCTGGTGCGACCCACAAGAGGTCAAAACTGGTCTGGAATGCCGATAGTCTCGTAGGTGTGTGTGTGTGTGTGTTTTGTTTCTATCCTGTGGATGTCCTTTTACTGTCGCAGTGTAACGGTTAGCACAACCGGACGTGCTAATCCCGAGGTCGCCTGTTCGATCTCCCTCCCGCCCCCACCCAACCATCGCCTCTGTCCACCCAGCAGTACAAATTGGTGCATCGCAGTCGATCGACAGATGGCGTGTGGTGGGGTGAAGTGTGGGTTCTCAGACCTCGTCCAAGACGTCTGGCCAGCGCTGAAGAGTAAACCGACATACCCTCTTGGTGGGTCGGGTGAGGGGAGGGCTCTCTGTAATGAAATAGCTCCGTCTAGTGGAAGCCATTCCAAGAAATTGCAGGGCTGCGCCTTTATCTGTTTTACGTGCATCTAAATGGGGAGGGGGGGGGGGTAGTGCCGGATTATCGAAGTAGCTACACAAGTAGCTACAAATGCTACGGGCCCCGCACTTTCAAGGGCCCCGCGCTAAATGCTTTTAAGCTATCAATTCCGATTCAGTGATTCTGCACTTGCTCTATTACTATAGTACTATACCGCCTTCAACTTTAATGAACGACTGGATGTTTAAGGTTAGCGATTTGTCGTATTATCTGGCTCTCTAGCAAATGAAAAAAATAAAATTAATTTACTATGCAAATTAAACATTTGTTTTTAATATTTATGCTTTATTTTTTTTTATTTAGGGCCCCTTTATAACATCATATGCTGCAGGCCCCGCACGAGCTTCATCCGGCCCTGGGTAGAGCAATCGTTGTTCACAGAGGAGGAGGAAGAGTGTGGAGAATTGCCGTATGGCACGCCTTCAACAGATCGCGCCACCTCGCTGCGCGAGATCCTCGCAAGTTTTAACCTAAGAACTGAACGTTGACAACTGTCCTGGAATAATAATGATTATGATGATGATGTTAGGGCAAGTGGCGCGGTGGTCAGGGCATTGCAGTGGATGTGTCCGACTATTGCTACGGAATTAGACGTCACATCAACAGCGCCTCTTGTCGATCCACTGCTGGACGGGGGCCTCCCCGCGATGTGGTGTCGCCGCTTGGCTGAGGTTCGTTGAGTACAAAGACACCCCCCCCCCGTATAGCCTTCACAGACTGTTGGGGCAAGTGCTGTTAGCGAGTAGCACCGATGAAGGCTACCGGCACGGCACACGATGGGGTGTGGGTGGCCAGCACCACGCAGGTCCGCGATGTTTACGGCACCGTACAAGATACATCATCTGAGGCTGAGTCAACCTAGTGGGGGGCCCAGGACCGGTTCACGAGAATCGTCACAGGTGTTAGCCGTCATCGTATGCTCGGATGGCCGGGCACGTAGCGCGCTCACCGCGACTACACCACCGCTCCCCATCTCACGGGTGCGCGTGCGTGCGTGCGCGCGCGTGTGTGTTGGTGTAGGCGCTCAATCTTACCTGTCGCCGGCAATGGCTGTCATCGAGTAGATGCTGGCGAACATCGCGGCCAGCGGGAAAAAGTTTTGGAAGCGGCAGTAGGCGGCCCCGTAGTACCACTCGTTGTTGATGGCGTACGTGAAGTTGATGAGGGTGTTGAAGGCGGCCGTGGACGCGTCCGAGAAGGCCAGATTGACCAGGAAGTAATTGGTCACTGTGCGCATCTGTTTGTGCGCCAGGATGATCCAGATGACCACGAGGTTGCCCAGCACGGCCACCACCACCTCGGCCGTGTAGGCCAGCGACCAGGCGGCCACCTGCCAGCTCGCCTGCTCGAATTGATTGTCCGTTTCGTTCGAGATGTCATCGTCCATGGAGCCGTTGGCCGCCACGTGGGGAAATTGGTTCGCGTACGGGCTCGGGGTTGCCGTGCTGTAGTGATGTTGGGAGGTCATGCCGCATGGATTTGGGGCTTTTTGCGGCGTCGGCCTGTTGGGGGTTGACCGAGGTCACGGCAGATCTTCGACGGCCGAGCGGAGAGACGACGACGCTGGCGTTCTCCGTCGTTAAATCGGCGACAGCGGCAGCAGCGTACGCAACCCGTCGGTTGCCATCTTCCACGACACGGCTGCGGAGTCTTTTTTTTCTGTTTAAAGCAATGCGCGACGAACGGCAGAGACCGTGAGAGCGGTAAAGTTTTGAATTGCCCTATGTTCTTCCTCGGGCGATGCCGTTCACAAACATCTATGATGGATGTCCAAGCCCCCTTTTCACGGCCCTATTCGAATTCAAGCAGCGTGGGACGCCCAACCTCGTGACGGCTCCTTTTCTCTTCCTCTCTCTGTGTGTGTGTCGAAGATCTAAATCATTGCCCTGGCACTGCGCTGCCCACAGCGATAAACACACGCAAATCAAACAGCTCTTTAACTCTCTGCTCTTTGTGATTTTGTTCGTTTGTTTTACCTTTAAAGGTTGCGAGCGTCTTTCCACGCGGGTGCAGTGTCCACACGGCTACTAACACCCACACAGAGGCAAAGATCTCCCGTCTAGCCTTCACGGAATGCCGGGGCAAGTGCTGGGAGCGAGCGCACGCGCGCGCACAATCCCGGCCCTCGAGATGGACTTGCACGGAACACGGCAGGAGCTGACTCGGCGCAGGAGCGATGATGATGATGGGGGGGGGGAGTTGAGTTCTCGGCGCGATGTCTCTCTCGCTCTCTCGCGCTCATTTAGCGAGTGCGTTGGCTGCAAGCACGCGTCGACTCAGGCACGGAGCGAGCGGCGAGAGGCGAGGAGACTTGCGCTTTATCCTCTACAGCGCCCCGCCTCCTCCAACCCCCCCCGCCCGCCCCACGTACACACAGACCACCATCACCACCACCAGCACAGCAGCGGTAGGACGAGTCCCCCTCTCTCCCTCTCACCACCACCACCACCACCCCCACAGCTCGCCCACTCTTTCCATAAACCACCCCACCCACTCCCACTTCGGTCCCTCCACCGCGTCCCCCCCACCACCCCACCCCAGGCACGCGAGCGCATTCGTCACCACAGCGAGAGAGAGAGAGAGGCAGTCTCAACGCTTGTTGCTGGCACGGGCGAGCGACTCCCACCAAATTATGTTTTTGGTTTTGTTAAAACCCGAAAGTTTATTTAGGTCGCACGCTTTGATGATAATGGTGCTGCTGCTGCTGCTGCTGTACACCACCGATCAGCGGTAGGGCGAACATCCACGTGAATGAAATGATGCTGACTCGACACAAACGAGCGAAGAAGAACGATGCGTTGTTTGGTATTGTAAGAATTGTCATCATCATCAACAGCAGCAATTGATGTCTATCCACTGCTGGATCTAAGGCCCTATCAACGCCGTCGACATTCCATCACGGCCCAGTGCTGCTACAACATCCATCTCAGTTCCGTGGAAATACGAAATTATATCCAAGCTCCATCTCCTGCGGTGGCTGCCTCCTTGGACGCGTTTCCCTCCATTGGCTGCAATTCCGTCATCGAGTCGCGTCCCTGGACCACCGTCATCTTGTAGCGATGGACCTCACTTCGAAGCTCCAAAATTACAGCACTCCCGCACGATGAACGGCTTTGTTGCGCGTTCTTAGCCCCGGTTCCGTGTGTGCCTCCTTCTATCGCAATTCTTAACCCCCCCCTCCATTCCACCCCCCCCTCCACTCACCACCATGCATCGTTGCGTTCCACTTCACTGCGTTCGTTCCATCGCTCTGGTCAGTTTTGGTATCGCGATTGTGAATGAACGCGTCGATTGCGTGCGCTCGAGCAACCAACCCCGCAGCTGACGGCTAAGCCTACAGCTAAATCCACTCGCAAGTTAAACAAAAAAAAAACAAAATAAGTGACCGTACTTTGCACATTCACCTTCGTCACAACAACAAGATACATTATCCACAAATTATTAACTTGGGAGTGTACGTAGCAATCATAGCCCACCCCACCACCATCCCCTGTGTAAAACTTATCATGACCCTCATGAAAAATTAGTATTGGAAATAGAAATGAACTTGGTCAATAAAATGGTTTGGACATGGTCGACCCGTCATATGTGCACACATGTTGATGACGTGCCAACAGTAATCGCAGGGGCGTTGAGCGGGCGCGCGCATTAATGCGAATTCTGGGATGTTGGCGCGGGTAGGTGGGGGCTTCAAGCGAGGGCTTTTTTGAATAGGAAGAGGATAAGGGGGGGGGGAGAAGGGGTGAGTTGCGTTTTAATTAAATTGTCCGTGGCAGCCGCGGCCAACAACTGTAGGCAATTGAGAGAGAGAGAGAGAGCGCGAACCGCAATGTGTAAAGCGATATTCATTCATAATCTCACCGCGCCGTACGAGTGCTGTTCTTTTATACTGCGCTGCCAGATACGACGAGCTCTTTTCAGCATCGTATTTTAAACTAATTATCCGGTGGTGCTGCTGGTGGTGGCAGTGCGTTGGCAGTGGTGTGAACAAGCACAAATAAAACATAAGAACAAATCAGCACAATACGTAACAAATAATATTTTTGGTGACTTTTAGGGAAATGGACCTTCTTCATAGCACATGCGATTTTCATTTTTGACCTTCGCCAAAGAGAACGTCGTAACTATACCAATACATTAAGAATACTGCTATTTTTTGTATTTATCAAATAATGCCATCATGACCATCATCAACCATGGTCCATCCACTGCTGCATGAAGACATCTCCTTGCCGCCGCCGTCTCTCACGATCCTGCGATGTAATAATTCACCGAGCACCTGCACACGCGAGCAGATCTCATTGCTCCGTCTCTCCGCTCGACGACCTCGCTCAGACACATTCCATGGCCTGGCCGCCACTCCGTCACCAGTCTTGACTGTCGGCCACCATCCGTTCAAGCAACGTGTTCTGCCCGAGCCACTTCACTTTGAGAAACAATGCCAATGTTGCATTTCATTAACCGACTCTTACGATTTATTTGCAGGAAACCGGGAAGTTTGGGGTTTGGCAGTGGGGCCCGCAATCCATGGTGGCGGATTTGACGCAGACACACCGATGACGCGGGGTTGCTGGGCTCGAACGGTGGCGAGATGTTCACTACCTCGCTTGGTATACGGGAGGTCGTGGGTTTGATCCCGACCCTGACGCCTGCTGTATATTTGGAGGTTGCATGTCTCTCGCGTGGATTTTCTCCGGGTTTTTTTCCTTCCACATTTAGAATCAACATCACGCGTTTAGAGTATTTGGCTGCTATAAATGTCCACGTGGTACGCCACTTCGTTGAGCAATCATTTGTGGCCAGGTCGCTTCTGAAAAATAGATATACAGCACATTGGGC
The DNA here is from genome assembly GCF_048934315.1 of Petromyzon marinus. Taxonomy (NCBI): domain Eukaryota; kingdom Metazoa; phylum Chordata; class Hyperoartia; order Petromyzontiformes; family Petromyzontidae; genus Petromyzon; species Petromyzon marinus. Next base: position 2,293,240 of record NC_133707.1, read on the forward strand.
CTTACCTGGTAAAATACAAATAGTTTAGTTTAGAACCTTGACTTTGCAAAACCGGACGGCAAGAGCGATGACCCCTGGGCTACGAAGCCTCCAGGATTGTGCGTGCCATGTGGCATTGAACTAAAAGACATGGCTAATGTTGGTTGCTGTCAAGGAACCAATCCGCAAGATTTGTAACGCACCCCATATCCATCAAAAGTTCAGTCGGCAGCGAGGATGGCACCGAGAAAATTGATCTCAAACGCGAGGAGCAGAAGAGAAAATAAACGTGTTTTCTTTTTAGATCCGGTCTTGAAGGCACCGATTGTCACGGCTGAGCGAACTTCCATTTGGCTGGCCGCTCCAGACCACCGTGGCTGCAGATTCAAAAGTTCCGTTCTTCCTGCCTTAACGGCAAGTGGACCTAATGCAGGTGTTTATATGTTCAAAACACCAAATAGATACCTTTTGCAAGGAATCAAGTCTGCATTAAACAAACAAAATATGCTCTGTAAGTGTAACATTTTTTTGGTTCCTGGGTAGTAAGTGTTATTTCCTAATTGCTTATGCCTCAAAGGTACAAAAAATGGCTTTTATTCCCCACAAACTTTGCTTTTGTGACCAGGACAGTGATATTTTGAAATTTACCTATTTTCCAGGCCATTCCAGATAGATTCAGTGCTGAGTAAACTTGGAGTAACTTCTAGAACATTCTAGAACTTTTCAGTAATATGAATGGTAGTATAAATACAGGGGCCTTAAGCCCACCAGTTTAGTTTAGTTCCAGCTGCCTAAGTGGATACATACGTAATCTGCATTTTTCTGAGATGGCATCAAGAGGCTGCAAGCATCCGGCAGACGCATTTTGCGATGTCTGCGGCCAATTTATCAAGACAAGAGCGAAACATTCACTCTGTGGAAGCATCTGCCCAGATGTGTGAGGCCTACAAGGCATATTCCGGCATGCCTGTCGGGGATCAACACAAACCCTGGGCACCTCATTTCACCTGCGAGCAATGCAAAACACTCTGTAAAGTAAGATGTATAATTGTTGCTCAGAATTGTATGTTATAAAATTTGTAAAAAAAAAAACAATTTTCATTGTTATTGAAACATATAATTGATGAAAAATGTTGCGATAGTCTATTACACGCTAGTCATGGGTTAAATAAATATATATTAGTAGGATGGTACAGAGGAGAAAAGAGAGCCATGAAGTTCGCTATCCCAAGAATTTGGCGGGAACCCACTGACCACTCAAGCAACTGCTACTTCTGCATGGTGGACCCTTCCAAACGTCGGACTGGCAAGAATGCACCTGCTATCACGTATCCGGATCTTCCTTCATCCATTGCCCCGGTGCCACACGGCCATGAGCTCCCCGTACCCACTCCTCCGGAGAGAGAGCAGCCGTCTTTAGAAGAGAGCAGTAAGTCAGAGAGCGAGGAAGACGTTGCAGATCCAGATGACAATTTCAGAGGTGGAGCTGAGGAGAGAAACCCATACTACCCCAACCAAAAAGACCTCAACGACTTGATCAGAGATCTTGGTCTCACCAAGTCCAATGCCGAGTTTTTGACGTCTAGGCTCAAGCAGTGGAACTTGTTGGATGAAAGTGTGCAAGTCGCAGATCAGATGAGTGGCGCCTGTTCATTGACAGCTCATTTAGGAGCATCAAAGCCCTGCTGCTCCATAATGGTAACAAGTACCCGTCTCTTCCCCTGGCTCACTCGGTGCACCTCAAAGAGGATTACAACAGCATCAAGACCTTGCTGGACGCCTTGAAGTATGATGAGTACGGCTGGGAGGTCATCGGAGACTTCAAAATGGTGGCATCCCTGATGGATCTCCAAGGCGGTTTTACCAAGTTTCCCTGCTATCTTTGCCTTTGGGACAGCAGGAACAACGTCAAGTGGGAGCCACTGGTGGACCCCCGGAAGGTGCTGATGCCACCACCGGACATCAAATTGGGCCTCATGAAACAATTTGTCAGAGCTGTAGATTAGGAGTCGGCAGCCTTCAAGTACCTTCACGACTTCTTCCCTAAGCTGTCTGAGGCAAAGGTCAGAGCCGGTGTCTTCGTCGGACCACAGAAAAAGAAGATCCTGGAGTGCAATGCAGGGGCGGAGCCAGGGGGGGTGACAGGGGTGACATTCTGCGTATAAGTGTACGACACTCGGTCTGGCGGACTCCGTGCAACTGCATTGTCAGAGTGTGTCGCCAACCGATGGCGTCTAGTTCAACAGCCTGACTCTCTAATCATTTTCTTTGGTTCTTTCGGTAAAGTCACGTAGAATGATAATAAAATAATAAATTGATAAAATAAAATAACACAATAATATTCTCACGACGTTTCGGCCGAAACGTCGTGAGAATATTATTGTGTTATTTTATTTAACCAAAGAAGATGAATCATTGCAGTCACGAAAGCTTTAAATCTCTAATCATTCTTGAAATTAACATTTGTTTAATGTAACCCCAGCCTGAAATCCTGGCTCCGCTCCTGGTGCAATGTATTCCCCAAGAAGCTCACTAGTAAGGAGAAATCGGCTAAGAACCACTTTGTCGCAGTGGTTCGTGGCTTCCTGGGCAATCACAAGGTCGAAAACTATGTGGAGCTGGTTGAGACTCTGGTGAAGAACTACGGCACAATGGGCTGTAGGATGTCCCTCAAAGTCCATATCCTTGATGCTCATCTTTAACAATTCAAGGAAAACATGGGAGCGAACTCGAAGGAGCAAGGCGAGCGCTTCTACCAGGATATACTGGACTTTAAACCCCGCTACTAAGGACAGCATAACGAGAACATGATAGCAGACTACATTTGGGGGCTGATTCGTGAAAGTGATTTACAGTACAGTAATCGTAAATCTCGAAAAACTACACACTTCTAAATCTTTTGTAGTCATGTTTGTATTACTTTAGTATAAATACATGTTAATTTTGATTAATGTTTTTTTCTGACTTTATGTGAACGCAAAGACACGAATTCGCCAGTTTTCTCATTGAAAATATGCACATTTCAAAATATCACTGTCCTGGTCACAAAATCAAAGTTTGTGGGGAATAATTGCCATTTTCTATACTTTTTAGGCAGAAGCAATTACGAAATAACACTTACTACCCAGGAACAAAAATTGTGTTGCATAATCGGAAATGAACTTGAACCAGTGGCGGCTTCTTTACAAGGGGAGGAGGGGGGGGGCATGCAATTGGTCCTGGCTATGGGGCTGTTTTTGAAGGCATCGGAGATGTTTGCTGAGTCCATCGTTTAAACACGGTTGGCTACGTACGGTGCGAAAAAAGTTCAGAAAAGCACACACACACACGTGCATCGTTTAACTGAGAGAGTCGCAACAGTCAAGGCGTGTGGCTAACGAGAACTCGAGCACGATGGTATTTGCGACATCCTTATCTGTGCAAACTCCCGTGTGATGTCGCGCTCGGGTGTGAAGCCGAGATGATTGTCGAGTGTCACAGCCTGCAACTTGTTAATTGCTGCGTGTGTTATGCCCTTGTCCGACCGCGAGGAAGTGTCAAGTTCTCTCCCTGCACGAATGAGGCTATCGTCATCCCCGCTGGCGACCTGAGTCATTGGTGGAAAGTGCCCATTGCTTTGGAGCGAGTCCAGTTTTTTACTCTTATGTAATCGTCGTCTTCATAATCACGACGACCCCCAGTAGCAGGCGCGGCCCAATCCACTGCTGGATGAAGACTTAACGAAATTCGCCGCCATCTCTCAACGAAACCTGATGTGCAATTAGCGTCTGCTGCTACTGAGGCCATTGCAATAGCTGATAACATTGCTCCATCTCCTCGGACGTCGATCTCTTAGACGCGTCAATATTCTTGGCGTATTCTTGACCATCCGCGCGTCGGTCCTCTTAACAGTTTGAACGAGAGGTCGTAAATGTGTGAATTGATCTCCAACGTGTCTATTCTCGACGAATCCTCTTTATTCAAGACGAGGAGTCTCGAGGTGAAGAGAGTTTGGCGCACTGCGCTATGAAATGCAGCAGCCAACTAGGGTCGTCGTGGCCCACCCATGCGAGAAATTTCACTTTATATGAACGTACGCGTTACGCCGTATTAACGATATTAAATTATTGCACGTGATTCTTTGTAGCCAAACTAGGAGATCACGTTTGGTACGCGTTGTATACAAATTGAGATATTGGCGAATTTTTTTTTAAAATATCTTAACTGCATTGTTGTGAATAGGTGCAGCAGCATTTGGATCGTTAAGTCAACTCTGAGCTGAAAGTTGACTTTTTCAGCCGGGCCAGTAGTGGTGGCTACTACGCACGTGGCCTGCCATACAGCACCACCGATGAACACGGTTGGCTACGTACGGTGCGAAAGAAGTTCAGCCGTGCATGCCTCCACTGTCGAGGTAGCAGCGAGGTTTGTTGGATCGGAGAGATAGTGTGCAACTCCCCGTCGGCGTCGAGGAGGAGCTGAACCCTGGGCTCGCCAGATTGGCGCCACAACAAATGTGGATTCCCATCTGCGGATGTTCTGGTTTACTCTCACATGTAAAACACTCGGTCATTTGTATGCATGCCTGTTGAACTTCTGTCGCACGTACGTATCCAACTGTGCGAACAGGAGGTACGGGGAGAGGACAACAAACTAATCGCAAAAAAGCAGTTCCAAAGCATTTTTTTTTAATCGAGATGATTTCAAAGTGCATAGCTCCAGCGGCTTCCGAATATCGGAAGCAAGAGCGTTCCAGACGGCCGCAGAAGCGCACCTGAAAGCGCGCGATGCGGCGAGGTGTTGCGGTTAATTTGTGGTAAGCACTTTGTGTGTAATGAGTGCGACCTTATGATGTGAAATGTGCCGGTAAGTGGACTGCGGAGCTTGGTGTAGTGGGGGATGATTTGACGCGAGCTCACCACGTGACCGCTGCCTTGTCTGTGGGATCCTCCTCGAGTCACTGAGTCTGTCCTCTCTGTTCGAGAAAGACCTGAGCGAGCATCCGTGCGGATGGTGCTTCACAAGTTGACAATGTTTGTTTGTTGTTGTTGTTAGTATTACGTCGCAGGTGTTTGTAAGGGTGATGCCGTGAGAGACGGTGGGCGGACCGGGGAGGATTTCATCCAGCAGTGGATTCGCCATGGCTCACGATGATGATGATGATGAGTAAAGGATTCAGTAAATGTTGGTCTCTTCCAACGTGATACAATCATTAAGTGGATTTAACACGTAGGCTTTCGCGACCAATATTATTCATAATAAAGGTTTTTGGGTTAGATCGCGTTTATTTATAAATGTGTCGTAACCCTCCACCACCCGACACGGCCATTCTGGCAAATTGCCCGATGATGCTGGAAGTATTTACCAGCGAAACGTCGTACTCAAACTGTAAATGTGGATTAACTCTTCAACACACCGGTGGGCTGAAGTAGTGAATTATTTGTCTTTTGTCAACGTGACACTTTTTTTGCTGATTGGCCGTGTCGGGTGGTGGAGGGTTACGACACATTTATAAATAAACGCGATCTAACCCAAAAACCTTTATTATGAACATTAAGTGGATGTTCGGCAGTGGGGGAACGTCAACTCTTGTCCTGTGCAAATAACTCCACGGCGGCTGCTGCTGCTACTGCACGGATTCGCCAATAGGTGTCGTTACCGGAGAGTTTGCAAACAAAGACAGGGGGGTTGTTCCCGTGCATAAAAGGGTGCCATGTGTTGTAATAATGTACGGCCCTTTGTCCACTGCTAGATGAAGGCCTCATTACGGCCGTGTCGGTCATAAGAGTCGTTCAAGCATACTTCGCCACGCTGGTGAGAGCGGGTTGGTTGGTGGAGGAGAGAGATGCCCCAGGGACCTCTACAGATGTCACTCTGCCGCTGATGTTGGCCGTGGGCTGGATTCGAGCTCGGGTCGCCACTGTTTGAACGCGAAGTGCTTCTCACCACTGTGCCGCCGCCACTGTACAACCCTTGTAGCAATTATAATAATAGTGTCATAATTGCCAGTTCAGTTGATTATCGCGTGTTCGTTACATGCTTTTCAATATTGTTGTATTGATCATGTAAACGGTATAGATGTAATGCTTAACAAAGGAGGTCTAATGATGAGTTTGCAACCATTAATAAACTCTTTTTATTTTACCAGTTAAGGTCCACTGAGCTGTTCAGCTATTTTTTAGAAGCGACCTGGCCATAAATGATGGCTCAACGAAGTGGCTTGTCACGTGGACATTTTATAGCAGCCAAATACTTTGAACGCGTGTTTCTAAATATGGAGGGGGAAAACCGGAGGACCCTGAGAAAAATCCACGCGACCGCGGGAAGAGAACATGCAAACTCCAAATACACAGCAAGCGTCAAGGTCGGGATCGAACCAACGACCTCCTGTATACCAGGCGAGGTAGTTAACATCTCCTAGCCACCGTGGCGCCATCAATCAATAGTGCCCTGTTCAATATCTATCTATGAATATCGACCTCCTGTCCTTGCTCAGCAATCATACCTTCCAGCAACAATAGCACGTGGCTTATGTTGTTTTTTTTGTCAAAACAAAACGTTAAATGAACACCCCCATCGCCACTCAGACTCTGGGAATGGCACAGAGTGTTTTGTTGGATAGCATCCACGTGTTTTTTTAAAATCACAGTTAATTAACATTTTTACTTACGAAAAAGATTGCATTTCATACGTAGTCCTTCGTAACCAATATTAATATAGGTTCATAATTGGTGTCTGTAGGGGCTGTATCGTGTGGGTTTAATGTCAAGTAGATCAATGTACCCTCCACCCCCCGACATAGCTCAAAAACACAAATCAAGTCGTCACTTGGGAAAATGCGTCCCAATAGATTTTTTTTATTAAAACAAAACATCGGTTATTATGCTCAAAAGCAAAGATAACATTGACAAACGTGTACGACGTTTCGCTGTACATTACAACAAGCATCAACAGGTGCTAGTTATTGTTAACTCACCCCTGATGCTGCTGGTTTTCTGAAAAAAACATAATTGGGCACGTGATTTCTGTGTCACGTGGTGGAGGGTGCACAGCTCTAATGGTCAGTATAAACTATAAACATTTTTGTTATTTTACCGAGTAAGACACAATGAGCTGGAAAGCTCTTTTTTCAGAAGCGACCTGGCCACAATAATAGCCCAATTAAGTGGCTTATCATGTGCAAATGTATCGCCGCCAAATACTGCAAACTCGCCAATACCCACACCGATCAGCCCCCAACAGAAACCAATCGTGAATCAAAACAATCGAAGCTGAAACAGGGTTCGCAAAATTTCGACTGAACGCTTAAATTCCCAATCTCAATTCTTACGGCAAACCACAGCATTTTAACGCCTTTCACATTATAGGTGGGTTCTCACGCTGCACGTGCCTGATAGTTACAAAACACGTCACACTTAACGCATAGGAATCCTGATTAAAGATGAATCACAGCTCTCCGCAGCTAATGCACTATTTTGCTCGCATTATCCTATGGTTAATTCATGATATTCCTATGTTATTGCTATTATCTTATTCTTGCAATATCAGTACAGTGTATCCATAATCCTTACATAGTATTGTTACAGATATGATTTAACTTTGTTGTATATTATCATTATTATGGTTATTTTAAGTGGCAGAGCCGGTGGTTACCATAGTCTCTGGATGCTTAAACGCTCCGGGAAGTAAGGAGCATCCCAGAACTTGTGCCCCGTGTCAAGAGAGTCATTCAGATCTGATCGCATTCACACACACATTTACCACACCCCTAACGTTAAAACAAGATTGGACAACAGGGTCTTCATCCAAATAATACGTCAACTGATATCGGGAGCGCCCAATTGAACTATGTCGGTTTACATCTGATCCTGCGATCGTTTCAGATCGCAAATGATTTGATGATAACGTGTCGACAGCATTGGTGCACAAGTGCAAATAACAAAACGTATATTTTGTTTAACATATTTGTCAATATAGTAGAACCCCTTTTAACGACCACCCCTGTTAACGTCGAATGGCTTAACGACGGGCCTCCATAGAGCCCAATGTGTAGTGTATAGTGTAGTGTATAGTGTAGTGTATAGTAGTGTATAGTGTAGTGTATAGTGTTGTGTATAGTGTAGTGTATAGTAGTGTATAGTGTAGTGTATAGTGTAGTGTATAGTGTAGTGTATAGTGTAGTGTATAGTAGTGTATAGTGTAGTGTATAGTGTAGTGTATAGTAGTGTATAGTGTAGTGTATAGTGTAGTGTATAGTATTGTATAGTGTAGTGTACAGTGTAGTGTATAGTAGTGTATAGTGTAGTGTATAGTATAGTGTATAGTAGTATATAGTGTAGTGTATAGTAGTGTATAGTGTAGTGTATAGTGTTGTGTATAGTGTAGTGTATAGTAGTGTATAGTGTAGTGTATAGTGTAGTGTATAGTGTAGTGTATAGTAGTGTATAGTGTAGTGTGTAGTGTATAGCAGTGTATAGTGTAGTGTATAGTGTAGTGTATAGTATTGTATAGTGTAGTGTACAGTGTAGTGTATAGTAGTGTATAGTGTATAGTATAGTGTATAGTAGTATATAGTGTAGTGTATAGTAGTGTATAGTGTAGTGTATAGTGTAGTGTATAGTGTAGTGTATAGTAGTGTATAGTGTAGTGTATAGCAGTGTATAGTATAGTGTATAGCATAGTGTATAGTGTAGTGTATAGTGTAGTGTATAATGTAGTGTATAGTGTAGCGTATAGTAGTGTATAGTGTAGTGTATAGTAGTGTATAGTGCAGTGTATAGTGTAGTGTATAGTGTAGTGTATAGTGTAGTCTTAGTAGTGTATAATACAGTGTATAGTAGTGTATAGTGTAGTGTATAGTGTAGTGTATAGTGGAGTGTATAGTAGTGTATAGTGTAGTATGTAGTGTATAGTGTAGTGTATAGTAGTTTATAGTGTAGTGTATAGTGTAGTGTTAGTAGTGTATAGTGGAGTGTATAGTAGTGTATAGTGTAGTGTATAGTGTAGTGTATAGTGGAGTGCATAGTAGTGTATAGTGTAGTGTATAGTAGTGTATAGTAGTGTGTAGTGTAGTGTTAGTAGTGTATAGTGTAGTGTATAGTGTAGTGTATAGTAGTGTAGTGTATAGTAGTGTAGTGTATAGTAGTGTATAGTGTAGTGTATAGTAGTGTATAGTGGAGTGTATAGTGGTGTATAATGTAGTGTATAGTAGTGTATAGTAGTGTGTAGTGTAGTGTTTAGTAGTGTATAGTGTAGTGTATAGTAGTGTATAATGTAGTGTATAGTAGTGTATAGTAGTGTATAGTGTAGTGTATAGTGGAGTGTATAGTAGTGTATAATGTAGTGTTAGTAGTGTATAGTGGAGTGTATAGTAGTGTATAGTGATGTATATAGTAGTGTGTAGTGTAGTGTTTAGTAGTGTATAGTATAGGGTAGTGTATAGTGTAGTGTATAGTAGTGTAGTGTATAGTAGTGTAGTGTATAGTAGTGTATAGTAGTGTATAGTGTAGTGTATAGTGTAGTGTATAGTGTAGTGTATAGTGTAGTGTATAGTAGTGTATAGTGTAGTGTATAGTGTAGTGTATAGTGTAGTGTATAGTAGTGTATAGTGTAGTGTATAGTGTAGTGTATAGTATTGTATAGTGTAGTGTACAGTGTAGTGTATAGTAGTGTATAGTGTAGTGTATAGTATAGTGTATAGTAGTATATAGTGTAGTGTATAGTAGTGTATAGTGTAGTGTATAGTGTAGTGTATAGTGTAGTGTATAGTGTAGTGTATAGTAGTGTATAGTGTAGTGTATAGCAGTGTATAGTATAGTGTATAGCATAGTGTATAGTGTAGTGTATAGTATAGTGTATAGTAGTGTATAGTGTAGTGTATAGTAGTGTATAGTGTAGTGTATAGTAGTGTATAGTGCAGTGTATAGTGTAGTGTATAGTGTAGTGTATAGTGTAGTCTTAGTAGTGTATAATACAGTGTATAGTAGTGTATAGTGTAGTGTATAGTGTAGTGTATAGTGGAGTGTATAGTAGTGTATAGTGTAGTATGTAGTGTATAGTGTAGTGTATAGTAGTTTATAGTGTAGTGTATAGTGTAGTGTTAGTAGTGTATAGTGGAGTGTATAGTGGTGTATAGTGTAGTGTATAGTGTAGTGTTAGTAGTGTATAGTGGAGTGCATAGTGGTGTATAGTGTAGTGTATAGTAGTGTATAGTAGTGTGTAGTGTAGTGTTAGTAGTGTATAGTAGTGTAGTGTATAGTGTATAGTAGTGTAGTGTATATTAGTGTATAGTGGAGTGTATAGTGGTGTATAATGTAGTGTATAGTAGTGTATAGTAGTGTGTAGTGTAGTGTTTAGTAGTGTATAGTGTAGTGTATAGTAGTGTAGTGTATAGTAGTGTATAATTTAGTGTATAGTAGTGTATAGTGTAGTGTATAGTGGAGTGTATAGTAGTGTATAATGTAGTGTTAGTAGTGTATAGTGGAGTGTATAGTGGTGTATAGTGATGTGTATAGTAGTGTATAGTAGTGTGTAGTGTAGTGTTTAGTAGTGTATAGTATAGGGTAGTGTATAGTGTAGTGTATAGTAGTGTAGTGTATAGTAGTGTAGTGTATAGTAGTGTAGTGTATAGTAGTGTATAGTGTAGTGTATAGTAGTGTATAGTAGTTTATAGTGTATAGTGTAGTGTATAGTAGTGTATAGTGTAGTGTATAGTAATGTATAATGTAGTGTATAGTAGTGTATAGTGTAGTGTATAGTGTAGTGTACATAGTGTAGTGTATCGTGTATTGTAGCATTTAGGAGCGGTAGTGTAGCGGTAATCACTATGAACCTGGCGATACGGGTTCGATTCCCGCTCACGGCCAACAACAGTGACGATTATCTGATACGGTCCAGGGCATCTCCTAGGTCAACTCAGCCTCAAATGAGTACCTGGTGCGGTGTGTAAACATCGCCACTGGGGCTACAAAGGCGGTTGGGCGTGGTGCTGGCCACCCACCCCCTCGTGTACCGTTCCGGCCTTCATAAGTGCTCGCTAACAGCACTTGCCCCTACAGTCTGTAAAGGCTATACGGGGGATCTTTGTATGGTGTAGTGCCTCCATAGAGCCCAATCCGTCTGCTTACCGACCATTCCCCTGTTAACAACGGGCTGTTGAAGGTCCAGTAAATACTAAATAATGCATTGATTAACCATGTTTATTTCAATATGTGTTTATAATGTTGTTAGTATCTTTGTGTATCAATATCCAGTGTTTAAATATTTAAAAATACGTTATTTTGGGTGATAAATGGTAACTTCCGATGCCTTTAAGCTGTGTTTCCTATACTCGCTTAACGACCAAATCACTAAACGACCGGTTTTGTGTAAAACAATCACCGTCGCTAGGAGGAGGGGTTCTGCTTACTGTGACGCTGCCTTAAACGTAAAAGAGTTTACAATCGGTGACGATTTGTGCAAGGAATCCTTCTTCACCCGTGTGCAACGAAGGCCCATTGCCCGAAACGTCAATCTATTATGTGCTCTACACCCCTCTTTTTTTTACAAGGCAGTCTTGTGACACGAATGTTTCAGACGGCGTAACAATAATGCAGGTGCGACAATTTGAGCCGGTGGTGTCAAAACAACACTCGCCCACCCTCTTGCCAATGTTGTTCAATCCCGCGTGGTGTGATTATTGCCCGAGCTCCGTCATTATTTTTGAAGATCGCATTTGGTCTCTGTACTCGCTCCCTTCGCGATCAATTCATCTCAAATGCCCATTGTGCCCTGGCGCCTCGAGAATGCACCGCGTGGCAGGCGCGATCTCAACAATAAGCAATGATGGGTTCTCTCTGCTGCACTGATGACAGCGCAGACCGCTCCCAAAGTGAAACACGTGTACACAAAAGACAACCCCCCCCCCCACCCGAAAGACATAACGTGGGTGGGTAGCGAGGACTGGAGTTTGGGAAACACTGGCACGCCTGTCAACCCCTTATAAGTGCCGAACTTATTGCGGACCAATTCAAACCTCATTGGTCACCCCGTGCCCTTATAAATCTCAACGTTCATCCTACAAATTCCCATCACAAGGGAGACACACAAACCAATAGATATTTTTTTTCGCCTGTATTTAAGCGGCTGTACGCCGTATGGACCTGAAAACTCAATTTCCTTGTGCAAGAATACGGATAAACCGTATGGGTTGACAGGTATGCACTGGCTTAAGATATGGAGAGGATTCAATTTACCTGTCAAGTGCGTATATTGGCCACACCTGCAGATGTGGGCCCTGTAAAAGAACATCGATTTTGGTTATGTTTACACCCGGTGCCTAAACCGTGGGATTGCGTGGGTATCATTATACATCAGCCGTGCACAGGAGCGACGCACGGCTCTTCGCATTTGAAAGGCAAAAGCGAGTTGAGAGAAACGTATGGAGGTGTGCAGCGTGTGCGTCGTGTCACCTCGGATTTTTTTTTTTACGCTGCCTGGCGCCTTTTATTGAAGTTCAAATTTCCGTAGTTGTGTTTTAATACCTTGGAGATATTAACGAATGTATGTATATGGATTAGATGCTGATGCTACGCCAGTTCTAGGCTCCCTACGTGAGTCTACGGGTCTCGATGATGTATGAATGTTGATCTTCTTTAGCACCATATGTAGTCAACAATGCTCATCGGAGGTGCGGGGGAAGGACAACAAACTAAACACGAAACGCAGTTCTAAAGAAATTAGTTTCCATTCAAGATGTAAAAGTGCATAGCTCCAGTGGCTTCCTAATATCGGAATGAAGAGCGTTCCAGACGGCCGCAGAAGCGCATCTGCAAGCGCGCGATGCGGTGACCGTCTTTGTTCGATGGCGAGCCAAACGTCGCTGCGTGGAGGATGACCGGAGTTCGCGTGATTTTTTGTTTTCCTCCTTGACGACGAGATCAGCGAGGTATTGTGGTTTGTTTGTGGCAAGCACTTTGTGTGTAATGAGTGAGACCTCATGACAATTGCAACACAAAGGCAACAATGGGATGGTAGTGATGAAGATGCTTTAGCAGCGCTGGACTCCCTGTACGAGTCTGTGTGTCTCTATGTGAGTCTCTAGGTCTCTATGATAGTTGCAACACAAAGGGAATCATGGGATGGTGGTGACGACGATGATGTTGCTGCTCCACCAGTGCTGGACGTCACCCAGGCCACTTCCTCTGGGAGGCTTCGTGAGTTTCGGCCGCTCGTCTGCCGGAGAAAGCGCCTGATGGTGAAGCCACCGTCAGCGCGTTCCAGTTGCGGTGTGTCCGTGAAGTGACGTGGTCAGACAAACCGTGTCCTGAATCCATGGCGGGGTGAGGGGGGGGGGGCCTTAAATACCCGGGGAAAAAGATGAACACAAAAACTACATTGGGGCACGCCAAAGCTCAAAAATGTAACAGCGTGCAAAGCAATCGTGAGCCGTCGTTGTTTGTCGTTCGTTGCATTTCCACGTCGTGCAAAAAAACCCATCACATCTCAGTTCAGCATTGTAGAGTAATTAATACTGGTAGGAACGAAGTTGTTTACTGAGTGTACCAGCCTGCAATAGATTAATGTGTCCGTCCGTCCGTCCTGTTTCAATACTTTATCAATACTTTAACGAAGTGAAATCTCGTGCTGTTGGGTGTAAAATCAGCAATAGACAGCGCAGAGACTTGATATGTCTTATAAAATTGCGCAAAATTCCAATGTTCCTACCAGCCCACCCTGCAGGGACCTATTTATTGTAGCGACCTGGATTGTGCATTGCAGAATTTGTGCTTTGTTTTGGAGGTGGTTTCAGATGTATGGGTTGTTTTTCTCCTTTGTTAATATTTAGCTTTTTATTTAACAACAATAACTTTTTTTTTTAACACGGAGGAAGAAGCACCTCACGAACCGAGTAAGATCTTACATTGTTTTTTTTTTTGGAAGAGTACACATGCACCTTAAAATTATATACTACAGTATTCGTGTTTTATTATAATAATACAATGTATTTTGTAACGCTCCTTTCATATCGACATTACTCATAGTGCTGTATGTAAACAAAACCACTTAGTTCGAAAGTATGGATAAGTCCAATCGTAATACGGTCAAAGCTGATGCTAATAATGACGACGACTACATCATGATATCAATTGTCGATCAACAAAAAATAGCATCACAGGCGGTATATACACACGGGCTAACTCTGTTCTTCGTCGAAATAACGGCGGGGTGGTGGATCTCTTCCACGGGGGACGCCCCGACCCCTGCGTTGTCCCGGCAAGTGGAGAACACAGAGAGCAGGTGCCTTCACGAGCAGGTGCCCCCTGAGCCTTAAAGAGAGCAGCCGGCAGTGTTAAGTCGGCAGGGCGGCGCAGTGCTAACGCCGCTGGGTGAACGTCAAGGATTCCCGGAGGTGCTGAGAATCTGAGATGGAACCGGGTGTAGTAGGTTCGTTGGTGTCACGGCCTTGGGAGGAAGAACACGAACGTGCTGAGAGCTTTCTCGTTGGCACTTGACGTTTGGTATTAGTTAGCTGTGCCCAAAGTGAATGGCTCATTCATCTGTACGGCTGGTTGAGGGCCTCTGTCCTTTGGCTGTGTAAAGGTCTCAAGTGGGGAAAGGAATCCCCCCAAATTGGCGTCATTGATGGATTTTTCCAACAGGAGATACGTGGCTGTGTTGTCACATGGATCTGTTTTGCTTTGTACCTAAATATCAAAGGAGGCATAGCTTATGTCAAAAACAACGTGCATGAGCGTTTTTCCTGCACAACTGAAACTGCTATTCAGTGCATAATTATATATCATCAGCCATGACCACTCCACTGCTGGATGAAGGCCTTCCTGCCCAAGTCGTCGCCATCCTTGGCGGTCTCGCGATTCAACAATGCACCCAGCACGTGCACGCGAGCCGATCCCATCGCTCCATCAACGTGGTCGCTTCACCATGGCGAGATGTTAACTCCCTCGCCTAGTATGCAGGAGGGCGTGGGTTAGATCCCGACCCTGGCGCCTGCTGCTGTATATTTGGAGTTTCCGTGTCTCTCTCCCCGTGGTCGCGTGGATTTTTCTCCTGGTTCTCTGGGTTTTCCCTCCCCATTTAGAAACAGCCATGTAGAGTATTTGGTTGCTCTGGATTTCCACGTGATGAGCCACTTCGTTGAGCTATTATTTGTGGCCAGGTTGCTTCTGAAAAAATATATATAGCTTAGTGGGCCTTACCTGGTAAAATAAAAAAAGGTTTTGTTTTATTTTTATCATCATTGGTGTATTTTTTTCCATAAAGAAAAACATTTAGTTTGACAAACATTCAAAAATCATATGATATTTTATGTCCTTGATGTAATACATTAGAGTGCCATTTGGGGCATCGTAATGCATTGTTCTGAGCCTCAAGGCGATGCAGGAACAATAACTCCAGTGTGAAATTGATAGCGACGCTAAAGCGTCGCCGTTCATTTGGATCGCTCTTCACCAGTGATGGATCTTTTGGGGTAAATGGGGGAGGGGAGTAATGTGAGAAATCCCCCCCACTCCTCCACCCCCTTGAGACCCCAAATATGTTGGTGTTTTATTCATATTTATTCAGGTTTTTTTTTGGCCGATCAACATTTTTGGTTGAAATTTCTATGAAAGAAATGAGAACCACGATAACGCAATTATATTTATGAAATTATTATTATCATTATTATTCATAAAGGGCCATATTTAAAAGGCAAAAAAAAATTCTTCATTGGGAAGGTGGTGCTGGATATGCCTCTGCTCTTCACCATGGAATGATAATAGTAACAGTACGTGGATGTAACCTTAATGATTTCCCAATGTGACCCTGGAAGAAGAAAAAAAGGAAAAGCATTGGAAGTAAATAAAGTATTGCATTGATGCATAGAACTTTTAAATACGCGGAAACTGGCGAAAGATCAGCTTCCTGTCCCCAAACACGTTTTGAATGGAAATACTTTATTTTGCCGTTTGTCGTGTAAACCGGGGACATAATGCGATATTTTTTTTATGAAGAAGTTGTTCGCATTGGAAACCTATTACAATAAAACGTTATTGCGATTTAAAAAAAAAACTATATAAGAATTTCATTATGAGGGTAGAAAAATATATTGCATCACAAACTGCTCCATCCATCAGTTACTTTCTGAAGGTCGAAACACGAGAAACCGAGTGAAAACTGCAAAAATGAGTGCCACAAAAAGCTTTAGGAATTTGATTATGCAGTTGTGTAAGGCTGAGTTTGGGAATGAAATTCAGCTTGTCAGGTTCGTCGCGCAGTGCGTAAATAATCGTGGTGGTAGAGTTACCACGTGTCCCGGGTTTGACCAGGACAGTCTGGGAAAGTGGCGTTTGTGCGTTGCGTGTACCGAGATCTGGTACCGGTGCAGTGATTGTCCCGCATGATCCCTGGGACAGAGCAATCAAGAAGGCTGTGGAGCAAACACTCCACGCTCTGATTGGCTAGGGCACGAGGAGCAAGAGGATTGGCCGGAACATTCAAAAGGGAAAAGATCTGGGTTGGGTGAGCGTCAGGTGGGACGGTTGGGCCAGGTGAGGGTGAGAGAGAGGCGACGATTGGTGGAGACGGAGTGCGACGAGGGGCGGAGCCAGGAAGAGGTTAAAAGAGGGAGCGGGTGGCGAAGTTTGGGGCGTTAAGGGAGAGAGCGAGGGTGAATGTGTGGTCCCGTGCCGCAAAATAAAGACCTTATTATACCTTGTTGACAAAGAAAAGGGCCAGAACCTTCTTTCACCGGTATTGTGTTGACGACTGACTCAGGAAGCATATCTGTGTTCGGTCTAGAGCGTGGAAATGTGGTAATACTACCCAGTGGCAACATTATCTGACGTTTAACACTCCGAAAGTGATACAGTACATTGCCGTGTGAAGCGATGTAAAACTGTTGCTGAATGTTTTTTTTCTTTTAATACTGCTGCAGTCAAGCTGATTCATCAAACTTCACAATTACCCGACTTGATTTGAAGCTTTCGTGACTGCAGGATAAAATAACATAATAGCGTACGACGTTTCGGTTGCAACACAAGCAGCCATCATCAGGTACAGAATAGCTAAATTCACGAGAGAGGGGAAACACATAACCTCAGATGTATATACAGACACCCAAATAGGGGGAACTAACACAGATACAACAGGGGACACAGAGAGAGAAGCATACCAAACAAACAGGGTTTAGCAAAATTTGGAAACCATATAAAGCAACACAGACGGTCGGTCAAAACAATTAACGCATAGTCCCGTTGATCACGCTGCCTCTGCCTGTGTGTGGGCCTTGTTGTTTCCGAGTGGGTGCTGCCACGCCCCACTTTACTCCATGCATACCTCATGCTAATTTTGTCCCATTGTCTCTCAGCCTTACCTTCTCTGCCTATTTAAGGCGACTTCACTGTGTGCTTGTCCCTGTGCTGGTTCGCTCTACTTGGATGTCTGTGTGTGTGTGCGCGCGGTCTGTATTTTGAGTTTCATACTTAACTTGCAATTTAGCAATCTTTGAAATAGCGTGATCAACCAGACTATGCATTGTGTTTTGACCGACCGTCTGTGTTGCTTTATATGGTTTCCAAATTTTGCTAAACCCTGTTTGTCTGGTATGCTTCTCTCTCTGTGTCCCCTGTTGTATCTGTGTTAGTTCCCCCTACTTGGGTGTCTGTATATACATCTGAGGTTATGTGTTTCCCCTCGTAAATTTAGCTCTTCTGTACCTGATGATGGCTGCTTGTGTTGCAACCGAAACGTCGTACGCTATTATGTTATTTTATTATTTCTTATTTATACGTGACTTTACCGAAAAAAACAAAGTAATTCACAATTACCCCTTGGGCTGACGACTGACCAAATCAGATTTGTGCCAAGAAGGGAGACGGGAGAAGGGCAAATAGAGTACAGTCATTTATTTAAGGCTCCATTGAAGTGTGAGGCTGTGGGGGCAGTGGTGGGGAGCCTGTTCATTACTGACGACCAGAAGGGACCTTCAAAAAGCCTTTGGTAGGCCAATAACGACAGTCATTTGCCACCTAAGTAGCGGCGATACCACCACAGTGTTTGTGCCCATGCTTGGATTTGTGAACACACTTTGTAAACAGTACATAAAATAGTACGCGTTTTCAATGCGCTGTTCATATTGTAACAAGCGTTTATACCAATGTTACTCTACAGGGTAGTGGGTCGCCGCTCCTCTTATCTGCATTGATACGAGCGGTATGTGGGGACTATAGCTTAACTGCAAAGATCAACCTATCTGCACAGATGCATACGGACAAGAGAAGTATTATCAAACAGGAGGAATTCACGGTGCAACGCATCTCATCTGTTAAATATCTGCTGTTAATAGGATTGTCATCGATTGATCCTGGCTGCAGACATTGGTAGGTCACAAATAATAATGAAGATAAGAGAGCAGTTTCACTGTATTATGCAAACCGTGATGACAAATAAAGGGCTTAAGTCGTGTAGGCAGTTTGAGCAGTTTTGGATAAGATTTATGATCCTGCCCATACCCGAGCATGGAGTGCATTCGCTTCTTCAGCTCTTGTGCGCATTCATCCTCGCTGCTGTGCTTGGACACGACACGACAACAGAACGATCCGCGCCAGGCGGGTCACGGCGTTTATGTGCGCGGTGGGACGGAGTCGCCAAAAATAAATTAGTTGATTACCATTTTGACTTCCGTTTATTCGGGACCCCGGGGTCCCGCCATAAGGTTCATATATCCTACGGGTCATAGGTGTCCCACCTATGCTGACCGCTATAAAATGGTCAGAAGAAATCAGGAAGCTCTAAAACTGAATTTGAATCAACAATATTTGAGCTGGCTACATTATACGAGCATGAATTGCAGGATCGTGAAATGCTAACAGCTGGAGGGAAGCCTTCATGCAGCAGTGGAATGATCATCACTGATGACTGCAGTATCAGCGTAGTGTGCAGTTGTCAGGGATTGTTCAGTGGAAAAACTGGACCCCGTCATGGGAATGTGTAATTTCTTCTGCTGACGCAGTGCGTCTGGATAGATAAGTAGTCATGATTATATAATTTGAGGAATGATTTGATTTTTTTTCACGTTTACTAATATTTTTGTTTTACCTTGGTGGTAGCGGGTAGTTTGTGATGAACGACCTCAGGGCGTGACGACCCTGCCTTACGCGAGTCCCAGGCACAGCTGGCCCGGCTGTCAGTACCTGGTAAGGGTTCCTCCCAGGGTTACGCGGTTTTCTCACTGCCTTGTGAGTGTCTCGGGAGAGTCAATGGCTAAGGGAGTAAACCCCGACAGAAAATCAGGAGTGGGGCCCCTCAGGCGGTTTTGTGACGCACTGCGGCACATTCCCAGCAGCCCCTGCAGCCAAACTGGTACCAAACGTCGTGCTACGCACTCCTTTGGACATCACCAGCAAGGCCGAGGGGGGGATCCTGACGCTTGAGCAACCCAGGATTTCCAGAATAACCTGCCCGGGCTTTGTGCCAACAAGAGGTGCAAAAATGGGGAGAGATCACTCCTCAGCCACCTAATCGTGGCCAAGAAACACGGATGGCAGCAGTCACGGGTTATAAGCTCATTTTAGATTGGCGTAAAAAATGTCCGCCACGGGTTGCCATGGTCGGTGGGAGGGGTCATTGCACCCCAATGGATAGCTACCGCCACCCGACTCAAGCTGGGCAGCCCCCGGCCAATAAGGTGCTTTCCCACCACGGCTCACCTGCTCCAATGGGTGCTTGGAGCTTATGGTTCATCACCAGACAAGTGGGCTGCAAAACCTGCACCAGACAAAAGCAAAACAAAACGAAAGAAGGTTCCAGCCCTTCATTTTGCAAGCTGGAATGTACGTACAATGTGTTCTGGACTCTCCGAAGATCTATTTCAGATTGAGGACATCCGCAAGACTGCAGTTATCGACAGGGAGTTGGCGAGACTCCATGTCGATATTGCAGCACTGCAGGAGACCCGGCTTGCTGGCAGTGGCTCACTATAAGAGAGTGACTACACTTTATGCTGGCAAGGAAAACAGCAGAATGAACCAAGGCAAAACGGTGTTGGGTTTGCAGTCAAAAACACACTCCTTGGCATGACAGAACCACCGACTGCAGGCTCCGAGCGGATTCTACTCATGAGATTGCTCACTCCTTCTGGCCATGTAAACATCCTGAGTGTCTACGCCCCAACACTCTACTCACCTCCGGAGATTCATGACCAGTTCTATGAAGAGCTTCACAATATTATTCGCAAAATCCCCAGCTCTGAGCACATGTTTCTGTTGGGAGATTTCAATGCAAGGGTTGGGGCTGACCACGACGCGTGGCCCACATTCCTTGGCTATCATGGCATTGGAAAGATGAATGCCAGTGGCCAAAGACTACTGGAGCTTTGTTCATACCACAATCTCTGTATCACAAACTCATTCTTTCTCACAAAACCATGCCATAAAGTATCATGGAGACATCCAAGGTCTCTTAATTGGCACCAACTGGACCTCGTCATCACCCGACGAGCCCCTCAACTCGGTACTCATCACACGCAGCTACCACAGTGCAGTCTGTGACACCGATCACTCGCTGGTATCCAGCAAGGTCAGACTATGCCCCAAAAAGATACACGGACTCAAACAAAAGCGCTACCTACGCATCAACTCTGCCAAGACACCCCTCCCAGAGCTCACTCAATTATTCCAACACAGCCTTGAGCAGTCCCTACACGACACACCAGATGGAAGCGTGGAGACAATGTGGGCATACATCAGAGACGCCATCTTCAATGCAGCCATCAATACCTTCGGCAGGCAGACAAGGCGGAACACAGACTGGTTTGAGGAACACCTGGCTATATTGGAACCCATCCTCCAAGCCAAGCGCATGGCGCTCCTGCAGTACAAGCAAGTCCCAAGTACAGAATCATTAAGTGCTCTGAAAGCTCTGAAAGCTGCTCGTAGTGCAGCTCAAACGACCGCCAGACGCTGTGCCAACAACTACTGGGTGAACCTCAGTAGTAGGATCCAACTCGCCTCTGACACTGGCAATATCCGTGCCATGTATGAAGGCATCAAGACAGCCTTCGGTCCAAACATCAGGAGGACTGCTCCCCTTAAATCCAGCACAGGGGCCATCATCACTGATAAACAAGAGCAAATGGGTAGAACACTACTCAGAGCTGTACTCACGAGACAACGGTGTGTCAGAAGCTGCCGTTGCTGCTGTGAAGCTCCTACCAACGATACACGAACTGGACAATGTTCCAACCTTGAAGGAACTTGACAACGCCATCAACTCACTAGCCAGCGGCAAGTCACCGGGACAGGACGGCATCACACCTAAGGTACTGAAATGTGCAAAACCCGCCGTCCTCACCAAGCTCCATGCACTTCTCTGCCAGTGCTGGGAAGAAGGAGCAGTGCCTCAAGACATGAGAGACTCCAACATCATCACCCTATGTAAAAACAAGGGTGACCGTGGGGACTGCAATAACTACCGCGGCATCTCCCTGCTGAGCATCGTGGGGAAAACCTTTGCCCGTGTGGCCCTCAGCAGGTCACAGATACTAGCTGAGAGGACGCATCCTGAGGCTCAGTGTGGCTTCAGAGCAGGAAGGTCTACAATTGACATGCTTTTCTCCTTGCGTCAGCTACAGGAGAAATGTCGAGAACAGAGAATGCCCCTGTACTTGGCATTCATTGATCTTACAAAAGCCTTTGACCTCATCAGTAGGGGAGGCCTCTTCAAACTCCTCAAAGTGATCGGCTGTCCACCGAAGCTGCTGGCAGTAATCTCCTCTTTCCATGACAACATGAAAGGAACAACACAGCACAGCGGCATCACCTCAGAGGAATTTCCCATACTCAGCGGTGTAAAGCAGGGGTGCGTGCTTGCCCCAACACTGTTTGGCATCTTTTTCTCACTTATGCTCACACATGTCTTTGGGACAGCAGAAGAGGGAGTCTTTCTTCATACAAGATCTGATGGCAAACTCTTCAACCTTGGCCGTCTCAGATCCAAAACCAAAGTCCGCAAAGTCCTCATCAGAGAACTCCTATTCGCTGATGATGCTGCGCTGACAGCTCACACAGAACACGGTTTGCAGACACTCATCGACCACCTTGCCAATGCCTGCAACAACTTTGGCCTGACAATCAGTCTAAAATAGACCAATGTCATGGGCCAGAATGTCAGAGACACCCCTTCCATAAACATTGGCAGCTACACCCTGGAAGTCGTTCGGGACTTCACCTACTTGGGTTCTACCATCACCTACAATTTGTCCCTTGTCACAGAGATTGACAAGCGCAATGGGAAGGCGTCTACAGCTATGTTCAGGTTGACTAACAGAATGTGGGAGAACAAATCCCTAACGCTCAACACCAAAGTACATGTGTATCGGGCCTGTGTCCTTAGCACCCTCCTCTATGGGTCTGAGTCCTGGACAACATACGCCCATCAAGAACATCGACTAAACACATTCCATCTCCGAAGTCTCAGGCGCATCCTCGATATCAGATGGCAAGATCGCATTCCTAACACCTCAGTTCTCAACTTGGCCAACATTCCCAGTATGTACTCTCTACTCGGTCATAGGCGCCTGAGATGGCTTGGACACGTGTGCCGCATGCAGGATGGCAGAATACCCAAGGATGTCTTGTACGGCGAGCTGGCATCAGGCACACGGGTCACTGATCTCCCAGTCCTGCGCTTCAAAGATGTCTGTAAACGGGACATGAAGAGCTGCGACATCAACCCAAATGATGGGGTGCAAACTGCCGGCGACCGACTCAGCTGGCAGCAGGCTATAAAAACAGGCCTCAGGAGAGGCGAGGAGAAAATATGCACTGCTTGGCAGACCAAGAGGGAGCGACGTCAGGAAAAAGCAACAAACACCTCTGGAGCTGTCACCGCATTCACTTGCAATTGCTGTGGCAAGGATTGCCACTCAAGGATTGGCCTACTAAGTCATTCTAGGTGCTGCGAAACCTACAGCTGACCTCGTAAGGCGCAAAAATAATTGTCTCTCTAAACACAATGGCCTATGATGATGACCTAAAAATGGAATACATTTTTTTATCTTGAAATATATTTTGGGGCCGTCCAACAACCACATTTTCGGATCCCAGGAAGAGGGTGAGGTCATATTTTCTGGAGCTCAGCCCCAAGCAGTTCCAGCTGAGATTAACCCCCGCATATAATGCTTGGATGACAGTGCATGAGGAGCAGCCCAAATTGTGACTGTGGCCATTCAAGTCAGACAATTGCCCACATACCGAACTCTTGCCCTGAGAGATCCATTACCGGTGGCATCACGATCATTAACTCTGCCTCACCTGAAGCCGTTGAATGGATTGCTAAGCTCAACATCAAACTATACCTGCTCCCCCAGCCATACGAAGAAGAATCAGAATATTTATTCATCCTGGAGAAATCCGATGAGCTATGAAGCGCTCTTTCACAGATGTCCAGCAGTGCGTGGTGGGCAACGTCCTACTAAATACAACTCCTCTGATGCCCCACGCCTCATGGGGTTGGCCCACGCCAATGAAGCTCAACCCCTCTCTCTATTAACGAGGTCAATGGGTGCCGTTGTTGGACGAGATGGAACAAGTTCGCCCGAGATGGAGTTGGCGAGGGCAGCCGAAAAATTGTCCGCCCCGACACCGTCGATCTTCGCTCGTCACCCGCCCTCGGCATCGCCGCCTGCCCCTCGTTCACGTCCACTTCGTGCATCTGCTGTGTGCGACGGGAGCCGGACCGTGGTCTGACAGTCGCAACGAGAGCAACCGCTGTTTCTCACTCCCCTTGGTTTGAACGACTCGCCACTAAGAGCAACGCCGCCGCCGGCTTCGGCAAAAGCTGAGCGTTGTTACCGATTGCCGCCGTCATTAGAAGCAAAAGCGTTGTGTGTCGTACACACGTCCCACAAGACGACCTTTTTTGAAGGTTACATTTCTATTCCAGAGGTGGTCTTACATATATATGTCAGCCAAGGCAATGGCCTCTTTGAATGACAACCCGGGAAATCCAAGTGCATGCTATGATGGATGATGTAATGGATCAGTGTTCCATTTCTGAACGTGACTTGAGCAACAAAAACTCATGATACGTGCATGTGGAAAGGTCAAATTGGTTAAAAAAAAGGCCGAAATAAACTATGACACTTGGTTTAACACGTAGGCTTTCGCGACCAATATTATTTTGATAACGTTGAAGTGTTGTGTAAAACTAATTATTACTAGCAAAGACTAATTAGAGAATCCATTTAAATTGAGAGAAATAGAAATAACTTTAATCGCTCTGACAGCTACAGGCTTAGTGCGGCTTGGAAGCGTATTATTAAATAATACATATTACAATTCCTTATAGGGGAAACACATACTAATTAACGGATTACTAACGAAGCATATAATCACAATAACACACATTACAACTAATTACTAATCTACAACCCATTACTAATCATAACCATTGACTGATTACTAATCGATCATATAATTACAATACCCCCCCTCCGCCTCTAATCACTGCACCTGATATGAGTTAAATGATGACGTCACCCTGCTGCTCTATATAAAACCGGGAGCAAGTGAGGGCTTTACCATTCTGGCGAATTGCCCGATGATGCTGGATGTAATTACCAGCGAAACGTCGTACTCAAACTGTAAATGTTGTGGATTCACTCTTCAGCACACCGGTGGGCTAAATAGTTAACTATTTGTCTTTTGTCAACGTGACACTTTTGTTGCTGATGGGCCGTGTCGGGTGGTGGAGGGTTACGACACATTTATAAATAATGCGATCTAACCCAAAAACCTTTATTATGAAACTATAACACGCTTATATTTTTTCGTCACGTTTTTTTTATCTGATTTTCTACCCGCTGCAATAATATAATTGTTGAGGTGTTCTATTGGAGGCTCTGATGCAGTGGTGGAAATTCCCATTTATATGCCCCACTCACAATATAAACTAAACTAAAACCGAACTATTTTTTTAAACTAAACAGTTTTTTTTTTATTTTACCAGGTAAGCCCCACTGAGCTAAATAGCTCTTTTTCAGAAGCAACCTGGCCACATATGATAGCGCAACGAAGTGGCTTATGTGGAAGCATATTGATATCAACCAAACAATTTAAACGCATGTTTATAAATCTGGAGAGAAAAACCGGTGGACCCGGAGAAAAAATCTCTGCGACCACGGGAAGAAATATGCAAACTCCAAATATACAGGACTCAGAGTCTGGATCAAACCCACGACCGCCTGCACACCAGGCGAGGTAGTTAACATCTCGCCACCGCGGCGCCCGGTCATGACACTTCGGCCATGCTGAATGCACCAAACTGTGAAGGTCTCCCGATGCACTGGTGGCTTTTTGAACGTCACGTCTCTGTCTGTGTCTCTGTCTGTGTGTCTCTGTCTGTGTCTCTCTCTGTGTCTCTGTCTGTGTCTGTGTCTGTGTGTCTCTGTCTGTGTGTCTCTCTCTGTGTCTCTGTCTGTGTGTCTCTGTCTGTGTGTCTCTCTCTGTGTGTCTCTGTCTGTGTGTCTCTGTCTGTGTGTCTCTGTCTGTGTGTCTCTCTCTGTGTGTCTCTGTCTGTGTGTCTCTCTCTGTGTCTCTGTCTGTGTGTCTCTGTCTCTGTGTCTCTGTTTATGTGTCTCTGTCTGTGTGTCTCTGTCTGTGTGTCTCTGTCTGTGTCTCTCTCTGTGTCTCTGTCTGTGTGTCTCTGTCTGTGTGTCTCTCTCTGTGTGTCTCTGTCTGTGTGTCTCTCTCTGTGTGTCTCTCTCTGTGTCTCTGTCTGTGTGTCTCTCTCTCTGTGTGTCTCTCTCTGTGTGTCTCTGTCTGTGTGTCTCTCTCTGTGTGTCTGTCTCTGTCTATGTGTCTCTGTCTGTGTGTCTCTGTGTTGTCTTTCTGTGTGGCTATGTTGTGTGTCTCTGTCTGTGTGTCTCTGTGTTGTGTGTCTCTGTGTGTCGCTCTGTGTGTCTATGTCTGTGTGTCTATGATTGTGTGTCTCTCTGTGTGTCTATGTTGTGTATATGTCTCTGTGTGTCTATGTTGTGTGTCTCTTTGTGTGTCTATGTTGTGTGTCTGTCTCTGTGTGTCTATGGTGCGTGTCTCTCTCTGTGTGTCAATGTTGTGTGTCTCTCTCTGTGTGTCTCTGTGTTGTCTCTCTCTGTGTGTCTCTGTCTGTGTGTCTATGTTGTGTGTCTCTCTCTCTGTGTGTCTATGTTGTGTCTCTCTCTCTCTGTGTCTATGTTGTGTGTCTCTCTCTGTGTGTCTATGTTGTGTGTCTCTCTGTGTGTCTATGTTGTGTGTCTCTCTCTGTGTGTCTATGTTGTGTGTCTCTCTCTCTGTGTGTCTATGTTGTGTGTCTCTCTCTCTGTGTCTCGGTGTTGTTTCTCTCTGCTTGTGTGTCTGTCTGTGTCTCCGTGTCTGTGTTTTGTCTCTCTCTCAAATTTAGTTCTACCTGATGACGACCGCTTGTGTTGCAATCGAAACGTCGTGTTCTATTATATAATTTATTTATTTCTACGTGACTTCACCGAAAGAACCAAAGAGTTTTTTTTTAATATACTTCACCATACTGGTCATTGCGGTTTGGTGAAGGGCTAAAAAAAAAAGGCAGGACCGGTTCTCTTATCGCTTACCACTAATGTGACAATCAGGTTTTATGATGCACTGTGCTAACCACTATGCCACCACTTCAACCCTCTCCATATGTCAACCACCACTCATTTCCCAATATATCAGCCGGGGAAGGGGTAATGGCAGTTGCGTAACTACGTTATCAGCTCATGGGGTGCGGCAATCAGTCAGATGGGGCCCCAAATATTTGAATTCAATTACAGGAGAATCAAACGTGGAACGTAAATGAAAGCATTTTCATTAAAACTAAATCAATTTAGACCTCGTTTTAAAAAAAAAAAACGTGGTTATTTTACAATAATGAAAACATATCTCGTGATGGTTGTCAACGGGGCCCCAACTCGTAGCTTTGGTCATCGGGGGGTGGGGTGGGGGGTGGGGGGCCGAGGCACTCCCTGCCCCCCACGCTCGTTACCCTACTGGGTAATGGGCTGAATCTCGACTCGATTGAACGCAGAACAGCGTTCTGATCGACGAGCGGGCAGGGATTTTCGTAGCTGCAGCGTCGATGGGACTGGGATTGCGTGGTGGCAGCGTTGATAGCACTGGCTCGCGATTGACTTCGAGCAGGTGGGTGGTCCTACGTTGGGCTGGGGGGGTGACGTTATCTGTTCAAGAACCACCGTCTCGTATTCACCACAGTGCATTGCGGCTCTTGAAACATTGAGTGATATATTTTTTTTACCGAATTCGAAAGAAATTGCTCCTCTTATTGTTTTGGTTGCCCACCCCTGTCCCAGGCGACCACACGCGAGCGGACACGTCACTTGAACTAAGAGCCACATGGGGAGGCCTTGAGGTGGGCCATGTTCACCCGCAGCTTCGATATTTAAATTTGTATCCAAAGCCATCCTTAATTGTAACATAAAACAATTAAATATTAAGTGGTTACAATATGCATCCTAACTTTACTAAAGCTAATTATAGTCGTTTTTTGTAATAACCGCGAATGATATTTCACAGTGTGTAAAACTCACGTTAAGTTCACAAACAAGGGGCGTGCTGTTTCTGTGGTCTGAGCTGTGACCCGGCGAGATCACGTTACGGGCCCAGCAGTTGTTGGCAGGTCAAATGAATGCCCATGGACGCTATCCGTGCCCACTGATGGGCCCACGTGTGAGAGGGTGGGAGCCCGTTGTGACCTTAGAGTCGGAGGAACCACACACACACACAACGTAAGAGTGCTGTGCTAGCGATGTTTAATAATGTAACGATAACCACCGCTTTGTCCTCGGGGAGATTACGGCTAAGAGGTGCAAGACGCAGTGGAAAAGGCAATCAGAATGGCCGAAGTGTTCATGATAGGGCGTCGTGGAACCGAGATGTTAACTACCTCGCCTGGTATGCAGGCGGTCGTGGGTCCGATCCCGACCCTGATGCGTGCTGTTTATTTGGAGTTTGCGTGTCTCTCTCCATGGTCGAGTGGATTTTTCTCTGGGGCCTCTCGTTTTAACCTCGACATTTAGAAACATGCTTTTCGACTTCAGAGTATTTTTATGCTCTGAATATCCACGTGATAAGCTACTTTATTGAAAAATAATTTGGGCCCCAGTCGCTTTCTGAAAATAATCTAAGAGCTCAGTGGGCTTTACCTGGTACAGGTGAGAGATTGGGAGCCCGCTGTGACGTAAGAGTCAGAGCAACCACACAACGCCAGAATGCTTTACTACCGACATTAAATTATGTAACAATAACCACCGGTGAGATTACGGCTTAGAAGAGCAAGACGCAGTGGGCACGGGTTACACATACACGGGTGTGAGGTTTATTTTCCATTGTTATTTTGATGCTATACATTTACACGTGATAAGCCACTTCGCTGAGCAATCATTTGTGATGACCCGAGTCGCTTCTGAAAAATAATATAATAGCTCAGTGGGCTTCACCTGGTAAGATTTAAAAAAATAGTTTTATTTACATATTTTTTACTTATTTGTTTACCTTTCCTGTACCGTGCACTCCTATCGTGTTGTTGTGTTGTTTGTTGTTGTAACGTTCTGACCCGTCCCTACTGGACAT
This sequence comes from Petromyzon marinus, assembly GCF_048934315.1. Taxonomy (NCBI): domain Eukaryota; kingdom Metazoa; phylum Chordata; class Hyperoartia; order Petromyzontiformes; family Petromyzontidae; genus Petromyzon; species Petromyzon marinus. The sequence goes on from NC_133707.1 coordinate 2,321,820, forward strand.
CTGTGAATGAGAGCATCAAAGCTCATCGGATTCCTCCAGTATAGATACATATTCTGATTCTGATGTGAATTTTTTTCATGACTGAAGGAAATTACTATGCAGGCAGTTGGGAGAATGGAGTCATAGACCCTGAGTGCAGCATAACAGAACGTGTGACCCATATAGCAATGCCTGATATGGGGGACAAGGTGGAAAGTGACTCGGGCAGAAAGTATGGGGGGTGAATTAAGGACAAATAAGGTCAGAGTTAGGATGTCTGAAATGCTGGGGATTTTGAAAACATGAAAAGGGATTTGCGTCGTGACATCTGTAGGAGCATTATCCATCAGCCGCGGGGTCTGATGGATTGTGTTGACGTGAGCTGTTGTGCCGGTTCAAGTGAGGATCCTGGCAACTTCATGTTACAACATCTCGGGACCTGTCCGTGTGGTTTGACAGCGATGCAAAGAGCACAAGAGCAGGCGTGTTTTTTGGGAGTCAATCGCCAGCCATCATCTGCAAGGAATCATCCACGGAAATGAAGCTTCGCGGGATTTCGCTGCTCCAAGCAACATTGTGAGCCAATAATTTGCAAAACGAACTGAGCCTTGAAGGTTACGTCTCTGTCTCGAGCCTGCGTCACATTCTGAGCTCCGAATCAAACGCCTCACACTTCTGCCTCAATGCTTGATAACAGGGTGTGACGTGTTTTAATATCGAGTGTTTCATTACAGTTAGCGGGATACCGGGTTTGGAAACTCTGGGCGACCTTGCTGTTCTAGCGAAGGAGCATAAAACCATCACCGGAACTCCGAAAATCCTCACTGTTGCCTTTGGCTGGCCATCGAGCAAAGATGGTCACTGCATTGCGTGCTTTCAGATTCTCTTCTGCGGCCGTCTGGAATGCTCTTTCGATATTAGGAAACCACTGGGAGCTATTGCACTTTTAAATAATCGAGATTTAAAACTCTTTAGAACTGCTTTTTTGTGACTTTTCGATTTAAAGCTTTCGTGACTGCAATGATTCATCTTCTTTGGTTCTTTCGGTAAAGTCACGTAGAATGAGAATAAAATAATAAATTGATAAAATAAAATAACACAATAATATTCTCACGACGTTTCGGCCACAACACAAGCGGCCTTCATCAGGTGAAGGGACGAGACTGTCTGGTAGGACAGCGCTGGAGTGAAAGAGCCACGTTCAGATCACGGCCTTTAAGCTGTGTGAGAGGAACAAAGCGCCTTGACAAAGGAATTAGCATATAATTTAGCATTGAAATGGCTGAATGATTAGCTTGTGACTGGTCACAGAAATAGTTATGTTAAAAGTTAAAGCATACACATCCGCAGAGGCACCCCTTGACAATGGAATTAGCATAGAATTTAGCATTGAAATAGCTAAGTTAAAGCATACACATCCGCAGAGGCACCCCTTGACAATGGAATTAGCATAGAATTTAGCATTGAAATAACTGAGTGATTAGCTTGTAACTGCTCACAGAAATAGCTACGTTAAAGTCAGACCATACACATTCACCGAGGCACTTAGTACAAATCAAACAGGAGAATTTAGCATTGAAATAACTAGGCGAATTTAGCATTGAAATAACTGAGTGATTAGTTAGTGACTGGTCACAGAAATGACTATGTTGAAGTCAAGGCCTACACATCTGAGCTATTCACAGTACTATATAGTGAACCAATAAAAACTAAAATATAAATTACCTTAATGTTATCAATAAACTCTATATTCTCCAATCAGCTAAGCTACCAACAATAAGTCGTTATATATCACAATGATATATGGCGAAAAAATGGGTGGATTCTTACCCTCAACTTTAGCACCACGGATAGCTATGGGCCCCGTTCAGACGGACGAGTTCGTCCATGGTCGGAACACCATTAACCGTGGTGTGAGAGGTATTAATACCTCTCACACCACGGTTAATGGTATGGTATGGTTTTACAACATGGAGTATACTAGGGCCTCGCAGCTGTCTCTCTCCCCCTCCTCTGTTCCGACCATGGACGAACTCGTCCGTCTGAACGGGGCCCGTAGCTATCCGTGGTGCTAAAGTTGAGGGTAAGAATCCACCCATTTTTTCGCCATATATCATTGTGATATATAACGACTTATTGTTGGTAGCTTAGCTGATTGGAGAATATAGAGTTTATTGATAACATTAAGGTAATTTATATTTTAGTTTTTATTGGTTCACTATATAGTACTGTGAATAGCTCAGATGTGTAGGCCTTGACTTCAACATAGTCATTTCTGTGACCAGTCACTAACTAATCACTCAGTTATTTCAATGCTAAATTCGCCTAGTTATTTCAATGCTAAATTCTCCTGTTTGATTTGTACTAAGTGCCTCGGTGAATGTGTATGGTCTGACTTTAACGTAGCTATTTCTGTGAGCAGTTACAAGCTAATCACTCAGCTATTTCAATGCTAAATTCTATGCTAATTCCATTGTCAAGGGGTGCCTCTGCGGATGTGTATGCTTTAACTTAGCTATTTCAATGCTAAATTCTATGCTAATTCCATTGTCAAGGGGTGCCGCTGCGGATGTGTATGCTTTAACTTTTAACATAACTATTTCTGTGACCAGTCACAAGCTAATCATTCAGCCATTTCAATGCTAAATTTTATGCTAATTCCTTTGTCTAGGCACTTTGTTCCTCTCACACAGCTTAAAGGCCGTGATCTGAACGTGGCTCTTTCACTCCAGCGCTGTCCTACCAGACAGTCTCGTCCCTTCACCTGATGAAGGCCGCTTGTGTTGTGGCCGAAACGTCGTGAGAATATTATTGTGTTATTTTATTTTATCAATTTATTATTTTATTCTCATTCTACGTGACTTTACCGAACGAACCAAAGAAGATGCTTTTTTGTGTTTAGTTTGTTGTCTTCCCCCCCCCCCCCGCACCTCCGATTAGCACGGTTGGCTACATACGGTGCGAAATAAGTTCTACATACGTACATACTAGGCGTAACACATGCCCAGCATAACCCATATTTTTTTACTGTAGAGTTCCCCTTGTCATTTGGGGTATTATAATAATTTACCCATGAAAGCCTCAGTGAGTTAGAAGGACTCGTTATCCGGAGATTGCTGCTACTGCTACGTTTGGGACGTTGAGCCGACACCAATAACACGGCGGGGTCTTTTTTTTTTGCTTGCGTGAGGAAACTGGAGGGTCCATTAGGAAACCCTTCTGAAACAGGTGGAGGACATACAAACTGCGGCAGACAAGGCCCTTCTTGCCGTGTGGCCACCTGCGATTCGAAGGAGCAATGCAGCAAAACGAGGAAGAAAAATCACGAAACACTTCGTGGATTCTGTGGCGCTTTCAAAGTTTGTCGCTGCACAGTATTTGATTGAGAATGTTTAGTGAGCATACGAAGGTTAAATAGTTTTACGTTTTTAAAACGTCGGATTTGGGCACGGCACGTCGCCAGACCGGTGTGCAACAACGACGGTGGGAGTGCCTGCCAAGAGCACGTCTACCCATGAGATGGAGCGCTGATATCTGCTCCTGCGAATTAAGGCACGTACTAAGTGCATTAATTCAAACCTGTAAGTGATGAGAAAATACATCGCTACATAAAAAAAAACAATTATGCAGGCTTGGTGGTGGTGGTGGTGGTGGGGTGGATTGTTAGATCGCATCCTCTTGAAGCCACAATATAAAGTTGCGATGTCCCTGTTTAAATCCACGATAAACGTGTGCGCACACAAGGGGCACGCGAGCATGGAAAAGACGAATTGAAGCCCCGGGTGCCATGACTCTCGCCGCCCAATTTTCGCTCTCGCCCGCCCGCGCGTGTCGGCAAACTGGACAAAGGAAGGGGTTGGGGGGGGGAGAGTTGTGGGGGGGGGGGTGCTTTTCTGAACGTGAAATTGCTAAAAAACATTCCCTTGAGCCAGGAGTTTAATTCATGACCACGCTTTGTGTGCGTGCGTGTGGCACAATATAAAGGTTCTCTCAAAGGACACTCGACTGCCGCTTGGCCTCTGCGTGGCCCGGTTATTACTTCGCACAACACGTAGCACTCCAAACCGATAATCTCAAGTGGAAAAATGGAAGAAAAAAATAATAATTCCATCTGCGGAATCATCAACGTCATTTCACTCTTGGCAAAAAAAAGGGAGAGGTCAGTTGGGCAGATGTTAATTTGGAGAGAAGTGTGAGATTTAATTTTATTTGCCTTGTGTTTTGCCTTGTTAAAAAATTTTTTTTACATATATTGGGGTGACAGCATGGTGTGCCTCGCAGCAAAAAGCACCTGAGGTCGACTCCTGACTCGGGTGCCTTTGTGCGTGCATCTCGGACGTTCTCCAACTGTTCCACGTTGCGTTTTCCCCCAGGCTCTAGGGATTCTTGCCATAATCGCAAACAAACATACAATGCAACTGGTATTGGCCAAACATGCTAAATGCTGAATATGTACCTCCAAGTTACTCAATTGGGGTTACATACCCAGCAACAATCGCCCATTGCTGTTAAAACATGGTCGGACCCTCCTGAAAACAAGCATAATAAATTAGCATAATAAATAATAAATTAGCATAATAAATAATAAATTAGCATAATAAATAATACATTGAAATACTTTTAATATTTACAGTGAGGGAAAAAAATTATTTGATGCCCTGCTGATTTTAAGCGTTTGCCCATTGACAAAGAAATTATCAGTCTATAATTTTAATGGTAGGTTTATTTGAACAGTGAGAGACAGAATAACAACAAAAAAAATCCAGAAAAACGCATGTCAAAAATGTTATAAATTGATTTGCATTTTAATGAGGGAAATAAGTTTTTGACCCCTCTCAATCAGAAAGATTTCTGGCTCCCACGTGTCTTTTATACAGGTAACGAGCTGAGATTAGGAGCACACTCTTATAGGGAGTGCTCCTAATCTCAGCTTGTTACCTGTATAAAAGACACCTGTCCACAGAAGCAATAGATCAGATTCCAAACTCTCCACCATGGCCAAGACCAAAGAGCTCCCCAAGGATGTCAGGGACAAGATTGTAGACCTACACAATGCTGGAATGGGATACAAAACTCTTTGGTTCTATTCAGTAAAGTCACCTACATGACTTTACCGAATAGAACCAAAGACCATTGCCAAGCAGCTTGGTGAGAAGACGACAACAGTTGGTGCGATTATTCGCAAATGGAAGAAACACAAAATAACTGTCAATCTCCCTCGGCCTGGGGCTCCATGCAAGATCTTACCTCGTGGAGTTGCAATGATCATGAGAACGGTGAGGAATCAGCCCAGAACTACACGGGAGGATCTTGTCAATGATCTCAAGGCAGCTGGGACCATAGTCACCAAGAAAACAATTGGTAACACTACGCCGTGAAGGACTGAAATCCTGCAGCGCCCGCAAGGTCCCCCTGCTCTGTTTAACACGTAGGCGAAAGCCTACGTGTTAAACTGAAAGCACATATACATGCCTGCCTGAAGTTTGCCAATGAACATCTGAATGATTCAGAGGACAACTGGGTGAAAGTGTTGTGGTTAGATGAGACCAAAATGGAGCTCTTTGGCATCAACTCAATTCGCCGTGTTTGGAGGAGGAGGAATGCTGCCTATAACCCCAAGAACACCATCCCCACCGTCAAATATTGTGGAAACATTATGCTTTGGGGGTGTTTTTCTGCTAAGGGGACAGGACAACTTCACTGCATCAAAGGCACGATGGACGGGGCCGTGTACCGTCAAATCTTGGGTGAGAGCCTCCTTCATTCAGCCAGGGCATTGAAAATGGGTCGTGGATGGGTATTCCAGCATGGCAATGACCCAAAACACACGGCCAAGGCAACAAAGGAGTGGCTCAAGAAGAAGCACATTAAGGTCCTGGAGTAGCCTAGCCAGTCTCCAGACCTTAATCCCATAGAAAATCTGTGGAGGGAGCTGAAGGTTCGAGTTGCCAAACGTCAGTCTCGAAACCTTAATGACTTGGAGAAGATCTGCAAAGAGGAGTGGGACAAAATCCCTCCTGAGATGTGTGCAAACCTGGTGGCCAACTACAAGAAACGTCTGACCTCTGTGATTGCCAACAAGGGTTTTGCCACCATGTACTAAGTTATGTTTTGCAGAGGGGTCAAATACTTATCTCCCTCATTAAAATGCAAATCAATTTATATCATTTTTGACATGCGTTTTTATGAATTTTGTTGTTATTCTGTCTCTCACTGTTCAAATAAAGCTACCATTAAAATTATAGACTGATCATTTCTTTGTCAGTGGGCAAACGTACAATATAAGCAGGGAATCAAATACTTTTTTCCCTCACTAATCAATCTCCTGTGTTAATCTGCTGGGAGGCAGTTCGCTACCCTTTCAGTGATTCCAAAATATCAGGCGCTCTTTCGTTCGGTGTTTCCCAAGAATGTGCACCCTTCGCTTCACACTTTAAATCCACACGGCGACGATGCGAACACCACGTTCGCCTCTGCCGCGACATCTCGCTCAAAGGTAATTACTTGTCACGGCCACTGTCACGGACTGTTGCCAGACCGCCTCTTAACTGTGGAACACGGCGACCGTCCCCTTCGCGCGGCAGCAGTGATTGGCTGTTTCTCTCGTTCACGCGGCAGCCAATCACACGGAGGGGCGCACGTGGTGTGGACCTCAAGCCGGGATGGTCCACTGCTGTGCGATTGGTCGGCGACATCAAGTCGCTGTCATTATCGCCGTAACCCGTTCGCCTGCAACCGCTTTGTCCACGAGCCGAGCGAGCAGTTGGGCGAAGGAGGCCGACGAAACGGCGTTTACTGTTCGGGATCGGAACGGCCAACCGTAGTTCGCGAGCATGCTGGGCAGATCGACGCTTGAATGCCGACGAGGCATTTGGCGATGTCGCGTCGGCAGCGTCGCGCAAGCGCGCGCACGAATTGCGTGCTGCGAAGCACGGGCCACGACCACAAATACGCCGCCTGTTATTATCTTTTTTTTTATTTTAAGGCCACGGTGGTGTTGACGGACGTGTCTGAAAACGTGGTCGTGTGCTCCCGAAAGCGGAGTCCGTCTCTGCTGTTAAGCTAACCGGGCTGTGCAGCTGCTCGCAACTGGTTGGCAGAGACATCTGCACAGCGGCGATGCGGTTGCATGCGACTGAGTTGCTCAACCGATCGCTCGTCAGGCGCGACCAGGCTTGACGCGGTGCGCTGGTGACGTGATGACGCCAGGATCGACCCCGGTGTATGATGCCAGGCACGATGGGACAATGCATCCTATGGTCACCATTGCACCTTCTGCTGTGACAAAAAATAATCGACTGCATTGAATGCGCGTGTTGGCGCCGTTAATTGCAGCCTGCAAACACTTTTCTGTCCGACGAGTGCGTCATCATTTGCGTGATGCGTTTAGAATTGGTTAAAATCATGAATTATTTTTACTTTCGAACCTTCTTTTCCTGAAAGCAAATGAGAACATTTGTATCATGTAACGATTGTGAATTCCTCCACCTGCTCAAGTGAGGGTCGCCCAGTGCTCATCTCTATTGGTGGCCACGTGTCAGTGGTGGAAACTCCACTTTATCATCACAGGGCGCCAGTCCCTTGATAGAACAACCAATGCTGACCTCTGACAAGAGTAGTACCCATTTAACACTCTCCCGTTCCCAGATGTCTGCAAGTTTGCAGGGCGTGGGTCCCGTTCACCACTGAATCTCGGAATGCGCAAGCAATTCGGCGGTAATTTTGTTTCGAGGGGCGTATCACCGTTTTTTTTTTAAGAAATTGTACTCACCGCAGAGAACTGTAGTGACACGACCGCACTCTATGATAGCTGGCGGAAAACTGCGCCACACGCCCTCCCGCATGGCCTTGCGGGAGCCTCAATACTGATGAAGTAATTTTATTTTAAAAATTATTCCGATTCCGTTCCGATGACGTCCGTTTTAATTTACACTAAGTCAGACGCAGACCAGGATTGTCCACCGCACCATCTGAGATCAGACACTATCAGAACGCCAAAACAACGTTTTCCTATAGCCGTGGGGGTGGGGACTGAGCAGTCAGCTCCTGTGTAGGTTTCGCGGTTGTGGTGTAGAGCCCCAATATGTTTTTGGGTTGTACCGCGCCAAGTTTATCGGCACGACCCCCGACGTTTCCCTCCGCATTCTGGAAGCTTCTTCAGAAACCACGTTGGTCAGCTCACCACACAGCCGCTCATTTACGTTCTCGGAAGGAGCTCCCGGCGCGTATAGTGAAACGTCGGGTGTCGCGCCGATGAAAAACACGGAGTATAACCCGAAAAACACATCGGAGAGCGGCACAGGTAGCTTCGTGGAAGGATGGAGATATAAGAAAAAAATGTGCCGTTGGTGATTCATGCAGACGTTACTTTTGATTACCTTCTGGGTCCCCACGCTTAATTTGTCTTTCCATCGCATGGCACAAATAGTAATTATTACTGCTCCACTGCGTATTGACGCACGTAAAATGCCTCCCGCCGCTTGCAGAGATTAGCCTTCTTCCAACGCCACGGGAAGCGGCTCTTGAATTTCCTCCCATTTCAGGCTTCCCCCATGGGCCGCCCTTTTTTTCACACGGTGAGAAATGAGTTCAGATTTTTTTTTCGAAGGCCGCTCTTAAGGCTCCACGAGAAAACCTAGGGTGTTCGTCTTCTCAGACACAACAGCATTTAACAGACTGTTGAGGCGAGTGTTGTTAGCGAGCGCCTATGAAGGCCAGAATGTCACACGACGGGATGAGTGGCCAACACCACGCCCAGCCGCCTTTGTTTTTTGCGCACCTTACCAGGTACTCGTTTGAGGCTGAGCCGACCCAGGGGAGGCCCAGGACAGGTTCAGATAATCGTCACTCGTGTTGGCCGCGAGCGGGAATCAAACTCGGGTGGCCAGGTTCGTAGCGCAGCGTAGCGCTAACCGCTACACTACCAGGAAGGACGACAAAAACGACAACTCACTCTGTCACTGATACCCTTAACCAGTGCAGGACCCCAGCCACCCATGCGCCCCTTGTGGAGTTTCACGATTGAAACTCCACAAGGGGCGATTCTTCGGGTAAGGCCCTTCATTAAAAAAAAATCGCTCGCACTCCAAACGCATGCGCACTCATAGGAAGCTGTCTCGCGCAATACCTCTGCATCACCTGGCATTGCCCGTGTACATAAAATTATTGTTTGAGCTGAACGATTCTCACACCCAAATGTTTAATTTCGATACGACGCTCTACTTGAAATTAAGTCGAGCACCTCCAGGACAATGCGGGGAGTAAGACGAACCACTTCGCCTCAGCCGGATTCTCAAACAGTTTACTTACAGCCCTTTGCGTATGTAAGTACTAACTTCTTTCGCACCGTACGTAGCCAACCGTGCTAATCCAATGCTGGATTATGGGCCTTCCTAAGCCGTGTGGGACTTAGGGGATATTTGACCATACTTCACCATGCTACTCAGTGCAGGTTGGATAAAGGTGGGCATCATTGACGTGGGAGCATAGAAGTGGAAATTGGTAGGCAACTTGGTGAATGAATGCCAATGTCGAGGTTTTAATCGAGTGATAACCATCACTGACCACAAATATCACATCTCTGAATACAAGATCTGTGCCGAGCCCAAACCGAGCCTTTAAATTGATCTATACTTACGTGGGCACCTTTTAGATTATATTCTTAGCTCTTTCGGTAAAGTCACGTTGAAGGGAAACAATAAAATATATATAAAACAATAAAAATTCTCACGACGTTTCGACCATAACACAAACGGTCATCATCAGGTGATGATGAATTTTTGTTGTTTTATATATATTTTATTGTTTCCCTTCAACGTGACTTTACCGAAAGAGCTAAGAATATGAATTACTGCAGTCACGAAAGCTTTAAATCAAAACCTTTTAGATTGTCTGCGTTTGAGTCCAACAAGGCTCAAGCTAGCACGCCACGTTGGTGATGTGACCTCGACTCTCAGGCGCCCGGATTGGTGGCATCTCGCCACAAACGGTGACAACAGCGGCCTCATTCTACAAACTTCCAGCATCCGCAATATCCGCCAAAAAATGCCCGCCAACAAAAAAAACACGTTAAAGATTTGTTCATTAATTTCCAGAGTTACGTTTGCACCGAGCGATGATTGCATTTTATAAAAAATTCAGAGTGCCATGTTATATGTGAACATAATCAGGTAATTAATGTAAGAAATAAGTATTACAAGTTAAAACGTTGTGCTTTACACACTTTGACATCTACATGCTATATTCTACTTCCATATCCATTTTAAGAATCCACCATTAGAATCCACCATTGGCTACGTACAGTGTGAAAGAAGCTCAACGTACATTCATAAGTTACTGAATTATTTCCCTGTGCCTAATATACCCCTCACGTGACCCTCAATATTTTTAGTCACCCCGATACCCCGTGCGGACATCGGCCAGCGGGTAATTGTGATCTTAGTCTCTGTGGAAATCATTGCATCCTTTGTAACGGTCTCCCATACGCACGCACATTATTATCATTGCCATTCAAGCAACAGACAGATATTTCCCATACAACGCAATTGAGAAATCTGCGTGGAGAACGCATGCTCTTTGCTCTTTGGCCTTGGGTGGGCATACATCAGAATCAATGGGCGGAGTTTGGCGTGGTGGGGGCACGGAGGGGGCAATACCCCCGCAAACTGGACACCTTCATAAATTTACTTTCAGTAGTTTACAATAAAGATTAGAAAAACAAAATTATATCCACCCGCAATTCCTAATGTGATGGACAAAGCGACCCCCCCCCCCCCCCCACAATATAGAAGTCAAACTCTGCCTGTGCCTTTCATGCAGTGTTTATTAAGCTTTGTTTGGGCCCAGAAAAACAAGCATCAGGCTTTCCCGAGCAATATCATCCATAAGAGGTTTTGTGGGGAGGTTGGATCGAGTTTTTTGGCCCACGGACCACCCAGCCAGCCAGCCGCACCCCTGGTGACAAAACGCATTCAACTTCTGTCTCTCTATCTCTCTAAACATCAGCGATACTAAATTATTCATGTTACCGGAACATAAAAACATTTCATTTTTTTAAGCACAGCTGTAAGGTATGTTTCATGTGGTAGAGGGCACGGGGGCATTTAGATCTTATTCTTAAGGTAGTTTAACGAGGGTGTTTTTAAAAATTGTATTTAATATCATCGGTTAAATCTTAATTAATTTCCTAAAAACAAAATGTATTAACGTCATATTATTATTATTATTTCCGGATCAAGCTGCATTTGCATGGGAGCAGCGCGGACCACGTGGAGGACCTCGAGCGGTGTGACCGGCGACCGCACTCTCGAAAACCACCGCTCTCACGTCTCGTCGGACGGGGAACATCGCTTCACAGCCACGTCCTGCTCGCCACGCAACCCGTGACTCTTCGATGACAAACATGTGTGACGTCACCTACCGGCAAGCTCGATCATTCTGGGGCCCCTGCCCTTTACGCGTGCGATTTCACACGTGCCAAGCTCCGCTGGTCATTACACCTGTGCAAATAACTTGACGCCGGTCACATTCAAAGAGTCGAGGCGACTTTTTTTTTTGGCTCGCGTAAGCGTTGAGGAGGTTTCTCGTCTTCTGCTTACAGCCCTGGCGCCCCGTGGAGGTAGATTCCATGCTTCCATTGTTACTGCTACGACGTTTGTTCACCTAGTACAGCTGTAATTGAGTCTCCTAACTCTTTTTTCTCAGGAGGTGACCGCAGTAAGGGGGGCAATGATCGCTATGTATAATCCCAACTGAGTAATTTGCGGTGTGATTTTTAAAAAATGTTTAAAAAAATGTGAGCAATAACACCGTCACACGAATGGCCTACTCTTGCGTATGAGTAGGGCGGCCGTAGAGATTCGAACCGCAAACTTCTGCAAGAAGTGGAAAACGCGCCAATGCTAGGCCACGCCATGGCGCCATGACATGGGCAAGTCAAATGTCGACTTCCCCACGAAGTGGTACTAATTTTATCGACCCCAGAGTGATGATGTGCTTAGTCAATCTCCAACATTGATTTGAACTCGCAATATTATGCTTGCGAGTCGCTCGCTCTACCGCCGAGCCACTTGGGCTGGTGGTATCAAATCAATGGTGCCGTGTAGTTGAGATGTTAACTACCTCGTCTGGTATACAGGAGGTCGTTGGTTCGATCTCAACCCTGATGCCTGTATATTTGGAGTTTGCATACTCTCCCCGAGGTCACATGGATTATGCTCCTGGTCCTCAGGTTTTTCCCTCCATATTTAGAAACATCCTTTTAGAGTATTTGGCTGCTATAAATTTCCATGTGCCAAACCACTTCGTTGAGCTATCATTAGTGACCAGGTCGCTTCTGAAATAGAGCTGTATAGCTGAGTGGGCCATACCTGGTAAAATAAAAAGTTTAGTTTTCAGTGTGCACATTCAATGAGTGATTTAGGTCTATGGTGGTGTAATTACTTCAGCTGGGCCAGACTCATTAATAAAACACGTGCTTAACCGCGCCGATGAGTGACGTGGTTTGGGACGTGACGGTTAAATAGCCGTAACAACGTAACGCAAAACTTGAGTCGAATATAACATTGGGAGAAATGTCCGTGACCACAGCGAAAGGGTGGAGCGCGCCTGTGAGGTTGCCCACCGTGGAGATGGAGCGATGAGTTCAGCTCATGGGCAGGTGCGAGATGGACCGTCCTATTATAAGACTTCGGGGAAAAGGTGACGGTTTAATTAATGGGTGGTGGTGACAGCCTGGGGGAAGGCCTTCATCGAGGAGTGGTTAGATCGTGGCTGATTAAGATGACATTTACTTTAAAATGATACTACAGGAAAACATGGAAATAAAAGCATTTTTGTGTTAATAATATAGTAACGCATTATAATAACATGAGAAAATGTGCCTTATAAAGCCGGTTTTAGAGTTCCAGGACTGTTTGATAAATGGCCACTATTTAAACTTTGATTTTAATGTTCGGTCATAAAACTAAATATATTAAGGTACGTGTTCTTGGTTCCTTCGGTAAAGTCACGTAGAAGGGAAACAATAAATAATAAAAATATAAAACAATAAAATTCTCGACGTTTCGACTGCAACACAAGCAATCATCATCAGGTGTGAAAACCACAGCAAGAACATTTGAAAAAAGTGGCGTTTTTTTAACGTTAGCACCACGGAGAGCGATTTGGCAGTTATTCAGATGGACGAGTCCATCTATGTTCGGAAAAGATGAAGGGGGAGACGAAAATAATGGATGTGGTCTGAAAGTCACCGTAAGCGTTAATAATCAATTAAGACCCGAAATGGTTTATCACATCCTTCCAATGATTGCTAATCCAGAATCCATCTTCTCAGTTGAAATTGTCTGTGTTTGTATATGTGGATAGCCTCATGAACGAATCTCTCATGGTAGCCAGATGGCTTGCAAAGAACCTCTGTCTTGGAGAAGTCAATGTCATGTGAGCCTACTGAATTATAACAATGATCTGCCACGGCCGAGGTGTTGGTCCTACCGTGTTTTAGGTCTGCTTTGTGTTCACGGATGCGGCCCGAGACATGTCTTTTGGTTTCTCCAATGTAACTACTACCACAGAGGCAACTTAGTTTGTAGACACCAGGGTACTGTATGTCCGGAATCACATCTTTTACAGACGGAACCAGATCACGGATTTATGTAATGTGTTGAATCGGACATGGATCTTGTGTTCATTCAAGATTTTGGAGATCTTTTTTGTGATCCCCGCAATGTAGGGTAAAGTGATGGTTTTGAATGGCTCCTCAAGAGGGTCCTTATTCTTGGTTGGAGTGATAGCTTTGCGGATTGTGTAGTCGGAGTAACCATTAACCTTAAGAGCTTGGTGTACGTGCTTGAGTTCACTGGCTATGTGTTCCTGGTCGGATATGCATTGGGCTCTATGGTGCAGAGTCTTGAGGGAATTCTTCTGTGATGGATGATGGTGGGAATCCGGTTTCAGGTAAGCATCCGTATGGGTAGCTTTCCTGTAGACAGAGTGAACCATCATGTCTATTTTTTATTCGGATCTCCAAAAAAGGTAGCTTGCCATCCTTTTCGACTTCCATGGTAAATCTGATGGCTGGGTGTATGGAATTGATGTGGTCGAGGAATTGGTCTAGAGCAGGCCAGCCATGTGGCCAGATGATAGGGGGGGAGCCCATTGGGGTGCCCTCAGTTTGTTTGTAGAAAGTTCCATTCCAAGTGAAGTATGTATTGGTTAAGCAGGGGGGGGGGGTACCTCAGTATTTAGTCCTTGATGAAACCGGATTCCCACCACCATCCATCCCAGAAGAATTCCCTCATCAAGACTCTGCACCATAGAGCCCAATGCATATCCGACCAGGAACACATAGCCAGTGAACTCAAGCACGTACACCAAGCTCTTAAGGCTAATGGTTACTCCGACTACACAATCCGCAAAGCTATCACTCCAACCATGAAGAAGGACCCTCTTGAGGAGCCTTTCAAAACCATCACTTTACCCTACATTGTGGGGATCACAAAAAAAGATCTCCAAAATCTTGAATGAACACAAGATCCAGGTCCGGTTCAACACATTACATAAAATACGTGATCTGGTTCCGTCTGTAAAAGATGTGATTCCGGACATACAATACCCTGGTGTCTACAAACTAAGTTGCCTCTGTGGTAGTAGTTACATTGGAGAATCCAAACAAACATGTCTCGGACCGCATCCGTGAACACAAAGCAGACCTGAAATACGGTAGGACCAACACCTCGGCCGTGGCAGATCACTGTTATAATTCAGTAGGCTCACATGACATTGACTTCTCCAAGACAGAGGTTCTCTGCAAGCCGTCTGGCTACCATGAGATATTCGTTCATGAGGCCATCCACATATACAAACACAGAGACAATTTCAACCGAGCAGATGGATTCTGGCTTAACAATCATTGGAAGGATTTGATAAACCATTTCGGGTCTTAATTGATTGTTCACGCTTATGGTGGCTTTTAGACCGAATCCATTATTTTCGTCTCCCCCCTCCTCTTTTCCGAACATAGATGGACTCGTCCATCTGAATGACTGCCAAATCGCTCTCCGTGGTGCTAACGTTTAAAAAACGCCACTTTTTTCAATTTTTCTTGCTGTGGTTTTCACACCTTATGATGATTGCTTGTGTTGCAGTCGAAACGTCGTGAGAATTTTGTTGTTTTATATTTGTATTATTTTATTGTTTCCCTTCTACATGACTTTACCGAAAGAACCAAGAATATGAATCCCTGCAGTCACGAAAGCTTTAAATCAAAACATTGAAGTACATGAAGGTCTTAATTATTAATGATATGGTGGTTACAGACTCGCATACTATCCACGTCTTATTTGTATGGCAAATATAAATTTTGCTTGCTCTCGTTTATCAGCACATTTCCGTGCAGAGCTGTGAGTGCGTCGGAAGCTCTTTTAAACATTGCCCAGCGCGATAAAACAGACGCTGAAATAACGGCAAAGTGGGAAGGCAAACACGCAGTGAGCCAACTAGTGCCAACTGCCACCTCCAAGCTTTGCGGTCCCTCTATTTGGTAAGGTGTCATCAGCCGGAGCACCCAGAAACAAAATGAATCCATGCGTGCGACGGGGCAATATGAATGTCTCAGTGGTTCTTAATCTGGGGGTGCTAGATGCCCTTTCTGCGGGGTGCGAGATATGGCCAGATTTTTTGTTTAGCAGATAAATAATAGAAATACAATTAAAGCATGGGCACGGAAGTTACAATTACTTTGTTAAATCAAACCTATGTATACTCTTTGGTTCTTTCGGTAAAGTCACGTAGATAGAAAACTATTAATAGATCACGACGTTTCGATCGCAACACAAGCGACCGTCTTCATTATAACAAAAAAATACGACTGTGAACCAAAGGGGTGAAACGCTGCTGTAAAGGTTAAGAACCAGTGCTCTATCTCATAGGTATTGAGTAGGTGGGGTTCCCCTTTGCTATGCATCCTTCTCAAATTAGCACGGTTGGCTGCGTACGGTCCAAAAAAAAGTTCAGCATAGATACGTACAAGTGAGTTTCGCAACATTTGTGCGATCCACAAACCCTCACCTCCACAGTTCTGGATGGCAGGTGTGCACAGCCACCACAGCCGTGGTTAAGACGGCTGTGGTGGCTACGGCGACGGAAATGCCTGGGTCCAATGGTGAAAAAGAAGGAAAAACTGGGTGATTTCAAACTGAAGATGAAACGGACGTTTGGCAATCCACCGCTGGATGATGACCTCCTCCGGTCTCCCCTGTACGGATAATAAGGTTTATCCGACCACACTTCATCACGATGGTCAGTACGGATTGGAGAAGGGTGGGGAGCACAGACACGGAAGCATAGGAGTACTGTACAATGCTTCGTCTGCACTGCCCTGTGCTGCTCCACGATGTAGTCCACTAGAAGCCTGTGAGGTCTGAGTCTTCCACGGTGTTCACCAGAATCAGATTATTTATTTATACTGGAGGAATCCGATGAGCTATAAAGCTTTTTTTCACAGATGTCCAGTGGACAGTGGACATCTGATATCCAGTAGACATCTGTGTCCAGTAGACATCTGTGTCTAGTAGACATCACCCATCCCAGCGGTCCACCCTACTTGGCCCCCGAGATCTGATGAGATCGGGCACATTCTGTGTGATTTGGCCTAAGTTGTAACGGAGAAGTGAATGTATCTCATGAAGTAATTGCAACTTGTAACGCGCCGCGCGGTATTTGCTCGCTCTCGTAGGGAGACAAGCACTCAAGGGGTGCGAGTCGGGAAGCCAGCCGTGCAACGAGCCGGCGCAAACAATTGCCTAAGCTCTGCAGTCCTCTATATATTGAAGGCGTTTACATGGAGGAAACCGGACCACCTGGAGAAAGCCCACGCATGCGAGGGGGAAACGCTCTATCCCATACAGACGCGAATTGGTGAGTCCACATTGTTGCTGCACTGCCACCTGGAAAGTCAGGGTATGGCACCACGATGCCCGTGTAACGCTCAGCATGGCTATTGGGGAGTAACAGGCGAAGTTGCGGGCTATGTTGAAAATGGAGCGTAAACTAGCAGCTGTCTCAAGATAGCACGTTACCGTATTTGAATTGTCAGAGGTAGGTGGAGGAGAAGGATGCCGAGAGAAACAGCGGCAAGCAGGAAAAGAGTTCTCCAGACTGAGCAGTCAGAAACCTGGAGGGTCAGGGTAGAAAATAATGACAGGAAAACGTAAGCGGATTGAATCAGGCAGAGTATGTTGCGGTGGGTAGAACATGTTTAGGATGGAGGAGGGCAGGTTTGCGTGGCATTAACCCCGGTGAACCGAGTTCGATTCCCGCTCACGACCAATAACGGTGGCGATTACCTGAACATGTCCGAGACCTTGCTGAGGTCGACTCAGGTGCTGTGTGTCAGTATCCAGGGGACAAAGGTGGCCCACCCCGGCCACACACCCTGCTGGCCTTCCGAGGTGCTGGCGAGCAGCACTTGCCCCAACAGTCCATTAAAGGCTATAAGGGGGATCTTTGTCTTTGGAGAGCAGGATTAGTTGGGGTTTGTAGTTGGACCCAGAGGTCAGTGACTCGTAGGAATGCTGTTGGCTGATGATGCTCGTTGTAATTACTGGCAAAAAACGTCCTACTAGAATAGTAAAAGTTGTGGGTTTCCTCTCCAACACACTGGTGTGCTGTACTAGTAACGAATTGGCATGCTCTGTTTACGTGACAAACCTTACTAAGTGGTTGTGTCGGGTGACGGCGGGTTTAACGACCCATTTATATTTACGTGAACTCACCCAAAAACCTATTTTAAGGAATGCCTAAATCCGTGTTTTTTGTGACAGTGTAATAATTCACATTGTTGGTTCAATTCCTGCAGGGTATCACAGAGATAATATGGTGATGGTGAGGTGCTGCGGTATTGGTGACATCGATAACCATTTGACTTGATCATCGTGAAAACAAAACATTGCTTTCTCGTACCAAATGTGTGCTTCAATGACCACCCACGTACTGAAAATGTGCCCAGAAATTGTGGGTGACCCTCTTTTTTTATATAATCGGTTCTCGATCTAAAATCAAACCCACATTCCACCACCAAAGAGAGCTGCGATGGGATTAACTTCACGGACACGACTTACGTTTAACCTGGGCAACGACATTCTCTGATCGTCAATGATCGTTGCCAAAGAGTCACCCCCTGTACAAAAGCAAACGCTCGCATAATCCTCAATTCTTACGGGGACATGTTCATTCATACCCTAATTTAGTACTGGCCACGGAGCGCACACACACTCATTCACACGTGTCAACTTTTCGCATTATGTTATTAACCCGGTGTCACAGCTAGGAAAAAGCCATCGAGATGAGGAAGGTTCCCATCAGCCTGGGGGGGGGGGGGGGGGGGTGGGGGGGCATGGATACCCCAATCCGCGAACTACGCATCAGCTGTGCGAGGAATAATTCGTGATCAACACAGCACGGAGCGAAGATGGTTTCAATCGCGGGACTCCCACCTCCCCCCACCCCTACGCAGAGAAGTTTCAATTGCAAGTGTTAGTTTTTGTTTAACAAGGCAAACACTAAAAATTAAATGTGGTTAGTCTCATCTGCTCCAGTGATCTGCATAATTAGATCGCATTCTTATGCATGGCTATTTGGATGCCACGGTAGCTATGCACTTTAAAAATCTGTATTGTAAACGCAACTCAATTGATCTTGATAATGCTGAAGTTGTGTGGAAAATGAGTTACTATTGGCCAAGACTAATTAGAGGATCTATTGAAATTGAGAAAAAAAATTAATTGTAACCGTTCCTATAGCTACAGGCTGCTTGGAAGCGTATTATGATAATTATCAAGTAATTCGCTGTTTAACTGCATCCATATACAGGTCACCATACGTCGATGGTGATTAGTTGTGAGCGGCCAATAACTGGTATCTTTGCACCCACAAACGGCAGAACGTACATACATAATATGCATGCATAATATGCACGCGTGATGTACATACATTATGTATGTTGCTTAAACTCTGAATAACCCAACCAATAATAGATAACCATTGTAATTTACATGAATACATTAACCCCCGCTCCCCCCCGTCTTCGCACCTAATTGGCTCACAAGTGACGACATCACCTCTATCCCTCTATTAAGGCCGAAACAAGATTTCTCTCTCTACAACTCTGGCTGTCGTCTGATGAAGCGCGTTGTTATTACATTACCAGCGAAACGTCGTACTTGAATTGTAAATGTTGTCCTGAACTAGTCATGAATTGGCATGCTTTGTTTACGTGACAAACCTTAGTAATTGGCCATGTCGGGTGGTGGCGGTTTCAACGACACATTTACGCGATCTAACCCAAAAAAACCCTATTATCTTCTTTGGTTCTTTCGGTAAAGTCACGTAGAATGAGAATAACATAATAAATTAATAAAATAACACAATAAAATTCTCACGACGTTTCGGCCACAACACAAGTGGCCATCATCTCATTCTACGTGACTTTACCGAAAGAACCAAAGTAGATGAATCCTTGCAGTCACGAAAGCTTTAAATTGAAACCCTATTATGTTTTTTGTATGTTGAACTTCTTTCGCACCGTACGTAACCAACTGCACTAATCGGAAGTGCGGAGAATGGCAACAAGAGAAACACCAAGGGCAGTTCTAAAGAAGAGTTTTCAATCTAGACGATTTAAAAGTGCATCGCTCCAGTGGCGTCCTAATATCGGAAGGAAGAGCGTTCCAGACGGCCGCAGAAGTGCATCTGAAAGTGCGCGATGCAGTGGCCGTCTTTGTTCGATGGCCGGCCAAACGCCTTGGCAAGGATGACCAGAGTTGGCGTGATGGTTTATGCTCCTTGACGAGATGAGCAAGGTGGGGAGTGATCTCGCAACAGGCGTGACATGGGAAGTTTTTTTTTATATAAGGGTGTTTATTTTCTCTGGGTGTCTATCGACTTTTGGAGTGCCGTCCCGTGTTGGGTTGTTTCACAAATTGCATTGCACGATACAGCTCCCCCTTGTACCGTATGTTATGCGGTGCGATGTCCGACGTTTCGCTCCACGTGCTAGAGAACAACTCCCAAAGCCAGCCAGATGGCTTAGCAGTAGAACAAGCGGCTCGCGAATCAGTAAGTTTCGAGTTCAAATCCTGGCTATGGGTTCATTCATCCCATAATCCCTCCGAGGTTGATTATGGAAAACGTCACGAGGATTGGAGTGCAGTGATTCATTTGGTAATGTTGAATTATGTCTCTGGCTGTACTAAATTTGCTCTTTTATTTATCTGGTAAAGCCCACTGAGCTCTCTTCCAGAGGCGATTGGCCACACATGATAGCTTATCAAAGTGTCTTATATCGTACGTGGGAAGTTACAGAAACCAAATAATATAAACGCACCTTTAGAAATGTGGAGGGTAAAAGTGGAGGGTCCGGAGAAAAATCCATGCAACCACGGGGAGAGAGAGAACGCGCAAACTCCAAAAATCCAGGCGTCAAGGTCGGGGATCGAACCCACGACCTCCTCCTACCAGGTGAGGGATGCAACATCTCGTCACCTCGGAACCCCCTTTGTTTCTAAAATAAAATATCATCAATAAATAGATTTTGAGTATATTATTGTCGCGTGTGTTATAGGGTAGCAAAGCCAGGCAAAAGTGTGCAGTGGCATTTGTGTGTGTGTGTGTGTTAGCGTAACACTGCTTGGGAGCAATTAGCTCCCCACACGATGTTCTCTTGTGCGTATGGCTTTAATATTATCAGCCCGGTCACCAATGACTGTACACAACGTAGCTGGCTGTGACTAATAGGTCTCAACCGGCCCCTTCTCTGTGTTTGCAGACAAGCCTGGTGGGTGGAAGGTTTCCACATGAAAACAAACGTTTGGATAACCGACATTCACCCTACTCAAAGGGCCAATTATTGCATTCATTTGGGCGAGATGGACAGGGTTGGCCTTCCCGCCACAAACTGCAGAGAAAGTTTAACAATTCTTAAAGAATATACTTTTGACATGTTTAAATTGGACTGGAATGGGACAGTATTTTTTTTCTTCCTATGAAGTTGCTATTAAATGAACGGGAAGGCAACCTAATTAAGCAAGATTCTTTAAATAAAAAAAGCGTTTGCTGACTGGCACGCGGGCTGAAAAGTGTGCGGTGGTGACATCACCGGCACGTCTGCGTGATGACGTCACCCCCCGATCCCACCCCTCCCCACCCCCGGTGACCCAACCTCCACTCCACCCGTGTATCCCACGCAATCGCATGGGCAGTGCTCTTTAAGAACAAACATCGTTCCCACTGGTCCGTTTGAACATATGTTTAAAGAAGCTTCCTATTACGCTGGGTTGCATTCAATGTAACGTCATTTCTTAAACGTAGAGCCCCTTGTGAATTCATTGCTGGACGATGCCCCCCCCCACGCCGGATCATTCACAGGGGTTGTTTGGACCGCACTTCACCCCTCGTTGAAGTGGCCAGGAATTCAAACTCAGATCAGCAGATTCACGAGTCGAGCTCCTTATTTTAAAACGAACAACACGGTCATTCTATATAAAAATATATATATATATAAGAAGAGGTTTTACCCTTTCTGGCAATAAAACATTTGCGTTAAGAAGTTCAAACATCAAATATAAACCTTTTGCAAAGAACGGGGTGTTTGCTGTTTTTATTTTTGCTGTTTTTATTTTTGAAAGAATCCTGTCTGCATTAACCACACGTACTTGTGGTGAACATGCAAAAAGAATCCTGTCTGCATTAACCACACGTACTTGTGGTCAAGGGCGCCGTAAAGGGGTGGAAGGTTAGGACGATTCTAAGGGCCCAGGCTGATTTAGGGCCCAGAAGAGCAGACCCCCCTTTTTCGTTTCTTATTTATTTTCTCTTTTTTATACATGCATTAAATGTGCTAGGGCCCCTCATGCACTAAATGTGTATTTTGTCCGTTTTGACCATAGATTTAATATTTAAAAAACAAGTAATGTATTTACTGTTTCAGTCACACCCCTCCCCCTCACAATGGTTCATTCCACCTGCGCTGTCCGAGCTACGATCGCTAGTGTAGCGTCTCTTGCTTATTGTACTTGCTATGATGCAGTGCAGACAGTGACACACGCAGGCATGTCACATCAAAAGTCAGGGCATCAAAAACGGAAAGAAAATAAGGAAAGAGAAGACAGAGAACGCCGAAGTCGACAGTATGTCACAGTTTTTCAAAAAGAAAGGTAGCTTGCCCTATTCCTGTATTCCAAAACTTTCAGAGTTACTTATTTTTGTTGCTACATGACCTGCTTTTATCTAGCTAGCTTAGTAAAATAATTACTGAATTATGATTTACATCCAACAATAATAACATCTCTGCTGTCTCCGGGGTTATCATGTCTCGTAGACACAGATTCAGCGGCTGCTGCACACCCACGTCCTCCTTCCCCCACGTCCCCCGTCCCCGTCTCAGCCGAACAAGGTGAACCTGAGCGCGAAACTTCACGAAGATTGAAGCCTCTAAACACGTATTATCTACTGTGTTCGCCACATGATGATAACTTTACAAAACAAAAAGTAATCTACACGCTTCAAAAAATACAAAATCAGTTTGCCGTGTGTGTGTCGTGTGTTCTGTGAAGTGACAGTGCTGCTGCTACGATCGATGCTGTCAAACTTTACATTCTTAATGTGAATAAAATGCCCCAGAAAAAATAATATAAAATTGAATAAAACATGTGTCTGTAGTAACCACTGGCTATAAGGAGTTTACAAAATAGATATTTTAATATTTTATATTAAGAAAACTAAATAGGCCAATAAAAATAATATGGTTATTATTACGTGTGTGTGTGTTTGACTTATACAGATGCAGAGTCAGCTTTATTGTCTGCACCTCGTTCTCCTACTAATGACCCAGTCCTCTCAGTGTCAGGTAAGGTGAACATGGTCAGCTACCAAGGTAGTAAAAAACTAATTAAGTTTTGGATTGTCTAATTTTTTTCTTGTGTTGTATAGTTATATGTTTCATATAATATTATTCAACAATGCAGTTACGAAAATATTAATTCTAAGCTGTAACTTGTTGTTGACTGGGGGACAAACATGATTTTGCTATCCTAACCCCACAGAAACAAGAGAGAGACAGAGAGTTTTGCCAGGAAAGAGTGTGGAAGTTGAGGAAGCGGTGAGAATAGTGGAATATGAGAGCACAGAGGGAGCCCTAAGTGTAAAGGAAGATCACAGAAGAGAGGAAGATGAGAGAACAGAGGAAGCCATGAGAGCAGACTTAGAGGAAGATGAGAGAACAGGGGAAGCCATGAGAGCAGACTCAGAGGAAGATGAAGAAGAGACTGTTGTGTCAAATGATCCTGGTTTGTGGCCAGCAAAAATTAGCAATGCAGACGGAGAAAAAATTGTGGAAAAAATAGCTTCTTCTAAAGATAAAGAACAAGAAATGCCACATGATTCAAAAGGTAAAGCCTTCCCCGAATACCTCAAGTACACAAAGTCAGGAAATTGCAGGGAAAAGATTAAGAGAGACTGGGTCATTTACAGCCAAAGCACAAATGCACTATTTGTATTCCTTGTGTATTATTTGGTCATGAGCTAAATAAACCTTGTAAGAGCGCACTAAGCAGTCAACATGGTTATAAAATCAAAGACATAACATGGCGTCGAATGTATGATAAATTCCCTAACCACGAAAGCAGCATAGCACACAGGGAGTGCTACTTTAAATGGAAACCTTACAACAGTCTGTAATGGCAGCTGTCCCTGGGGGAATAGACAGCAAGCTGAAGAAGCTCATACAAACAGAAATAGACAAAAATAGAGCTCTTCTGAAGAGGATACTAGATGTAACCTTGTTCTTGGCCTCTCGAAATTTACCCTTTAGGGGTAAAACAAAAGACTTGGGGGACATTCATAATGGCAACTTCTTGGGCACCCTTGAGCTCCTGTCCCATTATGACCCACTACTCAACGAACATCTACAAAAAGTCAGAGACAAAAAAAACAGGAACAAGATTGACACACTATTTAAGCTCAGATGTTCAGAACGAATTTATTGAGTTATGTGGAAAACGAGTCTTAAGTAGTATTCTTAAGGAAAGGGAGGAATCAGTCTATTATTCTGTCATTTGCGATGCTACTCCTGATATTTCACATACAGAGCAAATGTATTACTCTTACCATATGTAGGTTTTGATCAAGAAAACAAGAAATGGGAGGTTGTTGAAAGGTTTTTGGAGTTTAAAGATTTTCACAAAAAACAGTCATGGCATAGATCTGAATGACTGCAGGGGCCAAGGTATGATAATGGGGCAAACGTGTCTGCAAAAATCAAGGGGGTTCAAGCCCAATTATTAAAAAATAATAAGCTGGCTACTTTTTCCCCTTGTGCATCTCATACTCTGAACCTTGTTGGTGTGCATGCAGCTCAATCAAGTCCAGAGGTTACCAACTTTTTTGGCTTTGTCAATCGCCTTTATGCACTTGTTAGTGCCAGCCCAGAGCGATGGGCCATCTATAAGGCAAAAACGGGTTGCACTTTACATCGTCTGTCAGACACTCGGTGGAGTGCAAGGGTTAAGGCTGTTCAACCTATAGCCAAGCACCTGCCCAGTGTCCTAGAAGCTCTTGATGCCATCCTCTCAACCTGCAGTCTGACACCAGAGGCTCGGTCTGAAGCCAGCGGCCTAAAAAAGTATTTTGAAACTTTTGATACTGTTTTTCTGTTGACTGTTTGGGTCAAAGTTCTGCAAGCCATTGACAAAAGGAATATTATTCTCCAGTCAGGGAAATTAACTCTTGAGACAGAGGCAGAAAATATCAGAGCATTGCAGGAGGAGATGCAACATCTGAGGGATGAATGGGAGAGTTTATTTTCTGAAGCATCACTTGTTGCCCAACAGATGAGCATTAACCCTCTGTTCAGGTCAGGATTCAGCCGCCAGAGGAAAAGAAAACGGTTTCACGATGAGACAGAGGTAGAGAGAGCAAGGGAGCACAGTGCAGACACCATATTCAGAAACACTGTGTTTCTTCCCATGATGGACCACATAATCAATGACTTAAGTACCAGGTTTGCCACAACAGCTGAGATCTTGGATCAGTTTTCTGTAGTTGTAAAAATGGGTCAGTTACGTGATGATTAAATCCATTCTGTATGCGAGCCATTGATTTAAAAATACAACACTGATCTGACTTGTGAATTTGAAGATTAAGTCAGACACCTCAACTCTGTATATAGGGCCACTTTCCCAGGGTGTCTGTCACCAATTTATCTGCTCAACAGCATTTACAAGATGCAGCTACAGAGTATTTTTGGGCAGGTCTGCATAGTTTTGCGAATATTTTGCACACTGCCTGTGACCGTTGCTGGTGGCGAGAGAGCATTCAGTAAGCTGAAACTGATAAAAAAAATTATCTGAGGTCTGCTATGTTGCAGGATAGACTTTGTCACCTTGCCATACTATCCATTGAAAGCAAACTGGCAAGAAAGCTGAACTTTGATGATTTGATACATGATTTTGCCAGCAGAAAGGCATGCTGCTGGGCCATTATAAAGTGATGTTGAACATAACTTTGTTAGACCTGGATAACAAACAGTTGATGTCTGGTTCAGTACTTGTTTAGTCCTGGACTGGTTTAGGCCTGGCATTACTCCTGGTGTGTCTTCATTTTGAGCCCTTTTGGCCTAGCTAGTTTTATTCCTGGACTGATTTAATTATGGGTTAGTTCTACCTGATGTTTCCTGATTGAGCAGTTTGACCCAGCTAAAGCTTGTTCATGTAAAGTATATGTCAATATGTGTACATTATGTTCTGTTGTGCTTGCAATTGCAATTGAGATAATAAATGTTCTCCCTTTTATGTAAACAAGTACATATTTCTATATTTTTTTCTTGTTTTGTAGGCTTTGTACTCATCTTTAGACATTTTAACTATGCAATGTGCTAAGTAAGTATCTTTTTTAAAGTATACTGGGCATTTTATTTTGATTTAAAGCTTTCGTGACTGCAGTAATTCATATTCTTAGTTTTTTCGGTAAAGTCACGTTGAAGAGAAACAACAAAATAATAAAATATATATAAAACAATAAAAAATTCTCACGACGTTTCGACCATAACTCAAACGGTCATCTTCAGGTGTGTTGGTTTGCATACATTTATTTTTAAACGTATTTCCCTGTCCCCAGACGACCTGCTTGTCAGTTTTGATGTAGTTTCCTTATTCACCAAGGTTCCTGTACCTGACACCATTGCAATCATTGAAGACTTGGTTCATCAAGGACTAAACACTGAGGTACCCCCCCTGGTGAGACACTGTTTAACCAATACATACTTCACTTGGAATGGAACTTTCTACAAACAAACTGAGGGCACCCCAATGGGCTCCCCCTTTCTCCAGTTATAGCTAACATTTTCATGGAGAAATTTGAGACTGACGCCATCCAGACTGCCACTCTGCGCCCAACCTTATGGAAGAGGTACGTGGATGACACTTTTGTCATCTGGCCACATGGCCGGCCTGCTCTAGACCAATTCTTCGACCACATCAATTCCATACACCCAGCCATCAGATTTACCATGGAAGTCGAAATAGATGGCAAGATACCTTTTTTGGATGTCCTAATTAAAAAGAGACCTGATGGTTCAATGAGCCACTCTGTCTACAGGAAAGCTACCCATACGGATGCTTATCTGAAACCGGATTCCCACCACCATCCATCACAGAAGAATTCTCTCATCAAGACTCTGTATCATAGAGCCCAATGCATATCCGACCAGGAACACATAAGCAGTGAACTCAAGCACGTACACCAAGCTCTTAGGGCGAATGGTTACTCCGACTATACAATCCGCAAAGCTATCACTCAAACCATGAAGAAGAACCCTCTTGAGGAGCCTTTCAAAACCATCACTTTACCCTACATTGCTGGGATCACAAAAAAGATCTCCAAAATCTTGAATAAACACAAGATCCAGGTCCGTTTCAACACATTACATAAAATCCGTGATCTGGTTCCGTCTGTAAAAGATGTGATTCCGGACATACAATACCCTGGTGTCTACAAACTAAGTTGCCTCTGTGGTAGTAGTTACATTGGAGAAACCAAACGCCATGTCTCGGACCGCATTCGTGAACACAAAGCAGACCTTAAACACGGTAGGACCAACACCTCGGCCGTAGCAGATCATTGTTCTAATTCAGTAGGCTCACATGCCATTGACTTTTCCAAGACAGAGGTTCATTGTAAGCCATCTGGCTTCCATGAGAGATTCGTTCATGAGGCTATCCACATATACAAGCACAGAGACAATTTCAACCGAGAAGATGGATTCTATCTTAGCAATCATTGGAAAGATTTGATAAACCATTTCAGTTCTTAATTGATTGTTCACGCTTACATTGGCTTTCAGACAGCATACATTATAAAAAATTTCGTCTCCCCCCTCCTCTTTTCAAAATATAGATGGACTAGTCCTGGGTAAACTGCCAAATCGCTGCGCGTGACGCTAACGTTTTTTTATAAATAAATAAATGCGCCGTTTACAAATAAATTTATGCAAACCAACACACCTGAAGATGACCGTTTGAGTTATGGTCGAAACGTCGTGAGAATTTTTTATTGTTTTATATATATTTTATTATTTTGTTGTTTCTCTTCAACGTGACTTTACCGAAAAAACTAAGAATATACTGGGCATGTTTATTGGGTTAAATTTTATCTGTAAAAAATGTAGGGGGCCCAGAAATTTTGGTTTCCATAGGGCCCAGAATTTCTGGCGGAACCCCTGCTTGTGGTGAACATGCAAAAATAAAAACATGCTCCGATCATATATGCATTGTCTTTGAGACTGATTGGTCTCCACCAGAGGTGGCTTTCTTTCGGGCCCAGGCTCACCATTGTCAGACCAGAAACCGCCAAAAGGCGAACAGTGGAGGATGGGATGGACACGTGATGGAGAGAACGATGAGAGGGGTAACGAATTCGAGGTTTCTATTTGGTGTTTGAGCATCTTAACACCTCCTGTTTTATTGCCAGAAAGGGTAAAACCTCTTTTTTTTTAACACGTTCATTCATTCAACGAACGCAGCAAACACCCCGTTTTACGTCTCCACCCGTTTTACGTCTCCACCCGTTTTACGTCGTCTCGCAAATACGTCGTCACTTTTGTGTTGTTGTTAAACACAACAACAACAAAAACTACGACCCGATTTGCATCGCCCCCCCCCCCGCACGCTCACGTCGCTGACGGCATCCATCCATGCGTCCTCGCTCGCATCCGTCGCCCCTCCATCTTCACCTCCACCCCCAGTACACGAACCACCCTGCGTCACGCATAAAGGAAGCGTACTTCACTTCCGAGGCCCAATATATTATTTACGTGTAGTACTTTGGTGAACTTTTTGTTCATATATAGATAGTTCATTGTGTCTCATTGGAGCCTGTGTCATTTACGTTAAAGTTGACGAGTACAACATTTTAGTAATGCAATCTAACGTTGTGTGTACGTCTAGGACAGGGGGTCGACAAGCAAAATGTACGTATGTTGAACTTCTTTCGCACCGTACTTAGCCGACCGTGCAAATCGGCGGTGCGGGAATCATTCGGCAAACTAAAGACTCTGCAATGCACGTGGTTGCGAGACGGTGGACCCTGATGAACAACGTCACGAAGCGACTCGGGAACCGCGGGTTGCCTACGCCGCACTTTGACGCGCAGCTTCACCATCACCTCTGTTGATCTCTTTGTTTAGTTCTCGTGGCAACGTCGCTTTGATTGACGTCGTTTCGTTATCCGTCTTCGCACCTTTCAGGGAGACATCTCCGATGTAAGGCGGGGGTATTGCTGGAATTGATGACGAGCAAGTGTACATTTTGAGGAATGGGAGGGCACATTATGCCGTCTTTCTTTGCGGCTAAAATTAAGTTACGGTCCTTCTTCGAAGAGACACGCACACACTGGTGGCGCACGGCTGTAGACCAGGGCTGTGTAGGCGACGTGCGACGAGGAGGTGGCCAGGAGAAGGTGGTACACACAATAAAGTGTGGACCAATATTATCTGTCCCATCGGTATGGGATAGAGCGTTACCCTTCACACACGTGGGCTTTCTCAGGGAGGCTCCGGTTCCTTCGGCAGGTAACGTCAACACGGGGCCTGTGGCAGGCCAGGTGCACTTTGAGGCCACGTGATGTGTCGAAGGCTCGCTGACAGGAGGTCCTCGGGACAGACCCAGCAGGTACCATGGGTCGGTTGAGATGCCTGGTAGATGCACCAGCTGTGCCCCCTTCTGTGCCAGGCTAGGTGCAGAAGGTCACGGGACAGACCCAGTAGGTGCCATGGGTTGGTTGACTGAGGTGGCTAGTAGTTGCAACCGCAACAAACAAAAAACAAAACAAGAACAATAAAACATCTTAAAGTGACTATGCGCAAACAGAAAACTCCAGGAAAAAAAACTGCAAAATCTTCCTGAAAAAGCACCGTACACCAACGCTGTGTGCAAAAACCCCAGTGGAATGCAAGTCAAACAACAACAACGACAACCACAAGACCACTTAGATTAAAACCATCAGTTTAACTCCGTACTACAACAAACACACATGGCCAAACCAAAAAACGTTTCGAAATCACCAAAATAAATCCATAAAAACAATGTAACAGTGATCATAGGAACTGTGACTGAAATTTCACTAATGCACCAGCTGTGCCTCCTACTGTGCCAAGCTAGGTGTATGAGGTCCTCTGGACAGACCCAGTAGGTGCCATGGGTTGGTTGAGATGCCAGGTGAATGCACCAGCTGTGTCCCTTACTGTGCCAGGCTGGGTGCAGGAGGTCACGGGACAGACCCAGCAGGTGCCATGGGTTGGCTGGCTGAGATGACTGGCAGATGCACCAGCTGTGTCCCTTACTGTGCCAGGCTGGGTGCAGGAGGTCACGGGACAGACCCAGCAGGTGCCATGGGTTGGCTGGCTGAGATGACTGGCAGATGCACCAGTTGCGTTTGCAAATGTGATTTGTAACTTTGATCATTTACCTGTGGTCGTATCGATAGTTCAATGTCAATGTGCCATTTTATTGATGGACTACTGCTGGGTGATGTTATCTTGGTGTGGTATGGGACTGTTGCTGTTGTTATTGTTGTTTTGCCAGCTTGCTTCATCTTCATAAATCGGACTTATATAATTAAACAAAAGTTGTAGTTATATATTTTCTCTCTTTTACACCACCTATCTAATTTTGTTGCATCGTTTGCTCGTTTAACTTTCTGACGCGCCCCAGGATATAAATCTGTGAAAAAGAGCTTCATAGCTCATCGGATTTCTCCAGGATAGATACATATTCTTCTTTGTATGGCTGGGTAAGCACGTATAGTTTGATGTTGAGGTTAGCAACCCATTCAACGACTTCAGGTGAGGCAGAGTGAATGGTCATGAAGCCACTGTGAATGGATCTCTCAGGGCAAGAGTTCTGATTCTGATAACATTGCCACCTGTGTACATTTCAGTTTTTTTTAATCTTACGGCGCATTATGGAATGTACCGGCTGCAATATATGTATATTTATTTATTTATTGCCAGACACAAACATCAAAACCGCCCAAAGCTTCGCGATTAATGCGTCCGCTCGCGTGTGGCTGTGAAGCGCAGCTCTAACGCATCGTCGACATTCACCGCAAGCAAAATACCACCAAAGGGAATCAATGCCGGCGCTCGCATGTGCACGGGGCATGAACGTGCCGCGTGGGCCTCTGTCGTGGGGTTTTCGGAGGCGCGCTTTTAATTGTCGGTCATCCGCAAGAGTTGAGGAGCCACGCGCGATCTGCGCTCGCGCTGAGAAAATAATCAAAAAGAAAGATCCATCGGAATGAGCGTGCCGATCTCGATCGCTGTCTCTCTCGCGTGGCTTTAGGCGACGATGCATCCAGCCGGTTGGCTCACAAATGGCTTACATTTCACATTGGGCGGAATGCGTGAACAGTTGGTTCTGGGTTTCGCCCTGCTTTGCCGTGGCATGGCAGGAATCAATCTGAAGCGACGTTGCCAGTGTAATTGTATGATGCCAAACGGCATTGTTCTCGAGAAATATTTTTTCCACACGGTCTAGTTTTTGGATTAATGCACCAAGTCATCGGTGGCAATTGAAACAATTCGCACATTTTCTTAAAAATCCCTTCCCCCGGTGGCAAAAGTTTAAATACCTCGCCTGGTATACAGGAGGTCTTGGGTTCAATCATGACCCTGACGTCTGCTGCTGTATATTTGGAGTTCTCTTCCCCGATGCCTCATTGCCACCGTCTCATCTGGGTTGAGAAATGCGTTGCGTCTCAACGATTTGTAACCGGCTGTCTCTCCAATGCCTCCTTTGCACCTCGTATCGCACATCTCTTCTCGACTCTATCTCAACTCTCTTCATTGTCTTCTTTGCGCGCGTCTCTCGTTCAACCTCACGGGCTCCTGTGATTGTCCTGCTGCACCGTCTCTGTGCACCGTCTCTCCTGTGGCCATTTAATTCTTGTCTCTGTTTGCACATTTCCGTCAAACTGTCCATCTCTCTTTCATGCATGTGTCTCTGGATTAACACAAAATTAACCAAGCTATTACCATACATTTGCATCTACTCTGCATAAATCAACGACTATCTGGTTTCTTGTGATTTGTGCTTCTAGAAAACTGGAAAATGGAATTACTCTTTGGTTATTTCGGTAAAGTCACGTAGAAAGAAGTTAAACAGAATAATAATAGAATACGACCTCTAAATTTGAGAGAGAGAGAAAACCCATGGACACGGAGACACACAGATAGACACATAAGCAGAGAGAAACTCACACAGAGACAAACAGAGAGAGACACACACATAGGAAAATGGAACTTTGTCATTGGCACGGTGCAGGATTCTGTAATTATGATTATGTTACAAATCTTTAAAAATGCGCTCTTGCTTGTGCATATCAACCCAGCACTTAACAAGTGAGATTGATACTCTGGTCAAGAGGACGCAAACGCCTTTGTCCAGGTGTTTATCTGATGTTGTCCTGACGTTTATTGTGGAAGTGTAGGACAAATACCCTATGGATGGGCTCTCTCCAGCTCACTATAGGGAACACCCCAACACATTGCCTTCAAAGGAAAAGTATACAACATCCAACGTTTTGGGTAATAGCCCTTCTTCATAGCACTCATTATAGAGGCCAGAGCGGTAACCTATATATGTTACTTTGTATTTGTGCGACACTGCCAAAACAGTATCACCAGTAGATAATCCCTCCAGAGAAGGTGAATTTGCCAGGAGTAGCTTGAGCAAGTAATTACCGGAATGCACCTTGTTTTAATATGTAATAGCTGATGACTGTGAGGTGTGCGTTTGAGTTTACCAAAAGGGATACGAGCGGCTGTTTTGTCGGGAACTGTAGGAATCATTGTGAACGTGATTCATCACAGGAAAGAACGCAAATCAGAGGCATGGTATCGGCAGTTCTGAAGATGAAATGGGTTTGGGCAGGACATGTCACTCGAAGGGAAAAAGGCCAATGGACAAGGCTGGTGACAGAATGGCATCCAAAGGGGTGAACTTGCGCTACCGTATCAGGAACAATGTGGAGCTACGTCGATACGGACCGTATCATTCGCTTGGCAGCACCGTGACAGAAAACAAATATATATATATACCATGCGTGCAGTGGTTAGCACGCTGTCCTTTGGACACGGCATCCCGAGTTCGATTCCCGGCCACAGCCATGATATACATACTCTACCACGCGTGCACTCATATCGAGGGTCCATGTAAAAAGCAGAGGAGTAAATATTCATGAATGTGCCCCAATTCCCCATCCTATGATAATGAAGTGGCTTTTGAGTCTGGCAGTGTGATATGCAAATGTTTCATGTTTTCCATTTAAAAGCAGGTTTGGTGACCTACATATCATTGAATATATTTCTACACACCCTGTGCCTTTAATTTCACGTGAATGTTGTGCCACTTTAACGTAGGCAAAGCAGTGGCCCGAGAAAATAATTGCAGGATTGCATCTTCATATTTTCCTCTTTACAGGCTCAGGACGGCCAATGGAAGGTGTGCACTGCCCAAAGCTCCTTGAGACGCCGTGACCTTTCAATTTACAGGGTAATGCGCCACCTGACCTAAGTCTTTAAGCACTTGGGCTCTTGAAAGAACAGCGATTGCTTGGTTTACATCAGCTTTCCTTAAGCCACTATCACTGGCTGATTTGTCTGCGTGCTCCCTCTAAAGATGGTCTGCCTGCAACATTCCAAAAGACCTAAAATGTGATTTTACTCAACTGCTGAAAATGGGCTAAGTTTCTTTTATTCACCCAGGTGATGAAGAAACTGGGATAGGAGTCTCATTTTCAAGAGTGATCTGGGAGCTCGCCGATCGGACTGTGTTCAGATCTTTCAATCCAGCCTGGTTAAACCCAGGATGGATCGTAGGCAGACTAGCTTGAATGTTTTTAATGGGCGAAGATGTTCTATTAGGGGGAGTCCACGTTTCGCAAGCATAGAGAATGGAAGGAATGACTGTTGTCGAGAAGACCTGAAGCGTCATGTGGAGCGACAGATCAGGTAGCTTCCACACAGCATTACACAGCCGATGAAAAGATAATGCCACTCCACTGATTCGGAGTGAGACCCCTGCTGTCAAACCGGTGCTGGTCATAAGTACGCTGCTCAGGTATGGAAACATCTTCACTTTCCCCACAAATGCCCCATCACCAGTGAGGAGTTGAGGGGGTGGAGTGTTTGATGACACAAAACACCCAGGCAGGTGCTAAGTTTTGGAGGGGCTGATGGTAAAGCCCCACCTCTGAGTAGCACACTCCAGGTCATGCAAGTGCGCCTTCAACTCCTTCTCTGAGTGAGCAGCAATCACCAGATCATCAGCATACGTAACATGGTTGACCAATTGGGAGCCATGCTTCAACAACACCCAGGCATCCATCAGGCTCACATTGTATCTGTACCAGATGGAGATTCCTCTGGTACAGCAATGGAAACCTTCTCGAACTACAGGGTTGAAAAATATGTTCATGTATGCGCCAGAGGACATCCCTGTCACATCCCAAGGTAAAGAGGGAATGGCTCTGATTCTCGGCCACGTAACTTTACCTGGGCCTCCCCACCATCATGGAGGTCTTTAATCATTGTGAGCAGAGAGTCAGGAACTCCGAAAGCACGAAGAACAACCTAGAGCCCAGGCCTATTGATGGCATCATAGGCCTTGACCAGATCAATAAAACAGAGATGTAGGTCCTGTTGGACTTCCCTACACCTCTGCTATAGCAGACGGACAGAGAATATGGCATCTCTGCAGGACCGTCTTGGCCTGAAACCATATTGGGGCTCTGCAAGCCTCTCCTCAGCGTACCTGGCAAGGCGATGCTGAATAAACCTCGCCAGGACTTTTCCCGGCACGCTGAGGAGGGAGATGCCCCTGTAGTTGTGTGTGGTCCCCCTTCTTCAAGAGGGGGGGGGGCACCAGGACATCCTTTAATCGTGCGGATCTCGTCCAGACTGTTATAGTGATGTCTTACAGGGCAGTCTGCACACAAACGCCACCCTCCCTCAGCAGTTCACTTGGGAGATCATATCTGCCCAGTGCTTTTGCTGGATTCAGACTCTGGATTGCCTTCCGCAACTCCTCAACAGATGGCACTTCAGCCAGCTAAAACATAGAGAGTTGGCACAGTAGGGGACACAGGTGGTGCATCCGCCACTCATCTTAGTCAACCCATGGCACCTGGGTCTGCCCCGTGACCACCTGCCAGCGAGCGTTCGATACTTAACTTCAGCCTTAAAGTGCACATAGCCTAGCACAAGCGCTCTGGTGATTTCACCGTCACTTATTGCCGAATGGCGGTTGTTGTTGATGGGGAGCGGTAACATTCACCATCACACACACGCACGTGAGGTTGGAGTCTGATTGCATTAGCATAGGGACCAGACTTGACAAGTCAGTGTGTTCACTGTGGTGCAAAGAAAGCAGCTGCTCTATCTCCACATTCACTTGAAATAAACTTGACTTGAAATATATATAGCATCCTCTCTGTCTGCTTCCATCACGAGAGAATTTCTAGAGTGTTTATCGCCGTGCAAAGAGTGTGCGTGTGGCTCTGACTTGAAGCCTCACCCAATGGCAGTTTCCCCTAAAATGGAATAATCTGTTTATGCAGCTCGGCTTAACATGCTTACCACTCTTCACTGTCTAACTCCCCCTTAACCCTCTATACACACATTCAGACACAAAGATTGCCACCCCCATATGTTACCGAGCACCTATTAGGGCCGCCACGGCACACGGCAGGGTGGATGGGCCCCCAAAAGCAGGGTGGATGCCCTCCCACAACCAGGTCCGTCCCAGCCGCCTTCGTCTCCCCCACACAATTGCTCGTTCGCAGGTCGGTGTTAGCTTCCACGCATAATTCTGCGGCTGAATTCGAAGCGCACAATTTTATTCCACGCTTCTCCTGCCAAATGAACTTGCGGCGCAGCGGTTTGGCCCACGGCGCCACGAGTCTGGCCTGAAAGGGTCAACTCGATTCCCGGCCACGGCTAACATCGGAATCTGAACTGATCCAGGACTCCCCCCCCCCCCCCCCATGCTCCCTTCAGCAAATTGTACTCGCTAGCATGGTGAAGTATGGTCAAACAACCCATTAAGCAACACAGCATAGGGAGTCCACATGATGGGCCACTTTGTTGAGCTATCATCTGTGGCCAGGTCGCTTTTGAAAAATACCTCAGTGGGCTTTGCCTGGTAGGATGGGGATGGCTTATTTTATTTGTATGTGTTTGGGCGATTTGTTTACCTTTCTCGAACTTTGCACTCCTATCAAGTTTTTGTACTGTTTGTTGTTGTAACGTTCCGACCCGCCCCAACTGGACATCTGTGAAAAAGAGTTTCATAGCTCATCGGATTCCTCCAGTATAAATACGTATTTTTATTCTGTCTCTGAAGGCTGAGTCAACCTAGGGGATGCCCGGGATCGGTTCCAACATATGCCACTGTTTGTTATTGGTCGTGAGCGTGGAATGAAAACTCGGGGTTCCTAGAGCCGCGTGAACCGCTACGCCACCGCTCCCCACACTCCGCAATGACACACGCGCAAACATTGTGCCATGTGTTTTAGGCTAATTAGATTTTTAAAGATTGCGTATTTTCAATTGGTTAGCAGAGAGGTTATAAGAGTTTAACGTTATTACATCCCAAACATATTCAGGCAAATTACCAGAGCATGAAGTGACCATTTTTTTTTTCTTTAAATAATTTAGAAAATAAATAGTTGAAGCTCGTGGAACAAAAATCAACGTGAGTTTAATAAGGAGGATTCCCACTTACATAGTACTTAAATGCAGCTGTCTAAAATATTGTAAAAATAATTCATATCGTTGATTTGTAATATTGTTTCTTTGTAGTGTAATTTAAAACGTGGTCCAGATGCCTTGTGATCACCATTTAATTCTCTAAAACTTTATGCTTTAAGGTTTATTTAAGAGATAAATGAATATGCAAAGGTGTCAATTAATTTCGGATCACAAGACATCTGGATCACCATGTGCACTGTAACACAATCCGGTATCTTCAATTATCGCTGTTGGCTACCTACGGTGCAAAAGAAATGCATTATACATATACACTACATCTTGGTTTTGTTGTGTAATATCATTTACTTAAATATTCTTGTTATTCACCCAACAAAGTTAAAATCCATTTGCACAAGCTCATATGCTAATGCTGAACTATTCAACCACAGGTCCATTGGACTGAAGCTTGCATTGCAGCTGAATGTAAAGTGGCATGCCCAGTTTGCCATAATCATTATTATTATTATCCCGAATTAAAGTTGTATTTTTATTTTTGGGATAGATGGCGTAAATATATAAATGTGTCGTTCAACATTCCACAACCCAACACAGCCAATTAGTAAGGTTTGCCACGTAAACAAAACGTGCCAATTAGTTGCTACTTCAGCACACCGGTCTGTTGGAGAGTAAAGCCACAACATTACGACGTTTCGCTGGTGATTACAACCAGCTTCATCAGGCGATTAGCCAGAATTTTGAAGAAGTCTTCCGGTTTCGGCCTTAAATAGAGTGAAGGTGATGTCATCACTGTGAGCCTATCAGGTACGAATACGGGGGGAGGGCTAATGTAGTCATATAAATTACAATGGATCATATTAATCCATTAAATCGTTATTATTCATTTGTGTTTTAAATGTATAACCTGGAAAATGCAGATTAGGCAAGGCACAATACCATGTTCACGTGCGTGAGGAAGACCAAGGATGACCATGGATGGATAACATCAAAGCATAGACGAGGATCACGCTGGAACAGACGGCGAGGATAGCAGAAGACAGAAAAAGTCAGTGGCGAGTGATTGCCCACGGTGCAGCAAACCCTCAGATCGAGGATGGCTGAAGACAAGACAACCAGTGCCGGATTATCCTAGTAGCAAAAGTAGCTACATATGCAGTAGCTACGGGCCCCGCACGTTCAAGGGCCCCGCGCAAAATGCTTTCAAGCTATCAATTCCGGTTCAGTTATTCTGCACTTGCTCTATTACTATAGTAATACTATTACTTTAGTAGTAGAGCAAGTGAACGACTGGGTGTTTAAGGTGAGCGATTTGTCATATTATCTGGCTGCATAGCAAATGAAAAAATACAATTACTTTACTATGCAAGTTAAACATTTCTGTGTTTTAATATTTACATTTTTTTTATTTAGGGTCTCTTTATAACATATGCTGCAGGCCCTGCACGAGCTTAATCCGGCACTGAAGACAACGGGAATTTTTATTTATTTAATGAGCACATTCAGATGCACGGGAGAATACATTACAGAGAACGGGAAAAGTGTTCACATTCTGAAATATAGGATGATACCGAGACCGATGGGCATAGTGACAAAGAAGAGTGGCGCTTAAACCAGAGACCGGCTTCTATCATGAGTGAGCATGACTTAGAGTTACTGATTCTCTGCCGATGGGCTGCGGTATACTCACTGACCCAGAAACTCCGTTGGCAAATGCACGGAGTACTTGATGGGTGCCGTGGCGGCGAGATGTTAACTACCTCGCCCGGTACACAGGATTCGATCCCAACCCTGACGCCTGTGTATTTGGAGTTTGCATGTTTCTCTCCCAGTGGTCACGTGGATTTTTATCCGGGTCCTCCGGTTTTTCCCTCCACATTTAGACATACCTCGGATTGGCTCGGTTGGCTTCGTAAGTTCAACATACATACGTGCGTTTTGAGTATTTGGCTGCTATAAACCTCCACTTGAAAAGCCACTTCGTTGCGCTATCGTTTGTGATAGACATGTCGCTACCGATAAATAGCTATACAGCTCAGTGGGCCATACCTGGTAAAATTAAAAATAATTGAGTTTTTTTTTATATAATCATGTAGTCTAATCTTGATTCGAAGCTTTCGTGACTGCAGGAATCCATACTCTTTGGTTCTTTCGAAAGAAGAACCAAAGAGTATCAAACGACGATGACCACTCTTGCATCGGGAGACGGTTATCCTTGGGCATCTTATACGCTTTTTACATGTGTTTCCTGCGAGCTCGGTTATGACTTAGCAAGTCCAGCGCTTGAACAACACACACCCTTCCGCAGAGAGCACATCACACATCATCACACATCACACATCATCAGAAACACACAGTGGGTTGGGGGTAACTCCGAAGATCCACCACTTCTAACCCGCTCCCTACAGGGTGGTCCAAATGTTTTGTGTCTCCCATTTCATTCTGTTAAACTTTTTCGTTTCAAAGTAAGGTTGCTTTTAAACATAAATGAATATGCAAAGGAATAAAAATGTTAGGGGTCAATTAATTGCGAGTCACAAGACATCTGGACCACCCTGCACACCATGACCTTAGCTCTGGCAAAAATGGAAAAGACTGTGCCTCAATTTAACGACGTGTGTGATGCAGGACATGCATGCATATGCAAGTCACGCATGGATACGATAGACAGTGAATTTGCGGTCCTGCAATTGCTTGCTGATGTCACTGCTGGTGGACTGTCAATGGAACTCTCCAAAGCTCTGCTCACTCGAGGATATTTGGCCTACTCTTCCACCCTGGCCAGACGTCTTGGAAGGAGATGAAAATGGTACCCTAGAAATTCTGGCAGTGTCCGAGCAATTAAATGTCAGCTTTTGGGGCCAGAAATCCATACCGTGGCATTGTTATATAGACACAACGCTTATTTATATATATATAAACAGCTGTGTGGAATGGAGTTCAGATGAAATATTCTCTCTGGAAGTAGATGCTGCATATGATATTGGATTGTAGCACTGCTCGAAGATTCAGGAAGCATTAGCTGTATAATTTTCGCAGCCAATTGGCATTTATCACACTTCAGTGGTGCAGTACTTTATAAAGTAATCTAAAGCTTCAGAATGTTACTGCGGCGCATTGCAGAGTTATACAGACTCAAACATTTCTAGCCTGGAATCTCTGCCAATGTTCATGCTCTGGATGAACACTTACATAATACAACTGCACACATACTATACATCGTAAACTTACGGACCTTTATCAATACACTGCTCGTGGAAGGCCTCCCGAAGCTGTATCGGTCATGATCAGATGCTATGCACGGTCAACCCAAACACCGATGTGAATCAAACTGATGTCATATTTTAAATGCACGCAAAAATAATGTACAATCCTCTGTCAGAATACAAATATTTATTTATACTAGGAGAATCCGATGAGCTATAAAGCTCTTTTTTACATGTCCAGTCGGGGGTGGGTAAGAACGTTACAACAACAAACAGTACAACAACACGATAGGAGTGCAAAGTACAAGAAAGGTAAAGAAATCACCCAAACACAAACAAATACAACACTAAACCATCCCCATCCGACCAGACAAAGCCCACTGAGGTATTTTTCAAAAGCGCCCTGGCCACAGATGATAGCTCAACAAAGTGGCCCATCATTATGACTCTCCATGCCGTGTTAGTTGATGGGTTGTTTGACCATACTTCTTCATGCTGGCGCGTGCAATTTTCTGAAGGGGGCATGGGGAGAGTAGTCCTGGATCAGTTCAGTCACTCGCCACCGATGATAACCGTGGTGGCGAATCGAATCCCCGCTTTGGCCGTGAGCCAAACGCTGCACCGCAAATTCATTCGGAGAACCGTGGAATAAATGTGGGCTTTCAAATCCATTACGTGTCGAAGTTGACACCGACCTATGAACAAGCGATTGTGGACTCACAAATGGCACCGCGAAGCGAGTCGGCGTTACACCTGTGTAATTTTTATTCACGTGCAAAATCCAAACAGATGTATTATTTTATGCACTTACTTAATTGGAAATTATGTCGCAAGCGTATATCCTCCCCCCCCCGACCCCCAGGAATGATAATTGCGCTGGGTCTTAATTATGCTCATTTACATCGCACGATTTGGTCGCAATCGAAAAATTCGAATCTAGATTGCAATCGAAATGTTTGAATAGCCATGTTTTGGCACATTTTTCCGAATAGATCACGCCTCGTTGTATGCGACCGCATGCCACACGTAACGATTGCGGTATCGATGGGGTTTTTTTTTATTTGGATACAGACGGGAATCCCGGTATGCACTCAACGCCGTACACGTAGCCTACGTCACGTGTGTCGGGAGTGCTATTGTGCTGAATTGGCCGATGCACTGCAGCACAATCCTCACGACATAGGTTTGATTCCAAATAGCAACGGAAGTTAGCGCCTGTGTTAACGACTCCAACGACAAAGTAATACGAAGAGCCACTCTTATTTAAAGACGTCCACAATAAGGAACTTTACTAAGGACTTTACACGATAAGGGACCCTCGGCTTCGTTCTTGTCTTCCTGCTTGTATCGTCCTCCGAGCGTCCCCACTCATCGTGCTCTCCCCTTGTATCTCCCTCAGCCCCCTTTCTCGAACCTTCTCGAGACAATCCCCGTCCGTTCCCTTTAGCGGATCCTTTCCGTTTGCCCGTTCAACCCCTTATTCTGCAATCCCTTTAAAAGTCTGCCTCCCAATCAATCAACATGGAGGCCTCTTTCTTCCAATCGGAGACCGTTTGTTTATTTTGAAACGGTCATTAGGCTGCATATGGCTTGGGGTCATTTCTCGGTCTTGACACCTGAACGTGGTCTCTTACCGCAAGATCCGACCAGGTCTGTCCAGTGCTCGCCGAGCTGCATTGGCTTCCGGTTGCCCAACGAAGACAGTATAAGGTCGCGCTCGTTACATACCAAGTGTATGCCACAAATGAACGACAATATCTTGCTGATCTCGTCAAGGAGCGTACACCATCATGCGAACTCCGGTCACCCTCGCAGCAGTTTTTGGCGAGCCATCGAACAACATTGGTGGCTGCATCGTGCGAATTCAGACGCGCTTCAGTACCTGTCTGCAACGCTCTTCCTTCCGATGCACTTTTACATCTATATTGAAAACGTATTTCTGTAGAATTACCTTTTGTGTTTAGTTTGTTGTCATTCCCCGCACCTCTGATTCGCACGGTTTGGCTACGTACGGTGCGAAAGAAATTCAACATCCAAAAACCATAATAGAGGTTTTTTTGGGTTAGATCGCGCAAATATGTGTCGTTTAACCCGCCACCACCCGACACGGCCAATTAGTTCAACATGCATATGTACACGTCTTGCATGGGTTATTAAGTTAATAAAATGTTATTGTTGCTGTTGCGTGTGCACGAAGTGATTGATTGTGCTCATTTATTTAATTGTATTATTAACGCTTTTCAATTCAGGCTTTTCAACTTTAATTCGTGAGCTGGGTCCGTCTGTCTGCAACGGTGTGGTCACAATAACTCCTCGCGACGATTATCCAAATATGACGAGAGCTTCGTTGCGAAGTTGTGGCGCCGTTAGGGACCTCACACTGGAGAAAGGCTGCCAGGTTGATCAAAGGAGGTTTTGCCCCATGCCCTCCGTGGCAGTCTCGATATACAATCCCCGTTGCCTCGTCGTTCATGCCCGGAGATGCGTCACTACCTGCGCACATGGCATGAGTGCCACTGGTTATGATTGGTCACCGAATACTTGCAAGGAGCAAACCCAGGTCGAAAACATATCCCGCAGAATCCCATTTTGACCCGTGAATGTCATCATTGAAGTGAAACAATGACATGAGCCGGTACACACGGTGGCAATCGGTTTTCAACTTTGGGGAGCTTATTTGAGGAGGTTAATACAATTTCTACCTCATACTACACTGGCATAGGATACGTTTTTTCCCCATCTATAAAGGGCTCTTGTTTTGAGTAATAATGGCTGGGAAGACAGATAAGGCCAAAAGAGTAACACAATTATATTCAGCTCTACTGCCCAAGGGTGGCAATTCTGGACCAACGTTTTCCAGCAGCGTCTGTTGAAGCAGATAATCTGCAATCGGTTTCAACTTTGGGGAGCTTATTAGAGGCAGTTAATCAAATTTCTGCCTGGTAGCTTCGTGCTAAAGGCTAGGGCCCTTCATGCCAGTGACCTTCCATGCACTCCAATATCATCATCATCAATTATCCATGAACAATACACTTCTGGATGAAGGCCTCACCAAGCTTGTCGCCATATCCTGGTCTTGCGATGCAACAATCCATCGAGCAACTGCACATCAGAATCAGAATCTTTATTTAAACTAAACGAATCCGATGAGCTATAAAGCTCTTTTTCACAGGTGTGCAGCAGGGGTGGGTCATAACGTTACAACAACAAACATTACAAAAACACGATAGGAGTGCAAAGTATAGAAAATGTAAACAAATCTCATTTGAAATATATTTTTTTCTTCCAGTCCACCGGTATTTCCCTCCGGGTCCTACGTTTTTCCCACCACATTAAGAAACATACACTTAGAGTATTTGGCTGCTATAAATGATCTAAAACTGAACTTAATCATTATACTAATAAAACTGGAAAATAATTCATCTTACCAGGCAAAGCCCACTGAGCTATTAGCTTCGTTTTCAGAAGCGACCTAGCCACAAATGATAGCTCAACGAAGTGGCTTATCACGTCGAAATGTTTTAGCAACAGCCAAATACTCGTGCAAGCTGATTTCATTGCTCCATCCGTCTCGGGCGTGTTCTCTGCTTTGGCTGCCACTCTGTATTTTGGTCTTGACTGTGGAACATCATCAATTATAGTACAAACCCACTTTGTTTATTTTCCCTTGAGCAACAACACAAGTCACGTTTCACAAGTTTGTGACAAATGGAGATATCTGGAGGAACACAACTCGGATCGGGATCCATACAATGAAATAAAGAGACAGACGAGACAATGATGGAGGGCTTTATCTAAAACTGAACTTAATCATTAAAAGCAATAACAACAATGTGCATGGAGGAAAGTGTTTTTTTTTCATTAGTACTGTATACACTCTCTGGCATTACATGTGCAGTGAAGTTATGGGTGTCATTACGGCGCTTAGCACCAACTGCTGTCGAGGGAGTGGAGACGCATGTCGGGAGTCCTCTGGGCCACCAGACCACAGATTGACATGCAAGCGGGCCAAAGGGGGCTCGGGGCACACGTGACGGGGAGCCGAGAGCTTCTGGCAGGATCGAGAGGGGGGCGTGGCCGAGGGCGGATCAAGGCCGCGAGAGCGATCGGGACTCGTCTGTGGAATCAACCCTGGCCCCTGCGTCTCGTTGTCTCTGGGTCTTCGGTCTTCGCTCGGCATCGTGGGTCAGGCAGCGCGTAGGCTGACTGACCCGTTCGTGTAGTTAACCCGCTGCTCACATAGTTAACCGTGTAGCTACATCTAGCAGTGGAACCAGTGGACGTTTAGTGTGTCACCCTGTTGGGGAGTTAATAAAACAACGTATTGCCTCCAACTCTAGTGTGTGCCTCTGTACAACACACTACACATGGATGAGAATAACGGACATTGACATTGAACATGGAACAAAAGCTGGAATGTGTTGAAAGACGCGTGGAAAGGTGCATGTTGGGCATTACACTGAGATGCTAAAATATGAATACGTGGATTCAACAATATAAGCAAGTTAGAAACATTGACCTACCGCTGCATTGCCGGGTAATTGCAATGTGTTGCGTATCTGTGCTGAAAGCGATACCGACGTTAAAATAAAACCACCGCATAAAATAGAACCACCGCTAACGCATAGGCGTAGCAGCTGATTGGTTAAAGAGCCAAGCAAGTACGCATGTATGTTGAACTTCTTTAACACCATACGTAGTCAACCGTGCTAATCGGAGGTGCGGGGGAAGGGCAAAAAACTAAACACAAGAAGCAGTTCTAAAGATGTAAATCTTCAATCTAGATTTAAAAGTACATAGCTCCAGTGACTTCCTCATCGGAAGGAAGAGCGTTCCAGACGGCCGCAGAAGTGCATCTGAAAGCGCGTGACGCGGTGACCACCGTCTTTGTTCGATGGCGAGCAAAAAGCCGCTGCGAGGATGAGCGGAGTTCGCGTTATGGTTTGTGCTCCTTGACGAGATCAGTAAGATATTGTGGTTCATTCGTGACAAGCACATTGTGGGCAACAAGTGGAACCTTGTCATTTATTTGTTTGGCAAACCGGAAGCCATTGCAGCTCAACGAG
Source organism: Petromyzon marinus (assembly GCF_048934315.1). Lineage (NCBI taxonomy): Eukaryota > Metazoa > Chordata > Hyperoartia > Petromyzontiformes > Petromyzontidae > Petromyzon > Petromyzon marinus. Next base: position 2,366,381 of record NC_133707.1, read on the forward strand.
CACCGGATGGACGCGGTATGATCTTGCAGTACGGCTCAACAGTTAACTGTAGCGCGTGGGGCATTTCTTTGGCTGATCCCCTGAGCAGAAGCATGCGGATTCCTGGGATCTGTGTTTTACTGCAAAGCCTCCTCGTGCATAGACAATATGTACGTGTGTTGAACTCTTTCACACCGTACGTAGCCAACAGTGTTAAGCAGAGGTTCGGGGGAAGGTCAACAAACTAAACACAAAAGCAGTTCTGGCAAGAAACAGAGGTTTCAATCGGGGTTCGATTGAGGAATCTGCCTTCATGAATTTGCACCTCCTCTGGCGACTCCTGATTTTTCACTTTCATTCATTCTGTACATGGACGCCAACCAGTGACATGGGAATTTTTAGCATACGTTCGCATAAACAACAGGGCCGTGAGGTGGTGATTCCGTACGGCAGCCGGGCATTATCACGGACCAAAATTCACCCGTGTCCAGTCTGTTCCAGCTGCTTGACCGTATTCACTCCGTATCGATCAACTATCCGGTCACGTGGTCAAATGGATTGAGCCCTTAGGGCAATACACTCGTCAAGGGGCATAAACCATCACTCGAACCGTCGGACAGAGATGCCCACTGCATCGCGCGCTTTGAGATGCGCGTCTGCGGCCGTCTGGAATGCTCGTCCAATATTAGGAAGCCGCTAAGCACTTTTAAATCTATATTTGAATCTCATTTTACTAAGAACTGCTTTTTGTGTTTAGTTTGTTGTTCTTCCCCGCACCCCCGAATAGCGTGGTTGGCTACGTACGGTACGAGAGAAGTTCAACATACATACAAGCATACTTACACAATTATTGCATTGGCAGCTAATGCAATACGCCGATGCTTTGTCCCGCCTCCTTGACGGGTGGCTCGATGCAGCTCCACCATCTCAAATGTCGCTTGCAGTGGTTGCCCTGGTTTCTGGACTTACGCCAGAATCCCAGTGGGTTGATCCACAATCCGGGGGTTAACCCTCGTGGATTGGTTGCGCTTACAAATAGAGGAGACCCCCCGTCACGGTCAATTCCGGCAGTGGCATGGCTGCCCATTCTGACAGTGCAACATATATGTTGTGGAGTAGAATTCTCGTGCAATGTGACGCATTCTCTCAGCACCATTGCCTTGTACCAGTGGGTATTAACCTGGGGTGCACGCACCCCCTGGGCGTGCCAGATGCCCTCTCTGGGGGTGCGAGAGATGGCCACATTTTCTTTGAAGATAAATGATCGAAAACACAAATTAAGCACTGGCACGTAAGTAAAAACTACTTTGTTTCTTCAAGCACTCTGTATTCATGAATAATATGCATTTGTTTACGAGAACCAAAGGGGTGTAGGCTGCAGTAAAGGTGAAGAACCACCCACTGCCTGATGCGTAGTAGTCATAGTAGCGGTAGTCGTTGCCAATTCATCAATTGGCTGCTGTTTCGAATGTCCCTCCAAGTGTCGTGAGCCATCGCCCTGTGCCAGGCCTCCTGCATATTCGTACTCGCCAGCTTTGTCCGCCGTAATGAGTTACTACCATTGGCCAGAAATGACAACAGATGCTCGTCGATGGATGGCATCCTGTGACGATCGCGCACGCCACAGACCAACAACCCCGTATGTCACGAGCACCCTTTCACAATGTATCGCGGCGTGTTCTTCTTCCATTCAAGGAGCGCAGACTACAGTGGTTTATTATACGGCCCATAATTTGGGTTGCATGGCCACAGTTGCACTCTGTCTCATCGTTCCATTCATGATGGAGATGTGCGCATCGGTCTGTTGATGCTCTGATGCGGCTGATGATTTGATCACCACGTGCGAAATATAGTCAGGCCCTGCAATTTTCAGAGCAGGGCTCTAGCCCACATTCGATCACAATTGAGTCGTGACATAGCCAACTCACTACTCTACGGGACGTCTGACAAAACATCAAATTGCAGCGCGTAAAAGACTCTCTGGCATGTCGTGACTGGTATTGCAAGATCCGACCATGTCCGTCCAGTGCTCGCCAAGCTGCATTGGCTTTGGGTTGCCGAACGGATACATTATAAGGTCACACTATATACATATAAGACTTTGAGTGGTAGGGAGTGGATAATTAGCTGTTAAGAGACTGGGCTCTCAAGGCTATGGGCCTTTCCTTAAAGAAATTGGTGGGGTGTAAAGCCAAACACTCTATTGAACACGGTAACGATATTTCGATTTTTCCAATCACGATATGTCCCCATAATTATAGTTGTACATTAATCTGTCTCGAAAAAAATATAAACTAAACGAGACTAACTCCACTTTTGATTTTACCAGATAAGGCCAACTGAGATAAATAGCTCTTTTTCAGAAGCGACCTGTGCAAAAATAATAGCTCATCAAAAAGTCGTATCTCACGTGGAAATGTATAGCCGCCAAGTACTCTAAACGCATTTCACTAAATGTGGAGGGAAAACCCGGAGGACCCGGAGAAAAATCCACGTGACATGGGGAGAACGTGCACACTCCAAATATACAGCAGGCGTCAGGGTTGGGATCGAAAGAACGACCTCCTGTGTACCAGGCGAGGTAGTTAACATTTCGCCACCGCTGCGCTCTATATATTAACTCATGTATACACATGTATGCTGCTTATCGGAGAGTGGTGATGGAGGAGACTTAAGAAATCTGCACCGTTATATCAAGTGCTGCGCCAGTAGATAAAACTGGCAACCTCTTAACTGCAGGTTCAGTGTGCTGACTATTATGCCATTGCAGAATCCCATTTACCGTATTTCATGAATTTGAATTAAATGCGAGATTTTTTTAAAAAGTTGCATTTGTTTTGGTACTTTTGACATTCACACACGTCTACTTTTTATGACATATTGAGTCTTATTTTCACGAGATAAACTGCTCCTGTGACTAATGCAGCATTCTGTTTCAGTGTGATACGCATGTCGATGAAATCATAGCAAAACTACTTTAAATACTACATTAAAAGTTTGAAATACTGTGGAGAGTGTTTTTGTTATGAAACTGAATTTTAAGGTTTTTTTAGCCAATGCCCGTGTCAACAAATGTATGAAACATTTAAAAAACAGACAGGCCGAGGAAAATGCTTAAATATATTTAATCTTGACTTAAAGCTTTCGTGACTGCAGGAATTCAAATTCTTTGGGTCTTTCGGGAAAGCCACGTAGATATAAAAATAATAATAAATAATAACAATATCACGACGTTTCGATCGCAACACAAGCAATCGTCATCAGGTGAAAAATATAACGGGAGAGCTGCTGAGGCAGGGAGTTATAAAGGTTTGAGATGGGTCTAGCCCAAGGGTCAGTGGGCGGGGCTAGAGATGAAATTTGCATGTAAATGGAAGATCGGGTAAATCTTGACAAACGAAGCTGTGGGGGTGGCCATTGTGTTGTGAGAGACTACCATGTCAATGTAAGCAATTTGCTTGTAAATGTAAGCTCAGAGAGAGCTTGGAAAGAGCCATCGCCACATGGAGGTGGAAAAAGATGGCAAGCCGCCATTTACTGACACAGCTAACGGTGGCTGTGTTAGTGAATGTAACTCAGAGAGTTGAAACTAACTGCTAACATAGGTAGGTAGAGAGGGAACACACAGCCAGTTATGGCCTAAGCTGGTTAATAACGTCCTTCCAACGATTGCTCAGTTTGTACCCATGTTCTCGGTTTAAATTGTGTCTGTGTTTATATATCTGGATGGCTTCATGAACGAATCTTTGCTGATAGCCAGTGGGTTTGCAGAGTACCCTCATCTTGGCAAAATCAATTTCGCGTGTGCTCACAGCGTTAAAATAATGATCAGCCACGGCTGAGGTATTGGTCCTATCGTGTTCAAATCTGCCTTATGTTAACTATCTTACCTGGTATAGAGGAGGTCGTGGGTTCGATCCCGACCCTGACACCTGCTGTATGTTTGGAGTTTGCGTGTTCTCGCTGTGGTCACGTGGACCGGGTCCCCCGGGTTTTCCCTCCCAAATTTACAAAACATGCGTTTAGAGTATTTGGCTACTATAAGTTCGCACGTGATAAGCCACTTCGTTGAGCTATCATTTGTGGACAGGTCGCTTCTGAAAAAGAGCTACAAAGCTCAGTGGGCCTTAGAAAAAAAAGAAAAATATAATCACGTCTTCAAAACAACACGCAGTACAACCCGAAAAAAACCACGTCGGAGTGCTATACAGCACAACCGCGAAACATATGCAGTGGCATAAACCAGTGGGCACTTGATATTGTAATGATGCGATTATGTTATCTTACTTTCGAATGAAAGGGCATTTTGTAAAATTTAGTGCGGTAGATTTTATATTTAGATCACTTGAGGAACGTGTCCTCCAAAAATAGCGATCAGCAGCTTCGGCATCTGGGTCAGAAGTATTAAACGAGCTCCCGTGCGCAAGCTGTGAGATTTTTATGTAATTTGCCACGAAATAGGACCCATAAATCTCCCCTGGCGCTCATATCCATAAACCATGCTGCCCCGGAAAAAGATCAGCCACTGCCCTGTCATTCAGGACCATTAGCATCCGGACAGGACTGCAGTCCAACAGAGATAACCCTGAGGTATGAAGTAGCTAACGGTGCCGATAGAGATGCAGTTTGAGCAATAGTGTCTGTTTCTATGGAATAATGCTTTCTATGTGTATGCAGAGCAATAGCATTGGTGTTTATCACATTGTTGGTAGCTTACTTTTGTGGATAAGAAATGCCGTGACTAGTTTAAGGATGGATAATCAGGCTCTCTGTATAAAAATGAAATCCACTCGTTTTCAAATTTCAGCAACGCTTCCTATCTCCTCCCCCCACTCCCCCCAGCCCCTCCCCCTGCCCCCCCACCCCTCCCCCTACTCCCCTCACCCTTCCCCAACTCCCCCTCCGTTCGTAAGACTAAGTGGAGAACAAAGAGTGGCGGGGAAATCTAAAAACGTCGGCGGTTAATCCTGAAATTTCATTTTTTTTTTAAATAGGACTCTAAATGTTAGAATAAAAAAAAACTATCCCATGTATTTTCTCTGGTGAATATCAATCAGTTTGAATTTTTTTGTCGGTGCCTCGAGGGTGATGTGGTTGTGGGGAGGGTCGATCGCTCCCCCATGGATCCACCGCAGCCGGAGAGCCAAACGGGGGGTCACGTGGCAACTCAATGCCCACGTATAGCAGCCACATTCAAACCACACTCTGCCCCCCAAACACAAACAGCAATTGGGGGTGGTGGGGGACAGCAATGACAGCGGAGCCCAGGTTGCCCCTCTTGTGTAATTGAAACTCTTGAGTGCCCAGCGCCTTTTTTTGCGCGTCCAATTCGTTCAGTCGGAGGAGGAATGTGTTAAGCGTCCGAGACATTTTCAGACACGCTAATAATAATATTAATAATACAGCCGTGGCCAAATATGGGGGCCTTCGTTTATCAAGAACTTCCCCCACCTCCCCCTCTCCCCCCATACACCTGCACCGTCAAACCTGTGCACGGACGCTTTGCTTCAATACAAATAATAATCACTGTAGCCACCGACCAGCGATAGGGCGAGTGGCTCGCAATTGCAACGGCTGAGAGTTCAAATTCCCGGTCGTGGATTCACTCAGCCCATCACCCCGATGGGGGTCATTAAAATAGGTACCACTTTGTGGAAAAGTCAACAGCGGTTGACTGTTGGAGATACTTTCCCGCCCCCCCCCCCAACCCCCGCCATAGCAATGTGGAATTTCCTCTACTGCCTCATGGCTGCTAACAGGAGCTGAGTACTACCGCCCCAACGCTCATGTGAGTAGAAAATCCCGTTTTTGATATTGGAACGCGATACTCGCTTGCTAATGTACAAAATGCACAATTTCGAACGTACTGTATGCACGTCTGGTGAATTCCTTTCTCGCGCCGTTCGTAGCCAACCGTGGTCATCGGAGGTGCGGGGGAAGGACAGCACACTTCATTGTTCCACTTCATTGTTCCACTTCATTGTTCCACTTCATTGTTCCACTTCATTGTTCCAGCAATTGCATTGTTCCATCTCTTTGCGAACCTCTGATTTGTATTCCACTGTTCACGGGTGGTATTGAACTTCATCCAGGTCCGGATATAAGTGCTACATCATGCGCTTCTGACTTTACAAACAGAAGACGTGACGGATTCCTGCGTGTAAATATGAGGGATTTTATGTAAGCTAGATCTGCTAAAACAAGAAGGCAAGAGTCGCGATCCCGATGTCGTTTGTCTGATAAAAACGCTTCTTTCAACGGGTATAAAGCATTATCAAAATGAAATTGGTTATTACAATCTCATTCGTATAGATTGAGGCACTAAAGGAGGTGGGATAACCATTTTTATTTAAAAAAAAATGTTATTAAAAGCACTACGGTACGTGAAGTAAATATCCTGGAAGTTTTGGTGACAAATGCCTCCTTACCTGACAATCAAAACGTACTTCTAATGTGCTGCTATAGACCACCTAAGGGCAGCAGTAAAGATGCCGAAACTGCGTTCAAGCGGTTCATTGTTGCCTTACCAAAAGGTGAAGTGACGATTATGGACGACCTCAATTGGAATTGGATGAACCCCGCCCCAGTTGAGGCGCTATCATTTGCCAATGAATTTAACCTTTTTCAATGAACAAACTCACCGACCAGGCCAAACATTAAACACAAATTCCGGAAGGCACGTCTTCGCTCGACGTCCTTCTGACTAATGCACCACATCAACTTTCCACCACTTGAGCGACCACTCTATAATTGTCGACATAAAATCCTCATAACGACCTAAAGTTCCTCCCAAATGCATTGTAAAACGATCAATTAAACACTTCAACATCCGGGCATTTGCTCATGATATTTATCACGCTGCTTCTGAAGGAGTGTGCCACATTCCTCTACGAGACACAACTTGGTCATGTTTTTTTTAGGAACAAATTCCATCAAATAGTTGACAAGCATGCTCCCATGGCTACACTTAAAATAAAAGGGTACCGTCCGCCTTGGTTTAACCGCCAAATTTCAAAATTAATTAAGTCAAGAGCTACAGTGTGCTTGCTGGCAAAGAAGAGTGATCTCAATAATGACTGGTGACAATATAGAATCTTGCCTAACCGTTGCGTCAGATTAGTGAGTAATGCTAAAAGTGCATAATTCTTGACTACCCTCATACATTCACATGGAAATCCAAAGCTCTTCAGGAAAACTGAAAATAATTGAAGGCCAGGTTCGGGTGGTATACCGGTTAGCCTTATGTCGGATGGTCAACTCCTGACCAACAGTCAGCACATTGCAAATGGCCTAAACCTTAATTTTTTTCAAAGCAGGTCACATTGATGATAACACATACGGTAATAATCTTGATTTGAAGCTATCGTGACTGCAGGTATCCATACTCTTCGGTTCTTTCGGCAAAGTCACGTAGGTAGAAAATAAAATAAATCACGGCGTTTCGGGCGCAACACAAGCGTCCATCATCAGGTGCTGAGGCAGACTGTTTTAAAAGGTTAAAACAGTCTGCCTCAGCAGCAGACCATGCTTTCCCACCTGATGATGGACGCTTGTGTTGCGCTCGAAACGACGTGATTTATTTTATTTGATACCTAGGTGACTTTACCGAAAGAACCAATGAGTACATACGCTAATGATAACCCTATCTTGGGTGTATTAGATAAAAAGCAAACTGCTCGTACCGTGACTAGCAAGTCTGACTCACAATGAATTTAAATTGAAACTGATCACTGAGTTTGACGTCTTAAGGCAACTGGCCATTCTAAAAAAAAAGTCCTTCACAACGGGAGCTGACAACCTTCCAGCTTTTGCTTCAATCGCAGTTGGTGATATGGTTTTCATGCCCTTAATCTGTATATTGAATGTATCTATCAAAGAAGCCGCCTTACCAGTTCAATGGAAATCTACTTTTGTACGTCCCCTACACAAAGGAGGATTTTAAGAGACCCAAATAATAATATTAACGGCCGATGTTAATCTTATCACCGCTGATGAAACTATTTGAAACATTAAATACTCAAATAAGTACATATCTTTCAGAAAATAAGCTGTTGCATCCCAAACAACCAGGCTTCCGTCAAAAATACGGCACACCTACCACTGTGATACACTCCTTAAACTTTGTTTTCAATAATCTAGAGGGCAAACGATACCGCGCCTGTCTAATCCTGGATTTATCTCAAGCATTTGACGCCGTAGACCACAGCATCTTACTCAATTGACTTAGAAGCGTGCGATTCACAGAGCACACGGTTAATTGGTTTAAAAAGCTACCTCACTTCCGGAAACTCAGATAGTATCCACTGGTTACCTGATGTCAAACACAATTGAAATCACTCCGAGTTTACCTCCTCCATTTATATTCTTGGTTCTTTGGGTAAAGTCACGTAGAAGGGAAATAATAAAATTATATTATTTCATATATTTATTATTATTTTATTGTTTCCCTTCTACGTGACTTTACCGAAAAAAACAAGAATATGAATCCCTGCAGTCACGAAAGCTTTAAAGCAAAATCTTCCATTTATATCAATTATTCGGGTATACAATTAGAACATTATAATATTAACTTCTTTGTGGATGACACTTTCGATGGTTGCTGGCCACTCCACTGAAGATGTGTACAGGAAATGACTAAGGGATATTCATACAATGCAACATCAACTAATATCACGAAACTTTGTTCTGAATGCCAATAATTCAAAAGTTTTTTATTTTTCTGAATGCCAATAATTCAAAAGTTTTTTATTTTTCTCTAAGGCAAAGGACAACCGGCAACTTTTTTTTACGAAGCTTTGGCATGCTGGACAACAAACTAATTGAACAGGTTGATAAAAAAACAAATTACCTTGGGGTCTTTTCGATTTAAAGCTTTCGTGACTGCAGGGATTCATATTCTTTATTATTTCGGTAAAGTCACGTTGCTGTGGTTTTCACACCTGATGATGATTGCTTGTGTTGCAATCGAAACGTCGTGAGAATTGTATTGTTCGATTTTTATTATTTTATTATTTCCCTTCTACGTGACTTTACCGAAAGAACCAAGAATACCTTGGGGTCATCATAGATTCTAAACTCACTTTCCAGGAACACATTGAACGCACTGGGAGGAATGCAAAATGAAAAAAAATAGCTTTCTCTAAAGACATAAACTTTGCATACCAGCTAAGTTTCGGTTAAAATTGGTAAGGGCTACCTTACTACCATTATTTGATAACTGTGTCGCCTCCAATACAACACGGAATACGCTCATTCCCACGTATCATCCCGCTCTAAGATTTGCACTGGACACCCCTCATAAGACCCACATGATTGTGCCTCGTACACAAAAAAACCCTAAATTAACATCGCCACACGATAACAGAACGATTCACCAGGCTTCGTTCATTTACAATGTCCTTCGTGGTAATTCGACAGGATATTTGTTAGATCTGTTGACACGACGAGAGGTCAGACCTCACCTTAGGAGTTTAACATTCTTTCTGTTGGACGCTCCCGGAGATATAAACAGGTTTTTTTGGGTGAACGAGCATGTTTCGGTGGCTGCCCCCGGTCTGTGGAACAATATTGCCACAAAACCTTGGCCTGTAGTCGTTGCCGTCCATCACCTACTTCAAGTCAATCATTTCAAGTGAATTCCAGCCCAGCTGGCAATGTATACAGAGTTAGGCGAGATACAAATATTAATTAATATGAATTGCTTGTAAGCGACCACTTTATGTGCATTGCTTACACTACGTTTTTTAAATGATGCTGTGTTTTTTTTAATTCTTAAATTGAATGCCATTGTGTTTTAGGCCATATAAGCATTGCAATTATTATAGCAGGCTTAAATTAGCATTTGTTTAAGAGATACATCGTGCTATTTCATAATAACCTATATTTAACTGATTGTTTCTTTAATTTTTTAAAGGATGTACTTTTTTATTGCGATTATGATTTTCTATTTCGCTTATCTGCATAGTTTATTATTAATTTATTTTTACTGTGACTTGTTGTGTATGTCGGAGAGGCGGTGTTGTTTTTTTGTTGATGAAACCCGATTTTAAAGCTTCTTGGCTCACAGGGTAATTAAAAATTAACTACTACTTGGCATATAAGATAACAACTGCAATGGTAAATGGCTGAAGTCAGACAACGTGCAGTTATTGGCAGTGAATACAAAAAATCGGTGAGCACTTCCTGCTCTGCAGGCGTATGACTTGGGCTATTAAAGAATGTCTGAGTGGGTTAGGTGTGATCTCGCCAATGGTAAATATCAGACGTGTCATATTTGCTGCTTCAGAAATATTGAGTTCAGAAAAAAATGTCGTTGTGCTTAAAATTACGTGGTTCGTGGAGATGCTGAAAGTTATAATCTATGTCTATAGAGGGAACCCTGGATTTAAAATCTAATCAAAGACACCCATAGTTTGTGTTCATTCCGTAAATAGAAATATAAGTTTATATTTGATGTACGTGAATGCAACAATTTCAGAGGTTGCTTTTGTAACCAGGATTTTAAAAAAACACTCAGGGAGATGAAATATCTTCTCTGCAAAGATGTGAGTCAATTCAAGTTTATTTTGTTTAACCTGGTGAGAACTCAAGTGACGACGATGAGTCTCATTTGTACGAGTCACATGGGTCACTAAAATAACAGAAGCACGGCAAGAAATGTACAACAATGAAGCAAATAGGAGTCAGTCCAAAAGCATCTGTCACGTGAAAAATCCAATATATTGCACAAACGTTAAGAAGTGATTGTGGCTGGCTCACACGAAATGTATTTCTCTAAGACGATGGTACTTTGCAAGCCCACTGGCTATCAACAATGATTCGTTCATGAAGCCATCCATATATACAGACACAGACATAATTTCAACCGAGACGATGGGTACAAAATCAGCAATCATTGGAAACACGTCATCAATCACTTCAAGTAGTAGCTTGTTCAATCTAGATTTGAAGTTTTCGTGACTGCAGAGATCCATAATCTTTGGTTTATTTTGGTAAAGTCACGTCGCCTCCACTCCCCCTGTCCCACCCTCCCTGTCTCTCCTCCCTGGCTCCTACCCCCCTTCTCTTGCCTATATGGCCTCTTGTTGCAGCAGCCCCTTTTGCCCACTTCAGCAATTGTTTCTTGCTGTGGTTGTCCCACCTGATGTCGGACGCTTGTGTTGCGCCCGAAACGTCGTGATTTAATTTATTTTATTTTATACCTACGTGACTTTACCGAAAGAATCAAAGAGTATCGTAACTTGTTGTATGTTTTCTTGTCACCTTCCTTGCTTCACATTGGTGCTCTCTGACCCCAGGGCACCTATGCCCCGCCCACTTCGTTCTGACACCAGGACGCTTGGTGCCACGCCCATTTTTTTACCTTTAAAAAACAGCTGCCTTCAGTGACCTTCCCCCCTTTTCCTCCCGAAGACGATCGCTTGTGTTGTGATCGAAACGTCGTAGTTTTTATTTCATGTAACTTTCATTATTATTATTTTTTCTATCTACGTGACTTTACCGAAAGAACTAAAGAATTTGAATGTCAAAAGCTCAACCATGGGCGACAGGGCGGCACAGTGGTAGCACTTGTGCCTCACGGTAAGAAGGTTCCTGGGTTCGATTCCCAACTGAGGTTCCTTTCTGTCTTGAGTTTGTGTGTACCCTCAATGCTCAGCTCGAACCCGGCGACCCGAGTCCGATTCCTGCTCACGGCCAATACCAGTGACGATTATCTAAATCGGTCCTGGGCCTCCCCTCGGTCGACTCAGCCTGAAATGAGTACCTGGTGAGGTGTGTAAACATCGCCAGTGGGGAGACAAAGGCCACCCACTCCCTCTTGTGCCGTGCCGGCTTGTATAGGTGCTTGCGAACAGCACTTGCCCCTACAGTCTATTAAGGCTACACGGGGAATCTTTGTTTTTGTGTGACAATGACAGTCGCAGCACTGGGGTTAAGGTTCACAGGCTGGCAGGGGGGCATCCAAACCTTGCCGATGACTCCCGCCTTCACGACCCTAAATGACGAATGTACACGGCGAGCAACTCCGCGCGGCCTAAACGGCCCTCTGCGAACACACGAATCACGACCCCAAACGTCTTTTGAAAACTGCTTTCACGGAGAACATTTTAAATGGCAGTTAGCAGTTAACTACCGTTTAAACGATTTGGATTTCCCTGGATGCACACCCACACATTATTCGCAGTTGTGTGGTGTTCATAACAACGGCAGTAGGAACTCGTTACATTTTCCACTGCAACAGAGAGTCCTTTAATCACAGCTAGAGTTAGCCCTGTGACAGCAAACCGGGTCAAACCAGCAGAGATTGTCGTATTTTTTAAAAAGATATATAGGCATAAATAAAAATGTTGTTCGCTGAATATGCACGCACACTCGATCGGTGATGTCATCCAGACAAGCAAAGCATGGTGGCATTCCAGTCATGTGTTTGTAGATGCGTATGCTATACTGTAATTGGTTTCTTGGCCTGCACGCAATCTTCACGTGATTTATTTTTCTGGCTGGGGAGTTGCCTCTTCAGATGAATTTGATTTTGTTGCCAAATTTGCCCCCCCCCCCCCCCCCCCCACAGCGTTCCCAGAGCCTCTCAAAGGACGAATGACAGCAGCAGACAATGATGGCTTATAATGCACAGTACTAATGATACCGACTATAATCACCCAGGAATGTCTGTCCTTAACGCTCGTGACGTCACTCCACATCGACCAACCACCCTCATTAATATTCATGAGCAGGTGACGTCCTCCATATGGACACCCTCCCCCACCCCTCCTCATTAATAATCATCAGCGGGTGACGTCACTCAATATGGAGTACTCCCCCCCCCCCCCCCACTAATAATCATGCGCAAGTGACGTCACTCCACATCGAACAGCCCCCCTAATCAATAATCATTTTAAGGTGACGTCCTCCAAACGGACACCCCCCATTAATAATAATTAGCGGCTGACGTCACTCCACATTGGGGGCCGAGGTGCCTCCTCCCCCCTCCTCGGCGTCAACTCACAACCCTCACTACAAAGGCAGAACCCTCACGTCACGCGATCTCCGTAACGCTATTGAGACATCAAAGTAAAAAGGACGTCATGATAAACAAGTGATTAGAGCCTTCAAATTCAATAGGTCTGTGTCACCGCGCCCTTACAAATTGCACACGAATTGATGCAATGAATATCGCGTCGCGGTCTGCTTTTCACTTGCAAGTTTCAGATTTACTGCGATACACCCGTCCTTGGACGGGCAAAAGGCGAGTTTCTAAGACGAATGAAACCCGTACACAGCTTCCCTGATGACAATTTGGCTGCAGAACAGTCTCATATCACCGTTTCAGCCCTTCGAGTTGGTGGCCACCACAAACATGTGCGCAGAATGTGCCCAGGAACGGCGATGTTATCTTGATATGCACGATTGCACGGTTGGCTACGTACGGTGTGAAAGAAGTTCAACATACATACATACATGCTGGGATTCCAGTTAGTAAACTGGAGAGCGAGGGTATTAGTTATGCCCTTCGTTGCTCGGCTATCAGAATATCCACACAAAAATACAAACGATATCTCAACAGGCTCCAATCTGGTTAAATGACATTCTATCTCAGTAAATGTGAAATATTTGAATATATCCCCTTCTTTTTTCAAATGCCAGGCATATTTCCCCTTTGAGGCACAATTGTATTGTGCAATGCCAATCTTTTCAAAAGGGCATTAAAAAAATTCATGTTAGTGGCACAAATACATTAACAGCGGCAGTGGATGACGAGACATTAATCGTTTGCTTGATTACGCTTCTCTTAACGAACAGATATTGGTTGTTTGGTTGCAAGCCGTGCTTTGAGCCAAAACATATTAAGCTGAATTTAAAACATTGGTCATGCATTCCACGCTCGCACACCTACTTAAAAGTCTACCTGTGCCCTAAGCTCGTCGTGTGAACAGCTTTTAAGCGTAATGGACTGCCTAAATGTAAGGGCATCATTGAAGTAAACACGTGTCACTTAAATATAACCCAATTGGCTGGTATAGTACAGCAATCACGTATTTCACAACAAGCCATTTCACGCTTTGTTGAAAGTAAACAAACTGCAGTGGCCACACTTTCCTTTACGCAAGATAATCCTCATCCCCTTAGTGCATTGGTTCTTACTACAATGCTATAATAAGTACATAATTTTGATGAAACAAATTAATTGTAACTTACGTGCCCGTGATTAATTTGTGTTTTCGATTATTTACCTTCTAAACAAAATCTGGCCATGTCTCGCACCCACAAAAAGGGCATCTCGCACCCCCAGGGGGTGCGTGCACCCCCAGGTTTAGAACCACTGCCGTAGTCGCTCATTCCAACATTTATGAACTCCAGTCGCCACCACCCCCCCCCCCCGTCCCTCCTCCCAACGGTACAGTTGTCTGGGTTTACCAACTACCAGGTACGTGCAGTGTGCAACGGGTGAGCTTGTGTTTCATTTTCTTCACGTCGCGACAAGTGATCATTTGTTTGACTACATAACCACATAATCAGTTTTACAAATTGGCATGTTATGTTGGGAGGGGGGTGGGGAAGAATTGCATTTGTTTTTGGGCCAATTTACCTTTGCCTCTCAACAGCAGCGAGCCAACGAATTCGGTGTGCGGCGGAGCCTGTCGGCTGCGTATATCAGGCGAATCGTGGCGCTAGTCTTACTCGGGAATAATTGTCACCATTTACTGCGACGTTCTTACTTTGATGTATCACGTGAATTATTTAATATCATTTTTTTTTTTACCACCAGGTAACGCCCACTGAGCTGTATAGCTCTTTTTTTCAGAAGCGAACTCGCCACAAATGGTAGCTCAACGAAGTGGCTCATCACGTGGACATTTATAGCAGCCAAATACACTGAACGCACGTTTCTAAATGTGAAGGGAAAACGGGAGGACACGGAGAAAAATCCACTCGACCACGGGGAGAACCTGCAAACTCCAAATATACAGGCGCCAGGGTCGGGATGAAACCCAGGACCTTCTGTATACCATGCGAGGTAGTTAACATCTCTCCACCGTGGTGCCCTTTTTATGAAGCGGAAACACTTATATAAACAAGTTATGTTTGCTCTGCTCAGGCCCACACATGGTTTGCAATATATTGGTCCGTTTTGTTGAAAATAGGGCTACGGAAAACGTTCCAATTCTCCCGTGCCGTATACCAATCAGTTTCTGGTGATGGCCCTTCTTTACCTCTCTGTCACGAAGAAGGAGAATGGCCTGCAATGTCACCTCTATATATATTTATATTTGACAGCAATACACGCTTGTTCTGGTGGAACGAGCGGACTCCACTCAGCTACCTCAATACAACGCGCGTACTCTGGTAGAACGAGTGGACTCCACTCAGCTACCTCAATACAACGCACGTACTCTGGTGGAACGAGCGGACTCCACTCAGCTACCCCAATACAACGTGTGTACTCTGGTAGAACGAGTGGACTCCACTCAGCTACCTAAATACAACGTGCGTACTCTGGTGGAACGAGCGGACTCCACTCAGCTACCACCCAGGATGCCGTGGAATGACGCACAGCGTCAACAATACAATTGTAGCCTTATGCTTTTTGTTCAAATGCCATTGGAAAGGAGATATGTTTTGGTTATATTGAAGACAAATTACAAATGTTACGAGTTTTGTTATATGTTTTTTAAATAACTGCATTATATATAATTATTAGACAATCCTCAAATCAAATATGTCTGGATAAGAAAGCTGAATGTTTGCAACTTCCCGTTTTCCTCATTGTACGATGGTCGAGTGCATGTTTATTCCAGTACAGTGTCCCACGCTTGCAATGAGTCTCATTGCGCTGTGTTGTGATAACCTTGTCAGGGCTTAATAATGAATTAAACCACATGCCCAAATATTTAAAATAATTTGCCCGCCCAAAGCTAAAACCAACCACCCAGTCGGTGTATCAGCCTCCAGGCTTCAAGTCTCGGGGGTCACTGCCTGCAGTCAGGCACAGCACCCAGGCCACCGAACAAAGACGCTCACGTGGCATTGCGACCTTAAAGATGCGTCTCTGCGGCTGTATTGAACGATCTTCCTTCCACTGGAGCTGCGCACACAATATCTTACTGATCCCGTCAAGGAGCACAAACCGTCACGCGAACTCCGCTCATCCTCGCAGCGGCTTTTTGCTCGCCATCGAACAAAGACGGTGGTCACCGCGTCACGCGCTTTCAGATGCACTTCTGCGGCCGTCTGGAACGCTCTTCCTTCCGATATGAGGAAGACACTTGTCCTATGTACTTTTAAATCTCGATTGAAAAGTCATTTCTTGAGAACTGCTTCTTGTGTTTAGTTTGTTGTCCTTCCCACCCCCCCCCACCGCACCTTCGATGAGCATGGGTGGCTGCGTACGGTGCAAAAGAAGTTCAGCGTGCATGCATCGAGGGGTTTGGATTTCCTGGCTTTCGAGATTAGGAATCGGCAGTCTGGCTGAAGTTCCCACCACCTGTTTGAAAAGGACGCCTCTCTCTCTCTCTCTGGTTCTCAATATTTCTCTTCGACGTTTCTGCTCACTTATTTCTCGTGTTCTTCTTCCGTTACACGGCACGGCTCTCTGATATCCATTGTTTAACCGGTGCCTTATTCATCTAAATTAGTATTATTGATGGAAATGTTGGGGGGGGGGGGGGAGGATTTCGCAGAGATAGAGCAGAACAACATTTTGCGACGCTGTGCCCCCTTACACATCAACAGAGTAACGCCCCGGTTAACGTGGGGGATGCGTTCCTGAAAGGTACAACGACGAACATCGAAACGACGTCAATCAAAGCGATTCACAGGCGAGTAGGTGGTGGAGCTGAAGGCCGAGAGGCGACGGAAAGCGAGAGAGGACGGACGATGCCGCCAGCGACGGGAGTCAGAAGCAGAACATTTATTCAGACTGGATGAATCCGATGAGCTGTGAAGCTCTTTTTGTTTGTTTTTTTTACAGATGTCGAAGCCTGGGTCGAGGCGACGCAAATCAGGTGGTGGTATTAATCAAGTGACGACGTACTTAGGAGACGAGGTAAGAGGGGGGGGGGCGTACATCGGGTTGTGACTGTGGCACTTCAACCACACGGCACGCGTAACCTTGACAGCCCCGTGCAGTCCGCTGCGACGAAATAAGCTGCGTCGTTATTTACTCTGCAGACAAATCGGCTGCTACCTTCACGACACGAGAATGACTCCGGAAAGATTGGGCGCCTGGTGGCTCCTCGCTTCCCCTTGGCTGACCCTTGTCCCCACCGCCCCAGGTCCTCTGAGCCGGAGACGGCCTCGTGGGTTGGAGGCGGCTGAGGGCTCGGCCACGTGGCGTGGATGCTGCATCTGATCGACCGCTACGAGAATTGGGTATGGGAAAGGCGGGGAGCGGGTTTAGCTTCGGGGGGGGGGGGCTTTGCCAGGAGGGAACCCCAGGAAGGGGACTCGCCTGGGTGGGTTTAAGACGGACGGGAGGGTTAGGGGTTGGCGCTGGAGGGTAGGCGCTGCTACGTGCTATCTCGGCAGATGTTAACTACCTCGCCCGGTGTACAGGAGGTCGTGGGTTCGCTCACGACCCTGACGCCTGCTGCTGTATATTTGGAGTTTGTGGGTCTCTCTCACCGTGGTCGCGTTGATTTTTCTTCGGGTCCTCTGGTTTTTCCCTCCACGTTTATAATCATGCATTCGGCTGCTTACAAATCGTCCACGTGATAGGCCACTTCCCTGGGGTATCATTTCTGGCCAGGTCACTTCTGAAAAAGAGCTGTATATCTCAGTGGGCCTTACCTGGTAAAATAAAAAAGTAGTTTAGTTTTAACATTTATTTCAAGCTTATCAATCATGCACAAAACTCACACTGGGCCCAAGTGAAAATGCAAATTAATTTCCATTCGAGTGCAGATAAAAGTGCAGCCCTGCGATTGCTTGATCACGGAATTTCTGGCGGAAAATCTACCGCTAGAAGGAGCTCTAGAGAGCTGCTCTAGACGATATTTGGCATACTCTTCCTCACTGGACAAATTGATCCAAAGAGGTGGGAGTACACACACCCTCTTAGTACGTATGTACGTTGAACTTTTTTCGCACCGTACGTAGCCATCCAACGAACTGCGGTGCATCCATTTATGCTGCTGGGTAGACAGGCGGTGGGTGGAGGGGAAGCTTTAAGAAAGTTACAACGTTGTTTAAATTGTCTCACCTTTGAGGATTCGAATCGGCGAGCTCTGGATTGCAAATACATAGCCCTAACCATAACACCACGGCCCGCAGCATCCCTGCTGTCCTGTCAAGGTCTCTTTGGGATGCCTCCTTGGATTTATCTCGCTGAGGGTCTATAAACTATGAAACAAAAAATATATAAACTATTTTTAAATTACCAGGTAAGGTACAACTGAGGCGACCTGGCCTACAAATGCATAGCCCGATGAAGTGGGTTATCATGTGGAAATGTATCACAGGGAAATTTTCTAAATGTGCGTGGAGGGAAAAAACCGGAGTCCCCGATTAATAATGAACAATAATTTACACTTGGAAAGCGTGCTTCACCCAGAGGTCGCAAGGCGCTGGAGAAAAATCCACGTCACCAACGGGGAAAACATGCAAACTCCAAAATATTCAGGCGTTAGGGTCGGGATCGAACCCACGACCTCCTGCATACGGGGCGAGAGGTAATGAACACCTCCCAACCACCATGGCGCTCCTTACCTCAGAGGGCAGTTGACTAGTGGACAAAGAGCCTCATCGCTCACCGGATTCCTCCGGTACAACGACATTGATTCTGATGATTCTGAACGTCGCGTCTCATTTTCAAACAATAAACACGACTGCATTCCTGCATGAGTGTGAACCTCACCGGGGTCACCACACGGATAATGGTTGCCTCACCCCACGCTTGTTGAAGATTGCGTCGGGGAGGTTTTTTTTTGCCTCATCGGTCTGGTTGGTTTACGCTTTTTTTGTGAAAGTGGTCTCTTAACGGACGAACGCCACACGCTGCGCGTACATACACGCGACCGCGTCAGATGTGATGTTAAGCGATGTCAGAGTTTACGTTTGAAAATTCCATCAAAACAAATAAGGGTCCGCTCCATGTATTTTTTTTTCATGTGCCCTCGACGTTGTATCGTGGCTCACAAAAACCAGATGCAACACACAGGAACGTGAATCGTGCAAGCAGTGGCCCTGTGTGCATTTATGTTTGTGCAACAGGTCGCATTGATTGTGGTTGTTGAGGATATTTTCCTTTAATAATAATAGCGTGACAAATGAATGCAACTGTGAACGTTTCATCGCCAAGTAAGTAGTGCGTACGCACGAATAACAACCAAAAGACTCGTTCATGATTGACACTGCCCGAAAGAGAAAATAAATATAGGTGATATTTTTGGACAACTGACCTTAGCATATATATCACATATATCTGACAATACATAATTCAGTTAACTAATGAGTGTTTTTTTTTATAATAACACGTAAATGTGTTATCTATGGGCCTCTTTTTGCAGGTATCATAATACATTTAAAAAGAATAGGCTTTAGCCTGTCCAGCAGAAATACAGGTATTAAGATGCTCAAAGACAACATCTTTTTGCATGTAATACCACAAGCATGTGTGGTTAGCGAAGACTTAATGCCTTCCAAGAGGTGTCCAGTTGGTGTTTGAACATCCTAACACCTCTTGCATTATTGCTGGAGGGATAAAGCCTCTTCTTTTTTGTCATGTAAATGTTTACCTTAATAGCCAGGCAAGACATATCCTGAATAGACTGTTAAAGTATATTGCGTGTAATGTCAAATTAGTTAAATCCCATACGCCCATTGTGATTTAGATGATCAAATTCACTTTGTCCTATATTTAAACGAATAAGAGAAAGAAAGCCTGCTGGGATTAGAAGTATCTCTTTAATAAAATGGCATTCATCTAACCACAATTATGTAACAACAAGAATTAATATATTTCCATCGTATAATTATACGATGAAAATAATCAGGGCTATGATCAGGGCTATAATCAGGGATATGATACCAGCAGCACATTATTGTATCGCGTGTTGTTTTGGAGACGTGATGATTACTTTTTTTTCTAAAAGCTATTTTTACTTTACCAGGTAAGGCCCACTGAGCTAAGTAGCTCTTTTTTAGAAGCAATCTGGTCACAAATGATGGCTCATCGAAGTGGCTTATCGCGTGGAAATTGTATAAGCAGCCAAATGCTCTAAACGCGTGTTTCTAAATGTGGAGGGAAAAACCGGAGGACCCGGAGAAAAATCCACGCGACTGCAGAGGAGGGACGTGCAAACTCAACATACACAGGCGTCAGGGTTGAGAATCGAGATTGACACGAGACAGAAAGGCGTATAATAATAATAATAACAGCCCACTTCGCTGTACGATACCGAACAGTAAATAGGTACTTTTTTTGCACGTGTAAGGTTTTGGTAGGTTTTCTCAAGGACATCAGGTAACTCGTGAAATTGAACCTGAAGATTAGGTCAGACTTTTTTTTACGGATGCATAATGTTACTTTTTTTTAATATTACAAATATATTAGCCCATATTATGGAGATGACGTTAGCAACAAATGCGTACTACACCTGCTGAGACGTGTGGTTCAGAGGTGTCGTCATTAACATTTTCGGTTTTTTTCTAACACTGCAGCATTGTGAAAGACATCGCGTGGATCTCGACGCAGCCGTCAATAGACGAATGGTAATGATGACACAGCCGTGGGTCCAAGCATGACTCGGAATTACACCGATAGACAGAACAGGGAACACACGGAATGGGGAATATATACCGCAGGTTAAACAAATCAATCGTAACCTGTTAAGTTAACAGTACGTGAGCTCGGGGCCTTCACTTGCGAAACTGTTTTGATCGCACCATGTTCACATTATGCGGTGTGGACATGAAAAATATATATCTTTTCAACGGTGTCTAACATCAGCCGTTGTTACAACGTCAGCTATTACAAGCTGGAAAGTTCTGCTTTTAGCTTATAGTTAAATTCCATTTATCCCAAATCTCTGCTAACAATCTCTATACATTCACGGGATTCCCTGCACGCGTTTTCTTCAAAATTATAGTCACTGCGGGAACATAAATTCTCAAGTGTCTCGACTTGACTGTTATTGTGTTGTGAAGCAGCTGCGGTAAGTCAAGCTGTCAAATTCTGAGGAAGCAACATCTACACATCATCACTCATCTGGCGTTTCTGCTGAAGAACCAACCCTACAGAGGGAGTGTGTCCCCTCTGCAAACCAACGTTGGCCTTTCGTCCATCGATATACTTCCTAATTATAAAGCATCAGATAATAATAATAATAATAATTCTATTTATATAGCGGCTTTTCATTAAGGATCTCAAAGTGCCGTACAGGGCACAGCAGCAGCAGCAGACACTCAGATATGGACATAATTTGCGCTATGTAAGATTTTAACACAAGACCATGACTGACAGCTGTGATTCTAAACGGTTGCTTGACCGGACTGCACCGTGATGGCTCGTGCGGGTAAGTGAAATGGGTGGGTGGAGGTGGGGGGGGGCAGAATTGGTTCTGATATTAAGCGCCACTCATAATAGCCATCCGTTTAACACGTAGGCTTTGCGACCAATATCATTTATAATACCGTTTGTTTGGGGGTTCGATCGCAATCATTTACATTTCTTTAAACCTGCCACCACCCGACACAAGTTGGCTGGATCGGGTGGTGGTAAGTTTAACGACACATTTATATGCATGCGATCTAACTAAAAAACTCTATTACGGATCATAATAGCCATGGCTAGGAATCAAACTCAGGTCGGTGGATTCATGTATGGCACAATAGCAATTGGAACCCCCTTATCTCCCCCCCAATTATTTACTTTTTTAGCAACGGTGCAAGTTGGGTTTATAAGGTCCCTATTCGCTGTAAGTTTCAACAATGCATGTATGAAATTTTGATTTAAAGCTTTCGTGACTGCAGTAATTCATATGCTTAGTTTTTTCGGTAAAGTCACGTTGAAGAGAAACAACAAAATAATAAAATATATATAAAACAATAAAAAAATTCTCACGACGTTTCGACCATAACTCAAACGGTCATCTTCAGGTGTGTTGGTTTGCATAAATTTATTTTTAAACGGCGCATTTATTTATTTATTAAAAAAACGTTAGCGCCACGCGCAGCGATTTGGCAGTTTACCCAGGACTAGGCCATCTATATTCTGAAAAGAGGAGGGGGGAGACGAATTTTTTTATAATGTATGCTGTCTGAAAGCCACTGTAAGCGTGAACAATCAATTAAGAACTGAAATGGTTTATCAAATCTTTCCAATGATTGCTAAGATAGAATCCATCTTCTCGGTTGAAATTGTCTCTGTGCTTGTATATGTGGATAGCCTCATGAACGAATCTCTCATGGAAGCCAGATGGCTTACAAAAACCTCTGTCTTGGAAAAGTCAATGGCATGTGAGCCTACTGAATTAGAACAATGATCTGCTACGGCCGAGGTGTTGGTCCTACCGTGTTTAAGGTCTGCTTTGTGTTCACGAATGCGGTCCGAGACATGGCGTTTGGTTTCTCCAACATTGGAGTTGGAGAAACCAAACGCATTCCGCATTCGTTGTTGGAGAAACCAAACGCCATGTCTCGGACCGCAAAATCCCTTCTGAGATGCACACATCTCAGAAGGGATTTTGTCCCACTCCTCTTTGCAGATCTTCTCCAAGTCATTAAGGTTTCGAGGCTGACGTTTGGAAACTCGAACCTTCAGCTGCCTCCACAGATTTTCCATGGGATTAAGGTCTGGAGACTGGCTAGGCCACTCCAGGACCTTAATGTGCTTCTTCTTGAGCCACTCTTTTGTTGCCTTGGCCGTGTGTTTTGGTCATTGCCATGCTGGAATACCCATCCACGACCCATTTTCAATGCCCTAGCTGAGGGAAGGAGGTTCTCGCCCAAGATTTGATGGTACATGGCCCCGTCCATCGTCCCTTTGATGCGGTGAAGTTGTCCTGTCTCCTTCGCAGAAAAACACCCCCAAAGCATAATGTTTCCACCACCATGTTTGACGGTGGGGATGGAGTTCTTGGGGTCATAGGCAGCATTCCTCCTCCTCCTCCAAACACGGCGAATTGAGTTGATGCCAAAGAGCTCCATTTTGGTCTCATCTGACTACAACACTTTCACCCAGTTGTCATCTGAATCATTCAGATGTTCATTGGCAAACTTCAGACGGGCATGTATATGTACTTCTTGAGCAGAAGGACCTTGCAGGCGCTGCAAGATTTGTCCTTCACGGCGTAGTGTGTTACCAATTGTTTTCTTGGTGACTATGGTCCCGGCTGCCTTGAGGTCATTGACAAGATCCTCCCGTGTAGTTCTGGGCTGATTCCTCACCGTTCTCATGATCATTACAACTCCACGAGGTGAGATCTTGCATGGAGCCCCAGGCCGAGGGAGATTGACAGTTCTTTTGTGTTTCTTCCATTTGCGAATAATTGCACCAACTGTTGTCACCTTCTCACCAAGCTGCCTGGCAATGGTCTTGTAGCCCATTCCAGCCTTGTGTAGGTCTACAATCGTGTCCCTGACATCCTTGGAGAGCTTTTTGGTCTTGACCATGGTGGAGAGTTTGGAATCTGATTGATTGCTTCTGTGGACAGGTGTCTTTTATACAGGTAACAAGCTGAGATTAGGAGCACTCCCTTTAAGAGTGTGCTCCTAATCTCAGCTCGTTACCTGTATAAAAGACACTTGGAAGCCAGAAATCTTTCTGATTGAGAGGGGGTCAAATACTTATTTCCCTAATTAAAATTCAAATCAATTTATAACATTTTTGACAATCGTTTTTCTGAATTTTGTTGTTGTTATTCTGTCTCTCGCTGTTCAAATAACCCTACCATTAAAATTATAGACTGATCATTTCTTTGTCATTGGGCAAACGTACAAAATCAGCAGGGGATCAAATATGTTTTTTCCCTCACTGTGGCCAGCCGTGCTCATCGGAGATGCGAGGGGAAGGACAACAAAATAAACACAAAACGCACTTCTAAACAAATTCGTTTTAAATCTAGATGATTTAAAAAGTGCATAGCCTCCCAGTGGCTTCCTAATATCGGAAGAGCGTTCCAGACGGCCGCAGAAGCACATCTGAAACTCTGAAAGCGCCCGATGCGGTGACCACCATCTTTGTTCGATGGGTAGCCAAAAGCCGCTGCTGCGAGGATGACCGGAGTTCACGTGATGGTGGTTTATGCTCCTTGATGAGATCAGCGAGGTATCGGTGGTTCATTTGTGGTGAGTACTTCGTGTGTCATGAGCGCGACCTTTTAAAATCTATCGACACGGGCAGTCAATATTGATTATGGCCAGTAGGCGGCTGGTGGCTGTCGTTGGTTGAGTCGTTAACCAAGAACGCACTGCATCCACGTGGCGTGATGGAGGCCTGGTGCAGGCCTGCTTAGTGTGATTTTTACTGTTATATATATACATTATTCAAATTCAATTCAATATTCAATTGAACAGTATTAAAATGCAATTCGCACTGAGCAGGCCTGCACTAGGCCTCCGTTCGCCATCTGCAATGCTCTTACGATGTTTGCGAAACCACAAGAGCATATGCACTTTTAAAATCGCACCTCCAATGAGCAAGGTTGGCTACGTACGGTGCGAAAGAAGTTCAATACACTGCATCAGCGCTCCCCCCACACCACCAATTTATTTGTGTTACATTTACTCAATCGTATGCAATAAATATATATACATTGTCTTCATCTTACGGCAATATATACATTTGAATGTGTAACACGTTCACAGAAGAGCTAGAGGTGACTACCAGTGCCGAAACGTCACACTTGTGACGTGTGGTCAACACTTGCGTTCTAAAACAAAAGCCACATCATCTTCCAGTTAGATGAGCCTTTGTAGATCTCCAAATCCCACGCCTGTATTCTCATGGCAGTTGTGCGGCATCGTGATCAATTAGTAGTGGCTAAGAGCCTCCTGTCTGGGAAATGGTTAAGGTTCTGTCTCACCACATCTTCTATCTAATTATAAAAGCCCGGCGTTGCGTTTTGTCCATTTGTCCGTCAACTTTCAGAAGGTCTGAAAAGAGAAGATCAGTGGGGGCGACGCGCAGCGTCAAGATAGCCCTCCGCAAAAGCTACGGCCGCCCAAAATGTCGTGAAAAACAGGTCCCTGCAGGGTGGGCTGGTAGGAACATTGGAATTTTGCGCAATTTTATTTTTACACCCCAACAGCACGAGATTTCACTTCGTTAAAGTATTGAAAGGGGACGGACGGACAGACGGATGGACACATTAATCTATTGCAGGCTGGTACACTCAGTTTACAACTTCGTTCCTACCAGTATAAAAATCGAGGAACATCTTAGTTTAGTCCATCAGCCCCATGGGTTCCTCTGAACCGATGTTGTCCGGCAGGATGTGTTCACAGCTTCGCGATCCACCGACCGAAAAAATATAGTGCAGATAACACAGCAGGTTCAAACAAAGGTACATCACATTGTAAATCGCAGACGTCAACGGATGCTTCTGAGAGGCAAAGAGGCTATAAGTGCACTTAACGATGTCGCACAGAACCAGCGTGCTTTGATGTTCTCAAAATTTATGGTGAGTGTGGAAGAGGGAGCATTGCTCCTGTGGTGTAAAGGTGAAGCGCTGCAATTGCTGGCTCAAGCCACTGCTGCTGGAGGCAATCAATCAATTTGTTTACGTGACGTGCCAATATCGCCCTCAATAAAGTAGGCATCGGTACACATTGAAGCAGAACGGGAACGGTACAGGAGGATGGAACAACAACAACAACAAGAATTAATAAACCCCATCACGACATCAGTGGCTATATAAGGGTGCCACGGTGGCGAGATATTAACTACCTCGCCTGGTATACAGGAGTTCGTGGGTTCGATCCCGACCCTGACGCCTGCTGTATATTTGTAGTTTGCATTGTTTCCCTCTACATTTACAATCAAGTATTTGGCTGCTATGAACTTCCACGTGATAATTCGCTCCGTTGAGCTAATACGTTGTGATAGCCGGGTCGCTTATGCAAAAGAGCTACACAGCTTAGTAGGCCTTACCTGGTATGACAAAAAAACTGTTTAGTTAGTTTAACAAGTGCAACCGTGCACAAAATAAAGTCAAATCCACTGGAGGGAACTCTAGAGAGGAATTTGCCACCTCGAAGCACGCTGACTCCGTCACCACTTTGCTGCTAATGGGATAATGAGCAGTCACTAACGAGGCTACCCTGCCAGAAGGACGATTAATTGCTTCAATAACAAACAAAAACAGCAATTAGTGAGTTGCATATCGTTACTGAATTACATTTTTATAATTACTATTTTATCTTTATGTTTCACATGCTAAGTTTGGTTAGAGGCCATTTTTGCTTTCATTATTTTAATGCTACCAATGCCATTTTGTAAGAACGATCGACATTTAATGTCTGACAAATACACAAAGACACTAAACATAGACATGGTAGGAGTGCTAAACTGCAAAGCTACGTTCAAGTCAGACCTGAAGTGATCTTATAGAATGCACAATTAGAAGATGCCGATGCATATGGTGAACGAAATTTTAACCACGCATATTTGCAGAGAGAACTCGCTACAACGCGAATATGCCATTGCATTATAGAACATTGGAACTGACGTGCAGACACACACGCGCACACGTATTTGTACATCATTTGCATGCACGATATCTGACAAAACCAGAGTTTATCATATGTAGGCAACTCGGCCATTGTAAAACAAGACCTCTTGACCTTCAAGGCATAATAAAAGCCAGTCTTAGTTTTTAAGGGGGAAAAAATATTCGTTGCTTTTTCAACAAATTAAAAAATGAAAAGGTATTCGCTGATAAAGAGGCAAACAAAAATCAGCCTTTCAGCCGAAATGCTTGCAAGACAACATTTTCATTGGCAATTGTAGACCACTTCCAAATTGTACCGGTCTCATTATTTTAATGCTCAAAAGCAAGCCGTCATCATCAGCCATAATCAATCCACAGCTGTATGACAACTAAAACGCGTTCCATCCCGTGACTGCTGCTCATTTTTGATCAGAATCAGAATGTGTTTATGTATTTATACTGGAGAGCTAGAGTCTGTCGCCAGGGAAAGGGTGGTCTGGACCGCCACTACCCAACATTCTGCCGCCGAAAACCTCACCAGGACGAGCGGATTGAGAAACGAGCGAACGAACTGGAAGAACCTGATGACCTATTAAGCTCTTTTTCACAGATGTCCATGAGGCGTGGGCGAGAGCATTACAACAACACAATAGACAATACAACAAAAACTATACGAAGGCAAAACTAAACTATTTTCACTTAACCAGGTAAAGCCAACTGAGCTATTAGCTTCTTTTTCAGAAGTGACCTCGCCACAAATGGTAGCTCAGCGAAGTGGCTTGACACGTGGATTTGTTTTTATAGCAGCCAAATAATCTAAGCCTACGTGTTAAACCAAACTAAACGCATGTTTCTCGTAGTTCTTGACCACCGGCCATCATCCCTTCTAGCCGTTTCGTGTCCTTGCCCAAACCCCACTCGCTTTTCTTAACAATTTCAATTGTTTCTCTGTGTGCCTATGTGTGTGTCTCTCTCTCTCTCTGTGTCTCTGTGTTATCTCTCTCTCTCTCTCTGCTTATGTATCTCCGTGTCTGTGTTTTGTCTCTCTCTCAAATTTAGCAATCTTTGGAAGAACGTAATCAACCAGGTTGGGTGTTAACTGTAATGTTAGCAGACTCTCTGTGTTGTATTGCATTATATTGCTAAGTTCACTAAGTTTGTTTTCGCTTTCATTTGTACCTGATGATTATTGCTTATGTGTTCCAATCGAAACGTCGTATGCTATTATTTAATTTATTATTTTCTCTTTCTACGTGACTTTACCGAAAGAACCAAAGAGTAATTTCAATTGTCTTTAAACCGGCGTGCGTTCTCATCCACGTGTTCCTCTTTTCTGACTCTCTCCATGCCAGTCCGAGCACGTATCTCTCCACGCTTCTTTGCACCAACTCTTCAGCTCGTGTTCCCATTTCCGCCGCTGATGTCCATCGTTCCGCACCACGTGTCTCGACATGTCGTACAAAATGATGAAAGACTCCGCAGGACTAAAAATAACAGCAGCATGCCACAATTGCATTATTCACAAGGTTG
This sequence comes from Petromyzon marinus, assembly GCF_048934315.1. NCBI lineage: Eukaryota > Metazoa > Chordata > Hyperoartia > Petromyzontiformes > Petromyzontidae > Petromyzon > Petromyzon marinus. The sequence continues at coordinate 2,394,538 of NC_133707.1, forward strand.
CATGCCTAGACATTTTGAGCTGTATAAATGCAATCGCAGCAGACATTATTTGATAGAAAAAAAGGGAAAAAGCTGCAGTGTACAGAAACACATTTAATTATCTCGGAAATGCCGACTCAGCCAATCAATGAGGACGCGGTGTTGTTTAAAAACGAAGTGATTACTCTCTTATGCTCTCAGGTTAAACTTTACTGGGTGGTTTTTTTCCTTTACCGCTGAACATTTTGCACGGAACATTTTTTTTTTTGGGTCTCATTTTCGGTATCCAGCCGCATCGGCTGATGCTTCAAAACTACAGGCGAAAGTTGGCTCTGTATCGCGCCTTTGTTCAAATGAGCACGAGACGGTTCTCATCGATTTACAATGGCCCTCGGCTGATGGTGAAAACATTGCTCTGCCTAATGCTGGATAACGGTACGGGGTGATCAATGTATCTATCTATATATCCTCCGTTAGCACAATAAATGTACACTTGGATTTTTCAAATCTCTCTCTATCCTCTGTAAGACACCGAACCATCGATTTGAGAGTATTTACTCACCTGTTGAGAGGAAAGTAAAAGCGTCATTAGAAATCAGTGGAATAGCTATAAATCGATGACCCTGACTGTTTTTTGTACGGGTGATTATCGCTGGTATTTTTTCCCACTGAGTGATCGCGCGCAAAGTGGTATCTATTTTAACCCCCCCGCCCTCCGGGGAGAATCGATGATTGGATTGAGCCAACTGAGTGATAACGTGGGCAGGTGCAGATTATTGTAGATACAGGTGATGCGGTGGCGAAGTGGTTAGCGCACCGTGCTGTGAACCCAGTGATCTGAGCCATGCGTGTTTTGCCGATGAGATTATCAACATAACTCCCAACATTGCGTGATACTAATTTTGCGCAGCGCAGTGCACGCCCATTGTCAAGTCGTGTCTTTTGAGAGTCAATCAGTTATCACGTCAGTATGTTTGAAATAAAATTTAATGTTCAACTTTCAAAATCACTTCCTTTTGACCGAAAATTAAAGCGTATCCATTGACCTCGTAAACGTACAAAACGCACGAGTCGCGTTCAGAAGGTTGTGAGTTCAAAGTGTGGCCACGTAGATTTGAAGCTTTCGTGACTGCAAGGATCCATACTCTTTGGCTCTATTCGGTAAAGTCACGTAGGTATTTTTTTACCTACGTGACTTTACCGAATAGAACCAAAGAGTGTGGCCACGTAGCCGAGAGGGCCGTCGTCTCGCCAGGATCAGTAAAGAGCGCCGCTCTTGTCCGTTTGTGCCAATGTCCCCTGCGATAGGAATGTGGAATGTCCCCTTCATTTGGCTCAGAGCCATCAGCAGAGATGAGCGATTGACAATGCTCGCTTGAACAAAGGGTTGCTGCGATCCTCTCTGGCTTTAGAATTTTCAATTTCCATTCGTGGCTTTTTTTTCCACGCAATTACTTTGATGAGCGCAGCTTTTGCATTTCCGATTAGCACGGTCGGCTACGTACGGTGCGAAAGAAGTTCAACTTACACAAAGACAAAGAACCCCTCCCCCCCCCCCCCCGTATAGCCTTAACAGACTGTAGGGGCAAGTGCTTTTAGCGAGCAGCACCTACAATGACCGGTACGGCACACGAGGGGGTGGGTGGCCAACACCACTCCCGGCCGCCTTTGTCTCCCCAGTAACGATGTTAACACACCGCACCAGGTACTCATTTGAAGCCGAGTCAACCTAGAGGAGGCCCACGACCGGTTCAGATATTTGTCACCGGCGTTGGCCGTGAGCAGGAATCGAACTCGGGTGGCCGGGTTCGTAGCGCAGCGTGGCGCTAACCGCAACACAACCGCTACACACAAGAGCAGCGACCCAAGGCAAACAGCGGCTAAGTAAGCCACCGCCGGTGGTCAGCCTGCCAGGTTGGGCTTTCAGCTCTTTCAAATGCTCATAAACAGATCGCTGCAGATTGCCGCACGACTGCAGATGTCATGGAGAAGGGTGGTCAGGTTTGTTTTCCTCTTCGTTTGTCTAAAGCTTATTTACTCATTGCATCTCACCCCTCCCCACCCGAGTTTTAACCTCATCCACAGCAGGCGGGCAAGACCTGGATTCGAACCCAGCGTCTATACAGTCGAGGGCTTCTTTTGACATGGTCACATGGCCCATATCCATCGGCAGAATTTGGCTTTCATATTGGGGGGGGGGGGGCGTGGGGGGGGTGCAAGGGTTCCCTTTGTCCCTCACGTTATGAATCGCGGGTGAATATAATTGACTTATTCATGTTACCTTAATTGCACACTACTGAACATAAATTAATGGTGTCCAAATTCCGCCCATGACCACACCGTAAGTATTTCCTCGGCTTGGCTCTCTGAAGGCGCACTTGGGCGGTGAAGGTTCATCGGGAGGCGCGTGCTGACATGATTTAAGCATCGAGACGCTTCTGTGCTGCATTGCGCATTGAAACACGTGTGTAAGTGCTGTGACATGATACGTTGTGGCTGTGATTGTCACTGGTGGCTGTTTTTTTTGTGACCGGTGGCTGTGTTTGTGAGTGTCGTGGGTCCGGGATTGAACCCACGATCTCCTGTGCACCAGGCGAGTGAGATAGCATCTCGCCACTGAGACCAACAGATACTGAGACTATTGTAGAATGTGAGTTACCGTACTCCATATTTTAGGGGCGCCGCGGTGGCTAGGAGATGTTAACTACCTCGCCTGGTATACAGGAGGTCGTGGGTTCGAACCCGACCCTGACGCCTGCTGCTGTATATTTAGATTTTGCATGTTCACCCCGAGGTAGTGTGGATTATTCTCCGAGTCCCCCGGGTTTTCCCTCCACGTTTAGAAACACGCGTTCAGAGTGTGTGGCTGTGATGAACTTCCACGTGATGAGCCACTTCATTGAGTTATCATTTGTGGCCATGTCGCCCACATATCAGTGGGCATTACCGAGTGAAATATTTATATATGTATTTATCATTTATAGCAGGGAGTCGACAGCACAGATGGCTGGAGAAAGGAGCTGTCTGCTTTATCCCTGTCGCATTTGGAGTGCTGTGCCCACCCCTCCCTCCCCCGCTGCAGGCTGAGCCCCGCTTCCAAACTATGAGCGTGAACAAGTCAAACAATTTATTATTAGCGATGCTGCGTTGACAAACAACAAAAAAATATCAACACATTCGGCAACAACAACGTCGCCTTGAAGGGAACATTATATAATGAGCAGCGTTTCGGGCAATGGCCTTTCTTCAGAGTGCACGATCATTCATTACGTGCTTTGAAGAAGGGCCATTGTATAAATCGTCACCTCTATGTTGGTTTATTTTCTTTTAAGGCCACAGTGTTATTGATGAGTCTGTTGAGTTTTTTTTTAGTTCGGTCAAATTTTGTCGATACAAACTTTAATGCCAGTGCCGGGTTTTTTTTGTCTTCAAGGTTAATCAGTTTTCACGAAACTTGGAGAGCTCATGCAGTGCAGCATGACAGACAAACGTCAGATCGCATCGCCGCTCGTTCTGTTTAACATTCAGCGGTTGTTTAAAGTTTGTTCAGCGTTGACCGTGCCGTGACTGCCATGCGCTCTTGTATGGCCATCACTTAACAAAAAGGTCACATCCGCCAGGGCTGGTCTGCTCCCCATTTCACATCTTCAACATCCCGCGCGGATAAGAGGGTCACTGGAGCTTTGCAGACCACGGGGATGGAACGGCAAAAAGGGCAAAGCAAAGCTCCCCCGTATAGCCTAGACAGACTGGGGCAAGTGCTGTTAGCGAGCACCTATGAAAGCCGGCATAGCACACGAGGGGGTGGGTGGCCAACACCACGCCCGGCCGCCTTTGTCTCCCTAGTTCCGATGTTTACACACCGCAGCAGGTACTCAATTTGAGGCTGAGTCGACCGAGAGGAGGCCCAGGACCGGTTCAGATATTTGTCACTGGTGTTGGTCCTGAGCGGGAATCGAACCCGGGTCGCCAGACTCATAGCACAGTGCGCTAACCGCTACACTACCGCTCCCCCCCCTTACCATCACACACACACACACGCCACTGGCGATCGCGCCGACTCTTTAAGAAGAGGCCTCAGCGACAGTGGTTGTCGGCTCGCGTGTCGAAGGCAAGAGTGGCATGGAAGGGCGTGCGCTTCGGCGAGTGAAAAGCTGCGACGGTGCTGAGTGGATTGGACAGCTCCAGGGGGCAAACCGTGAAACCTGCACGAAGACAGCAACCAACGTTCGCTGAAACCGCAGCGTCCACGCAGGGTTTTAAAGAGGAAATGTTTTTTTTGAACAGCCAATACACGGGCAGGGTCCCGTGTTCACCAAGTGGAAAGAACGGTATTGACATTTTGAACGGTGGGGGGGGGGGGGGGCTAATGTAGGATGTGAGTTACCGCACTCCGCATTTTTTTGCTTCAGCACACAAGTTCTGGTATTATCCCGCGGATATACGTTGAACCAATAGTCACGGATATCCCGATGTCGATCCACTGCTGGGTGGAGGCCTCGCCACACCACGGTGGTGTTCGGGGTAACTTCGCCATACTTCACCACAGCGGTCAGTGCGAGTTATTGATGAAGGGAGTCAGCCCGTCACCGGTTCAGAACTCGCTCGCCACTGACGTGAGCCTTTGCCTGGAATCACACTCAAGTTGCCAGGTATGGAATGCAGTGCGCCAACAACATCGCCACCACTCCGCCGCAGGAGTACACACACACATCATATACAATCCATGTTTTGAGTGTTAGTGAATATTCAGCATATCAGGTCGACACATCTGAAGGATGCACGTTACATCTGTATAAGTGCACGTTACGTCGTAGGTGGGCAATGGTTCAGTGGTTTGTGCTCTGAGCTAGAAACCCAGGGGCCTAAGTTAGATTCTTGGCCTTGGTCAACACGAGAGTGATATCTGAACCGAGACCCCACCCTCCCACACCCCCTTCCCAACCCGCACTGACCAGCATGGTGAAGTATGGTCACAATACCTCGATGGCAAGGATGGCGTAGAGAGGCCTGCATCCCTTTATGGCATGAGGTTGGTTTTAATGCATTTATTTAGTCTGCCACTCCTTCGGGCCCAATGTTAAAGTCGTATTAGTGCTTGCCGGCCCTGTTCTTTATCGATTGTTTTAAATTCAAGGACGGAATGAACGACGAGAGGAGGCTCACCTAAGTGCGATTACGTTTGCAACAATTTGTTTTGCCCCTATCTGGGTACTGACCAAGCACAAAGAATGTACTGTATGTTGAACTTCTGCCGCACCGTACGTAGCCAACAATGCTAATGGGTGGTGCGGGAGAAGGACAATAAACTCAACACAAAAAGCAGTTCGTAAAGAAATGAGTTTTCAATCTAGATGATTTAAAAGTGCACAGCTCCAGTGGCTGCCTGAAGAGCGTTCCAGATGGCCACAGAAGCGCATCTGAAAGCGCGCGATGGCGAGCCAATATTCGCTGCTGCTGCGAGAATGACCGAAATTCGCGTGATGGTTTATGCTCCTTTACGAGATCAGCGAGGCGTTGTGGTTGATTTGTGGCGAGCACTTTGTGTGTTGCAATGAGTGCGACCTTGCAATGGTATTCGTTGGGCAACCGGAAGCCGATAGCAGCGCAGAGCAGAGAGAGGGGTTGAGGATTCAACTGGAGGGCAAGATCTGGTTGCGTTTAAAAAATAAAAAAATACGTGACTTCATTCAGATGAAGCGTTGCTACTTTCTCCGTGACGCTGCTCCGTGATGCTACTCCTTGACGCACACAAATCTTTGTTTTTACGTATCAAAAAAAAAACTCACCGTCAGCACGCCAATCTTTCACGTGCCTCTGCAACATTTGAAAACTCTCACAGCCAATATGCTTCTTCATGTGCGTGCACCTAAAATCGGCAGCACGTGAAGAGAATACGTTCCTGGTTAATTGAATCGCAACATTACCCTGGATTGTCTTGTTTTTTTTTTGTTACAATCTCTCTGTAGTGACTTGTTTTCTTGTATGATTACTCCTATTTAAAAATCGGACTCTCTGAGCCTCCACAAATTTGAGCAACTTCATACCCAGGTTTCTGTTTTAACTGTCACTGGCTGAGTGGTGTTTTCATCATTTTCAATGCTGAGATGTAGTTGCATTAGGATGTTAATGAATCAGATGTACATTTAGATTTAAAGCTTTCGTGACTGCAGGGATTCATTTTCTTGGTGTTGCAGTCGAAATGTCGTGAGAATTTTATTGTTTTATATTTGTATTATTTTATTGGTTCCCTTCTACGTGACTTTACCGAACGAACCAAGAATATGAATCAGATGTAGTATACGATTGACGTAAAGATCATCTTCATCACGATCCATGGGCAGATAGCCGTAGGTGTCTACTGCACATTTGGTCATTTGTGTCCACTTTCCTCTCTGTCTTGTACCAATCTGGTCAAGTAGTGCCACATCTTTGTGCCACCAGTCTCTTACGTCGCCATCACGCCATTCTCTCTGGGGTCTTCCTCTATTTCCGGTTCCTTTAATTTTTCCGAACAGCGACACACTTTAAATGTTCCTGTTGTTGTCCAATGTACATGTGTGTGTCCAAATAGTGCCAGTTTAATTCTCATCACTGCTTGCATCATCAGGTTGTCTTCTTCTCTGTGCAACATTTTTATTACGACTGCGTTGGTCACTCGATGGGTCCAGCTGAGATGCAGTAATCCTTGTGTAGCAATCCTTGTGTTGAAATTAAAGGTGCAGCCCTGCAATGATGTTCTCACAGCAATGCGGGTGCAAGGGGCTACCATGAGAAATACTTCTAGAGCAGCAGTGGTTCTTAACCTTTACTACAGCCTTGCACACCTTTGGTTTTCAATTGTAAACAACTTCTTTGGTTCTTTCGGTAAGGTCACGTAGAATGAGAATAAAATAATAAAACAACACAATTAAATTCTCACGACGTTTCGGCCACAACGCAAGCGGCCGTCTTCAAGTGAAAGGTACAGACCTGTCGGGACGGCCGCTTGCGTTGTGGCCGAAACGTCGTGATAATTTTATTGTGTTTTTTATTATTTTATTCTCATTCTACGTGACCTTACCGAAAGAACCAAAGAAGATGAATCCTTGCAGTCACGAAAGCTTTAAATCGAAATTGTAAACAAATTTTATAATGTAAATTAATACATAGGTTTGATGAAACAAAGTAGATGTATCTCATTGGTTCTTTCGGTAAAGTCACGAAGAAGGGAAACAATATAAGAATTAAAAAAAAACATAATAAAATTCTCACGACGTTTCGGCCACAACACAAGCAGCCGAAACGTCGTGAGAATTTTATTTTATTACGTTTCAATTGTATTATTATTTTATTTCCCTTCTACCTGACTTTACCGAAAGAACCAAGAAGATGAATCCCTGCAGTCACGAAAGCTTTAAATCGAAAAACAAAAGTAGTTGTACTTATGTGCCCATGCTTAATTTACCAATTCCAAAAATCTGGCCACATGTCTCGCATCCCCTAGAAAGGGCATCTCGCAAGCCCCAGGTGGTGCGTGCGCCCCAGGCTAACAGCCACTGCTTTAGAGGGTGACTCTAGCGGGTGTGACGGACGGCTCTTCTACGCTGGCCAGATTGACTCGGAAGAAGTTGGAGTGCCCACATCTCACACCTCCGCGCGCGACCTGACGAGTGACCGACTACCGCGGTTGTACGCGTTTAATGCTGCCGGGTGGATAAAGGCGGTGAAGGTTTTTTTTTTTTTAGGAAACTTGCCGATCGCTTCGGCTGCCACGCCGGGAAGATTAAATCGGTGACCTCTGGATTACAAGTCCAGTGTGCTGACGACTACACCGTGGCAGCAGCAAGACACGTAATTGATGGCGATTTGTATTGGCAGGCAATAACAGCACTCTGTGAAATACCGAAAATGTGTCACCCGTAATGAAGTTGTAAATCAAGCGTTGTGTTATTTGCAGGAATTGTGAAAGGTCCACGTTCGTCTTGTGATTTGAAATCAGCGGCAAAGGACGGCCTTTCAACAGGATCGTAGAAAATGTCGCTGAGACATTTCCACCGTTATCGGTGAGGCTTTCGATGTTTGATGCTGTTCGTATTTCGTGAATAAATAACGTCCGCTGTTCCGTATGGTATCCCGCCATGAAATACCTCGCTGTGCTTGAGTATGGCTACAGACTTTGATTCATGAGCCGTGCACGCTATAAAATTGATCTACGGGGAATAATACTTTCATCATGATGGATTTGTCCATAGAACTTATGAAGTAGGACACCGAGTCGGTCGAGCCGAGAGCTATCCAAGTTCTGAGAAAATAAATCCAGCTCGTACAATGACAGATGCTTCCGCGGTGGTTGCCACTTCGATCTCCAGGCGCGATAGTTGAAACAAAGGTGCAAGGTTTCTGAAATCCCCAAACACCACTGCCCACCCAGCTGTTGTAGGTGGGTCCCACCACAGTTAGATGATCGGTAGGTCACGCGTGGTGGGGCAATGTGAGGATACTCACACCTCTTCCAAGACATCTGACCAGCGTGGAAGAGTGTCGGCCAACTACAGGCGGTCTCCAATTTACGACGATCCACATTTACGACGTTTATATGACACCGTGGGTCTATTTACAAAACTTGATTTTACGACGCACCTTCAGACACTACTTCGAACACATTTGAACAGACTCGCTCTGGTTTCCGATGTGACTTGGCGTGGAGCTTTTTTCATTCTCAAGTGTTTTCGTGGATGTTTGACTCTTAACCGCAGTAAAATATGGCTGATAAACGGGAAAAGAGAACGGCAAGTGATGTTTTTACCGGTTCTACCATCTATGGCAAAATAGTTTCCGATTTATGATGATCCTATTTACGACGGTAGGTCTGTCGTAAAAGCGGGGACCTCCTTGCGCATTATGAAGGGGCTCCCTCTAGTGGAGGCCGTTTCGCCAGCAGTGGTTGCGAGCAGGCAAATTTCAGGGCTGCGCCTTTACAAAATGGGACCTTTTTTGCAAGTATCAAAGTATGAAAAAATAAGAATAGGTTTTACCCTTTCCGGCAATAAAACAAGAAGTGTTAAGATGTTCAAACACCAAATAAAAACCTTTTTCAAGGAATCATGTCTGCATTAACCCCATGTACTTGTGGTGAACATGCAAAAAAAGCATGCTTTGATAATTATAATATACGCACTGTCCTTGAATCTGATCGGTCTACACCAGAGACAGCCTTCTTTCGGGACTAGTCTCACCAGTGTCAGACCAGAGAACGCCAAAAGACGATAAGTGCCTTTAGCATTTGCGATTTAAAAATAACAACAACAACAAACGAAATGTCACCAGCAGAAACAGCGTGGGGATCTTTGAAGATGAGCGACCACCTGCGGTTGACCGGCAAGGAGGTGCGCTCATGTTCACGTGACCTATGCTGCGAACCCCACCTGGGAGTGTGGGGGTTTCACAATCGAGTGGATATCTGAGCCAGTGGCCAAGCCCTGGATTAATCAAAAAAAATATTTAAAATATAAACGGAGGGAGGCTCGGGCGTAAGCGGTGCTGATTAACTTTGGCCCTAAAGATAAAAAGGAAATACGGAAAGTAATCCAGGCGACGCGACGAGCACGGAAGAAGGGAACACATGACGACACGTGCAGGGGACACCGACGGGCCATCTCCCCACGTGGGTCGTGATGATGATGATGCTGCTGCTGCTGCTGAAAGCACCGACACAGTGAACACGTGGAGCGATGATTCAGCGTGGTTTTGTTGAGGACACTCGCAGTGTGTGTTGCTTACGATGACTGCAGTGTGGTTAAATTTCGATTTAAAGCTTTCCGTGACTGCAAGGATTCATCTTCTTGGTTCTTTCGGTAAAGTCACGTAGAATGGGAATAAAAAAATAAAATAGGACAATAAAATTCTCGCGACGTTTCGGCCACAACACAAGTGGCCTTCTTCAGGTGAAGAGACAGGTCTGTCCGGAAGACAGAGGTTGAATGAACGCTATCATGCAAGGACCACGTCTATTAAGCTGTGTGGGCGGAGTTAAAATATGAATTTGCATGTTACCTCCATCACCTCCAGAGAGGAGGAGGGAGGTGGCTGTGAACACAGGCAGAGAGGAAACAAGAAAAGGGGCAACAGTCAAGGTGCGCTGTTGTGTCCTGAGTTGCCTTATGACTATGCTGTAAACTGGACTATTATATAATACAATATTATAGACAAATTCCACCTTTGAATTATACAATGCGTTACTTTACACTACCCTATACTTTAGATTATAAACTATTAGACTTGTGATATTACACTATACCTTATTCTATGAACCCAACTATATACCACACTGGTGTATATTCCTTATGCAATTACGATGCTATATATTGCCTTATGAGTTATGTTAAACATTACAATGTTATACTATTAATTATTATACTACATGTTATAAACCATACCATTGACCGTGGTGTGAGAAGTATTAAGAGGCAGTGTCAGCATAGTCATAAGGCAACTCAGGACACAACAGCGCATCTTGGCTGTTGCACTTGCCCCTTTTCTCGTCTCCTCTCTGCCTGTGTTCACAGCCCACTCCCTCCTCCTCTCCGGAGGTGATGCAGGTAACATGCAAATTAATATTTTAACTCCGCCCACACAGCTTAATAGACGCGGTCCTTGCATGACAGCGTTCATTCAAGCTCTGTCTTCCGGACAGACCTGTCTCTTCACCTGAAGAAGGCCACTTGTGTTGTGGCCGAAACGTCGTGAGAATTTTATTGTCTTCTTTTATTATTTTATTCCCATTCTACGTGACTTTACCGAAAGAACCAAAAAGACTGCAGTGTGCTTCGTGTGTTATCTGAAAGCCGTTTTCTGTCGAACAGATATGTAACGTGCCATATTAGGACAGTGAGCAAATGATACACCATTGATTTTCTATAGCTAAAATCATAATTTACTTCCCATTGACAATGGCCTGCTGGGGGAAGGCCACCTCACACCGTGGTGGTCATAGTGTTGTTGTTTTTTACCATACTTTTACCATGCCGGTCATTGCTGGTTTGGTGAAACGCAGGGCCCCGTGATAATTTCAGATATCACTCGCCACTGATGTTAGCCATGACCAGGACCCAAACTTAGGCTTGCCGGGATTTGTTGTCCATTGTGCCAACAACTGCACACCACCCCTGCCGGCTGTGTTTTTTTTCATGAAAACATTGCTGACAATTAATGACTTGTTTACGTGCAAGTGACACATATTCTTGTGCTAATAGTTCCACGATAATAACAAGTTAAATAATGAATTTGACATAAACACGCGTGGAATGAGTTCTTAATTTAGCATTACCAGCGTCGGGAACTTTGGGGCATTCAATTACGAGCGTGACTAGGATCAAAATGATTTAAATTTCCGAACAAAGTTGATCTTTTGAGCCTGACAGCTGTGGACAGAGGCTATCGGGATGCAAAACACCCGTTGCGTTCTTCATTGAGGCGTATGTCATAGGGGTTTGAATTCGAATGACGCACACGTAATTTGAGATCTCAATCCGAAGAGCTATATGTACACGACAGGCGTCATTGGGTGAATGGGAAAGCAATCCCTTCATGTGTCTTGAGCTTTCCATGATTTCCATCGTATTTATGGAGCCGTTGCTATTACATTTTGAAGTGCAAATGCAAATTACTATTTTGAAGGTTCCGTGTAAGGCATCTGTGATTCCTGTGGCTGTCAGTGGGCATGGAATTTGAAAGAACCTCAGACATACTGAAGTACCATTTGGATAACCCTTCCATCAACCTTCACCCTCTAACAAGCCACCCACGGTTCTCCATCTCGTGAGGAGTTAATGAGACATTATAGAGATTGTGTACGGTATTGCTTTTTCGAGTTAAACGGGCTCCCAAATTTAAAATGAAGTGCTCTTGTCAATAATGTCTGGCAAGCCAGCAGCAATTGTTTAACTAGCCTGACCCTGCTGATGAGACCCAGAAGCTCGAATTTGGTTAAATCGATTTTTGATTGAACAAATGATACTTGATTATATTGGCCTGGAAAGTCGATAACCACGTAAACTATAGCATACTGTTAATTTACGTGTGGAGATCAATAATTGAGTTCCACTTATGTTTGATTTTACACATTATGATCAACTTTAAGATCAGAATCAAACCCCCAACCAGGATTTTAACTGGAAACTTTAAGATTGTGAGATGAGTAGTCTGACCGCAGTCCCACCTGGCCAGATATCCACTATATACACAATATATGTTTCCATGGGACGCTTTCGCTCAAGAGATTGCTAATGAACCACCCTTTGAGTTCAGTCAGAGTTGATTCAAGCTCACTTCGATGTAAAGGAAAGAAATGTTTGCCTTTTAACTTTCCTTGGGGCTAAAATCAAGTGATTTTTACTCTCCATCACCTGCCAGTCAGTCTCTCTACCCTACTCACTTCCGCGTGTGGATGACCTAAGGGTGAGACAATGTGTGGTGGATATTTAATGCGGCAATGTACAAAAACAGAAACAATTTTGCCCCAATGAGTGAATGAATACATTAACCTTCAAATTATGACATTGCGCACAACCTCTTCGCATATACGTGACAACAATAACGCCTGTTAGTTACTCTTTGAGCAACCTTTGAAACGTGTGCCTTCACGGTAAATGCGTCCTCTACAGACGCGGGTAGGCAGTGGCGCTGTTAGTGACATCCCGGAAGCAGTAGACGTGAACAATCGCGAACGAGGCAACGCCTTTTTAGTAATCGCCGAGCCGCCGGGCACGTGGCGGGATACGCAGGCCATCCTTGAGTTGCCAAAGTCGCTGCCGTCGGTGAACAAAATGAAAATGATAGATAATCTTTTTTTTTTGTCGTGGGCAAGGTGTCAAAGGGCATTTCCTAGGCTATGGAGCGTAGCGTTGTGAGTTGGAAAAAGATACCCGTCTAAATGTCACTGGCAAGATTCTGATTTCACTTCAGTGAAAGAGGTCACTTGCTTGAAAGTAAAGAGAACTTTGTTTTCCTCTTACTTTTTCCTATCACGTTGAATTTAATGTAAACGTGAAGCTGAGATATGTTTAACGCTTTTGATTCATGTTCAATGTTTATCTTTTGAACAATTCTGCTCAATCGTCAGTGTATTATCCATATCAATAACTAGAATGAACGCAATTTATAACGTGTGCATTATTTTTGTGAATCAGACGCGATGTTCGATCGAGAACTCGGAGACGCGGAGCCAAAGACAAAGTCCGCTGTTTGCCACCCTGGACTGGTGAGTGCCTGGACTGGTGAGTGCCTGGACAGGTGAGTGCCTGGACAGGTGAGAGCCTGGACTGGTGAGAGCCTGGACAGGTGAGAGTCTGATACAGGTGAGAGTCTGGACAGGTGAGTGCCTGCACAGGTGAGGGCCTGGACAGGTGAGAGCCTGGACAGGTAAGAGCATGGACAGGTGAGGGCCTGGACAGGTGAGGGCCTGGACAAGTGAGGGCCCGGACAAGTGAGACCCTGGACTGGTGAGAGCCTGGACAGGTGAGGGCCTGGACAGGTGAGAGTCTGGACAGGTGAGAGTCTGGACAGGTGAGGGCCTGGACAGGTGAGAGCCTGGACAGGTGAGGGCCTGGACAGGTGAGGGCCTGGACAGGTGAGAGTCTGATACAGGTGAGAGTCTGGACAGGTGAGTGCCTGCACAGGTGAGGGCCTGGACAGGTGAGAGCCTGAACAGGTGAGTGCCTGGACAGGTGAGGGCCTGGACAGGTGAGAGTCTGGACAGGTGAGAGCCTGAACAGGTGAGGGCCTGGACAGGTGAGGGCCTGGACAGGTGAGAGTCTGGACAGGTGAGAGCCTGGACAGGTGAGAGCCTGGACAGGTGAGAGTCTGGACAGGTGAGAGCCTGGACAGGTGAGAGCCTGGACAGGTGAGTGCCTGGACAGGTGAGGGCCTGGACAGGTGAGGGCCTGGACAGGTGAGAGCCTGGACAGGTGAGAGTCTGGACAGGTGAGTGCCTGAACAGGTGAGGGCCTGGACAGGTGAGGGCCTGGACAGGTGAGAGCCTGAACAGGTAAGAGCCTGGACAGGTGAGAGCCTGGACAGGTGAGTGCCTGGACAGGTGAGGGTCTGGACAGGTGAGAGCCTGGACAGGTGAGTGCCTGGACAGGTGAGGGCCTGCACAGGTGAGGGCCTGGACAGGTGAGAGCCTGAACAGGTGAGGGCCTGGACAGGTGAGAGTCTGGACAGGTGAGTGCCTGAACAGGTGAGGGCCTGGACAGGTGAGGGCCTGGACAGGTGAGTGTCTGGACAGGTGAGAGCCTGAACAGGTGAGAGCCTGAACAGGTGAGGGCCTGGACAGGTGAGAGCCTGGACAGGTGAGGGCCTGGACAGGTGAGTGTCTGGACAGGTGAGGGCCTGGACAGGTGAGAGTCTGGACAGGTGAGAGTCTGGACAGGTGAGAGCCTGGACAGGTGAGAAGGAAGTTCCGCAACATTTGTTACTTGTCCGTTTCACCAACCCTGTCTTCCGCAATGCTGGATTACGTGCAAAGCCTCCACCACTTGCGGCTGGGAATCGAACTCAGGTGGCCGGTCTCAGAGTGCAGAAGTTCACCGTGCCAGTGAACCCCGTCTCACACCGCGACCCCACCCCCCATTGAAGGAATATAAACGGATGCAATACCAATATAGAGCAGTATCGGCATCGCACTGGAGAGTATTTGTTGTAATTGTGTACATTCCATGTAGATTGCTGAGTGCCGTATACGCCAGTCTGGCTATTGTTAACGCTGCCGTCAGCACTCGTATTGATTTGTTTATAATCAAAGCTGGTGCCATGGGGTAGGAGGTGGGGGGGGGGCACTTGGAGTGGCTGAGCTGCCCTGGGACATTCTTGGGCCCCCTTTCCCCATGACCCCCCCCCACCCCAGGTCTCCGCTCTCCAGACTCTCACTGCTCCGCTTTTGTATTGCTGTTTGAGACCTTATAGTTCATCCATGATCATCTTCGCTCTCATCCACACACACACACACATGCACACACACAACAACAACAACAACCGCCATTCGCCACTAAGTGGCGGTGACGTCACCACGACGCTTGTGCCAGGCTATGTGCACCCTGAGGCCACGTGAAGTGTCGAACGCCCGCTGGCAGGAGGTCACGGGGCAGACCCAGGTGCCACGGGTCGACTGACTGAGATGACTGGCTGATGCACCACCTGTGCCCCCTACTGTGCCAACCTGCTGTGCTTTAGCCACCCGGCGCTCCGCTCGCTGTTGTGAGCGTCGCTCCTCCGCCCTCCGTTGTTGTTGGAGGGCGACTGCCTCCAACTGCCCAGTAGCATCCTTCACGAGCCTCCTCCACAGAGGCCGATCTTGACACCGCTGGTACCAGTCATCGGCAAGTCCACTCAGCTCCACGTCCTCCTGTACCACATCACTCCATCTCTTCTCTAGCCCGTGCCGCGCCCGCTTAGCCCCCTCAATCCGGCCAAACAAAAGCTGTTTCGGCATGCGGTGGCTGGGCATGCGGGCTACATGACCCAGCCATCGCAGCCTTGCCTGCCGGAGGAGCTCACCGATGGGACCCTGCCCAGATCTTTCAAGGATTTGTGAGCTCCTCACACAATCCAGTCTGGTTAAACCCAGGATGGATCGTAGGCAGGCCAGCCTAAATGTTTCTAACCGGCGAAGATGTTCCATTAGGGGGGTCCACGTTTCGCAAGCATAGAGAAGGGAGGGAATGACCGTGGCCGAGAAGACCTGAAGCTTAGTGCGGAGCGACAGACCAGGTAGCTTCCACACAGCGTTACGCAACCGATGAAAAGATATTGCCGCTCGACTGATTCGGAGTGAGACCTCTGCTGTTAAACTGGAGCCAGTCATAAGCACACTGCCCAGGTATGGGAAACTCTCCACTCTCTCCACAACTGCCCCATCACCGATTGGGAGTTGTGGTGGTGGAGTGTCCGATGGTACAAAATACCCAGGCAGGTGCTTAGTTTTGGTGGGGCTGATGGTAAGGCCCCACCTCTTAGTGGCATGCTCCAGTCTCAGCAGCAGCGTCTCCAACTCCTCCTCTGACTGAGCAGCTATTACCAAGTCATCAGCATACATAACGTGGTTGAGCAATAGGGAGCCATCCCTTGACCGCACCCGGGCATCGATTAGCCTCCCATTATATCTGTACCATATGGAGATTCCCCCGGTACAGCTATTGAAGGCTTCACGAACTACGTGGTCAAAATAGATGTTAAATAATGTGGGAGCCAAAGGACATCCCTGTCGCACCCCAAGGTGTACAGGGAATGGCTCTGACTCCCGGCCACGTAGTTTTACCCGGGCCCGCTCACCATCATGAAGGTCCTTAATGATCGTGAGCAGAGGGTCAGGTACTCCAAAAGCACGAAGAACGACCCAGAGCCCAGGCCTACTTGGAGCAAGGCATGCGCACCGCTGCCGCACAAAGAGGAGAGACGGTGCGATCACGGGGGTGCAATTCGCGATGCCCCCACCCCCCCAAAAAAAACCCATCCACAAGGAGAGCCCCCAGGGGGTTTTGTCGCTCATGAGTCATAAAAATTCACGCCCCCCCGCTCTTCAAGCTCGTCCCTTCCCTGGAACGTCCCCCTGTCATTGTGCTCTCACCCCTCTGATCCTTCTCGAGCCCTCTTTCTCTCGAACTTTTCCCGTTTGAACCTTTCTTCGCATCCCTTCGAAGCCTTTGCCTCCCGACCAATCATCCTGGAGGCCCCCCTACACCAATGGGGTGGGGGTGGGGGGGGAGGTGGCTTTGTTCTACTCCCTGAAAGTCAAATTTGGCTGCAACTTTGCTTGCGGTGAGCGTTTTCCAATTACGTTCGTTGCACGAGAGTGTCGTGCAGCGGATATTGAGCTTAAGTAAACATCATCCCGAAGCGAATAACAAGCCAATTATATTTTTTTATTTAAAGCTTTCGTAACTGCAGGGATTCATATTCTTGGTTCTTTCAGTAAAGTCACGTAGAAGGGAAACAATAAAATAATAAAAATATAAAACAATAAAATTCTCACGACGTTTCGACTGCAACACAAGCAATCATCATCAGGTGTGAAAACCACAGCAAGAAAATTTGAAAAAAGTGGCGTTTTTTTTTAACGTTAGCACCACGGAGAGCGATTTGGCAGTTATTCAGATGGACGAGTCCATCTATGTTCGGGAAAGAGGAGGGGGGAGACCAAAATAATGGATGCGGTTTGAAAGCCACCGTAAGCGTGAACAATCAATTAAGGCCCGAAATGGTTTATCAAATCCTTCCAATAATTGCTAAACCAGAATCCATTTTCTCGGTTGAAATTGTCCCTGTGTTTGTATATGTGGATAGCCTCATGAACGAATCTCTCATGGTAGCCAGATGGCTTGCAAAGAACCTCTGTCTTGGAGAAGTCAATGTCATGTGAGCCTACTGAATTATAACAGTGATCTGCCACGGCCGAGGTGTTGGTCCTACCGTGTTTTAGGCCTGCTTTGTGTTCGCGAATGCAGTCCGAGACATGTCGTTTGGTTTCTCCAATGTAACTACTACCACAGAGGCAACTTAGTTTGTAGACGCCAAGGTACTGTATGTCCGGAATCACATCTTTTACAGATGGAACCAGATCACCGATTTTATGTAATGTGTTGAATCGGACCTGGATCTTGTGTTTATTCAAGATTTTGAGGATCTTTTTTGTGATCCCCGCAAATCACTCACCGTGGTGCTAACGTTAAAAAAACGCCACTTTTTTTCTAAATTTCTTGCTGTAGTTTTCACACCTGATGATGGTTGCTTGTGTTGCAGTCGAAACGTCGTGAGAATTGTATTGTTTTATATTCTTATTATTTTATTGTTTCCCTTCTACGTGACTTTACCGAAAGAACCAAGAATATGAATAATACATTGTTTAAGTGCATGCCTATACAGGCCACTATACTTCAATAGGGATACACACAATGGACAGGAAGTACAAGATCAAAGGGCTCGCATTATGCGCATGATGTGCGTTGACTCAGTTATCTCCCCCACCCACCCCCCACTTTGCGCAAGAGCGCAGAAGCGTGGTCACCACATCTACGTCTCTATATAAGGAACGAAACAGGTGGACTTCTCCACAAATCTGGCTGTCGCCTGATGAAGCTAGTTGTAATCACTGGTGAAACGTCGTACTCAGATTGTAAATGTTGTGGCTTGGCTCTCCAACACACCGGTGTGCTGTACTAGTGACGAATTGGCAAGTTCTGTTGACGTGACAACCCTTACTAGTTGGCTGTGTCGGGTGGTGGCGGGTTTTAACGACACATTTATATATTTACGCGATCTAACCCAAAAAAACCTCTATTATGGATCATCCCATCATTTACTCAAGAGGGGTTCCGTGGCATTAGTATGAATCGACGATAGGTTTATTGTTTTGGTTACAGCCAATGGGTGGTGTTCATTGCATTGCAACAAATACTGCTGCATTGGAACTCTCTTCAACCACGCGAGTGTGCCTGTGCGTGTGTGGGGAGCGTTAGTCCGGTGGTTAGCGCGCTCCACTGCAAACCCGAGTTCAAATTCCTGCTCACGACCAATATCAGTGGCGAATATCTGAACTGGTCCTGGGCCTCCCCTGGGTCGACTCAGCCATACTTGAGTACCGGGTACGGTGTGAAAACATCGCCCCCGGGGAGACAAAGGCGGCCGGGCTTGGTACTTGTCACCCATTTCCCTGTGTGCCGTGCCAACCTTTAGAGGTGCTACTCGCGAGCAGCACTTGCCCCAACAGTCTGTTATGGCTATACGGGGGTTATTTGTCTTTGGGTGCATGCGTAAGAGTGTGCCTTTATGAGTGTGTCAGTGTTCCTGTGTGTTAGAGTATGCTGTAAAGAAAGAGACACTTGCGGACCATATATATTTAAGGCCACGCAGCGCAATTTGCGCGTATTTAGAGTTGTGTGTTGTTGTTGTTATTATGTTAATTGCTTATATCACGTAAATTGTCTATCTGCACCACTTCCAAAGCAGCGGCTGCATCGCCACACAATCCGTGCTCACGCGAGAGTCTGTGTCGACCCACTCACCGGCCTGGCGAAGGATGGTTAAATAAATAAAATATACAAACTTCGCTTGGCCCACGCATCATGGAATCGGAATCATCCAGCAGTGGATTGACTGAAGGACCGTGCCACGCACCAGCGGTGAGACCCACAATGCAGAAGAGGCGCGGTGCAATGTCAAACGAGCGGGGGGGGGGGGGTCGTGTTCCTCGTTCGTCGTTTTCAACAAAACCCACAATGCCGACGAAGCAAACCCCGAATCGCTAAAGTGGCCCAGTATGAACGCAGTTTGATTTCATGTAAACCGCGTGTGGCCCTTTCGTCACAACTAATGAAGGCGCGAACGCTGCGGCGAATCCCTGCAATGCGCAGGGCGCATCTTACGACTGCCAATGAGAGGGGGGGGGGCGGGGGGGGCTTGTCACCTGAAATCGCGGCTCCTCGTGTTGACCCCGAGCAAACGAAATTATTGAATTTCCATTTCACACAAAGCCTTTCATAACTCTGATTGAATCTACGGGAGATGCAGTGTCTGGGTCAAGACAGTGATAACAGCCCTTTGTTACTCCCCGTATCGATCGCAGGAGTCGGTGCGGCCCAGGGTCCTCGGTTGAAGATTTGGATTAGTTGAGTATTGATTGTCCATGAGCGGGCAACTCCGCGCTTGTGCATGTGCACGTTTGTTCCTTTGCCTTTGTATATCGTGGGCGGCGGTGGCGTACAAGCGGTGGGCACGCCGCGCCGCGAAGCCGGCGACCCGGGTTCGATTCCCGCTCACCGGCGACACCCGGTGACGATTATCTTGAACCGGTCCCGGGCCTCCCCTAGGTCGACTCAGCCTCAAATGAGTACCTGGCGCGGTTTGTAAACATCGCCACCGTGGAGACAAAGGCGGCTGGCCGTGGTGTGCTGTGCTGGCATTCATCGGTGCTTGCTAACAGTGTGTTAAAGGCTATACGGAGGATCTCTGTCTCTGAGAAGTGGTAATGTCGAAGTACACGCACTGGCACGACGAATCTCGCTAACCGGAGTGGTTCGCGGCCACGACGAACTTTAAAGGTTGGTGATGTCCAAAACTGGTCCTGGGACTCCCTGAAGTCCACTCAGCCTTAAATAACAAACAACAAAAACCTCAACATATCCGTCAATAACACTGACATATATTAGGTGACGTTTTGGGCAATGCCCCTTTGTCATAGGACATACGTAGAGAGAGGTTCAGAGGCATAGGGTGGCTAATAAGAGTTGGAGACTGCACCAAATACACAATGGGACTTGGTGATAATAAATTGAGAGTAACTGGTGCCACGTGTAAACATCTGCACTGGGCATGTGCTAATGCTACGAACATCCCAGACAGCTGGAATGAACCAAACTGTAAAAAAACAAAAAAAACGAACACCAAGTAACGATACCGTACATGGAATACCCCAGGGCCGTATAGGGCGGCCTCGTCCATAAACAATGTGCCCTGGCTCTGCACACACTTGTTTATTTTGGGTGTTGCGAGAGCACGAGCACTTGTAAATATGCACAGCTCTAAAGTAGCTCTCCGATACTCTCCCGGTAGTCTCGGGGTCAAGCCTCGTGCACAAACTGAGAGGCAGCGACAACATTTCTCCGCGAGTTTCTTTTTTTAGTTTTCAAAAACCTCCGGCTCGAATCTTTCCATCTGTACAGTGGGTGCAGCGTGATGAAGTTCCGCCAGGACGCCATGGTGGGGAGATGTTAACTACCTCGCTTGGTATACAGAAGGTCGGTTTGGCCCCGGCCCTGACGCTTTGAAAAAACGTGGAGGTTGCGTTTCTCTCTCCCCGTAGTGGCCTGGGTTTTCCTAAGGGTCCTCCGGTTTTTCCCCTCCACATTTAGAATCAACATGCATTTAGAGTATTTGGCTGCTATACGGTTCCACACGATAAGCCACTTCGTTGGGCTATCATTTGTGGCCAGTTCTCTTCTGAAAAACGAGCAATACAGCTCAGTGGGCTTTACCTTGTCAAATGAAAATAGTTTAAGTGTCATTTCTTTCTGCAGATAGTATTACTCGTATTTACCTATTATTCCAACTGGTATTAAGGCTATTAATGTACAGTACTAATAAAATGTAGTTATTCTTCTTTCTCATTCGAATGGCGTCTAAAAGAGCAGCTGGGCGACAATTGAATGTTTTTATTTTGTAAGCCATTCCATAGCATCCATAGTGGTAGCTGAGTGGAGTCCGCTCATTCCACCAGAGTATGAGTGTTGTATTGGGGTAGCTGAGTTGAGTCCAATTGTCACACCAAAGTATGTGTTGTATTGGGGTAGCTGAGTTCAGTCCACTTGTTCCACCAGAGTATGAGTGTTGTATTGAGGTAGCTGAGTGGAGTCGACTTGTTCCCCCAGAGCATGAGTGTTGTATTGGGGTAGCTGAGTGGAGTCGACTTGTTCCCCCAGAGTATGAGTGTTGTGTTGGGATAGCTGAGTGGAATCCACTCGTTCCTTTATAAATCGTCGATTTCTAGAAATATGTGGGAATATCCCACAGACCGTCTTCCTCCACGTGCTGTTGTTGTTGTTGAGACGCTGTTGGGAGCGGTCCCCACTATCGTCAGGGCTACAGAGAGAACCCAGGGCTGCTCCCCCCCCAGCCCCCACCCAGCCCCCACGTCTCGCACCGCTGGTCGGCGCGGGGGTCCTTTTCGGCCGACACAACAGTCGGGCCGTGCCTTCCAGAGTTGGTGTCTCGATTTCAGACCGGAGAGTGCTGTAAAGGGGCGAATTTTTGATTTTTCAAGATCTTCTTCTGCTCCCCAAGTGTTGTAAGCATTCCCGTCAGATGTTGGAAGGTGGAATTCTCACAAGTACTTAAGTATAAATGAATAAACATCATCATGCATGGTCTATGGCTGGATGGACCAGTCTCGATCGGACAGCATAGCTGGATAAAGTATATCCCAATTGTGCTATTGCAGTGTAGTCGAAGGTTAAATAGGGCTTGTCTTAACTCTCTTTTGACAGCAGAACAACATTTTTTTTAACAGGGAACTACATGCTTAATTACGCAACTATTTCTGTATCTCCATCTCTACATCTCTTACCCAGCCACCGGGTGGCATTCCGTTTCACGCTGTTTCCGAGGGTTATTCGCCACGTGTCCATCGTCCATATTAAAGACCCTGAAACTGGGCGTTATCGAATTTGGTGAAAAGCCACACTTTGTACGGAGAGGGCCTTTCATTGGTCTGCTTAATCACCGGTGAGACGGCGGAGATCATTGGCTCGCTACAGCTGGCGCTGGCCCAGTTGTACAACGAGCACATGAACATTATCCTGCCCGGCTAACTGCTCATGGGGGTTACCATATTGTGTGGATTATGACATACTCTTTTGCTCTGTATTTTTTAAGCAAGAGCTGGAGGTCTGCGTCTTATTAAATTCAGGTATGCGTGTGCGTGCGTGCACGCGCGTGTGTGTGTGTGTAACAAGACTGGCGTGAGCCTACTGACACCAAGCATACATTCTGGACGTGTCTTATTTTCTGGAGCATCTTACAACCTGGGTTCGGTTCACTATTGTGACAGTATTTTTGTTACCATGTATTATAAATTAAAAATATATATATACAAAATATTCTACTCATTCTGCAAACCCCTTCGGCACCTAGCCATAGATTGTCAGCAACTGCGAGTTGTTGGGACTGGAAGGCAAAGATGCAGCCCTGCAATTGCTTGGTCACGCCACTGCAGATGGAACGCCGCCCACTAGAGGGGCCAGATTTCCCGGATTGGTGGCAGTCACCCACATTTTACCCCACCGACACGCCACCTGCCGATCGACTGCCCGTGGCGAACCAGTCCACACTGCCGGGTGGACAGAGGCGGCGGGAAGGGATACGAGAACCTTGCCGGTTGTTTAATCTGCCGCACCACGAGATCGAATCGAATCCGACGAACCTTCATCATCTTCTTCTTCTTCCACGCGTTTGTCCCACATGTGGAGGGGGGGGGGGGGGTCTGCTGTCCTTGCCAACCTTCTCCACGCTGCCCTGTCTCCACACTGCCCTGTCTCCACACTCTCCCTGTCTCCACACTCTCCCTGTCTCCACGCTGCCCTGTCTCCACACTGCCCTGTCTCCACGCTGCCCTGTCTCCACGCTCTCCCTGTCTCCACACTGCCCTGTCTCCACACTCTACCTGTCTCCACACTCTCCCTGTCTCCACGCTGCCCTGTCTCCACACTGCCCTGTCTCCACGCTGCCCTGTCTCCACGCTCTCCCTGTCTCCACACTGCCCTGTCTCCACGCTGCCCTGTCTCCACACGCTGCCCTGTCTCCACACTGCCCTGTCTCCACACTCTCCCTGTCTCCACACTGCCCTGTCGCCACACTCTCCCTGTCTCCACGCTCTCCCTGTCTCCACACTGCCCTGTCTCCACGCTGCCCTGTCTCCACACTCTCCCTGTCTCCACACTGCCCTGTCTCCACACTGCCCTGTCTCCACGCTGCCCTGTCTCCACACTCTCCCTGTCTCCACACTCTCCCTGTCTCCACACTGCCCTGTCTCCACACTGCCCTGTCTCCACGCTGCCCTGTCTCCACACTCTCCCTGTCTCCACGCTGCCCTGTCTCCACACTGCCCTGTCTCCACGCTGCCCTGTCTCCACACTCTCCCTGTCTCCACGCTGCCCTGTCTCCACACTCTCCCTGTCTCCATGCTGCCCTGTCTCCACACTGCCCTGTCTCCACTCTCTCCCTGTCTCCACGCTGCCCTGTCTCCACACTGCCCTGTCTCCACGCTGCCCTGTCTCCACACTGCCCTGTCTCCACGCTGCCCTGTCTCCACGCTCTCCCTGTCTCCACGCTGCCCTCTCCTGCGCCATCTCTCTTTCCGCTCGTCAGGCCACCGTGTCTGATCGCCCCACACCGAATCGTAACCGGCGACCCTCTGGGTTGCGAGTCCAGCGTGCCGAACCATTCAAGCCGCCGCCATGGCGGAGGATGCGATGCGTTCCAATGCGTCAACGGTTCGCTGTCATTCCCTCGTTAGTTTACGTCTGACCCCCCCCCCCCACCGGACAGCTGCACACTCTATTAACTCTATTAACTCTCTATTAACTCGTGGACACCGGCGTGCCCTCCAGAAGGGGCATGACCTGCCTGTTACCCCATGGGCAGAGGAAAGACGTTAAACCAAACAAACGATCCACGCAGACGCCCACAGATGAGAGATGAAGTGGGAATTGCCGTTCAGAGATCACCACGCTCGAACAGATGTTACTTAATAATGTTAACAAGATGTCACGCGCATCCGTCATCTGTAAATATTGGAGAGTGGGACGATGTTGCACGAATATGCAAAATTACATTTTCTTTAGCTTTAAAACAATGCACATTGCTATCACGTGAGCTTTAGTGACCAATATGATTTACAATATTTTTTTGGGTCATATTGAGTAATTAAAATACGTGGCATTGATGTGACGTGCAGGTCGTGGGTTGGATCCCGACCCTGGCGCCCGTACATTTTGGAGTCTTCTCCCATTGGTCGCGTGGATTTTTCTCCGGGTTCTCCGGTTTTCCCCTCGACATTTGGCAAACATGCGGTAAGAGTATTTGGCTGAGGAGGACTTCTCCACAAACCTGGCTGTCGCCTGATGAGTTGTCATTACTGGCGGAACGTCGTACTCAGATTGTAAATGTTGTGGCATGGCTCTCCAACACACCGGTGTGCTGTACTCGTAACGAATTGGAATGTTTTGTTTACGTGACACAAACCTTACTAATTGGCTGTGGGACGGGTAGTGGCGTGTTTTAACGACGCATGTATATATTTACGCGATCTAACCAAAACCCCCTGCAATAAATGTCCACGTAGTAATCCACTTCGTTGACCTATCATTTGTGGCCAGGTCACTTCTGAAAAAGAGCTATGTAGCTCGGTCTGCCGTACCTGGTAAAATAACATAAAAATAATAGTTTAGCTTAGTTAATCGTTTTATTTGTGCCGCATTGTGTAGTGTGACATTGCACAAATTGAAGGGATCCTACCAGATCACAGTCTGGTCACAGAATGTGTTGCGAGTGACATCTGTGCGTTGAGAGATCAGTATCCATCTTATTTCCTTGAAAACTCACGGATGTATATAAAATATCTTGTCAACCATTCACGGATGGATGCGGGTGACCATTGTCCTGTGTGATTTAATCATGTGTGTGCAATGTTATCGGACATACATGGACTGCACTATGCTGTCCACGCAGATGAGATATACAGTCATACCTCGGTATACGACCGCTTTGGAATACGTCGAATTTGGTACACGTCGTGTTTTGACGAGAAAAAAATGTCTTGGGACACGACGTCTTGCTTGGGGTACGACGTCTTGCTTGGGATACGAGGCGCTTGCTAGAACTTGTATGGGTCGGGATGAGTCACCGCGTACCCGCGTAGACCCCGTTCACGACTGAGATGAAGCGCCGCTCCTCAGTCTGCCTGTAGATCTCGTTCAGTGCACAACCCCCTTGCTATAACTCTCTGAATTTCAGCTTCCTGAAGTTTTAATGGAAGGGGACTCTCCTTCCAAAAAATAACATCTCCTCCTCCTCCTCCCCTTCCTCACCACCATACTCGTAGGCTATCAACTTTTCTCAGCAAGCTATAGTGATGTAAACAAAAATTTCATTTCAATTTATTTGTGCATTAATGTATGTATGCATTTTAGTACTAAGTAGTGTCTACATTATGTTATACAACCCGATTAATGTATAATATGCCATATAAAATATAATTTCTTATACTCTGGAACGGATTATTTCCTTTCCATTTATTTCTTATGGGAAAAATTCGTTTGGTAGACGTCACTTCCGGTATAAGTCCTCCTACCTTCTGGAACGAATTAGCGACGTATACCGAGGTACCACTGTAAATGTATTATTCGTTACGTCACACAATCACTTAAGCCATTTTTAACTCCTTTGTATACAGTGCTCTATAGCAACGTATAATGAGTTTGTAACCAACATTGCCTGTTGCTTTGCAACAGAAGGAGTGCTCCTGCCGACAACGTCTGGTAGGCCCAGCTTCATTCGTTTAACAACAAGCCAGCCTCTACCGATGAGGCCTATAAGGTCAACAGCGATCCAGACTTTTCTTGCTTAAAAAAAAAATTCCGCAAGATAATATTGTCTGGCAGGCCAAGAGGCCGTTGGAATAAAAAAAAAATAAAGGTCGAAGCGTAGATCTGCATTCTTTTTCTATATGATTTAGTTCCTTTTTTAAATTGAACACTTTATAATACAGCATGGAGGAGAGGATTGGTGGATCGCACAAATGTTGCGAAACCTTCTCCCAGTGGAAGTCGCGGAGAAGCCTGGCCTTGGCTTGCCAGGAGAAGGCGACGCAGCGAGGGTGGACTCCCATCTGTTCCATCTGTATGGGATAAAGTGCTGTCCCCTCGCACGCGTGGGTTGTTTTTTCCCGGGTGCTCCAGCTTCCTCCCACATGTATAAACACTCATGCATTGGCCGATACCACATTCATATATAGAGGACAGCTCACCACGTGGCTGCGTCCCCGCTGGTCTGTGGCTGCTGGCGCCTCCGACTCATCCTCTCCCTTCGAGAGTGAGCGAAGACTGCGCGGCGGTGGTGGCGGCGGCGGTGGTGGTGGCGGTGGTGGTTGTGGTGGTGGTGGCGGCGGTGGTGGCGGCGGTGGTGGTGGTGGTTGTGGTGGTGGTTGTGGTGGCGGTGGCGGCGGCGGTGGTGGCGGCGGTGGTGGTGGCGGTGGCGGCGGCGGTGGTGGCGGTGGTGGCGGCGGCGGTGGCGGCGGCGGTGGCGGTGGTGGTGGTGGTGGTGGCGGTGGTGGTGGCAGTGGCGCGCTGCAAGTTGACATTGATTATGATCGTGACACGAATAGAGCATTTTCAGAAGTGAATGTGAATTGACGGGACGTGAGGCATCGGAGATGGATGTATGCCGTTTGAGATTGACGAGTGCATCCCTCATGTTTTACCTCGGCAAAATGTGTGGGAGAAGTGACTTCCATTCTTGTCGTCGGGGGTTTTATTGAAAATTCCCAAAGGCCAAAATCTCCCAAACAATTTTTTCAAGCATCTACTTTATAATCAAATGTTCGCACCCACGGTAGGACAGATGAAGCCAAACGCCTACCCACACAAAGTCCCAAGCTCTGGCTGGCCTCCTCTCTGGCCCCACATAGACAATTCCCAGAAGCGATTTCCTAACTCAGAGGAGCATTGGCACCGTGCACATCTCCTCATTATAGCACTTGAGCCGGCGTTCGAAATGTCCACATTCCTATGGTGCTGTAGCTTGGTTTTCCGTAGCCAGGTCCCCATTCAAAAATGTGCGTTTATTCCCCAATGGATTTAAGATGTGCCAAAATAAAAAAAAATAAGACCTAAACCTAAGGCGAGTGTCTATCCGTAGGACAACCGCTGCTGACTTCCCCCGATTGAATTGGTCAGAATTGATCCAGATTTGTTCCACTAGAAAGGGCATTTGATCACTGAATCCGAAACAATAAAGAACTTTGGAAGCAATACTGGGCATGAGATATATGCTTGAGAGCGACCCAATTATATGACATAAACTGTTTGTGGTGGTATCAGTGGCAGTGGTATACCATTACAAGAATGCACGATACGTGAAAGGCAAACATGGTGGGAATAGTGGATTGTAATATACTGATAAAAATTACGAAGAAAAATACACCATAATTATGAATAAAAGTAGAACCGGGGGAAGGTCACGACAAGCGATGCATAACAGTTTCATAGAATCTACAAGAGAAGCATTCGCGTGACTGGGAAGTTGTGAACTCGTTCGATAGCAGACGCAGCGACGCAGTTCGTTTAAAACCGCTCTTCGGAAATAACATTAAATCCATTTCTCCATGGGTCATAAATTGCTGTCTAGATAGATTAGCGTTGCAAGATGCATTCAAGGAGCGCCGGGTTTGCATCGCGCAGCCCTGAGCGAATTTGATCGGGGCAGCTCGAACACAGACGCTCATTGTGAGTGCCATTGGCGGTAATCATCCATTTAGATTTAAAGCAATTACCCCCACACGCACCTGTGTTTCACAGCAAAACGGATTCCGAATGCCACGCTAATGACATAATGTGGCAGCAGTCGTTTTCTGGGGAGACGTGTACAGGTAATAGTGTGTAAAATGGAGACGAGTTTCACATTTAAACATACGATTTTGGGGGGGAATTTTAAGGAAAATGTCAGACTTTTACAGATTTTCTGATAATTGAATGTTCCAGTCATCGCGACATTTACATTTAAATGATGTCACATATGTAACATCATTTATTGTGACACCATGCTTCCGGATAAATCTGAATTGAAAAAAAATATTGGATCATCTGATACTTTGTATTTAGGCCTGATGCTCAGAATTTTCAAATTAATAAAAAAATTGGGTATATATGCTAACTCGCGTACAATTTTGTATTTTGCGTCCAAATTCTACTCGGTTCCAATATGTGCATTTTCTAGATACAAGAAAAACCACCCCCGCCCACTTGCTCCTCTTGAGTTTCACTGCTCCACAGATGTCCACACCCCACTGTGACGAAGAAAAACAGCTGGTGGTGGCGCACAGTGGAGGAGAGGGTCGGTGAATCAGGCAAATGTTGCAAAACTCTTTTCATCGTGGGTTTCGAGGTGCCATGCCCTGACTTGCCAGGAAAAGGCAATACAGGCAGTCCGCGAGAAACGAGTGTCCGACTTACGAACAGCCGCATCTACGAACGAAACGCCATAAGATTTTCATTATTTTTAATCGTTCGACTTGCGAACGTTCGGTCGTAACTCACAAACCGAACCACGGAACGATTTTTGTTCGTTGGAGAGTTCCTCCGCGAGATGTAAATGAGTCCCAGAATCCCTTTGGATGCACAACGACAGTGAACAGTTCGACTCAAGGTAAGTGGAAATAAAACAGATTTTTATTTATTTATTTGTACGTTACATTATAATACTCAAAATGGTGTTAGACGAGGCTCAAAAGAGAGCTGTTTCTGGTGTGGACCAATCAGTTTCAAGGACAATGCATACATCAGAGTATGTTTTTGGTTTGCATTCTGACCACAAGTATTGTGGTTAATGCAGACATGATTCCTTGTAAAAGACTTCAGTTTTGTGTTCTAACATCTTAACACAGCTGTTGTGTTGCCAGAAAAAATGGGGAAACCTCTTCTCATATTTTGGTACTAGCAAAGGAGGTCCCACGATGTTTATTGTGTTACTTTACTTGTGTTACTTTATTTTATTTAAATGTTACTTTGCTTTATTCCTTAAAATGCTGCTGTAGTGTGATGGTTAAGCACACTGGACTTGCAATTCAGCGGTTGCCGGTTCAATCTCCTGGTCGCGGAAATTGAAACATGTATTAATCGACTCAGTTACTACGGTGTTGTTCATCGGTTAAATGTTTGCTCATTGAATTCTGCAGGACCTTACAAATGATGCTGTCTGTTTAAACAAGATTACACATGCTGTAACATTATGTATTATGTGGCACTAAAGAGATATATGTCTCTATGTGTGTATGCTGAACTTCTTTGACACCGTACGTAGCCAACCGTGCTAATCGGAGGTGCGGGGGAAGGACAACAAAATTAAACTATCCAGTGTATATGTCTGTACACACTGAAGCTGAACAGTTCTTATCATTCCTAGCCTGGAATAAAGATTCAATTCTTGAAATCAATTATCATTCCTCGTGGGATTGGTCGAATTGTGGTCGGGGTGGTGGAGGATGGGGTCACGACCCCAGCATGGTGTAAGGAGGGAGGGCCTGTAGGATGGGGTCACGACCCCAGCATGGTGTAAGGAGGGAGGGCCTGTAGGATGGGGTCACGACCCCAGCATGGTGTAAGGAGGGAGGGCCTGTAGGATGGGGTCACGACCCCATCATGGTGTAAGGAGGGAGGGCCTGTAGGATGGGGTCACGACCCCAGCATGGTGTGAGGAGGGAGGGGCCTGTAGGATGGGGTCACGACCCCAGCATGGTGTAAGGAGGGAGGGCCTGTAGGATGGGGTCACGACCCCAGCATGGTGTAAGGAGGGAGGGCCTGTAGGATGGGGTCACGACCCCAGCATGGTGTAAGGAGGGGGGCCTGTAGGATGGGGTCACGACCCCAGCATGGTGTAAGGAGGGGGGGCCTGTAGGATGGGGTCACGACCCCAGCATGGTGTAAGGAGGGGGGGCCTGTAGGATGGGGTCACGACCCCAGCATGGTGTAAGGAGGGGGGGCCTGTAGGATGGGGTCACGACCCCAGCATGGTGTAAGGAGGGAGGGCCTGTAGGATGGGGTCACGACCCCAGCATGGTGTAAGGAGGGGGGGCCTGTAGGATGGGGTCACGACCCCAGAATGGTGTAAGGAGGGGGGGCCTGTAGGATGGGGTCACGACCCCAGCATGGTGTAAGGAGGGGGGGCCTGTAGGATGGGGTCACGACCCCAGCATGGTGTAAGGAGGGGGGGCCTGTAGGATGGGGTCACGACCCCAGCATGGTGTAAGGAGGGAGGGCCTGTAGGATGGGGTCACGACCCCAGCATGGTGTAAGGAGGGAGGGCCTGTAGGATGGGGTCACGAGTCCAGCATGGTGTAAGGAGGGAGGGACTGTAGGGCTCTGCTTGCCTCATGGCATGTTTGAGGTCGGAAAAATATATAGAACAGGCGACGGTTCAAGCAATAGCCCTTCTTCAAAGCACATACATGAAATATGTCTTTGGATGGCCCTTCTTTGAATGTATGTATGTTGAACTTCTTTTGCACCGTACATAGCCAACCGTGCAAATCAGAGGTGCCCAAAACACCACTTGCTATATCTATTTTTTTGGGGCATTTTGAGGCCACGGTGCTATTCAAGAACGCGTGGAGTTTCATTGTTTTATTTAGTTAATTGTGTTCGTGCAGCACTGCCAACGTAGAGTCAGCAAATAATGCGTTGCTCTTATTCACCTCGAGTTTCAGCGGCGACACGGTCGATTCCGGCCGTTGGCTGCAAACCATTCCCATCATGAGCCACCCCTCGTCATTATCATTTTGTTTATCAGTGTCCGTCTTCACGATCTACACATCACACATGTCACCTTTGGTCGGGGCACATAGCTACGTTGCTTCTCGTTCCAAGAGTGTGCGAAAGACAAATGTTCAAGCTCACTTATTATCAAGCTCACTTTGTTTTCCCGAATACGCTCTCAACCCGCTCTCGCTCGCCCACCCCTTCCTTTCAGATGCCAGTTTCACCCGTTAGGGGCCGTCCATAGATGACGTCACGCGATTTTGGACGATTTTTGACCCCCCCCCCCCCCTTCGTTACACGGCGTCACAAAAAGTCAGACCCCCCCTCAAATATGACGTCACAAAGCTCTGCCCCCCCCCCCAAAAAAAACATGCTTCAAATCGCTTTAAACTATTGTCATTGTAGTTCGTTTTTAATCTCACGCTGCACTCTGATGTTGTAGGAGAAAACATTTATTACAAAGTCTATTTAATTAAGTAGAACGTGTTGTCTATATTTATTTTAAGTTGCGCATTTTGATGTGACGTCACATTTCTCAACCCCCCCCCCCCCCCATCGTCACACATCGTCACAAATGTCTGACCCCCCCCCAGGTGCGTGACGTCATTTATGGACGGCCCCTTACGCATAAGGCGATGCGCTCTCCAGCTGCGTCCCGCCGATAAATACTCTCCACTTGCTTTGTTGTTGTTGCGAAATTCACACGAAGCAAACGTGCAGCGTGAAAATAAGTCCGATTCACTTTCTCGTGCTCGTACCCACAACGAGGGGACAGACACGCTGCCACCAACGTTATTCCGAGCGTGTTTGGATTATATTTTCCCGGAGAAAATGTAATTGGAGAAATAAAGTTAGGGAAATAAGATTGATAAACCGTTGACCGTATCAAGTGTGCCAAATGACTGTGATTATAACAACGAAGAACATGACATTGCAGGAAACGATTGGATAACTTAGCAACTCAATACGGAAATACTGGTTTAAAGCTTTCGTGACTGCAAGGATTCATCTTCTTTGGTTCTTTCGGTAAAGTCACGTAGAATGAGAATAAAATAATGCATTAATAAAATAAAATTACAATAAAATTATCACGACGTTTCGGCCACAACACAAGAAGAAGGCCACTTGTGTTGTGGCCGAAACGTCATGAGAATTTTATTGTGTTATTTTATATTATTAATTTATTATGTTATTCTCATTCTACGTGACTTTACCGAAAGAACCAAAGAAGACGGAAATACTGGTTACCGTCAGGGTAATGTAGAATTTCCACCACTGTCTTAGGCACGTGAGCACTGGCCAATGTCAGCGTGAATGGAAATACACTTTTTTTAAATATTTTTTGTTGTCGTTGCAATTCTAAAATGATTGCCCGACACATGGCTGCAGTTTAATTTAATCTGCTCTTTGTGACTCTCCGATAACAGTGATGGATCACCATGGTCAGCACGATTACGGCGATGCCGATACGGTTTATGTAACTGCAAAGCGATGCGCAATAAAATAAAATTTACAAATCTTGCAGCCCGTGCAGTTAACCTCAATTGCATGAATCCAGAGGGCATGTTTCACAATAAACAATTTAAGATCTACTTCTTGGCAGGAAATTGAAATCATCCACCGACCAGACCACAAAGTGAAAATCATCCGCTGACCAGACGTCTGTCTCATGTGATTTTTTTTCATTCGTGCATGGGTAACATTAAATAGATATGGGCGGTAGTGGGCATATAATGGTTTCAATGTGTGCGCGTGTCTTTACTGGGTAATGCGGTTACGGAAAAACAGACTTTCCTCTGATCGCTTGCACAGGAAAGAGAGCCATCGATGCATTTGCCAGCAGTGTAAATTAATTAGCATTATGGGATAGGTTTTGTTTAAACCTTTCCTGCACATCAGCAGCAATAGATGCATACTTTCAACAATATCCTTCAGGCTTCTTATGCATCCGTAGATTCCTTCATAATACTGTAAGATGTATCGTGTACCAAAGGTAAATTTAAATTATTATTAAAGATATGCAAAGTAGGATTTCTGAAGTTGTCATCAACAACATAGATATATTCTTCTTGTACAGAAACATACCTTAGATATTGCCTTGTTCACAACAATACAGTGTAGGCTTTAAAACCCTGTTTGCATTTACATATATATAATTCACATTTCAGTCAAACCTTGCAGCACTTCCAATGAAGATGCTGCAAATGTAATTTGTAATTTACATCCTGCTGATATAAAAATGTCAACGGGAAATTGTAGTCATTGAGTGTACATGTATTTGTCTGCGACTTTGTTTATCCAACGCAAAGTTCACCTCAAACTATATTTTACAATCATCGCTTTTGTCTCTACAGTTATTATTAGTACGCTTATTATTATTAATACGCTTATTAGACCGGGCTTGTCACGAATTGAAGGTTCTGTCGATGAGTTTCGCGACCCTGCCCAGCCAGTGCTTTGAAAGCGAGGTTGATGGATCATGCTGATACCATTCTCTCGTTATTCGCTGATTTATTGTCCGCGATTTTGGCTCTCGAGAACTCTACACGAGTACACTGCATCGACAGAGCGAAAGAAAGTGACGAGACACATTGATGAGAGAGAATGTGGTGCAGCATCATCATCATCATCATAATTTAAAGTAAGTTCATTTATAAACTATTATTTAATACTTTAATATGTATTTGAATTTATTTGTATTTACTATATGTTATTCTAACCACGTTTTATGTGTTTGTGTTATGATAATTTTCATGTATTTAACAGTTTATTGATTTATTTGGCTTTCCGCGAATCGCATCTGGAGAGAGATAGAAAACGAATTGATGAGATGAAGTGATGAGATAAAGAGACGAGAGAGAGAACGACTCCCTCGCGAAGGACGAGCGAGTACTGTACTGTAAATGATGCCCACCTGCATGGTTTACGTGGGGGGGTGCGTTCCTGAAAGGTGTAACAACAAATATCAGAACAACGCCGTCAATCAAAACCATTTACTGAGCAGGTGGAGGCGAAGGCTGAGAGGCGAGGGATACGAGAGAGGACCGATGAAGCTGTCAGCGACGTGAGTGTGGGGTTGAGGCGACGCAAATCGGGTAGCGGTGTTAATGAAGTGACGACGTATTTGTGAAACGACGTATAAAGGGGAGACGTCAATCGGGTTATTATTGTTATGATATGCCCAGCAGGAGGTCGTACGTCAATTAGGTTAATCAACTATCCGCGATCCTTAATGGAAAGTTTGATTCTCATCTAGTTAAGTACTCAGTTACCTCCCGTACAAAAAAGAAGCAATCCACTGCTAGATAAAGGCATCCCCATACCGTGTTAGTCATAACATTTTCTTGACTATACTTCCAAAACTATAGTATAAACTAAAATTATTTTATTTTACCAAATAAGGTCAACTGACCTGTATAGCTCTTTTTCAGAAGCGACCTGGCCACAAATGATAGCTCAACGAAGTGGCTTATCACATGGAAATGTAAAGCAGCCAAGCACTCTAAACGCGTGTTTCTAAATGTGTAGGGAAAAACCGGGGGATCCAGAGCAAAATCCACGCGCCCACGGGGAGAAAAACTCAAACACCTCCTGTACACCAGGCGAGGTAGTTAACAACTCGCCATCGCGAGATATTAGCTACCTGATGGAGGACCTGGACCCGTTTAGACCTCAGTATCTGCTGATGTTAGATGCTGTTAGGAATCAGACCCAGGTCACCAGGTTCAGCCCGCAGTGTAACAAGCACTCCTGCCACCGCTCCTCCCCCATACACACATTGAATTAACGACCATATTCCAATATAGGGTATACAACGATGCATCTTAGTCTGAAGAGTTATTTCGAGAGAACGTGCGCGCCTCTTGCCGTGGCGGGTAACGATGCTGGGTGCAATATCTCAAAGTGCTCCTTGCGTGTTGCACGTAACTCGCGTCGGCGTGCGCCGCATGATGGATTTTCATACGTAACTGATCTTGAAGAGGCACAGAGCGTCCGCCCTCAGTAATCACCGTCTCTGTCATAGCGATGCATCACAGATGCGCATCTTCGTCGTAATGGGATGGGGCGGGTCCAGTGGTGGCGCACGGCACAGCGGAGCAAAAGCTCAGGGGCCCCGAGAAGCTCAAGAGGACCCGAAATTCATAAACAATAACACTCATAGTGCCAACCTATATAAGAAATATAATCTGTCGTTAAACCCGCCACCACCCGACACAGCCAACTGGTAAGATTTGTCACGTAAACAAAACGTGCCAATTAGTTACTATTTCAGCACACCGATGTGTTGGACACTCATCCCACAACACTTACAATTCGGGTACTACGTTTCTCTGGCGATTACAACAGCCGGCTTCATCAGGTGACAGCCGGAGATTGTCAAGTGGTCCTCCTGTTTCCTGTCTTAATCAGCAGGAGTAAAGGTGATGTCATCACTCTGGGCCTATCAGGTGCGAAGACGAGAGAAGGGGGGTTTAATGTAGACATGTACCGTTACAACGGATCGTTTTAATCGAATATGCAATTTCAACTTGTAGCGCCTCGATGCACAGCATTCGCTCGCTCTCAAAGAGAGAGAACGACTCAGAGGCACGAGGGGGGAACCACAGGCAAGCCGGGAGGCAGAGGCCACAAGGTAAGTCGGCGCCAACGATTTCTCGAAAACTGCGGTCCCCTGCATATCAAGGTGTGTTAAACTAACGAGGAGTGGTGCATAGAAGATCGGCTATATACATTATATTCCTAATAAAAAAAACACGCAACCAGCTATTTTAAATACAAAACCGAGTAATTGACGTCCAAAGCGGATTGCGAGCACGCACACGGGTGAAGGAACTTCAGTGTTTATCAAAGGTCACTTTCCTGATGATCCCCAGGTAACGCAAGAGGTCACACGGCAGGTTGCCCACGCTCCCGCAGACTCCCGCACTCAGAACTCCCCTCCCCTCCCCTCCCTCTCTCGCTTATCCTCTTTCTGCACCCCCTCCTTCTGCTCCCCCCCCCCATCTCCACTCACCAATCCCCTCCTTCTCTCTTCTTCCAACTGTCCTACCCTTACCCTGTACAGTTTCCTCTCCTTGCCCGTTAATCATTGTCTCAGGGCTATTGACTGACGCTCCCCCCCCTCTCCCTGACGTCTGATCAGAGTGGGCTCAGGAAGGTGCCCCTCTATCTCCCCTACACACAAACTCGGCCCCCCTCGTTGCCGCCCCTGTGGGTTGCCCCCCTCCGCCCCCCCCCCAACAACAACGCATGGATCGGACGAATCGACCAGGACACCGGAACAGCGGCAGTCACAGCGTTTGGACATATTGGCGGCACACCGGTACACCATACCACACCGGTCCTTATAAAACAGTCTGATGATGTCGTTATTGCCCCTTGAGTGAGCTGCAGGACTCTCGGTCAGAAGCTGCACTCAGATTCAGCAGCCGCTTTCCCGATCGAACATGACACCACGAGTCGCA
Source organism: Petromyzon marinus (assembly GCF_048934315.1). Lineage (NCBI taxonomy): Eukaryota > Metazoa > Chordata > Hyperoartia > Petromyzontiformes > Petromyzontidae > Petromyzon > Petromyzon marinus. Next base: position 2,431,037 of record NC_133707.1, read on the forward strand.
ATATTTTGATGCCACCGTCCGCCAAGAGAGGATTCCGGAAATAAGTCGAGGAACCGTCCGACCAAGTCTCGGGCACAAGGAGTCAAATCTGCCTTTGGAACATGAAGCAGTCAATCATCATCAGGCTGGGTGCTGTACGGCAACAGACTGTGAAGCTTCGTGTTCAGCTGCTCATATCAACATTCGTCTTCCGACCGCTTCGACGTCACGAGAACTGATTTTGAAGCACCCGCAATATTTTATGACAGAGTGTTGCGCATTGTAGGAAAATGAATAATTATTGCGAAATTTTAGCTTTTTCTTATACCGCACACGACCGATGTACCGCCAGTGCTTTCATTTGCTGCTATTACGGCTGTTGTAGTGGACGCTCTCCTCACCAACCCGCTGAGACAAGTCAGGGTTTCAGTCGGTTTACTTCGCCTCCATCACACACAGCTCCCTCCTTCATCCACAGCTCTCTCCTCTCGACCCTCCTCTGACGTGCCCTCTTATCCCCGCACTCCCTCTCCCGTATCCCTCTCCTTCCCCCGTCACATCATCTCCAGCAACCAATCACATCTCGTCACACCTCGCACCGTGTCCACTCATCTCCAGCAACCAATCACATCTCGTCACATCTCGCACCGTGTCCACTCATCTCCAGCAACCAATCACATCTCGTCACACCTCGCACCGTGTCCACTCATCTCCAGCCACCAATCACATCTCGTCACACCTTGCACCGTGTCCACTCATCTCCAGCTACCAATCACATCTCGTCACACCTCGCACCGTGTCCACTCATCTCCAGCAACCAATCACATCTCGTCACACCTCGCACCGTGTCCACTCATCTCCAGCCACCAATCACATCTCGTCACACCTTGCACCGTGTCCACACATCTCCAGCCACCAATCACATCTCGTCACACCTCTCACCGTGTCCACACATCTCCAGCCACCAATCACATCTCGTCACACCTCGCACCGTGTCCACTCATCTCCAGCCACCATTCACATCTCGTCACACCTCGCACCGTGTCCACTCATCTCCAACCACCAATCACATCTCGTCACACCTCGCACCGTGTCCACTCATCTCCAGCCACCAATCACATCTCGTCACACCTCGCACCGTGTCCACTCATCTCCAACCACCAATCACATCTCGTCACACCTCGCACCGTGTCCACTCATCTCCAGCCACCAATCACATCTCGTCACACCTCGCACCGTGTCCACTCATCTCCAACCACCAATCACATCTCGTCACACCTCGCACCGTGTCCACTCATCTCCAGCCACCAATCACATCTCGTCACACCTCGCACCGTGTCCACTCATCTCCAGCCACCAATCACATCTCGTCACACCTCGCACCGTGTCCACTCATCTCCAGCCACCAATCCGCTTGCTCCACACCGCGGGTTCCTCCACCGTCAACTCGGCGCAGGGATTGACGTCGGCGTGTCAGGGCTAGGGATTGCCGATGTTGTGGGGACCGCTCTTGTCTCCCCAGTGACGATGTTTACACATCGCATCAGGTACACATTTCAGGCTGAGTCGACCTAGGGGAGGCCCAGGACCGGTTCAGATAATCGCCACCGGTGGTGGCCGTGAGCTGGAATCGAACTCGGGTGGCCGGGTTCGTAGCGCAGCGTGGCGCTAACCGCTGCACCACCGCTCCCGACTATGGTACGCACGCGCACGCATAATTGATATTGAATTTCTGATAGAGGGAGCAAATGTGTTAGTTCCTACATTGAGATCGATTGAAATGCATTGGTTCCTTTGCATCCATCACGGACCAATTAGGCAGCTCGCAAACGGAGAGGTACACTGCTACTGCACCTGATAAGTAACGTACAACTTTTTTAATGCACCCGACTTAATAATGCAGCCTGTGAAGATGCGCTGCCTGATGGAGCGTATATTGTCGACGGTTCATCGTAATGGCCAATGTACATTTCCGTACAGGTGACACACGTGCCCGTCTGATGTTTTGTAATACAGAGATTGTGTCGGGAGACCTTAGCGAGGTTGCATTCTACGACACATGCACAGCCCCCACTGACAATTTTACTTCTGAGTCAGGGTCTCCCCCCAACGGAGGTTACGTGACCAGGCTTCACCACACCGGGCAGCACGAGTTGGCAAAGGCGGGATAGCATCGACGCGGTAGCATAGTACAGTACAAGTATTGGATTTGCCTGCAGTGCCCTCTGTCGCACACATGTTGAGTGAAGAGGAGCCCCCCGCAGTAGCCTATAACAACCAGTCCCATTCGCGACAGTTGCTCATCCGAGCACTATCCAGGCTGACAGCATGCTGAGCTTCTGAGATGTAATCAGATCGGGCACGTTGTAATTCTCGAGTGTAATGAGTTCATGGTCTCGGCTCAGTCATCAATGGCTGAACGTTATATTAATATGCAATGGCAAATATACGTTTTTGAACATGAAGAAAGGCAAACCAAATGAACGAGTTCCGCGTAAGAGCGTTTATTTGCACTTAAAAAAGTTTTGTAATGGAAATAGAACGGATAATACACTGTAACATGATAACAATTGTATGTTAATAGCTTCAAAAAGTCAAAGAGTCTCCACTTGTTCGCCATCATTGTCAACACGTGGCCTGGAATCTCCTCCAGATGGTCTCCAGAGCCCGGAGCCACATTTGTTGTGATATTGTTGCAAATTCTCCAGAGTGTTGACATTTTTTTGAAGCACCCTGTATTTTCCTACTTACTGAATGAAGAACTTTCCCATCACAGTTGGCAGACAGTGCGGAGAACCATTATCTTTTCGGTTTCGTTTATGTTGTGTCCCGGGACTGCCCTTTCTTTGAATCCTCATTTCTATGCACATCCGCATTAAATTAACTTTGTGACAACCAGCGGCGGGGTCTATGTATTTATCTTCTTTGGTTCTTTCGGTAAAGTCACGTGACTTTACCGAAAGAACCAAAGAAGATGAATCCGTGCAGTCACGAGAGCTTTAAATCGAAATTTAAAAGTCTATGCATTTGTTGAGAGGTTTGATTGGAGAGCTCTCTACGTTGTCTCTCGGTGAAATTAGTTTTTGAGACTTTCATTGGCTCATCCCAGGTGCTGCGAAGAAAACAACATGAAGAAAGAGCCCAAAAAATGAAATGAAAGTGTCCACATTCTCTCACCGCAGCATCGCACTTTCGCGAAACGTCCTTGGCGTGACACCAAGAAAATAACACATTGTCAATTGTGAAGAAAAGCATGTTCTCTTGCAATGGAGATTCTCTCCGAGGTTTCTATTCCACACCCAGACAACTCGTGAATCCTGATGCCACACCGATGGCCGGTGCTATGACGAAGGGCCATTACCTGAAACGTCCCCTATTTGTTTTACTTGTAAGGACACGCAGTCTTGTACTTGTGTACCACAGCCAAAGCAGCAGCAGCAGCAACCAAGCCATCTGCTGGCGGACCCATCGATTGATGTCCTCTAACCAGCCTAAGAGTGAATTCACATTCATAATCTATTTTGTCAAGAGATTTACAAGCAACCACACGAATGGTCAATGCTAATTTCCGCCAATTATTTGACGCAGGCCATTTTTAAATTTTGGATTTTGACTGACACCAGAACGCAGTGGAATACTTTTGCGAATAACCTCACATGGTCTCTGAAGAGCCGCATTACTCGTCTAGCCTGTAACAGACTGTAGGGGCAAGTGCTGTTAGCCAGCACCTATGAAGGTCGGTACAGCACACGAGGGGGTGGGTGGCCAGCACCACGCCAGGCCGCCTTTGTCTCCCTAGTGGCGATGTTTACTACACACGGCATCACCAGTTACTCATTTGAGGCTGAATCGACCTAGGGGAGGCCCAGGACCGGTTAAGATAATTCTCACTGGTGTTGGCCGTAGACGTAATACCTTGGAATAAGTGTCTATTAGGTGTTTGAACGGTTTAACACCTGCATTTATGCCATTCAATACCTTATTCACGCGTGTGCGTGTTTAAAGGTATCTTTGTATGAGCGGTAGGGCAGTGGTTAGCGCCACGCTGCGCTACGAACCCGGCGACCCGGGTTCGGTTCCCGCTCACGGCCAACACCGCCGGTGACGATTATCTGAACCGGTCCTGGGCCTTCCCTCGGTCGATTCAGCCTAAAAGTACTTCGTGTGATGTGTGAGCATCGTCACTCGGGATACAAAGGCGGCCGGGCGCGGTGCTGGCTACCCACCCCCTTCGTGTGCCGTGCCGTCCTTCATAGGTGCTGCTCGCTAACAGCACTTGCCCCTAGAGTCTGTTAATGCTATACCGGGGATCGTTGTTCTTGTTGTTGTGTATGAGTGGGGAGCGGTAATTTAGTGGCTATCGCACTGCACTCTGAAACCCGGTGACCCAAATTGGATTCCTGCTCATGACAAACAACAGTGGCAGATATTTAAACCAGTCCTGGGTTTTCCCTACGTCGATTTAGTCTTGAATGACTTCCTAGTGTGGTGTGTAAATATCAGGGGAGACAAAGGCGGCCCGGTGCGGTGTTGTCCACCCTCCCCCTCGAGTGCCGTGCGTGCCGGCGTTTATAGGCGCTCACCAACAGCACTTGCCCCAGCAGTCTGTTGAAGGCTGTATGGGGGATCTTTGTGTGTGTGTGTGTGCAATAAGATCAGGCAATATGACTGGCAGAGAAAATTGCTTGAGATTATTTTAAAAGCATGGGTTTAGAAAAGTGAACAAAGCATGCCTCTATTATGTGCATTACCATTGAAGGGTGCATTTGGTTCAAAGCCATCCGCATAGCCTCAAATCTGCATTAATGCCAATTTGTCTCCGTATCTGGTAAGATCATAGTATTACAGGAGGTCCTCTCACGCGCTAACCCAGACTGATGTGAGTGCACGGTCTATGTATTACAGATTTTTTTTATTGTCCTTAACTGCATTGGGCTTCACGGTGAATAACCGTTGCCTGGAACATGTATGCTTAGTGGAAAAGATTTGTACATATTGGGCCAAATTTGCATTGTCTTAGAAATTACATGCAAATCAAAAAATATGCAGTTCAGGTCAAATGACACATTCCTTTTTAACGCTTTCCAACCAAGGTTGAGATGTTCATTCATTAGCTCTGTTCGTTGATATCTGCCCATCTGTCTGTAGCATGCCATTTCGATAACCCTCTTAACGATTTACGGACTGATGCTGTACAGAAGGATGTGGAGCTGAGTTGACTTGCCGATGACTGGTACCAGCGGTGTCAAGATCGGCCTCTGTGGAGGAGGCTCGTGAAGGACGCTGCTACTGGGCAGTTGGAGGCAGTCGCCCTCCAACAACAACGGAGGGCGGAGGAGCGACGCTCACAACAGCGAGCGGAGCGTCGGGCACACCAAGTCGGTGCAGTGGTGCCTCTGTCACTCATCTTATTGAGCACATGGCACTTGGGTCTGTCCTGTGAGCTGGCAGCGAGCCGTCGACACATCACGTGGCCTCAAGGTGCGGTGTGTAAACATCAGCGCTGGGGAGACAAAGGCGACTGGGCATGGTGTTGGTCACCCTCCCCCCTCATGGTGCCGGATTGGCCTTCACAGGTGCTCGCTGACTGCACTTGCCTCAACCGCCTGTCACGGCTATAGGGGGATCTTTGTCTTTGTGTTTCTACCCCTCCACCGGGCCGAGGCGCAGACTAGTAGCATAAGTCAATGGTGGTGGCACGCGGGTAATTTTTCACGACCATCAGGGGCACTTCATCAGGCAGGAGCGCATGTATTTTTAATGCAAGGATATTTGGTCTCAACGAGAAGCTATCCAACAGGTGTATGGCATGTTGCCGTACTGTTGCCGTACTGTTGCCGTACTGAAAGTGAAAAATCACGCATGCTTCCCAACCGCCGCTTCTGCTAAGGAGTCGCTTTATATTCACGGTGTGATTCACAGCGCACACGTGGCAATGCGCTTTGCAAAACAGATGTCCGGCCCAAGAAGGTCTGTAACAGCCCAATATGCAAGGAAGAATGCCGCAACGGTATCTTGATTAGAATCCACCCAGCATAAAATCAGCTTGCATCGTGAAACACGATAGTGATCCCTTCCAACAAGGGTTTATACTTTCCGTGCAACGCATTATGTGCCGGTTCATCCTTGACACGTGTACGAGATAGCGGCACGCACAACATCCTAATACGGCTCGCTGTCACCCACACGTGCTAATGATCCACTTTGAGAATTCAATGTTCATTTTGCTCATTCACACTCTCATAATCCACTTTTACGGGCGAATGTTATTTTCCCTACCGAACCCTCACATTATGTCAATAATGCACTATCACTGGATAGATACACACATCAAGTACCTCTTGATGAGTTATTTAAACACTTAGAATTCCATCAAAGCCATGTGGATCCTTCATCGAGCAATGGCATACTTGTGAGCGGGGTTTTATTTTTCCACGGCATATTTCCAGGCTCGCTGGTCGACTGGAGTGGGTCCCACTGGCTAAGCAGAGAGGTATTCTGGAGGTAGTGTGCTGGGTGCGGAATAATTATTGGCACGCCGACTTGATGAAACCCGGCTTAAATTTGAGCCCCGATTAAGAGTTCCTAAAGAAGCCGAAGATTCGGGCTAAGTGACGAGCTTGTTCAATATTGTTACAATGTCGCCCTTGTGTTTGATCATTTCATATTGTACACATCGTTGTCGCCTCCATGAGAATTGCCACAAAGGCCTGATTTTGTTTTTATTAACGTAATTTGACAGCCTTCAAGTCACGCACATATGTACAGTCATACCTCGGTATACGACTGCTTTGGAATACGTCGAATTTGGTACACGTCGTGTTTTGACGATAAAAAATGTCTTGGGATACGACGTCTTGCTTGGGATACGAGGCGCTTGCTAGAACTTGTGTGGGTCGGGATGAGTCACCGCGTACCCGCGTAGACCCCGTTCACGACTCAAACAAAGCGCCGCTCCTCAGTCTGCCTGTAGATCTCGTTCAGTGCACAACCCCCTTGCTGTAACTCCCTGTGAATTTTCACGTTTTTTTTGTCATTCTAACGTGAATTTTTAGTACTAAGTAGTGTCTACATTATGTTATACAACCCCATTAATGTATAATATGCCATATAAAATATAATTTCTTATACTCTGGAACGGATTTTTTCCTTTCCCTTTATTTCTTATGGGAAAGATTCGTTTGGTACACGTCACTTCCGGTATAAGTCCTACCTTCTGGAACGAATTAACGACGTACACCGAGGTACCACTGAATTTATTCTGAGCAGCTCCGAATAAATATTGATATATCTCTTCTAATAAGTATTGCCATTTGATGCGAACAGCTAATTCTCTTAATATCTCATCTAGGATTCATTCACTACGTGTTTCTAAGAATGGTGGTATTCATGCATAATTTATTCCTTAACTAATCAGGTATTAATTAGGAAATAATGGAACCTCAATTGACTACCGCCAGTCATTATGTTCGATTAGAAGAGTGTGCAGTTAGACATTCAGATTAACATTAATGCACCGATTTGTAGCCGTTCTCGCGATGATCTAAGCCGCTCAATTGCGGCACGGATTTGTGCTGAGCTTCGTAAGTCCGGGAGGCAAAGGTGCAGCACTGCGGTCACTTGCTCACGCCACCGCTGTTGGAAGGCCCTCCGGCAGGAGACGGGGCCTCAAGAGGGCTCATGAGAGAGGGGTGTTTTGGGCAATGCTTATTGTTTCAATCACTTCCTCCCTGAGACGTGAAACTGTCAAAGCGATGTCCCGTTTAAAATGAGAAACTGAGATGGTGCACATCTACCTTTAACAGCCCTGAGCCAGTGGCATAAATTCCACATCCCCTACGGTTTAAGTGTATCCATAATAGGACTTCCCCACAAAGCGGTATTCATTTTATCGGTCCTGAAGGGAGAGGCTGAGTAACCACTCGCAACCTTGCGATAGTGAGCTGCTTTCTCTGCCACTGAGCCACTTGTCCAGTTCTCCTTAATGATTTATTTAGATATTTTCACAAATACTCTGATACCTCAAGATCTAACTGCAGCAGGGATACCTAAGGAATAGATTATAATAATGACGAATCCCCAGATTGTGTGTGTTTGTGGTTCTCCCCACCTCCTCTATCATAAGCCACTCGTTACATCAGTGAGCGGCACATCGTCACCAATGGGGCCTTTCTATTCTCTTGCACGGTTGGCTATGTACGGTGCGAAAGTATGTCAACATACATAAGTACATAGCAGCACTCCATGCAAGGAAATAGAATGGGAATACGGCAGCAACATTCCGTCGGCAACAAATCCTTGGGGGGCTGACTGCAACAAAGTGCGTTCCACGCGCCTCGAATTCGCCGGGCGCCACTCGAGCCCCCCAGGGTTTCCATATTAAACTCGACTTACCTTGTGTTACGGCGATCCGCAGTCCTAGTGGGGGAACGGACAGTAAGTAACAGGGTGTCGTGAGTCCCAAGGATTATCAGTTGAACTCTGCTTGGCTTGCAAACACTGATCCGGTGTGACAGAGAGCAAGGGTAGGACAGGAACACAAAAAGCGGCTTATCTCGTAGATCCAGTGGGACAGGGATCAGGAAATCCCAGGAATATTAATATAAAGCGGTCTGCCGCTTCGTTGCATTGTCCGGCATCACGGTAGACCCCAGGCTGGGATTGTTGTGGTTATCTGGCGCTCTTCGCCACTGCACGCTCCCAGTGGCTCTCTCGGTCGTGTGTGCGGGTGACGACGCGACTCACCTTGGCGGAGTCCGTCCCGGCGTGGAGTTCATGCCCGATCATCGTACACCCAGGGCCTGTTCTGCTCACGCTGTGCCCTGAGCCACTTGCGTTCTCCAGAGCGAGGAATCACCGCCAGCACCTGTGACTGGAACCCTGTGGACTGGCGTGTTGGGTGAATACAACCGTACGGGGAGCGTGTTGCGGAAAAATCGTTCCGTTGGTTGATTTCCCCTGTTGCCCTGATGTACCTTGCCATTTCCAACTGACGCTCAACACATTTAGTTGTGTTCGTGTTTTTTTTTGTTGTTGATGGTGGTATTATTGTAGGGTTTGTGTTTGTTGTTGTTGATGGTGGTGTTATTGAAGGGTTTGTGTTTGTTGTTGTTGGTGGTGGTGTTATTGAAGGGTGTGTGTGTTTGTTGTTATTGATGGTGTTATTGAAGGGTGTGTGTGTTTGTTGTTGTTGTTGGTGTTATTGAAGGGTTTGTGTGTTTGTTGTTGGTGGTGGTGGTGTGATTGAAGGGTTTGTGTGTTTGTTGTTGGTGGTGGTATTGAAGGGGTTGTGTTTGTTGATGGTGGTGTTATTGAAGGGTTTGTGTTTGTTGTTGTTGGTGGTGGTGTTATTGAAGGGTGTGTGTGTTTGTTGTTGTTGTTGGTGGTGTTATTGAAGGGTGTGTTGTTGTTGGTGGTGCGATTGAAGGGTTTGTGTGTTTGTTGTTGTTGTTGGTGGTGTTATTGAAGGGTTTGTGTGTTTGTTGTTGTTGGTGTTGAAGGGTTAGTGTGTTTGTTGTTGGTGGTGTTATTGAAGGGTGTGTGTGTTTGTTGTTGTTGTTGGTGTTATTGAAGGGTTTGTGTCTTGCCACCGAGCTTGTCTGCGTATTCCGTCCAGGCTGAGCGCCGGAAAGACAGCTGAGAGTGAATGTGATGGAATAGGAGGGGGGGGGGAGATGTACCTATAGACGTTTGAACTAATTTCGCATTGTACGTAGCCAACCGTGCTAATCGGAGGTACGCGCACCTCCAACTCCGCCTCGCAGGCCACACGCCACAAAACACCACAATGCTCAATCGCCTCCGCCCCCACCACCTTGTCTTCAGCCTGCCCAGCTTTCAATGTCATCCCCTTGAACACGACTGGTTTTTTTTTTCCCAACCGCGGCCTGGTCGTGAAGCTAATGTGCACGTGTGGCTTACGGCCCAGCATTGCATCAAGTTTACCATCTCCTTGCCAGAAACGACTCTATAACTATATGGCGGACAAGATGCGTGATGTTCAGTGGCAAGATGCGTGATGTTCAGTGACAAGATGCGGGATGTTCAGTGGCAAGATGCGTGATGTTCAGTGGCAAGATGCGTGATGTTCAGTGGCAAGATGCGTGATATTCAGTGGCAAGATGCGTGATGTTCAGTGGCAAGATGCGTGATGTTCAGTGGCAAGATGCGTGATGTTCAGTGGCAAGATGCGTGATGTTCAGTGGCAAGATGCGTGATGTTCAGTGGCAAGATGCGTGATGTTCAGTGGCAAGATGCGTGATGTTCAGTGGCAAGATGCGTGATGTTCAGTGGCAAGATGCGGTAAAAAATAAAACCCTCTTACTTGGCCCCTCTTGACCGCAGCACACTGTTGAGTGCGCAGGCTCCACACCGGCGACACAAATCATCAAATACAATCTTTATTTCGGACAAATTGAAAATAACTGTTATTCTTCGCACCAAGACGACACGACGGAGTAAGAATAACGACGATGAAACACGCACGTCGTCCGTAATACGTTGTTGGTTGGACGTTAAAGATCCCGTGACTTTGTGCGAAGGAGAGTGGGCCATTGCGTGCCGAGTTCTAAAATTGTCTCGCATATTAATTAATTGGGAAGCACACGGAAAAGGTCACAACCCCCTAAAACTTCTGCGAGCCCCCCCCCCCCCCGAACCTCCACGTTGGCACCGCAAACTTTGCCAACCTTCACTACCATCATCATTACGATGAAATAAAATCTGTCTCTCCATCTTCAGGAACAATCGCACATCGTCGACCACGTGCTTATCAATTGAAACAAAGCAATGCGGTCCTATGTCAATTTCGGAATTCTCAATTTCGTCACGTGTCGCTTCCGATTGAGCTTTAAATTCACGGCGGTATTGTACCCAAATAATTCTATTTTTGGGGGAGGGCTATCTGCAGTGGCAGGGCTAATGATTTGTGAAGCCAGACCCCCCACCCCTGCAGCGGTGAGCTGTGTGCTTGAAATCACCAGTCAGAGCAGGTGGGCCAAGGGGTAAATTATATTTCAGTGGGATATTGCTGCTGCAGTCTGTGCTCAAGCGTCACGCGGCTCTTGTGTGTGCCACCCACTAACGTTGTTTACATGTATTAAGCTGTTGTGTCAGTTTCAGGATGATACGTGTCATGTGCGATTACAGGAGATACATCATCTGAACAATAGCCGTCATATCTTTGGCATATTGCTTCCGTTTTGTATCCTGAAAAAGCTCACGTACACAAAAGGTATGCACTGTCGAATGTGAAAGGATTTGGGAAGAGGCCATGGTGGGAGTGCCCAGGGTGAGGCAGGTTGAGGGAACCTGTTTAATTTAGCGGTGGTGGGGCCAAGCTTGGGGTACGTCGTGAGACGCATCTGGATCGTACACTGCACGATGAACCCTGGTGACCCGAGTTTGATTCCCGGCCACGGCTAATACCAGCGAAGAGTGATATCGAAACTGGTTCCTGGGGCCCTTTTCGACCGACTCATGCATTGCTCATTGTGGTGAAGTATGGTCAAACAACTCCCATGACCAGCACGGTGTGGCAAGGGCCTTCATGTATGAATACTTATTAATTGATTGAAAACATCTTAATGTAAAAAAAAAATCCAGCATCCTACGGAAAAAAGTCCTTGGACGCAATGTGGCTTTTCCACGTAAAATAAGTCCTCATTCTACCACAGTGGATTGACAAAGGGCTGTAAATCATTCATTGTTGCTTATCAGGGGCAAGAGTATTCGTAATTTACCATTTATTGGTGAGTGAGTCATAGCTATTGACTGAATTTGAAAGCAGCGAGGCAACGCGAGGCGGGCCTGTGCCACGTCAACATGCGTGTCTAATGGGAGCACACTGAGAGAACCGTTCCATAATATTCACCGAGATGTGGCTAATTCACTTTTGAGCTGAGTTTCCGCAGCATTCCGTCTATTTATATTTCCGTGTACGTCAATTGAATAGCTTTGTAGAATGCTGTGTTCCATCACCATCAGCAGGAAAATCAGCTTTAACTCCACGGGACCTCAATTTAATTTATCTCGGTAGTTACATGCAAACATATGTTATTTTCGTCATTACCTTTATTTCCGTATCCGCTACCGGATGAAACACTCCTCACTTGGATTTCGTTGCCTCCTGCAAATGTACCCTCCTTGAATTACATTCACTCTCACATATATTCCCTTTGATGCGCCCTTCAAACAAGCTCCACTTCCCAAGTGTTTTGCTCAACTTCTGGTGATTGTATTCATGGCACTGTTCTTTCCATGTCAAAGTTTATGCTAATTGGTTCTGATCGAAAAAAATTGCCCTGAACTGCCAATGGAACGTTTTTCTCAATGAAGCAATCTATTTCTGCACAAGTATTCTCAGTGATTCTACGACTGCACGCGGTTGTGCTGCATAGCTCTCCGATGTGTGGTTCCCAACAAGCGCCCAGCACAATGCGGCAAAAAAAATTCGGACATCATGCCAAATAACATATCGGAGAGCTTTTCCAAACAACCGTTTACGATACGTCAATTTCCATTTTCTGCTTAGATGCGACAATTCCACAGCGCATGGTCATATTTACATTGCACTTGGCCAAACTTATTTTGTTAACCCTCTAATTGACAAGCCGTTTACACAAGCATATTTATTTTTACAGCCAAGAACAATATTTATTTGGACAACATATCAACATGTGTTAAACACAAACACATTCCATTATCATCAATGGGCAGCAGTTCATTTTTTTCTACATCGAGCCTATACAATATTATACGTATTTACAGATTTCAAAATATCATCGTGGCCAAAGCCATTGATGCCACCACGCCTCGCCAGATTCCGCAGCTGCTGCACAGCAGACACACAACGATCTCCAAGAACTGCCCAAACAGTATCCCACCATCTGGACTTCTCTTCTCCTTGGGTCGACGGATTCATGGAGACCACTCCAACGCCTGTGTCTAGGTAACAGGCCCTCCCCCATCCTGCACACGTCCCATCTTTGGTGCCCAATTATATATGAAACACTTTCCTGCAATTTGTAGATTTACTTCCATAATTTCGTAACACTTGTAGAATGTTGTGACATTCTATCCCACGTGGCATCATTTACACACTCGTGATTAGTATAGTCAACTTGAAACCTTGAAGCATGCCACAACATCACTACGATCATCCCCAACCTGAATTAAGTGTTCATTCATCCTTGATCCTTTGCCCACTAAACCTCCTGCCTACCGACCTGGCCCCATACATTTCCATGTTTCTCAATGCCTCCACCTCATCCGGTACCATTCCCTTAGCTCTCACTTTCTGCCGTTGTTGGTGTCACTCCCATCTGCAACAAAAAAATCCCACACTTGCGCCCCAAAATCGTTGCACACTTCCATCCCATCTTAAATCTATCTTTCTTTGGAAATGTCCTCGAAAATGGTAATCTTATCACACCTCGATGTGGCATGCATGACCCAGTAGACTCTGGTTTCTGCCACTGGCATTGTGTAGAGACTGCTCTTCAGACCTTGGATCCCTCTTGCTCCTGTTTCTCCCAGACCTTTCGACTGCTTTTTGACACCACAAACCACTCCATCCTCATTGAGCGTCTCCCCGTCGCTATGTCGGCAAACTCCAACACTTCTCAACTGTTTCTACTATTACCTGTCAAAATCGCTCCTTATATGTCTCCATGCATGGATCGTTTCTGTCTTCCTCGACAAAAACCCCTGCCCTATGATGTCCCACAGGGCTCCATCCATCCTTGACCCCCAGTTCTTCTCAATATATCTCCTCCGGCGTTGGGAAAGCATCTCCAGTTTAAATGTCGATGATGATGATGATGATAATACTTGAGTCTTCTCCCCAACCGACTTTGTGACCCCAAACGCATCGTACACCCTCGTAAACATGATCTCATCTGGGATTGATTCAAATTTCCTCTGGCTAAATATTTCCAAATCTTAAGTCCTCTTCCTCCCCTCATGATTCATCGTTTTAAAAAGGCAGGTCATGAGATGGGCAGTGAAACTTGCAGAAATGTTTGGGTCCAGTGAGGATTTGTTATTTTCAATATGACTGTCAAATCTTCACACAATCAAGGAATAAGGATCGCATTTCACCCAATGTTTAACATGACCCAATACCACACACTGACCATGCCCTCTTCCGACAAGCGCACAATACTGTCATTTACGTTACACGACCCCAGTAAGCATGGGACGTTGAACCAACGCTCGGACAACGTTGCCCATTTGGTTCCAACCAAGTTCCAACGTCGGCCCGGCGTTGGCATGGTTACTATGACTGCAAGGTAAATAGGGGAAATTCTGAATTTGTAAAAAAATAAAGTAACGATAATGTTGTGCAGGGTGGAGCTTGCAACTGTCAAACGCATAACATACACGTCAACGACATAACAAATCTTTTTTTTTTTAACGCGCGACATCTAAACTTTAATCGTGGGTTAATTTGCACGGATATTCTGTATGCATGTACTGCATGTTGAACTTCTTTCGCACCGTACGTAGCCAACCGCGCTAATTGGAGGTGCGGGGGAAGGACAACAAATTAAAGACAGAAAGCAGTTCTACTTTAGATGTTACAATTGTGCTGTATTAATTTGCTCGTTTTGTTCGAAAATCTATGAACGTTGTGTTTGTAAGTGTTCAACGCAAACGTGTTCGAGGTTTATCCCACCTCTTTAACACCTGCTTGAACTATTCAGCATGATCTTACGGTCGCTACAGTATTCTGTCCAAACGTTCACTCCGAGTGGGCATTTACTGTGTGTGTGTGTGTTGCCTTAAACCATCTAATTGTAATAAAGTTTGAATCGAAAACAAGTTTCCATTTTTGTTGCTTTTTATACCAACATTACAATATGTCCCTACGTGTTATATATAGAGACACATTTACTTTGCTTCTATATCAGACGACAAAGAAATAACTATAGCCAAGGCACATCATTCCATATGGTTCAAATGTTTAGGGATGAACCACTACCACCAAATAATCTGCCTCGCGATTCTGTGGTGACTCAAAGACAAGGCTCACTTGGCCACTCCGGGTTCAAGACACTCATCAAACTTATCCACGATTGCACCTAAGTTTATTCACCTTATCCATCATCATCATCGTTATTCATTTGCCATGATTTATCCACTGCTTGACAAAGGCCTCCCTAAGCCCTCACCGTTACTCACAGATGTTGGCGACGTCACAATCCATCGAGGACGTCACAGGCACGAGCTGATGTCATCACTCCACCTGCACGGAGATGGAATCGTCTCACGTGAAGGTGATGGGCGGATTGTTAGGATCGTTAGAGATGTCAGTAACATGGGGAGGTACTAGTCCAACAGTGAATTGACTGGGACTGACGACGATGATGATGATGATTATTGTCATCATCATTTCCACGGTGGTCGTCCTCTCGGGCATATTCCAGCCTTTGGCTGCCGCTCCATCGTGATCCTCAACCACTGGCAATCAACCCTTCTTGTGACATATCCTGAACCAAGCACGCTTACACTGCATACCAGACGAGTGTACGTTTGTGCTGCTTGGTTTTTTGTACGCAGTGATATTTAACATTGCGTGTGTTCATTACCCAGGTCTCCTTTGCAAAAAGAGCTAATTTTGACTCAATGGGCTCTACCCTGGTTACGAAAAAAGTTCATGCACGTGCCGTACTGTTGGGACGGTGCTCGCTAATAGCACTTGCCCAAACAGTGTGTTAAGAGTATACGGTAGATCTGTGTCTTTTTGGTTTTTGGGAGCAGTAGGGTACATAATATAGGTTTTCTTTTTGGCAAATTAGTAAGGTTAAACAATACATTCCAAATAGTTACTAGTTCAGCACACCGATGTGTTGGAGAGTGAACCTACAACATTTGAATTATTTTATTAACCAAAAAAACTCGATTATGGATAATATTAGTTGCGAAAGCCTACGGGTTAAGCAGTAGTGGTTAGTGCACTGCGCTGTTCACCTGGAGGGCCTGAGTTCCATTCCCGCTGATGCCTAATAACAGTGGCAACTACGCAAACCGGTCTTGGGCATCTCCTAGATCGACTCAGCCTTAAACAAGTACCCAGTGTGGTGTGTAAACATCAGCGCTGGGGAGACAAAGGTGGCCTGCGAAGTGAGACTGGCCACCCACCCCCACGTGCTCCGTGCCAACCCTCATAGGCCAAATCGCTTCTGAAAGAATAAGTTAATAGCTCAGTGGGCTTTGCCTGGTAGGATGGGGATGGTTTAGTTGTGTGTGTGTGTGGGCGATTTATTTACCTTTTTTGTACTTTGCACTCCTATCATGCGTTGTACTTTTTGTTGTTGTAACGTTCTTACCCCGTGCGCGTACTGGACATCTGTGAAAAAGAACTTCATAGCTCATCGGATTTCTCCAGTATGAATAAACATTCTGATTCTGAGGTGCTCGCTAACGGGCACTTGCCCCAACAGTCTGTTAACGGTTACACGGGGGATTTGCGTCTTTTGTTGACCGGGCTAATGCTACGTTAATTCCTGATGCATCAGAGACATTGCAAACGAGGTGCTTTGCTAATGGGAGTCATCAAGTGATCCGAGGTGTGAAAAAGCCGGAAGCGCGCCTGCTGCTCCTTTTAAAGTACCTATCCGTCAAGCAACTCAACCGTGCCACTGCAAACTGCAAGGGAGGTGCCCCCCACAAGACTTGTAGGTCAATTCATCGCGGTGTGGCACGATATTTGTTGCTATATTTAATATTTGTTCATGCGAGTTTGATTTTCGCGAATATGTATTGCATACACATGTTTGGAATATGGTTAGTTTTTCGAGAGAGAGGAAAATTGAAAATAATGTATTTAATATGTTGTTGACAGCTGAGGATATATTGACTCGGTGTGTTGGCGGAAATCAAAGATATAACTGATGTAGCACAGCAACACTGAGTGTACGGCGTTTCGCTGCACGTGGTCTGTGCCCGCCAGACCAGAGACACGTGACTAGTGTAGCTAGCTAGGTGGTGACCACCAGGCTAGCTACACTAGTTACCACGTGACTAGTGTAGCTAGCCAGGTGGTGACCACCAGGCTAGCTACACTAGTTACCACGTGACTAGTGTAGCTAGCCAGGTGGTGACCACCAGGCTAGCTACACTAGTTATCACGTGACTAGTGTAGCTAGCCAGGTGGTGACCACCAGGCTAGCTACACTAGTTATCACGTGACTAGTGTAGCTCGCCAGGTGGTGACCACCAGGCTAGCTACACTAGTTACCACGTGACTAGTGTAGCTAGCCAGGTGGTGACCACCAGGCTAGCTACACTAGTTACCACGTGACTAGTGTAGCTAGCCAGGTGGTGACCACCAGGCTAGCTACACTAGTTACCACGTGACTAGTGCAGCTAGCTAGGTGGTGACCACCAGGCTAGCTACAATAGTTACCACGTGACTAGTGTAGCTAGCCAGGTGGTGACCACCAGGCTAGCTACACTAGTTACCACGTGACTAGTGCAGCTAGCCAGGTGGTGACCACCAGGCTAGCTACACTAGTTACCACGTGACTAGTGCAGCTAGCCAGGTGGTGACCACCAGGCTAGCTACACTAGTTACCACGTGACTAGTGTAGCTAGCCAGGTGGTGACCACCAGGCTAGCTACACTAGTTACCACGTGACTAGTGTAGCTAGCCAGGTGGTGACCACCAGGCTAGCTACACTAGTCACGTGACCACTGAGTGTACGGCATTTCGCTGCACGTGGTCTGTGCCCGCCAGACCAGAGACATCTATCGCACACCCGATCCGACCACGATCAGATTGGCAAAATAGCTGCGTGCGTTATAAATTGTCGATTTAAATGTCACAAGCAGTAAACAATTGAAATGGCGCATGTTTGATAGTTCAACACGTTTAATACCTCTTTATTTGATTATTTCATATGTTAATGTTATCTTATTGGTTCTTTCGGTAAAGTCACGTAGAAACCTTGTTGTTGTGGCCGAAACGTCGTGAGAATTTTATTGTCTTATTTTGTTTTATTGTTTTATTCTCATTCTACGTGACTTTACCAAAAGAACCAAGAAGATGAATCCTTGCAGTCACGAAAGCTTTAAATCGAAATGTAAATGTTAATTGAGGATATTGCCATGAATTTAACCAACCATATATAAAATCAAACATAGCAACACAACATTTTGATTAGCCATCGAACAAAGACGGCCACCGCATCGCACGCTTTCAGATGCGCGGGCGCGGCCGTCTGGAACGCTCTTTCTTCCGATATTAGGAAGCCACTGGAGCTATGCACTTTTAAATCATCTGGATTTAAAATGTATTTCTTTAGAACTGATTTTTTTTTCATTGTGGGATGCATAAACAGAGATTAACATGTGATTATTGACGTGATTAATGTGATGCTTCGTACGTAACGAACGTGACATCGCCTTCCAAGTTGGGCAATGCGATGACGTCACATGACGGCACGCTTTCTGATGTCATTACCTTGGCCAGAAAACGCATACGTTTTGGGAAACCCTTTGATCAATTTGTCTCGTTTTCTTTTGGGCAAGTCTCTAGTAACACAAGTTAAAATTAAAGTTGTATGCATATTGGATCATTTTTACGAGAGCAATTGTGAGCCCAAGTTACAGACAGACAAAGCTAAAGTATTAACACCCCCAACCTTAGCCGCACAATATATTTGTTTAATTATCTACTTGACCTCCGCCCTTCCTCTCTTACCTGTTTTATTTCTTCTAATCCTATTTGCAGGTGTATTGAACCAGAACGCTTTTGGAACTCATAGGAATACCTCTGACGTCTGAACAAATCAGCTCCAGACCAGATTTGTACTCCCAAAAGAAAATAATTAAAATGAGATGTGTGTGTGTGTGCTTGTCCAATCGAATTCCCAGGAGTTTAAAAGCGAGAACTTTAAGTCATAGATCGATAGCCATTACAGTGCAGTAGTAAATACAAGTTTAGAACACGGTGGCAGCCAATCATCCCACTGCTAATGTACCAAGGATAGGATATATAAGCATGCTAACCTTGGATGGTACATTACAATTAAACGATTAAAACTATTTATTATTTTACCAGGTAAGGCCCACTGAGCTATATAGCTCTTTTTCAGAAGCGACCGTGCTATCTCAAATGAAAGCTCAACGAATTAGATTGTACGTGCAAATTTGTAGCAGCCAAAAACTAAACATTAATCTTGCCATCCCGATGGCTTCGTTGCCGATTGAAAGCATCCCAAACATTATTTATAACGCGTGGCCTACGTAACATCAGCACCAACGTCACATGGTAATGTGCCTGCAGGAGCTCATAGTTCAAACAGTCGTTTGGGTTTAATGAAAGACTCCTTGAAAACAAAGCTCAATGAGCGTCCCAGTCTCATGACAGTACCCATTGTGCGCACGGACAGCTGCTTTTACACTCCGCTGCTGGATGAAGGCTTCCCCACACCGCACGATGCGTGAGCTTTCATCGACCATCCTGCACCGCGCGGGCGCGGGTTCGTGTCGCTGTGTTGAAGGCCAGGAGTGTAGACATGGGGGCAATGCAATAAAAATTATTGACATTTATAATGTGCAATTCATCCAGGGATCTCGTTACAACAATGGATTTTGCGACATGTAATTGCTCATTATTTGGTGATACTGCATTGGCAGTGCTGCAACAAGCACATTCTTCAATGAAACGGTGTGCCTTAAAAGGAAAGGTATATAATTAGCGACGTTTTGGGAAATTGCCCTTCTTCATGGAACACAAATAGAGAGACCACGTGATATGAAGAACGGCCATTGCCCAAAACGTCACCTATTGTATAATTTTCCTTTTAAGTCATTGCTATTAATGAATGCATTGATTTTATTTTGTTTATGTTTCACAAAGCTACCTGATTCATCCATCGGAGTATACTACGACCATATTGAACTACTCAGAGGTAAAACAGCCAGAGTAATCATCGCGAAACTCTCAAGGTTGAAGAGCGAGAACACGATAGCACTGCTACCCTGGTGTTGTATAAATAAACCTTCGTTCATCTCTTCACGTAAGACGAAACATGATTTAGTCCAACAGCCTGTGGGTTTTCCAGACCGTGAAGCAAGTAAACCCCGGGCGATATTAGACCTGTTAAATATCATCAGCGGTCAGACTCATTAAACAAACACAACTGGGTTGCCAGATATTCATGACAAAAAAACCACCCTGGGTGAATGCTAAAAGTAACAGTGTACATTTTCATTGGCTGGAAATGCGCATGTACTGATAGACGAAAAATATATGATTCTATGTGGATATACGAAATGCATGTTTATTGTATAAGTACATGATGACTATCTATGGTCATATTTTTTGTTGTTGTTGTTGTAGCGCACGCAGGCGTGCGGTGCGTGTGAGGTTTGGCGGCAACATGGCATCTTGACTGAGGACCAGAACATCTCACACCAGAACATCTCACACCAGAACATCTCACACCAGAACATCTCACACCAGAACATCTCACACCAGAACATCTCACACCAGAACCAACATTTCTCACGCCACTCTCATAACTGATAGAAATTATTTCCTCTATATCCTGCAACAGTTTTTTTTTCTTATCGTAACTGATATTTCATTGATATTACTAAACAGCAATACAAAAAAAAACCGTGCAATTAGTGGTTATCCAGGATGTTGCACGTAACAGAAATAATATTATTGGATCTATAAGTCTCCAGGGATTTCAATATGGGACAACCGTAGACAGTGGGAAGATAATGGCTTGAGCTGAGCGCCCATCACTGAATTAATTTCATTTGATGCACATGTGTTGTCTGCTGTAATACATTTAAACACGAACGTTTGTTTATACGTAATAAGTGAGGGCTCATTGAGACGAATTACTTTTCAAAAGGAGACCCGAGATGCAACTGAAGTGTTTCGTAAATGTATCTCAGAGCAACAAAAAATGTAATGGCACAATAATGATAATATAATTCATGATGGGAAGAACTGCCTATCAAAATACAATTACTGTTGCAAAATAAAAAAAAACAACGTGGATGTTAAGGCAATGATGTGGCGGTGTCCGTAGCCAAGCGCCCCATTCCGTCAGAGTGTCACCCTGACGTTCAAGCAGAAGCAAAAACAAAGCAGACACTCACCCCCATTATTTAGGCGGGCCATTACAACAATTAAACGTTTCGGGAAATAACTGTCACTTTGATCAGTGGGCTCTATACGTTCAGATTAAATAGTTAATATCATGAGTTTGCGGGGGAGGGGGGGGCACAGGGAGGGGCGGGAATGTCCCCGTTAAAATTGTCACCTTTATTTATTTATTTTATGTAGCTTACAATTTAGTTTAAAAAAAAAACATGAATTATATGCACCCGTGATTCCTGTAAACCCCTGACCTCTCCCCCAAATATAGAAGTCAAACGCCTATGGTTCATATCCGAATTGGTTGATTCAGCTCAACCAAACTAGCCATCCTCCAGGATTGTTAAATTGGCTACCGTCCGATCTGCAACTATGTATGTGAATTGATTTAAAGCTTTCGTGACTGCAGTAATTCATATTCTTAGTTTTTTCGGTAAAGTCACGTTGAAAAGAAACAACAAAATAATAAAATATATATTTATTATATATTTTATTGTTATATATATTTTATTATTTTGTTGTTTCTCTTCAACGTGACTTTACCGAAAAAACTAAGAATATGTATGTGATGTTAATTAATCTCCTTTAGCACTGTACGTGGCCAACCGTGCTAATCTGAGGTGCGGAGGGGGGGGGGGAAATAAACTAAACACAAAAAGCAGTTCTAAAAACTACTTTGCACGAAGGGAAGTCAGGTGGTGGAAAGACGTGTCTCGAGAGACCGGTTCCTAAAACTAGAATGTCCTGTTGACTCAGTTCCATTGACTCACTGGTGCTTGTTAGGCGTGAGCGTATGTACTGCAGTGTCACTTAAACTGACACACAGCAGATGAGTAATACATTACCTGCTCAAGTGATGTTGAAAATGATCTCACCTGCAGGTTTGAGTAAAAAAGAACTATGAATGCGATGTTGTTTAACATGATGATGTTGTTGGCAGCGGCGTACAAGCACAAACAAATAATATTCGTCATTAGCACTGCCCTAAAAATAACAAGTATGTTATAGGCAATTACCCTTCAGCAGAGATCGATTGCTAATAAAAGGGCCATTGCCTGACATGCCACCTAGTCTATATATCGTTTTCATTGTAGGGCTATATTGTTGATGAATGTGCTGGGTTTGTCTTATTCATTCTGTAGTGGTATTAGGGGCCGTCCATAAATGACGTCACACACCTAGGGGGGGGAGGGGGGTCAGACATTTGTGGCGATGTGTGACGGTGTGTGACGGTGTGTGACGAGGGGGGGAGGAGGGGGTTTCATAAATGTGACGTCACATCAAAATGCGCAACTCTAAATACATGTAAACAATAGAATTGTTACAACACAAATTTTTATACATTTTCATTATTAACTATTTTATTATTTAAATTTACTAAGGTCACCTTTTTTTTTATTCCATGAAGGGGCATTTTGCTTCTCCATGGGAGAATGGAGAAGCATACATTTTTTTAATGATTGTTATTCAATATTTTGATTTTCATGATTCTACCAGGGCTTTTCATTCTGTGGAATGAATATGTCATTGTTATAATTGTACTCTCCATTTTGCTTCGCTCTACTACAAAATTTAAAGTATTTTTTTAATAGTCATAATTGCTTTTAATATTTTATAATTATAAGATAATTTCAATATAATATTCTGAATATCTGCAGTTTTGGTTAGACGTTTAATATTTTCAAGTGAATTTTATGCTAAATTTCAGCTTTCCAACGCCTCCTTTTTAATAAATGTTTTCTCCTACAACATCAGAGTGCAGCGCCACATTAAATACGCACTACAATGACAATAGTTTAAAGCGATTTGAAGCATGTTTTATTTTCAAAAATGGAAATATGGTTTTGGGAGGGGAGGGGGGGCAGAGCTTTGTGACGTCATATGTGAGGGGGGTCTGACTTTTTGTGACGCCGTGTGACGAGGGGGGGAGGGGAGTCAACAATCGGCCAAAATAGCGTGACGTCATTTATGGACGGCCCCTTAATTATTCGTAATAGAGGGTTTTGGGTTAGATCGCGTAAATATAGATGTCGTGAAACCCGCCACCACCCTCCACAACGCCTGATGAGAGTTTACTCTCCAACACACCGAGCCTGCTCTGCTAGTAACCAATTGTTGTTGTTGTTGTTTACGTGGCAAACCTTACACATTGGCTGCGTCGTGTGGTGGCGGGTTTAACGGCACATTTATATTTACGCGATTTAACCAAAAAACCCTCGATTATAGTTGGGTAGTTTTTTTTACTATATGGGATAAACAATTGTCATTAAAGATAAAGTTAACTGTTTTCCTTAATTTTATATATAAGGGCTTGTTTCAGCAGCCTGTTTCTCACTCCCACCTGAAGACGGTTGCTTGTGTGGCGATCGAAACGTCGTGATCTATGATTTTTCTTCTACCTACGTGACTTTACCGAAATAACCAATGTGTTTGTAAATATATGGCAAGCGGTTTTCAGTCAGGGGCTGGCATTGATGCCAGTAGCTCGAGTTGACCTCTAACAGTGCAGGCACCACCCAGGTAGGCCCAGTGGTATATTTGCCCTTTGGTGGGAATACAGCAGCAGACAAACTTGGTCCCTGCCATAGGAACGAGGACTCTACACACAAAAACACTACCAATGAGAATGAGTATCACCCATGGTGGCCTGTTGATGCTTCCCGTTGCTCTTCAAGAATGGGAATAATATACCGTAGTAATGCACTGCTGGGCCGGCAAGAGGACATGACATTGTGTGAGTCGTGGGTAAATTTACATTTTTATTTGAAGCTTTCGTGACTGCAGGTATCCGTACTCTTTGGTTCTTTCGGTAAAGTCACGCAGGTAGAAAATGAAATAAAATACCTACGTGACTTAACCGCAAGAACCAAATAGTATAAATGAACATGGTTCCTCTTTACAGAACAACTGTCATATATTATACATTAGCCGTGGTACCATTAACCATACTCCTGCAAATGAGATTTCCCCATCTTAGAGAAGTACCAGCGTCATTTATCACACTACTGGCAAAAATCATCAAAGCCATGAGTTTCCTTGCATCGCTGGGGGTGGGTATCGCTCACGACTTTGTGAGTTTGGGAGTCCCCCCCGGGGTGACGTGAAACAACTCATCGCTGCCACAATCCCTTCGCGTTTGTTGCAGGAAGTCGCTGCGCTCTCGCTCACGCGCGATTGACTCGGCCTGCAGGGGAGGAGGGAGGGAGGGAGGAGGTGGGGGAAGCTTTGAGTGCCGTGACAGCCGTAAGTGTGCATGCAAGGGAGGTGGTGGTGGTGGTGCTAGCGGCGGCGGCGGCGGGGGGTGGGTGGTGATGCTGACATGGCCGAGTCGCGCGACGCTGGAAGGTCACGATGGTGTTCCTACTTTGCCGTCAAGCTCATGCTGGTCACGTACGCCTTTCTGTGCTGGGTCAGTCCGCGACGCCGGCTTGTTGGTGGACACACGCGCACACACACACACGTACACACACACACGTACACACACACACGTGCGTCTTGTGTGTTGTAGGTGTGCGGCGTGTAAACATCGCCACTGGGGAGACGAAGGCGGCCGGGCGTGATGCTGGCCACCCACCCCCCTCCTCGTTGTGCCACAGTGCCGGTAGCCTTCCTAGGTGCAGCTCGCTAACAGCACTTGCCCCAACGAGGCTACACGGGGGAGCTTTGTGTTGTAGGGGAGCGGTGGTGCAGCGGTTAGCGCTACGCTGCTGCTACCCAACCCGGCGTACCGAGTTCGATTCCAGCTCACGGCCAGCACCCAGTGACGAATATCTCTGAACCGGTCATGGGCCCTCTCGCAGGTCGACTCAGCCTCAAATGTGTACCTGGTGCGGTGTGTAGTCGACACAACCCTTCACTCGCTGAAGGCAACTTGCCCCAACAGTCTGTCAAAGGCTATGGGGGGGGGGGGGGTCTTTGTTTTACACTGGTACTGTGTTCTGTGCTGCTGTGTTCTGTGGTACTGTGTTCTGTGTTGGTGCTGTGTCCTGTGCTGCTGTGTCCTGTGGTGGTGGTGCTGCTGTGTCCTGTGGTGCTGTGTTCTGTGTTGGTGCTGTGTTCTGTGGTGGTGGTGGTACTGTTGTGTCCTGTGGTGCTGTGTCCTGTGCTGGTGCTGTGTCCTGTGGTGGTAGTACTGCTGTGTCCTGTGCTGCTGTGTTCTGTGCTGGTGCTGTGTCCTGTGCTGCTGTGTCCTGTGATGGTGGTGCTGCTGTGTTCTGTGGTGGTGGTACTGCTGTGTCCTGTGGTGTTGTGTTCTGTGGTGCTGGTGCTGCTGTGTCCTGTGGTGTTGTGTTCTGTGGTGCTGGTGCTGCTGTGTTCTGTGCTGCTGCTGTGTTCTGTGGTGGTGGTGGTACTGCTGTGTCCTGTGGTGCTGTGTCCTGTGGTGCTGCATGTAAAAGGACGTTATACAGAGACGTCCATAACGTGTGTCTGTGTCACGTAGTGGGAGCGGTGGTGCAGCGGTTAGCGCTACGCTACGAACCCGGCGATCCGGATTCGATTCCCGCTCACGGCGAACAGCGGTGACGATTATCTTGAGCCGGTCCTGGGCCTCCCCTAGGTCGACTCAGCCTCAAAATGTGTACCTGGTGCGGTGTGTAAACATTGCCACTGGGGAGACAAAGGCGGTCGGGCGTGGTGCTGGCCACCCACCCCCTCGTGTGCCGTGTCGGCCTTCACAGGTGCTCACCAACAGCACTTGCCCCAACAGTCTGTTAAGCTGTGCGTACTGTAATGGTCTTAATATAAGGGTCTCCCCTCCTCGTACAGTAGTGGTAACGTAATGTGTTGTGAATTGCTTCCTGAAAGAGGCTGTGTATATGTTTTACCACACACCACCGCGTAGTGTACACTATCGCGTATACTACAACACTGCAGTGTACACTACACTCATCATACTACAACACGCTGTAGTGTACACTACACTCACCATATTACAACACTCTGTAGTGTACACTACACTCATCACACTACAACACTGTAGTGTACACTACAACACTGTAGTGTACACTACACTCATCATACTACAACACTCTGTAGTGTACACTACACTCATCATACTGCAACACTGTAGTGTACACTACAACACGCTGTAGTGTACACTACACTCATCATACTACAACACTCTGTAGTGTACACTACACTCATCATACTACAACACTGTAGTGTACACTACAACACGCTGTAGTGTACACTACACTCATCAAACTACAACACCCTGTAGTGTACACTACACTCATCAAACTACAACACTCTGTAGTGTACACTACACTCATCATACTACAACACTCTGTAGTGTACACTACACTCATCAAACTACAACACTGTAGTGTACACTACAACACGCTGTAGTGTACACTACAA